>NC_052077.1:30765176-32018092 GCF_015852505.1 Tachyglossus aculeatus | reverse complement strand
TGCTGGCAGAAGCCTCCAATAGTCTCTAATTTCTTTAAGCATCCCTCATGGACATGCTTGATTTCTTCACTTCAAAAGGGAGGATCGAGGTCCACTGTCCTGAGAACTTCCTTATGAAGCTCTGCGTCTTTTTGATTTGTCAGTCTAGTTCTCTTTTCTGGGTCTGATCGCCTTTTTTCTCCCTTGGTAGTTAGCATGTACTTCTTCAGCATTTACTCATCTTCTCTCTTAGCACGTTCACTCGGGCATCAAGGGAACCTCCCCAGCTCTCTTGGAATTGTTTCTTAGGTCGCTCAGCTAGCTGTACCGGAATTCCACATGAACCAGATGCTGCAGTTTAGACCTGTCATTCTGGATGAAAATTCATCACTGAATTGTTATAGGGCTGCCTGCCAAGGACTGTGGGTCATAGATCTTAGAAGATGATGATTTCAGAGGTCAGAACCTGACACCTCCAGACTGTGATTACTCACTGTGAGGCTTTGCACAGTGGAAAAAATATTTTAATGTATTTATATCTCAGTAGAGGAGCTAATGAAGCCAGATATGCTCCCTGATCTTTCTCTTTTATTTTTTCCACAAGTAAATTATTGCCGCCACTGCATAAAAATGTAATGGTGCCAGTGACCACCATGCATATTTTATAGAGCCTAGAAGAGTATATTCTAATAGTATATTCTTTTTGGTGAACAAATCAGCTTTACCCTGGCAGACTGAAGCAAGATAAATTTTCCAGCTATTAAGGCCAAGATGGCCCAGTTCCTGAAATCATTGAAATGTATACACGGGCAGCCATCCTTACAGATATGTGATTGTTTAGGTTCTGTACTTCATTGTACACAATTCTTTAGAATCTGCCGAACTGCTGGCTAAATCCCAACTGCTATCATGAGTTTTTTTGTTCTGAACTCATCACAATTCTAGTTTCGCTGCATTCAGCATGCCTTTCCATCTATTTCCTCTCTAGATGTTGAAATGCTTTTTTAATCCCTTATTTCAGAAGTTTCCATAATCAGGCCCAAATTCTGACCCACTTGATCTTGCTTTTCCTTCCCCTCCAACTCCCCTTTCTTCATAATGGTTTTGGATTACATTTAATCTCTGGTTGACTTTCAGATTCTTTCAGTCAGTAAATCAATTGTGTTTACTGTGTGCAGAGCACTGTACTAGACATGGGGTAGAGTGCAATATGATGGAATTGATAGATATGTTCCCTGCCCATAAGTTTAAAGCCTACAGAGGGAGACAGACATTAATATAAATAAATGTTATAGATATGTACTGAAGTGCCGTGGGACTGAGAGTGGGATGAATACCAACAAGTGTGAGGAGTACAGATGCCAGTGTACTGATGATGCAGATAGGGGACAGGATTGGGAAACAGGGCTTATTTGGGGAAGGTCTCCTGGAAGAGATGCGTCCTTAGTAAGGCTATGAAGATGAAGAGAGTGGTTGTCTGGTGTATAGGGAGGTGGGGGAGGTCCAGGCCAGAGGGAGGACTTGGAAAGGGATCCATGGTGAGATAGGTGAGATTGGGGCACAGTTACATTCCCAAAGCACTCAGATCTCCAGTCTTATCATACCATCATAGACCACCTCAACTCATCCCACATGATACATCAGTTCTCTAGTTTCCATCTTCATCTTCTCCAATCCCTATCATTGCACCTCTACTTTGTGCCTGTTTAGAAAAGAATGCCCTCCTTGTTATAATAATCAGAGATATTACAGACATCTGAGGCTTCTTTTTTGAAAATGTTTTCTTCTTAAGGGAATAACCTACTTTATGCAATTAACTTTCCATGTTTTTTCTTCAACTTATTTAATTATCCCAATACCATCCTCCAGAGATATTAATAATTTCTATATGCAATTAAAATACTATTTTCTTATATTTTCAGATGCTGTTTATCTCCCCTAGCTGTGCTAATTCCTTCCTTACTCTTACCTAAAACTTTGTAGAAAGCCACTTGGTTCCAAATTAACACATCTTGTTTAGAATCCTGAACTTCATTACTTTCTTTATAACTAAACATTTCATTTAAATTTGCAAATGTGTCTCTCTTGCTGTTGCCAAAAACTCAATTATTGGTATTTATTGAACACTGTCTTTATGCTAAGCACCGTGCTAAGGCACGTGGGAGATTACACAAATTTCTTTCACTCAGGTTTTGCCAGGTTACATAGAAGCTGAACTAGATTCTCCCAGGCCCAGACACTGTTCATTATAGTTGGCACAGTAGGTAATATTTACTCTTGTGTGCCATCAGGTGTACAGATCGGTATTATTAAGTCTGTGCATTTCAATCTTGAAAGGCTGTGCTTGTCCCTGAAACATAGAATGTACTTCCTGATTTGCACCTCAGATTTTCGCCAAAATATTTCTCCTTCAGAAGTGCCAACTTCTCATTTTGAGAATGGGATTCTCAAAATGTTTAGGTGGATTTGGAGGCCAGAGGGAACAGGCTGAAAAGCCAACTGTCCATAAAGCACCTATTCTCTGGCTTTGTGGTTCTGAATGTAAACTCTCAGGCCTTTTCAGAGATGTGAGATGAACAATTCTTGAGGGATAACAAGAACATCAGATCAGTTTTCCCCCTTTAGTGCTTGTCAATTATGCTTCCAAATTAAAATCTCAATTTGCTCTTCTTAACCCATATTTACAATTTTTAGTATATCTCCTTTGTCCCTGATAACATATTCAGTGAGAACTGTAGAAGACACTGGAATGTTTATACCCTCAGGAAGATTTCTACCCAACATCTTGGCCAGTTCCCATGATTCGTGGCCACTGATACCAGTGCAGCAGGAGAAAAGCCTTTTCAGAATGATCATTTCCCCTTGTGATGTCACTAATGATTATTCATTCAATCGTATAATTGAATGATCGTATGATCATTCGTATAATCATTCAATCGAATTGAATCAATCAATGCATTCAAGGACACTGAAGTATTAGCTGACTTCTACTCCACTTAAACATCCTCACCCTTATAAAACAGCAGGCAACACTAGGTTTGAAGGCTGTTTGATGTAGTCTGGCTCGGTAGACATCATCTGCAAATTCTGAAGATTAAAGCAGAAAAATCTGGGGTTTTTCAGTTGTGATATATTAACAAAGCCAAAGTTACGCATACTCCTACACTTCATAATCTTCAAGACTTTTTTTAACATTTTATTAAAATGATATTAGTCAGTGATTTTTCAAATCAGTCTTGCTCATGAAGATAAAATCAGCATTTACTATTTTCTTATATGTTGATCACCTCCCTAGGTAATTTATCCTTTGCAAGGATAAGTGCAAATGACCTAGTAAGTGCTGTGATTTCCCCTGCCATCCTATTGGTAGGCTCATGAAGGCCCTTTATTTTACAAGTCCTGAAATTTTGCTTTTCTGTTTCTCTGGGTCTTTTTCCTCTATGGAATCATAATGTAGCCATACATGTAGTGGGATTTTTATTTTACTTTGCTACTTCCCCCCCTGCATTTTGACCAGTTTGTGAATTTATATAGGTTTTGGGGTTTCTTTTTCACCAGGGGGGGGGTTATGAGGATTAGGAGAGAATGAAGAGTGAGTTATTTAGTATTGTCTTTTACATATAATACCATCTTGTCTATATAATCCTCCAACCTTCTACTAAGAAACGTTTTTCTTTTTTGTTCTGTTTTTTCATTTAAGATACGTGATCTTGAAGTTCAGTTTACTCTCTATACTTAGATTGAGTTTTTCCTTATGTTTACTTAGGAAAGAGACTGTCAGTATAGTTGAATAGTTGAAGGACCCTTAGTTTTCTTAGGATACTTTATAACTATATTGGTTATTGACAGGCTGGACTGAAATGAGTTCCGTTTGCAAACTTACTTCTCATATTAACACATGACTGAAATGTTTTCAAATACTCAGACATTTAGATAATCAAGGATGGATTAGCCATGTCTGTCTGGTATTTGCTTTTTAAAAAAATTAAAGACTAATGAGCATGCCCTTTAGGTGATATTTTAGTACACGTTCAACTTTATAAATATTTCAACTTTGCAATAATTAAGTAAATTGAACTTGATTAATTAGTAATGCAATCAGCGGGTGTAGCTTAAAAATGATATTGCATCAAAAAGTGGAATCTTAATCGATCCAGTACTCGTTGAGTTGAATTCTTTTAATAGATTGCATTCTTTCTAAAACCAAGTTAAAGGTAAACAGAATTTAGATGGATTCCTGATTGCAGGAAAATGTATCAGTGTGATTATACACAAGGGGAATGCTTATTTCAGGTTTAGTACCATGGCCCTCTGCAGAAGCCAATATACTTTTTCTAATGTTTTGAGTGGAAGTTTCCTAGTAAAGGTCAAATATCCAGATAATAAAATAACCTGCCTCTCTTTTAATTATAAATATTTAGATACAAGGACATCTTTTGCACACATATTAAAGTCTATTTTCAAATGGAAAACAAGAAATGCTATTAACAGTGTCTCCAAGTAATTATGCCAAAGATGGCTAGATATAAAGAGAGCAATGAGTTTCCTAAAGACAGGAATAGAACTGCTAATAAAGATTGTCAATTTGCCTCCTAAATTGCTTTCTTTAGTTCCTTGCATTATAAACAATGTATCATCAGTTCTCTTTCAAGCAAAAATGGCACATGATTGCATAGGTCCTGGGTTTAATCAGCACATAAGCGTATGTGTGACTTTTTGTCGGTGGGTCAAAACACAACTTCTTTTCCTGCCTTTGATTTTACAATACTAATCAGTGGTAGAGTAAGATGTTCAAATTTCAGAGAATACATAGCTCAAATATTCTCAGAAAGTTCTTTTTCAGTCTTTGAAAAGAGCAGCTTTTTGTTCCTACTACTAGATTCTGGAGTTCTAGATTGTGGAGTTGGGAATATTAGTGGGCTCAAGAAGACTTTGGTTAACTTCTCGAGTTACTGGGTCACAATAGATGGTTTGAGGGGAACATAAAGGATGTTACTTGACTCTAGATGATTTTAGAGAGTTTTATATATGCTCTATTTTAAATAGATTATCATGGATGTGAGTTCAAGGAGACCAGATGTTTGCTGTTGATACCACTCAGATAAAGTTCAAGGGTGGATCCACATCCAGTTGGATCTAGTATGACCAGTCTTAATACAGAATTCTAGGATATAAAGAAAAAACTCACTAGAATGATTTCCAATATTTTTTAAGTTCCTCAGAAAGCTCTGCTAATTGCTTAGAGATTCTGATATATATATATGTATGTATGTATGTATATATTTCATATTTATAAATGCTTTGTGTTATTCAGATCATTCAATATAATTCTCTAGTCTTTGTGCAGATAAAAATTTATAGTCAAAAAACTAAGTCGATGTGATTTTAAAATAAATGAATGTTTTCTGCAAAAGAGAGCACAGAATCCTAATACTATTCTCTGTTGCCTGAAGTTTATTCTTCTTTCTCTTCCACTTTACTCCTCCCCTCTCTAATTGACATTTCCTAACATCAGTGTCATAATCCACTACCTGGAGAGAGACCGATCAGGAGATTAGATGTCCCCAAAAAGGACCTATGATTTACTTTGACAGTAGAAAAAAATCATGTTATACAGATGTGTATAATCCAATTTTGCATTTGGAGCATTATGCACTACTGGGCATCAGTTGAAATTGAATTATTTCCCAGTGCATTTGCTGATTGGAGACAGAAAGTCTACCTAGTTTAATTTAAAAATAAATTCCACTGAGTAAACGATGGCTGGTCCGTACAGAAATCAGACTACTTAAAAATGGCAAGATCTATTTCTCTTAGGTTGGTTAGCTGACCCTTTAAAAAGAAAAAGTCAGGTTGGAATTTTTCCCTCTTTTTTAGTAATAAAATACAAATTCATTGTATTGATCAAGCAATAGATACTTTTCCAGTTATCATTTCTATGTGTCTTGGTAGCAAAACATTTTTCTTTCCAGTCACTGGAATTTATTGAGTGCCTACTGTGCTCAGAGTACTTTACGAAGCACTTGGGAAAGTACAATTAAATTGAGTTGTTAGACACAATCCCTGCTCTCAGAAGGCTTACAGTCTAGAGGGAAGACAGACATTAAAACACGTTCCAGAAAGGAGAAAGGAGTTTAAGGGTTGTATTCTGGGGTAAGTACACAAGCTAAAGGGGTATATCACCAAATGCATAGGTGACACACTTAACAGCCTGAATCCCCATGATTTTTCCCCAGGCCAGCGAGACTTTTCCCTGGCTTATAATGTGCCATTCCTTCTCTTGTGGTTTGCTAGTCAAAAATATAAGGATAGAGGGAAGATGATGGTGGTGGTGTCACTGGAGGGTTAGATGAACAATCGCCATGATTAGAATGGGGCTTAGAAAACCTAAATTTAGTTTGTTTGAAGACTCGAAGGTCAACAGCGCTGACAGGAATTTTTCAGCCGATGTGTTTTGGTGAGCCCATGCAGAAAGAAACTGGGGGGCAATATCCAAGCATTTTACATCACTATGAATGTTTTACATTTTCATTTTCTTACCTTAGTTTGGGTTATTTCCCTTTGCATACATGAGACTTTTTTTTGCCCTCAAGGAATTTAACTGGAAGAGTTTACAGTCTGGTGGGAAGATGCTTCCTTTAAATTGGCAAGCATCCTCCTTGGTGCATTTCTTAATTAATGTTCTTCCCGTTCAAATTTCCTGCATATTTAGACTGAGGGCAAAGAGAATAGTTGTGATGTTCATACCATTAGTATCTCTCCATGAAGTGATATCCTGCAGATGATAGGCAGGGGATATATCTATCAACTTAGAACAGTGCTTTGCACATAGTAAGTGCTTAACAAATGCCATCATTATTATTGTTAATATTATTATCAACTCTGTTATATTGTTCTCTCCCAAGCACTAAGTACAGTGTTCTTCACACAGTAACTGCTCTGTAAACACAATTAATTGATTCATTCCCGGTACTCCACTCCCATCATTCTGCTAATGAAAATGTATTGTGTATTTTTGCTTGTTAATACGTCCAAGTCTGCTTTCTCCTTGGCCATTGACTAGAAAGCTTTTCACATAAAACTTTTATACCTTAAGGCAGTGGTGAGTGCTGAGTCCAAAGTCTCCTTTCCGAATATTTCATGACTTGGAATTACATTTCAAAATGTGTTTGCATTGCTGGTCATCATTTCGGTCATCATTTTCTCTCATTACAGTGCAAACTAGAATATCAAGCATGTGTCTTAGGAAAACAGATCTCAGTCAAGTGTGAAAGACGCTGCCCTTGCCCTTCAGATAAATCCAGAAGTACAGGCAGAAATGATAAGAGAGGTAAGTGATGACCATTTGCATTAAATTTCCTTTGAAAATTTTATATAAAGGGTAATTTGAAATGCTTGTGGTAAATGGTGATGTATTCCTGAAAGGAGTTCCTAGTGATAGAATTTTGAATCAAACAATAGAATGCCATATTTGTTTGCCAGTTACTGACAATATAATCATATTCATATAGTTTTTGTCTTTCTTTAAGATTATCATCTAGAACAGGGAACCTTATTCTTGCTCCTCTGCAGGGAAAAATGGATGACTGTCTGTCTAAGTAGAGGTGATTACATGAACTTAAGGCCTGGGGGTGAAGGGGAAAATAAATGCCTCTCACCCTGTGGAAATGTTACGTGGAAACATTTCATGTCATTTCATGTGGTTAAAAAAAGTTTTTGTCTTCATCAGAGGCTTGGATTTTGGAGCCTGGGCTGTTACTGACATTGGGACAGCCCACTATTAGACATTGTGATTCCTGCGCATAACTATTCTTTGCTGTTTCAGTTACTTGAAACTGTGATCCATCTCTAAAATGTTTCTTCTCTTCTTGCTCTGGGTCTGCTTCCCCTTCAACTCACCATACATCAGCTACTTGATTATTTTACTGTCATCAGTAAATCAATGTTATTAATTTAACACTTACTCTATGCAAAGTTCTGCACTAAGTGCTTGCGAGAGTGCAATAAACCAGAGTAGGGAGACACATTCTCTGGCCTGCTTGCAGTCCTGAGGTCTGTTTGTTATCCATTCTCTCAGTCTCTCTAGGCTAGCAAAATTGCTTTTCAGTGACTTTTGTTTCTTTGCTGTTAGACGTATTGGATTGCAGGCCATTATTGTTTTGACTACTATTATTTGATAGTAAATGTTATACGTAGGTGGATGTCGAGGAAGCTGCTCAAGATGTTAGATGCTTCTTCTGGGCAGTCAGACTTTGTAACCTTTCTTTCGATCTATATGTTTCCATCTGTGTCTGTCCATCTACCTATCTATCAATCATTCTTCCATGCTGGCAGCTGACCTTTTTCATTTAACGGCTTAATTCAATGTACTGTTATATTGAGTGCTACCTTCTTGCTCAGAGCCTCAGTGGCTCAGTGGAAAGAGCACGGGCTTGGGAGTCAGAGGTCATGGGTTCTAATCCCGGCTCTGCCACTTATCAGCTGTGTGACTTTGGGCAAGTCACTCTGTGCCTCAGTTACCTCATCTGGAAAATGAGGATTAAGACTGTGAGCCCCGTGTGGGACAACCTGATTATCTTGTATCTCCCACAGTGCTTAGAAGAGTGCTTGGCACATGGTAGGCACTTAACAAATAGCAAAATTATTGTTATTATTATTATTATTATTATTATTACCTTGTTAGCAGAATTCATTGGCAGCATTCAGTTCTGTAGTACTGATGAAATTTTTTGTTCTCATGAATGGAGGGTGCATAACCTTCAGGATAGATGTTCATCCTTTGTACTTTGCTGATTCTGCACAACAATTCATCATCATTTAGCCATTTAGTTGATGTGCCCTTCCAGAGCACAACCATCTAACAATTTCTTTATGATAGCTCCAAATACTTTTGATGATGAGTATAGATTGTTTGTTGGAAGTTTCCCATAAGATCAGAAATGTATTCTAACTCCTGCTTCCAAGTCTCTCGTTGTATCCTCAAGCATGATTTCATGGAAAATTAGACCCATTACACAACATCTGCCTTATTTTCCTGGTGATAAAAATCTGTAACTCCAAGCAGCTGGCCATATCATATGAATATAAGCCAAACCAAAGTGCTCAAGAAAATGGTCCATCCAGTCCAATATTCCAGTATTCTGTCTCTTCCAATAACCATAGCCATGAGATAGGTTCCATTCTTGCACACATATCAGTTCATCGGTGTGATTTGATGCAGTACTAAAGAGCACTAATGGATAATGGCCTCAAAATGATTTCAGAATGAATTCTATGCATGGGGGAGACCGGGCCCATGGTAAATAAACTGTAATTATGTTCCATTTTGCTATTAATACTTCAAGAAGTAAACTCTTCTTAAAGATAAATCAATGGGGGATAAAGATTATTCGTGCTCAGTTGTGCATTGAAAGAGATGCAGTGAGAATTTAAACTAATTTTGCTCTGACAGACTGTCAGGGCAAACCCAGGACAGGAACTGGAAGATTATAATAATAGTGATGGTATTTGTTAAGCACTTACTATGTGCGGAGCACTGTTCTAAGCGCTGGGGAGGATACAAGATGATCAGGTTGTCCCACGTGGGGCTCACAGTCTTAATCACCACTTTACAGATGAGGGAACTGAGGCCCAGAGAAATGAAGTGACTTGCCCAAAGTCAGACAGCTGACAGATGGTGGAGCTGGGATTAGAACCCATGACCTCTGATTCCCAAGCCTGTGCTCTTTCCACTGAGCCACGCTGAGAAAAGGCAATTTGAATGTCATTTCTACCCAATTCCAAAGGCCAGAAGACATGGGAAATGTAAAAAAGTGAATTCAGTATCACTGCTAATCTTTCAGCTGTTGTTTACGTTAGAAACACATATTCACTAGGCAGTACAGGGCGGGATTAAATCTGAGAGGTTTGGTTTTTTTTTCTCCAGCTCTATTGGGAGAAAAAGCTAGAAGTGCTGAACAGTTTCACGAGTTTCTGTAGTTCCAAAGTAAGAGTCTAGGGAGCCATGTTGACTTGGCCTCATGCACAACAGCAAGGAGTCTCTTGCATTACTTTATTTTTGGGAAAGGAGATGAAAATAAATTGGAACAATTTTGAATTGTAAATAAATGAGATGATTGTTTTCCTTCAGAAACATAAATGGAAAGCTGTAAACTTGATCTGAAACATTCCATCTGGGACCTGATCACTTTTGGTTTGCCATTTTGCTTTATTTTTAGGGACCAATTTGGTCACCTGTTTAATGGTTCACAGCATGAGACAAGCAAAGGACCATAGTCAGCAACCTAATCTCTTTTGAAAATAAGGTTAGATCCCTGAATTCAAGGATCCATGTTTCCTGCAAACCATTGACACCTAAGGACCCGTCAGAGGCTCTGATTCTGAAAAGTGTAGTAAGGTACTTTAGAGAAAACATGTCATGGTCCCTGTCCTTGCAGAGTTCATATTCTTATGGGAAAGACAGGTACACATAAATCAGTGAATAGAGAAGCAGCGTGGTTCGGTGGAAAGAGCACGGGCTTAGGAGTCAGAGGTCATGGGTTCAAATCCTGGCTCTGCCAACTGTCAGCTGGGTGATTTTGGGCAAGTCACTTAACTTCTCTTGGCCTCAGTGACCTCATCTGTCAAATGGGGATTAAGATTGTGAGCCCCACATGGGACAACCTCATCACCTTGTATCCTCCCAGTGCTTAGAACGGTTCTTTGCACATAGTAAGCACTTAACAAATACTAAAATTATTATTATTAGACAGTGAAAAAAAATTCCATTTCACTAAACATGAAGACATCTATCCTTTTTTCTGTCATTGACATCAAAGAATGCTTAGAATGGCATCATATACAAACCTAACTGCATTGTCCTCTAGTTGCAAAAACAAAACCATTGGTGAAGATATTTGATGGTCCCTAACCTCCACCAGATGCTGCTAGTTTTACAGTCACTTGTACATATTTAATGGATCCATGAACCATCAACCAATTGACTGTCTGTAAACAGTGGCTCTATCAGGAAGTATTTTTCTGTTACTGATAATAATGATTATGATTCTCATTGAGCGTTTATTATCTCCACGCCCCACAGTCGAAGTAGGGGGAAGTAGGATTTACTTCTCATTTTACAGATGAAGAAACTGAAAAGTGAAGTGAGTTACCTAAAGATACAGAGCAGACAAGTAGTGGTGCCGGGAGTAGAACCCAGGTCCTCCGACACCCAGACCAATCAATCAATCAATCAATCAATCATATTTATTGAGCGCTTACTGTGTGCAGAGCACTGTACTAAGCGCTTGGGAAGTACAAGTTGGCAACATGTAGAAACGGTCCCTACCCAACAGTGGGCTCACAGTCTAGAAGACTAGATTCTACTAGATCATACTGGTTCAGTGATGAAATAGACTTTCTAACATACTGAATCCAACTGAGTTGTCCATTAGCAACTTGTCCAACTTGTCACATTTCCTCCTGCCTTCAAGACATCTCTACTTGGATGTCCTCCCATCAGTCCCGTCAAACTGAACATGTCCAATACAGAGCTCCTTATCTTCCCACTCAAACCCTGTCCTCCCCATGAATTTCCCATCACTGTAGATGGCACCACCATCCTTCCTGGCATTATCCTTGACTCCTCTCTCTCATTCAGCCCACATATTCAATCCATCACTAAATCCTGTCGGTTTCCACCCTTTGCTCTGCATCCAAACTGCAAAGACGTTAAGAACACCCTCCCACCTCAAATCTGACAATGACTCTCCCTCGCTTCAAAGCCTTATTGAAGGCACATCTCCTTCAAGAAGCCTTCCTAGACTAAGCCCCACCTTTCTTTATCTCCCACTCTATTCCGCATTGCCCTGGCTTGCTCCCCTCACTCTCCCCCATCCCCAGCCCCACAGCACCAATGTACATATCTGTGATTTTGTTTATTTGCATTTCTCTTGCCCCCCTCCGCTAGATGATAAGCTCCTTGTGTTCAGGGAATGTGTCTGCTTATTTTTGCATTGTACTCTCCCAAGTGCTTAGTATAGTGCTCACAGTAAGTGCTCAATAAATACGATTAAATGAAGGAATGCATGATTGAGTTACTGGCTATAGTCACAAGGGAATGTGGGCCAGTTAAATAGCAACAGGGCCACTAGTTGCCAACTTGTACTTCCCAAGCATTTAGTACAGTGCTCTGCACACGGTAAGCACTCAATAAATACAATTGATTGATTGATTGATAGTCAGAAGCTTATCCTGTAAGTCCACCCTACTTAATTTGTTTCTGAAAAATGGGCTGTAACACCCCAAGCGATTCGAAGCAAGCAGTGCATGGAGATAATGCTTTCAGGATGCTGTCATCCAGTTCCCTATAGCTGCATGTATTCATTAATTATAGTTTTCCAAGCCTTTGAAAGAGTGTCGTTCCAATTATATAAAATATAATCATTGTCTTCATTGGGGCACATTTTAGGGTTCATTTTGTGTAAAGATAAGAATGATAACTGCTACGGCAAGTGCACAGAAAGGGAAGGAAATATGTAATTATAACTTTGAAAATGAATTCTCTTATGACCTGACACTTCTTTGGAAGTGTGAAAACAGTGATTATCTAGTGAGTTAGGATAGAGAGAAAGATGTATCAGCTGATAGTGGAGTCCTGAACCACTCGCACATCAAATGCCTTCTGAAAATGGGGTACTTTTCCAAATTCCCAGAAGCAAATACCACCTGCCAACCCAGGTCTGCTATCCTGACTTCTCTGACTGATGCACAAAGTCAGAGAAACTTGACAGAAGTTATAGTGGGGTCAATTGCCAGATTCAATCCATGTTGATCTATATTTTTTAAGGAAAAAAAATTCTGATCATCCCAGGTACAGTCTTGGGCAAAACAGATACATTTTCCTAAGGTTATCTAACAGCGAGCTGAGCAGCATAAGAGGAGGAATGATCCCTCTCATCATCTGTGGTATTTATTGAGTGCTTACTACGTGCAAAGCACTGTACTAAATGCTTGGGAGAAGCTGCGTGGCTCAGTGGAAAGAGCCTGGGTTTAGGAGTCAGAGGTCATGGGTTCAAATCCCAGCTTCACCAACTGTCAGCTGTGTGACTCTGGGCAAGTCACTTAACTTCTCTGTGACTCAGTTACCTCATCTGTAAAATGGGGATTAAAACTGTGAGGCCCCGGTGGGACAACCTGATCACTTTGTAACCTCCCCAGTGCTTAGAACAGTGCTTTGCGCATAGTAAGCACTTAACAAATACTATTATTATTATTATTACAATACAACAGAATTGATAGACGTGTTCCCTGTCCACAATAAGACAATCTGGTCACCTAAAGGAGAAGGTCCTAGAGAGAAGCAGCATGGTCTAGTGGGTAGAACACAGGCCTGGCATTCAGAAGGGCCTAGGTTTTAATACTGGCTCTGCCACTTGTCTGCTGTGTGACCTTGGACAATTCATTTAACTTCTCAGTGCCTCTGGTACCTCATCTGTAAAATGAGGATTAAGACTGTGAGCCCCACAGCGGACAGCGACTGTGTCCAACCTGACTAGCTTGCATCTACCCCAGCACTAAGAACAGTATTTGGTACATACTCTAGACTGTGAGCCCGTTTTTGGGTAGGGACCGTCTCTGTATGTTGCCGGTTGTACTTTTCAAGTGCTTAGTACAGTGCTCTAAACACGGTAAGCGCTCAGTAAATATGATTGAATGAATGAATGAATAGCAAGCACTTAACAAATGCTTAGAAGCAATGTGGCTCAGTGTCAGGAGCCCGGGCTTGGGAGTCAGAGGTCATGGGTTCTAATCCTGGCTCCGCCACGTATCAGCTGTGTGACTTTGGGCAAGTCACTTCACTTCTCTGTGCCTCAGTTACCTCATCCGTAAAATGGGGATTAAGATTGTGAGCCCCACGTGGGACAACCTGATCGCCTTGTATTCCCCCAGAGTTTAGAAGCAGCGTGGCTCAGTGGGAAGAGCCCGGGCTTTGGAGTCAGAGGTCTGGGTTCAAATCCCGGCTCCACCACCCATCTGCTGTGTGACCTTGGGCAAGTCACTTAACTTCTCTTAGCCTCAGTTACCTCATCTGTTAAAGGAGGATTAAAACTGTGAGCCCCACGTGGGACAACCTGATCACCTTGTATCCCCCCAGCACTTAGAACAGTGCTTTGCACATAGTAAGTGCTTAACAGATGCCATCATTGTTATTATTATTATTATTAACAGTGCTTTGCACATAGTTTGTGCTTAACAAATACCATTATTATTATTATTATTATTATTATTATTATTAAATGTCATTATTAAAACAATTGTTAAACACTTTTCAATGCTACTGGCTTCTCATTATTTTCAATATCTTTGGCTTCACAATGGAAAGAGTTGTAGAAGGAAAGAACATTTGGGAAGAAAGCAGGTTTGGTAAAGGCTGGAGGGATTTGTGTTCGGAAGGAGTGCTTCAACTGGACTCCTGTTTTCATTTCCACTGTCAAAGGGGCAGCGATGTACTTCTGCTTCTACTTCTGCCTTCAAACTTCCCCATGTCTCTCCCATCCTAAAAAAAAACCCTCTCTTGACCCCACCTCACCTTCTAGTTATCGCCCCATCTCCCTCCTACCATTCCTTTCCAAACTCCTTGAACAAGTTTTCTACACGCGCTGCCTCGAATTCCTCAACACCAACTCTCTCCTCGACCCCCTCCAGTCTGGCTTCCGTACCCTACATTCCACGGAAACTGCCCTCTCAAAGGTCACCAATGACCTCCTGCTTGCCAAATCCAACGGCTCATACTCTATACTAATCCTCCTCGACCTCTCAGCTGCCTTCGACACTGTGGACCACCCCCTTCTCCTCAACACACTATCCGACCTTGGCTTCACAGACTCCATCCTCTCCTGGTTTTCCTCTTATCTCTCCGGTCGTTCATTCTCAGTCTCTTTTGCAGGCTCCTCCTCCCCCTACCATCCCCTTACTGTGGGGGTTCCCCAAGGTTCAGTGCTTGGTCCCCTTCTGTTCTCGATCTACATGCACTCCCTTGGTGACCTCATTCACTCCCACAGCTTCAGCTATCAACTCTACGCTGATGACACCCAGATCTACATCTCTGCCCCTGCTCTCTCCCCCTCTCTCCAGGCTCGCATCTCCTCCTGCCTTCGGGACATCTCCATCTGGATGTCTGCCCGCCACCTAAAACTCAACATGTCCAAGACTGAACTCCTTGTCTTCCCTCCCAAACCCTGCCCTCTCCCTGACTTTCCCATCTCTGTTGACGGCACTACCATCCTTCCCGTCTCACAAGCCCGCAACCTTGGTGTCATCCTCGACTCCGCTCTCTCGTTCACTCCTCACATCTAAACCATCACCAAAACCTGCTGGTCTCAGCTCCGCAACATTGCCAAGATCTGCCCTTTCCTCTCCATCCAAACTGCTACCCTGCTCGTTCAAGCTCTCATCCTATCCCGTCTGGCCTACTGCATCAGCCTTCTCTCTGATCTCCCATCCTCCTGTCCCTCCCCACTTCAATCCATACTTCATGCTGCTGCCCGGATTGTCTTTGTCCAGAAACGCTCTGGGCATGTTACTCCCCTCATCAAAAATCTCCAGTGGCTACCAATCAATCTGCGCAACAGGCAGAAACTCCTCACCCTGGGCTTCAAGGCTGTCCATCACCTCGCTCCCTCCTACCTCACCTCCCTTCTCTCCTTCTACAGCCCAGCCCACACCCTCCGCTCCTCTTCTGCTAATCTCCTCACCGTGCCTCGTTCTCACCTGTCCCGCCATCGACCCCTGGCCCACATCATCCCCCGGACCTGGCATGCCCTCCCTCTGCCCATCCACCAAGCTAGCTCTCTTCCTCCCTTCAAGGCCCTACTGAGAGCTCACCTCCTCCAGGAGGCCTTCCCAGACTGAGCCCCTTCCTTCCTCTCCCCCTCGTCCCCCTCTCCATCACCCCCATCTTACCTCCTTCCCTTCCCCACAGCACCTGTATATATGTATATATGTTTATATGTTTGTACATATTTATTACTCTATTTATTTATTTATTTATTTATTTTACTTGTACATATCTATTCTATTTATTTTATTTTGTCAGTATGTTTGGTTTTGTTCTCTGTCTCCCCCTTTTAGACTGTGAGCCCACCGTTGGGTAGGGACTGTCTCTATATGTTGCCAACTTGTACTTCCCAAGTACTTAGTACAGTGCTCTGCACACAGTAAGTGCTCAATAAATATGATTGATTGATTGATTGATTCAGTGTACCCTGAAGTTAACTCCTAACATTTTATAAAGTTCGTGGTATTTTCCTAGAATTCTAAATAGTCAAAAAAAAAAAAATCTAAAGGAAGAGATCTGCCTTGACCTGGTTTCAAGAAAAAAGCTATAAATAACAGTTCTTGTTCTAATTACATAAAAAAAACTTAGTAATATAGAATGTAGTTGGGGACATTAGAGCTACAGAGTGCAATTTTTATTAGCTGAATTTTCATGATGTACATTTTATAATGGAAAGTTCTGCAAAGGGCAGTGATGTAATGGCTTTAGTTTGCAGAAAAAGTTTCTGAGTAGCCTACTTACATTCATCATGCATCAGACATTTCCTCCAATGTCATAACCCAAAGATATGATGATGACATTCTTCTTTGAAAACTATTACTGTGAAAAGCTCTCGTTTCTATATTTCCCAAATGTTCTGACTGCATTAGAGTGAGTGTGTCATGTAAGAAATTAGGACAGGCTGCCCAGAAAAAGTTTTAGACCTAGGCTTGGGAAGGACAAAATCTGATCATATCGATCTAGGAGGCTAGCAATGTGCTGCTGGTGAACAGAGATCAGGGAAGTTGGAGAGGGGAGGTAGATGGATAAAGATGAGTCGGCCTTAATCAATCAATCAGTGGTATATACTGAACATTTACAATGTGCAAAGCACTGTATTTAGTGCTTGGGAGAGTATAACAAAGTTAGTAGACCCTTTCCCTGTCCACAAGAAGCTTAAAATTTGGATATCAGCATCTCCTTTATAATCCCATTCCAACTTCCATAACTGAGAATGATGAGAAGGTTCTATTTCTCCCCAGTAAGGATGGAGGATTAAGACTTTGTTCGTGGCCCCCCTCTCTTCTCACTTTACATATGGCCTAGAGGAAAGAGCATGAACCTGGTTCAGGTGATCTGGGTTCTAGTTCCACCTGCCTTAATAATAATAATAATAATAATGGCATTTATTAAGCATTTACTATGTGCAAAGCACTGTTCCAAGTGCTGGGGAGGTTACAAGGTGATCAGGTTGTCCCATGGGGGGCACACAGTCTTATTCCCCATTTTACAAATGAGGGAACTGAGGCCTAGAGAAGCTAAGTGACTTGCCCAAAGTCACACAGCTGACAATTGGCAGAGCCGGGATTTGAACCCATGACCTCTGACTCCAAAGCCAGTGCTCTTTTCCACTGAGCCACACTGCCTTCTGTGTGACCTCTGGCAAGTCACTTCACTTCTCTGTGGCTCAGTTTCTTCATCTGTAAAATGAGGGTTCTCCCTCCTACTGTGAACCATATGTGGGGACAGGGGCTGTATCTGATCTAATTATCTTGTATCAATCAATCATTTTTATGGAGTACTTGATGTGTATGGGGTTCTGTTTTAACTGCTTGGGGCTCGCCCAACTTTTAGTCTCTAAATTGAATATGACAAAGCAGTACTATAAACTTTCCCCAGCATTAGGTAACTAAAGAGTTACATTTCATTTGGGTATTAGTGTGACAACCCAAGCAGACCTTACTCCTCCGGTTGTGTTGTATGAAAAGGTACTCAGCGTGGCTCAGTGGAAAGAGCACGGGCTTTGGAGTCAGAGGTCATGGGTTTGAATTCCGACTCCACCACATGACTGCTGTGTGACCTTGGGCAAGTCACTTAACTTCTCTGAGCCTCAGTTACCTCATCTGTAAAATGGGGATTAAGATTGTGAGCCCCACGTGGGGCAACGTGATCACCTTGTATCCCCCCAGGGCTTAGAACAGTGCTCTGCACATAGTAAGTGCTTAACAAATGCCATTATTATTATTATTATTATTACTCTTGCAGTAGGAGTAATGAGGCTTCCCAAAGGGCTTACAGGATACAGACTGGAGTTCTGGCTCAGTATGTTTGTAAATACTTGTAGGTTTTTAGGGGAAACAGCACATCACTGCTAGGTGCTTTGATGATTATTAAGGCACATGATTCCACCCCCACATAAAGAAGTGATTCCGCTTGGCCTTAAGTGGGAGGACAATAAATACGATTGAATGAATGAATAATGTCAACATCATCATCATCATCATCAATCGTATTTATTGAGCGCTTACTATGTGCAGAGCACTGTCCTAAGCGCTTGGGAAGTACAAATTGGCAACACAACAGTTGGCAACACAACAGTCAACAATGTTTTCTGTGTTGGTAGAGACCTCACAAGAATGGTAAGGTGGATATTACTGATGTGTGAGTGTGTGGAGACTGCCAGCGATTCTGCCTGCCATGTGTATATATGTTTGTACATATTTATTACTCTATTTATTTATTTATTTATTTTACTTGTACATATCTATTCTATTTATTTTATTTTGTTAGCATGTCTGGTTTTGTTCTCTGTCTCCCCCTTTTAGACTGTGAGCCCACTGTTGGGCAGGGACTGTCTCTATGTGTGGCCCATTTGTACTTCCCAAGCGCTTAGTACAGTGCTCTGCACACAGTAAGCGCTCAATAAATACGATTGATTGATTGATTGATTGATTGTACAGCCCAGGCATCCCTGTTCTGCATCCCTGTGATACCTCAGTCTGTGAGCAATTAGCTTGAGGGGGAAGAAGAGTAGAGAGGGCAGTTAAGTAAGTCTCCCTGCCCTTCAGTTAAGTATGAGCCTGATTCAAGGAGAAAATAGGAGATGGGATGGTGAAAGAGGTTTACCCTTCCCACCTTTCCAGCAGGGTTGTCCCTCCGGAAACTTGGGCAGAAGCAACAAGCTTGGGAATCAATCAGTCCATGGTATTTATTGAGAGCTTGCCATGTGCATGGTATTTATTTATCTATATGTTGCCAACTTGTACTTCCCAAGTGCTTAGTACAGTGCTCTGCACACAGTAATCGTTCAATAAATACGACTGAATGAATGCGCAGAGCACTGTACTAAGTGCTTGGGAGAGTACGAGACAACTGAGTTGGTAGAAAGATTCTCTGTCCACAAGAAGCTTACATTCTAGAGGGGAAGACTAACATTAATGTAAATATAATAATAATAATGATAATAATAATAATAATAATGGTATTTGTTAATCGCTTACTATGTGCAAAGCACTGTTCTAAGCGCTGGGGAGGATACAGGCTGATCAGGTTGTCCCACGTGGGGCTCACAGTCTTAATCCCCATTTTACAGAGGAGGGAACTGAGGCCCAGAGAAGTTAAGTGACTTGCCCAAGATCACACAGCAGACGTGTGGCGGAGTCGGGATTCAAACCCATGACCTCGGACTCCAAAGCCCGTGCTCTTTCCACTGAGCCACAATGCTTCATCCAATAGATATATAAAATACATATAAATATATATTTATATATAAATATAAAATATTTATTTTTTATATATTTTATATATCTATATTATAAATATAGATATATAAATATATAAATTGCATATAAGGACTGCTATGGGCATGAGAGTGAGGTGAATATAAAGTTCTTTAAGGGTACAGATGGAAGTGCATAGACGAGGCAGAAAGGAGAGTGAGTAGGGGAAAAAAGAGGAAGACCTCTTGGAGAAGATGTGATTTTAATCAAGTTTTGAAGGTGGGAAGAGGTGGGACGGGAGGTAGGAAGTGGGAAAGGGTTGAGCTGTAAGGTAGACAAGATTGAGGTACAGTGATTAAATTTGGGTTAAAGGAGTGAAGCGTGCGGATCGAGTTGTAGTAGGGTGTTTTCTTATTTTTTTCGTTTACATCTGGTCTTTTTCTAGCAACTAAAAATGGAACAGTGACCCAGAGAAAAGTGGGACTTTATTGTGAATGTTCCATTAAGCTTATAATAAAGTTTCATCTACTTAAACATTTTAGATAAGCCATAAGAACCCCTTTATTAGGATTTTAGAGTGTATTTCTTATCAACCATTGTATCCCGCCAACCAGCGTTTATGCATTATAAACCGGGAAGCTTACATATGGTTCGGACCGTTAAAATGATGTTGGATTTGATTCTAATGGTTGTAATTGCCTTAATTATGTAAATGAAGGAGGCCTTGGCAGTCTTGTGATACATTAAAGGCTTTATAACTATCTACTGAGCATAAATAAGCAAAGAGATTTGAATTGTATGGTATCTGTATCACCACATTATCGTCCTACTTATGGAACATTTCAAGTAAGCTTGGAAAATGCTAGCACATTTTACCGTTCATGCCTGAGAATTAAGGCAATGTGATTTTTGAGTGGCTGGAACATTGTGGTAAAAGTATGGTAAAATGGGGGGATGGAGAGGGGGACGAGAGGGAGAGGAAGGAAGGGGCTCAGTGGAGAAGCGGCGTGGCTCAGTGGAAGGAACCCAGGCCTTGGAGTCAGAGGTCATGGGTTCAAATGCCGGCTTCACCAATTGTCAGCTGTGTGACCTTGGGTAAGTCACTTAACTTCTCTGTGCCTCAGTGACCTCATCTGTAAAATGGGGATGAAGACTGTGAGCCCCACGTGGGACAACTTGATCACCTTGTATCCTCCCCAGCGCTTAGAACAGTGCTTTGCACATAGTAAGTGCTTAACAAATGCCATTATTATTATTATTATTATTATTATTATGATGATGATGATGATGATGATGATGATGATGGGAAAGACAGGGGGAGTGGGAAATGAGGAATTCTTTTCTGGACATTTTAAACTTGAGGGATCAGTGGGACATACTGAATGCCTTCCCTCCGCAAATCTGCCAAAAGATCACTCTTCCCCCCTTCAAAGCCCTACTGAAGGCTCACCTCCTCCAAGAGGCTTCCCAACCTAAGTCTCCCTTTTCTTCAGCTTCCCTTCCCATCCACATCACCTCAACTCACTCCCTTTGCTCTCCCCCCCAACCCACCCCACAGCACTTATGTTTTTATGTATATATGTACAATTCTATTTATTTATATTGATGCCTGTATACTTGTTTTGATGTGTACGTGTCTATAATTTTATTTATTTAAATTGATGCCTGTTGACTTGTTTTGATGTCTGTCTTCCCCCTTCTAGACTGTAAGCTCTGTGTGGGCTGGGATTGTCTCTCTTTACCGCTGAATTGTACTTTCCAACCGCTTAGTACGGTGCTCTGCACACCGTAAGTGCTCAATAAATACCACTGAATGAATGAATGAATACAAGTGGAGATGTCCTGAAGGCAGGAGGAAATGTGAGACTGCAAAGAAGGAGAGCGGTTGGGGAGGGTGGGTTGATGTGGGAATCATCCACATAGCGATGGTAGTTAAAGCCTTGGGAGCAAACGAGTTTGACAGTGGAGAGAGTTTTGGGTTCATGTCAAGTGGTGGGAATTCGTGAAGGAAAGCTTCTTGGAGGAGGTGGAATTTTAGGAGATTTTGGAGAACAGATGGGGCTCATTCAGAAGCTCAGGAGCTTGAGCACCTCATGGGCCTGCTTCAAGACGACAAGCCCTGAAGCAACAGAAACTGACTTCTGAGCATTCCCGGCAGCTTGGCCATGTCTTCCAGGACTCCTGCTAGCCTCATAGGTGGTTAGACTTGTGGCTATATGTGCAAATGATGCATAACAGTAATTCTTAATCCAGTCCTTCCCCCAGTAGACTGTAAACTATTTGAGGGCAAGCATCTTGTCTACTGTTTTCTCTCAAGTCATTCAGTCAGTCAATCGTATGTATTTAGTGCTTACTATGTGCAGAGCACTGTACTAAGTGCTTGGGAGAGGAAATACATCAATAAACAGACACATTTCCTGCCCGCAATGAGCAGAGGGTGACAGCGCTTGGTATAGTGCCCTAAACGCTCAAAAAATGTTACTGATTGATTTTCCCATCTCTTTCCTAATGGTGAACTATTCTCTATTTCCTTCTAGTAACATTGGGATCTTACATTGAAAATGAAAGGTTTTCATAGCAATCTGCTCTAAAAATATTTTTCATCATTCATTCGTTTCATTTTCCGTAGCACAAATGGCTTAATTTTTGCATTTCACCGATGGGTCTTGTTCTAATTGTCGCATTAACCTACCTTATAGGCTACCTCTTCATTCTAAAACATTAAAGTAATCAGGCAAAAATGAGCCAGTCATTCCCTGCAGGCACCTAAATCCCTGAAATTAGCTGGGATAGCCTTTGCCGCTGATAGTACTGCTGATCCTGCAAGATCAAAGGTCCGAGCTACCTTGAGGAGCAAACATCAGCAATTGCTCAGTTGAATCCAATTGAAAGTTTTGCCTCATTAGCACGGTAGCATCTTTATAATTGGCTGACTCCTCAATGAAATTCAGTCAACTTGAACTCCTAACAACTATCAACTGAAAATTAAAATGTGATTTTCACTGGTATCTGGGAGGAGTAAGGTCTTTTAATAACTCACCTGTCCACATGTTTTGTTTTGTTGTCTGTCTCCCCGTTCTAGACTGTGATCCCGTTGTTGGGTAGGGACCGTCTCTATACGTTGTCTACTTGTACTTCCCAAGCGCTTAGCACAGTGCTCTGCACACAGTAAGCCCTCAATAAATACAATTGAATGAATGAATGAACTCCAGAGCGTTAATATCCTTAGCACAGGTGTGAAGGCCAGGTTTCCACAGCCAAAACGAAAGGGGTGGGAGACAGCTTGAGCCAATAACCTGGATAACTGAAGCCCCAAAGTCACTTTTTTTCCAGGTTTTTATTTATTTATTTATTTATTTATTTATTTATTTATTTATTTATTTATTTATTTATTTTTACATCCAAGTAAGTGTCTGAATTCTCCACTTTCTTTTAACTTTCATATTCGCCTTGACATCTATTCTTTTCTGATCCAGCAAAGATTACCATAATCATGGTATTTCAAGCAAAGTAGCATGGACTTTTAAAGCCATAAAGTCAAACTTGTTCCTAAAATGCTCAGGAACTCAAAATGTTTGTAAAGTCTTGCCTTTTCAATAGGATTATCTCTCTAACGGATAAATCCTTCAGCAGGTTATAATCCACTTTGCAGTTTCACATGGGACTCATAATATTTTCACAGTTCTTTAAAAACTGACCCTTGAAGAATTTGATTATCTTCAGTAGTGTTTCTACCCGTCCAGTGGTTCAGGATTCTGTTTCATTCAGCTTCTTTGTTTCCATAGAACTGAACTCCAGGAACAAGAAAATAAAACAAATACAGTGAATGTCATAAAACAAGAAAATCTCTCTGGACAAAAGTTAAGGCTTTTCTCCCATGTTTGTTTGCTTTTTCAGAAGCCAGAAAATCTCTGCCACTCATTAAAGCAAAAAGTAATGCAGGGTCAGCTTTTCTTTATTGTTTCCTATATAGTTTTATGTAGTTCTGCCTGCTTGAGAAATCCAGGCCCAGTGGATTGCTCATGGGCCTGGGTGTCATATAGACTTGAGTTGTAATCCCAGCTCCTCTATTTGGCTGTTGTGTGGCCTTGGGCAAGTCACTTAACTTCTCTGTGCCTCAGTTCCTTCATCTGTAAAATGGGGATTAATACTGTGAGCCCCGGTGGGAAAAGGATTGTGTCCATCCAGCCTGATTTGTTTGTATCCACCCAGCACTTAGTACTGTGTCTGCCACATAGTAAGCACTTAACAAATACCACAATTATTATTATTCCAAGAAGACCTTTCTTTGAACTTTATGTTTTCATTTTGGCCAATTTTATTATTTGATCATTTAATCTAGTTGTGCTTAATTAGTTCAAAATCAGTTGATCTGTCATATTCGTTGATCATTTATGTTGTTCAGAACACTGTACTAACTGCCAGAGAGAATCCAATAACTTTTTTAAAAGTGGAAGTATACTTCATTGTAAACCCAGTTGCTATATTGATGGACCTCATAATCTGACTATTGTGTGTCAAATATTATCTCCTTTTTTTCCCTGTGCTCCTCATTGGTAGCATCAAATCATTTCTTAAGCACACCTTTATTATCCATTAAACAGAAGCACAATAACTTTCTGAGAGGGTTACAAACACTCTGAGCATTTACTACTCAGTGACTCTGCTCTTTGAATATATTCTTCCCAGAACGAATGTAACAGATTCTCTGAGACTGACATGTAGAAGAAAGTATCCAAGTACTTGGAGCCATGAATTAAGAGGTGTCAATTATCCGGGAAATATAAAAAATGTCCTTCCCCACAAAGATGCTGTATGCAAAAGAGATATGGCTTGAATGATCAACACAGCTCCAATTTTCTAGATAAGGGTTCGACTGTCCATCTCACTTAAACTGAATAGTCAGAATTGAGGGTCACAATGAAAGGCGAGAATGATTCATCTCTCATTCTTTTTTCAAACAATGACTCTAGATTTGAACAAAAATCACTTGAAGAATCATAACTGCCTTTACCAAGTCATGGACAATTTTAGGATAGATAACAGTGCCTTAAAGGGACTATGGATAGAGGAGAGTGAGAGTGAAGCAACTCTTGGCTGGGTCAACTGTACAGATTAACATTTTCAATACGCACGTGTACTTCAATAAATCAGTTATGCTTCCTTAATAAACGTGGCCTTTGTTTCTCAAATTTCGAATATGTTCAAGTACCATTGTTTTAGCAGAAAGTTGAGAAGCAACATGACCTAGTGGAAATAGGCCTGGGCTGCAATCCCAGCTCCGCCATTGGTTTGCAGTGTGACAGTGATAAAGTCACTTACCTTCGTTTCTCAAATTTCGAATATGTTCAAGTACCATTGTTTTAGCAGAAAGTTGAGAAGCAACATGACCTAGTGGAAAGATGCCTGGGCTGTAATTCCAGCTCCACCATTGGTTTGCAGTGTGACCGTGGGTAAAGTCACTTACCTTCTATGTGTCTTTGTTACTGACCTATAAAATGGGTATTAGGACTGTGAGCCCCACATTGGACGTGAATTGTGTCCAGTACTTGTACTTAGTACAGTGCCTGGCTTATAGTAGGCACTTAACAAATGCCATGAAAAAAGGTTTTCTGGGCTCCCTGTCCTCCCTCCGCACTCTAAGTATCATCTTGTAACCAGTTATGTTTCATCTAGAGCTTCAACACTGCTGGTGCTCTCATAAATCTTGCTGCTGCATTTCACTGCCACCCTGACTGTTGCCACTGAGGTGGTAAATTTTGGGAAAGAGGGTGGGTGCCTGACTCGGTTGGTAAGCTTACTGTGGGCAGGGAATGTTTCCGTTTATTGTTGTATTGTACTCTCCCAAGTACTTAGTACAGAGCTCTACACACAGTAAGCGCTCAATAAATGTGATTGAAAGAACTGAATGAATGGGAGGCGAGCAGGTGGCAATGGCAGAGGAAGGAAGCAGTGGAAAGTCAGAGAGGGAAGGACGCTAGGTTGGTCTTCCTTGTACTCACCTTCCCTCGCTCCATCAATTGGCTCTCCGAGTCTGATCCTGCCGGTCCATCCCGGGTACCCTGGCTTTCCAGGCCTGAAATGCAGAGACTGAAACCAGTGGAGGGACTTGGGCTAGCCATAGCTGTGGAATAGGCATCAGGAGTGAGATCTCCATCAGTACCCAGCTGTTGGAAAATAGAGGTATGGGAATCTGGGTAAATATGGGATGAGTTTGAGATTTGATATGAGAATCTGGGTAAATCTGGGATGAGTTTGAGATTTGATATGGGAGGACCAAGAAGAGCAAAAACTACATGAGGTGAAGCATGGACATTTACATTCAGTGCAGGGCTTATTTTCCAAATCAAGCGAAAACTCCTGACAATGGACTTCTAAATGGCTTCAATCAGCACTTGCTCTTCTACCTACACACTCCCTTCTCCCACTCCATCCCAGCTCACAATCTTTATTCTGTTCGATTGAACTTCATTCAGTCATATTATTGAGCACTTGCTGTGTGCAAAGCACTGTACTAAGTGCTTGGGAAAATACAATAAACAGGCACAATCCCTGCCCACAACAAATGTACTTGTTCTGTTCTGTACTTGTTTCTTAATACTTGTTCCTGTACTTGTTAGAGAAGCAGCGTGGCTCAGTGGAAAGAGTGCAGGCTTGGGAGTCAGAGGTCATGGGTTCGAATCCCGGCTTCACCACTTGTCAGCTGTGTGACCTTGGGCAAGTCACTTAACTTTTCTGTTCCTCAGTTACCTCATCTGTAAAATGGGGATTAAGACTGTGAGCCCCCCGTGGGACAACCTGATCACCTTGTAACCTCCCCAGCGCTTAGAATGGTGCTTTACACATAGTAAGCACTTAATAAAATGCCATCATTACTAACTCTGTATTGTATTCTCCCAAGCACTTAGTGCAGTGCTGTGCACAAACACTAAATAAATACCCTTGGTTTATGCACATAAATGAATATATATGCATGTACATTTTTATATATAATGGTTTGGATTGCATATTTTACGTGTTTATCCAGTCTTGTAAAGTAAAAAAACCTCAACATAAATTTGAATTATTTGTTGGTTTTTCCTACATGTTTATTTTCTCTCAGCTTATACATTAAAAAATACAGAATTTAAATTTTCCAGGTGCTACATTAGGCAATCAAAGAGCCTTCTCAATTTCCATTTCCAAAGAAGACATTGGCAAAGAGAGTACACTGAAAATACTCTAGAGGTAGAAGAGGTCACAGAATTGTACTTTGTCAGGCAAGTTCAATTTAGCAAAAATCAGACATAATTGACTGAACTTGGCAGCTCTAGCAGGAACAAAAAATGGCAAAGAGGATTATTATGCTAGTATTTCAAGAGGGGAACCTTATTTCAGGTTGTGCCTTGAGACCCCATTCCCTCCCACCTTATAAAAACTTTCACCCCTTCCCTCCTCCCCTCCTTAACTTCCATCTTCAACCTCTCACTCTCCAATGGCTTCTTCCCCTCTGCCTTCAAACATGTCCACATCTCCCCCAATCCTAAAAAACTCTATTTTGACCCTACAGCCCCCTCCAGTTATTACTCCATCTCCCTCTTACACTTCCTTTCCAAACTCCTGGAGCTAGTCATCTACACTCGCTGCCTCGAATTCCTCTCCTCCAACTCTCTCCTGAACCCTCTCCAGTCTGGCTTCTGTCCCCTCCACCTCACTGAAAACGCCCTCTCAAAGATCAACAATACCTTCTTGCCAAATCCAAATCCATTCCTATTTCATCCTAATCCTCCTAGACCTCTCAGTTGCCTTTAACACTGTCGACCATCCCCTTCTCCTCAACACATTATCCAACTTTTCCTCCACTGACCGTCCTCTCCTGGTTCTCCTCTTGTTTCTCTGGCTATTCATTCTCAGTCTCCTTCGTGGGCTCCTCCTTCCCTTTCCATCTCCCAACTGTAGGGGTTCCTCAACGTTAATTTCTTGGTCCCCTTCTATTCTCCATATATACACCGTCCCTTGGTGAACCAATTCGCTCCCATGGCTTCAACTATCCTCTCTATGTGGATGATACCCAAATATGTATCTCTTCTCCTGTTCTCTCTCCCTGCCTCCAGGCTTCCATCTCCTCCTGCCTTCAGGACATCTCTACTTGGTTGTCCTCCCACCATCTAAAACTCAACATGTCCAAGACAGAGCTGCTTATCTTCCCTCCCAAACCCTGTCCTCTCCATGGCTTTCCCATCACTGTGGATGGCATTACCACCTTTCCCGTCTCACAAGCCCACAATCTCAGTGTCATCCTTGACTCCGCTCTCTCATTCACCCCATATATCCAGGCCATCACCAAAACCTGCCAGTCTCATCTTCATAACATCACCAAGATCCTCCCTATCCTCTCCATCCAAACCACTACCATGTTAGTACAATCACTCATCCTATCCCGACTGGATTACTGCATCAGCATAATAATGATGGCATTTATTAAGCGCTTACTATGTGCAAAGCACTGTTCTGAGTGCTGGGGAGGTTAGAAGGCGATCGGTTGTCCCACGGGGGGCTCACAGTCTTAATCCCCATTTTACAGATGAGGTAACTGAGGCACAGAGAAATCAAGTGACTTGCCCAGAGTCACACAGCTGACAATTGGCAGAGCCGGGATTTGAACCCATGACCTCTAACTCCAAAGCCTGTGCTCTTTCCACTGAGCCACACTGCTTCCTTTCTGACCTCCCAACCTCCTGTCTCTCCCCAGTCCAATCTGTACTTCATTCTGCTCCTCGGATTATCTTTCTACAGGAACTTTCTGGAACTTTCCAGTGGCTACCAATCAATCTGCTCATCAGGCAGAAACTCCTCCCCCTGGGCTTCAAGGCTGTCCATCCCCTCGCCCCCTCCTACCTCACCTCCCTTCTCTCCTTCTCCAGCCCAGCCCTCACCCTCCGCTCCTCCACCGCTGATCTCCTCACCGTACCTCGCTCTCGCCTGTCCCGCCATCGACCCCCGGCCCACGTCATCCCCCGGGCCTGGAATGTCCTCCCTCTGCCCATCCGCCAAGCTAGCTCTCTTCCTCCCTTCAAGGCCCTGCTGAGAGCTCACCTCCTCCAGGAGGCCTTCCCAGACTGAGCCCCTTCCTTCCTCTCCCCCTCGTTCCCCTCTCCATCCCCCCCATCTTACCTCCTTTCCTTCCCCACAGCACCTGTATATATGTATATATGTTTGTACATATTTTTTTTACTCTATTTATTTATTTATTTATTTTATTTGTACATATCTATTCTATTTATTTTATTTTGTTAGTATGTTTGGTTTTGTTCTCTGTCTCCCCCTTTTAGACTGTGAGCCCACTGTTGGGTAGGGACTGTCTCTATATGTTGCCAATTTGTACTTCCCAAGCACTTAGTACAGTGCTCTGCACATAGTAAGCGCTCAATAAATACGATTGATGATGATGATGATGATGACATGTCACCCCCTACCTCAAAAATATCCAGTGGTTGCCTATCAACCCCTGGGTTAAGCAAAAACTCCTCACTATTGGCTTCAAAGCTCTCCATCACCTCGCCCCCTCCTATCCCACCTCCCTTTTCTCCTTCTACAGCCCAGCACATTCTGCTCCTCTGGTGCTAACCATCTCATTCTCGCCTGTCCCGCTGTCGACCCCTGGCCCACATCTTACCTCTGTCCTGGAATGCCCTTCCTCCTCAAACTCGCCAAACAATCACACTTCTCCCCCTTCAAAGCCCTAATGAAAGCTCACCTCCTCCAAGAGGCCTTCCCAGACTAAGACCCCTTTTCCTCAGTTCCCTTTCCCCTCCCCATCACCCCTACTCACTCCATTTGCTCTACCCCAGCCCCAAAGCACTTGTGTATAGATGTACATATCTATAATTCTATTTATTTATATTAATACCTGTTTATTTGTTTTGATGTGTATGTATCTATAATTTTATACATTTATATTGATTCTATGGATGCCTGTTTACTTGTTTTGATGTCTGTTTCCCCCCTTCTAGATTGTAAGCCCATTGTGGGCAGGGATTGTCTTTATTTCTGAATTGTACTTTCCAGGCGCTTAATACAGTTCTCTGCACACAGTAAATGCTTTATAAATATGATTGAATGAACGAATGAACTAACAAGGACAGCTGTTAGGTGGGAATGGTTTGCTGAACTGCAATGGGCCTGTTAGTAGCTATGGTACTCGACTGAACTTTTCCGAGCTGTTCCATAGTTAAAAATGTGTTCATAGGTACTACTGCTGAATGACTGAGATAGTAATTGAAATAATCACTATGCTGGGCTGAGAAGCATAAACCTAAGCAAGTGTTAAGCTGAGAAAGGATAATATTCTGAATGTGAAATCATTTCTGAGTGGGTCTAATAATTTTGAGAACTCAGAGTAAGATGGGATGGGATCTAAGGAACAGAAGAAAGATAAAGGGGGAGATAGAAAAGGGAGGTACAAGGGAAAGAAATAAGAGAAAAAACAACTAGGGATAGGGAAGATGGAAAGATAGGGAGAGATGGGAATGAAGGGTATTATTTTCTCCTCAATCACCAATATCATCATCTCCTTCATCATTATCAGACTCTTTAACTTGTTCTCTTCCACCACTCACCATCGTTGCCTTGATATCCTCCACTGCCAGTCAGTCCATCAGTGGTGTATACTGAGGGCTTCTTGTAGTTGACCACTGTACTAAGCTCTTGGGAGATTATAATTCAATAGCATAGGTAGGACCGATCCCTGCCCAAAGGGAGCTTACAGATTTAAGGGGGAGACAGCCATGTAAATAAATTAAAGGTGGATACGTGCAGATGGATAGACTCTGTGGGACAGGGGGTGGGATGACTATTAGAGTGCCTAAGTGGTCCAGATTCATTTACATAGGCAACACAAAAAGAGAGAGCAACTAGGAGATGAAAGTTTCATCAGGGAAGGCCTTTTGGAGGACTTGTGACTTTTAGCAAGGATTTGAAGATGGGGAGAGTGGTGATATGAGAGTTGGATATGACGGGGTAGGGAGTTCCAGGCTAGAGGGAGGATGTAGACAAGGGATCAGTGGTAACAAAACATGACCGCAAGTACAGTGAGTAGGTTGGCATTGGAGGAATGAAGGAATTCTGGGTAGGAAGGAGAGAGCTGATCGAGTTCAGTTAAGCCGATAGGTGACGAGTTTCTTTTGGAGGCAGGGTGGAAGGTAACCCATTGGAGGTTTGGGGGGAATCGAGTTCAGTAAAGCCAATAGGTGAGGAGTTTCTTTTGGTTGCAGGGGTTGAAGGTAACCCATTGGAGGTTTTTGGGGAGTGGAGAGATGTGGCTGATCATTATTTAGAAAAATAATCTGGGCATCAGAGGTAAGTATGGACTAGTGAGGAGAAAGACAGGAGGAAGGGAGGACAGCAAGAAGGCTGAAGCAGTAGTCAAGGAGGGATGTGGTAAGTGCTTGAATCAGTGTAGTATTATCCCTTTGGATGAAGAGGGTTTTTGTGAAGTTGTGAATGAAGATAGAACCAACAAGATTTGGTTACAGATTGAATATGTGGGTTGAATGAGAGAGATGAGGTGAATTGAGGATAATTCCATAGTTACAGGTGTGTAAGAAATGGAGGAATAGTGCTATTGTCTTCTGTTATGGGAAAGTCTAGGGCAGAACAGGATTTGGGTGGGAAGATAGAGCTGATTTAGAGATGCCTGGGACATGCCCTGCTGTTCTCCATCTACCCCCACTCCCTTGTAGAACTAATTCTCTCCTTTGGCTTCCACTACCCTCGCTATGAGGATGATTCCTATATTTACACCTCCAGCCCTGATCTCCCCTCAGCAGTCTTGCATTTCCTCCTGCCTTCAGGACATCTCTACTTGGATGTTCCACTGACACCTCAAATTTAATCTGTCCAAAACAGAACTCCTAGTCCTCCAACTGACTTTCCCATCACTCTAGACAGCACCACCATCCTTCCTGTCTAACAAGCCCATAAACTTGGCTTTATCCTCAATTCATCTCTCTCATTCAACCCACATATTCAGTTTATCATTAAACCCTGTCGGTTCATCCCTTACAGTATTGCTAAAATCCACCCTTTCCTCTCCATCCAAACTGCTTCCATGTTAATCCGCTTATTCTATCCTGCCTTGATTACTTTATCAGCCTCCTTGTTGACCTCCCTGCCTTCTCTCTCTCTCCCCACTCCAGTCTACACTTCATTCTGCTGCCCGGATCATTTTTCTACAGAAATGTTCAGTCCACATTTCCCCACTCCCTGAGAACCTCCAGTGGCTTCCCATTCACCTCTGCATCAAACAGGAGATGGGGACATGGGTTTTAATCTCTGCTCTTCTCCTTTCCTGCTATGTGAATTGGGCAAGTTACTTCACATTTCTGGGTCTCAATTTCCTCAACTGTGAAATGGGGATTCAATATTTAGGCTGCAAATGCCATGTAGGACAGGAAATGTGTTGCTGTAATTAACTCCTATCCACCCAAGCCCTTAGAACAGTGCTTGACACATTGTGCCACTGAATGATGAATAAACAATTAAATATACAGTTGAATAAACACAGCTATGTAAGTGCTTATTGTCTCTTATATTGTTACAGTGTTCTCTCCCAAGCTCTTAGTACAGTGCTCATAGCAAGTGCTCAATAAATACTATAGACTGACTGATATAGTTAAATACATAAGTCGAAGAGGTGGTTAAAGAGTGACTTGGGATGCAAGGAAATTAATAGGAGTAGGTATGTTGGGGGAAATAAAATTTCAGGAAGTCTTTGAATATGGGGCAGACTGTGGTTTGTGGATTTGGAGAAGGAAGGAGTTCCAAGAAGAGAGAACAGAGTAAACAAGAGGACCGAAGCAGGAGCAAGGTACAAATAGAGGTTGACTTAGGATGAATGAAGAGAGAGTGAGTTGGGTAATAACAGGTGAGGAGAGCAGCTATGCAAGGTGAGGAGTGTTGTGGAGAGCCTTCCTGGTGATTGGGAGGCATTTTCATTTGGTGCTGTAGGACATGGGAAGCTGGGGGAGAATGCATAGGAATGGTGACACAGAAAGAAGAGGATATGTGCAGCCGCATGTAGTATAGGTTAGAGCTGGAAAAAGCTGGAGGCAGGGAGAGATCAGTTGTGGTATGACCAGGACTTGTACCAAGGTGTAGTAGCTGTTTGGGTTGAGATGAAGGGGCAGATGTGGAAGATGATAAACTGGAAAAACTGGCAGGATTTTGCAGTAAATCGATTGTGAGAACCCCATGAGCTGATGACGGAAAATATTTCTCATGTGAATTGATTAGGGGTAAAATACATTCTGCAGGATGACTACAAATGATCATGATTATTTTTTTTTCAAGAGCAAAGCCACAAATTGAGGTAATATTAGACTGTAGACTCCCCTCTAAGTGCCAGAAAAGTTGGCTAATCAACTACCAATCTCTTCAACGTTCCAGTCGAGGGTACTAAAAAGTCATCAAGTTGTTTGAAAAAAAATGCTTTCCCCAGCACATCTTGGCCGAGCTGTGATTTAGCACCTCTCAACCCTCTTTGGTTTCTGGTATGCCAAGCCTCACTTGAAACCACAAAAGGACTCATTCTGCCTTGGGACCAAGTAATTCAGGATGCTACAGTGCCTGACAGAAAAATAAATGAGTGTCAGTGTGCAATTTCAGGAAGAGGAAGCAGTTGAACTTTACCTCGCTGATGCCTTCACCTAGCCAAGTCAGTTGCTGTGCCTATTTTGCAATGAAGGGTTAAATAGTGATAGAAACAATCAAATGCCCTATTTTTCTGTTGTTTTCCCATAGTATGAGTTCTCAAGATAAATTCAGCATGAAGGGAAACCAAAAAAGCCAGTACACAAAGAACACTCAATAAATACTATATATTTTTTTAAATGAACTGCTCTTATCAGCACACAGAACTACCGTGCACCGTGGCTCTTCCATTTAAGCTCCTGAAGCACTGTAAAGGAGTATTGAATACCTCTTGACTTGATCCCTTTTGCTTCCAGATAGCATCCTCCTGATCACAGTTGAGTTTTATATGAAAGGTGTCTTGAAGGGAGCAGTCAAGGATCGAATTTCCTGAAGCCTAAAGCAACCTGCCCATTATAGTGCATGTATGTGTGCCTGCATTTGGCCTTTTAATTTAGCCCTTCCCAGGACTGTATTTTCAACTGGTCTGTCTCTTTTACTGACTGTCTCTTTTGCTTGTAGAAGAGCAGGATTTATACCCCTCTGCATATCATCTTACCACAGACTGATTCAGGATTTGCCAATAGCAACAAAGACCAAGCTCCCATTCCAAATCCACTTTCTGTGGCCAGCAACAGAAAAGGAAATAAACAAGGCGTCATAATCATGCCAGAATTATTTATCAGCAAGTCCAGACTTGTGATGTCTGAATTAAATTAAATGAAATTAATGCCTATCAAACAGATACTCCTTACCATTGTCTTTAAAGCACTCAGTCACCTCTCCCCCACCCACCTTACCTTGTTGTTTTTCTACTACAGCCCAGCCCGCTCACATCACTCCTCTAATGCTAACCTCTTTGCTGTACCATCTCATCTATCCCACTGCCAATCTCTCGCCCTTTCTCTGGCCTGGAATGCCCTTCCCTTTCATATCCAACAGACGATAAATCTCCCCACCTTCAGAACCTTATTGAAAGCATGTCTCCTCCCAAAAGCCTTTCCTTCTCAGGCCCTCATTTTCTCTTCTACTACTACTACTAATAATAATAATGATGGTATTTGTTAAGCGCTTACTGTATGCAAAGCACTGTGCTAAGCATTGGGGAGGTTACAAGGTGATCAGGTTGTCCCACGTGGGGCTCACAGTTTTAATCCCCATTTTACAGATGAGGTAACTGAGGCCCAGAGAAGTGAAGTGACTTGCCCAAAGTCACACAGCTGACAGTTGGTAGAGCCGGGATTTGAACCCATGACCTCTAACTCCAAAGCCCGGGCTCTTTCCATTGGGCCACGCTGCTTCTCTACTACCTTCTGCATCAACTTTGCACTTGAATTAGCACCATTCAGTCACCGTTCCCTCGGCCCCATGGAACATATCCTCATTTATTTGTTCATATTAATGTGCCTCCCCCTCTAGACTGCAAGCTCGTTGTGGAACGTGTCTCACAACTCTGTTCTATTGTACAGTGTGTACCACCGTGCCCACCTGCCTGGCAATCTACCTGTTCAGATGCAACTTCCGCATCTGATACAGAAAAAGGAATGGGTGTTGGAAGCTGGGGTGTTTCATGCAGGGAAAATGGCAGCAGCAGAGTTTTTCAGGTGGTATGGGACCTAGGCGACAGTTCCAGTAATTTCTGGATCAAAGGGGGCCCTGGGTTCTGAGTTTCCAAACCTATTGGCTCTTCCCACAACCCCGTGAAACTCGTGGCAGAGATCAGGCAGCTGGCAAAATCATTCTGTTGTCAAAGGAGTCAGTTGGTGTTTTACAATTTACGTTGTCCAAAACTTTATTAAGAACCATGTAAAAGAAGTTTTATACAATGTCCTTCCAGGACAAGCACTGGTAATGATCTGAGCCCGAGTGGGAGTGATGGAGGGAGTGCAGCTGTCCGGTGTTGCACACCCATCTGCTAAAAATGAAAGTTAAAATTGCCCCAAATAACCATTTCAAAATTGCCAAAGAACACAGAGGACTGACGGCCTATTTGAAGAGCTGCTGAGTGTAACAGAGGGATACTGGGCCCAGAGCATGGCAGATGCAGAATAATACCAAAAAAATACCCGTTCTCAATTTGCAGTAATCCAGGGCAGATAATCTGGTCATCTCTGGAACTGCTCAAAGGGAATGTTCGTGAATACCGTTATCAAAACCAATCGATCAATCCATCAGTACTTTGATCCATCACTTTATTAAGCTCCTATTGTTGGTATTGGAGGTTACTTTGGATTAGAATGACTTCAGCCCTAGATTACCCACTATAGGAAACCATCTCATACTGGGACCTATTGAATTATGACCTTGTTGTTTGGACAAACTATTACCATGAATTATCCTTAAGGTCCCATTCACAGAATACCATCTATCTCATACTAGTTTTTTGTGAGTCTTGTAAAAACCTATTCTAGAATCCTTTAAATTTCTGAAAAACAACCTAATAAAGAGTAAATTTGTTTCCAAAACATGAAGGGAAACCCACCGAGAGTTTCAGTTTTAGCATGCTCCAAGCCATTAAACATAACATAAATTCAGCAGTTAAAGCATAATCAATCATGCAGCACAGATGTAGGCCAGTGGTTTAGCTAGTCTGCTGGATAGATTTTTATATCTAGTTGTCTACGAGGGGTTTTTCATATTATGAAAGACCATTTTGGGGGCATTAATTTAATCTCCTGTTTAATTTTTGAACATTCAAATATTAATTAGTCTGCAGACAATTTCAAAAGTATGAAAGGAGAGATGTCTTTTAATATGAGCACATAATTGTTTGTGATTATTCATGAATATGTGAAATAATAGTATCCATGAATAATTAAGGTACAGAACACTGAATTAAGAATTAACCACAAAAAAATTGTGTTCAGTCAGTCAATGGTTTGTATTGAAGCAGTGTGGCCTAATAGACAGAGCTCAGGCCTGGGAGTGATAAGGTCCTCGGTTCTAATCCCAGCTCTGCCATTTGTCTACTGCTGACTAATTGATATTTGAATGTTCAAAAAATAAACAGGCGATTAAATTAATGCCCCACAAATGGTCTTTCAGAATACAAAAAGCCCATTGTAAACAACAATATAGAAAATCTTTCCAGCAGGCTAGCTAAACCACTGGCCCAAATCTGTGCTGCACAAGTGAATACATGTTAACTGCTGAATTTATGTTATGTTTAATGGTTTGGTGCATGCTAAAACTGAAAATCTCAGTGGGTTTCCCTTCATGTTTTAGAAACAAATTTACTTCTCATTAACTTGTTTTTCAGAAATTTAAAGGGTTCTAAAATAGTTTTTTTACACTTCTCTGTGCCTCAGTTACCTCATCTGTAAAATGGGGATGAAGACTAGGAGCCCGATGTGGGACAGAGACTGTGTCGTACACAATTACTTTGTATCTACCCCAGAGTGCCTGTCATGTAGAAGGCACTTAACCAAACCACAGCTGTTATTATTACTACTTTTGAGTTCTTAGTAAATGTAGAACTGAATATCAAGTGCTTGGGAACGTACAATATAACAGAGTTGGTAGGAACAGTCCCTGCCCACAAGGACCTAAGAGTCAACAGGGGGACACAGACATTAAAATAGAGTAGGGATAGGGAAAATATTCAGTACGGATATGTGTCATGGAGTAGGAGTGTGAATATCAAGAAGTATTCCACACAACAAGAAGCCACATCTCCCATCAGCTCCCATCTCCTCACTAGTCAGAACCACGCTACTAGGAGTTCGGAAAGAGTGATCACATCAGCAATGCACATTTGGCTATTCTATATGCCCAGAGTCTAGTGGAAATTCTGATGATCTGAATACCTCAGTAGTGGATCTTAGAGCAGTCAAGTTGCTAGTGATATCATTATTCTTCTTTCCACTATATTTTGTTGAATTTTATAGTACAGGGCTTTTGTGAATCAGAATTAATTTGTCAGCAGGCACATAAATTACCATATAGCGTTTTGTATTTGTAGTCGCTATATTTAACAACAGTAATAGGGATTGACATTTATATAAAAGGAAACCATTTGCGGGTTGGGCATTCTTTTTCTTTTTTTTTTTTAACCTAGGAGCAAACTTTATATCATTACAGTATTATTCTTCATGACTCCTTTTCCCATTTTCTTCCCTTCCCATCTCCACTTAATAGCCAAAAATATATGTCTTCATGGTTCTTAATATATGAGAAGCAGTGTGGCTGAGTGGAAAGAGACTGGGCTTTGGAGTCAGAGGTCATGGGTTCAAATCCCAGCTCTGCCAATTGTCAGCTGTGTGACTATGGGCAAGTCACTTCACTTCTCTGTGCCTCAGTTCCCTCATCTATAAAATGGGGATGAAGACTGTGAGCCTCCCCAAGGGACAACCTGATCACCTTGTAGCCTCCCCAGCACTTTGAACAATGCTTTGCACATAGTAAGTGCTTAATAAATGCCATTATTATTATTATTATTATTATTATTATTATTATTATTATTATCTGATCTTGCTTAATTTATGTTGACAATCTACAAGAGAAATGAATTAGTTTATGTTGAATTTTTGCTTTAACACTGGCCATTACAGAAATGTGGAAGAACTATAGCCTGACTTGTACTTCCCGAGCGCTTAGTACAGTGCTCTGCACACAGTAAATGCTCAATAAATACGATTGAATGACTGAATGAACTATAGGAAGAGATCATTTTAAAGTCTGAACAAAGGAAAAAAAAGAGTTTCTCCCCAAATCCACAGGAAGTTGATCCTTCTTGGCACAGAAAGGATAATATTTCTGCTTGAAGCCTGGAGTTGTTTTCCGGCATAAAATAATGCTTATAACTCTGGTGTTTGTTAAGCACTTATTATGTGTCCAGCATTCAGTCATATTTATTGAGCTCTTACTGTGTGTAGAGCACTGTACTAAGTGCTTGGGAAGTATTCTAAGCACTGGGGTAGAAAAAGATAATTAGGTTGGATGCAGTCCCTCCCCTACATGGACCTCACTGTATAAGTAGGAAGGAGAACAGATATCGAATCCCCACTTTTCAGATGAGTAACCTGAGGTACAGAGAGGTTAAGTGACTTATCCAAGGCCACACACTAGACAAGCGACAGAGCTGGGATTAGAACCCGGGTCCTCTAACTCACAGGTTCACACTCTTTTCGTTGTACCACATTGCTCCTCAAAGTCTTGCTTTGGGGTTACATCTGCTGGAATTTCACTCTCTGTGACCAGATATGAGAAGGAAGGGATTATTTTTTTAATCTGATATTGAATTTAGATGATATTAGCCACATACTCATGAGAATTACTTAAGCAAAATGTTGTCTAAAAGGCATTTGGATAGTATTTATCATTATTATAATAAAAGCAATCAGGTGAGTAAAAAAATCTGTCACTCTAGTCTTGTCCCATACCTAGAGCATTTTCAATTAAAAACAGTGTTCTTTTTCTAAATATCAATAGGCGATAAATGATCTATCTGAAGATGAATAAAAATATTCCTGAAAGTACAAAGGCAAATCAGACACAAAAAGTGTAACACATGAAGCTAAAATATAGTACAATGCATGTGATACTTAAAAATTCTCTAAAAGCAAGTTTGGCAGAATTAGAATAAAGAAATTTGCCTTTACCCTAAAGAGAAATGAAAAGTGAAGACCTAGATCATCATTAGATATTCCCTTTTAGCTTTTCTTGGGGAACTTCAAGAATGAATTGAAAATCATCTAGGATATTAAAGAAGATCATACACTTTTCTGTCAGATATCAGCTGCTGAAAGATCATTTTCAAAACTTCTCTGACAGTGCTTATGTCATTGACAGTTTGAATAAGTCCTGATTCACAAGATTTGCAATAAGCACTTCCTAGAGATGTGGTTATTGCTAGTAATCGCTTTTGCAGCACATAGTGCAGAACAGAAGACGCTGCCATTGACACCTTTTGATGAACTTTTTAATTAAAGGCAGCGGAGTCGATAATCTGTGCTCCCAGTTAGTTCAGATATTTTTATTGCTTTGTGATTAGCCAGAAAATTTATGACTAAATAGGTAGGTGTCCATCTCTCATTGTACTTTTTCTCAAGATCTTAGTGCCGTTGCTTGATGGAAATACAAGTATATTTAAAATCTCTTGGTGTGAGGGAAAATCATAGTTATCCCTATCGGGAGTAGATCCCTTTAAGTTTATCTTCCTATGTACAAAGTACTTCTAATCTATCAATAAATCAATCAATTACTGCAGAAAAGAACACTGTACTAAGCTCCTGAGAGAGTACAGTACAACAGAGTTGGCAAACACATTCCCTACCCTCAAGAAGCTTCCAGTCTAGATGGGGAGGTAGAATTGAAATACAGACTGTCCAGAAATAAAACATTCTGAGGGTAGTTATATTACTCTCACACAGCACTTATAATCATTATATGATGGTTACATTAATCATGTACTCTAATCTCCTTTCCCCAGCACATAAATATTGACATTTTAAGTCAGAAAGCCAAATGCTACACAGACCAAAAAAGAAAAAGACATGAAAAATGGCATCTTTGTCCTGAATGTATAAAACATGCAAGTATAGCTAAAATGAGAAAATCGATATTAAAGGTTTCTTTTGGCTGAAATGATTCAACAGATCTCTTTGGGACTTAGAAGTTAAATTTCTCAACAGCCAGAGATGTTTCTGGTGAGCTATTAAGATGAGCAAAGTACTCTGTGAACCCAATAGTTAAAGGCTTTTATAAATGGAGATTTTTGTATGTCAGTAAAAAGCCACTCCTGCTCATCTGTGCATACAGTGAGAACAACACTGATAGTGTTGCTATGTTCCTTTACAAGTGTAACTTCAAATCCCACAGTCAGGGCCCTTACTGGATATATACACAGTCTGCCTTTAGGTTTAGATTGCAGCAATTGCTTTCAGAATTTGTGTCTGTGTTCCACCTCTTCGTTTTGTGGGTCGGGTCTGTACATCCTGTCTTCCAACTTTCTTCTTCATCCACTATGCTCCCTTAACTCCCCTGAGATTTCCTTCTCTTACAAATTGCTTTCTCACGAGTGACCTTGCTAAATGCAATGGACTCTGTTCTGTCCCAGTCTTCCTAGATCATGGCATCACTTTGATATTGTGACTCCCTCAACCTTAGAAACCTTTTCATGTTTCACTTCTGCTGATAGGGTTTCTAAATCAATCAATCAGTGGTATTCATTGAGTTCCTACTGTGTGCAAAACACTGTGTAAGCTCTTGGTGAGACTAGACTACAACAGAGTTGGTAGATGTATCCCCTGCCCATAAGCACCCTACAGTCTAGAGGGGGAGACAGACATTAAAATAAATAATGGATATGTGCTATGGGTCTTACAATGAATATCATGTGCCTGAAGGATACAGATCCAAGTTCTCTGCCTAACTCTTTGACCACTCTTCAGTTTTTCTCTCTGCCCTCTGGTTCTTCTCCCTTACCTGCCATGTCCTGCAAGGCTGTGTTCTGAGTTCTCTACTTCTCTCACTTTACATCCATATTTTCAGGAGTCTCATCCCCTCACAAGGCTTTAGCTACCACCTCTGTGTGAATGACTCACATCTACCTCTCCAGCCCCAACCTCTCATCGAATCTGCAGCCTAATATCTCTCCTTACCTACGAGGTATCTCTGACTATCCCACTGACACCTCAAAATGGATATTTTGAAATCGTTTTTAAATTTACTCCTCTTCCTAACTTTATTTTCTCAGTCGTACAACCACTACCACCCCCTGAGCTGTGGTAGTCATTAACCTCATCTGTGACTCTCTCCTTCAACTCTCATATTCAATTTACTGCCAATTCCTGCAAATCCTTCCTACACAACATCTCCCAAATTGCACATAGTAAGCGCTTAATAAATGCCATTAAAAAAAAAATCTGGCCCTTCCTCTCCACCCATACAGCCGTTGCTTTGGCACAACTTCTCATCATATTGTGGCTATTCAATTGCATCAGCTTCCTAATTAGTCTCCCTGTTTCCAGCTTCTCAGCTCTTAAATCTATATTACACACTCCTTCATGATCTTCAACTTCTCTCCATGCACAAACTCTTGATACTCTAGCAAGCAAAAGTGATTTTAGGACTTTCTACAAGTTCACCTTAATTTTCATGTCTGTTCTTTACATACACTACATCCCAACTCACTCTTTGTTCCTTCAAAGCCAACCCTCTAACTTTACATCATTAAAGACATGCCTGCCTCCACCTCTTTGCTTTCCACTGTTCCTTCCAGAAATATGACATACCACAGCTCCTCTGACATCCTACAACATGATTTTCACACTGAATTACTAGTATCCCAAGATAGGTAAATCCATCAACGTCATCTCAGCACTTGTGTACTTATACCATTCTCAGCAATTATATATATATGTAATTTAATAATATACTCAATATAATATTATAATATAAAATAACATAATATTATAATATAATATTATTATTTAATATAATAATTATAATATATTATAATTTATATGTATTTATATAGATAGATAAAATTCAATTTTACATCAATTCATTTATATATATATATAAGCATTTCTTTCTACAACAAATCACATTCTACTCCAGAAATATGCACTGTTGGAAAAATTATTTCTGATTCCCCAACAGTTATCTATATAAAATGCCAATGACAGTGTGCATTATTGGAAAGCAGTGTCACTATTATCCATTTTATGCATGGACCTATCCCAGTGGACTACAGTTGCAATTGGCACAGAGTCTAAAGGACTCAGGTGCATGGTTGCTTTAGATGGCATCAATACAAGATCTTGCAACATTTTCAATTTTTCAAGCAGAGTTGTTTTGCAAGGGGGAAGACTTCTTCATGATAGAGTTTGCTATTTTTTAGAAGTAAATCTAATACTATATTTTTCCACAATAAAGTCACTCTTTGAAAAATGATTAAGCCAAAGAAAAGTTGTGCTGAGTATTATTTCTTTCATTGAATTATATTATCATACTATACTCTGTTTTATATACATATATACTATATAGAAATGTATGCCTTCTTATATTGTAGTCAGTAATCTATAGATAGTTTTATTTCTGTTGAGTCAAAAATCAAACAGGCTTCTGCCCATTTGCATGATTTCCTATACTTCCATAAGGCAAAACAATGCACTTTCCTCTCCTTACAATGTCGAGGAGGAAGCTTCCTTGCCCAGTTCTCTTTGTAATATGTTTAAATCATGGAATGAAAATATTTTTTCATGCCCCTTGGGAAATTTATAATATGGTACATTTAGAAAATCCCTTATGTAAAGCAATAACGGAGAAAAACTGTGGCCTAGATAATTTGATAACCTACATGGTATTATCTCATTCGTATGTACTGCTGACGATAACTTTATTTCTACTAGTCGGAATAGTCAAGCAAAGAATGAGTAAATTCAGGTTAAATTAAATTTGTAAACTGAATGAGATTTACTAATTGAATATAATTGCAAATCATTAAACATCTAGCAAATTTGAAAATAATTTGGCCTTTGTTTGATCCCCTCTCTGGAGATTAGTAAATGACAACATCAAGGTCACAGACCCAAACTGCAAGTCAGTGGCATACAATACAACTTTGTACTACTTAAAATGAATGAATTCCAATCAATCAGATTTCTCAAGAGCCTCTGCTGTCCTCAGCAGGAATTCTATGTAGAATCAGTTTAACCAATAATATTGCAGAACTCAATTGATAAGGTTTTTATCCTTGTGGGAAAAGAAAAATAGGGGGCCATAATTAGACTGGAGATATTTAATTCTTATATTCCTCATCTGAAAAATAAAATCTAAATTTTTAAAATATTTGGCTGAGCAATAATTCTGCATACTTATCATCTGAAATCTACTTATATGTATCAACTGCATTTCAGAATTTTCTCATCGCATCTCAGGCGATATTCAGACGTAAGCCATTTTCAAAAATGAAAAACTATTTTTTTACATGGCAGATATCAACACTCATCATATTATTATCAATAATATTTCATTTTCAATCATCTTACTTCTCCCATAGGTTGTCGTAGACCATTTAATCTCATGATCAGTATTATTGCACAATACACACACACACCCCCCAAATAAGCGGTTCCTTCCTGGGTCTTGTTCAAGTCCATCCAGGCTGGAATTGTGTTTCCAGCCGTGGCATCCGTAGTTTCTCTGAGGACCAATTATTTATTGAGCACTAACTATGTGCAGAGCACTGCACTAAGCACTTGGGAGAGTAAAATATATCCAAGTTGGTAGATATGTTTTCTGCAGTTGTCCCCCACTCAATAATCCTATCTCTTGGGGGTGAACCCGAATATTTCTATGACATCAGTTTCCAGAGGCACTTGAGTGGAAAATTCATATTGCAGTGTCCCTTTCATTGTCAAAAAGGATGTGATTCAGATCATCTGTTTGAGCAGTGTAGCTCAACAAAGAGAATTATCCCCACTCAGATAAACAATATGTCCATATGAGATCTAATGAGCCCTAATGACTTGGGTTTCTAATAGTGATAAGAATTAGATAATAATTAGGTGCCCAGCACTGTACGAAGTACTGAAGTAGGTACAGAATAAACTGTCCCAGTTCCACACTGGGCTCAAAGTTGGAGAACCATTTTATAGATGGGGACACCGAGGTGGGGAGAAGTCACGTGGCTTGCCCAAGGTTTTACAGTAGTACAGCTGTAGTCTGTTTGACATAAAGAGGGAGGGAGTTTCAAGAAAGCCTCAGTCACTGCTGGAAAATGTAGGGTATTTGTCCCTTTGCTTCCAGGAACATGTATGCTTTCTCCTCTTTCCCTTTTAATGATATCTCTGATTGGAGAGTTGAAAATTCACACAGCTAACTCCCATAGATTAATCATTATATATATATACACATACACATATACATACATATATAAATTATAGTATAGTGTATATATATAATATATATACATGTGTACATATACATATATATATGCATATATATATATATATATATATAATTAATCTATGGGAGTTAGCTGTGTGAATTTTATATATGTATATATATATACATTCATTCATTCAGTCAGTCATATTTATTGAGCACTTACTGTGTGCAGAGCACTTTACTAAGTGCTTGGGAAGTACTATGTGTACATATATAGTATGTATATATACATATATAGTACTATATAAATATGTCTATATATGTATATATAGACAGAGAGAGAAAGAGAGAGAGAGGGAGAGAGAGAGAGGCTTTAACAGAGAGAAATAGAGAATACCTGAGAAAAAGAAGAAGAATATATAAATAAAATGACAATTTGTTTTTTATTTTGGAAAATGGGGCCAATAAAACTGATTCACTTCCCTTGTGGATTAAGCTATCCATTCATTCATTCAATCGTATTTATTGAGTGCTTACTGTGTGCAGAGCACTGTACTAAGCGCTTGGGAAGTACAGGTCGGCAACATATAGAGACAGTCCCTACCCAACAACGGGCTCACAGTCTAGAAGGGGGAGACAGACAACAGAACAAAATATGTAGACAGGTGTCAAAATCGTCAGAACAAATAGAATTAAAGCCATATGCACATCATTAACAAAAATACATAGAATAGTAAATATGTACAAGTAAAATAAATACAGAGTAGTAAATCTGTTTAAATATATACAAGTGCTGTGGGAGGGGGGAGGAGGTAGGGCTGGGGGGATGGGGAGGAGGAGAGAAAAAGGAGTCTCAGTCTGGGAAGGGCTCCTGGAGGAGGTGAGCTTTTAGTAGGGCTTTGAAGGGAGGAAGAGAGCTAGATTGGTGGATGTGTGGAGGGAGGGCATTCCAGGCCAAGGGAAGAACGTGAGTCGGGGGTCGACGGCAGGGCAGGCGAGAATGAAGCCCAGTGAGGAGGTTAGCAGTGAAAGAAGAGTGGAGGGTTCAGGCTGGGCTGGAGAAGGAGCGGAGGGAGGTGAGGAAGGAGAGGCTTTAAGAGAGAGAAATAGAGAAAACCTGAGAAAAAGAGGAAGAATATATAAATAAAATGACATTCATTCATTCAATCGTATTTATTGAGTGCTTACTGTGTGCAGAGCACTGCACTAAGCGCTTGGGAAGTACAAGTTGGCACCATATAGAGATGGTCCCTACCCAACAGTGGGTTCACAGTCTAGAAGTCTAGACATTTGTTTTTTATTTTTGAAAATGGGGCCAATAACACTGATTCACTCCCCTTGTGGAGAAAGCTATACCCTCATGGAATGGCCACTTCCTTCCAAACCATGCCCACTTAAATACTGCTCTTTGGTAGCCTTTGCAGCTTTCACTTGCAGATTCTTCTACTGAAAAAGGAAACCCCTGATTGCTGAAGAAAAATATTATGTTTAAATTCCTGCTGCTTAGTGATGCTTGAATCGTATACATGCTCCCTGAGGTGATTTAGTCACAAAGGGATTTTTTTCAATTGATTAAAATTGAGTTAAAAAAGCTGCATTTTTCATGTCTCTAAAATTAGTCGCTAAAGCAGTTGTTATGTAGTGTCCCAAACACTGATTGGAAAACCCCAAATTAGTTCCACCATTTTACTGCGCTCAATTTGTTGATTATTTTCAAGAGAACTGAAGCATATTTTAAACTGCTTCATAACTGGGTTACTAAACTGAAAAAAAAAAAAAAAACCTGCAAGAGGCTTGTTACAGGCCTGGCTTGATTGAAAGCCATTTAATTAGAAAGACTTAACCGGTAAGTCCGTGGGCCTTAAATGATGTTGACATGTTTTTAAAACAGTTCTTAGTATAGATTTAAGAGACATTATTGCAGAAGATTTTCTAAGTGCAAAGCATAGGTCTTAGCTGCAATTTATTGCCGGTTACATTGAGCATCAATAGGGAAAAATGAATCATTCTCATATTTCCTATTTTGCTGTTAACAGGAGAGAAGGAAACAGGAACCCTGCAAAGTTGGGAATGGTATGAATGGCCAATGAAAATCAAGTGACTAAATTACCTATTCCCTTAAAGGACATATTGGAAGGGTTTAAATGCAGTGCCAGGAAGAGCAGAAATTTGATCACTTTTGGAAAGTGAATGAATTCTTTCGGGCCACTAGGGTCCCATTTAGTAAATCAGTTACTTTTGGTGCACTGATATTTCTCCAGTACCTCTAGTTTAAGGATTTTTTTCTTTCCAAACTAGCATTTTACTGCCTCTACCAGCAGTGTGAAGAAGTGTGCAGTGCTTGGTTCTTGCTTTTAATCAAGATTTTGTATATTTTCTTAAATGGTTCCAAAGCTAAAACCTCAGAAAGGAAGAAATTACCTTTTCGTTCATGGAGTACTTTGACTGGGGTCCATTTACGCTGCAATATTTGGGTGGGATTTGAAATAGGTGGTATAGGGTTTCCACCCAACTAGGGAATAATAAATGTTACTGAAGGGTGTGAACCAGCCAAATCAGTGGAAACCACAAGCTGATGGTTAACTGCAGTGGGGAGGGAAGGTGCATTTACTAGTGAGCTGGGCATCTGTGTGGATTCTGTGCTGCCTTAGTTTATGAAGCGAGCTGTATAATAATAATAATAATAATAATCGCATTTATTAAGCACTATATGCAAAGCACTGTTCTAAGCACTGGGGAATTTACAAAGTGATCAGGCTGTCCCACAGGGGGCTCACAGTCTTAATCCCCATTTTACAGATGAGATAACTGAGGCACAGAGAAGTGAAGTGACTTGCCCAAAGTCACACAGCTGACAATTGGCGAAGCCGGGATTTGAACCCATAACCTCTGACTCCAAAGCCCGGGCTCTTTCCACTGAGCCACGCTGCACGTATCAGTTAGGGAAAAGGTTAGGGAAGGACCCCTGAAATGATCATGGGACGGATCAGCTTCTCTATGATGAGAAAATACAATGATTCCAACTTTTCAATCTACGAAGGCATACAATTGAAGTTTCCAAAGTCTTGAATAGAGTAGACCGGGCAAACCCAGTCTTGTCATTTACCAAATTCCTCAACACTGAGGCAAAAGAATACTCATTGAATTTGAGAGGTGGCAGGCTGAAAACCAATCAATCAATCGCATTTATTGAGCGCTTACTGTGTGCAGAACACTGGACTAAGCGCTTGGGAAGTACAAGTTGGCAACATATAGAGACAGTCCCTACCCAACAGTGGGCTCACAGTCTAGAAGGGGGAGACAGAGAACAAAACCAAACATATTAACAAAATAAAATAAATAGAATAGATATGTACAAGTAAAATAAATAAATAAATAGAGTAATAAATATGTACAAACATATATACATATATACAGGTGCTGTGGGGAAGGGAAGGAGGTACTGGAATTCATTACCACACTAAACTACAGGTAGCAACTACCTGCAGGTTTGAGAAGGATTTCATCTTTTGACTGTGAGGCAATGCAGAACACAGATTGTGTCTAAACCTCAGGATTTTATACCTACCCTAGCACTTAGCACTGTACTTGGTACCTAATAAGTGCTTTACCAATATAATTAGAATTATAAACTCATGGATGAGAATGCACGATGGCTATCAAATAAGATATAAAGTTAGAGACTTATATTGATGCCTGTTTACTTTTGATGTCTGTCTTCCCCCTTCTAGACAGTAAGCCCTGTTTGGGCAGGGATTATCTCTCTATATTGCTGAATTGTACTTTCCAAACTCTTGGTCCAGTGCTCTGCACACAATAAGTGCTCAATAAATACAATTGAATGGATGAATGAAAGGAAGCATTAGGACTTTTGAGTCTTGAAATTGGTTAATTAGATAAATGGTTATGTCTGTGTTGGGTATGTAGAGGAAAAATTATAGACATCTAAGTTTATCTAACTTTGATTCTTTTAATAGCAGGCACTTAATGGATACTATTAATTGATTCTACTTGACCACTCCTCTAAACTCTAAACTCATCATCTAGATCACAAACTCGTTATACTCTACTCTCCCAAGTGCTCATAAATAAAATAAACATTTGTTCTTTACTTTGGGAAATGAGACCATTAACACTGATTCATTCCTGTGAGGAGAAAGCTGAACACTAATGGAATGACCATAGGGTAAGCACACAGTACTCTGCACTCGGTAAGCACTCAATAAATATGACTCATTGATTGTGGAAGTGAATTCCATGTGCTTATCACCAGCTATGACCACTCTGATTATCCTACACATATTAAGCATTCAATAAAAAAAGTTACTGATTGATTAACTGTGGAAGTGAATTCTGTATGCTGATCACTAGTTATGTGAAAATGTTTTCTATTCAATTTTCAGAGGTAATTCTAGCAAATAATTCTGTTCTTCTCTGACTTGTTGTAGAAGTCAATATACTGATTGGGAAAACCCTCGTTATTCCCTACAGGAATTTCAACTGTTGAGCACTCCTGAGGAGGTGAAATTGAGTAAAAAATCCAAGTGCTAATCCTGTCTGATTTTCCAGTGCACAACTCCTGCCCCTAGAGATCTGAGGCAGCTCAATGCTATCCGCTAGAGCAGATCCATCAATCATATTTATTGAGTGCTTTGGTCTGTGCAGAGCACTGCACTAAGCACTTGGGAGAGTAAAATATAGCAGATTGGTAGATTCCTTGTCTTCCCATAGGAAGCCTACAGTCTAGAGGGGTAGACAATCAGTAATGTAAAAAAAATGATGGATGTAAATGTAAGTGCTGTGGAGCTGAAGGTGAACTGTCTATCTGAGTACAAGGGAGTGGGAGAAGAGGAAATGAGGAGTTAGTTGGGGAAGTCTTTTAATAAAGAGAAATTATTAGTAAGGGGGAGTTTTTAATAAGTTTTTGAAGGTGGGAGAGTGATCGTCTGTTGGATCGTCTAGAGGAAGAGGAGTTCCAGGATGGAGGCAGGATGTGGGCAGGGTGGCGGCAGTGAGATAAATGAGATTCAGGTACGGTCGGTAGGTTGCTATTAGATGATCGAAGTATGCTGGCTGACTTGTTGGGGTTTTTTAAATGGTATTTGTTAAGTGACTTAGTATGTTCCAGGTGCTGTACTAAGTGCTGAAGTAGATACACATTAACCAGGATGGACACAGTCCATGTCCCACATGGGGCCCGCAGTCTTAACTCCTATTTCACAAATTAGATAATTAAGGCACAGAGAAGCTAAGGGGATTGCCAGACATCACTTAGCAGACTTCTAGCAGAACTGGGATTAGAACCCAGGTCCTCCCACTTGGAAGCAAAGTAAGCGAGTGCTTTTGGTAGATGTTTTTATAGCCTTGCCTTCTTTCTCTTCTCTTCTCTTCTCCCCTCCTACTCTTTCTTTGCCCTTATTCCTCTCCTCCTCTCCCTTGTATTCCACCTCCTCCCCCTTCTCTTCACTACCTCTTCCTTCTCTACCACTTAGTCTCCCTTCTCTCCTTCCTAGCTCCTCCATCTTGGAGCTTCCTGGACCCAACAACAGGGGAAATTAAGCAGAATTCCTGTCTCTAGAAACTGAAAGGAATATTGATATGGAAGGCAGGGACAATTCAGTGCAGTTAATCAGCAGTTAATGAAGCTCATTTGGACAATCATGTGAAACACAAGGATTAATGTTTTGCATAATGATGTCTTCAATGTCAAGCATAGCTGAACATAGCTGACATGAAGGTGCTCACTGGGGAAAGCAAAAGAAAAGTCTCAAGCCCAGAGACTCTGAATGTTTATGGCGAGAACATCTGTGAATTCTTAAGCATGTAGTCTGGCTAAGGGCAAATGTGAGTTGGTCTTAAAAGGGTCAAAGGCATATTTAAAAATTTGATGTGAAAATAAAATTAGCATTCATTAGATTAAGTTGGTTATGTTGATTTCATTAACTTTTGCCTCAATTCTTCCCTAGAGAAAGGGAGGTTAGGGTTGCTTAAATCCAGGGAGGGTATACTACCTCTCAAATGTTTTCATGGGTTGGTCGAAGCGATAGGAGCAGGTCGTGTGTCTTTCACCCATAATCATGTTGGACGCAGCCCATTTCCTTACATCAATCAAACAATCGTATTTATTGTGAGCCCTTACATGGGGCTCACAGTCTCAATCTCCGTTTTACAGATGAGGTAACTAAGGCACAGAGAAATGAAGTGACTTGTCCAAGGTCACACTTCAGGAAAATGGCAGTGCCAGGATAAGAACCCAGGTCCTCTAACACTCAGGTCAGTGCTCAGCTTGGCACATAGTAAGCACTCAATAAGCACCACTGATTGATTGAGCCTGTTGTCAGCATATGAGCCCAAAGTACACCTGCATAAAACCCCATACAGGCTGGCACTCCGGAAGCAGCATGGTGTAGTGGATAGAGCATGGGCCAAGGATTCAGGTTCTAATCCCGGTTCTGCCATTTGTCTGCTGTGTGACCTTGGGCAGGTCACTTCACTTCTCTGGGCCTCAGTTCTCGCATGTGTATAATGGGAATTTAGACTGTGAGCCCCACGTGGAACAATGTGATTACCTTGTATCTACCCCAGTGCTTAGAGCAGTGCTTGGCACACAGTAAGTGCTTAACAAATACCATAGCAATAATAATAATATTATTATAATTATAATATGATATAATCATATAATAATATATAATGTGTTATGTATTATATATTATTATATAATTATAATTATATATTATTATTATTATTACTAGATTGTTAGACCAGTGAGGGACCAGAGTTCCCAAATCTCATGGTTCTATGACCACACTAGGATTTCCAGGGGATGGAGGATTTTGCTCCATTAGGCAGGGAAGATTGGGATCTGGACGGGAATCTGGACTAGGATACTGCCCTCTGAAGTAATGCTATGGGGTCTCCACACCTCTTGAGACGTCTGAACCAGAAATCTAGCTCAGCCAGACTCATCCTGCCCAGTGGTGTCTGAATGCTTCAAAAGGTTTCTCAGACCACCTCCAAGTCTACAGAGACTAAAAAGCAGTGGGACCTAGTAGAAAGAGCATGGGAGCCGAGAACCTGGGTGCTAATCCTGGCTCCAACACTTATCTTGCTGTGTGACTTTGGACAAGTTACTTAAACTTCTCTACGCCTCAGTTCCCTGGTCTGCACACTGGAGAGTCAGTATCTGTGCTCCCTCCTACTTGGATTGCGAGCACCATGTGGGACTTGGTTATCTTGTATCTACCTCGGCAGTTAGTACGGTGCTTGGTACATAGTAAGTGCCTAAGCAAATACCTCGATTATTATTAATACTACAAGGCTAGAGACTTGGCACTTGTGCTCCCTACTAATTCTGAGGAAGAAAGGACTATTGACTGCTCAGAAGGGGATACGAATTGCACTCAGGGTGTGTTTACATCATCTGGAACCACATAAGGAGGACCTAATTAATACTTCATGTTTTACTGGGAATCGGGTATATTACCCAAGCAAGGCAGGCTGCCGTGCAAATGCAAGCATTGTTCAGGAATCTGCTCCCTTGTCATGCAGAAGAAAATTCGAGTACTTTTGTGCAAAGAGTCAGTCATACAGCAGAAAAGGTGGAAAGGAAGGAGATGAGGAAAGAAGAGGAAGGGGAAGAAAGAAGAGAGGTTAGAGAGGAAGAAAGCGACACAGGAGAAACAACCGAGAAACCTATTCCTGATTCATTTTGGAAGGGGAAAGAGTGGGTGCCGGAATGACAAAACACCAGGACAGCTGTTGTCATGTCTCATTCCTTCCCCATCCTTCTGTGAAATTGTCACTGCTGTGGACTAGGTATGTGTATGGGATAAGTTTTTTTCAATGGCATTTATTAAGCACTTACTTATCTTGTTAACCAAGCAGCGTGGCTCAGTGGAAAGAGCACGGGCTTTGGAGTCAGAGGTCATGGGTTCAAATCCCAGCTCCGCTAAATGTCAGCTGTGTGACTTTGGGCATGTCACTTAACTTCTCTGGGCCTCAGTTACCTCATCTGTAAAATTGGGATTAATACTGTGAGCCCCATGTGGGACAACCTGATCACCTTGTAACCTCCCCACTGCTTAGAACAGTTCTTTGCATATAGTAAGTGCTTAATAAATGCCATTATTATTATTATTATTATTACATTTCAGGAACTACGCTTAACCTTCAATCAGATAATTGATGACATTTATTGAGCATCCACCAAGTCAGACGAGCCCTCCTCCCATTTATTTATGGGAGTGAGTGGGTTCTGACTGCTTCAGATTTGTCCACCTACAGAGAACTCAGTGGTTTGCCTGGGGAAGTGAGAGGTGGGGATTCCAAGGGCAGGGCTCTGCCCCTGCTCTCTCCTTTATCCCTCTTCCATTCTTTTTTTTATGGTATTCTTCAAGGGCTTACTGCTATGCACATAGTAAGCGCTTAATAAATGCCATCATTTTTATTATTATTATTCATTCATCCAATCTTATTTATTGAGCGCTTACTGTGTGCAGAGCACTGTACCAAGTGCTTCGGAAGTACAAGTTGGCAACATATAGAGATGGTCCCTACCCAACAACGGGTTCACAGTCTCGAAGGGGGAGACAAACAACAAAACAAATTAACAAAATAAAATAAATAGAATAGTAAATATGTACAAGTAAAATAAATAGTGTAATAAATCTGTACAAACATATATGCAGGTGCTGTGGGGAGGGGAAGGACATAGGGTGTGGTGGATGGGGAGGGGGAGAGGAAGGAGGGGGCTCAGTCTGGGAAGGCCTAAGTGCCAAGCACTGTACTAAGCGCTGGGGTAGGTACAAGGTAATCAGGTTGGATACAGTTTCTGTCCCACATAGGGCTCACAGTCTTAATCCCCATTGTACAGGTGAAGTAACTGAGACACAGATAAATTAAGTGATTTGCCCAAGGTCACACAGCAGGCAAGTGGCAGAACCAGAATTAGAACCCAGGTTCTTTCTACTCCCAGGTCCATGCTCTATCCACTAGACCACACTGTTTCTCTAAATAATCCCAAATTCATAACTCTTCTCCCCTCAATGCCTTCTGGTGCCCAACTACTGTCATTTTCCCCAGAGCCCCCTATACTTGCTGTCCCTAGAATGGTGGGACACAGTAATCAAAGACAGTCACCCACTAACTTTTCTCCTTTCCATCTCTATCCCTGGACTTCCTAATTTACTTGTTGAATTAATAGGTTTTCTAGTGCCGCAATATCACACACTCACACATGTGTACACACTAGTGCCACAATATCACACACTCACACACGTGTACACACATGATAGGTTGTTTAAAATATATGTCGCTATAATATTTCTGTAAAAATGAAAAAACCTTCCAAATTCCACGACTACCTTCCATTATAAATTCTCACTGTGTAATGTGCTCTGTACTATTTATAGTTTTATTCAGTTGCTTCCTTGCTAGCTAAGTGTGAGTAGCCGTATTACCGTATGGAGATAAAACAATAAGATCAGATTTATTTTGGGAAAACATAATTCAATTGAAAGCATTTTAAATTTTATGATTCATTAATCCTGGGCAGAATGTCTGTATGGAACATTAATTTGAGGCTGTGAGATAAGCAGCTGCAGCTCCGTGATACGATATCTGCTGTATTTATATTAATTATCTCATAAAATGGAATAGCTGAAGTAGAAAATTCATTATGTTTAGTTAAATAGTGAGGGAATAAATGCTTTTATTTGATCATTTTTAAGGTATCTTCCCCCAACTGTAGAATTAAAAGGTAACAGTTAGCCAGTAAGCTTAGCAGGATTTTAAAGGTAGTATTCAGTGTGATTTTTTCCAATATGCATCTTTTTCCCTTTAACAAAACAAAAGAGTATATGGTTGCCCTTTGTATTCAAAGAAGACACCACACATGGTGAAGTTCACAAATATAACTTTAGACTTCAGAATGGTGGGACACGGTAATCAAAGACAGTCACCCATTAGCTTTTCTCCTTTCCATCTCTCCCTTGACTTCTTAATTTAGTTGTCGGATTAATAGGTTTTCTAGTGCCACAATATCACACACACACACACATACGTACACACATAACAGACTGTTAAAATATACATTGCTGTAATATTTCTCTAAAACTGAAAAAACATTCTAAAGTCCATGACTACCTTCCATTATAAATTTTCACCGTGTAATGTGCTATGTTCTATTTATAGCTTTATTCAGTCTCTTGCTTGCTAGTTGAGTGTGAGTAGCCCTAAGGTATTTGGCATGAACCCCTATCAGTTTCGAACTGAAAGTATTTAACACCATTCTAATTGATGTACTGCTATTACAAACTGATGTAGACCAAAGATATTAGTTGTGCTACCTTATATTCTATGTGCACTCATTGTTCAATTTAATAATGAAGGATTTTCCCCCAGTTTCCCCCAGCTGAAATATTCAGATATTTTTTCTAATTCATTTAGAAGCTCCTCTTGCATTTCGATTAAAAAGATAAGAACTTGCATCCCAGGATTTCAGTTTAAATATAGAACTGATTCTAGAACAGCATGATTCAGAAGATATTCAGTCCCCTAGTTGAATGAGGATACCTACTCTCATGGGTCTGGAGTGTGGACTACAAATTCTCTGTAGAACATAAGCTCCTTGTGGACAGGAATCATAATGTATTACGATACATTGTGCTCTGCTGCACATAGTATGTGCTCAATAAATACCAGTGCTTCATTGATTACATACAAAAAACAACAGAATTGGTAGACATGTTTCCTGCCCACAAACAGCTTACAGGCCATTCCCTGAATCTCTCCAGGTCAAAATTTATTTCTGATGCTTTACTCCCTCTCCCTCTTTCCAGCCTTTATTCAAAATGTTTGACATATCTAAGATAATCGTCTATATCAAATGCATTAACCAATAACCCTTCAACATGCTTAAGGAACATGTCAATTTTCCTCTACTCCAGAAAGCCATCCCAGGATGTATTCCTCCCAGATGAAATTTTTCCCATATGTTGCTTATGCCTGGGAATGAAGATCACTGTTTTCTGCCTTCCAGAGTCATTAACTTGGCATTGGGATCCACTCAGACATATTAATTGTTGGTTTTATAGGCACAGCCTATTAAGTCTATAGCCTTAGATTATTTATGTTAAAAATATTTTATAGCATTTTGGTAATTTGGGAAAATATGTTGTTCCAGATTGTTGAACGTATCACATCATATCTATTTTTTTTTAAATCACCATTATGAAATATCCATCAATAACTTAAAATTCCGACATGGATAGCGGTGTAGGAAGTATATGCTGATTAACATTTTCAAATGTTCCATTTCCAATCAGTAATTATATTCAAATGCCAACAGCAAATTGTAACATTTGCTGTATGTGAAGGAAAAATGCACAGTTGGTTGCACTTAACATTTATATAATATTTATTGTAAGGATATATCTGAAACATGTACTTAGGTTGTTTTATGAGCTTTCAGATTCCTTCATTCCTTCCCTAGTTATATATATGTTGATTTTTCAAAGCCAGCCAGTTTTTATTACTGCAGATGATAGGCGAATAAAGTAACCTTTGAGCCGGTGACTTCATTTTATCCTGTACTAATTCTCTTAATGGCTACTAGAATTGATTGAAATAGCAGGAATGTCATGAATTGGTATTAGTCAAGAGTGCAAGCACTATCTGGCAGATTCCTGAGTGGGATTCATTGGATTTAATATGCATCTTTTTGATTACTCTCTAACCTTCTGCAACCTTTACTGTCTGTCTTTTGCCATTAAAGATTCATCTGCCAGTCTATCAGGTAAAATGATAGTCTGAAAAGACCTGAATTACCTCATCTCAACATATTTCAGGACCGTTAAAACTAGAATGTGTTACTAACTTCAGTTATACGATTGATCGCAAAAGACAGTAAGAAAAAAACCCTATGTAAAGAATGGTTTTGTTTGTAAATATGGCTGAATTTGACATTCTAGATGGAAAATAAATAATTCACTGTGTCCTGTTCTGAGAAGGCTGTTGCCTGTTGTTTGAAATCCAAGTGTTCCATATTCCACCCCAAAACAAAGGGGTGAAAAACAAATCAGAATTGAGAAGAGGAGATAGGGTGGTTTAATGCCCATAAAATGAAGTGAAATGTCAGAAGTGTTATGTTCATTGTTTAATCAATCAATCATTCAGTGAATCATGTTTATTGAGGTCTTACTGTGTGCAGAGCACTATACTAAGTGCTTGGGAAAATACAGTACAACAGAGTTAATGGACTCGTTTCCCGACCACAATGAATTTACTGTCTAGAGGAGGAGAAAGACATTCATATAAATGACTGAGTGCTGTGAGGTTGTGGGCGGCATGTATGAAGGTTTCAAATCCATGAGCAACAGAAGGGAGTAGAAAAAGAAGAAATAAGGGCATATTCGGGGAAAGCCTCTTGGAGGAGATGTGCTTTTAATAAGGCTTTGACGGTGGGGAGAATGATATGAAGTGGGAGAGCATTCCAGGGCAGAGGCAAGATAGTGATGAGAAGGAAGAGATAAAGGTACAGTGAGTAGGTTTGCATTAAAGGAGCTAAGTGTATGGGCTGGTGGTAATAGGAAATCAGGGAGGTAATTTAGGAGAGGGCAAGATGATGGGGTGCTTCAAAACCTCTGATAAGGAGTACAGTGTTTTGCACACAGTAAGCGCTCAATTAATACAATTGAACGAATAAAGAGTCCGTTTGATGCCGAGGTGGGTGGGCAACCACTGGAGAGTCTTGATGAGGTAAATTGGAAAAATTGAAGGTGGCCACTGGTGGTAGCCGGGGAAACTAGAAAAATGATGCCTATTGCATCATATTCACTACACTGGTCATGCAATATCTCATAATGGTGTATTAAGCATTGTTTTGTGGAAGTACTCCAAGTTCATGAGAAGCAGTGTGGCTTATTGGAAAGGGCACGGGCTTTGGAGTCAGAGGTCATGGGTTCAAATTCCAGCCCCACCAATTGTCAGCTGTGTGACTTTGGGCAAGTCACTTCACTTCTCTGTGCCTCAGTTACCTCATCTGTAAAATGGGGATGAAGACTGTGAGCCCCCCGTGGGACAACCTGATCACCTTGCAACCTCCCCAGCGCTTAGAACAGTGCTTTGCACATAGTAAGCGCTTAATAAATGCCATCATTATTATTATTATTTATAGACCATTACCACGTTGGGGAGAACCCATAAAGCTCACTTGTTTCGAATCTATTGTGACCCCCTTCCAGGCTCTTATGAGGTCATATGCTGCTCTTAAACCATGAGACTAAGACACAGGAGCTGAAACAGAGGGAGACCATGTTCTGAAAATATAAACACAGTACATAAAGGTGTCCGATGTCATATCCATACCAGAAAGGAGACTGGCCAACTGAAAACCAGAGTGAAATCAGAATAAAAGTGAAAACCTGTAATTCTATATCAATAATAATAATAATAATGGTGGTATTTGTTAAGCGCTTAGTATGTGCCAAGCACTGGGTAATCAGGGTAATCAGGTTGTCCCACATGGGGCTCACAGTCTAAATCCCCATTTTATAGATGAGGGAACTGAGGCATAGAGAAGTTAAGTGACTTGCCCAAGGTCACACAGCAGACAAGTGGCGGAGCTGGGATTAGAACCCATGACCTCTGACTCCCAAGTCCAGGCTCTTTCCACTGAGCCACACTGCTTCTCTAATAGTATTGATAATAATAATAATGATAATCATATCAGTAAAAATAATATCAGTAGTGTCAAAGGGCAACACATTATTTATTTGCACACTGTACAAATAGTGTGTCAGTCATGTTTAGGCCTTAAATAATACCTTAATAATTATGTTATTTGTTAAGCGCTTACTATGTTCCACACTGTTCTAAGCGCTGGGGTAGATACAAGGTAATCAGCTTGTTCCACGTGGGGCTCACAGTCTTCATTCCCATTTTAAAGATGAGGTAACTGAGGCCCAGAGAAGTGAAGTGACTTGCTCAAAGTCACACAGCTGACAAGTGGCAGAGCTGGGATTAGAACCCACGTCCTCTGAAAAGAAGAGCCCGTGCTCTTTTCCACTAGGCCCCGCTACTTCACCTTAATGGATCAGCCCCAAACTCAGCCTGTCGAGCCAACCCACAGAGCTGATTGATGTTGTTTGTTGTGGGCAGGGAATGTGTCTGCTTATTGTTATATTGTACTCTCCGAAGCACTTAGTACAGTGCTCTGCACACAGTAAGCACTCAATAAATACGATTGAACGAAAGAATATCATGGGGAACTAAGAGTACTAAAGGTCGGGCTAGGACTGTGTGGTTCTAAAGATGTCGGTCTTGTACGCTTGGGTCACTCCTTAATGTAAGTTTGGATCCTAAAATGAGTGTTGTCACATGCCAATTAGGGTAAAGCACTGAATTACCTAAGGAAAAAAAATCCCTTCCCAAAATATGCTTGTCTCCGAGCAGATGCGGCCTATATTGCAGAATGAGTCTTTAGCTATTTCTGCAGGGATACTCCCTAAATAGGACTCCCTTAATGACCCGGGAGATTTAATGCAGTTTCCAAAGCTGCTTTCTATCATAGGCAATAGCCATGGTGCTAAGAGAACTTGGGTGGTTCTTTTGCAAATAGCCTGAGGGACCAGTAAAGTATCGTATCATCGGAATGAACCTTATATTAAGTGGCATCAAGTCCACTGAATTTTCTGTCAATAGCATATAAAGAGTAGAGCGTGTGAAGTAAATATAGAAAGCAGGTAATTACTGCGTTTTCCTTAGAGACTTCACATTAAAAAGAAATTATAATGCGCCTGACAATGAGTGGCTTTCCGTTCCTGTGTTTATTTACAGGCATTTATGTGATTTTGCCTGTGTTAGATAAAGGCGAGGGCAGGTGAAGGCTTTAAGCAGCATGACCTAGTGGAAAGAGCCTGGGTATCAGTGGACCTGGGTTCTGATCTGCTGTGTGACCTTGGGCAAATCTCTGAACTTCCCAGTGCCTCAGTTTCTTCAGCTGTAAAATGGGTAACCAGTACCCATTCTCCATCCTACTTTGTGTGTGAGCCCCATGTGTGAAGCGCTTAGAAAAGTGCTTTGCATATAGTAAGTTCTTAACAAATGCCATCATTATTATTATAAGTTCCATGTCCAACCTGATTATTTTGTATCTAACACAGCACTCAGTATATTGCTTGACACATAGTAAGTGCTTAACAAATTAGCATTTGTAATCATTATTACACTCTTCATGCTGATCCCAGCTCAAAGTTATTACTTTATTTTTTTTTTTCCACGCTCCCTGGATTTCTAGTAATGTGCAATTTAGTGTTAATGTTGTTGAAGTAGAAAATGTGGGTCATTTAAATTTCAAATAAATAGCGTACGATAGGAATGTGATACTATCACCGTTCAAAACTTTTTCCCAAGGTATTCGTTTGTTTCACAGCTGGATAGGTTTTTCACATAGCCACTTGCAAAGGCTGCAGACATTTTTCTATATGTAAAACACAGCTCCTCTTTAAAACTACTTAAACTGTTTTAGGCAGTGATTGTTTTCACTATCTCTGCACACTTTCCCTCTATAAGGTTTTCCAAGAGGCAAAAGTCAATTTCAAATGACCATTTTTGATTTTACAAGAAATGTCTTTACCCTCCAGTAAGGAAGAGAGAATCCAGTAATGCTAAGGATGCAGGTTTTACAAATGAGAAATTGCATGGAACATAATTTTTCCATTGATACTTAAATTGTCTTTCCCAGTTGATCTCACAACCTTTTAAAGCTATTAAGTCCAATTCTAACATGCATGAAAAAGAAGAAGGGAAAAATTAGTCTAGATCAGAGAGCCTATGAGATAATAACAACAGTGATAGCATTTGTTAAGTGCTTACTATGTGTGAAACACTGTTCTAAATGCACATGGGGCTTACAGTCTTTTTCCCCATTTTACAGATAGGTTACTGAGGCACAGAGAAGTTAAGTGACTTGGCCAAAGTCACACAGCTGACAAGTGGCAGAGCTAGGATTAGAACCCATGACCTCTGACTCTTAAGGTCATGCTCTTTCCACTGAGCCACACTGCGTCTCTTTAATCCTGAGAGCATCTAATATAATGGCTTCTACCAGAATAGATTCAGATAGCCTAGACCAGATAAATAAATGTAATCCAGCACACATAGAAAAGAAAACTATTCTTTTCTCTCTTCCATTTATTCATTGGCTGTACAGAACATTTGACTTGGTTATTGTCACTGTAGTGAATAAAGTAGGTGAAATATTTATTTAAACCCAGAAGTTGTATAATACTTTATAAATCTAGATACACACACAAAAACTATTATTACTTTTCTCCTAAATTACAGGACATAGAAAGGAAGTAATTTCAACAAACCAAAGTGAATACAATGAATTTTTTTCTCACATTAATGCCCTTTGGATACCCTTTGGATAGGTATCATATTTGGCGTTTCATGTGTTCTGTGAAAAGCCTGATTAATGATCAGACTGTCATTATTTATCTTACCTTTCATAATACCCAGAAAGGGGGCAAACCAGTGCAGGCAATGAGTCGTCCCTTAAATACTGATTTCATCTACATTTACATCTTCTCTCTGGAAACTCATAGGCTAACTTATTCTACTCCATTGCTCCTAGACCTATCTCCAATATTATGTAAGGACTGCACTGCCTAGTGACAAATCTCCTTTAAATCCACTGATAGTGGCATTCACCACTAGCATTAGTTTTTGCTCAAATTAAGGTGCCTTTTTTCTTACTGCTGTGTAATCTCGCTGCCATCTTTTGTCATTTTCCTTGGGGCAAGGGCAGTATTTACATAGCTATTGGTGGTTCTTAATGCCATCTGGAAGGATACCAGGGGCTCTTTTAATGATAGCAATATCGTATGTATATCCAGACTTCCATTTTTCTTGAGTGGATGGTATCGGACAGCAGAATGAAATGCACTTGTTCCTGTTAGTTGGTTGACTGTGTGAAATTAGAGAAACTCTTCATCAAGTTGATAAGGGTTTCTAACATGGAAGACCATCTACCAACTCCATTAATGAAGGGCTGGGATAAACCAACACTCCCCTTGGAAATATATCCCACCTCCATCTACGTGTCCAGAATATTTCTGAACCTTTTCTTGGTCTCTCTTAGAGCAATGGAAATGGAAATCTGAAGGTGAAAAGTAGAGACAGGTGCATCAGAAGAAACTAACTGAGCACTTTCTAATTAAAACCGGAGAGGACAAATTCTCCAGAAAGGGAGAGGTTGTCAGATTTAGAGGGATTTATGAAATTTGTCAAGAGAGATAGATTGGGGATGGGTATATTCACCTCTAGCTCTTTAGTGTGAGATAAGGTTTATCCTCAGAGCTCTAACATTCAATATTTCCGGTAATGAAAGCGGATTCTCTATCTTCATCCCAAATGCATGCTCTTGGTTGATGACCACAGGATTGAAACATCCTGATCCAGAGTTCTGATTGAAAAAAAGAGGGTATGAGTATTTTTTACCATGTTTCATATTTGAGATCTTAATAATATCCAAGGCCTACCTGGGCTTTTTTCCTCAACTAATGAAAGACTGAGGATGCTTCGGGATTTCAAGTATAGTCACATCGTTTCCATCTTGAAGAAGAAATGAGGAAAAGCTAATCATAACAGCTATCAAGTTACCTAATTGCTAACTACTGCTGATGAGACACTGTCAGAGCCCATATGGACTAATTACTGTGCAACATCATCACCTGTTTGAATCATAATGGACCACAAGGCTACAAATAGACGCAGAATGTGTTCTCTGCAGTGTGGTAGATACAGGAGAAATACCTTTCAGTACCTTCTTTCTCTTCCACTTTACTCCTCCCCTCTCTAATTGACATTTCCTAACAGCAGTGTCATTTCTAGACTGTGAGCCCGCTGTTGGGTAGGGACCGTCTCTATATGTTGCCGACTTGGGAAGTACAAGTACTCTGCACACAGTAAGTGCTCAGTGAGTACGATTGAATGAATAAATGAATGTTCAATAGGTGCCTTCAATGTGATTGTTGAACTGATGCTTAATCTACCCTTACTCTACCTTACCACTCTCCTTCTTTACCATTTTACATTTCCTCCTTCCTTCAGGACATCTCTACTTGGATGTTCCACCGGCATTGGTTTTAAGACACCCACTCGACTCTCTCCTAACCTTGGTGATCCTCTACTGCAATCCAGCTTCTACTGTTTTCTCCTCTAACATCATTGCTCACTGCACCTCCATGTTGTATATCTCACCACCACCCCTAACCCATGTCCTTCCTGTGGCATGGAACTCCCTTCCCCTTCATATTCATTCATTCAGTCGTATTTATTGAGCGCTTACTGTGTGCAGATCACTCTACTAAGCACTTAGCACTGTACTGAAAGCAGCATGGCTTAGTGGATAGAGCATGGGCCTGGGAGTTAGAAAGTCATGGGTTCTAATCCTGGCTTCACCACTGGTCTTCTGTGTGACCTTGGGCAAGTCACTTAACTTCTCTGTGCCTCAGTAACCTCATCTGTAAAAAATGGGGATTGAGAGTGTGAGCCCAATGTGGGACAGGTTCTGTGTCCACTCTGATTAACATATATCTATTCCAGCGCCTAGAACAGTGCTTGGAACATAGTAAGGACTTAACAAGTACCATAATTATTATTAATATATAGCATCATTAATCATATATTATTAATATATCGGTTCATATTACATTAATATAATAAGAATAACAAATTATTTTAGATCTGTCTAGCGCAATCATAAACACTTCCACCTACAGCTCTGGTATCATCAGCCTCCAGGAGCCACTCCACTCTAGAGGTATGTTCTCAGGGATGTGGCCAACTCCTCAGAACAACTCTGTGCTATCAGATTAAATGAATGAATTTAATTCATTTAAATTATGTGAATGAGTGGGTCGCGAGTCTTCCAGCTCTATGGCAACTCTACATGAAACCAACCATTTTCCATGGCAGTAGAGAACTGAAAGCTGCCACCAGAGTCTTGATGGAAAAATTCAGCATTTCTTTCAAGTGACCGGTAAACAGGATGTAGTGTGTCATTACATCAAACTTCAGACCAGGCTAACAGCTGGTCGTCTGGTGAGAGTTCTCACCCTTCTACATGACTGTGAGACCTGGAGCTGCCGCAACTGTCACTAATTTTTGAGCAGTTACCTCTGATGTCAAGAAAATATCAACAAAAATGTGGTCCAGCAACACAGCTGGTCCAACATCATATGGGAAATATTGAGGATAGAAGGATATCTAGGCAGTACAGGTGAATGCGAAAGTGAATTCAAGTCGGAATAACTGAAAAACATGGTAAAGGTCAAACCAGAGGACAAATGTAAGCTCTGTGCTTTTATATAATAGCTATATATAGCCATTACCAAATGGGAAGCAGTGGAAAGACCAACCTGGCATGTTGCAATCAGGATGATAATAATAATAATAATACCAATGGTACTTATTAGTAATAGTTATGGTATTTGTTAAGCACTTACTATGTGTTAAGCACTGTTCTAAATGCTGGGGTTAATCAGGTTGGACCCGTCTCTGTCCCATACGGGGCTCACATTCTTAAAACCCATTTTACAGATGAGGTAACTGAGGCTCAGAGAAGTGAAGTGATTTGTGCAAGCTCACAAAGCAGACGTAGTGGGGCCGGGATTAGAACCCAAATCCTTCTGTCTCAGACCCATGCTCTGTCCACTAAGCCATGCTGCTCATAGGATAATCCGAGAATCAAGTATTCAGCAACCCATGAACCCGAAGAGACGCCACTGTGGGCATAGAGAAAAGTGGCCACAAGCTTAATGTAACCCGTTATGATAAAACTAGTGCTCAGAGATAATAATTTACTCAGCAATATCACAGTTAACCACAAAGACAATTGACATGTGGATATTAAATAGAATTTAGATCCTCTAGCCTGGCTACTCAGGCACTGTTAGATTTAATCATCAGTGGTATTTATCCAGCATCCACTTAACTCAGAACACTGTGCTAAGCACTTGGAAGAGTGCATGGGAAGCAAATTCACATTTATTGAGATCAAGGAGATTACATTCTGAAAAGAGAGAAATATTCTAATACCCACCCCGAACAGAATAGAAAATGCTGTTCTGTTAAATGCCTGAGAAGTTAAGCTGAGCCAAGTGCATACAGCCTTAATGAAATTGGCAATACAATACATGTAAGTACCTGTGGCTCCTGAACTCCCCTACTTAAATAGATCAAAAACGTGAATTCAGTTCCTAACTGGCAGTTAATAATTAGCATGTTTTTCATTACCTTAATTTCTGATACCCTTTTCCCACCCTGCAGTAATTCAAATGAAAATGCCAAAGGAAAAGATACTAATTTCATTTTCCATTTCTCACTTAAAAGGTCAAAGGCTTTATACACATATGGAAATACAAATACTTCGTGTAAAATTTCACATTGATTGGGTCTGATGGGGACCAAACTCCCAGGAATCTAAAACATTCCACCATCTATATGTACTTCGTGCTAATGATGGCAATTTAACTCCAGCTGCTGGTGGAAATCCAGACAACAGGCCAACCTCATCCACCTCAAACTTCTCCTCACCTGCTTCAACTCTGCCCTCCCCCTCATCCCCCTCTCCATCCCCCTCATTTTACCTCCTTCCCTTCCCCACAGCACCTGTATATATGTATATATGTTTGTGCATATTTATTACTCTATTTATTTATTTATTTTACTTGTACATATCTATTCTATTTATTTTATTGTGTTAGTATGTTTGGTTTTGTTCTCTGTCTCCCCCTTTTAGACTGTGAGCCCACTGTTGGGAAGGGACTGTCTCTATATGTTGCCAACTTGTACTTCCCAAGCGCTTAGTACAGTGCTTTGCACACAGTAAGTGCTCAATAAATACGATTGATAGATTGATTGATACTACCCAACAACACTGCTTTTCATCAACCGTATGATTGATGATTTGTATGATTCCACCCTTATTGACTCCCACGCCCATTCAGGTTTTTAATTCTGGTCTCATAACCCCTTTTCCCCTTGCCACCAACCCGTCTCTTGCCTCTAGTGACATTGCTGCATATTTTATTTATACATTGAAACCATCAGTTGTTATCTTCATAAAATCTTCCCTGAAACCTTTCACACATACCTTCCTTCTGCCCCAACTTTGACTGCCCCATCCTTTTCAGCAGTATTTAAGAGGACTAGAGACTTAGAACAGTGCTGTAGTGCTTAGAACTATGCTTTGCACAGAGTAAGCACTTAACAAATGCCATTATTATTATTATTATTATTATTATTATTATTATTATTATTATCTTTTGCCTACTCTCAAAATCTACTCCCATCCCTTTGCCTCCAACCCCATGTCTTCAAATCTTATCAAAACACTTGCCCCCACAATAATCCCTCCCTGAGCATCATCTTCAACCATTCAGTGCTTTCAAAGAAGCTCATGTATCCCCAATCCTAATAACACCGCTCCCCTGACTCCATGGCATTCAATCAAATCTCTCCCTTCCAACCCCACCTCCCTGATTTTCCTCCTCTAACACTCCCCTGCCAATGATTTGCATCCATACTTCTCTCTGGCCTGGAAATCCCTACCCATATATCCATCCCACCACCATTTTCCCCACCTTCGTAAAATTACATCTCCTCCAAGAGCACTGCCTTGCATAAGCTCATTTCCCTGTTGGTTCTCCCTTCTGCATCATATATGCACTTGAATCTGTACCCCTTAAACATTTGATATTCACCCCAACCCCAGCCCCACCCACAGCATTTATGTATATATTCTTATACTCTTCCATGAATTGCTTAACTGTAATTCATTTTCATTTGTCTCCCCTACCAGACTGTAAGTTCATTGTGGGCAGAGATCGTGACTACCAATTCTATTGGACTGAAAGTTCCCATGTGCTTAGTATGGTGCTCTTCACACAATAAGCACTCAATAAATATTAAAAATGGATTGTTTGAGAGATAAGGAGAGATCAGTAGTGTTGATTTGTATTATTGCCCACTTGCAAAGCTGGCACAGACAATGAGAGTGAGTATGGTTGAAAAGACTCATATGGGACCAATACTTCATTCAACCTTTTTGTATCACCGACGAAGATGGTCTGTTGCAGTCCTACTGAATTCATTGACCCTGGATGTGAAGGCTTTATATGATCTTTGTTCAAGGAGAGTGATCCCTCCCTGATTGCTCTATCTAAATAACTTCTTTTGTCTTCTGGATTTGCACATAACTCCTTACAGTTATCATGAAGTGACTACTTAGATCCCCAGCTGTTATTCCTTCTAATTATTTGTCCCACCCAGCAAAGTTGTGTGCTGTTAGCACTTCCTCAGTATTGAAGAGCAGAATGCTCATGAGCTATTTACCTTAGGGAGATTTACAAGTGGTACAACATATAGAGATTCAGAGGGATAGAGGTGGGGCTGTGTAGATGGAATAAAATTGGCAGGGTGCTGAGTTTGGTGAGTCTCTATATAAATTGAAGTTTGCATCCAATGGTTTTATCCCCTTAGTTCACCTCAGTAATAAGTAGCTCCTTGTGGGCAGGGATTGTGTTTACCAACTCTGTTGTATTGTACCCTCCCCCAGGTGCTTACTATAATGCTCAGTAAATACCCCTAATTGATTGATTGGTAGACCAAACTATTCCCAGTACTGAAACCTGTATTTGCAAGCAGACTAAGAATGAAGCTTTATCTTGAGGTGTGTTTCTAATTTAAAGTCTAGAATTATATACTGGCAAATAGAAAGCTATTTTAATTCCTTCCTAGGGAACTTTTTGCTTAATTTTGTTTTGCTTTATTTATTCTCTTTCCATCCTATTTATTAACAGTCCACACTAATTAAGGGTTCCTGTGTTTTGTTGTTTAGCTTGCAGTGACCTGGAGTTCAGGGAGATCGCAAACAGATTGCGCGACTGGTTCAAGGCCCTTCATGAAAGCGGAAGCCAGAACAAGAAGAGCAAGCCAATACAGAGGCCCGAAAGAAGCAGTAAGATTCATTTGTAATTCTCCATCTGCCCTTGTGACTTTGATACTTCTGCGTGCTTTTGTTCTCCACCAGTATAACTTCCATTATTCCACCCAATCTCAAGAGTGAGTTTTGTTACCTAGATGAAAATTTTCTTTGAGAGTGAATTATTCATTCAGGTGTACCTCAAAAAGCAGATCCACAACATCAAGGGCATGTGCCAGAGTAAATATGTGCAAATAAAAAAAAATTCACGGTGACTGTGGTGAAAGACTTAATGAGGTCTGCCATTGACTATTACACAATTTCCAGATTTCTTGAGAATTTTAGTTTGCTTGATATTATTAGCTATACTTTCACCTATCAAGCCAAAAGCCACAAGGATTTTGAGTGACTGTGAGCCCAAAGAGCAGATTTGTGGCTGCAATCTTGTCATCGTCAGGCTCTATTCTAGAAAAGCCTAGAGTTACATGGAGCTCATCAGCATTCTAAGATGTCAAAGTGTATGTGTTGGTGTTGAAATCAGATGAAAACGACTGATATGTAGTCAAAAAAGCTACCTTTCAGGGTGCATAACAAAACAGCTGAAACATCCTGAAGAGGCATCAATTGGTTTTTCCATAAAGTTTGATATTTCTATTTTTTTTTAATCAAATGTGAAACATTCAAATTATGTGTTTTGTCTAGTCTGTTGACTGGGCACAAATCTCTGACCCAAGTAATACAGCTTAAATAAATGGCTTATGTTCTAAATCTGAGATCTGCCTTAATTTGAAACAACGAGTTTCTATAAGTCTTGAAAAGTAGCGTGGCTCAGTAGAAAGAGCCCGGGCTTTGGAGTCAGAGGTCATGGGTTCAAATCCCGGCTCTGCCAACCGTCAGCTTTGTGACTTTGGGCAAGTCACTTAACTTCTTTGTGCCTCAGTTACCTCATCTGTAAAATGGGGAATAAAAATGTGAGCCCCCCCGTGGGACAGCCTGATCACCTTGTAACCTCCCCAGCACTTAGAACAGTGCTTTGCACATAGTAAGCGCTTAACAAATACTATCATCATTATTATTATTATTGAATTTACAGAGTTTTGGGCAGTCTGATCTTCCACCAGAATATATATCTGATGCCTTTAAGTTTTAGCAACAAAAATAATAGTAATTGACTAACCTGAAGTTCTGATACGTTTTATCATCTATAGACTTTCTCATACAGCAATAGCACATTACAGTTGCACTTAATTAAAAAAGAAAACTAGGCTAATATTCTATTCACACTCCGGGATTTGTTAGGGAAATCAGCTGCCACTAAAATAGCTCGCAAAAGTGAAAATTTCTCTGAGAACCATTTGCTTTTGAACTGAGGGAAACTGTTGCCTTATGCAGAAGACCTGTGGATCCATTTTCAGCCCTCACAGAAAGGAATGTGGCACTGTTGCAGACCTAAAATTGACAGTCACCTTTGTCACCGGGATTTGTGCGTAGTGTCTGTCTCTCGCTCTAGACTATGAACTCATAGCCGAAACGTTTCTGCTAATTCTGTTGTAATGTACTCTCCCAAGTGCTTAGTACTAGTAAGAACTCAATAAATATGATTTATTGCTAGATTGATTGGAGGTTGGAGGAGTTGGTGTTGTCTGTCTGAGTGTACACTTTTTGGAAGCATGACGGGCATGAAGGGAGCAGAGGTGAGGCTTGGAATCTTTGGTTGTTTTTTCAGTCACACTGCAGAAAGCCTGAGCACTGCCTTTAAAACAACTTCCTAATGGTCAATCAATCAATCAGTCAATCAATCATATTTATTGAGCGTTTACTGTGTGCAGAGCACTGTACTAAGTGCTTGGGAAGTACAAGTTGGCAACATATAGAGACAGTCCCTACCCAACAGTGGGCTCACAGTCTATCTGGTCTTTCCAGATAGACAAATGGATTCACTGCCAGTGTCTACAACTGGACGGAACTGGTTCCCGTACCCATATCATGGCACAACAGAATGGGAAAATCATCCATCCATCTGCCTTCTGTGATAAAGTTAACATATATGGGGATTTTTAATCAGGGAAGATTTGAACAGAATCACTCATCAGGAAATCTCAGTTTGTTTTTCGTTCCCAAAAGAGTGTTTGTGCTACAGATGCAAAATTGTTACCCTGCATAATAATAGTAATAATGATAACAAAAACTGTAGTATTGAGTATTTACTATATGTCAAGCAGTCTGCTAAGCGCTGGAGTATTTGAAAAGAAATCCAGCTAGACACAATATCTGCCTCACACGGGGCTCAGAGTCTAAGGGGGAGGGAGAGATCCATGAAGGAGAAACCCCTGTGGTTGTGAGGTGAGAGGAAACTGTTTGTCCCCTGACCCTTAAACAAGGAAACCATGTAAGGGCACCCTCCCCTACTCATAAGGGGTCCAGCCACACTGCTCATTCATTCATTCAATCATATAGTGAACACTTACTGTGTGTGCAAAACACTGTACTAAGCGCTTGGGAGAGTACAATACAATAATAAAAGCACACATTCCCTGCCCACAACGACTGGTGTGTGACCCCTTTGTCAGGGAGCAGAACAGAGAGCAGGATGGAGGAGGGGCTAGTGAGTTTTTGCCAAAGAAGCAGGGTGGCTCGGTGGAAAGAGCCCAGGCTTTGGAGTCAGAGGTCATGGGTTTGAATCCCGACTCTGCCACATGTCTGCTGTGTGACCTTGGGCAAGTCACTTCACTTCTCAGTGACCTCATCTTAAAAATGGGGATTAAGACTGTGAGCCCCACGTGGGACAACCTCATCACCTTGTATCCCCCCCAGCACTTAGAACAGTGCTCTGCACATAGTAAGCGCTTAACAAATGCCATTATTATTATTATTATTATTTGAAGTTCATATCTGCTTCAAACAGAAAATGAAAGGGGGAATAGAGGGAGCATGCTGCTCTCCCCTTGCATTCCCAGATTTGTAGGATTAGAGAAGCAGCGTGGCTCAGTGGAAAGAGCACGGGCTTTGGAGTCAGAGGTCATGGGTTCAAATCCCGACTCTGTCAGTTGCCGGCTGTGTGACTTTGGGCAAGTCACTTAACTTCTCTGTGCCTCAGTTACCTCATCTGTAAAATGGAGATTAAGACTGTAAGCCCCCGGTGGGATAACCTGATCACCTTGTAACCACCCCAGTGCTTAGAACAGTGTTTTGCATATAGTAACTGCTTTATAAATGCTATTATTATTATTATTATCATTCAGACTCAGTAGTAGATACACATTTTGTTTTCATTTTTAAGGCACACACACTTTAAAGCCTTCATTTATTTTGGTTGTATTCCATGTGCACTTTGTATCTGTATCCAAAAGTGGAATTATGAATTGGAGATTTTATTTGCCAAGGCCACTGAAGCATATACTTGTAAAGTCAGCAAGAGATATGTGGTGTCCAATGCCCTTTAATATTCTGCTCCAAATGTAACCTTTAGTTTCTGCTTTCCTCTGCCATTATTTTGTCCCCAGACTCCTCCCTCCTTCTCTTCCCCTAGGTCCAGATCAACTCTCCAAACAGTTCACCCTTCTCTCAATTCCTTGGGACTTTGAGACCTTTGGGGAAGTTAGGGCTCTGCCTTTATGAAGTCTAAAGTGATAAGAAATACCTTCTTGCTGCTCCATTCATTCATTCATTCAATCAGATGTATTGAGTGCTTACTGTGTGCACAGCACTGTACTAAGCACTTGGGAAGTACAAGTCGATCATTGTTCCCTATTGAAAAATGCCCAATAAAACTTAAATTATGAAGGGTGTTATGCTAAAGGGTCTGCAGCCCCCCAGTACATGTTTATGCGTTTATAAGAAAAGGAGTCATCAATCAGTCAGTAAATAAGTGGTATTTATTGAGCACTTACTGTGAGCAGAGCACTATACTGAGTTCTTGGAAGAGTACAATAGAATCGAATTGGTAGTTTTTATACCGTAAGCACTGAATAAATAACATTGGTTGATTGGTTGATAATGCCCTAATATGCAGCCTAAATAGTTTGTTTTTGTGCCAGGGCTTGCTAATTTTACATGTCTGGAGTACTGCCCTGCTACTCAAGTGAGCTCCACTGCTACCTTCCTTACCAATTAAGGACCACCTCTTAAGGCAAAATGACACCAGCGGAGGTGGTGGAATCTGTTTGCATTTATTGTACTCAAATTTGTTAGAATTGATGCTTTTTTTAATATTCATCTATAAAGTATCCATGTTGAGATGTAGGGAGTAGAAACATTACATCCATTTGTTTTGTATGTTTTGACATCTAAAATTGGTATTATTATCTATTTTTTTTCCACTGAAGACAAGTGATGACTGAAATTCATCACTTGTAGATTCATGGAAACATACTAATCTGCCTTTGTCAGAAGAGGCTTGGGAGACATGAATTATTCCCAATATTTTCAGATTAAATAATAGCTCAATAGTTCTGATGTGATTTTCATTATCCAAATACTGTCTTGAGACAAAGTTACTGCTTCTTATAAAATAATGGACAAATGTATTGAGCCCCTAGGGTAAATAAATACATTCCAATATCTCACCAGGACATTAGGCACTTTATGTGTCAGGCCATCTTCATGCTGAGAGACAGAATGAATGTGAGATCCAAAGAATTTAGTAACGATGTCCCAACTGAAAACAATTAAGAACGTCATTCATTCATTCATTCAATTGTATTTATTGAGCGCTTACTGTGTACAGAGCACTGTACTAAGCGCTTGGGAAGTACAAGTTGGAAGTAAATAGCGGGCTGACAGTCTAGAAGGGGGAGACAGACAACAAAACAACACATATTAACAAAATAAAATAATTGGTTACGGCAGGAGATTTACTCTTTTAAAGATAACATTCCTAAACCAGATAGGCAATTTAGCTATCTGCACTTCTTTTAACTCTCAAAAAATCGAAAACCAAATAAATCATTGTCATTTATCTTTTTTTAAAAGATATCTGTTTGCTGAATAGGTAATACTCTAAGAACTTGAATAGTTTCCCATCTTTAATTGATTTGAGCTATAAACTTTGCCAGAACATAGTTTGTGTTTGTTGGGAAAAAAATGTCCTAAGGTTTAATGGAGACAGTGTTTCTTAAATGTTATTAATTCAGTACCTCCGATGTTAAAGATTAATGCATATGCCTATATAAAACATTTGAAACATTTGCGGAAAACTAGATTTTGAAAAAATGACATTTTGTTTGTCACAACAAAGTTTTTAAATGTTTGGGTTTTGATCCAGAATTTTATTAATGAAGAGATGTGACCCCTTGAATTACAGCAATTAAAGTATAGCTGCTTGGGCATTACATCTAACGTCATTCATCCGATCAAATTTATTGAGCACTTACTGTGTGCAGAGCACTGTACTAAGCGCTTGAATGTCATTTATTCACCTCACATAAGCTGCCCAGATTTATATTATCTCCAACTGACTGATATCCTTACATCTAACCTAACTTTCAGCTTGAAAATAATTCAAGATTTCCTGTTGTTTTCTGTCCCATCTCTTCTCTTAACTGTGTGGGTTATGGAAAGAGCACAGGCCTGGGAATCTGAAGACCTGACTTCAGACCTAACGCTGACCTAACGCCAGCTCTGCCTGCTGTGTGACTTAGACAAGTCGCTTAACTTCTCTGTGCCTTTCTTTCCTCTTTTATAAAATGGGGGTTCAAAACTGTTTTACCTCCTACTTAGACTGTGAGCCCCACATATGACAGAAATTCCGTCTGACCTGATTATCTTGAATCTTTCCCAGCACACACAATAATTATTAATCTGAATATTTTCAAATGCATCATTACTTATGGAATTAAAATTGAAATGGCTACTAGTAGCTTTAGGACCCTCTGCAAGTTTCAGAAATGATTCTATTTTCTTCACTTGGTATATTCAGCCATTTATAATTGAATAGTGTACTAGAGAGTTTTAAAATCAGTCAGCAATAATCTGGGGCCCAAGATCCAGTAATCAAACGAAATTTGACCTAAGGGTGGTCAGTCCAATAGCAAATAAAAACTGAAAATGTGACCATCAACATTGGCCTTGTCCTGATTCCAGCTACTGAATATCACCATTGCCAGGCCCCACTTTGCAATGACACCGACAAGGGAAAAGAGGCAGGAGACTCTGCCAGTTGTCAGCCGTGTGACTTTGGTCAAGTCACTTAACTTCTCTGTGCCTCAGCCCCTCATCTGTAAATTGGGGCTGAAGACATTGAGCCCCCCGTGAGACAACCTGATCTCCTTGTATCCTCCCCAGCGCTTAGAACAGTGCTTTGCACATAGTAAGCGCTTAATAAATGCCATTATTATTATTATGTTGCTGAATCTGGTAACAATTGGAGACTGTCATGAGTTATGTTTCTTTTGAACTGATCTATAAACTCTTAAACAGGTTGGAATTTCACAGCATAACAGCAGTAGCGAACAATAATAATAATAATGATAACAACAATAATTGAAATTATTAAGTCCTCACTATGTGCCAAGCCCTGAATTAATTGCTGGGGTAGATATGCATAACAGACACTGTCTCCATCTCACAAGGGTCTCACCATCTAAGGGGTAGGAAGGGAGATCACATATTAAATTCCCATTTTACAGAGAAGGGAAACTGTGGAACAGGGAAGTTAGGTAACTCTCCAAGGGTCACACAGCAGGCAAGGAGAGAAGCCAGGATTCAAACCTAGTCTTCTTACTCCAAGGTCCACATTATTTCCATTAGGCCTCACTCGTACTTACTCTTTTTCTCTTCATTCTTCTTTTTTGTCCTTTCTCAAGGTCTAAGAAACCCAAAACGATTTGTTCACTATTTTCTTATTATATTCAGCATCTACCTCCGTGTTATCAGAGACCCTGCAAGGTTATTTATTTGCTTCATAGTAGTAAATGTGTTGTAACCAATTAAGAAGAGGTTATCTCTGTGGGGAACAAAATGTCCGTGAGGGAAACAGTGTGGCTTAGTGGTAAGACCACAGTCCTGGCGGTCAGAGGGAGCTGTGTTCTAATCTTGGCTGCCATCTGGTCCCCGGCAAGTCGCTTCACTTTTCTGTGCTTCAGTTTCCTCATCTTTAAAAGGGAATTCAGTGTCCGTTCTCCCTTCTACTTGGATTGTGAGTCCCATGTAGGAAAGGGACTGTGTCTGACCTTATTAACTTGTATCTGATCCAACACTTAGAACTGAACTTGACACACGCAGTAAGCACTTAAGAAACATAATGACAATATTAATAAAAATAATATACTACAATAATGGTAATGCTGAGAAGCGGCCTGGCAGAATGGATAGAGCATGGGCCTGGGTTCTAATCCCAGGTCCACCACTTGTTTATTGTGTGACTTGGACAAGTCACTTCACTTCTCTGTGCCTCAGTTACCTCTTCGGTAAAATGGGAATTGAGACTGTGAGCCCCACGTGGGACGGGACTGTGTTCATCCTGATAAACTTGAATCTCCCCGTGCACTTAGAACAGCGCGTGACCATAGTAAGTGCTTAACGAGTATCAAATATAAATTCATCAGTCTTTGCATATTCAGTCTGTCTAGAGTATCTGTTATTTATAATATGTTCTTTATTTCCCAGAAGTCTCCTTGGCTACTTGATGTCCACCATATCTCTCAGATCTACTTGATCCCTTTATCCATTTATCTCCTAGGATTTGATACCAGCATTTTGCCCATTTGCAAGGATTCCTTGGGCTGGATGTTTAACCGACTCGATACAAACTATGACTTGCTCTTGGACCAGTCAGAACTTCGAAGCATTTACCTTGACAAGAACGAACAGTGTACCAAGGCGTTCTTCAATTCTTGTGACACGTACAAGGACAGCTTGATATCTAACAACGAGTGGTGTTATTGCTTCCAGAGACAGCAAGGTAAAAGATGACAATAACCTATTGATTCATCTCCGAGTTGACTTTTATCTCTTTCACTGTTATAAGAACCTGAAAAGCATTTAGTCATGACTTCTAGAGTTTTTAAGATGATAAGTATAATGAAAATGTCACTTCCCTCTAAAATCCTAAACAGATTGCCCCAGAAAGATGGGAAATGTTCAGTAAGATGCAAAGTAGTGATTAATCCTTTATATTATTCTTTATCTACTTTGCCTACAGACCAAAGTAAACTTTATTGGTTGACAATTGAGCTTTATAGTTCCATTTTAGGAAACAATTAAATTAACCTGAATGAAACACCATATTCTCCATAATGTTATCCTAACTTATTTGGCATTAGACATTTTCAGGATAGTGGCTTTAAAAAGATTTTAATGGAGTTTATCTCTCCCTTGAATTTGTGGAAACATAACTTCAAGCGCAAAGTGCTGTGTAGGGTAAATTTAAACAACAGAACTAGAGTATGTTATGTTTTGCTCCATGTAATTTCATAGAGGTTATCTTCTGTTGCCTTAAAATTTGAGAAAACAAAGTATAATTTATTGGCCTTGGCGTATTCCAAAAGATTTCAATGGTCATATAGGAAGTGCTCATGACTGTGTCTCTCAGCTTGGTTATATTGTACTGTCCAAGCACTCAGTATGATGTTCTGCACATAGTAAGCACTCAATATATACAATTGATTGCTTGATTTATCCAGCATTATAGCAATTGGGTGAAATTGTTTACTGCTTACTTACCCCTAGGTCTGATGGGGGGATTCCATTTAAACCAAGAGGGCTAATCTTTATGGGTAAAGGACAATTTTACCAAGGATTTTGTTTCAAGGAGAAATTTCTGTTTTTGTCCAGAATCTGTGATGGGAAGACCTTTCACATCTAAACACCTGCAGGGGTTGCCTTAATTGAATGCTGATATTTTTGGAGGTGTATAGCATTAGTTCTTTACTCTTTTTCCAGGAATTCTTACATGGGCATAAGAATTCTGATTGACAGGCTGGGCTTTTCTACTCCTCCCCAACCACTCACCTTTACTCTCTGCCACACTGGGAAGCACTAGAAAATGAAAATCCCATCGAATTGATGCTGCTTCATCTAGAAAAATACATAGAGGTAGAGAGGTCTTTGTTTCCAGTCTTATACAGAGTACTGCCTATGGTATACTAAATTTTAGAAGGGAGGTAAGAGACCACTCCTAGCTGAGGACATGGCCCCCACAGAAAACTGAGATCTTGCACAGATTAAAAGTAAAAGGGAAACAGCGTGTTCTAAGAGAAAGACCACAGGCATTCATTCATTAATTCAATCTTATTTATTGAGCACTTACTGTGTGCAGAGCATTGTACTAAGTGCTTGGGAAGTACAAGTTGGCAACATATAGAGACGGTCCCTACCCAACAACAGGCTCACAGTCTAGAAGGGAGAGACAGACAACAAAACAAAACATATTAACAAAATATAATAAATAGAATAGTAAATATGTACAAGTAAAATAAATAGAGTAATAAATCTGTACAAACATATATACAGGTGCTGTGGGGAGGGGAAGGAGGTAAGGCAGGGGAGATGGGGAGGGGGAGGAGGGGGACTTGGGTTCTAATCCTGGCTATGCTACTTGTTTGCTGTGTGACATTGGGCCAGTCACTTAACTTTTCTGTTCTTCAGTTTCCTTATCTGGAAAATGAGGTTTAAATCCTACTCCTTGCCACTTGGACTGTGAGCCCCATGTGGGAAAGGGATGGTGTCCAACCTGATTATCTTGACTCTACCCCCAGCATACAGAGCAGTGCTTGACAAGAACCATTATTATTACTGTTGTTATTATCATCACTATGTTACACTAGCATATCAGAAATGAGAGGAAATGAGTGGTAGCATCATTCAGATCAAGAACCACACCAAGAGGATGCAATGTCTCAGACAAAGAAAACGGTCAGTTTTGCCACATGTAGATTCAGTCACTTGATTATCTTTCTGGGGTTGGCATGTGACCATTAAGAAGGGACACTCTGGCAGTCATCACATTTACTACAGGATAGCTCAGCAGCTTTTGACATGGGTCTGTTTATCCGGGTCCATATCAACCTCAGTACCTGCTAATTTGGCTTGGTACCAAGCTGAGGAGCAGACAGGACACTGGCCCAAATTGACCCGTGACAAAGTTAAACCGAGCATCGGGGGTTGACAGCAGCATACGCTGCAGCATTAAGGAATATTTCTGGGTGTCTGGTGCCTCCCTTGGATTGGATTTAGGACTCATAAATCTCATTCAATCCAGGTTCTTCTAGTAAGCCTGCATTAGTAACATCTCCTTCCCTGTTCATTATAGGTGAGGTTTATAATAGTAATAAATGATGATGTAATAAATGATGATAACAATAATAAAAATAATGGTATTCATTTAGTGCTTTCTCTATACTAAATGGAAAAGTAAATACGACATTATGGGATTCACAGTTTATCATATCCAAAGTCCAAAGTGATCAAATCACTTGCCTAAGGTCACAGAGTAGGCCATTGGTAGATCTTTTAGACTGTGAGCCCACTGTTGGATAGGGACTGTCTCTATATGTTGCCAACTTGTACTTCCCAAGCGCTTAGTACAGTGCTCTGCACACAGTAAGCGCTCAATAAATGCGATTGATGATGATCTGGGACTCAAGTCCAGACCACCTAACTCCCAGCCTCCTGCGCTTACCACTAGGAAACACTGCCTCCCTTAACAATATGAAAGGAGATTTATGGAGCATTTACTGAGCGCCAAATACCAGATCAAGCATTCAGAAAATACAAAGGCACATTCACTATCCTCTAAGAGACTCCATTCAATACACTTGGTCTTATCTTTAGGATCATATGTCCTATGTTAAGCGCTTAGTACAGTGCTCTGCATGCAGTAAGTGCTCAATAAATACGATTGAATGACTACGTCTAGAATCATACGGACAATGTTCTAGAGTGTCAGAGAACTAATAGCTGCAGGGCTAACTCCCCAGACACTAAGTAATTTTCAACAATCAATTATATTTATTGAGTGCTTACTGTACAGAGTACTGTACAGAGCAGTGTACTAAACTTTTGGGAGAGTACAGTGTACCAATATAACAGAGTTGGTAGACAGGTTCCCTCAGCTTGTACTTTCCAAGTGCTTAGTACAGTGCTCTGCACACATCAAGTGCTCAATAAATGCAATTGAATGAATGAATGAATGCCCACAATGAGCTTAGAGGAGCCATTTCAGTGAGCCATTCAAAGAACACTGGTGCTTAGTTATTGTGCTATATTTCTGTATGCTCTAGGGCAAGGATGATGTCACTTTCATAGCCTCCTCTAGACACCCACATAGTCACCTTTTCACCCAGAAAGAGAAAGCCAAACAGAAGAATCAGAATAATTGTAGTACCTGTTAAGTAGTTATATGTTCCAGTACTGTGCTAAACTCTGGAGTAGATTCAAGGCCATCAGATCAGACATAGTCCCCGTCCCGCGTGAGCCCACATTAATCATATGAGGTACATTATGATCTGGTGAAAAGAACACAGGCTTGGGTGTCAGAAGATCAGGGCTCTAGTCCTGGTTCAAACACTTTCCTGCTGTGTGACTTTGTGCAAGTCCCTTAACTCCCCAGTGCCTCCGTTTCCTCATGTTTAAAACAAAAAAATTAAATATCTGTTCTCTCTCCTTCTTAGACTGAACACCTGTGGGTCAGGGATTGTATCTGACCTGATAATCTTGTATCTTCCCCAGTGCTTAGAAAAGTGCTTGGCACATACTAATATCATTATTATTTTATTATATAATAATATAAGATCAAGACCCTGTAAAAGAAGGAACGGCCAGGTAGGAGAAACTGGGACTCATTTCATCAAGATGCACAGTGAGGCAAAGCTCCTTGAAAGATCACTTCAGAAGGATAATAACAAATTTTAAATTCTCTTATGTGAGCCACCCCCTGTTGCCATGGCATTTTTGCATAGGGCATAATTCTTGGCAGCTGCTACCGTGTATAAACCACACAAAGCTCTATTAGTGACTCTCAATTTATGTTGAACCTTAGGACACCAATAAATCGTATAGGTTACTTTAATGCATTGCCATTTTACATTATCATCGTCTCTCTTTCCTATGGGGTTAATAATGCCATAATGATTAGTGACACAATGATTCCACATAAATGGATCAATAGCATCTCAGTGATGTTTAGAGAGTAGATTTACATTAATAAAATTCCATAAATCAGAGGGACAACCCTTTATATTGGATTTACATTACTGATGGTTTTTTCTGGGTAATTTTACAACTCCCTAATACAACGTACAGATTTTGGAAACTGTTATTGGCTGACAGAATGAAAAGAAAGTAAAGAATTAAGTCTAGGTAATCTACCACGAGAGGATGTGCTATTTTTGAGTTTGACATTTTATCTTTTTGTATCGCTGATATTGTACAGTTATTACATGCCTGAATCCTTGAACTCTGGAAGTAAATGATAATTATGGTCATGGAAATTTTATACACATTGGCATTGGTATAGTAGCACTGGCCAAAAGACCTCAAAGAAAATTACCTTTTAATTTTTCCACACACCCATAAATATGCTTCCAATATATTAGGTAAGGAAGGTAGTAGACACATTGAGCCTGATTCTCTTACCCAAAGCTCCCAGAAATAATAATAATGACAATAATAATACTTCTGGTACTTGTTAAGCACTTGCTAAGTGCCAAGCATAGTTGATTGGGGTAGATAATTGCTGGGATAGATACGAGTTAATCAGGTTGGACGCAGTCCCAGTCCCACATGGGGCTCAGAGTCTCAATCCCCATTTTACAGACGAGGTAACTGAGGCACAGAGAAGTGAAGTGACTTGCCCAAGGTCACAGAGCAGACATCTGGTGGAACTGGGATTAGAATCCATGACCTTTTGACTCCCAAGCCCGTGGTCTGCCCATTATGATAAGCTGCAACCCCATCCCTTCTTACATGTGCTTAGAACAGCGCTTAGAACAGTGCTTGGCACATAGTAAGCGCTCAACAAATACCATCATTATTATTATGATGATGTGATTCATCCCTCAACTCCAGGCAGTTCCTTGTTTATTCTCCATGAAGTTACATACTTCCCATTAGGAAAGCAAGGTGAAGGAGTTTCATTGTCTTCATCTATATGCTCTGCACACAGTAAGCACTCAATAAATACAATTGATTGATTGACTGATCTACCTTTAGGTATGACTGGATGATATCCTATATACCCCTCCAAAGTCCTACCCTGAAAAATCACACCTTCTAAAGTGGTGGATATGGGGTCTTTTTTTGAACTCCTGGATTTAGGGATTGAGGGAATCAATGGATTCAATGGAATCGGAAAATACTTTAGACAAATTTTAGAACTTCCCTACAATTTAGTCATGAGACCCAGTCACCTATATCGCCAGCTTTTTCTTACCTCTCTGTGATTCTTAAACCTGGGTCAGTCTCCCAGTGATACGTCCAGATAACAGGGAGAATGGATGCCCCATTTAGCTAAACACAGGTCTGTTCTTCTACCTAGTTCAGTAACAGATGGTGAAGTTTTTTTGTCCTTTCTCATTCTTTCTCCAACTGATAAGGTCATTCATGTCTGTCGTTGTATTCCACTCTATTCTAAAGGTTATGTGACTCTGTGGAGGGCAGAGTGAGGAAAGACAGTAACAGTAACAGAAAAGGACCAGGACATGTTAACGGCCTATCTCCTTCTCATTTAACCTTTGCGATCAGGCCTGTCCATCTCCCAAGGAGGCTGTGTAGAAAGCCGAAAAAATGGAACTACATGTGATACTTCTTCAGAATGGAGAGGAAAAACCATTTTCCTTTCTTCTGACTTTTATAGATGCATAGACTCGTCTTTCGTGCATTTTCAAGGAGCATCTGCGGAATCAAAATTTAGGTTTTAACACCTGTTTTGAAGTAAAATAATAGTTGTTATTTTTGCCTTCTCAAGAGTTAGCAGTTTCGCTGAACCTAAATAATGTTGACAGGATCATTTTTTTGTCAGTTTTTCCTATGAAGCTTAAATTGCCTGATGGATCTTTTAGGACTAGATTTTGTTGCTTTAATAATGAACCTTTGGTCACTATTCTACTTTTACATCCGGATGTTTTCATTCAAATTCTGGTGGCTTTAAATAAACATTGCAATTTTTATGGCTGCATCTGCTCATTAAAGCTCTTAAATATGCAAGCCTTCTTTTAAACCTCAAGTGGAAATTTTCATTTCCAGTCAGGATGAAAACACTACTTTATGTAGTGTTCTAGCAGGAATAAGCAGCTGGATGACCTAAGGAAAAGCTTTTTTTTTTTCCATCATAGCCCATGAATCACAGGAAAACTCATTGAAAGATATTGTATATTGTCTTTTAATAGATGCAACTGTCAGATACACAGTTTTCACCACAGAAAGCTAAATTCAGGTACAGAGAAGCAGTGTGGCTCAGTGGAAAGAGCACGGGCTTTGGAGTCAGAGGTCAGTGGTTCAAATCCTGGCTCCACCAATTGTCAGCTGTGTGACTTTGGGCAAGTCACTTAACTTCTCTGTGCCTCAGTTCTCTCATCTGTAAAATGAGGATTAAGACTGTGAGCCCCACATGGGACAACCTGATTACCTTGTATCCCCCCAGCGCTTAGAACAGTGCTTTGCACATAGTAAACGCTTAACAAATGCCATTATTATTATTATTATTATTATTATTATTAACCCCTATGTGTACAAAATAGCATACATTTTGGGGGGGCTCAGAGCTGTATGTAATTCCTAGAGCAGGGCTAAAAATGAAGGTAATAAGTAAAGTCAAGTCTTGGTTGGTAATATTCATACAGCTGTTTCAAGGGTGAACTAATTTTCTGGATATTTGCCTCAATTTTCACTTCACTTTGCCTGTACAGAGCTACGTTAATTCATATTCATATTGCTGTCAATATTTGTATTTCCAAGAAATGCTATTTAAGTAGATCTACTTATGCCTAGACTAGCAGTGGGTACTTCCGTAGTTTTTAATAAATAATTCACATCCACAGCATTGGAAACATTGGAAAGTACAGAATTGGGACTGAAGAGGGAATGGGTTGTTTTTTATGTCTAGAACTTCTACACAAATAAAAATGATGGTATTTGTTAAGCACTTACTATGTATCAAACATTGTTCTGAGGGTTGGGGAAGATACAAATTAATCATGTTGGACAAATTCCCTATCCCATATGAGTTTCACAGTCTAAGTATGAGGGAATAGTATATAAAAATAATAATTGTGATATTTGTTAAGCACTTACTATGTGCCAGACACTGTACTAAGAACTGGGGTGTGTAAAAGCCAATCAGATTGGACAAAGTCACAGTCCTTTTTCCACATGGGGCTCACAGTCTTAATCCCCATCTTACAGATGAGGTAACTGAGGCACAGAGAAGTGAAGTGACTTGCCCAAGGTCACACAGCAGACACGTGCCAGAGCGGGAATTAGAATTCAGGTCCTTCCGACTCCCAGGCCACGCTGCTTCTCTGAGGACCGAGGGACAGAGGCACACAGAAGTAACGTGACTTTCCATGATCACACAGCAGACACGTGGCAGAGGCAGCATTAGAACCCAGATCCTTTGACTCTCATTGCGTCTATGAGATATATAAATGGAATTTAAATACGGGCATCCAGACCTCTTTCATTTTTTAGTACCTGCATCCTGCCTCAAGGCAACATTTAAAAATTGAGGTAAATTTAATTGAAATTACAATACTTTGTTGGGTTTCATTGTGAATTATGCAGTATCTTGATTGGGTTCATTCTTTATCCCAAAGCTTGTTAAGAGAAAGTAATAATAACATAACAGTGGATATCTTCTGGTCCGTCAGAAGTGACTAGCCAGCTCAAGTTTCAAGCACACTTTTCCCACGGTGAATCTACACAGCCCAGATGATCTGGTCTTCGTGTAATCCCGACATATTTTAATAAGCAAGAATTAAAATGTATAAAGGCTCTTCATGGCTGTTGCAAACCAATACTAAAGTCATGCATCAATGTCCTGACCATCCAGAATTGTCCTGTCTTCGGTCCAATGGAATCTCTCTTAAAGTAACATTTTTATTGTCATTTCAGACCCACCGTGCCAGACGGAGCTCAGCCACATTCAGAAGCAGCAAGTGGGAAAGAAGCTCCTAGGTGAGCAATAGATCATCCTTTGGAAGGCTTTATTGCTTTCATAAATAACTCCAGTGGAACAGCAACATAAAATCAATATTAATCCAACAAAGATAGACCACACTAAATTTTACCACTAAATTTATGAAGTTTTTTGAAAGCTATTAAACTTACTTTTATTACCTTAGCTATTGAAAGAGATTACATATGTTTTATTCCCCTGATACAATGTTCGTTTGAGGTGTGATTAGGCAGAGCAGAGACTTAAATAAAGCTAATGGTATAGGAACAGCATAAACTTTGTAATTCAACATGTGGTTGCATTTACAGGATTTACGGAGAAATATTCTGTGTTATTTCAGAGGCGTATTTTCCTTCAGTAATCTTAGAATTTAGGTAAACTGCAGTGAAGATCAGTCTCAAAGACCTCAGAATTAGTTTCCACTTCCCTGGATTTGCTGTAATCTGTACATGTAGAAATATTTCAAATCAGTATATTTGGTCTTTTACTATCATTTTTCCACATATAAGAGAAAATAGAATGCTATAACTTAGAAATTTTGCCAAGATTTAAATAAAAAATTACTAAAAACACATCTATGACTTAACGACATACTCTTTAGGATTTGATTTGTCAAATGAACTGGCTTATTGTAAACTGACAGAAAAATCGTACTTCACTGTTTCATTTCTACTGTAAGACAAATACTGAAGAACCAATAGTAAACAGGTGTCATATTCAAAGAAACAGATCTTAAACTAAAATAATTTGTTGATGGTCTAAAAGGGGATTTCCTACATCTCTAATGTATAGTTTACAGGTTTTTTTATAGTATATTGGCTTTATTATTAGGTTCCACAAAATATAGTTGGTCATTTTCTTTATACAAAGACATTGAACACTTTAATCTTATGTCTTAAAGCAATAGGGTTGATGAATCTGGGAATATAAGGTATGAGAGCACTCAGTAGCATCAATCAGTCATACTTATTGAGCATGTACTGTGTACAGAGTATGTACTAAGCACTTGGGGGGGCTCAATATAGCAGAGTTGGTCGACATAATAATAATGATGATGATGATGGTATTTGTTAAGCACTTACTATGTGCCAAGCACTGTTCAAGCACTTTACAGATGATGTAACTAGAGCACTGAAAAGTTGTGACCTACCCAAGGACACACAGTAGACACGTGGCCTGCTGGAATTAGAATCCAGGTCCCTGGACTTCATGACTGGTGCCTCTTCACCATTTAATCCATAAAGGAGCCAATTTTTAACCTGTTCCCGACCATAGTCTCATTGTCATATCAATTTCACAGGACAGTTCATCCCACTGTGCGATGAAGATGGCTATTATAAACCAACCCAGTGCCATAGTGGTGCAGCTCAGTGCTGGTGTGTGGACAGATATGGAAATGAGGTGACAGGTTCAAGAACCAATGGCGCCATTGACTGTGGTAAGAAAAATAATTGCTGGTTTTAAAGCTTCAGATTTTCAGATAAGCATTCCTGATTAGGAATTGTAGGAAAATAAAGGAAGTGAAATACCTTAAAAGCTATACATTGGAGTTCATTTGTCCTGTGATTCTTCTGTCCCTGGGGAAGCTGGAAACTATAGATGGTCCCAAGGATGTTTCATTGAATTAAAAGTGGAATCCTCTGGGTTATTCTTCAGCAGATGAAACCCTCACCACATCAATTGGGAAAAATGGGAGCCAGGACTCTGTTCCTATTCTTGACCCAAGTCATTCATTTCATTCATTCAATCATATTTATTGAGTGCTTACTGTGTGCAGAGCACTGTACTAAGCGCTTGGGAAGTACAAGTTGGCAACTTATAGAGATGGTCCCTTTCCAACAGCGGGCTCACAGTCTAGAAGGGGGAGACAGACAACAAAACAAAACATGTAGACAGGTGTCATGTCATCAGAACAGTTGTCCTCTAGGTTAGTCACATTACCTTTGGTCACATTACCTCTCCTTCCACTTACTCTACGTGAACTCCACGCTGCATCACCCAGTCCGTCAGAACATGGTCCTAAGGAATATTTCATTCCATCAGGTGGCTCTAATTGTAAATTCCTTCAATAGAGCAAGAATGATTGATATTATTCTGGGATATTTCTACTCCGGCAAAGTTCTTTCTTAGGATGGAAATGTCATATTACTGAATATTGGTCACAAAAATTCGAGTGGAAAATCATATTTAGCTAGGAGTTATAAGCACAGAAACAAAGACTATCTCCCTCTCTGGATTGTAAGCTCCTAGTGCGCAGGAACATGCCTACCATCTGTTTTGTACTCTCCTAAGTGTTTAGTACTGTCCTCTGCTCAGTGAATTCCACTGATCGTTTGATATGAGTGTGTGTATTATAGAAGAAAGGGAAAGGGAAAGGGTGGGATGCAGGAGGGAGGGAGGGAGAGAGAGAGAAAGAGAGAGATAGACAGAGAGAGAGAGAGAGCATGCAGTATCCCAATACTGAAAATGCTACTAACTGTGAAATTCACCTATGGGTACGTGTCTTTCACCAGGACTGTGACAGATCTGATTATCTTATATCTTTCTCTGTGGTAGGCACATAATGAATATTTCAAAAATACCAAAATTATTATTTAAAGGCACTTTTTGGCATAGTGAAAATACAATAATAATAAAAATAATAGCTATTATGAAATAATCACGAAGTTGAAATGACAGAACTATGTCAGAGTAACCTGCCTTTAGAATTTAGAATTTAGAACCATAAATGCATTTAGAACCATATTATGGCTTCTTTCTGGATTCACTGTCAAAAGCCCTAGATATGTTTCAGAGTTAGACCATAATGGAATATTAATTATAATAGTCTAATACTCTAGATGTAATTTAGATGTCTCACGATTATGGGGCAGTTTCCAAGACGTATCTTCTGCTGCTATTCAGTGTGCAATAGTGGAAAGATCCTGACTCAGTTTCCATTGTTGGCTCAGAGGCTCTTCAACTTATGAATTAATTAATCACATTTAATAAGAGCTTACTGTGTGCAGAACATTGTACTGAATGCTTGGGAGAGTCCAGTACAACAGTTGGTAGACATGTTCCCTGCCCACAACAACCTTCCAGTCTAGAGGAAGCAGGAATTGTTTGCGGAACTACCGAGGAGTTTATGGGTCTGGCTCATAGGTTGGCTCTTAGTTCAGTGCAGAAGTGGATTTGTGACTGGTTAATTATTTTTGTGTTCTACCCTTTTGGTTCACTAACCTCATTCCTTTCAACAGTGACCTCATATACTATTCAACCTGATTATCCTTTATTTACCCCAACACTCAGTACAGAGCATGGCCCCTCATAAACACTTGACAGTGATACAGACTAAACTCACTGTGGGAAGGGAACAAATCTACCAATTCTGTTATATTGTTATATTTACTGATTGAACAATATCATTGTTATTGTTGTTATCATTATTAGTTATTATTACCACCATCATCCCCTCAGTGGAACAGCCGGGGAATAACTGTAACGTTCCTTTCCAGCTAGCGATTTAGAGGTCTCGGGAGATTTTGCTAGTGGAGATTTCCACGAATGGACAGACGATGAGGATGATGATGACGATATCGTGAATGATGAAGATGAAATGGAAGATGACGATGAGGACGAAGGGGATGACGATGATGATGATGACCACGATGGATACATTTGATGAGATCTAAGGTCCCTGGATTCTACCTTTCTAACGTTCTCAAGGTGATATCTCATAGAAAATTACTTTGCCCACTGAGATCTAAAGGATTCTAAACAACATGTATATTTTGTATAATTGTTTCAAATATTGCAGCTGGAGTCATAGACTTTCTTTGTTCAAATAAGAATCATTTCTAGGCTTTTGAGTTTTTATATGCCTTTGAGCTGAAGAAAACACATGAGCAAGTAAAAAATAAAAGGTGATGTACTTGAAAAAACAAGCAGAATTTCGTAAGGACAACCAGACTTTTTAATTCATATTCAAAAAGGATATTTTGTCATTCATTTGGAATAACACGTGGCTTCCTCATAGCAGGTACTCTATAATAAATTAAGCAATGTTCACTTTAGTAGTGGCTTGGCCATGAGACTAAAATAAGAAAATACAGAAGATAATGGTCAGCGAAATTACCCTGGAGATTGCAATGCCAAAATAAGGACTCATGAAGCTAAGATTAGACAGGCATTGGACAAAAAGGTATATGCCATAGAGTAAGAGCAACAGAGAGATTAGAGTAAGGTCATTCTTTGTGTGGTTGTGTGAGTTATGAAATAACTCTATTTTTTTTAAGAACAGTACCATAGACAAGGATTGATTCTGCAAGGATAAAGTGTTGTTGTCCTTTATTTTCATTATTTTGTCTTCATTTTCTTGTAGACATTATTTTTTCCAACAGTGTGATTTTCCATCGTTCTACTTTGCTATAGCTCTCGAACCAGCAGTTTAGGGTACTGAATATGAAATTGGAAAGTTATAAGTAAAATATTAATTTATTAATTATTGACAGATAATAACACTTACCCAAGGCCAAATTAAAAAATCTAAATTTTGTCATTTGGGTTCCCACTAAAGGAAAGCTTTTATTTTAATCTGAAAATTTTTTCCTTTTATTTTTCTGGTACACAGACTTAGAAAACATAATGTAAGGTGCCTTGCAAAATAGTTATAGAAAGGTTTTAGCATGCAACCGGTATAGGACATTAGGCAATAGCTAAAAACATCCGATTACCAAATTAATGCCAGTATAGGTACTGTTGCTGGAATGAAGAAATGGGTTATTTTTCATTTTTTTTTTCTATTGTTCTGTAATTACCATGTGGACTAGGATACAATTATTGTGTAGAGTAGCATTTAAGATTTAACTGTAGAGACGATTACTTTAATCACTGTATTTATGTTAGCATGTTAATTAATTGTGTAGACATTTTGGAACTCCACCACCTTCCTACACATCAGACCTTTGGGCTTGAACCCACAATAAAATTGGAACAACCTGTTTAATATTACACAACTTGTTGTTTATTTTCACAGTGGATTACTGGTTTCCCTGATCTTCATCTGCAATTAATTGAGAGTATAATGAGTTTATTCTTTGCATTTTGATTTATACATATGAAACACTAAATTTAATGTTTACCTTATGTAAGATTAAAAGTATAATGCATTTTCTTTTCTACTGTTTATGTATAGTTTGCAAAATAAAGACTCTTGTTAACCAATTTTTAACTGTCATGATTTCTGATAATGGTGGAACTACTTCTTTTGAGCGGGGTCATTATTTGTCATAACATATGACAAAAAAATCACAGGTACTAAAATTACGATCTTGATTTAAAACCGCATTCCAAGAGTTCATCATATTTCAAGCACATAGCATTAGGCAAGATAAATCCCTCTCCTAATTTATGGCAGACTTTGTTATGCAATGTGTCTCTTGTCTTATTTCCATTTAAGTGAATATGGAAAGTGCAATGCCATTCTTTTGTTGGAAGAAGGAATAGAACGAGCATTTTCTCAGACCAACTAAACTATTAGTCAACTATTTATCATACCTGTCTCGGGTGAATTCCTTCAGGAACATCTAGTGAAGAAAATGGGGCACAGCTTTTAATATACAGTATTTGGGTGGATACAAAACTTATTTCTGCCTTAAACATATTTTGAATATATTACCCTATATAGGATAGTTAAAAGAAAAAGCCCTCCATATGCTGATCTAACGAAAGGCAATCAACTGACAACAAATTAGAACTACGTTTCAAGTGACTAGTGGTGCTACTTCTCAAATTCCCAAGAGAGTAAAATAATTTAAAGCCGAATGCAGTAGTAATGAGACTTTATTAAACTTTAAAGAGGTAGTCTCTGCAAGAAGACCAATAAGAAATGAAAGGAGGATGTGCGGAGTTGTGTCACATTACTTACATTGTGATCATTTTCTGTCAGAGTGTGGTGGATGGGTAACTAACTGTCAGTAGGGGTGTTGCATAGTTGATAATATAATAATTATTGTTATGGAATTTACTGAATGCTTGTTATGAGCCAAAAGCCTTTCCTAGGCAGTGATCTGTGTCCATGCACTGTTGTTTTGCTGATATATCCCAGTTACTTATTTTAAAAGCATATTATAAATCATAAAGTTCAAAAACTTCGATCATGACTGAACTGAACTTAGCTTCCGAAGCTAATCTGTGAGTAAGGAGTGCAGGAGACTAAAAATGACAGAGTAAGGCTGATGGAAAAATGGAGAAGCATAGTGAAAGAAGAAAGGATAGCAATAGCTTCATTGTACAGTTGATATCACTGTGAAAATGTGAAGTAATTACTATGTGCCCTAGCACTATTCTAAATGTTGGGGTAGGTTCAGGTTATCAGGTTGGACACAGTCCCTGTCCCACATAGACATAGTCTGATAGTCTAAACTAGGTGAGAGTAGGATTTAATCCCCAATTTTCTGATGAGAAAACTGAGGAACAGCAAACTTGTAACTTGCCCCAAGTCATTCAGTAGAAAAAGCTCGTTGTGGGTAGGGATTGTCACTGTTCATTGTTGTGTTGTACTTTCCCAAGCGCTTAATAAAGTGCTGTGCACAGAGTAAACACTCAGTAAATACGATTGAATGAAAAGTGACAGAGCCAAGATTAGCACCAAGGTCCTCTGACTCCCAGGGACTAGCTCTTCTCACTAGGCCACACTGCTTCTCAGTAGCTACTGAGAACAATTAATTAATTAATTCATTCATTCAATCGTATTTATTGAGCGCTTACTGTGTGCAGAGCACTGTACTAAGCGCTTGGGAAGTACAAGTTGGCAACATATAGAGAAGGTCCCTACCCAACAGCAGGCTCACAGTTTAGAAGACAATTGTTCTGGAAGAAAAGCCTGGTGCTTGTGGGAATGAGCAAACCACACCAATATCTAACTGCTTTATTCTTGTAATTCTGAAAAACTGTGCAAGGTGACTCAGTCGGTATCAAGTATGTCCCATATAGTGTTTCAATTGCATGGGTATGTACCACCAGGAAAGTGCAAAAGACAGAGAAAGGCAGATAAAACTGTTAAATGACTCTTGATATAACCAAATGAAGTACGGAAATTCAGGAATATTTCCTCTTTATGCCTATGCCACATAAAAATTCATTGGAAATGCCACATAAACCTGAAACAGAATGAAATCTAGAGGAACAACTACCACCGCTTAAAAAGACTCATAAGGAATGAGATGAAATGCATACAAACAGAAATAAACATTTAAATCAATTGTTTTGTCGATTGCAGCCTTGGCAAAAAGAGTGTAAGTGTGTAGTTGCCTGAACTAAGTGGTTTCCCCTTTAAACTTTTGTTTTTGTTAGCTAAGCAATAACTTTAGTTTTATCGATGTTCTAGCTTCAGTAAGCTTAATTTGCTATATTTTAAAGGACATGAGCGAGTTCCAGAAAACATTATAGAATGGAGCAATGGAGTCTGTAACCACAACAAAACGGCCATGTCTTCATGTCACATTTAATTATTCTAATTAATGCCCAAAGGACACCTGCCTTTGCTAATCTTGAACACAGAGGTAAAGAAGTAAGTGCCAAGGCTTGGCCTTTGGGAAATAGTGTGACCACCTGGTGAAGCAAGACTGAAAAGTCAAGGCCATTTGAATTATCATCCTCCAAGGAAGTCATTTGTCATCTAACGCTGGCTAAAACAGCTAACACCTACATAGGGATGGTAGTGTACCTGTGCCTGTTAGTTGACCTTGAGCAAGTCTTTTAACTAACTTTCCCGTTTCCCTGTGCCTCAGTTTCCTCACCTGTAAAGTGAGGGTTCGATACCTTAGATGGTGAGCCACATGTTGATGGGGACTGTGTCCAGCCAGATTATCTCGTATCCACCCCCATGCTTAGTACAGTGCTTAGCACGTAGCAAACACTAACAAATACTACAGTTATAATTTCCTGTGATTATTATTACTGTGCATGCCTATTAATTATCCTCAGAGTGAGTCTACGAGGTTCAGATTGCCCTTTGCTTCTTGTTTTCCTGGCTATCAACCCACCTGGTTCTGTGACTCTGTGTCAGTGTCACCCACTTTGGCAATGAATTGGGTCAGTGGAGAGATCAGAGCTAGAGACGGAAAAATCTTGCCTGCCCTTATAACCTGCCAACAATACCCTCCCTAACCCCAGGGGCAAACCCGGTGACAGATGAAATTAGGGTGCCGACATTGCTCCTTTCCCCATCAATATTTGATTGGCATTCAACGTTAGTTTGCTCCAGAGAGATTCAAGCCCCAAACAAATTATTTAACCAAAATAGATCTCAGTATTTTCTCCTATTAAGTGACGGCAATAATGAAAGCCCCAGTCAGTGGGCTTAGACAGGAGGAATAAAGGAAAATGCTGGGGAAACACCTTGCAAATGGAAAATTCTCTTCAAATATTACAGAAGTATGACAATTCAGTAGGCACCTCTCCCTTTCGCCATATGTAATATATCATGTCTAAAATGATTAATATTGTAGTTATAGTATAGCTATCGTTGCTGTTCAAGGCAATCTATTATCCAGTGGATATGATCTTATTCTTGTGCCCATACTTACGCGAATGACTTTTGAGAGTTCCCGAAGTTAGTGCTGTTCAAGGCCAACTGTGGCCTGACCCGGAGCTAGAAGTAAGAGACCAGCGATTTATGAGAAATTGTCACCCAAAAATTGGTGGACAACTGATCTCAGGACACTGCAAAATGGGAGTGGATCGTGAAGTGTACGAGCTTTCTGCAGCTTGCATGAGGTGTGGAGGGGATGCAGGGAATGAGGGGGACAAAACGAGTGGGGTGCCTAGAAACTAATAGTAATAGTTGTAATAATAATAATAATGGCATTTGTTAAGTGCTTACTTTATAAAAAACACTGTTCTAAGTACTGGGGGGATACAAGGTGATCACGTATTCCCACGTGAGGCTCACAGTCTTAATCCCCATTTTACAGATGAGGTACTGAGGCTCAGAGAAGTTTAGTGACTTGTCCAAGGTCACACAGCACTTAGAACAGTGCTTTGCACATAGTAATTGCTTAATAAATGCCATCATTATTATTATTACATGTGGGAGAGCCGGGATTACAACCCATGACCTTTAACTCCCAAGTCCGTTGCTCTTTCCAATAGTTTTAGAATTAAAGCATTTACTGCATGGCTAGCACTGAAGTGAATAATGAACAGGTGAGAGGGAGACAGAGTCCCTGGTCTGCCTGGGGCTCCCAATCTAAAATAAAGTGAAGAGTGGTTTGGTGATAGGTCCAATAGGAAAGATGCAATTATACAAATACAAAAGAAACAAAAAGTTATCAGGTTCCGCTTCCTAACCTTGTCATTCATTCATTCATTCATTCAATCGTATTTATTGAGCGCTTACTGTGTGCAGAGCACTGTACTAAGCGCTTGGGAAGTACAAGTTGTACTTGTCCACTCCAACCTCTACTCCTTCCTAAGAAGGATGGCTAGGGGAGGTAATTTCCATCTGGAAATGTGTTATGTGGACATTGACTTCCAGTAGCACTATGGAGGGAAAGGAAACAGAGGGCAGACCCTAGGACTCTTGGAAGACTGGAGGAGGGGGATACCGGCTCTGGCGGGAAAAGGTCTGACGGGGATCTAGACTTCTCTGGAATCCCTGATCGGCTGAGTAGTAGCCAGGGCCGGAAATCATCATCATCATCATCATCAATCATATTTATTGAGAGCTTACTATGTGCAGAGCACTGTACTATGCGCTTGGGAAGTACAAATTGGCAACATACAGAGACAGTCCCTACCCAACAGTGGGCTCACAGTCTAAAAGGGGGAGACAGAGAACAAAACCAAACATACTAACAAAATAAAATAAATAGATATGTACAAATAAATAAATAAATAAATAAATAAATAGAATAAAAAAATATGTACAAACATATATACATATATACAGGTGCTGTGGGGAAGGGAAGGAGGTAAGATGGGGGGATGGAGAGGGGGACGAGGGGGAGAGGAAGGAAGGGGCTCAGTCTGGGAAGGCCTCCTGGAGGAGGTGAGCTCTCAGCAGGGCCTTGGAGGGAGGAAGAGAGCTAGCTTGGCGGATGGGCAGAGGGAGGGCATTCCAGGGCCGGGGGATGACACTTTTGGGTAAAATATAAAGACCTAAAGGCCCCTCTCCGAAACTTTCCCCCAGCCCCATCCCAGCCCTGCTCCAGTCTCACCCCCAGTGCCTGCTGATCGTGGTCAGCGGCAAACACAGCTCCTCCTTTCCAACTTTTAATCTAGGGTCCTGACTTGTTGGTCCTATGTGCCCTTGGAGACGGATGCTGCAGGACTTGGAAGTGGAACTAGGGCTGTGGCACCACTCCTTGTCTTCGGCCGACAGGTTGTGGCCCCTGGCCCGGTCCGGGATCCTGTGGAATCAATCGAGATCTTTCCCCTTTGGGGACGGGGAGGGCAGCGGAAGGGAAGAATGACTCCCATGTCGGCTTCCCGGCTCTGCCACTTGTCTGCTGTGTGACCTTAGGTAAGTCACTTAACTTCTCCGTGCCTCAGTTCCCACATCTGTAAAATGGGAATTAAGACTGTGAGCCCTATGCGGGACAGGGACTATGTACAGCCCGATCCCCTTGTATCTACCCCAGCACTTAGAACAGTGCCCGGCACATAGTAAGTGCTTAACAAATACCATAATTACTATTATTATTGTTATTATTATTATTATTATTCCCTCCTTTCACCTCATGCAATGTCCTCTGGTGTGTTGCTCACCACTACCACCACATAGGGCTCACAGTCTTAATCCCTATTTTTCGGATGAGAGAAGCAGCTTGGCTCAGTGGACAGAGCCTGGGTTTTGGAGTCAGGGGTCATGGGTTCAAATTCCGCCTCTGCCAACTGTCAGCTGTGTGACTTTGGACAAGTCACTTAACTTCCCTGGGACTCAGTTCCCTCATCTGTAAAATGGGGATTAAGACTGTGAGTCCCCCGTGGGACAACCTGATCACCTTGTAACCTCCCCGGCGCTTAGAACAGTGCTTTGCACATAGTAAGCACTTAATAAATGCCATCATTAGTATTATGAGAGGACTGAGGCATGGAGAAGTTAAGTGACTTGCCCAAGGTCACGCAGCAGACAAGTGGCAGAGCTGGGAAATGGACCTGGGTCCTTCGCCCCTTCCCAGTGGCATTAATATTATTATTACTGATATTATGCTATGATTTATTATTAAAATTATCATTATTATTGATAACAAGTGCTTAGTACATTGCTCTGTACACAGGAAGCACTCAATAAATATGATTGAATGAATGAATAACAATAACAATTTTAACAATTTTAGCATATTTAAATGCTTACTATGTGCCAAACACACAGCTAAGCAATTTGCTAAGTGCTAAGCACATTGCTAAGTACAACTAAGTAATAAACAATGAGGTAGATTAAAATATTATGGTATCAGTGGACACAGTCCCTGTCCCATATGGGGCTCAGAGTCTGAGAATGTTTAAGAGCAGGTATTTTATCCCCATTTTCCAGATGAGGCAACTAAGGCCCAGAGAAATAAGTGACTTGCCCAAGGTCACCTGGCACGTCTCCTGACTTCCAGTCTTGTGCTCTTTCCGTTAGGACATGCTGCTTCTCCCGTATTTCCCAATTTCTCCAACATGTACTTAGAAAATGATTTTACCAGCATGCCGGGATATTACCCCAAACTCCAGGAGATTCAGCTCTAAGATTCTCCGCAAGGGACCCCAAGGTGTTCTGCCACGAACTGAAGGCTAAGGGATTTGGGCAAATAATAATGATAATAATAATAATGATGGCATTTATTAAGCGCTTACTATGCGCAAAGCACTGTTCTAAGCGGTGAGCACTGTTCCAAGTGCTGTGTGATTGAACTCTGAAATCTACAGGGAGGAAGCAGCAAAATCATTGCTCGTAGATACTGTCCTCCTCAGAGGAGCAGCATGGCTTAATGGAAAGAGTACAGGCTTGGGAGTCATGGCTTCGAAACCCAGCTCTGCCAATTGTCAGCTGTGTGACGTTGGGCAAGTCACTTCACAACTCTGGCCCTCAGTTACCTCATCTGTAAAATGGGGATTAAGACTGTGAGCCCCACGTGGGACAACCTGATCACCTTGTATCCTCCCCGGCGCTTAGAACAGTGCTTTGCACTTAGTAAGCGCTTAACAAATGCTATTATTATTATTATTACAATAGACTTCTAGACTGTGAGCCCACTGTTGGGTAGGGACCGTCTCTATATGTTGTCAACTTGTACTTCCCAAGCGCTTAGTACAGTGCTCTGCATACAGTAAGCGCCCAATAAATATGATTGATTGATTGATTGATTATTATAACTAGTTCAAGGACCTAAGGCAATAACATCTCTTTCTCTGGCCATGGTAATGGGTCCATAGTCACATATCCCCGTTTTCCTACTTAGGTAGTCAGCCCCTTGAAGACCAGGCACCCTGTCTAATTTCCACCTGTCGACTCTTTGTTGGCACTTGAAACAGTGTTTTGCACACTGTAAGTGCTTAATAAGTAGAATTACTACTACTAAATTACGGCTCTAGTGAATTCATTTAGTAGTCCATCTTTTTGAACCTTTCAGATCTCTACAATGAATGAAGAAATTTACAGAAGTCTGCTTGGCAGTGCTGGTAATCGACAGCAGCCTTGCAAATAACATTTCTGTAATTGCATATTAGGTACACCCAACACCTGTCTACATGCTTTCTACATGCTGTCTACATGCTCGTCTACTGTTAGGTAGGGACCGTCTCTATAAGTTGCCAACTTGTACATCCCAAGCGCTTAGTACAGTGCTCTGCACACAGTAAGCACTCAATAAATACGATTGAATGAATGAATGAATGAATAATCCTCGGATTGTATTCTTGCGAAACTTCACATTAAGTGTATGTGTTGTCAAACATCTGCCTTAACATTCACTCTTTTTGATACAGTGCATATACCCAGCAGGTATTATTGGAGGTTTTCATTTCAAGATTCCATCTGATGCATGACACCGGTGCTTTCTGTTCAAAAAGTTTGTTTAGCTGACAGGATTTTCTTTCTTTTGGTTTCCTGACATTGTGGGTCTTGTTGAACTCCATTCTCCCACAGGGATTCCAGAGAGAATACCACCAACTCCTCCCTCGTTCCCTTTCTATTCTCTTCTCCAACCAGGCATTGATCTGGTTCTAGCAGAGGTTCATCTGGTTCTGGTTCATCTAGCATTTGCTTCACTGCCTAATCAGTCAATGAATGGTATTTATTGAGCACCTACTCTGTGCAGAACACTGTACTAAACGATTACCAGTGCATTCTGCATCATCCCAAATGGCAGCCTGAATTTGGTGGTCAAAAAGTTCTTATATTGCGTCCAACCCAGTGCTTAACACAGTGCTTGACACATAGTAAGCACTTTAAGAAATACCGGAATTATTTTGCGTCCTGAGGAGGCAAGATGGAAGCTTTCACAGGGCGCTGCCAGAGCACCTCCAACTACCGCCGCTTTTCAGTCAGTAAGTTAATCATATTTAATGAGCACTTTTATTGAGCCATTGCTATGTGCAAAGAACTGTATTAAGTGACTGGGAGATTTAAAATGTAACAGACACTTTCTCTGCTCACAGTAAGTAGAACCATAGAGATTGTGCTTCAAACACAGAGTCGATCAGTGATATTTAGTGAGGCCTTACTGTGTGTCTGCAGAAGTATGTATTAAGCACTTGGGAGAGTACAATATGACAACAGAGTTGGTATTCACATTCCCTGCCCACAAGGAGCTTACAGTCTGGCGAGGAGTTTACAGAAGATTGAGATAATGGGGCTGTGATTGTCTCAAGTGTTAGCCAATGGTTAATACATTGTCCCCTCCTACTAGGAGTAGAATTGGTTTCATGGACTCTTCTTCAGTTTGAAATTAAATACGTGTGACGATATTTGTTGGACCCTCAGTTCTTTAGTCAATAAATTTAGAAGAAGCTGAACGAAGGGGAAATGTTGATTAAACAAATGCTACAGATTTGTTTTAGCTTAGCCAGGGTCGTCTACAACTTCAACTTCCAGCTCATCAGAAGAACACAAGCTCAGCTGAGCATTACAAACAATTCTTTTTGTTTGTAATGCTCTAGACTGAGCCCTGTCCTTCCTCTCCCCCTCCTCCCCCTCCCCATCCCCCCACCCTACCTCCTTCCCCTCCCCACAGCACCTGTATATATGTTTGTACAGATTTATTACTCTATTTTACTTGTACATATTTACTATTCTATTCATTTTATTTTGTTAATATGTGTTATTTTGTTGTCTGCCTCCCCCTTCTAGACTGTGAGCCCGCTATTGGGTAGGGACCGTCTCTAGATATTGCCAACTTGTACTTCCCAATCGCTTAGTCCAGTGCTCTGCACACAGTAAGCGCTCAATAAATACGACTGAATTACTGACTGAATGAATGAATGGTGGTGCGGCCTTAGAAGAAAGGGCAAAGATCCAGGAGTTAAAGAAGTTGAGTTCCAGTGCCAACTGCCATGGGCTAGCTGTGGGTTATCCTTGACTCTTCTCTCTCCTCCAACTGCAGAAAGCAGCGGCGACTAATAGGAGAAACATGGGAATGGAAGTCAGAGGACTTGGGTTCTAATCTCAGCTCTGCCACTTGACTACTATATGGTCCTAGGTAAATCACTTACATTTTCTGTGTGCCTCGATTTCCTCATCTATAAAATGGGAACAAATACCTGCTATCTCTCCCCCTTAGAAAGCAAGCCCCTTGTTTGACAAGTTCCGTGTCTGCTCTAACTGTATTGAGCATTTTATTGTAGAGAAGCAGCGTGGCTCAGTAAAAATAATAATAATAATGGCATTTATTAAGCACTTACTATGTGCAAAGCACTGTGGAGTTACAAGGTGATCTGGTTGTCCCACGGGGGGCTCACAGTCTTCATCCCCATTTTACAGATGAGGGAACTGAGGCACAGAGAAGTTAAGTGACTTGCCGAAAGTCACACAGCTAATTGACAGAACTGGGATTTGAACCCATGACCTCTGACTCCAAAGCCCAGGCTCTTTTCCACTGAGCCACGCTGCTTCTCTGCAAAGAGCCCAGGCTTTGGAGTCAGAGGTCATGGGTTCAAATTCCCGCTCCACCAGTTGTCAGCTGTGTGACTTTCGGCAAGTCACTTAACTTCCCTGGGCCTCAGTTACCTCATCTGTAAAATGGGGATTAAAATTGTGAGCCCTTGGTGGGACAACCTGATCACCTTGTAACCTCCCCAGCACTTAGAACAGTGCTTTGCACATAGTAAGCGCTTAACAAATACCATCATTATTATTATTGTATCTATCCTAATGTTTGGCACAGCTCTTGGCACATAGTGACCCATTAACAAATTAGCCTGCTGTTGGATAGGGACCGTCTCTATATGTTGCCAACTTGTACTTCCCAAGCACTTAGTATAGTGCCCTGCACACAGTAAGCGCTCAATAAATACGATTGAGTGAATGAATGAATGAACAAATGTTATAATTATTATCCTTTATCGTACTATTGTCTGTGGGAAAGGCTAGGCTCCATGTGGAAAATCTTTCTTCCCCCTTTAGCAGCTCATGAGTTATATGTCAACTATTAGTTTTGGCTGAGTGTGCGTGAGAGTGTTTGTGTGTGAAAAAAATTTAAATTTCTCAACTTTGATTTATACTGAAAAAAATAAACAACCAGCATTACCAATGACAATCAACATTTCCAAAAATAGATTACGTGTGAAAAAAATGGTAACCATCTTCCATCATATTTGGAGGGCTAATCTGCTGCTTCCGCTTCTCTGCCATGTGACCTTGGGCAAGTCACTTCACTTCTCTGGGCCTCAGTTATCTAATCTGTAATATGGGGTTTAGGACTGTGAGTCCCATATGGGACATGCACTGTGTCCAACATGATTCACTTGTATCTATCCCAGCGTACAGTGCCTGGCATATAGTAAGAGCTTAACAACTACCACAGAAAAAGGACTGCTCATCCAGAGTACACACATTTACAAATAGATTCGGATCCTTATTCCAACGGCGCTTCGATGCAAGAGGAAAGATGGAAAGTGATCTTGGCAAACCTCATATTAAAATGATTCATTCTCAAATGTTTCAGCCTTCATTATAGTGTGCTATAAACTGGGCACTGCAACTTTCTGTGCTTCTTAAACAGGAGAACATATCACACCATCACCATCATCATAAACTTAACAGTAGTACTAATAATAATGAAATTTATTAAATGCTTACTATGTGCAAAGCACTGTTCTAAGCACTGGGGTGGTTACAAGGTGACCACGTTGTCCCACCTGGGGCTCACAGTCTTCATCCCCATTTTACAGATGAGGTCACTGAGGCACAGAGAAGTGAAGTGACTTGCCTGAAGTCACACAGCTGAAAACTGGCGGAAGTGGGATTTGAACCCATGACCTCTGACTCCAAAGCCTGGGTTCTTTCCACTGAGCCATGCTGCTTCTCAGCCACGCTGCTAATTACTCAAATTATAAATGCACCAATACTATAGAAAAACTGGCTACTTAAATGCTGTGAATAGATTATGTAGGCAATTTGGTAACTTGATTCAGCAAGCAAATTCTCTTCTTTGTAATCCTGAAGGTTTGCTAGGTCACACCACACCATTACCCATCTAGACTGTAAGCTTGCTGTGGGGCTGGTAACCTATCTACCAACTCTGTTGTACTGTACTCTCCAAAACTCTTAGTACAGTGCCACTGATTAATTGATTGAGTGCTAGCCATGTGCAGAGCCCTGTATTATGCACTTGGTAGAGCACACAAAATTTTTAGACTCCTTCCCTGTCCACAACAACCTTTCGGTCTAGAAGATTTGTTTTTATATTCTGAAGTTGAATTTCTTTCACTGATGGGTATTTTCATTTTAATATTATTCTCCTTTTCCTCCTGCAATAGAGAACTGCACTAGAGTCTAAGCAAAATGTTGATTCCTGGCTGTGAATATTGAGCTTTTGTTAACGTAATATCCAACAGCTTAGAAAAAGGCAGCGTGCAGAAGTGACTCATAGAAAGTAGCTGTTTCTCAGCATGTGGTGCATTAAATTAAAGAGGCAGCAGGGCACCCATGAAAGCGGGTGACTATAGGGTATAATCCTCCTCAGTGAAGTTTCTTAGAGTGGGCTAGCAAATGCTGATGTTGATGAGCTAAGGAATTATGTTTTGGTTTCCATTTCACAAAAATGTGCATATCTTCAGACTGAACCTCAATTCCTCATATTTGGAAGTTAAACTTGAGAGAAAGACTCATTCACCTGTAGACAGAGGGGTAACTGAACCATCCAGGAGAGAAGACAGTCCATTTTTCCTTTAGAGATCTTGAAAACTGGAAACTCCATACCCTCCCTTGGGAATCCATTCTGAGGCTTTGTCACTGAGATATTGCAAGCTTTCTTTCAAGCTGACTTCCTCAGATTCAGAACTCATTGGCTACAGAGAACACTGGTTCATTATCTTTTCTTCATTAGGATGCCGAGTTATTCAACAGTTTCAAGTCTTTTCATCTTTCCAACTGATCTACTTTGCAACCAGCTTTCACCTGTCTACTTGTTCACCTGTCTCCATGTTTTGTTTTGTTGTTTGTCTTCCCTTTCTCGACCATGAGCCCACTGTTGGGTAAGGGCCATCTCTACATGTGTTGCTGATTTGTACTTCCCAAGTGCTCAGTACAGGGCTCTACACACAGTAAATACTCAATAAATACAATCGAATGAATGAATGAATGAAATCTTTTTTTAATTTTTACTCACATCCTGTTAACAGTGTGATTAAAACTTCTATAATATCATACTCTCCCAGGTACTTAGTACAGTGCTCAGCACACATTGAGTACTCAATAAATACCATCAAATAAATACCACCTATTGAGCTTAATGCCGAGAATTGTATACTAAGACTAGAAAGTATGGTAGAGTAGGGGGCAGATTCTTTTTCTGGCTTACAAATGTTGAGTTATTAGTGATATCCTTATTGGATCTCTTTTGAACTTGCACCTTACTATTATTTCCCCAGCCAATATTTTTTATCAGCCCATTGTGTTCCTCAGGAACTCTTGACTATCAAGATGGCATTCTTATCCTCCTCTTGAAATCCAAACACTGATGACAAAAGAGGTTTGTGATTTCTGGCCCCTCAAGAGAACCAGTTCTCTTGGAGGTGAGTCACCCCAAATGAGGATGGTTCCAGCTGACTTGCTCCCCTTTCTTTACACACAGGGACACTGTTCATACTACATATTTTGAGGTTATGCTTCATCCTGCCTTGAAATCATTTCTAGATTTTAAAAAAAGAGCAGGGATCATGTCTGTTAATGCTATTGTTACTTTTCCATAAGTTTAGTAACAGGCTCTGCACAGAGTAAGTACTTAATAAATGCCATTGATTGATTTCTCCAGCCTGCTCTGCTTATTATCATCCCATTTCATGTCTCCTTAAAGCATCTGACTGAGAAAATGGCTACCATCTAGAATTCAGTGGAAGCCTTCAGCTCTACCTGGCCATACTTTGACTGTGTTTGAGGTTTCTCACACCCGCCATTTCAGTCATCTTCAGGTTTATGAATAGTCCATGGCATGGTGTTGTTTCTTCAGCCTTGTTTGTAAATCAGTCAATCAATCGTATTTATTGAGCACTTACTGTGTGCAGAGCACTGTACTAAGCGCTTGGGAAGTTGGCAACATATAGAGACAGTCCCTACCCATCAGTGGGCTCACAGTCTAGAAGAAGAATCTGTGTGTCTTGTAGCTGTGCTTCCTGAACAAAATCAACAGAATAGGCAGGTCCACAATGATACTCATAGGATGTTTCCTGGGAGGCTGGGGATACAAGTGATAGCTGAACATGGCTTCAGGGTTGTGACAGATTTCTTCATCGAAAAAAGATGGAATCTGGCAATCCTGAGCTTTGTTCTCTTCAGGATCTAAGTCATTCTCTGAATAAGCAAGGCATATAGCAAGGTACATTCAGTCTTCAAAGGCCTATGGTATCACTGGAGTGGCGCAATACTGCTGCCGCACACTATGTTCACAAATCTTGTGCGGGATTTTTGTCATCTAATTCTGTTCTTAAGATTTCGCTAAGAAAGGAGACCCCATCCGTGTCCATTGTACCATACCTGCTGATTCACCTCCTTGCCACAGAGCTTTAGCTGTTGATACCCATCATAGTGCCTTTTTTCAAATATATGAGGCATGTAATTGGGAGCAGATCTTTTATCACTAGCCATTTGATTCTTTTTTTTTAATAATTTATGTATATTGGTTCTCAAGGCAGATAGGATGGAGCTTGAATGTTAAATGAAGGCCGTGGCATCTGCTAAGAATTTGCCTGTTCAAGGATGGAAACTGGAGATTGTAAATTGACCCTTCAATTACACTGGATAAAATAGTTGTTTCATTATTTGTTGCCAATTTGTACTTCCCAAGCGCTTAGTACAGTGCTTTGCACATATTAAGCGCTCAATAAATACGATTGATGATGATTCACTTTTCACAATTCAAGTACCAACCAGTCAACTTGACAGATCTCTAAAGAGGAACGTAACAATTCCATACCTCCAATTTCACAAAGGTTTCTTCTAGGAAGCCCAAGATGGGGCACATGAGAAGGTAGCACTGAGGGAAGGTGTGGGATAAATAATAGTAACAATAATATTAATAATTATGGTACTTGTCAAGTGCTTACCATGTGTCAAACACTGTTCAAAACATTGGAGTAGGTACAAGTTGATTAGGTTGTACACAGTCCCTGTCCCACATGGGGCTCATACTCTTATGCCCATTTTACAGATGAGGTAACTGAGACACAGAGAAGTTAAGTGACTTGTCCAAAGCCACACAGAAAACATGTAGCGGAGCTGGGATTAGAACCCAGGTCCTTCTAATTCCCAGGCCTCTGCTCTATCCACTATGCCACACTGCTAAAGGTGTTCGAATTTCTCCAGGAACTCGCTCTTCCAGGACTCACTTCAGGTGTGTTCCAAGATAACCCTATTCACCTCTTGAGACCCTTTTTTTACTTTGTGTGTAGTTAAAGTCTTCCCTCTAAGAATTAATCATATGCTTTTCTTGGTTCTTCCAACACTGTGATGTATTGTATCCCTAGTGACCTACCCAATGAGAGTTCTCAAAGAGCTGTTCATTTGTTCAATAGGTAAATATTCTGCTTTAACGAGTGTATGGGGAAAGACCTAGTAGCAAGTGCAGGATGTTGTGATGCTACAACCCAATATGTCTGCAGAGTAACTGTGGGTGGCTCCTCAGAGTGTAAGCTCCTTGTAGTCAGGGAACATCACTTGTTTAGCACTTCCAAGTGCTCATTACATCTCATTGCATCTATCAATCAATCAATCTATCATATTTATTGACTGCTTACTGGATGCAGAAAACTGCACTTGGGAGAGTACAATATCCCAGAGTTAGTACACACGTTGTTTCCTACCCACAATGAGTTTACAGTCTAGAGGATAGGTTTACAGTCTAGAGGGCACTCAATAAATTTTTTTTAAAGGCATTTATTAAGCACTTACCATGTGTACAGTAGCACTGTGCTACTACTGCTGGTCTGTATTCTGGAATTGCAGTATGCCCTAGAGACTTTTTCCTGGAATAGAAAAAAACTTCAGACATCCCTCATATCAGCCACCCTTTTCAAGTTGTGCTTTTTTTAAATAGACTCACTTGGAAGCTGAACTCCACAGTGCCAAGTCGTTCCCAAAGGTTCTGTGCTGTTTTCAGCCTAGAGCCATCACCGAAGCCTACTCACCGAAAGACGTAAATTGCCCTTCTTCAACGTGATGGGAGATGAGCTCGATTTTGGGTGCTTGTTTGTACTTCATGGGATCCAAATATCAAGTAACTTAATAAAGGATCGTATTCACAAATCGTAGGGTCTGTGGGCCTTAAGGACTCCCGATTGAAGGAAGAAGCTTTAAGTTCCCCTCTAGACACTTGCAGACAGGGATTATGTCTATGTACTTTATTGTACTGAGCTCTTCTAAGTGCTTAGTACAGTGGTCTGCACACAGTAAACACTCAATAAATACCACTGATTGATTGATTGATTGGAAGGACCGGGACAGATAGGAGTAGGGATTGGGGAGTTAAGTGAAGGGAAGACTAATAGTGATATATTACCTATAATGTAAAATGGAGATTAAATGTCTGTTCTCTTGACCTCTTACACTGTGAGCCTTGTATGGGACAGGGACTGGGAGGATTGGATTTTCTCATATTTACCCCAGTGTTTAGTAAAGTGCTTGGCATGTAATAAGTGCTTAATATTATTATCATTATCATTATCTTTACCATTACTCTCAAGACACTTTAGGAAACAGCATTCTCTCATTCCCACTCTTGGTGGCCAATTAGCATTCCTTGATAGCCCAACTGAGTCAATGCCACAGAGCCACACTGGAGATGTAAAGCAGCCTTAGTATTGTCATATGCTGAGATAGGGATCCACATCAGGGAAGCACCGTGGCTCAATGGAACGAGCCCGGGCTTTTGGAGTCAGAAGTCATGGGTTCTAATCCCAGCTCCTCCAATTGTCAACTGTGTGACTTTGAGCAAGTCACAACTTCTCTATGCCTCGGTTACCTCATCTGTAAAATGGGGATTAAGACTGTGAGCCCCACGTGGGACAACCTGATCACCTTGTATCCTCTCCAGCACTTAGAACAGTGTTTTGCACGTAGTAAGTGCTTAACTAATGCCATTATTATTATTATTATTATTATCAGCCACATGCCTGAGGGATTCACTCTCCAAACTGAATGTACAGAAATCGGTACCATCCATCCACCCCACTACAATCCTTTTGGCAACCTGTCCATTGGTTGCCAATATTTCTGCTAGGTGTCTATTGATCCTCTCAGCCATTCATTTCTATTTGCAGTTCGTTTGTAAGGTTGTGTTGTCCTCATTTCAAATCCTCTCCTCCAATCCAGTAAGTGATCTTTCCTCAATCTGTCAGTCACATGTACTTAGTGCTTACTGAATGCAGAGCGCCATACTAAGCACTTGGGAGAGTATACTATAACAGAGTTCGTAGACACATTTCCTGCCCACAACAAGCTTACAGTCCTGAGGGGGAGAAAGACATTAATATAAATAAACAAATTACAGTTATGTACATAAGTGTTGTGGGGTAGGAAGGAGGGTGACTAAAAGGTACAATCCAAAGTGCAAGGATGACACAGAAGGGACTAGAGGAAGACAAAAATAGGGCTTAGTTGGGAAAGACCTCTTTGGGGAGATGTGATTGCAATAAGTCTGTGAAGATGGGAAGAGTGAGCATCTGTCAGATATGAAGTGAGAGATTGAGGTACAATGAGGAGGTTGGCAATAGAGAAGTTAGGTGCATAGAAAATCAGAAAGGTGGCGGGACAAGATGATTGAGTGCTTTAAAGCCTATGGTAAGGGATTTCTGTTTGATGCCAAGGTGAGTGGGCATCACCCCCAAGTGATTCTTGAAGAGTGGGGGAAACATGGACTGAATTTTTTTTAGAAAAACAACCCTGGCAGCAGTGTATGGACTGGAGTAGGAAGAAACAGGATGCAAGGCGGTGAACAAGGTATTCCTCAGTCTCATGCAGTGGCTCAGGTCACAGTGGGGACCGTGAACCCCATGATTTCCAGTACATTATGGTGCAGAGTAATCTATTAAGCAGCATGGCCTAGAGACATAGTGAGGCCCAGTGGAAAGAGCATAGGTTTGGAGAGTCAGAAGACTTGGGTTCTAATCAGGACTCTGCCACTTTCCTGCTGTGTGGCCTTGGACAAGTCACTTAACTTCTCTGTGTCCCGGTTTCCTTATCTGTAAAATGGAAATTAAATCCTACTCCAAGCTTTTTAGATTGTGAGCCCCACACAGAAAGGGGAAACTGAGTATCCTAAGTGCTCAGAACATTACATGGCACAGAGCATTTGTTTAACCCATACCATAATAAATATTATTAATTTAGCAAGAGTACTGATGGGTAAAATGGGGGAGAGTCGGGTCAGCGCCTTGAAGTAGATCATGAGGAGGTTTTGTTTGATGCAGAGGAAAGCGGAGAGTTTTAAAGAGAGGGAAGATGTAAGATGAGCAACACATCAAGAAAGGTGACTTCTGACTTGCTAGTATTTACCAGTAAAATTTTGGTAAAGAGCAGAGGAAGTTGATGTAGTAAGAGCTATAAAAGCTATTCTTTACTAAACTGAACTTGACCTTAAAATGTTTGCTCCTTTCACCTAAGTGCAACTTTCAAGAACACTAAAAGGTTTTTATAATGCATTCCTCCCATAGAATTATTCAGTCTATGGTGGTGAACAAAACAAACTGGACTATAGCTAGGGGGATAATATCTTTCAAAAAGATTGCAAAAATTCAATTTTAAGTAATGGTGCTCTATTTGTCAATGATGCTACTGTATAAACATTCTAAATGTGTGATCCATCTCGAGTCCTTTTCTAGTCACTGACCTGTTTTTGTCTCTGTGTTGCCGTTCATATCCAATTGAAGATGACCATGACTGACAGCAGTGAAATTTGGTACTGTCAAAAGCTACCGGCCCATTTAGCAAAACAGGGGGAAATCATACAAAAAAATCAGTGACCTATATTTTACAAGTTAATTCCTCTTTACAAGTTTAGAAATCCATTCTGCTGTTCATCTCCAAATTCCACGGCAGAAATAATGATTCTTTTATTGGCTAAACAGAGGGCATCTCTAGCCATAGAGAAATCGCAGCATGTAGGGCATTCTTCACCTCATGCTAGGCATTTCCAATAGGATTTTCTTTATAAGGAACTTAATCCATCAGGCAGTTCCAGAGTACATGTACTTGGATGACAATCAATCAATCAATCATTTACTGTGTGCAGAGTGCTGTACTATTTGGTTTGGGAGAGTACAGTAAAACAGAGTTAATAGATATTTTCCCTGCCGACAAGAAGCTTACAGTAGGGAGGGTGAAACAGACGTGAAAATTAATTACAGATATGGACCTAAGTGCTGTAGGTCTGAAGGTGGGATGAATATCAAGTACTTAAAAGTACAAATCTGGGTGCAAGGGTGATGCAGAAGGGAAAGGGAGGAGGGAAAATGAGGGTTTAGGCAGGGAAGGCTTCTTGATGGAGGTGTTATTTTAGTAAGTGTTTAATGATGGGAGAGTGTGGTCTGTCATATTTGAAGGGGGGCAGAGGCATATCACCTGGAGTGAATTCACGTGCTTTATGAATAAGCCACTCAAGGCATTGAGTGGTTATTTTCAATATTCAGGGGCTTCTTGAAGAGTCCCAGCAGGTTTGCCAGATTCATTCTGCCCAATCTTATCCCAGAATCTCTTTCCATTCACTTTTACATCAATTCCAAAATTTTACCTGGTTTCATCTTCTCTATCTGCCCCACTTTCATTCTCTCCTAGCATTGCCTTCATTAACCAACACCCTCCTCCCTAAACATATATGCAAAAGAACTCCTCTTTTTCCTCCCCAAACCCTTGTCCTCCCGCCTTTGCCATCACTGAAGACAAAACCACTATACTCCCTGTCTTGCAAGTCTGGAAACTTGTTATTATTAGGGAAGCAACTAGGCCTAGTGGATAAAGCCTGGGCCTGAGATTTATGGTTAGGGTGCCAAAGGAATGCCAGCAATTACCAGAGTCTGGGACAAAGGGATGTTCTGAAAGGAAGTTAACTGAAGATGCGACTGCCATTTACTTCTTTCCTTTAAACTGCCTGTGTCGCCCAGATCTGCACCTACTAAGAACTTGATATTCACCCTGCCCTCAATTCCACAGCACTGTTTTTCGTAATCCCTAATTTATTTTAAAGTCTTTCTACTCCTCTAGATTGTAAGATAGAACATGTCAATTCGGTTGTATTGTATTTTCCCAAGCACTTGGTACAGTGCTCTGCACACAGTAAGTGCTCAAAAAATACCATCGAATGATTGACTGATTTATTGATGGATCTGATTCATAGTACATTTTGTGCATGGCGAAGCAAACAGGCTTATAAACTTGGTGTACAGGGTCTGTGTGATGCAAGTGTGTTTTTGAAGAGACTTTCTCAAGGTGCTAGATTTGAGGTCTAAAGCTGCTTGGGACAACCTAATGTTTAGCCCAAACAGATGTTGATGGGGATTTCATGATACAGACACAATTCCCAATTTTAACACCACCTAGTACTGGTCCTGGACCAACGACCCTTAGTTCAGTGCATCTGATAAACTGAAATATAAGCTTTTTTTTCCCCTCCAGCTATATCCCCATCTCGTGGTACCTCACAACCTCCAGAGGCCTAAGAAAAGAGCATGCAGGCTGGAGGCTGGACTAGGGGCACTCCCAATAGCCTCTGTAGGGCAGTCGTAAATCAGGTAATCAAGAGCACCATGAAAGCAGATTAAATATTTTTAGGTCCTGATTGAATGTTGTCATCCCTCTACAGTGTAAGCTTGCTGTGGGCAGAGAACATGCCTAATAACAATAATAATAATAATAATAATTTTGGTATTTGCTAAGTGCTTACTATGTGCCAAGCAATGTTCTAAGTGCTGGGGGGGATACAAGATAATCAGGTTGTCCCACATGGGTCTCACAGTCTTAATCCCCATTTTCCAGATGAGGGAACTAAGGCACAGAGAAGATAAGTGACTTGCCCAAAGTCACACAGCAGACATGTGGCAGAGCCGGGATTAGAACCCATGACCTTCTGACTCCCAAGCCCACCCTCTTTCCACTGAGCTGCACTGCTTCTACCAACTCTAAATAATAATGATAATAATAATAATAATAATAATAATAATAATAATAATAATAATAATAATAGTGGTATTTGTTAAACACTTACTTTATGCCAGGCACCATACTAAGCGCTGAGGTAGGTATCAATCAATCATATTTTTTGAGCGCTTACTGTATGCAGAGCACTGTACTTGGGAAGTACAAGTTGGCAACATATAGAGACAGTCCCTACCCAACAATGGGCTCACAGTCTAAAAGAGGGAGAGGTATAACTTAATCAGGTTGGACACAGTCCCAGGAAGGGCTCACAGTCTTAATCCCCATTTTACAGTGAGGTAACTGAACCCCAGAGAAGTGAAGTGACTTGCCCAAAGTCACCTAGGAGACAAGTGGCAAAGCCGGGATTAGAACCAGGTCCTTCTGATTCCCAAGTCCATGGTCTATTTGTTAAGCCTTACCATGTGTCCAGTACCATTCTAAGGAGTGGAGTAGACACAAGATAATTAGGTCAAACCCAGTCTCTGTCCCAAATGGGGCTCACAATCTTAATCTCCATTTTATAGATGAAGAAACTGAGGCACAGAGATGTTAAGTCACTTGCCCAAGGTCCCACAAAAGGCAAGTAATGCAGCACCAGAATTAGAACCCAGATCCTCTGACTCCTAGGCTTGTGCTCTTTCTACTAAGGCACGTTGTTTCTTTGCAAGTTTCCTCCCCTAACCAAGTTATTCTAGACTATAAACCCATTGTGGGCAGGGATTGTCTCTATTGGTGTATTGTACTTTCCAAGCTCTTAGTACAGTGCTCTGCACACAGTAAGCGCTCAATAAATACAATTGAATTAATGAATGAATGAATGTTACTGGTTATTCCAAACAGAGTTGATAGTCTAAACTGGGGTGAGAGTCTTAGCTAAGAGGGTATGGCAGATGTCTGGTAGACAACTGCTATTGTTAAGACATGATGTAGTGTTAAAACCAGAATACTGGGAATTAGGAGGCCTGGGTTCTAACCCCCTTTTTGTTCCTTGCATGCTATGTTATCTTGGGCAAGGGATCACCTGTCTGCTGTGTGACCTTGGGCAAATCACTTAATTTCTCTGGGCCTCAGTTAACTCATCTGTACATGGGGATTAAGACTGTGAGCCCCTGGTGGTACATGGTGCTTCCAAACTGATTAGCTAGTATCTACTCCAATGCTTAGAACAATGCCTGGCACCAAGTAAGTGCTTAACAAATACTATTTAAAAAAAATTATCTGTGCCTCAGTTTCCTCAACTTTAAAAATGTGTTCTTCATTTTCCCTTATACTATAAGCCCCAAATTGGACAGAGACTGTGTCTAATCTGATTGAGTGATGTCTACCACAGTATTTGGCACATAGCACCTGCCAAAAACCAAATTATCTTATTATTCATTCATTCATTCATTCAATTGTATTCATTGAGCACTTACTGTGTGCACAGCACTGTACTAAGTGCTTGGGAAGTACAAGTTGGCAACGTATAGAGACTGTCCCTACCCAAACAATGGGCTCACAGTCTAGAAGGGGGAGACAGACAACAAAACAAAACATATAGACAGGTGTCAAGTCATCAGAATAAATAGAAATAAAGCTAGATGCACATCATTACCAAAATAAATAGAATAGTATTATTATTATTCTTCAGCAAATGAACAACTGGGGCCCTTCCTGAAATAGGAGAGGCTAAAGACTCATGGGGACTCTATTTTGACACTACTGAAAAATAACTCTATTGCCAAATTGTACTTTTCAAGTGCTTAGTATAGTGCTCTGCACACAGTAAGTGCTCAATAAATATGATTGAATGAATGAACTCTCAAGCATAAATCTGGGTAGGGAGATGATACTTTCTTTTGTGATCTGGGACCAGCCCCACCGGCCAGAAATGAAGTCTAAGAGTTGCTGAAATCACCACTGATGGGGCTCAGCTGGTCACACTGCAAGCCGACTACACCAGGAACAGGTAATTAGCCACATCTTGGAGCCCCGCGAGAATGTCACAGCAGAGACCAATGGTAATAATAACAGAGATGCCGAGCGCTGGTAGAGATCAATGGGCATTTGGTGCTCTTTACTGGGCTTAAGCAAATGCCCAGAGAGAGAACAGCCAAATGTTTCAACTGAACCTCACCAGATTTAAATCAGTGTGACGGTGCAGTGGTGACTTGATCCCCTTATGAAAAGGGACTGCTAAGAACCTTCTTGAAAATGAGGCCAGAAGCACAGGAGAAGAGGGACTGTCTACTTCCTGCTCTTCCAGGTGCTCGATGGAAATGCTCAGAGAAAGGGTATAAACCCTCCAGAAAGAAGAGGTAAGTTCCCACATATTGTCCCTATATTTTATGAAAATGACTTATTAATAATAATAGCATTTATTAAGCACTTATTATGTGCAAAACACTGTTCTAAGGGCTGGGGAAGTTACAAGGTAATCAGGTTGTCCCACGGGGGGCTCAGAGTCTTAACCCCCATTTTACAGATGAGGGAACTGAGGCACAGAGAAGTTAAGTGACTCACCCAAGGTCACACAGCTGACAATTGGCGGAGCCGGATTTGAACCCGTGATCTCTGACTCCAAAGCCCGTGGTCTTTTCACTGAGCCACGCTGCTTCTCACAACTTGGACTTTAAGTCCACAACTTGGACTTTAATTCAGACTCTCCCTATCCCTTATTTTAGTGTAAACCAAGCCCTTTATTTTAGAAGTAATACAGTTGCACTTGGGTCAGAAGGGTGATATTTATGGTCACTACTCAGTACTAGAGTTGCATTTTTTCTCTCCATCCTATCCTCTGAAAGAGATGTTGTTTTAAGCACCCTAGTGACAGTGCCAGGCCTTAGTCATCTTAAAATTGTCTATTCATGTTTTTTTTAACAGGGTTCTGTGTTTTCCAGTCCTTGTACTTGACATTCTGATGAAGTGAACAAAATCAAGTAAGAGCAAAAGCCCTTCCCGGTCTATCTCCTTGCTTACCTCTCTTCTGTCATTTTCAACTGTTATTAGGCTTACTGTTCCCCCTTGCTAATAATTTCTCCCCATTTCCCCTGGGATCTTTTAAGAGTTAGAGACAGGCACTCAAACCGCAAGGCATTGTCTTCTTGTTTAGCGGATGAATTTTCCATCTGCTTTATCTGGCAAACTGACTTTGAAGAAACTGGGTCAAGGCTGCTTTTCTCAATGATGGTGGACAGCTAGTTACAGGAGGCTTTGGGCAAGAAAATCCAGAAGTCTGCCAAATTCTTGATGGTGACTTTTTATTTGAGTCAGGAGATCTCTTTCCACATTAAATTGAAAATTACTTATGGTTGATTGACATTGAGCTAGTTCATTTTTAATGGTTCTGTACAATAAAATCCCATTAAGGATTTTAGGGGGATAAGCAAGAGAGTATTAGGCTTTACACACTCTCCATTATAGTCTTAAATGGAATAGAATTGAATCCTGGTCTGATTATTTGGGTAGGATCATCTGAAAATACACAGGGTTTGAAGAAATCTGAATATCAGACTATCTGATCATCTTATCTGCAGACCATTTGGGGGAAATTATTTGTGGTTGGAAATAATAACAGCTCAGGTGGTTTATCTGATTTACATTCACATTTTTCTTTCCTTTCTGCCCTTATCTTTGAGGATATTTATTACAATCTCCATGTTTTCATCTCTTCTGTAACTTTTTTTTTTTTGCCATTATAGGTTCAGGCAGATAAACATCTTTGAATTGCTGCTTTTGCATGTAGAACAGCTAGGGATTGAAAGAGGTGAAGAAGCTGCCTATCAGATAGGCTGACCTTCTTGCAAAGCAAATGGATTGTAAATACAGAAATTGATTTTTTTTGCTGGATATGTAGGGTTTTTCTAAGCTTTTGTTTCTCAAACCACTATGCCAGCATACACCAGGTGTGTCTCAGTTAATGTTTCGGTATCTACCATATCTACAGAACCTATTTCCGCAATCTATTCCAATTCAGGGCTGTGATGTGAGCAGGGTGTTCTGTTTCTCCACACATTTCCTCCTTCTTGTCCGGGACTGAATTTCATTAGGTTTCACTGCCTGGTTCAAAGGATGAAGAGAAATAGGAAATTTTAATACAGAAGCTCCAAAGGCATCTGCACAGTAACCTGTGTCTGAGAGTGAGACAACCATGTTGCCATCTGTTATATTTTCTGTGCGGTGGCTCCTGCCCTCATTGTAGGTTATTGCAGGTCTCAGAGGGCTAAGCTCACTTTGCCTTTGAGCCATTTTCTGGGAAAATAAAAAATGACTCACATTTCCTCCTGTCACCACACAAGCTGTATTGTAAAGATTGCCTCAATTATGGGATCGCTTATGTTATTTTTAAGGAGAATTGATTTGGTTTGCATGTATGGTTGGGAATTGGCTGAGTAAAAGGCTTTTTTAAGTGCCGTGTTGTACTGTCATTTACCTGAATACCTCCTTTCATTTTGATTCCCCATAATGGTAATGATAATATTTGCCATTTATTTTCGATATTTAGACAGAAAAGTATTCTGAGATTCCCATCTGCCATCTGTGTGCCACAGAAAGACATTGGGCCTTGACGTTAACAATTCATAATTAAAATAGGATGTTCCTTTTAATTCAACATTACTGCCTTGGTGTCAATTATCTTCTAGTATTAATACCAAAGCAGGCCATTTTAAAGCTGGAAAGAATAAATCAGATCATTCAGCTCTAGCACTCTTGCATATTATCTACTCCTTTGCCTGTTTTACAAGTCAACTTTCTTCACAAATATGAATTGAAGTTATTCTTAACCCGCTAACACCAATTCTAAGTCCTCTTTAGCATCTAAAGGTGTCACTAACCGTAAAATCAGGAGAGCATTACCAATGTGCATTTGGGAATGCTCTGCAGAGAAGGATTATGGGTTATACTGTGTGCTACAAGCATCTGGGGCCATGCCCCACACAAGTGTTTGATAAGGTTTTTGGTTTGTTTTTTAATAACAGCACTAACTTCAGATTTTTTCCTTGTGAACAGGGATCATCCCTACCACATCTGTTGAATTGTATTTCTCTTAGTGCAATGCACTACACATAGTAAGTGCTCAATAAATACCATCGACTAGCATTCAGAAATAGATGTTATTGTTAGAAAAACGCTGAAGTTGCCAGCTAGTGTAGCCCTGTGGCCTAGTGGATACAGCACACGCCTGGGAATCCAAAAAACCTGGGTTCTAAACCCAGTTTCACCCCTTGTCTGCTGTGTGACCCTGGACAAGTCACTTCACTCCTCTGTGCCTCAGTTACCTCATCTGAAAAGTGGGGATAAAGACTATGATCTCCACGTTGGACGGGGGCTTTGTCCAACACAGTTTGCTTGTATCCATCCCAGCTTTTGGCACATAGTAAACACTTAACAAATGCCACAATTATTATTATTATTCCCCTGTTTTTGACAAGACTTCTCTCCGAAACTATTTGAGCGGTGCACGCTTTTCTTATTCACGATGATCTTCAATGATATGGATTCAACAGTATCCTAGATTCCTGTTCCTCAGAGGTAGTTAAATGGCTCACGTCATTCTTAACTCCTAGAGATAGGCAGAATGAGCTAGCTACTGGAAAAAGCAAAGGACTTAAATTTATGCCATCCAGGTTTGAGGGTCATCTTTGCTGTTAGCTCTGCCACAAGTATGCTACGTATCCTTGGACAAGCCACTTAACTGTTTGGGCCTGCGAGTCAGAAAGTCCTGGACTCTAATTCTGTCTTCCCCACGTGTCTGCTATGTCACCTTGGGCAAATCACTTCTCTTCTCTGGGCCTCAAGTCTTGTATCGTCTAGAGCTGTTGAGTCATTTCTGTCCCATTTAATGACACCACGGACACATCTCTCCCAGAATGCCCCGCTCTCTATCGGCAATCATTCTGATAGTGTATCCATAGAATTTTCTTGGTAAAAATATGGAAGTGGTTTACCACTGCCTCCTTCCATGCAGTAAACTCGAGTATCTGCCCTCCACTCTCTCCCATGTCGTTGCTGCCCAGCACAGGTGAGTTTTGACTTGTAGCAGATTGCCTTCCACTCGCTAGCCACTGCCCAAGCTAGGCATGGAATGGGTAGACCTCTGCTTGACTCTCTTTCCCATAACCCTTCTCTCTGATCTCCCATCCTCTTGTCTCTCCCCACTTCAATCCATACTTCACTCCACTGCCCGGATCGTCTTTGTGCAGAAACGCTCTGGGCATGTTATTCCCCTCCTCAAAAATCTCCATGGCTACCAATCAACCTACGCATCAGGCAAAAACTCCTCACCCTTGGCTTTAAGGCTGTCCATCATCACGCCCCCTCCTACCTCACATCCCTTCTCTCCTTCTCCAGCCCAGCCCGCACCCTATGCTCCTCTTCAGCTAATCTCCTCACTGAGCCTCACTCTCTCCTGTCCCGCCGTCGACCCCCGGTCCACGTCCTCCCCCTGGCCCGGAGTGCCCTCCCTCTGCCTATCCGCCAAGCTAGCTCTCTTCCTCCCTTCAAAGCCCTTACTGAGAGCTCACCTCCTCCAAGAGGCCTTCCCATACTGAGCCCCCTCCTTCCTCTTCCCCTCCTCCCCCTCCCCATCCCCCCTTACCTCCTTCCCCTCCCCACAGCACCTGTATATATGTCTGTATGTATTTATTACTCTATTTTATTTGTACATATTCTATTCATTTTGTTAATAGGTTTTGTTGTCTGTCTCCCCCTTCTAGACTGTGAGCCCACTGTTAGGTAGGGACTGTCTCTATTTGTTGCCAACTTGTACTTCCCAAGTGCTTAGTACAGTGCTCTGCACACAGTAAGTGCTCAATAAATGCGATTGAATGAATATGATTGAATGAATAACCGAGACTGGTAGAGTACTGGAATCTCTCCATGTGTGACCCTGGGTTGTGGGGGGGCTCAAGTACGTCATCTGTAAAATGGGGATTGAGACTGCGAGCGCCAAGTGGGACAGGGACTGTCGAACCCGAATTGCTTGGATCTACCCCAGTGCTTAAAACGGTGCCTGGCACATAGTAAGTGCTTAACAAATACCATCATTATTTAGAGAAGCAGCATAGTTCAGTGGCAAGAACTTGGGCTTGGGAGTTAGAGGACGTGGTTCTAATCACAGCTCCACCACTTGTCTGCTGTGTGTGCTTTGGCAAGCCACTTAACTTCTCTGTGCCTCAGTTATCTCATCTGTAAAAATGGACATTAAAACTGGGAGCCCCATGTGGGATAACCTGATTACCTTGTATCAGTGCTTGGTGCATAGTAAGCACTTAACAAATACCATAATTATTATTATTATTATTTATCTGTAAAATAAAGCTGATAACCCATGAAAGACAGAGCTTTATCTTATAAACTGTCAGAGTGGTGTTCTGACTGATCTACATCTCCTTGCTGTGAAAGTTCTGTTCTGACCCTTATTACAAACTGTCATTTTGTGTCTTTCTTCTGACTTAATTATAATAATAATGATGGTATTTGTTAAGCACTTACTATGTGCAAAGCACTGTTCTAAGCGCTGGGGAGGTTACAAGGTGATGAGATTGTCCCATGGGGGGCTCACAGTTTTAATCCCCATTTTACAGATGAGGTAACTGAGGCATGGAGAAGTTAAGTGACTTGCCAAAGTCACACATCTGACAGTTGGCGGAGCTGGGATTTGAACCCATGACCTCTGACTTCAAAGCCCGTGCTCTTTCCACTGAGCCACGCTGCTTCTCAGTGGTATTTATTGAGTGCTTACTGTGTGCAGAGTACCATACTAAGTCCTAAGAAAAATGCAACAGAGTTGCTAGATGTGATCCCTGCCCACAAGGAGCTTATAGCTTACCCTTGGTAATTTCTCAACAATTCTAAGTATGTAGAAATAATAAAAAAAGACACAATGCTTTAGAAAGTCCTTAACCAAAACCAACTGTAGTGGAAATATTAATTCATCTATTACCAGCTGCCTGCTCAGTCTCTGTGACAGATGCTATTCAGAATGTCAGTGAGGTCAAGGCTGGGAAGGGCAGTAGTTATGGAAGACGTGGACATGCTGACATCTCCCTGGGCACTTTCGGGAACCCAAGTTGGAACTAGCATTTTGTAAGTGTAAACATGATGGCTTTTTCTTCCAGGTATAATTCCTTCAAATATTAGGTTAGTGCCCACATTTGGGTTGGCTTCACGAAATTTGGTCAAAGCCCAGAGTTTTATAATTGATTAATCAATATGTTTTCTCCTGCCTACCTAGATTGTAAACTCCACGTGGGACAGGAACTGTCGTGATCTGACTAATGTGTACTTACCCCAGTGTTTAGGACAGTGTTTGACACATAAGAACAAATACCATAATGATAACTAAGTGCTTACTTTGTATCAAGCATTGTGCTAAACACTGGGGTAGATAGGGATAATCAAACCAGACACGGTACTAAGGCCCAGAGGAGTTAAGTGACTTCCCTAAGGTCACACAGCAGACAGTTGCAGGAGCTGGAATTAGAACTCAAGTCCTCCGATTCCCAGGCTCATGCTCTTCCCATTAAATCATGCTGCCGCTCACTAGGCCATGCTAAATGTCCTCAGTGCAAGACTAGAGTGAGTTTAATCCATCAATCAATAGTATTTGAGTGCTCACTGTGTGCAGAGCTGGGGATTGGGTGGTTAATAAAGTACCTAAAGGCCCAGAACCAAATTCACAGATGATGCAGAAGGCAGGATGGATAGAAAGAGAAAATGTCTTAACAATATTTTTGGTCATTGCCATGATTTATGAATGCAGATCCTTGTAGAACCCTAATTCCATAGGCTAACAGTAAATCCCTGATGTAAACCCAAAGTAAAAGTGATAGAAAAATGCAGGGAGAGGGGAATGGTTGAGGAAAATGTTATAGCTAAGTAAAAGTTAAGGCTAGAGAGAGGAGGTTTAAATGGCAAAGTCAACTATGCTGTTGAGGAATTGGGCAGGTAGTCAAACGATGGTGTCAGAATTGATGTAATCTGTGTGAAAGCATTACTGACAAACTGGCTTTCTCTTCCCTGTTCTTGTCCATGTTCCCTTAAAGTTCAAAGCTTTTTCTCAAGCAGCTTTCAGTGGAATGCACTTTCCCTTCAGCTTCTGTGTGGTTCTCCCTCCAGGTTTTTTACCAGCAATAACAATCAGCTTTGATAGCAAATATGACCGTTAGAGCGGAAGTAATGGCTGAAATGGAAGAGAAAGGTTTTATGTTTTTGTATTTTTAAAATCCATAATGCTCAAGGAGTGATATGAATGAATGGGAAGCAGTAAGGGGAGTTCTCTTCCGGTACAGTTGCCAAAAGAGGAGATCTGTTGTCTGAAATATTATTTTCTCAAATACCCACTGCTTAAACTGGTGGAAACTGGTGATCTGACAGTTATATTTCAAAGTCTCCTAGTATTGAAGGGATTTTTCCTTTCTCCCTGTCCTATCAACATACTGGCTCTCCTCTCATTTTACCAAATGACTTTCCTGCCCATATGTTCTTTAAATTTCACAAGAGAGGTAGGACATGAATTCTTGGCAACATTTTACCTTCAGGGATATCAGGCTGGGTTGTGTCTTATTGAGTCAAAAACAAAGAACTTGTTATGGCCTGCTTACATTTTCCTCCAAGCCTGACTGTGTATCGGTTCTTAACTCGGCCTCTTAGTGATGATATCATGACCTCACCAGCCTGTAGCTCATGAAATGGAGTTGGAAACTGTCCGTTTTGATCACAGTAGAGTCCAGTTGGGCTAGAGAAAGCTGGTCGGATTCGATCAGACCAGACTTGAGTCTGGGAAATAGCTTGCTCCTAAGTGTCCTGCTGATACACATGTGGCTTCAATACAGAGCCATTGCCATTTGACAGATGAGGAATGCTCTCTGATCTGTGGATATATGAGGTGTGAAGCTAGTCCAGTGACAACCCAGGTGTTACATAGCACTGGTAATATTGTCTTCATGACTTTAGCATCATTAATGTTAGAAAGGCTTGAGGGTTTCCTGTGCACATTCAGGAGGAAAAAACCCACCTGATTTTTCTTCTGAAAAACGATCTCCAAAACCTCTTTCCCTGCATGGGTCCACTCTGAATACCTGATGATGATGAAAATAATAATGTGGCATTTAAGCACTTACTATCTCGCAGGCAATGCACTGTCCATCCCATGAGGAGAAGCAGCGTGGCTCAGTAGAAAGAGCATGGGTTTTGGAGTCAGAGGTCAGGGGTTCAAATCCCAGTTCTGCCAGTTGTCAGCTGTGTGACTTTGGGCAAGTCACTTAACTTCTCTGTGCCTGTTACCTCATCTGTAAAATGGGGATTAAGACTGTGAGCCCCCCATGGGACAACTTGATCACCTTATAACCACCCCAATGCTTAGAACAGTGCTTTGCACAAAGTAAGCACTTCATAAATGCCATTATTATTATTATTATTATTATTATTATCCCCCCGTCCCTCTGGCCCAGACTGTGAGCTCCTTGTGTACAGGAATTGTCACTGTTTATTGTACTTTCCCAAATGCTCTGCACACAGTAAGTACTAAATAAATATGAATGAATGTATTAATTGCCTGGGAGATATAGGCAGATCAGGTTGGACCCAGTCCCTGTCTCACTTGGGGCTCACAGTCTGAAACCCCATTTTACGGATAAGGTGACTGAGGCACAGTGAAGTGACTTGTCCAAGGTCACCCAGCAGATAAGTGGCAGTGCTGGGATTAGAATCTGGATCCTTCAGCCTCCCAAGCCCATGCTCTATCCATTAGGCAGCATTGTTTTTAATGAAAGGTTTAGATTTATAGTTTATGTGCAACACAGGGAGAAGCTGCGTGGCCTACTGCATGGGCCTGGGAGTTGGAGGTTCTGAGTTCCGATTCTGACTCCAGTACTTGATGGCTGTGAGACCTATTATCTTGCATCATTCCTGTGCTTGGGAACAGTGTTTCCCACATAATAATCACTTAACAAATGCCATTAAAACAAAAAGGATAATACAAAGAATTCTGTAAAGCACAAATGAAAACCAAGATCCTGTGTTAACCTGTATCTGCATTTTGATAGGTTGTTCCTGACTCATCTACTATGACTTCAGGAGTACATAGTCCCCATAGAAAGGGGACTAAGTGGGGTGTTTTACCTTCTTATTTCAAGAAAAGTATAACTTAAAAGCAGGGTGTTTCAATTGGACATACACTGACCACACATCCCTATATATTAGGACTGTGCTGGATTATCTTAGCGAAATAGACCTTTGGTTTTGGGGGGTTATTTTTTCAGTGGAATTAAGTGCTTACTGTTTCAGGTCCCATACTAAGTGGTGGGGTAGATACAAGATAATACCTTTGTTCTGGAATTGGACTGCCTCAGCTAACCTGGATAGTTTATCCTGCACACATCCTAATTTGCTCTGCTTCACCATAAAAGCTTGCGTGCCCATGTTCCACCTAAAAGAGTTTTGGCCCATAGAGAGAAATCTTGCACTACAATCAAGGATTTCCAACTGCTGAAGAAATTTAACCCCACATCTCACACAAGTGCTTCCCAATGATGTCTCCTGGTGTCTGGGAAGTTATTACAACCTGTTAATAGTATTGAGTCCCAATTGTGGGTGGAGCACTGTATTGAGTGCTTGGGAAAATATAATTAAGTCCACATAATTTCTGCCTGAAGGAGCTCAAAATCACACTCTGCCACTTGTCAGCTGTGTGACTTTGGGCAAGTCACTTAACTTCTCTGGGCCTCAGTTCCCTCATCTGCAAAATGGGGATTAAGCCTGTGAGCCCCACGTGGGGCAACCTGATCACCTTGTATGCTCCCCAGCACTTAGAACAGTGCTCTGCACATAATAATAATGGCATTTGTTAAATGCTTTCTATGTGCAAAGCACTGTTCTAAGCACTGGGTGGGGGGGATACAAGGCAATCAAGTTGTCCCACGTGGGGCTCACAGTTTTAATCCCCATTTTACAGATGAGGGAACTGAGGCACAGAGAAGTGACATGACTTGCCCAAAGTCACACAGCTGACAAGTGGTGGAGCCAGGATTTGAACCCATGACCTCTGACTCCCAAGCCCGGGCTCTTTCCAGCACTTAACAAATACCATCATTATTATTATTATTAATGAGAAGACAGATACTAATGTAATCTACCAAGTGGTAGAACAAAAAGGGGATAAGCACAGGAGTAAGAATTTAAATATCAGGGTGTGTTAGAGGCATTCATTCAATTGTATTTATTGAGCGCTTATTGTGTGCAGAGCACTGTACTAAGCGCTTGGGAAGTACAAGTTGGCAACATATAGAGACGGTCCCTACCCAACAGTGGGCTCACAGTCTAGAAGGGGGAGACAGAGAACAAAACAAAACATATTAACAAAAAAAATAAATAGAATAAATATGTACAAATAAAATAAATAAATAGAGTAATAAATACATACAAACATATATTCGTATATACAGGTGCTGTGGGGAGGGGAAGGAGGTAAGGCGGGGGGATGGGGAGGAGGGAGAGAGGAAGGAGGGGGCTCAGTCTGGGAAGGCCTCTTGGAGGAGGTGATTTATGAGAGGGTTTGAGAACACCAGTGATTAGGTCATAAAGAAGAGGTTAAGTGGCAGCTGAAAGATTAATTTCCATGGTTGTATTCCATCAAGGCCTTTGAAAGGTAGAATTTTGGTAGGACTTAGTCACTCAATCTTATTTAGTGAGTGCTTATTGTGAAGAATGCAGTACTAAGCATTTGAGAGAGTACCATATAACAGAGTTTGTAGACATGTTTCCTGCCCACAAGGAGTTTCCAGTCTAGAGGGGATGGGAAGAGCTGTGGTCTATTAGATTATAAGTGGGAGGGAGTTCCAGAAAGGTGTAAAGGTCCATGGTAGGAGAGCCAACAATAAGGGAGGGAAGCTTGAGGGAAATAATGATTTGGAGTTGGGATGTGGCAGGAGAAGAGAGCCTTGGCCAACTCACAAAGTACTTAAGACTTAGTAGGCTGTGGTTTACCACTATCTCTTTTGTTTTTTCTCCTCTGCTATTACATTTTCTCTCTTTGGAATTGAAACCCAATATATGTGGGAGAGTAGCAATTCTGATACTTTTAGGAAATATGTATATCCTAAAAATGAACATGTCAATTTTCGGAAGCTGATCTTGGTGCTTGGTGGTTGCCTTTTAACACTTCAGTTATTTGATATTTGTTTCATCAGTTGGAAAATTCACTTCTCCTTCAAGCTTAATTAAAGTCTTTTCACCTAAAAGTTATTGTAGAGAAAAGAAGCCTAAAGTGTGACTTTATGTGGATCTACAATTGCAGTATATTACCAGTTTGAGAGATTAGACATGAGTGAGACCTTTAAGACCCAATTTTTTACTTCAGCTTATTTTCTAATTCATTCATTCATTCAATCGTATTTATTGAGCGCTTACTGTGTGCAGAGCACTTTACTAAGCGCTTGGGAAGTACAAGTTGGCAACATATAGAGACGGTCCCTACCCAAAAGTGGGCTCACAGTCTAGAAGGATGGAAGGGTGTGAAACAGGAGCTCCTTCCAGAGCCTCCTAATAGTAGGAGTAGCAGCATATGTAGTAGTATTTAACACATATTCTGTGAAAAGCACTGTACTAATTGCTGAGAAACAGCAATGTAATGAGAATTGATGGGGCACATGCACTTAGCTGCAGAAGCAGCATGGCTCAGTGGAAAGAGCCCGGGCTTTGGAGTCAGAGGTCATGGGTTCAAATCCCGACTCTGCCACTTAGCTGTGTGACTTTGGGCAAGTCACTTAACTTCTCTGGGCCTCAGTTACCTCATCTGTAAAATGGGGATGAAGACGGTGAGCCCCCCGTGGGACAACCTGATCACCTTGTCACCTCCCCAGCACTTAGAACAGTGCTCTGCACATAGTAAGCACTTAATAAATGCCATTATTATTATTATTTAGAATTAGACAGATAACGTGGAACCCTACTAAGAATAAAGGGGGAGAAAAGAGACTGGCAACTCATGCATGAGGAAATAAGTAACAATTACAATACAAAAAAAAATGAAGCAAGATTGTCAATACATACAATTTTACCATCTCTTTTGAATTGTATTTTCAAAAGTGCCTAGTATGGAGCACTGCACATGTATGCACTCAATAAATACCACAAAGGCTGAAAGTAGGTATGCTGGTAGAATTTCAGGCTCTTTCTGGCTTAGTCTCACTCCCTCGTAATGTTGTACATCAGGACCTGAAATTAGTAGTGAGCTTGGGGAGTCGGTATCTGGAAACATTTCTTTTGAATATGCCTGAGTTTTTACTTAAAAATCTACAGCAGAGATAATTTGATAAATGAGGAATATTTCAAGAAACCAGCACTTCACTGGAAAAAGCTCTTCCTAGAAAAAGAGAAATAGTTTAACAAAGAAAACCATCATCATCTCGAAATCTTAGTCATGTTAAACGGAATAGTCTGTTCTGTGAAAATTGTTTTTTTTTACACATCTCCACTAAATCACAGATTAGGAGAGAGAATAATTCATGCAGTCTAAACAATTATCTGTACATATCTGTACTAGAGAAGCAGTGTGGCTCAGTGGAAAGAGCCTGGGCTTTGGAGTCAGAGGTCATGAGTTCAAATACCGCCTCCAACAATTGCCAGCTATGTGACTTTGAGCAAGTCACTTAACTTCTCTGTGCCTCAGTTACCTCATCTATAAAATGAGGATTGACTGTGAGGCCCCCGTGGGGAAACCTGATCACCTTGTAACCTCCCCAGCTTAGAACAGTGCTTTGCACATAGTAAGCACTTAATGAATGCCATCATTATTATTATTACTAAGTAAGCAAAGAATTTAATTCTCCATATTACTCTTAAACTTGGAAAAAATTTGAGTAGGTTTTTTTGGTAGAAGTCGTAATCTTTTTGCCCGGCTTCCCTAACCTGACTGGATGTTTCAGCCAAAGAAAAACTTAGCTGGACAAGATGTGAGCATATGTACAGTACAGAACTGGTTCCCTTGGGAACAAAAGCTGTTTGCAGGCTCTGAGAAACAGCCCTTTACTCTTTTGCGTAAGGAGAAATACAGTCATGTGGGAGAAGGTTGCAAGTGCTGGCTTGAGGTTTGATTTGACTGTACCTTTTATTGTAATTGTCACTTTTGGCAAAACTCTAAGGCTCATACGTGAACAAATAAACGTCTCTTTCCCATCAATAAACAGTGCTTTCAGCTCCTAATATAGAATCAAACTTAGGCCACCCACTGTTTAAAAGCTTCATTCAGCTAGTAATACTATGATTACTTTCTCACAATAACTTCATTAAAGGATACTTGTGATGGTGAGGGTGGGAATGAAGGGAGGATATTTTATTTTTGTGTTCTGGAATTACATTTTTCAAAGAACTTAAGAATTATTTCCACATCATCACATTGCGTTCCCCAGATTCTTGTTTGGTAGCTGTAATGCTTCCAGTAAAATCCAGGTTAGTATTGCCTCTCATTTTGCCAGTGGGATGACTGAGGTTGAGAATATACTTTTTTACCTGAAACATCTATTACTGCTGTCTTTTGGTATACTCCTTCAATTTCTCAATTCAGACAATCAGGTTCAAGGTATCCTAGAAATTCTTTTCTTTAAATTACCAACTTGCTCACTGCATTTATATCACAAAGAAGCCAGTCCTTTGGAAGAGGAAACTTTGAATCTATTGGATCCTTTTTGTGGATTTTTATCACACATTCACAGGTAAAGTGAGTAATGACTAGTAGTCTACAAAGTTCATGCCACTGTATCTTAACTCAAAACCAACTTGACAGTTTCAACCAATCACCTACAATTCTAGGATGTGCTGATTTAACACTATGATGAAACCCATAGAAGGAAAACCTCAGTGCTGCTTAAGAATCACAGTCTGCCCAGGATTATCTGGAAAAATGGGATGAACAGAGATACAGATGGGAACACTTGTATTTGAGAAAAAGAGGAGCTAGTTATTTTCCATGCTTAGCAGGTATCTGCACATCCCTTGCCTGAAAGGTTCTCTCTGCCCAGGATTATCTGGACAAATGGGACATTTGGAGCTCATAAGATAGTTGCATATGATAGGGATACTTAGTCAAACAAGTGTCACTGAACTAGCGTCAGAGTTGTCTCTTCCCTACATCATTGGTGTCCCCAAGTTTGCCTTTAACCATCTGATGGAACTGTATCACTTGCAAAATGCAACTCCAATTCATTACTATATATGCATTGTTGTCACTTTAATGTTGTCCTCTGTTCCTGGAAGTTGACACTAATTGGAATTTAAATAAGATAGTTTTAAAATAAAGGGTTTTTTTAGCTGGAACTGAATATGTTGAGAAAGGAATCTCTGAGTTAATGTCAAATTTGCTCAGAGATACTTATCAGGAGGACACAACCTGGGTGGGAGGAAGAGAGGGTAGTAGGGAAATGAGTTCTACATACAAGTGGATTGATTGAATGGTATTATCAATTCCCTTAATAATTGAGACTGCACGATAATATAAGATTGTTTACTTGATAAAATTAACTGTAATTTGCTCTAAACCCAATAGGTTTCTATATTCTGTTTTGAAATCTTATTTCTGTCTTTCACTTTTGCAATGTAGCATCTGCTTTCTTGGTTATCAGTGTGAGTTATTTTCCTTATTTTTTAACTTCTCTAAAGTGTGTCCTTAACACCTTTTACATGTTTTCTTTCAAATAGCACCTGAATGACTCTCCAGTAGGTTTTATCCTGCAGTGTTTCATCATTTAAAGTCAGAAATACTCCTATTAAGTGACCAGGCCTTAGTCAAGAGTCCTGGAAGAAAATCACTTCTAGTCCACATTTATATAAAAATGACTGAGTGACTGAACAGGTAATAATCCAGCTAAAACCAGAGGCATTTTCTTTGGATTTGCGTCATTCTGTAGACTTAAATCCAATTATTTTTCTTGATCACAGCTGGTGCTTTATCCCTTCTATATCTCTGTGCCAGCAAAATTGTAGCAAAATGTTTATCCTCTGTTTGTACTGGACTCTTCACCGGCATGTTTTTCACTGCTTTTGCTATAGGGAATGGCTGCTTTTCCGGGAGCTTCATTGTTCACAGTAAGGCATTCTCTCTCCCCACTCACAGTGGCCATAGAGATTATTTTCATCTCTACCAGATTGTTTAAAATTCATCTGTGGTGGTAATGACAAACCTTTGTTGCACTATGGCTTGGTCTGAGTTCTTTTCCTTGTGCTCCTTGATTGAAACTAAAGCTGGCTGAACTACTACTTGGATAAAATGTGAATGGGCTCAGTTCTCGGCACTTCTTTCTTTTACAGTACATCTGAAACTCCTTTAAAATATCGATCCTCTAAGGAGAAGGGTTTTACTCCCTCTGCTGGATTTCAACTGATTTTTTTGATTGCTTGGAAGATGGCATTGTAGAGGAAAATAGGGGTTTCAAAGACAGATTTAAGGATGGAGACTGGTGGCAAAAGCCTTTAGGGTGCAAATGAAGGGAAAAAATCCCTTTAGAAGCAGCTGTAGATATCCAGGACTATAGATGCCTGAGAATGAAACCAGTCTACATTAAGTTTTGAGGTGTTCTGAACTTTTAAGGGGAACTTTAAGTCTTATTAATAGAAATTCTGAACGGGTGAAGGACAAACATATTAGACTATCATCATCTGAAGCAGCATTACTGGAACCCTAATTATGTTAACCTTCTCTGGCTCATAAGGCGTTGTCTGTTCCATGGCGGTATCAGAAAGAGAACATAGAGTGTGGGGATGTATTAGGGCAGGGGGGTCGTGAGGCTACTGTGGGATTTTTTTCCCTAGGTTGGCAACTGTGTAGTTTAGACCTATTAGACAAAGGAAAAGGCACCGAGATGAGGAGATTTCTTAACCAGTTATCTTGAAGGACTTCACCCAATAAATGAGTCAGACCTCAAAATAATGATAATCCTTCATGGAACCAACACCTCTTCCTAGCCACCAGATGTGGCTCCCTCCCCACTACCCTATCTGATTAGTATGGGCATGCCCGTTTCAGCTTATCATGGAAATTACCCACATCAAATTGCATTTTATAATCGCCAGATGTTCGGAATGAGTCAGATCTTATTGACAGAAACCAATTGGATGATGTGGCTCATTAGCAGATCACAAATCAACCCCTTCAACTGGGTGGAAATGCCCAGGTATACCCATAATCCAGTCAAATGCACCTCAGGCAATTTGCACCCCTGTTGTTTACCCATACCAATTGTACTGTTAGCCCTATTCTATACCATGAAGCATTTTATGAATGCTTTCATAAATATATTTCAGTCCCCTTAACAAACTTTCTTACATTTGGTGCAGACACATCTCTTTTCAGGAAATGATAAAATGTCACAGGGCACACTGTAATGAACTGAGTATGGGAAACTAGTTCTTGAAAGATCATAGTTACTTAAAAATTCTATTTTCTAAATTATTTGTGAGAGACTCCTGAAAGTATAAATACTTTCTTTGAGAGGACCAGTTGCTTCTTAAGAGTCACTTTATGATTCACATTGAGTACAGGGAAGATCCTTCTTTTACAAGGCGTGAAAAGCATCATGGCCTAGTTGAAAGAGCATGGGCTTGGGATTCAGGGCTTTACTCCTAGTTCTTCTATTTGCTGCATTACCTTGGGCAAGTCACTTAACTCCAGTGTCTGTTACCTCATCTGAAAAATGGAGATTAAGACCGTGAGCCCTGTGTGAGACAGGGACTTTATTCAACCCTATCATCTGGTATCTACCAATTCTGTTATTCTTCTAAAGACTTAGTTCAGTGCTCTGCACACAGTAAGGGCTCAATAAATACAATTGATTCATCTACCCTAGCACTCAGTACAGTGTCTACCACATAATAAGCACTTAACAAACACCATAGAAAGGGTCATTTCAGTCAATAAATTGACTTGTTTGGAAAGCCTTTTTTTTTTTTTTGTCCTCCATCAAAACAAACAGATTTTCCTAGCATATGCTATGCACTTGACATCCAGGATGGGTTTTTTTTTTTTTTGAGACCTGTGGTGAATTTGAGGTGAGGTGGTTGATTCTAACTAGACAATAGGTATATCTGTTCTATTAGTTCTCACCATTGCCCAGGTAGCACTTGTTCTACAGCAGGGGTTTGAGCTTGAAGACCACAGCCAGAATATGGGATTTGAATGTGGGCCATGAATGATCCCAAAGTGAACAGGAACTCCTGCCCATCACTGTCCTCTGCTCCACCAAAGGGGGGGTGCTTCTGCAGTACCATAAGAGGGGAGGGGAATTGAGGCTTTCCACATCTGCACTCCATCTGGTCCCAAAGACGATGATGATAATAATAATAATAATAATGGTATTTAAGTGCTTACTATGTGTGAAGCACTGTTCTAAGCGCTGGGGGGGATACAAGGTGATCAAGTTGTCCCATGTGATGATGATGATGGCATTTACTAAGCGCTTACTATGTGCAAAGCACTGTTCTAAGTGCTGGGGTAGAGACAAGGTAATCAAGTTGTCCCACATGGGGCTCATAGACTTAACCCCCATTTTCCAGATGAGGTAACTGAGGTACAGAGAAGTTAAGTAATTTGCCAAAGTCACACAGCTGACAAGTGGTGGAGCTGAGATTTGAACCCATGACCTCTGACTCCAAAGCCCGGGCTCTTTCCACTGAGCCACGCTGCTTCTCTGAACCGTAATCTTCCTTCACCCATTCTTCATGGCTGGGCCAGATGCAGCCAGTAGGCTGGTTTGCTGACCAATGCTTAATAATGTATGATGAACCCATGTTAAAACCAAGTGAATAATCCTTTGAATTGGTATACTGCTTTCACAATTCACGAATGCATGAATCTCATTTTACCTTCACAGCATCCCGGTGAAAGAGGGAGGGCCGGGTATCATTATCATCGAGAGGGCTGGGTATTATTGAGAAGCAGGGTGGCTCAGTGGAAAGAGCACGGGCTTTGGAGTCAGAGATCATGGGTTCAAATATTGACTCTGCCAATTGTCAGCTGTGTGACTTTGGGCAAGTCACTTAACTTCTCTGTGCCTCAGTTACCTCATCTGTAAAGTGGGGATTAAAACTGTGAGCCCCTCATGGGACAACCTGAACACATTGTATCCTCCCCAGTGCTTAGAACAGTGCTTTGCGCATAGTAAGTGCTTAATAAATGCCATCATTATTATTATTATTATTATTATCATTATCCTCCTTTTACAAGTGAGGGAACTGAGGACAGAGACTTGTCCAAGGTCACACAGAAAGCCAGAGTAGAGCTGTCCCTAGACCAAAGTCTGCTGACTCCCAGCCCTATAGTCTCTCCACTAGGCCAAATTGAATTTAACACCTTTCTAGGAGGTGGACAAGCAATTTTATTAATCAGTCCAATTTTTCAACCCAGAAGTTTTTATGCTGCTGCTTCTGACTGGAGTTTGGTAACTGGCTGCTTTCTTTTTAAATTTTTATTCTAAGCATAAAATTCACTCGATTTTTACAAGGTCTTTGCTAAATTATACTTTGTGAAAAAAGCTTAACTTTTAAAAAGTGGACACAAGATTTTTCATAAAGTAGCATCCTTTCTTCTCAGCTCTTCCAGTGCCCAAATGATGTTCTCTGTTTCAGCGAGCCTCTCAGCTATTTTGGAAAAATTCTGTGACTCTATCACTCAATGGTATTTGAGTGCTTACTGTGTGCAGAGCAATGTACTAACCACTTGGGAGAGTACAATATAACAGAATCGCTACACATGTTTCCTGCCCATAAGGAGTTTGCAGTCTAGAGACTATATCTGGTATGGGCTGGAAGAAGGACATCTTCAGAGGTGGGTATTTTGAGTTCCAGATAATGGGCTCTTCATGCAGTGACAATGTGGCCCGTTGGAAAGAATATTGGATGGGGAATCAGAAAATATTGATTCTAGACCTGCTGTTACATTGGGCAAATCATTTAGTTTCCTGGACTTTACTTTCCTCATCTGTAAAATGAGGTACACTACCTGCCTGCTCTCCCTACCTCTTAAGGTCATGTTCCGGTGAACTTTTCCAAATGTTTAGTTTAATGCTGTGTATTTGAGAGGTTCTCAGTAAATAAAATTGAAATAAGTTTCTCCTACCTCTGGCTAAGGTTTCACAACTATTTACTACCTTTGGAATCTATCCATCCTCGACTGCATCAAAGTGAGAACTAAGACTGGTTACCTTGAATATTGACACTCACCATAGAGTTCAATAAATACCCGGTGATGATGATGATGAGTGTAAGAGCTTGCAGGAAATCTGTGTGACCTAATGCTAAGCACTACAGTTCTCTAGAAGAAAGACTGGTCCAACAGAGATCCTGAAAGCAAAAATATAATTTAGAATAAAACTTCCGTGTCTGAGTTTCTATGGTAAACAAACAGATTTCTCTCAAAATGAGTCAACAACTAGTGAACGGATTAGCTAGAAAGGAAATGAAAGCAAGCTCTATGGAATCTTGCTAATGCAAACCTTTAGCAAAAGTGTTTACTCACGTAAATCACATTTTGATGTATTCTGGATAGCAGCTTTGTGGTTCTAAGGGACATTTCATCTCTAAATGTGGAGAGATTGTTTGAGGCAGACATTCACTTTGAGCTAGAATGGTATTCATTCTTCCTATTCCAAAATATCTGCTGACCCAGTGCTTGTAGTTTCCATGGAATTGTAATGGATCCATTAAATCTAGACTTACTAGATCCTTTACTTCTAGACTGTGAGCCCGTTGTTGGGTAGGGACCGTTTCTATATATTGCCAATTTGTATTTCCCAAGCGCTTAGTACAGTACTCTGCACAGAGTAAGCACTCAATAAATAAGATTGAATGAATGATCCTTTTGCAATTATTTGTTGTGGGTTGATTAGAACCTTTTCCTTTCCTTCCTCTCCTCCCCTTTTCTCCTTTTTCCCATTTCATTTCTTTTATCTACTGTCTTCCCTTCTTTCCCTCCCATACATTTGATCCTTCATAATTGAAACCATGCTATTGGCTCTGAGGTACTTTTGAGGCATGAGGGTACGACCAAAAAGAACTATGTCTGCCTGACATTCCACACCACCCTGATTGTGTACAAAAGTTGTCCTTTGCCATTTGTTATATATGATTTTATGGCTCTGAAAGTTAGGTTTTTTTATTTCTGAAATACGCCCAGCAAACAAGCCTATGACACAACCATGGCTATTTCCAGTGAAAGGTAGTAGTTACTGGTGTTTTTTTTTTTCATGACCTACATACTGCCCTAGTTATCAGGCTTTTACCAAATGATCTGGACTGCTGCTTTAGACTCATTAACTCTCTTTTTGTTTGTCCTCATGGACTAATGAGAACCATTGATTCCCTGCCTCTTTTGTAGTTTCTTCACGTGTTAACCTTCCCTTGAGGTGCTTTCCCCAGAAAAAGCATGCACAGCGTTTGTAATCTCTCCTCATGCATTTATATCCCAAAACTACTATCAGTTTCGTTGCTCTTCAGGGTATCCACGATGGGGTATCCAACTGAAACTGACTAGGCAAAAGCAGAATAGAGTAATCAATCATCTGACTTTCTTTGAGGTAAAGTGGATTAATGGAATGAAATATACTTTCTAGTCTCCTGGCTCTTTCAAATGTGAAGAAATGAAATTTGATAGATATCACAGCAACCATCAAATGCAACCTGTAAAGAATGTAGTTGGAAACTTTTTTGATAACTGTCACTGAATTAGCATGACACATTCATGTGGGAGGTGTTTAGGTTCTTTCTGCACCATGTAATAATAATAATAATAATAATGGCATTTATTAAGCACTTACAATGTACAAAGCACTGTTCTAAGCACTGGGGAGGTTACACAGTGATCAGGTTGTCCCACGGCGGGGGGGGTTCACAGTCTTAATCCCCATTTTACAGAAGCTTCAAGCTTTATTGAAGCTTCCTGGGTTATGCCTTAGCTCATGAAAAGAAGATGCTTCCACTGGAAAAGCTGAAAAAGGCATAGTTATAACTAAGGAGGAGAAATGCTAGAACAAGATTTCTCAGAATGATTTAGTGTGTGAAGCAGGTTGGTGGGCAAAAAGCCCCCATCAACATGCTGGATGGAATTCCACCTTCAGGAAAATGGCCTTTCACTTGCCTTTTCCCACTTCCCCATTCACACACTCTTTTCCCTGCAATCTTGCTTCTGCACTCTGTTTTATAACTCCTTGAGGAGCATGGATTATGTAAACCCAGGGAGATAGACTAATGGAGAAATTTATAGAGTGTAGAAAGGGTAACTGGCTAATACTTTGACAGAGAGAAGTCCTGGGTTGGGTGGAGAGGAATCTGAGATTGGTAGTGGCTTTGCTGTGGGTGGAAATACCAATGGCCATAGCTGTCCATATTCATTACCAACGGTGCCACACAGGTGGGAATGGGGACCACTGCCTTTCCTGGAATTTAGAATGGCAGTTGACACTTACTTTGGCTTCCCTCACATTTTTGAGAAGATCTGGGAGTGATTGCTAAGCCTTCCCCACCAGTCTCTGAGTGAGGAAGGACATCTTTTCCTCACCTTAAGACACTGAACTTTATTGGGTCCTAAGGTAGTAAGTGGATTTTTGTGGCTGCATGACCCCTAAAAGCCACAGCCTGGAATTCACCAAGAGTTGCCCCAAGTTCATGTCTTTGCTCAAAGCGAAAAGTTGGCACCTCTGCCTGTAAATCACCTGAATGGATCTTGCAAGCCAAAGTTTGAGAAACCTTCCTATAAAGGTAAGATGCAAGGGGTAGGAACTCATGGTAAGCTCCATGAGGACAAGGACCAAGATCATCACTGTCAACTGTGTTGTATTTTTCATTCATTCACTCAGTTGTATTTATTATGCATTTACTATGTATAGAGCACTGTCCTAAGTGCTTGGGAAAGTATAATACAACAGTAAAGAGTGACAACCCCTGTCCACTACAAGCTCCTAATCTAAAGTGGGGGAGGCAGACATCAATATGAATAAACAGACATCAATATAAATAAATAAAATTATAGATATAGACACAAGTGCTTTGGGGTACTCTATTAATGATGTGTATATATCTGTAATTATATTTATTTTGATGGTATTGACACCTGTCTACTTGTTCTGTTTTGCTGTCTGTCTCCCCCTTCTAGACTGTGAGCCTGTTGTTGGATAGGGATTGTCTCTATATGTTGCCTAATTGTACTTTCAAAGCACTTAGTACAGTGTTCTGCACACAATAAGTGCTCAATAAATGTGATTGAATGAAGGTAAACGTGTGGGGTTGGGAGTGGGGGACCAAGGACCATGTCGACACAAAAGGAAGTGGGAGGTGAGGAAATGTGGGGCTTAGTCTGGTAAGGCCTCTAGGGTAAGGTACTCTCCCAAGCTCTTAGTACAGTGCTCTGCACACAATAAACCTCAATAAATACCATGAATTGATTAAAGAGATATCTGTCCAAAGAGTCCTTTAAATACTCCTTACCACTCAACTCTAAAACCTCTTCATCAGAGAGGCTTTTTGATGTCAAAAACTTCCACTATGTAAAGGCCCATTTAGCATTAGTCGTAGCTCAGACAAGCAATGACAAGTAATTGAAGTGAATGGGAAGTGTCTAGTAAATGGTGACAATTGCCAACAAGCCGGAACATGTATTAGAGCAATATCCAAGTACCAGCTCAAAAGATTCACAGACAGTTGAAATGAAAGCCGAAAGTGTGGCTAATTCAAATGTCTTTAGTTTGTATGTAATGGAGAAATTTGCATTACAGCACTGAGAAGCCAAAGGAGTGAGACCTCAAAAGTAAGTTAAGTAACTTAGTTTCCAGTTAATAACCAAGAAATGTAGCAAATACTCTTTTTTTAATTGAAAGTTGGAGATGCAGCTCCATTCAATAGATAGGGCCAGCAGTCCTGTTGAGGTAAGATAAAGTGTGATGACAAAGCGCTCAGTAAATAGGATTGAATGAATTAACCAACGGCAGATATCCAAGTAAATTGTTTGGATATACAAATTTTGAAACAACAACCCCTTTCAACTCCTTGTTTTTGATGTGTAGTGGGTCATTCATGGCGGTAAAGTTGCATCAGCCCCAATTACTGGAAAGACTTCTCACCTAATTTATATTCAGTGGCCTGGTTTCAGGGTTCTTGCTCTATTGAATAGCTCAAACTAATACTCAGTTGCCTTGTCAGCTCCCAATCTTCCACTGAGTGGAATAGAGACAAAAAGGATGGGGAAGAATGTAGAAGAAAGAAATCTGGAGGGTTCAGGATTCCAGAGAGGAGGCCAAACTGGTCAAGTTCGTGCCTGCCCTGGATCACAGCTTCCAACTGTCCAGCCAGACTGCAAATTGAAAATTGGATTGAAATTGGATTGAAAGTGGTCCTGGCCTCAAATGTGGGTAATTGAAGAATGGTGGCTTCACCTACCAGGGTTCAGTGCAGCTTTGGTGGTTTCTGTCCCAGAGCCTAGTGCAAAACTATTTTTTTTCCAAAATATTTAAGTGCTTACTATGTGCTACATACTATACTAAGTACTAGGCTGGATACAAGCTAATCAGGTTGGAAACATCCCTGTCCCACATGGAACTCACAGTTTGTCTTAAGACTCACTGTTACACATGACGTAAGTGAGACACAGAAGAGTTGTGACTTGCTCAAAGATGCACAGCAGACCCAGACTGAGCTCCCTTTTTCCTCTCCTCCTCCCCATCCCCCCCAACTACCTCCTTCCCCTCCCCACAGCACCTGTATGTATATTTGTACAGATTTATTACTCTATTTATTTTACTTGTACATATTTACTACTTATTTTCTTAATGATGTGCATATAGTTTTAATTCTATTTGTTCTGAAGATTTTGACACCTGTCTACATGTTTTGTTTTGTTGTCTGTCTCCCCCTCCTACACTGTGAGCCCATTGTTGGGTAGGGACCGTCTCTATATTTTGCTGAGTTGTACTTCCCAAGTGCTTAGTACAGTGCTCTTCACACAGTCAGTGCTCAATAAATATGAATGAATGAATGGTGGGTCAGGATTAGAACCCAGGTGCTACTCACTCTGTTTCATGTTCTATCTCTTAGGCCATTATGGCCTGGTGTAAAGAACGTAGGTTTGAGAGTCCTAGGTCTTCTGTTGTCTGCTGTGCAACCTTGGGCAAAATCACTTAGCTCATCTATAAAATGGGGGTTTGAGACTTGTTCTCTCTCCCCCTTAGATGTTGAGACAAGGACTTTCTTGTCTGATTATTTTGTATTTTATAGCTACCAAGTAAAAACCTGGCATAGGAAGCAAGTACCACTTTCATTATTATTATTATTAAGTACAGACTCTAAATTCATTATGGGCAGGGATCATCTTGTACTTTCCCAAGCGCTTAGTAGTGTTCTGCACACAAGTGCTCAATAAATATCATTATTATGTGCCTTCTTATTGTGCCTCAATCTCCCCTGTCTCGCCACTGACCCCTGGGCTATGTCATTCCTTCATTCATTCAACTGTATTGAGTGCTTACTGTGTGCAGAGTGCTTGGAAAGTACAATTCAACAACAGAGACAATCCCTGCCCACAACGGGCTCACAGTATATCATAATATAAAATATAAAATATCATTATTATTTACTCCCTTTTCTCCACTCCTATTTTCTTACTGCTCCTCCTGTCATTATAGACAGTCCTTGTAAAGAACGACATTGTGCATTCCTCTTGCTAGAAATCTCTACAAGGCTTCTTGTTTATTTTTGAATCACAGAATTCCAGTAAGCACTGGTTTTTCAAGACATAAAATTGGCCCAGAAAAACTGGACCAGGCCTTGGCAAGGCATATATTTTCACTTGCCCTGATCCCCCCAAATCAAATATCAGGTCACCTTTAATGTGGTTGACCTAACTTTTCCTTAGTGATCACTTTAATAGACCGTTATGGTCTGATCGTCCATGAGCACACCCAGCCTTCAGAACCTAGATCTTCACATGTGATAGCATGTTTGCCAAATTCTATATTTGGGTTGTGTTTAATTTGAAATAGATTTTGAAAAATGCCTTGTACACTCCTATTATAATTATAGGGGTTATTATTATAGTAATAATGGTATTTTTTAAGTGATTACTATGTGCCAAGCATTGTAATGAGCAACTATGTGATAACCAGGCTGGACATAGAACCTGTTCCACAGCCTTAGATTGTGAGCCCCATGAGGGACAAGGACGACTCCTTTTAATTATCTTTTATCAACCCTAGCACTTAGTATAATGCTTGGCACAGAGTGTTTAACAAGTACCACTAATTATTATTATTACTATCATTATTACATGGGGCTCACAGTCTGAGTAGGAAACAATCCTTGTTATCACTTGGCAGCCCATTACTTATATTTAATGTGTGTGATACAGTCAGAGCTCAATAAACATGACCTTTATTTGTATTTTTAGCTACTGAAACATTTTTTCCCCTTTAAAGGAATGACTCTACTTATTTTCCAATTCTCTCCAACAGCAAATCAAAAGTTGACTTCCAGTCTGCTACTGTTGTCTTAAAAAAAAAACCCAACAAAATTAATCACATTGTAGAAATAACATTGCTAAGCTCTGTAGGAAAGTCATTAGTTTCAGTAAGTCAGGTGGCTACAAATCCCTTTTTTTCCCTTTTTCTTTTTTGTCTTGAATTCGTGAATGGGCCTGAGGGAATGTAGTGGGATATAATATCCTCCTGAATTTGAGGTTGCTATCACCTAGATTGCTTCAGAGTGGAGAGCAATTGTGTATTCAATCTGACACTCTGCCATTGCGAAGTCAGAATGACTACCTTCATGGATACTGGAAGAGTTGTTGAAAAAGCTAAGGCTAGAACTATTAAAGGTCAGTCGTATATCTTTGGCATGGCCTTGAATTAGAAATGGGTTTTGCTTAATTAGAGGAAGTGCAGTTTATTGTAAATCAGACGGAAGATGTAGATCCAACAGATAGCAAAACCAAGTTCATGACTACACTTATTTTGGATCCAATTTTACTCAGAAACAAAGTCCCCATTTTATTGAACTCAAAAGAATACCCTTTAGATTTAAGTGATTTATTCTTAAGGAAAATGGTGTCATCTAGTCTGGAAAAAAACTACTGAAAGGGAAGTTCAAGTATATTAAAGGAGTTAGGCAATTTGAAGATATTTTTCTTTTTTTTTTCTTTTTTTTTTTTTAGTAGATGTGCTCTCCTGTGGTGTTCAGATTTTGACCCTCGCTGGAGGCAGGAGACTGGACCTGATAGCTGCTTTCATTCATTCATTCGATCATATTTATTGAGTGCTTACTGTGTGCAGAGCGCTGTACTAAGCACTTGTGAAAGTACAATGCAGCAATAGAGACGGAAAATCCCTGCTCACAACAAGCTCACAGTCGAAAGCGGGGGGGAGACAGACGTCAGTACAAGTAAACAGACATTAATATAAATAAATAACACACATTACAGATATATACATAGGTGCTGTGGGGTGGGGAGAAGGGGGAAGAGCAAAGGGAGCGAGTCACAGTGATGTGGAGGATGAGGAAAAATGGGGCTTACTCTGGGAAAGCTTCTTAGAGGAGACCTGCCTTCAGTAAAACTTTGAAGAGGGGAGAGTAATTGGCAGTTGTGAGGAGGGATGGAGTTCCAGGGCAGAGGTAGGATGTGGGCTAGGGGTTGGCGGTGAGACAGGCAAGATCAAGGCACAGTGAGAAGGCTAGCACCAGAGGAGCAAAGTGTGCAGGCTGGGTTGTAGAATGAGAGAAGGGAAGTGAGGTAAGAGGGGGTAAGGTGGTGGAGAGCTTTAAAGCCAATGGTGATGAGTTTTTATTTGATATGGAGGTGGATAGGCAATCACTGGAGACTATTGAGGAGGGGGCGTCACATGCCCTGAACGTTTCTGTAGAAAGAAAATACAGGCAGCGAAGTAAAGTATGAACTGGAGTGGGGAGAGGCAGGAGGTTGGGCTGATGCAGTAATCTAGGTGGGATAGGAAGAGCGATTGTACTAACATGGTACTGGTTTGGTTGGAGAGGAAAGGGCTGATTTTAGTGCTATTGTGAAGGTGAAGCCAAGAGGGTTTGGTGATGGATTGGATAGGTGGGTTGAATGGGAGAGCAGAGTCAAGGAAGATGCCAAGGTTATGGACTTGTTTGGGAGGGAGGGCTTTTGGGGGGTGGGGGAGATGTGGGCATGTTTGAAGGCAGTTCAACGTTCATTGAACGGTTGAACATGGCTGTTAAGGAGGGAAGGGGAGAAAGCATTTACAAGAGGTGAAGGAACAGGGTCTGATGCGCATGTGGAGAGGGTGGCATTTAATAATAATAATAATAATGGCATTTGTTAAATGCTTACCATGTGCAAAGCACTGTACTCAGCGCTGGGGAGGATACAAGGTGATTAGGTTGTCTCATGTGGGGCTCACAGTCGTAATCCCCATTTTACCGATTCATTCATTCAATCATATTTATTGAGCGCTTACTGTGTGCAGAGCACTGTACTAAGCTTTTGGGAAGTACAAGTTGGCAACAAATAGAGATGGTCCCTACACAACAGCGGGCTCGCAGTCTAGAAGGGGGAGACAGACAACAAAACAAAGCATATTAACAAAATAAACTGAATAGAATAGTGAATATATACAAGTAAAATAAATAGAGTGATAAATCTGTACAAACATATATACAGGTGCTGTGGGGAGGGGAAGGAGGGAAGGCGGGGGATGGGGAGGAGGGGGAGAGGAAGATGGCTCTGTCTGGGAGGTAACTGAGGCTCAGAGAAGTTAAGTGACTAGCCCAAGGTCACTCAGCAGACATGTGGCAGAGTGGAGATTCAAACCCATGATCTCTGACTCTAAAGCCCGTGCTCTTTCCACTGAGCCATGCTGCTTCTGTAATAATGATAGCATTTATTAAGCACTTAGTGTGCAAAGCACCATTCTAAGCACTGTGGAGGTTACAAGGTGATCAGGTTGTCCCACGGGGGCCTCCCAGTTTCATCCCCATTTTACAGATGAGGGAACTGAGGCCCAGAGTAGTGAAGTGACTTGCCCAAAGTCACACAGCTGGCAATTGGCAGAGCTGGGATTTGAACCCCTGACCTCGGACTCCAAAGAAAAATCAGGAGATCTCTGGAGATACTGCTGGAAAGGATGGGAGAGTTGAAGAGGGGGCCCAGAAGAGGAGGAGGAATTGAAGGGGGGAGGGGTGATTGGGGGGAGCTCACACCTGATGGTGTTAATTTTCTTAATAAAGTAGATGGCCAAATCACTGGGAGCAAGGGATGGGGGGAGGCAGGGTGACAGGGGGCCCGAGGAGGGAGTTAAATGTCTGGAACAACTGGCGAGGGTGATGGGCATCAAGAAGGGAAGATAAATTGTTTTACGTCAGAGGAGAGGGCAGAATTAAGGCATGAAAGGATAAACTTGAAGTGAGCAAGTTGGACTGATGTTTAGATTCCCGCCAGCAGCATTCTGCAGTTCGAGCATAAGAGTGAAGGAGGTGGATAATGCAGGTGATCCAGGGCTGTGTGTTTAGTGGTATGAGAGCAACAACATATGTTGCCAACTTGTACTATATGTTGCCAACTTGTACTTCCCAAGCACTAAGTACAGTGCTATGCACACAGTAAGTGCTCAATAAATACGATTGAATGAATGAACAAAGGGATAGGGGAAAGAGTGAGTTGAGTTGAGTAGAGAGGGTGGCGTCCAGAACATCTACTTGGTCATCAAAAGTGGGTAGACTGGGTATGGAGGCCAGGTAGGGTGTGATGTACTGAGAGAGTAGGATGTGTTTGAGAGATCGGAGGTGTCTGTGGTGGAATAGCTTAGATTTATGGTGAGGAGGCAAGTGAGAAGTTTGTGGTCAGAGAGAGATTTCAGAGTTGGTGAGGGGAGAGATTGTGCGGTGTTTTAGATCCCTTCTAGCCCTGAGAGTCTAAGCATTATAGTTGTGGTCTCCCCTCACCAGCTACACATTCCATAATGGGTTTGGTTGTTAGTTTAGCTTCTTGAGGTCCCTTCTACTTTTTTATGGCATTTAATAAGCGCTTATTATGTGCAAAGCACTGTTCTAAGTGCTGGGGAGGTTACAAGGTGATCAGGTTGTCCCACAGGGGGGTCACAGTCTTAATCCCCATTTTACAGATGAGGGAACTGAAGCCCAGACAAGTGAAATGACTTGCCCAAAGTCACACAGCTGACAACTGGCAGAGCCAGGATTTGAACCCATGACCTCTGACTCCAAAGCCCGGGCTCTTTCCACTGAGCCATGCTGGTTCTCTACTTCTGCAGTTCTAAATGGACCTATCACATGCAGAGAGATTTTGGCAAACCTATAAATGGGAGAGTTATGAGAAATTCCAACAAAGGAGTTTTTGCAAACTTCTGGAGATTTTTAAAGTCAGGATCAACAACAATGGAATTGAAAGTGCTTAAATACTTGCTCCACAGAGATGAGTGCTTACTAACTGCAGAACCCTGTAATAAATGCTTGAAAATGATAATAACGATTATGGTATTTTTTAAGCACTTACTATGTGTGAAGCACTGTACTAAGCACTGGGATGGCAAATCAGAGACCGTGTCCCACTAGGGGCTAACACTCACCCATTTTACAGATGAGGTAACTGTGACCCAGAGAAGTGAAGTGACTCATCCAAGGCCACACAGCAAAGTGACAGAACTGGCTGTCCTCCTATTTGAACTCAAAGGTATTCAATCCACAGTCTCTGTGACCCTTCATTTTGTCCTCCAGAAGAGATTTTTTACCCATATAAGTGAGCATCTTTTCCCAGATGCATGTTTTATTCATCTCAGTAAAGACACAGCTTTGGGTTTTGGCCAATAACCTTTTCTGAATGGTAAAAAGAGAATGCTGGAAACTGAAGCTTTGTCTTTGGAAATTAAAGTGATGTTTCAAGTGAAAGTTTTATTTGCTCATGTCCTTACACCATGGAACAGAAATGGAAAAGAAAACAACATCTGGAGTTTTTTGTGACCCCTTTGCAGCCAGAGCAATTGGAGAATTCTGTGTAAGCAATGGAACCAGCCCCTGGTGTCCTTCTTCGTTGCCAGTTGTGAGCAAGCAGGTTAATTTAGTTGGGCCTGAATCTTTCTGTGACCCTATGGGCCATTGGTTGTTGGTTTACTATCCACCTGAAATGATAGATGAAATGAGACATGGATGAAGTCATGTGAGTCTACAGATTCAAGGCAGGTGGGAATTCAAGGAAGTTTTAGGGAAATCTAAAAGCCCCCCATTTTTCCCACCTTATACAGGGCTTAAGTGGGATTATGAGGACAGTAATTGTGGTGTGTCATGTGCTTAATCTGTACTTTGGTGCAATCGGCTCAGGCACTGGCCCTGTTGCACTAGGGGTTTGGAGTCTATAGGGTAGGGAGAACTGGTATTGATACCCCGTTTTAAAATGCGGAAGCTCAGCACAGAGAAGTCAAGTGACTTGTCCAAGGTCACACAGCAGGCAAGTGGCAGAAGCAGGATTAGAACCAGGTCTCCTGACACCCAGTACTTGCTCTTTCCCCTGGGTTGCACTGCTTCCCTACTCTGTCTTTATTCTATCTTCTTTCTCAAAAGTATCAATGCCATAGAAGGAGCAGTTTATGAAAAATCAAAAGCATGAAAGTAGAGATAATGTTTGGAGAAGCAGCGTGGCTCAGTGGAAGGAGCCTGGGCTTTGGAGTCAGAGGTTATGGGTTCAAATCCCAGCTCTGCCAACTGTCAGCTGTGTGACTTTGGGCAAATCACTTCACTTCTCTGTGCCTCAGTAACCTCAATGGGGATGAAGACTGTGAACCCTCTGTGGGACAACCTGATCACCTTGTAACCTCCTCAGCGCTTAGAACAGTGCTTTGCACATAGTAAGCACTTAACATACCATTATTATTATTACCCTTAGAAGCAGCATGGCTCAATGGAAAGAGCACAGGCTTGGGAGTCAGAGGTCATGGGTTCTAATCCCGGCTCTGCCGCTTGTCAGCTGTGTGACCTTGGGCAAGTCACTTAACTTCTCTGTGCCTGTTACCTCATCTGTAAAATGGGGATTAGGACTGTGAGCACCCCCGGGGGACAACCTGATCACCTTGTAACCTCCCCAGTGCTTAGAACAGTCCTTTGCACATAGTAAGTGCTTAATAAATGCCATTATTATTATTATGTTGATATAAGAAAAGCATTGTAGAAAGTTTTTAGATCATAAGGTCCCTCAGGGCAGAGATTATGTCTACCACGCTGTTGTACTGTACTCACCCCCAAGTGCTGCTGCTGCTTCAACTGCTGTCAAGCCTTTTTTTCATTCATTCAATCGTATGTATTGAGCACTTACTGTGTGCAGAGCACTGTACTAAGCGCTTGGGAAGTACAAGTTGGCAACGTATAGAGATGCTCCCTACATTTCCGACCCATTGGGACTCCGTGGATACACCCTCTTCAGAATGTGTCATCTTCTGTCATTCATTCATTCAGTCCTATTTATTAAGTGCTTACTGTGTGCAGAGCACTGTACTAAGCACTTGCAAAGAACAGATAGGTAACATATAGAGACGGTCCATACCCAACAAACGGGCTCACATTCTAGAAGGGAGACAGACAACAGAACAAAACATGTAGACAGGTGTCAAAACCATCAGAATAAATAGGATTATAGCTATATAATCATTAATAAATAGAGTCATTAAATAGAGTAGTAAATATGTACAAATACATACAAGTGCTGTGGGAGGGGAAGGAGGTAGGGTGAGGGGGTGATGAGGAGGAGAGGAAAAAAGGGGTTCAGTCTGGGAAGGCCTCCTGGAAGAGCTGAGCTTTCAGTAGGGCTTTGAAGGGAGGAAGAGAGCTAGCTTGGAGGATGTGTGGAGGGAGGGCATTCCAGGCCAGGGGAAGGACATGGGCCAGGGTTTGATGGCGGGACAGGCGAGAACAAGGCACAGTGAGGAGGTTAGCGGCAGAGGAGTGGAGAGTGTGGGCTGGGTTGGAGGAGGAGAGGAAGGGAGCTGAGGTAGGAGGGGGCGAGGTGATGGACAGCCTTGAAGCAGAGAGTGGGGAGTTTTTGCTTGATTTGTAGGTTGACAAGCAACCACTGGAGATTTTTGGGGAGGGAAGTGATATGCCCAGAGCATTTCTGTACAAAGATAATCCGGGTAGCAGAGTGAAGTAAAAGTATAATATCAGTGATTGATCTTGGCCTACCATTCCTCCAAGGTATGAGGGTAAGTCCTGGAGGGTTTTGAAAGAGTGGTAGAATAGCTCTTCGAGCTCCAACACTGTGGTTCACTTTCCTCCTTATCTTTAGTAGCATAGATTGAGAAGGTGTTGGGTGCAGATCGCTATGCTAGACACATATGTTGCCAGCCTGTACTTCCCAAGCGCTTAGTACAGTGCTCTGCACACAGTAAACGCTCAATAAATATGATTGAATGAATGGAGACATACAATAGAAGTAAATACAAAAATAGCCGCCCCTCCGTTAAGAAAACTTTTATAAATCTCTCTCTCTCTCTCTCTCTCTCTCTCTCTCTCTCTCTCTCTCTCTCTCTCTCTCTCTCTCTCTCTCTCTCTCTCTCTCTCTCTCTCTCTCTCTCTCTCTCTCTCTCTCTCTCTCCCTCCTCTCTCCTCTCTCCTCTCTCCTCTCTCCTCTCTCTCTCTCTCTCTCTCTTTTCCCACCATGGGGTAGTGGTTAGTACACAGGGCTGGGAGTCAGAAGGCCATGGGTTCTAATCCCATCTCTGCCACTTGTCTGCTATGTGGCCTTGGGCAAGTCACATCACTTCTCTGTGCCCATTACCCCGCAAGTGCTTAGAACAGTGCTTGGCACAGAGTAAGCGCTTAACAAATACCACCATCATCTGTAAAAACTGTGAGCCCCATGTGAGACAGGGACTGTAACCAAACCAATTTGCTTCAGTACACCTCAGCACTCAGTACTGTGCTTGGCAAACAGAAAGCACTTAACAAATGCCACTATTTATTATTATTATTGTTAAGCCAAGCCTCCTCCACCACTGCAACTCCTTCACCCCTGGCCTTCTCTCCTTCTGCCCCATATTCTCTGGACAGAAGGACCTAATGGAGAGCACAATTCTCAGAGGAAGGAAATCTGATTCCAATTCCAGCTCTGCAACGTATTTGCCTGCTCTGTGACTTTGGGCAAATCACTTGAACTCTATATGACTCAAGTTTCCTCATGTGTGAATGGTGATTAAATATCTGTTCTTCCCCCTCTTTACCCTGTAAGCCCCATGTGGGACAGGAACTGTGTCTGATCTAATTGACTCGTATCTACACAAGCACTTAGTACAGTTTGGCATGGACTAGTGCTTAGCTACTACGATTCTTGAGGCAACCTCAGAGGAAGTGTGCTGTCCGATGAAATCTACGGAACTTTATAATTTGGATGAATAAAAGTAAAGGTCATTTGATTCTTCGTAATAAACTCATATAACTGTATTCAGTATCCATGACACTAAACCAGGTGATTCACTCCTGTGGAATATAATATTATCTAAAGTGAGAGAAATATAGGTTTGGCTAATTATTCAGGAAGCGAATGTTTGAAGATTAATGACCTAAGAATACCTGTCAAAATAATAATTGCAAATGATAATGCCTGGATTTTCTGCCACTGTCGGTTGAACTGTGTTACACAACCTAGAAGTTAATTGTGGATGGGAGTTTTCCCATTAGTGACAATTTACACTTCTTTGTATTTGAATTTTTCCCACTGACGTAAGATCTCTTCATTACCAGCATAGAATGAATGGTGTGATTCTCTCATTAGAATCTGCAATACAGTGTGACCTAAAGGATAGAGTCTGTGTGTGTACGTTTTCAAGGTGAATTTTGAGAAAGCTGTCTTGTGTTCCAAGAGAAGAATGTTAATGATGAGAGCACGTGTGTGTCACTGAGAGACATTTGCAATGACATCCTAATTCTTTCTTTAGGCATTTAAAGATTGTCCTCTGCTGTGCTGTTAGATTCATCACGTCTGAAGTCTGGCCTAAATAACTGTCCCAAAATGTACTATTTGACAAGCATCTGGTGTGAAAAGGGATCTGGAAGTGAGTGTCATGATTTGCATACTTGGAAATCACTCTCCTGCAAAATGTGATGTGAAATGACCCTTAGTAAGTATTTTTAGGCCCTGCCTTGTTTAAAAAAAACAACACATGAATGGTATTGAAGTAATTGTGTTAACAGAATATTCTCTATTTTCAAGGTTGAACTACAATTATAATGTGAGTCCCGTGTCCTTGAAAAACATCATGTTCTAGATTATGAACTCATTGTGGGCAGGGAATGTGTTATGTTGCACCCTCCCATGTGCTTCGCAGAGTACTTTGCCCACAGTAAGCGCTCAATAAATACGATTGAATAAATGAATGTTATGGGAAAACTTATAGAAATGAATGGGTGAAGAGGTAGATGGTTGAAATATACCACCAGGACTGCACCCCAAGTCTGGTAGTTGCTTGTAGAGGCCAAGGAAGGACTGAAAACCTGAATTATGTCAGCAAGTCCTTGGATTAATGTAGTAACAGTTCGGATGGAGAGGAAAAGGAGGATTTGGGGCATGTTGTGAGGGTTGAACTGACAGGATTTAGTGATAAATTGACTATGAGTGTTGAATGAGAGAGATGAGTCGAGGATAATGCCAAAGTTATGGGCTTGTGAGACAGGATAGTGGTGCTATATACAGTGATGGAAAAATCAGAGGAAGAGAGGGCTTGGGTGGGAAGGCAAAGAATTGTGTTTTGGATATGTTGAAGTGATGGTGAGAAATACAAGCAGAGGTGTTTTGAAGGCAGGAGGAAATATTAAACTACAGAGAGGGACAGAGAACAGGGCTAGAGATGTAGATTTGGGAATCATCCTTATAGAGAGAGGAATTTAAGCCATAGGAGTGAATGAGTTTTCCAAAGGTGTGGGTGTAGATGGAGACTAGAAAGGGATCCAGAACTAACCTTGTGGGACTTCCACCATTAGGGGGGTGGGAGGCAGAAGAGTCTGCACAAATAAGGAGACCAGAGCTGGAACATTGGAGGAAAGTGTGGTTGTTTCCAGAGTACGTTGAACTGGTCTCACCTACCTCAGCTGAGTTTCAGTATGGCAACTTGGCCTAGAAAGAACTACCCTCTACAATCCAGAATGAACACATGAAAAATGGAAACTTAAAGAAGGAATGTATTTCAGGAAAGTATTTGAACAAATAGGAGAAGCAACTGAAAAGAGGAGTTTCAACCCCTCTGAAACACCAAAGAAGTTTACAAGAGATCAGTCAGTGTTCTTGTCAGTTGTTGGACCAAAAGAACCTGAAGTCTTGGTAATGCTAGGCAAAGCAGTTCCTTGTTATCATTAAAGTGAGAAGAGATTCTGATTCCTGTGAAAAATGTAGCTACAAAGGTCCACTTGGGAGAAAGTGTTCTGAATTTAGAAATAGTTTAAAAGGCCCAACTTTAATGCTGAAATGTGGTGCAATGTTACAAGAAAAACTAACCTGTCAATTTGTGCAAAAAACAAATCTCAGAAAGGCCTCTGTGGAGAAAGGTTTTGCTTTCCCCCCCCCCCCCCCCCCCAGAAGCCTGGACAGGCATCCAAAATCGATTCCCACAGCTCTCCAATGCCACTTGCTCAATTCCTTGAGTGAGGAACAGACAGTGGAAAGAAGAGGCTCAGTAGTGTCAACAGGATAAAGCAGTTGGAAAATGATCTAATGCTTGTTTCACTGTTCAAAGACAAGGCTCTCACAGCAGGATAGAAGATATAAGAAATGTAAATATCGGCTGTTTGCTTGGTGGATGTCAGGCAGGCAGAGGACTGTCTTTGTCCTCCACGGAACTTTCTGAGCAGGGTTTCAGACCTAATTGCCAATCACTGTCCTTCAGAAATGACAAATGAAGCTTTTTAATTACATATATGGAGGGGAAATACGGAATCGTGTGATCATTTTGGCTACACTTGCAGATAAAAACGGGTCATTGATCCAACAGAGCCTGAAAAATTTAATTAGCAAGCTTAGGAAATGGATAAAAATTATGTATTTAGCTCTACTTTCCTAGAATATTGAAAGAATGGTACTCCCCCCTCCTAGTGGGGGATGGATATCGTAATAATGATTGTGGAATTTGTCAAGCACCGTGCTAAACACTGGGCTGAAACAAGAAAATCAGGTTGGTCACAGTCCCTGTTCCCTTTGTGACCCAGGCAGAGATTAAAACAAATGCTTGTTTTATGGTATTTGTTAAGCACTTACTATGTGTCAAGTACTGTTGTTCTAAGCACTGGAGTACATAAAAGTTTATCAGATTGGACCCCATACCTGTCCCACCTTGGGTGTTCATCAGTATTGACACACCTTCAGAAGGGAGGGAAGTTTTCCCCCCAAATGCTAAAACACTGATATAAAAATATCTTCTTACCGCCAACAGATATACTATTACGCTACCAAAATCAAATTCATTTCTAAGAAAATACTTTAGAAAATATGATGATGAGAAACATTCAATAACATCTCACCTTCCTTAATATGTTAGTTTTTCCCCCACATACTTCAAAGGTGATTATTATTAATACTAATGCTTATTGTTATTATTAACTTATTGAGTGCTTAGTGTCTCCAAAGCACTATACAAAGCACTTGGGAGAATACAATATAACAAGAAACACACATTCCCTGCCCACAACAAACTGAATGTCTAAAGGATCTGAAGATAAAATGGAGACACTTAACTTGAAATCTATAGTTGAGCTGGAACCCCCTTGAATAAATGAAATAGGTCAGAAATTGGGACCTTTTCTAAGGATATAGAAGAGAATGGGATTCAGGCATTCTACAAAATTTCTAGGAATTTACCTAGTTGTTTTCCAGGAACATAGGCAGCCTTTTTTCTGCCTGAGAGAGGAACCAGCAGGGAAGGATGATTTTCGCACTTGTTTCTGCTTGGCTGTAGACCTGGGAGAGACCCAAATTTCTTTCAGATAAACCCTATAGGTAACAGCAGCGGGGAAGTTCTTTTACACGTATGTGCAACCCCGGATCATCGCTCCCCTCCACCACAAACACACATACACATGCAAACTCACTGAAACATACAGCATGGACAGACCCATCTTCATCTCTATTCTCAGTAGAAATATTTTGTGGCAAATTGCATATTTTCATCTGGCTTTTTATCCTCCTTCCAAGCAATGATGTAGATAGGAAGAAAACTTGAAAGAAATTTTAAGAATAAGAAAACAGGATAAGCTGTTCATTTAGATATAAGTATTCCATCCATAGTCACTTTTGTGTCTTATTCTACAGAGATGGTGGGCACTGTTTGGAAACTGGAAATAGTCATTACTTTGGTGTCCTTGAGTTTGAAGATTATTCTACCGACCTTTAGATTTTTATATTGGTGTGACTGGAGACTAATGTAACGAACAACCACCTTCTGCATTTATGTGCAGGAACAATTTCCCCTTTATTTTTCCTGGTGTCACAATCTTTCTGAAGCCACTAATCCAAGCCAGTGACCACAAATCTAATTGATGAACTTTAGGGTGGTTTGTCTTCTGCTCTATCACAACTGCTCACTGTTATGCTATATTATTTAAGGTTTGGTTTTCTTGTCTTTAATGGTACTTACCATGGAATATTAGCACTTTCAGTGTACCAAGTACAGGGATGGATACAATATGATCAAATGGGACCCAGTCTCCCTCGTACTGTGCCTCACATTCTAAGAGGAAGGAGAACAGGTATTTAGTCTTCATTTTTCAGATGAGGAAATTGATGCACAAGAAAGTCAAATGACTTGCCTAAGGTCACACAGCAGGTAAGTGATGGGGCCCAGAAATCTTGGATCCCAGTCATGTGCTCCTCCATTAGGCCACGCTGCTTCTCAAGGTTGGTTCTTCTGTCTGCCTTGTATTAAGAAGTTTTATGGTCACCCTATTTTGGGTGACGATAAAGAAGATTCTTGGGTATCTTGATATCATCCTCAAATGTTCCAACTAGGGAAGACATAATGAGCATTATTTTAAAGTTAGTGGTTTGACCACTTTCCAGAACCTCCAGGAACCCATCTTGCTACTTAATGCTAACTATAGCCCATAGATTATGTTAGTGGAATTAGACAGTCAGTGTCATGTCTGTAGCAGGTCCAGGCCTCCCAGCCACAAAGAAATTGAACACAAAATTATTCTATTTGTTTTTCCTTTTATCCTAATGTCACGCTTCGCTCTACCAGGCTCTCAGAAGAACACGCTGGCCTTCTCATTTCAATAGTCTCCTTGTTTGTCTGTCTTTGTGTCATTAGACAATCCATTTTTGGGGTAACAGAATTCCAAGGCAACATTCAGCTTAGTACGGTTAATAGGGATCCTTGGTTCATTCTTTCATTCAATCATATTTATTGCATGCTTAACGTGTGCAGAGCACTGTACTAAGTGCTTGGGAAGTACAAGTTGTGTTTAGGGCTTAAGAAGTGCAGCCTGGCACATGACATCAGTCTTCAGGCTAATTGTCGATCCACAAGGCTTTTTGCACATTCTGAAAAGCAGTTCATCATGTTTTTCATATTCTCTCATGTGTATGCATGGGAAACCTAGTCTAATAACTTCGGTATGAGTGATTCAAGGACTTGATGATGCTCTCATTCGGCTAAATTAAACACTTCCTGAAGGATAAGAATCTTATTCTGATATCCATAGAATCTTTTTCCGACATCCGGAACCAATTACTGATTGCATTCTCAAGCATGCTTGGATTAAACCCTGTCCTTGGGCTCATTTTTACCAGGAAAAACAAAATCTACCAGCATCTGCACATTTAACAGTTTCAGAATGGTCTTGTGCAGGTCAAGTCTTCCATTTCTAGCAAACATCTCATTAGGCAAAATCTACATTCAAAATATCAGAGAATATAGCCTCTATATTCTATGGAAATGTGTTTATTTTAATGTACTGGAGGCCTAATAAGGCAAGTACTTGATTTTTATTATGAGAAAATGCCCAGAACAATGAAATTCAGTAGAAGGATATCACTGCACATCATGTGCTTAGTACAGTGCTCTGAACACAGTAAGCGCTCAATAAATACGATTGCATGAATGAATGTGCTTTGCATGTTGTTATAAGAGTGGTAACACCTCCCCAACTCTGGCATTCTTTGGCTTTATCTCTGTCGGGGTCAGGACTAGACTAGCTCCAAGATGATCTGGAATATTGGCTTTTCCATGTCTCCTTGCCCCCGTGCAAAGCACTGCGAAAGACCTGAGGATCTGAGCGTGCATTCTGGAGATGGCTGCGCCACACAGATTATTCATATAGATCATTAAGAAGTCCTTCAACAGTAAAGGCAAAAGAAAAATACATGCATATGTAACATTTGAAACTAAAATTTCCATCAGGGTTGCTCTCCAGGTTTTCAGTGGTTACTGAAAAGCCAGAAGCGTGATCCGCAAGCCCTTTTCCGTTTAAGCCTGTCCTGTGGCTAATGATATTAGTGTTGCTGCTTGAAGCTTGTTGTCGTTAACAACTCTGCTTCCAGAGAAGTGTCGGCGTGGGAGATAAATGAAACACAGTTCTAGGAAGCTAAGTGCGTATGATCCCGGCATAAATGAGATCATGGTCTGAAAGTATCGACTGCAATAAGGAGCTCCTGGTAAACCTGACAAATATATCTCTTATCCTGTTGTGACAAAGGAATGATGCAGCATTACCTTGGGTTTATACTGTTCTTTTATTTCTAAGCAATCAAAACACTTTTACATCTAGAGTTCTCATTTTCCGCATCAGTGTACATCCAAAGTAGGAAAGGATAGCTAATATTATCCCCATTTGACAGATGGGGAAAAAAAAAACTGTTACCAAAGTTAATTTCATTCATGGAGTATTTATTGAGGCTTTCTGTAGGGGAAGGGAAATGATATGCAGATCATACAGTATGTGGGATTAACTCGGAAATTTGAGGGTAATTATCCCTGAAAATAACTTTTGTTCACAAATATCCAATAATTTCAGACTATGATGACTTTCCTTAAACCTTCTCAGAAAAACAGCACGGTATAGTGGATACAGCGTGGGTCTGAGAGTTAGAGGGTCATGGGTTCTAATCCTGATTCTGCCACCTGTCTGTTGTGTGACCTTAGAAAAGTCCCTTTGCTTCTCTGTGACTGTCACCTCATCTGTAAAAAGCATATTGAGACTAAGAGCCCCATGTGAGACAGGGACTGTGTCCACCTCAATTTGCTTGTATCCACCCCAGTGCTTAATGCAGTGCCTGGAAAACAGTAAGCTTAAGAAATACCACAGTTATTATTATTAATTACCCTCCATATAGGTTTTGCAGGTGTGAACATAGCCAGAGAGCTAGTTGCAAATTAGGAACTGGAATTTAAGATCCAAACAGGCAGCTATGTTCTAATGCTGCCTCTAGAAGGAAGGAGGGAATGTGGGGAGATCATGTAGGCCTCTGGAAGAGGAATAAAAGAGGGTTGGTAGTGACACTGTGTCTGTTAGAATCAGCATTCTTCCTAATTTTACTGTTCTACGGTGATCCAAGCCAATGTAAAAATGAATCTTTCTGGTATAGTACAGAGAAGCAGCATGGTTCAGCAGAAAGAGCATGGGCTTGGGACTCAGGGGCCATGGGTTCAAATCCCAACTCCTCCAAATGTCAGCTGTGTGACTTTGGGCAAGTCACTTCACTTCTCAGTGCCTCAGTTACCTCATCTGTAAAATGGGGATTAAGAATGTGAGCCCCATATGGGACAACCTGATCACCTTGTATCCTCCCCAGCACTTAGAACAGTGCTTTGCTCATAGTAAGTGATTAATAAATGCCATCATTACTATTATCATTATCTCCAGAGTTGGTCAAATATTATAAGCAAGACTGTGATCCCACCCCACCTTCAAAGCCTTATAAAGGTCACATCTGTTCCAAGAGGCCTTCCCCTCATAAACCCCCTTTTTTCTGACACTCTTCTCCATCATCATATACTTGAAGCATTTGATATCTTCCCCGTCCTCAACTCCACAGCACTGATGCATATGTATGTAATTTATTTCTTTATATCAATATCCCTTTCTTGACTGTGAGTTCCTTTTGGGCTGGGAACATGTCTCCCAACTGTTGTATTGTCCTCTCTCAAGTGCTCAGGACAGTGATCTGAAAAAAGTAAGCACTCAATGAATACCACTGATTGAGTGATCCACCAGAAAGGACTTCTGCAATCTGACTCCATGCTGTGGCAGGATAAGAATGGAGGCACCCTGGAGAGGACTGGGAATCTTTGACTGGTTTGAGCCTACAGAATTAAATTGATATTAGAGAACTGATTTGAGAAATGCTCTTCTGGAAGTACGCATTTTAGAAGATAAAAGGCTCTTCAAAGAACAATCAAAAGAATATCCTCATTAATGCACATTATTAAAAGTCTCCATATGGTTTTGAAGTGATTCTCCTTGATTATAATTTGGTTAGTGACAACTGGTAATTTAGCAGTGCTTTTTCCACACGGAGAAAACTGTTTGGAAAGAGAGCTCCCTCACTTATTATATTCCACTTCAGGAAATGGAAAAGTAATACAGTGATTTCAAAATTTGAGCCTAAAATATAATGGTCAAAGAAAGCTATAGAGATTAGAATTCATATGGAGATATAGGGCTGAGGCAGCTCCTGATAAGAGGAAAGACACTTATTTTAATATGAATTATATCTTCATTTCTGTATTGCATTTTCACATTACTTCTATCATTTTTCCTCTCACAACAACCCTTGTGGTAAACATAAAGGCCGCTATAATTTTCTCCATTTTGCAGATTAAAAACTGAAGAAGCGAGAAGTTGAATGGCTTGTTCAAGGTCACACATCAAGCTGATAGCAGTGTTCTGACTTAAACCCAGATCCCTGACTTCCGAACTAGCCTCTTCCACTATACCATGTTGCTTTCTAGCATGTGGAAATTAAGTATGTCGCCTAATTTCTACCCTACTTTCCTAATCATGAGATGCAGTCCTCTGCACAGAATTTTTAAATTATGAGCCCCTTATGGGTTGGTGGTTGTATCTGAATCAGTGCCCTTCAGAGTCAGAGTAGTCCATCATTAATTAGCAAGACAAGACAAGATCATAAGCCACCAAGTTAGTCTTTTTCATCGAGTTTCTGCTTACCTTTTCACAGCTTTATTTGATGCAACCTGTGAGAATGGATGACCAGTGCCTTTGTAGAGTGCACTGAGGCAAGCAAAAGGCAAGGGCACAGAGGATATATTTTCAGGGTTTTAATGCGGGCAACCAACTGCAAACAGGGAGCCAACTTCTGCAGGCCAGCTTTGCTCACTATAATCAGGAAAGTAGTGCCTTTTTTGAGTGAAGGCTTCAAGGAGATCATGAGGAGCAAAGGTGAAAGCATCACTTGCTGCTGCTAAAGACATTGCGGTAGAACAAGAAATGACGTTTTGTGTGCTCGCATTTTGGAGGAAAATGTCTGTTTACACTGATATTTTCAACCACGCTGGCCCCCATAGGTAGATTTCACCTTCACTGATGTCCTCTTCAATTCAACGGACAACAGGATGTTAATGGACATAGATAATTGGTAGTTAAACATCAGAGTAGAGCAATATCCTCTTGACCTTCTGCATGAGTCACCATGACTTTCTCACAATGGCTGTCATTCACATATCACCAATAGTGGTTTATCAACTTTGATCTCAGTTAATCAAGGAAGGAGGCTGTTTTTCTTCTTTAATGGGCAAACTTCTACATCCAGGCAAAGTACAAGTCGGGAGTTTACTCAAGTCTTCACTTGACTGCTTTAGTTTATTGGAAAAAACAAGTGAAGAGATTCAGATAGTGAATACTCGGGTAGAATCCTGATTCTCACTATTGGAGAGGAATTCAGTTACTTTAGGTTAAATGTATAAGAATATATAGCAAATGAAAATGTTCAAAATAAGGCAAGGAACAGAACAGGCTCCGATGCATTAGCACTGAACACAAATTGCTCAGTTACTTCATCAATCACAGTGAGGGGGTAGTACAGCCCTAATGGCATTATAATGAGGAAAAGCTTACAGTTAAACTGATTCCAGCAAGTGTTAATTCCTGGAGTGAATATTTAATGCATTATAAAGTGTTACATGCTGAAAATGCACATAGGTTGAAATCAAATAGTAAATTGGCTTTTCTATGGCAGCTGATTATTGATACAATCTTGGCAGTGAAACCAAAGAATGTACAGTTACACAGTCAATGGAAATATAAAGGTATTTTAAGTGATCATTTTGGTTAGAGACGAGTCACAGAGTTGACTTAAAAAAATACAGAAAAATGTACCAAATAGGGTTAAGAAGTCAAAAGACTCAAAAGATCTCTCTCTGCTCCATATCCTGAGGTTGGATCATAAAAGATTATATTTAGTTTTCAGTGTTTGGGTGATGTGAGAAGAAGCATGGCCTAGTGGAAGTCAGAGGTTCTGTGTTCTAATCCTCGCTCAGCCCTTTCTCTGCTGTGACCTTGGGCAAGTCACTTAATGTCTCTGTGCCTAAGATCCTTTGCCTGAAAAATAGGGATTGAATACTTGTTATCCCCGTGAGCCCCATGTGAGACCTGATTATCTTGCATCTAGCTCAGTGTTTAGCACAGTGCCTGTCACATAGTGAACACTTAATGACAAAATTATAATTATATGCTGTCAACATTTTACTAAACAGAATAACTTTCTTAAAGCTGAAGTCATTTTTGTGTTTCTCTACCACAGGGCACAAGTTCGAATACATTAATGGTTCCTAGGACAGCAGAGCTTGCTCCTGGCTTTCCAATCGGAGCAGTCGTAGATGCTTCTCCTGTGCAATATGAGGAAGGGTTAGCTTCCAGAAAGAGAATGGATTCTTTTCTCAAAAGTTGTGAGCCTCATGGAGGACAAGGACTGTATCATTCTGATAATTTTTTATCTACTTGGGAGGCAATAATAATAATAATGGCATTTCTTAAGCGCTTACTATGTGCCAAGCACAGTTCTAAATGCTGGGGTAGATACAAGGTCAACAGGTTGTTCCACGGGGGGCTCACAGTCTTGATCCCCATTTGACAGATGAGGTAACAGAGGCACAGAAAAGTTAAGTGGCTTACCCAAAGTCACACAGCAGACAAGTGGCAGAGCCAGGATTAGAACCCACGTCCTCTGGCTCCCCCAGCCCATACTCTTTCCACTAAGCCATGCTGATCTTAATGGAAATAGCACGGGATAGGGAGTCAAGAGGCTTGAATTCCTCTAGACTCTAAACTTGTTAGAGGTGGAGAATTGTGCCTGTTAGATTGTCATTTGGTACTCTCCCAAGAGCTACGTACAGTGCTCTGTGTGCTGAAAGAGCTCAATCAATCAATCAATCAATCATATTTATTGAGTGCTTACTGTGTGCAGAGCACTCTACAAAGCGCTTGGGAAGTACAAGCTGGCAACATATAGAGACAGTCCCTACCCAACAGTGGGCTCACAGTCAATGAATAAGACTGACTGACTGACTAGCTCTATCACTTGCCTGCCGTGTGACACCTGGCAAGTCATTTAACTGCTCTGTGCCTCAATGTTCTCATCTATAAAATGTGGATAAAATACTTGTTTTTTTTTAATGGCATTTATTAAGCGCTTACTATGTGCAAAGCACTGTTCTAAGCGCCGGGAAAGTTATAAGGTGATCAGGTTGTACCACGGGGGGCTCACAGCCTTAATCCCCATTTTCCAGATGAGGTAACTGAGGCCCAGAGAAGTGAAGTGACTTGCCCAAAGTCACACAGCTGACAATTGGTGGAGCCGGGGTTTGAACCCATGACCTCTGACTCCAAAGCCCGGGCTCTTTTCCACTGAGCCACGCTGTTCTCCCTCCTTAAACAGAGAGCCCAGTGATGGATAAGTACCGTGTCCAAGTTGATTATCTTGTTTTTACCCCAGGGCTCAGCACAGTCCTTGGCATAAAGTGTTTAATATATAACATTATTTTTAGCCCAGGGCTTGGCACATAGTATGATTAATAAATACCACACTAATTATTATTTAAAGCCTGGTGGTCTTCTGTGGGGAAACTTGCCATAGGACAGACTGTTCTTTTGACCAATCTATGCACCATTCTGGTGTCTCTTCTGAGAATTGAAATGAAAGGACACATGCATGTTATGAGTCAGAATGACAATCCAATCTGGCGACATTTCTCTCCAGGAACAACTGACCTCTCCACACCTTCTAGAAAGTGGTGTTACTGAACTATACTTTGTGTATTGCTATCTCAAACAATGCAACCTCAGCTAATCCCTTTCTTGTTTCTCATGCTGTGCTTACACAGGCCAGTGAGTTTATGAATTATTTCCTCCAGCTGTGGAGTTATCCATCAAGTTCTGAAAAGAAAGCAGAGTTAATCCACACAGTGGTGATTCCTAAAAATGGAATCGTTCGATCGGGTTATTCCAAGAGGGCCTAGAGGATCATCAGTGCAGCTGATATTTCCTTGCATTTAGCTCTCTGTTCTCCACGCACTGCTCAATACATGACTTTAATAATTTAGTAGAAAAAAAAATAAAACAAAAGCTGGAAACTTGCTACTTGCTTTGATCTGAAGAACTTATCACAAAGGACTTTTCAATATTGAATTAGGCGAGGTAAAATGGACTCAAATCCCTTTACTCTTGAGGGATAATTGCCCAATTCTTCCACTCAATTTTATTTTTAGCTCTGGTCTGCTCAGATATTTCTGCTCTTGTCCATGGGAAGGAAAAAGAACTGTGCTGAATAGTCTCTGAAACTTGATCCAGAACACGATAGCCAAACCTCTACCATTTTAAGAATGGTAGAACTATCATCAGATCTTTAGTGGAATGCACTATTCCACTGTGCTTGGTGTGGAATATTTATCTTTAATCAGAATCATTATTTTTGCAGGTTCTTAGCAGAAGACTTTTTTTGACACAGTGTCAGTGACCAAAACAATTCTGCATGGGGCAAATATGACTTCCAGGTCAAAGACATCTCTGATCAAAATTGTTCCATGCAGCTAAGAAACGGGTTTATTTTTCCTATCACTTCCTAAGCTGCTTTAGGAGCTCTTAAATCCGTCAGTTCTTCCAACTGACATAATAAATTGGTGGCTTTTTAACACTCATCTTCCTTCCATTCCCCAAAGTGTGATTTCCAAATCTGTATCTCCAACCCTCTCTGCAGTTAGCATTTCCTCCTGCCTTTGGATATCCCACCAAAAGCACAAACTTAACATGTCAAAAACAGAACTATTTATCTTTCTACCCAAATCATGTCCTCCTCTGATTTTCCCATCACTTATATTCGGTATCACCAACCTTTCTGTTTCACAAGGTTGGTGATACTCGCGTTCAAACCATATATTCAATCTTACAGTGTAAGAAGAAAGGTACTTAAGTAAAAGTTGGAACTTTACCTTGCCTGTGGGGTAACACTTTGTGCCTTATTGAAACCTATTGAGATGAATGTGTCATTAACCTCAAATTTACTACAAGGGAATCACTTAGCCCCCGAGGGAAATCTGCAATGTGGAGCATTTTACAAAACCAACTTAGATGGGCTCTCTACCTTAGAGGACCTTTCATTCAAAACCTTGTGGTAATACGTCAACCTCCAGTCAAACTGTCAAAGAATTTATTGATTAGCCATTGTGCATGAAACTAGGGGCCAGGAGAGATATTTCTGAGATCAAGTAGGAGGTTATTTCATTCTCCTTTTTCACCGTATCCCTCTGGGAAACATTCTTGAATGAGAAAGAGTCCTAGAGACTGCAGGGCTTTACCAAATGCCTCCCCACCCCATCCTCTGCTCACCAAGTTATCTCTTGCCCCGACTCCCTAAATCTTCAATGTAACTGCATGGTACATCCTGTACTGGATGAATCTACTGAAGGAAAGTATGAACCCCAATTAGAGTATAAACTCCTTGTGGGCAGGGAACATAAAATTTAATAATTATTGTGGTATTTTTCAAGCAGTTACTAGGGGCCAAGCACTGTGCTAAGCAAGATACAAGATAAGCAGGTTGGATACAGTCCCTGTCCCACAGAAAGCTCACTAAGTAGGAGGAATTGATCAAAGGTAGTAAGTGTGTTGGAGAGTAATAATAGTAATAATGATGGCATTTGTTAAGCGCTTACTATGTGCAAAGCACTGTTCTAAGCACTGGGGGGGATATAAGGTGATCAGGTTGTCCCACGTGGGGCTCACAGTCTTAATCTCCATTTTACAGATGAGGGAACTGAGGCTCAGAGAAGTTGTGACTTCCCCAGGTCACACAGTAGACATGTGGTGGAGTCGGGATTAGAACCCATGACAACAGAGTACAACAGAGAAGCTAAGCGACTTGCCCAAGATCACCCAGCAGGCAAATTGTAGAGCTGCGATTAGAACCCAGGTTCCCTTACTCCCACCAAGGAATTCAACAACCCTACTATTTGACGAATCCCTTAATGACTGCTGGCTTACTGAATGGTTTCACAAGTAAATTTTTTGTTTTAAAATGAGCATAGTGAAAACTTTGCAGTCTAACTCTATCTGGGAGGGCAATTAGCACAATTTGCATTCAAATTTCTTTCCTGATGTGATTGCAGTACAGACAATTGCAGTTATACTTTAGCAAGGAAGAAACTTCTTGTATAACCCACTCAAAGGCAGCATAGCTCAGTGGAAAGAGCACGGGCTTTGGAGTCAGAGGTCATGGGTTCAAATCCCATTTCTGCCAATTGTCAGCTGTGTGACTTTGGGCAAGTCACTTAACTTCTCTGTGCCTGTTATCTCATTTGTAAAATGGCGATTAAGACTGTGAGCCCCCCTTGAGACAGCCTGATCACCTTGTAACCTCCCCAGCCCTTAAAACAGTGCTTTGCACAAAGTGCTTAATAAATGCCATTATTATTATTATTATTATTATTATTATTATTATTATTGTTCTCCTACCACTGCTATTACCACTACTTCTGCTACTGTTAAAGCTACTATGCAATCTGTGGCCTTCCAAGTACTTGCTGACAATAACAATCATGAAAAAAAATTTCATTTCTGTTGTCTTCAAACGCTGATGAAATTTCATATAATTAAGTATGGAAAGCTACACAATTTAATAAGGATAGAGAGGATGCAAGACCTTATGAATTTTCAATCCAAATATAAAGCAGTTACATTTCTCATTTATAGTATCAATTATTCACATTTTTTTCAAAGCTGCATTTTATTAATGTTTTTCTTTTTTAGATATTTCACATGGTCATGAGGCTTATATATAAAACATTACCTAAATGTATTCATTATTGATCAAAAGTTCCATTTAATTTACATTGAGAATATTTTGACCCAGCTCATGATGTCTGTATTCTCTCTGTACAGTAGTGGTGAATAATTCAGTTCTACTAAAAACACATAATATAAAACATCCATTAGAAAAATAGAATGATTTTACATTTTTCATCGTAAAACTATTTTTTTATTTCAAATTGATTTTTACAGGAAAAAAATTTAAGCTTTTTTCCTTAGCCTATGAAGCCAATGAGATTTTTGCCCAAAGACAAAAGAAACAAACCAATCTGCTGTGTATCAGCATGTTCTGGCTAAGTGACATTTCTCCATGAGTCATATTTCAATCCTTCCCCTTCTGTTCTCTAAGTCTAATAAGGATAGTGGATAGTGCTATTTTGTAAATTACTGCTTCATTGGATTGAAAGAGTTGTCATTTCCCCAAAGATCCAGAACTGTCTCCTAGGGAAAAAGGTGCATTGTAGGAATCTGATTCATGTCTCCAAGCATCTGTTTTTCATCATTCCCCCTCCTGTTTTCTCTCCTATGACAAAATATCCCTAACCGTAAAATATAGACGGATGTAGTTTGGTTTCCACACCAACCAAAAAGGGACCGCAAACAGTGTTACGATATTTCACCATAGCTCAGCTGTGAAAACATGGGCTTTGAGCTACTTTATCATTTTAGCTTCCAAATCAATCCAATCAATCAATAGTATTCAGTGAACAACTACTCAGTGCAGAGAGCATTATGCTCATTCACTCATTCATTCGATCATATTCATTGAGCACTTACTATGCAGAGCACTACAAACAGAAATAGAAGGCACAATCCCTGATCATTAGGAGCTTACAACCTAGCAGGAAACCAGAGAGTGCATTCAGTGGTCATTGGAAGATGTGGCCTGCTTAAGACCATAGCTTTCTTCATCTCAGCTGTGGCTGGGTTACCAGAGTTTTGGGAATTGTTTATGATTCATCAGGGTGCTGGCAGAGAAAGGCCTCAAATGCCCTCAGGATGTCAGCGAGCTCCTCTGAAGTCATGGTCCCTGGAATGGACAGTGGTACATTAGAATCTGTCTGGTTCTCCTTTCACAAACATGGTTTGGGGACCAGCAGCTCAACAGCCCTCTGCAGATTTGTATCATAAGAGCATTGGTTGGAGTTAAGAATTGAATTTTCCCCTTGGAGATCTAGGATGCATATAAGGTATTTTCCACTGGGGCAATCCTTCTTCAGATATGCTTTGTCCTATGCAGATTCAGTCATGAATGAATAAAAGGATGAAATTCAAGTTGGAATCCTCATCTATTGGTCTCCTAACTTCTCTCGGTCAATCACTTGGAAAAGTTACATCTCACTGAAGCAGCATTGCTCAGCGGAAAGAGCCGGGGCTTTGGAGTCAGAGGTCATGGGTTCAAATCCCAGCTCCGCCAATTGTCAGCTGTGTGACTTTGGGCAAGTCACTTAACTTCTCTGTGCCTCAGTTCCCTCATCTGGAAAATGGGGATGAAAACTGTGAGCCCCCCGTGGGACAACCTGATCACCTTGTATACTCCCCAGCGCTTAGAACAGTGCTTTGTACATAGTAAGCACTTAGTAAATGCCATTATTATTATTATTCCACTTTATTGTGATCCCAGATGTTTGGGTGGCATTATAAAAGGGCTCTTTTTTAATTTACTTTTATCCTACTCCCTTATTACCCCATAAAACTCACTGTTGAGAATGAGCTGGTAAAGGCAGTTTTCAAACAGCCAATTTGACACTCTACACATGATAACCAAGAGCCATGGGGTCATGAAAGCCACACATCCCAGAAGCTTCTGCTTTTCTAGGCTATTCAAATGGAATGACTTGGAGGCAGGAGACAGAGGAACCAAAAATCAATAAATCTCTCAGTGGCATTTACTGAGCATTTAATGTGTGCAAGAACATTTGAGAGAATTCAGTACAATGTGGTTAACCCACCTGGGTTAAACCATGGGGTTCAGATAAAGAACAGAGAGAGTGTGCTTACGTTGCCCCCCTTCTGCTTAATCGTCAGACAAAATAGCAGCTAGGATGAAGGATGGGGATGAAGTCAAGAGGAGAAGGGAGAAGAGGAAGGTGGTGATCAGGATAGAAGGGGGAAACAAAGACAGAGAATGGAAAGAGATATTTTTGTGAGGCAGCCATGATAGACTCTGAATGTTTTCTTCACAAAGCCTGCTGTTTCTTCCTTTCTCTTCTTTCTTCTGTGTTGATGGAGTTGGTTCCAGTCTTTGAAACCTCTCTGAAGCCAGAATGAAGGAAAAAAGATGAATTTTTAAGGAATCCTCCACCTTTAAATGTATACTACAACTCAACTAAAAAAAAACACCCATTCACCCAGGCAAATTACAGCTCTGGTGGGCTCTCCATAGGTCAGTTACCCCTTGTCAAAACAAAAGCATTTTGTTCCTAAGCAGTCACGGGCCTATGTAGGCTTGGAACAATGATTACGACTGAGACGAGTGGAAGAGAATTACTTTAATAATAATAATCATTATTATTATGGTATTAAGTGCTTACTGTGTGCCAGGGACTGTATTAAGCACTGGGGTAGATATAAGCAAATTGGGTTGAACACAGTCCCTGTCCACATGGGGCTCACAGTCTTGATCCTCGTTTTATAGATGAGGTAACTGAGCCCAGATTCACTCATTCATTCATTCAATTGTATTTATTGAGCACTTACTGTGTGCAGAGCACTGTACTAAGCGCTTGGGAAGTACAAGTTGGCAACATAGAGATGGTCCCTACCTAACACTGAGCTCATATTCTAGAAGGGGGAGACAATCAATCAATCAATCGTATTTATTGAGTGCTTACTGTGTGCAGAGCACTGTACTAAGCGCTTGGGATGTACAAGCTGGCAACATATAGAGGCGGTCCCTACCCAACAGTGGGCTTACAGTATAGAAGGGGGAGACAGACAACAAAACAAAACATGTGGACAGGTGTCAAGTCATCAGAACAAATAGAACTGAAGCTAAATGCACATCATTAACAAAATAAATAGAATAGTAAATATGTACAAGTAAAATAGAGTAATAAATCTGTACAAACATATATACAGGTACTGTGGGGAGGGGACGGAGGTAGGGTGAAGGGGATGGGGGAGGAGGAGAGGAAAAAGGGGGCTAGCCCAAGGTCACACAGCAGACATGTGGCGGAGCTGACATCACATTCTGACTTTCAGGCGCATGTTCTATCCACTACACCATGCTGTTTAATAGTAGCAGAAGGGGCTCCTGACAGCTGTAGGATTTACGCAGTCACTATCACACAGTTGTTGAAGTGGCCCTGGTTCCAGTCCCATCTCTACCATTCTGCTGCTGCTTCTCCTTTCCATCAGCTGGTCATAGTCTGATGCCTGAGCTTCTTTGTTCAGTCTTGATTTCTTGCTCCCAAAGTGTCTCCACAGATTATATAGACACAAGCCAAAACAGCCAGTCCAGATCTGGACCAGGTCCAGATGAAGAGAACTGTCATCAGGGTCGAATTCTCATTATTGCCCACCCCCCTAATAATAAACATGATGGAATTTATTAAGCACTTACTATGTGCAAAGCACTGTTCTAAGCCCTGGGGAGGTTACAAAGTGATCAGGTTGTCCCACGTGGGGGTCAGTCTTTATCCCCATTTTACAGATGAGGTAACAGGCACAGAGAAGTGAAGTGACTTGCCCAAAGCCACACAGCTGACATTTGGCAGAGTTGGGATTTGAACCCTTGACCTCTAACTCCCAAGCCCGGGCTCTTTCCACTGAGCCACCCTGCTTCTCCCTCTGATTTAAGGTCCTGGATTCAGAGATTTTTGGGATAGGGTGTAGTAATATTGGTACTTGTTAAGAGCTTACTACGTACCAAGCACTGTTCTAAGTGCTGAGTGTAGGCCCTAAAACACTGAACTCTGAAACAGACATCAAGTTTTCAAGTTTCCCAACAGCTCCTTGAGAGGCGGATGTGGTGGATTAATCAAAAGAGACAGCAATCGCCCTACCCCCTCAAATTAAAATCCATTTTAGAACGCTGTTTTCCTCAGAGAAAGTATAAGCAGGTGAAGCTAATCAGGGAGATAGGCACAAGCAGGCCAGCAGCCCAGTTGTGGTCAACTAGCAATCATGGGATGGGATTAAAACCAGGGTGAGGGATAATGATTGAACAGTCATACGAATGGAGAATAGTTTTTTGTATCCAATAATAATAATAATAATGGCATTTATTAAGTGCTTAGTATGTGCAAAGCACTGTTCTAAGCACTGGGGAGGTTACAAGGTGATCAGGTTGTCCCACGGTGGGTGGGGGGGGGGGCGGCTCACAATCTTAATCCCCATTTTACAGATGAGGTAACTGAGGCCCAGAGAAGTGAAGTGACTTGCCCAAAGTCACACAGCTGACAATTGGTGGATAAGGAATTAGAACCCTTGACCTCTGACTCCCAAGCCCGTGCTCTTTCCAGTAAGGTTAGTGATTTTTCTTGTTTCCTATTCCGTGTGTGCCCCTCTCAGGACCACACCTGGAGAGTCAAGCAGAGGCATACCCATTCTTAGCTTGGGCAGTGGCTAGTGAATGGAAGGCAATCTGCTACAAGTCAAAACTCAAAACTTACTATGTGGGAGAAGGCAATGGTAAACCACTTTTGTATTTTTACCAAGAAAACTGTATGAATACACTTCCAGAACAATTGCAGATGGAGTTTGGACATTCTGGGTGAGATGCGTCTATGTAGCCTCTATGGGACTCGACAGCATAAGATGAGACTCTAAATGTACTCTGTGGCTTTTTAAAAAACAAAACTGTGGGCATCCTTATAGGATAGAACCCAGACCTTATTAGCACTACATCTGAAAGTAAGATTTTTCTAAGCAAAGGACTCGCACATGGAACAGTCTCCTCTAATGTTCTGCAGTGGGCACTGTGGTGTCAATAATAATAATGATGGTACTTGTTAAGTGCTTACTATGTGCCAACCACTGTTCTAAGGGCTGGGATAGATGCAAGTTAATCAGACTGGACCCAGCCCCTGTCTCACATGGGGTTCACTGTTCAGGAAGAAGTAGGATTCTGCAGTTAAGGTAACTTAGGCACCAAAAAGTGACTTCCAAACTTTCCAATTTTTTATGTGCAACACATGCGTGCTTGCACTGAAATCTGTTCTCAGGGAATAATGTACTGGTGTGAGTGTGGGGATTTTTAGTGGCATGGTGTTCACTGATACAGAACTGAAAATTCTACTTTACAAGCGTTCCCTGTTGCTGTTAGGGCTCTTGCCATCTGTCTTTAGGTTTTCTAAAAGTGTCTTTATTAAAACTACTGTCAAGCAGAACTGATCAAATGTGGGCTGTGTTATGGAAGGGATTGGGTTGATGGTCAAGAGATTTATGCAGGTTTATAGAGAGCCTGCCTAGGTCATGTATGAAGGGAATTCTTGACTTTATGGGAATGATTTGCTCATGCTCAGCTAAGGTCATGATAGTGGTGATTTAAAATACAAGAAAGTGGACACTGAAATCTTCCTTTATTGTTTTGACAGTGTAAAGTCAAAAGTATTTTTAGGACTATTCTAAAGAGCACAGGGCAGGCTGTTAGATCTTCTAGACTGTGAGCCCGCTGTTGGGTAGGGACCGTCTCTATATGTTGCCAACTTGTACTTCCCAAGCGCTTAGTACAGTGCTCTGCACACAGTAATCGCTCAATAAATATGATTGAATGAATGAATGAATCCAGGTTCTAATCCCCACTCAACCACTTGCCTGCTATGTGACCTTGGGGAAGTCATTTAATCCTCTCTGCCTCAGTTTCTTCTTCTGAAAAATGGAGACCCAAAGACCTGTTCTCCCTCTTACAAGAGTGAGTCCCATGTGGGACAGAGACTGCATCCAACCTGATTTACTTTGTGTATCTCAGCACTTAGTACAGTGCTTAGCAAAAGAAAGAACTGAATACATCCAATTATTATGATTACTAACACTACTGTTGTGGAAAAAATTACGAGCACCAACAAGCTATAATGATAATAATGGCATTTGTTAAGCACTGGGATAAATACAGGATACTCAGAGAAATTGAGAAGCAGCAGTGCCTACTGGAAAGAGCATGGGCCTGAGAATCAGAGGATCTGAGTTCTAATCCTGCCCTCACTATCTGTCCTGCTGTGTGACCTTGGGTAAGTCACTTCCCTGTGTCTGCAACCTCATCTATAAAATGGGGATTAAGACTGTGAGCCCTATATGGAACTGGGACTGTAGATACACAGCACTTAGTACAGTGCCTCGCCCAAGTGCTTAACAAGTACCATTTAAAAAAAAATCACGTTGTACACAGTCCAACTGTCCCACTAGGCACTCAAAGTCGAAGTAATAATTTCTTTTTCCATGCATATCTTTATATTTGAGACAGTAAATAATTCATGTTTACTTGAATAAAATTAGTCCCAACGTGATCTGACTCCACTGGGGAAGAGGAATACCTTAAAAAAAGTGATGGAGAGGGGAGATGGAAGAAAAACTCAGGCTGCTTTCAGGAAAAAAGATTCAATATCATCAGAAATCACTCCTATTTAAACTCATGAGTCTTATCTTTAGAACAGGTTTTCTCTATCAGGCCCGTCTAATTTGACTGTAACTAAAGTGCTACCTTGAAAAAGTCAGATTATAAATATCTATATTTAATGGGCACATTTTTTTCTAGGACCACTATTAAAATGAAAAGCCTAGCTACACAGTCGTTTCAGCTAAAGAGGACATTTTGTGACTGATATTAGTGTTACATATTTAATAGGAAAATAATTTACAATTGCATCATCTTTGAATATAATTTAGTGTTTAGATCCCAATGACATCATACTGATTACTAGCCCATCTGCTTCAACATTTTTAAGTGATTATAATAGATTCTCTTCCTGACCTAATCTAAAGTAATTTGACTCATTTTTAAGCAGTGTTTAAAACTAAGCATTTGGAAAGTCTGTACTAATTATTAAATGTTCTAATTTAGAAGACAGAACTGCACAAATGGGGAGGAAGAGTAGAGGGCAACTATTTTAGCTGTGAATATATGTATACACACACATATATATGCACACATATATATGTGTATATATATATATTCACAACTAAAATATATATACATATATATGCACACACACATACATATATATACATATATAAAAATATATGTATATATATATATATATATATATATACACACACACACACTCTGTGCTACTGTACTTTTCCAAGGGCTGTACAGTTCTGCACACAAACTCTCAAAAACCATTGATCATGATACGTACACAAACAAGGTTTAAAGAAGCATTAGTTTAAAAGCAAATTTGAGGAGAAGAATCCCATAAAGAACATAAATGTTTAAATCCATTCACCTAGGGGCTTGTATTTATTTCACCCTTAGCAACATTTTCCCTTCCATACATCAGTACTTCATATGATGTTATTTTATATAACAATAACTGTCATAGTCACAAGTATATGTTTACAGCTCAAATTTTCATTTGTAGTAGCAATATTTGTTTTCATTTCTGGGGAATAGTTGAAAGCATTTACAAAATCTATTCCAAAAAAATTGTGGCACAGTAGAACCATGTCTTGGAATCCCAGAACTGAATGGAGACTCAAGGTCATCTGGTCCAATCCCCTGTCTTTAGAACAGTTGACAAATTGATGAGGTGTCCATTTCCTTTCATTTTGCTTTTCCAGGAATGGGGATTTCTTCAAGTGTGCTACTGCTCTTATGGAAGAAAAAATTCCCATTTATGTCCAAAGTATTTCCTGCTACTCTCAAAAATCACCCCTTTCATAATTCTCTGTATATTTAAAGACAGCCTTCTTTTCTCTCTAGTCTACTAATTCTTTTGGCCTTTGTTATATTTCCATCCTCTTATTAGTGACTCTTTTCAGCCCTACCACTTTTTTTTTCCTTTTATTTTCACATCCTGGCATGTAATGGGATATACTTTCCTCATAAGGACTTTACCAATGGAGAATGTGATAGATCACTTCTCAGTTCTTGCAAATGCCCCTATTAATGTTTTCCAGTATGTTGCTTCCTTGTTTAAAAAATAATATTTCAAAGTTGACACTGTCAGAGCATGGCAAATTTCTAGGTTTAACCATCTTACGACATTTTACGCATCTTTTCCTTTCTGTGTATTGATATGGCTGGTTTCAGTGCCTGAAGATGTATCTGGTAGAAAAACACCAGCAGTTCATCTTGTTTAGTTTTGGAAAAACTAGCTTTCTTAAGGTCCATTCTGTTCATATTGTTAATTTTAATCCTCCGTGGTTATTGCAAATTACTATCTTGTGATTACTTCCACTTTGGTTTTTCCCAACCTTTGGAATACTTGATTTTATTTTTCCATTTGAAAAAGCTAAATCAAGAAGACCATCTACTGTAATTAATTAATTCTACTAATCTGTTTTAGAAACTTATCCCAATAGAATGAAAAAAATCTCTATTATCTGTAGCTGGGTGGATTTTCTTCTCTAGTGAATACATAATTTTCTTTAAATATTATTCAGTGCCAAATACTAGTGCTTGACAAATTCAAGGGAGCCATAAAACCTAAAGGCTTAACTGGTTTGAGTTGAAAATTGTACAGTTTTAAAGAACTGAACAAAGGCTTTATACCTTGTGAATACTGTACTTTCTGAAACCATTAATGATATCTCTAATGATCTGGAGGTGGAAATGGACACTTCTTTTTAAAAAAATGACATATATGAATAAGAATGGTCCAAGGTACCTAAAATTGCCTCATTAATTTTAAATATAATTGAGAAATGAACTTGATTTTTACCCAAGTAGACTATAATATATCCAACGCCTTGTTATCAGCAGGAAGAAACTTAACCTCAGGAACAAGAAACTGATTTCAGCCATGCATGTCATCCAAGATTAGTAGACATTTAAAGGGTAATTAATTCATCCAGTGTTGGAATTTCTACATTGATAAACCAAACTATCCCTTTCTTTCTCTTGGTCCCTAATCCCATCCCTTCTCTCTCCCCAGGCCCCTCCGCACACATACCTAAATCCCTCTTACCCTCTCTCAATGGTATTTGAGTTCTAACTGCACAAATCTCTATACTAAGCACACCTCTATACTAAGCACTTTGGAGAGCTCAATAAGCAATACACATAATCCCTAACCTCGTTAGTGAAGTTGCTTTGTAGCTTTATAAATATTTTGCCTATTGAAAGTGAATGACTACTGATTATATCCAATGGAGCAATAACACACTTTGCAAAAATCTAGACCATCTTGAAATTGATTCCTATAATATGTTTTTACAATGTCAATTGTTGTTTCCAATCAATTGCAGGTGTGGGATTCATAGTTATTGTTTTGGCTAAATTTATTTTATTTCCAGTGGTGTCTCCATGTGTCTCATACAGCCAATCTTGAACATACACAAAGAAGGGAATGATGATAACTGACAATTTAACATCAGCCTTCTGAAGCTCCCTTTTCAGATTTAGGTCACTTTCAGGAACAGATCAAATTCTCATAAGATTTGTTTTTTTAACCAAGTCCCATTTTATGGTCTTAGATCCTTATAGTGATGAATTCTATTAGACATCTTTTCTAAGTCTATCCAGGTTCCATATTCTGTCTTCACTGAAACTCAGCTCAATCTGCCATGTTACATTGCTTGTCTGTAATATTTACTAAGTGTTTCAGGCCATTTTGTTGCATCTCCCAGTCCTTTGGGCTGAGTATCCAGGGGTGGAGGACACTGAGGTTGTTGGGAAGCCAAGTGCTCCTGGGTTCCAGTTCTGCCTCCTAAACTGATTGAGAACTCCCCTAGATATTCCCAGCTAAGATAGACTGTGGCTTTGAATAATGGGAAAAACAAAATGTGATGAAGTTGATCTACAGCATCGTACATTGTCTTCCCAAATGGCTTGAGATAAGAACCTATTTACCCCTGATATAGGGGGAAAATACTTCAAATAATTGAGGAAAATGGAATTAACCTTAATTATCCTCTTTTTGTTCCTTAATTTTGAAAAAAAAGGCTTTCTTATGAGTGTTGTGCTGTCTCATACTGTCAAGTCATCTCCAATCCAGAGTGACACTATGGGCACATCTCTCTCAGAAAGCCCCGTCTCCATATGCAATTGTTACCCTCTATTATTCTCCTTCACATACCATATTTTAGTGTACAATACTCACAGGCATTAGGCCAAGTCCCTTTCTCTTAGCTCTGTTTAAAACATTCCAAGGCACAGCACAGAGGGAGCTCCTCAACGAAACCTTTCATTCCAAAAAATGTTTTTAAAATCATCTATCCGTTTGAGTATACTTGGCAGCATATTAAAGATCAAGGTTATTTTAATAGGTGTTTCTTCATAAAGTTAAAAGTATCTACCATACATGAGGTGTGTTGTGGTCCCCATTACCTCTCCCTTAGATCTGATCAGAAGAATTCCATCAAGCCAACATAAGATGGCATTGGTGCCAATTCTGGAAACATTCTTTGCTTGTGTTGAAGTTGAAAAAAATTTCAGAGCAGTAGTAACAATCTCTTTCACTCAAAAAAAAAAAATTGTCCCCCGATCCTTTGAACCATAACACAAATGTAAAGAAAACAATGCTTTGAATAATGGGATGCCTCCATCAAATTAGAGACAGTAATGTTTCAAGGACACACTTCAAAGAGATCAAAGTGAGTGCATTTTGATGATGTAATACACACAATCCCAGATTGCAGCATAAAGTTTCTATAATAATAATAATAGTAATTGTTAAACACTTACTATGTGCAAAGCACTGTTCTAAGCACTGGGGAAGTTACAGGTGATCAGGTTGTCCCAAACGGGGCTTACAGTTTTAATCCCCATTTTACAGATGAGGTAACTGAGGCACAGAGAAGTTGTGACTTGCCCAAAGTCACACTTGACAGTTGGCGGAGCCAGGATTTGAACCCATGACATCTGATTCCAAAGCCTGTGCCCTTTCCACTGAGCCATGCTGCTTCTCTTAGTTGCTGTTCAACTGTTGGTGGCTAATATATACTTAGAAGCAGCCCAAATCTTGCAGGTATGATTTTTTGAGCTTCACGTGTAGATTTGAAATAACCATTCCTTATTCACGGCATAAAGTCTTGAGGACATAGTTAACTTTCAAGCTGAGGTATAAATTGTAAATTACCCCGTGAGTGCTTTTACTTTGCTGTTTGCCCTCATTTTCATTCATTCAATCAATCATTCAATTGTATTTATTGAGCGCTTACTGTGTGCAGAGCACTGTACTAAGCACTTGGGAAGTACAAGTTGGCAACGTATAGAGATGGTCCCTACCCAACAACGGGCTCGCAGTCTAGAAGGGGGAGACAGACAACAAAACAAGACATGTGATCAGGTGTCAAGTCATCAGAGGAAATAGAAGTAATGCTAGATGCACATCATTGACAAAATAAATAGAATAGAAAACATGTACAAGTAGAATAGGGTAACAAATCTGTACAAACATATATACAGGTGCTGTGGGGAGGGGAAAGAGGTAGGGCGGAGGGGATGGGGAGGGGGAGAGGAAGAACCCAAAACAAATGCGATGGTAGAAAAGTAGCTAAAAATGAGAAGAAAATATTGAATTTAGGTGGCTCTATTTATGTTTCTTTGTTCTTCTGCAGCCAAATTAGCAAATTTAATTTAGAAGAATGGGAAAAAAAAATGAAGGAAACACCTCTATATATGGTATGCTGAAGTTTTAGAATAACAATGATATGAGATGTTGCTTTTTATACCAACCAAAGCAATTGTAAAAAAAATAAGTATTTTAAATTTTCAAATCAGATTTTTTCACCATTCCACATGCCAGTAATATTCTTGTTAGTGATCCTAGAGTAAGGGAAACAGAGAGCGAATGCCCTCTAATCCATGTTCCAAACTGATGGACATCCTGAATATCTGAATATATAAGAATGCTGAATATATAAGAGAAGCAGCGTGGCTATGTGGAAAGAGCCCAGGCTTTGGAGTCAGAGGTCCTGGGTTCAGATCCCGGCTCCGCCACTTATCAGCTGTGTGACTTTGGGCAAGTAACTTCACTTCTCTGTGCCTCAGTTCCCTCATCTGTAAAATAGGGATTAAGACTGTGAGCCTCCCGTGGGACAACCTGGTCACCTTGTAACCTTCACAGCGCTTAGAACAGTTTTGCACATAGTAAGCACTTAATAAATTCCATTATTATTATTAATATTCTGTACTGCTACAGTCCTAACAGTCCAGGACAGTCAGAGGACCTGGGTTCTAATCATAATTTTACCAATTGCCTGTTTTGTGACCTTGGGCAAGTCACTTGAAACTGTGCTTGTTTCCTCATCTGTAAATAGGGTTCAATACCTGTTCTCCCTTCCCCTTAGACTACATGTCGTATGTGGGGCAGGGACCGTATCTGACCTATTATGTTATTTTCTATCCCAGTACTTAGAGCTTGTCACACAGTAAGCATTTAACACATATTATCATCATTATTATTATTACTTAGTTACCTGAAATAATGAACACACTTTTCTTTTGCTTTCATTAGAATATTGCTCTTAAATTTGCATTCTGATGACTGAAGTTTTTTTCAAAACCCATTTTCCTATCTCTAAATATTACTCTGCATTTTATGGAAGCGTAATTAGTAAAAAAAAAATCTGGAAATCTGTTTGAAAGCTTTAGCTATTTTGGACTACAAAACTAGAAGGCTTCTTCCCAAATTCATAGTCCTAGCTTTCTCGAAAGTGGCAGTATATAGTAATATTATATCATTGCATTTTCCTCTCCCTTAAGGTCAGAACGCAACAGAATGAGCCGGGCTAGGTTCCTGTGTAAATAAAGTCATACTGCTGCATGTTAAATCCTTCTCACTCACATTCAAAATGGTCACTTAGTATTGGGCTGCTCACCCTGCAGGCATTCAATAAGTGTTAATTGAATTGAATGGCATCAGCTATATGAGTTCTGCAAACCTCAAAGCTCATGTGGATGGCACTTGGTTTGATGGTTACGGGAAACAATCTGAAAATAGATTGCAAGTGCAATTTTTACCATCCCCGAGGAATGTTTGATCAACGGAAGTCCATTTCCTAGCAAATGGGGAACGAGTACAATCAAAATAGGGTTCTTCGGAGTCAAGTGGCCTTCAGAAAAGTAAGTTTTAGATTTAATCAACGAAGTCTATTAAGACCACAAAGCTAGATGAGAAGGAAGTGCATGATGGGAATTCCCAGGCATTTTCAAACACTATGATCGAAAGCCTATGTTTTTCTCAAGTTGATTGGTTCCTTAGGAAACATTTTGCTTTTCATTCTTTTCCATTCCTGCTTGTTATTACAGCTAATAGTTACCCGGGAACTGGCTTAAGGAACACATCTATAGTTCTATAATAGTGGTTTCCTTGTAGTGTGTGACAGTTCTACTAGATATTATCATGTTTAATAAGAATTATTTGTTGATAAGTCTATATTAGTAGTCACTCAGGAGCACTAAATCCTATTATAGAATCACATTCCTCTTTTACTCCCTTGCTTAGGTACTTTGAAGGGTACTGGCAGAATGATATATTATTCCTGTTTATAAAACTAACATTTCCCTGTATAAAATATAAGGTCTAATATTTATGTGCCACACATTTCATCATGGTGGCATCTTCGCTATGTGGAAGTGACTTGAATATGGTATTTTCTATTGCAAACTTTTTCAAGTGGCTGCATCTTGGAGTTCCAGGTTAGTTTTGATTTATTCTATCATTAGGTGATCACTATTAAGGCTCTTTTACTGTGACAGGGGTCTATTTTCTGCTGCTAAACTCTCAGTAGGGAAAATTCCTAGGGTATGTTCTGGGACAGACTAATAATGAAAATAATAAAACATTCATTAGATGCCAAGCCCCATTCTAAGTGTGGATACTGATACAAGCTAACTGATCAGACCTGTTTCCTATCCTATACAGGGCTCAGAATCTGAGGGAAAGTGAGTGAGAACAGGCATCTTAATTGTGTTTTATCAGTGAGAAAGCTGAGACACAGGAAGGTAAAATGACTTGCTCAAGACAACACAGCAGGCACGTCATGGAGCCAGAACAATATGTCTAAGCAGGATGTGCAGAGAGTGAAACCAGGGAAATTATCTAATTCTGTTGACTTTAAATCCCCAAAATAGCATATCTATTCCTTCACTGTATGTTAAAAAGAAAAGAACAAAAGCTATGAGATATTACTAGTGAACACTAATTTCGTTTGAAGAAACTTCAGTTGATACTAAGTCTTATGGAGGATGTTTCTACTGCAAAACTGGTACATTAAATGTTTAATGGCATCATTTGATTACCCTGTGACCAAGGATTCAAAATGCTGAGTTTTTCTACCTTGGGGCAATTTTTCAAAGTCTTCTGAAAAAAATAGTCTACTCCACTAATGAAAATAGTCTAATTTAAGAAGGTATAAATTGTGGCTTGACAGTTTATTATTATTATTAAGTGCCGTTAAGTTATTTTCAATTCATAACAACTCCATGGATGTACTTTCTCCTGAACGTACTGCTCTCTGCCATAATCCGTAACATTTCTAGTGGTTCTTCTGTTATCACTTTTAAGGTCTCTATTCATCTAGCTGCTCATGTGCCTCGTCCACATTTTCCCTGGACTTTTCATAGTATTAGTGTCTTCACCAGAAAATTAGTCCTCCTGATTAGGTGTCCAAAATATGCTAATCTAAGTTGAGTCATTTGGCCTTCCAAAGACCACTTTGGTTTAATTTGTTCTAAAATCCATTTGTTTGTCTTTTGGGCAGTCCATGGTATTCACAAAAGCCTTCTCCAACACCACGTTTCAAAAGAATTGATGTTCTTTGTATCCTGTTTTTTTCACTGTCCATCTTTCAGTTCCATACATTGTCAGTGGCAATACTGTAGAATTGTGCACTTATGATGTATTCCTCAACTATGTCATAAAGTAAAATCCCATTTTAAAAAAAGTGTTAGCAGAACTTAATCTCTGATCGTATTAAGTAACCTTCAACATTCATTACTAACAGCATGAACTAAGAAAAAGAAAAAAATACCTCACAACTTTCACACTAGAGGAAGTATTTAAAACCTTGAACATAAAAGTTCCCTCTGCTACACCAGAAATGGCTCATTAAACTAGACTACAACTCTGTTTCAGAATTTTATTCTTTCATCCGGCCATAATGGCTGCACCTGGATCTGATTTCATTTTTTTTCCCTCCTCCTCATACTTCATCTATAGGTCATTCCTGCTGCCTATTTCATTTTTCTTGAATTTAATAACACATTTTAGGTCTCCAACCAACTTTGACTTGATCTATTAGGAGTGTTCCACCTTGGGAATTTATTTTGTTTGTTAGGAGCAGAGACTTTCATAGTAATAATAATAATAATAATAACTGTCATATTTGTTTAACACTTACTGTGTGCCAGACACTGGGGTGGATGCAAGCAAATCGGGTTGGACACAATTCCTGTCCCACAGGGGGATCCCAGGCTTGATCCCCATTTTACAGATGAGGTAACTGCGGCACAAATTGAAATGACTTGCCCAAGGTCACACAGCTGATAAGGGGCAGAGACAGAACTTGAACCCATGAACTTCTTACTCCCAAGCCCGGGCTCTATCCTCTATGCCAAGCTGCTTCATCAAAGAATAGAGCAGGAGAATGATAATAGTAGTAGCAACATTATTAATAATTATGGTATTTGTTAAGCGCTATGTGTCAAGCACTGTATTGGGATGGATACAACTAAATCGGGTTGGACACTTCTTTAGTGCAGATCGTTTTAAAATTTCATACTTGATGTACTTTTTCAACTTGGCAGCCATTCTACTGAAGCTTTCCTCATGTAGCCCAATGGGAAGAGCATGGAACTGGGATTGAAAACCTGGAATTCTAGTCTCTGCTTTGCCATTGTCTGCTGTGTAACTTTGGGAAAGTCACTTAGCCTCTCTTTGCCCTTTCCCCCTCAGCAAAAAGGGGATAAAATAACTACTTGTCCTCCCTCTTCGGCTGTGAGCATTTTGTGTGACAGGGATTTTGCCAGATTTGCTTATTTGGCATTGAGCACGATGCTTGGTAGTCAATAAATCTCACCACTGATTAATATTCAGATTTTAAGAGATGAGAGTATTGCAAATATTCTAAAGTAAGACTGCTCACCCTGTTAAAAGTTTCAGCTTTTAAATTTAAGCTTAACATCTGACAAAACTCTGATCAAATTTAGAGATAAGGTTTGTTTTAGTGTTTGTGTGTCTATGTACTTATATATATATATATACACACGTGTATTTTTAACAGTTTTCTTAAGTCCTTACAATGTTGCAGGTACTGTAATAAGTGCTGATGTAGATACAAGATGATCAGATTGGGACCCTGCCCATGATCCACGTAGAGCTCACCACTTCAAATATCCATTCTACAGATGAGGTAACTGAGGCACAGATATGTTAAGTAACTTGCCTAAGGTCATACAGCAAAGTGGCAAGGCTAAGAACCTAAGTCCTTCTGACTTCAAGGGCTGTGCTGTATCCACTAGCTGATGCTGATTGCTTCTTATATGCACAAAATCATTAGTTTGAAACATCCTGCTAAATTTTCAAATCAATACATATTTTCTTTTCAACTGTTGCCAAGAAGACTTTCAACAGATGAGATTGGTTTGACACTCATTCATTCATTCAATCATATTTATTGAGCACTTACTGTGTGCAGAGCACTGTACTAAGCGCTTGGGAAGTACAAGTTGGCAACATATAGTGACGGTCCCTACCCAACAGCAGGCTCACAGTCTAGAAGACTCAGCATCAGTCTTTTAAAATATGTCGTATTACTTTTTTCCAAATGAAATGATTCCTGTTTCTTGGTCTTGGATCCTGCATCTGTACATTGCAATACTAGTTGTTTTCATTTGATGTATTCTTAGAATCAGAATAGAGGTTTAGAACACCTATAAACTCTGTCCTTAAACTTAAAAAACAATCTACCTATCAAATATTATTTCTAGCTAGTCAATCTAAAAAGTGTAACAATTGTGGTTGACCCAGATAAATCATCTCCCCCACTGCCTCTTGGAGATTCTGTAGGGGTTTAAGGATATAAAGATGAAAAGCAGTTTAATCTGGCTTCAGAATGTTTGATAACAGAATTTCCACATATATTCTGCTTTTGGTCTTCCTTTTCCCAATGGGAGTATTGATATGGTCTTTAGAAGCATTATTGTTTATTATCAATCTCTCTAGTTCAAATATGTTTTTCTGACTATTCTGATACCTTCTTTCTGCTCCCCTTTCCAGTTTAAGTGACTCTGTATCTTTACCCCTGGTAATGTTTAAAGAGTCTAAATTGGTTCTTATTTTTTATCAAAGACTCTTTCCTTTCCATCCCCTTCACCACTGAGCCATGCTGCTTCTCTCAATACAGGTCCTACGCTAGGTAGTGTGGAACTACCGTGCCTGCTGGATAGAGGAGGTGATCCAAGGTCCCATCTGTCCTACGGCAATTTCAAAATATTCCTCATTGCTCCAAAGAGAGCATCAGTCTAGCAAAGCACTAAATTAACACAGATAGAGACAATCGCTACCCAAGAACGGGGCTCAGAAGCAGCGTGGCTCAGTGGAAAGAGCCCGGGCTTTGGAGTCAGAGGTCATGGCTTCAAATCCCGACTCCACCAATTGTAGCTGTGTGACCTTGGGCAAGTCACTTAACTTCTCTGTGCCTGTTACCTCATCTGTAAAATGGGGATTAAGACATTGAGCCCCCTGTGGGACAACCTAATCACCTTGTAACCTCCCCAGGGCTTAGAACAGTGCTTTGCACATAGTAAGCACTTAATAAATGCCATTATTATTATTATTATTATTATTATTGAGGCTGCGAAGTCCTCAAGGCCGCTGTTCACAAATATCACCTTTGCCCTCTTCTCATTCCTTTTCATTCCATCATATTTATTGAACACTTACTGTGTGCAAAGCACTCTACTAAGCACTTGGGAGAGTAAAATAATAATTATGGTATTTGTTAAGCACTTACGATGGACCAAGCACTGTTCTAAGCGCTGCGGTAGATACAAGGTAATCAGATTGTCCCACGTGGGGCTCACAGCCTTAATCCTCTTTGACAGATGAGGAAATTGAGGCCCCAGAGAGGTGAATTGACTTGCCCAAGGTCACACAGCAGACAAGCTGTGGAGCTGGGATTAGAACCCCTGACCTTTTCATTCTCAGGCCCATGCTCTGTCCATTAGGCCATATACTCTATAACAACAGACACATTCCCTCCCTACAACCAGCTCACAGTCTAGGGAGTCTGTGTATGGCCACCATATAAATGATCTGTTACTTAATTATCATCATCAGTGGAATGTACTGATTGCCTAATCTGTGGGGAGCAGTGTGCTAAGCACTTGGGGGAGTGCAATACAATAGAGTTGATACCCACGTTCCCTGCCCACCATGAGTTTACAGTCTAGAGGAAGAGAAGGACATTGATACAAATTAATAATACAATGTAAAGATATGTACATAAGCGTTGTGGGCTTGAGGGTGGGGCAAACATCAAATGCCCACAGATCACAGATACAAGGACATTAATGATGCAGAAGGGAGAGGATGCAAGATTTTACAGGGCACAATCTAGAGAAATTGTTATGAATATGAGGAGAATATTGGTCCCTAAAGATCTTCCCATCAGATCCTCTATTTTCCCAACAAAATGTCTTCACTCTCTTGCTCCTCCTGCAAACCTCATGTGCTGTTCTTCAATTAGTTGATTTTACTATTTTGCTTCTGTCTGCATGTCATCTCTTCTATTCTCCTTAGCCCTCAGATCTGTTTTGATTTCTGGTGTAATTACCCTTTTTTTTAGGTTCTGACTTTTTCCCTTGTCTCTTCCTTTACTTAAAATAGTGTTCTCTCTTCTGTTTGTCAAGACTTGAACATTATGTGACCATCCAGTTGTATGAAACCTATTCCTTTGTTTTATGAATATATTTTCTAACTTCATAACAATCGACTTTAGATGAAGAGTCAAGAACTACGGTAGCATGTCCAAAAGAACCAAAGGAGATTGTAGCCTTTATCTTAATAGTTATATTTACACTGCACTCCACTTAAGAAGGAATTTTGTTCCCTGCTGAGTTGTGTATATGAAGCATTTTACAATCTAGGCACTCTATATCTTAAATAATGAATACTGTCAATATTTTACTTTTGTCTCCTGCAGCTCATGATAACCTGGACATGTTTACCTAATATTTGGGTTTAATCTCTGGAGTACTCTTAGGTTTATAGTGTTTATCCAGGAAGAAGACTAAATAGTTGTCTGTGGTGTGGCTTTTACACTTATAGCACTTTGTACATTCTGTTCACAGACGTATTGCCAAGAGCCAAAATACATTAGTGTGATACTTATGTAACCTCAATGGCCAATTCCATGGGAATTTTACTCCAACTAATGGCAATCTGGTAATAGAATGAAGGAAAAAATTAGAAATACCCAGAGGTACCATGGCAGCCACAGCATGAGTTCTTTATGCCTTACGAAAGAGAAAACATCTTAAAAGGCAATGATCTACAGTTATTTTAGTTTTCACCTAAGCTCAGTTCTAGAAGAAATCTTCTGTGACTATATTAGGAGCAAAAAGATAACTTTTTTCTCATGAGAAGGAAATTGTGTGGATTGGAATTTCCATTTGAGTCCAGAGAATGGATTTTTCATTAATGATCATTTGACTATAATTTAATGGAACATCATTCTTGCAAAGTAAATGGTAGTTTTCCAGATGTAATTCAAGCTATATATAAGCAAGTCAGAGAACTACAAAGATTGGCTTTGAGTGTAGAAACAATTTATTAGAAATTCACCAGTTTGAAGCTTGCTCAAACCCTGTATCCTCTTCAGCACTTGGGAAGAAGCCTGTTTCTGCCTTAGACAGGGGAGGAATAGTCTGACAGAAGACAGGGGCACTTTTTTCTGCTTTTCTAGTGCCCAAAAGTGAGGAATTATGCTTCTCTTTAATACAACTAAAACCACAACCCAAGGGAAAGAAACTGAAGTTTTGCTTAATGGATGTACCCCAAATTGTCTGTCGTGTTGATCTCTCTGGGTTTATAACTTAGCAACACATTCAGTTCTCCTCACAGAGGTCTTTTACCCAGAACATGAAGTGAGCAAATTTCCAGCTTGTCAAACCATCCAGGGCCTCAGTGAGGATTATAAATAGAGGATCTAAACCTTTCCCCATCCATCAATCTTTACAGCTATTCCAACAGTACACAACTCGATTTACACCGTGGTTCCTCAGACTCCCCAGCTCTACGTGTGTTGCCACAACTCCTCACGTTACCTTGTGTTCAGTTTTTAAAGGTCTTTTTTTCCAATGAAAACCAATCAATGGTATTTGAGTGCTTATTGTGTGCAGCGCACTAAACTAAACTCGTAGGAGAGTAGAATACAGAGCTGTCGTACTTATAAATATTGATTTAGAAAATTTATTATTAGCTGATAACTAAGGTGAGAACCTTCATTTGCTTTTAGTCGATCCACATGTAATCAATCAATCAGTCAATCGTATTTATTGAGCGCTCACTGTGTGCAGAGCACTGTACTAAGCGCTTGGGAAGTACAAGTTGGCAACATATACAGTCCCTACCCGACAGTGGGCTAACAGTCTAAAAAGGGGAGACAGAAAACCAATCATACTAACAAAATAAAATAAATAGAATAGATATGTACAAGTAAAATAAATGGAGTAATAAATATGTACAAACACATATACATATATACAGGTAAAGTACACAGGTAAAGTATATGTAAAGTATCCTGCTTATCAATGAAATCAATACAGAAAATATTTGTTTTGAAATGATGTATTTAATTGAAGGCCTTTTAGTTCTACACACACAGAAGACCCAGATCCCAATGAAATCACGTCTTCCCCATTATCCTCTTGAGCTGTACCACTGAGTATGGTGAGGGTGAATTTCGGCACTCATTCCTTCAGGAAAAGTATCATTTACTCAGTTTGGTGGCTTCTTGCAACTGCTGTCTTTCTTTCATGTTTCTTGAGGCCAAGGAGCCAATTTTTCCCTTACAGTGTAACTCTGGACAGGGTCTCTGTGTTGCGTATGAAGGGAACTCAATACATACAGGTGAAGTAGCACCACACAGACTTCTTGTTAACCTCATCCATTCCCTGTCACCAGAAAGGCTTAAGTATTCTATCTTCAAAACCCTAATAATACTGCAGAGCTATAAAATTATATAATCATGGTATTTGTCACTTGCTATGTTTTAAGTGTGGGAGAAGTTATGGTGCAATCTGATCAAACACCATACCTGTCCCACACAATGCTCATTAACACAGAGAAGTACTTTATCTCCCCATTTGCAAATGAAGAAACTAAGGCACAGAAGTTGTGACAAGTGACAGAGCTGGGATGAGAAGCGAGGCCTCTTGATTCTCAGTCTTGGGCTCTTTCACTAGGCCTTGCTGCATTTGAAGTCATTCTTTCTGAGCTTCTCAGAACAAGCTTCATAGTGGGACACTTAACCTTGTAATTTTTAAAAGTCTGGAGGTGACACAAAGAGAGTGAGCCACAGGTATATAGACCCTGTCTGATGGCTATTCAATTTATCTGAATCTCAGAACATTGGACAAGCAGAATCACAGTGACCAGCCTGGCATTCAGCACTGTTTGAGTGACAGAAGGAAGAAAAGAAAGATGTCAGAGGAAGTTATCAATATAAATACTTGGTTAGGAGACCATTGCCTATCAGATAGTTCATTTGTTTTTACAAATCCCTACTATATGAAGTCACCCTTTCACAAATGCTTCTAAGTACTTTACATGTATTTTACCACAATATGCATGATTCAGGAGTGCTAAACAAATGGTTCCTATCAGGTTGTCTTTAATGTTTTAATGTTTTAAAGTTAATGTTTTAGGTACAGGCTAACATGTGGGCAGAATATTGGGTGAGAATGCAAGTGCTCTCTCTGCTAGAATGCTTCAGCTAATTTTGTCACCTGAGTATTCCTTTCCGAATACGCCAGCACACACCATGTCTGTCGACATTCAGTGGAGACCAACATTGTCAGATTTCTAACACAGCTCCCTGCATTGTATCTGCAATGAGTTAGGACTCCAAGCATCTTTTCCCTTGTGGAAACTTTGTGTTGGATTAAATGAAACTGATGAGCTGTCCAATTGATGATATTTTCTTTAATTTGCCCTCATTTCTGATGTTCTATAGTTACATTATGTCTCATCTTGTCAGTGAGAAAGATACTGTCTAGGTGGTACAGCTATACTGTAGAAACAATAATAGGAAAACTTTGCAGGCTTTCATCTTAAATTACCTTCACACATTCTTTTAATATCATCTGCTTTGGCAAAGAAATCTGAAGAAATTAGCAGCTAAAAGAATGTTTAAAGTAAAAAAAAAATTGTCATCAACATCCTACATCATGAAGATAGTTAAACGATATGATTGCAGCACAGGAACTAAGCTATAAAAAATGGTATTTGTTAAGTGCTTACTATGTGCCAAGCACTGTTGTAAGCACTGGGGTAGATAAAAGGTAATCAGGGTGACCCACATGGGGCTTACAGTCTTAATCCCCATTTTACAGATGAGGTAACTGAGGCACAGAGAAGTTAAGTGGCTTTCCCAAAGTCACACAGTTTACAAGTGGCGGAGCCGGGATTAGAACCCATGACCTCTGACTCCCAAGCCCGGGCTCTTTCCGCTAAACCACCCTGCTTCTCAGTAATTATGCTTTTCATAATACCAGTACATAGAATTTCCTTAATTCTAATTGCTGATCTTTATCCAACCTGCTACAGTTTAGACGTGAAAGGTACAATACAGGTGAAATGCCTAAGTCTTCTACCATATAATCTTATAGGGAAGACAAGCAGATGCAAACTATAAAAAGTGTATGAATATAGGCATGAGGAAGAACAAAACTATAAAAAGTGTATGAATATAGGCAGGAGGAAGAACAAAGCACCACTAGCAATAAAAATATGGATAGGTGAATGTAAATGGATTCCATGCATTATTACTAACAGTGACTATGCTACCAATTAGAAATTAAATACATAAGACTTTATTTGACTTTAGGCTCCTGGAGGGCAGGGAATCATTGTGTTCTTTCAGCTGCATGTTTCCAAGTTCATAGTATAATGTGCTTCATCAATAGATATAAATGTCACTGATCTCTCCAAGAAAGGACCAGCATGACCATGGGTGAGAGATAGGAAAGTCAAAAGCCAGGAGGGAGTGTAGTAGCCGAAGCAAATAGTAATGCTGGACGTGTTTCAGTTTCTTTAAATTCTCCTCACTGATGTGGATTAAAGATAACGGTGGCATGCAGAACCAAATATATTGATGGCCAGAGAGATTATGAAGTGGAAAAAGTCCCTGTCAAAAGCCCCCTCCCTTTTGTAAACCTCATGAAGGGTTTAACACATCCATCATCAATTCCTGTACAGTGAGATCTCCCCAGGAGACAAAAGGAAATGTGCCTTTCTCCGGCCAAATGGCCACTACTACCCAAAAGAGTGGGCTTTGTGGTCAGTGTGATTTCACTGACCTTCAGTTCTGCCTCTCCCCATCAAGTCTGTGGACAAGAGAATAAACCAATGGGAATTTGGGAGGGCAAACTGAATCTTCTGGCCAACAGCCTTGATTGGCTATGGGCACGTGAGAAAAACTAAAGTAAAGAATACTTACGTAGAGCTCTTTAACTGAGAGCTTGCAAGTCAAGCTTAAAAGGTCATGGTCTATCTTAATTGGAAATGGGGGCAGGAAAATGAAATAACATTTTATTTACTCAGGTCTTTTAGATATCGCTCTTAAAACTTAAAATGTTAAAACATTTTTATGCCTTTATGTTCGTTGGCCACTTATTCTTTGAAATCATCATTAAGCTTTCTATTCAGAATCAGCAGTAGGCCTTTTATTCAGGACAATAAGACATTAGTTGTCATGGCATTGCCCTTGGCTTGTTTTGAAATATGGTGTTCAATACGCCTGTTCTTACATTTTTTGAAATAGCAAATCATGCCTGGTTGAATTAACTGGAACATTTAGATGGGCTAGAAAGTAAAAGCCCTGGAAAGCGTTAAAGGACACTTCTGGCTTCTGGGGAAGTTAGAACCAAGAATCCCCGAAGGCTATGAATTTAAATGAAGGAAGCTAGAGATTGCTGAGACAGGTAATGTTATGTGTCCTGACAGAGGCCATCATAACAAATGATCAGATCTCTTTTGATTTTATTTTCTAGATCCATAATAATAATATAATATGATGATAATAATGGCACTTATTAAGCACTTACTATGTGTAAAGCACTGTTCTAAGCGCTGGGGAGTTTACAAAGTGATCAGTTTGTGCCACGGGGGGTTCACAGTCTTAATCCCCATTTTATAGATGAGGTAACTGAAGCACAGAGAAGTTACGTGACTTGCCCAAAGTCGCACAGCTGACAATTGGTGGACCCGGGATTTGAACCCATGACCTCCGACTTCAAGCCCGTGCTCTTTCCACTGAGCTACGCTGCTTCTCAGAGAAGCATCAGAGAACTTGGTCAGGGTCCCAACCCATTTTTCAACAAAGACACATATTTGTTTTTCACAAATTGGGGCAGTTGGTAGGATTATTGCAATTATTTTATTCACAAGCTTAAGAGTGGTTTAGGCTGTTCTCTGTTGGTGGCCCACCATCTACTTTTTTACCTACTACCACCTGTCAGCTGGAAAATAACTTCAGTACTAAGGTGCACATATTCCCATGATTGATGCTTTTTATCCCTATCTCTTTATGAATTTGGGGGAAGGAGGGTGAGTTAGGAGGGGAATCATGAACGTTGGGGAAGACTTCACTAGCTGGGAGAAGGCAAAGCTATTCCCCTGGAAAATTGGTAAATAAGTTCTGCCATCACCTCAAATTTAACATAGCAAAAACAGATCTCCTTATTTTCACACCCGAACCCTGTCCTTCCCCTGATTTTCTCATCACTGTGGACAGCACCACCATTCTTTCTGTCTCACAACCCTGAAACCTTGGCATTATCCTTGTTTCCTCATTCTCATTCAGCCCACATATTCAATCTATCACTTAATCCTGTCGGTTCAACCTTCACAACATCACTAAAATCCATCCAAACTTATCCTACCCTGCTTTGATTACTGTATCAGCCTCCTTGCTTACCTCCCTACCTCCTTTCTCTCCCCACTCCAGTTCATACCTCACTCTGCTGCCCAGATCATTTTTCTACAACAACGTTCAGTCCATGTTTCCCCACTACTCAAGAACTCTTCAAGAACCCACTACTCAAGAACCAGTGGTTGCCCATCCACATCAAACAGAAACTCCTTACCATAGACTTGCTCACCTTGCCCACCTCCTACCTCACCTAGCTACTCTTCTACTACAATCCAGCCCATCCACTTCGCTCCTGTAATGCCAACCTACTCACGCTACCTCGCTCTTATCTACTTCGCTGCCAATCTCTCGTCCATGTCCTGCCTGTGGCCTTCAATGCCCTCCCTCCTCGTACCCAACAGACAATCACTTTCCCCCTTCAAGCGTGATTGAAGGCAAATCTCCTCCAAGAAGCCTTCCCTCACAAAACCCTCATCCTTTTCTTCCACTATTTGGCATCAGCCTAACTTGCTCCTTTTATTCATCCCCACTCCCAGCCCCACAACATGTCAATATCTGTAAGTTGTATTATGCCTGACTCCGTTTCTAGACTGTAACCTCATTGTGGGCATGGAATGTGTCTGCAATTCAAAACCCACTGCCTGGTTTAATAATAATGATGATGGCATTTATTAAGCACTTACTATGTGCAAAGCACTGTTCTAAGTGCCAAGGAGGTTATAAGGTGACGAGGTTGTCCCACGGGGAGCTCACAGTCTTCATCCCCATTTGACAGATGAGGGAACTGTGGCCCAGAGAAGTGAAGTGACTTGCCCAAGGTCACACAGCTGACAAGTGGCGGAGCCGGGATTTGAACCCATGAACTCCGACTCTAAAGCCCGGGCTCTTTCCACTGAGCCATGCTGGTTTAAACCTACCAACCTCAAACTTCAATGGGGACCCCTCATTCTTCCATGACATTGAATGAATAATACTTCTGGGTTCACTTGATCCACACCCTTAATGATGCAATTCAATCATAGGTCTCCTCCGATTTTTTCTTTCCAGACTGAAACATTCTAATCTTTTCAGTTTATTAGAGCATGGTAGATGGGTGGTCTCACTCTGATTTGGTGTCTGAGCGCTCCATTTCGCCATCTTGGAAAGTTGCTGTTTATTTCTACTACATTATATTTCAGCCAGTCTTCTTACTATGCAAGACATTCCCGTCAATCCCATTTCTATTTCATGATTTTTTTAAGCCTTTGGGATAAACATTCAAATATACTATTCTGTTGGTTCTCATCTATTCACATGTGTGTTGACCCTTTCAAAGAACCCAGGTAGACTGAGGCATGCTTTTCTTTTCCATAGAGAAACCATGCTCTCTTTTCCTTCTCCTACCCGCAAAGCAGTGTTTTTCTGTATACTTATTGATTCTAAACCTAAATAACTTTCACATGTAGAGAAATGAAGCTCAAGAGTCTATAATTTCTAGGATCACCTTTGGAAGACTTTTTACAGATGGGAGTGGCATACAGTCCTCTGCTACAGTTGTAATAATAATAAGTATTGTTATTAACAATAATAATAATTAAGAATATTTATTAGTAATAATAATGATAATAGTGATACTAGATATTTACAATGTGCCAAACACTTCTAAGCACTGGGAGAGATGCATGATTAATCTGGTCAGACACACACAGTGCTTGTTCCACATTTGACTCCCAGTCTAAAGGGAGAGAGAGCAGATTTTCAATACCCATTTTACAGATGAGAAGAAGCTAGGTGACTAGCCTGAAGGTCGCATATCATGCAAGTGGTAGATACAGGCCTACACTCTTTCCTTCAGGCCACACTTCTCTGTTAACCCTTGGTTAATAGCGAATTATTGCAACTGAGAGATTAGGACTTTGGGCATTTGATTTTCTCCCCACCCTCAACCCCATGGCATATATACAGAACTATAAATTATGTAGCAGAAATTATATTAGAGTCTCTTCCCCCCCTAGACTGTAAGCTCACTGTGGGTAGGAAATGCGTCTGCCAACTCTGCACTCCTCTCCCAAAGAGCTTAATACAGTGCTCTGCACACGGTAAGTGCTCAATGAGTCCCATTGCTGATAATGACGATTGAGGAGATCTCAGTCTGAAGAGTAATCCTGAGTCTTTAGGAACTGGCTCATCTGGAGAAAGTAGGAACCGTCTCTAAATGTTGCCCATTTGCACTTCCCAGGCGCTTAGTACAGTGCTCTGCACACATTAATTGCTCTATAAATACGATTGAATGAATGAAAGTCTTTTCTGTGATAGTTCATCAGTTACCTTATCTGAAAATGGGCAAAATCATGGTAACTGGGCTCCCAGTGTGTTTTCACCCTGAAGAAGAAATAGTAGGGAATATGCTATAATTGTAATGCACAAAAAGCTTTTGCTAGGACTGAGCCAAGAAGTGAACAGGAAATCACATCATTTATCACTTTCTGATCCTGGAGATTTTTCCTTCCTCTGGCGGATGCCTATTTACCGTAAGAATCGGCAGGTGGAGAGGAAGACGCAACTTACTGTCTGCTTTTCTTCCAGCTGATTTATAACATTCACAGCTAAGCAGACAATATATATGATAGATGCACTGTTTAATTAGACTGTTGTAAAAGCTGTAATTACAGCTACTAAGTGCACTTTTATGTCTGCATACATAAGCAAATTCCAGGAGTGTCACAAGCCTCCAGGAGGAAAATGACTTGGCTTACTAGAGATAGCTTTATTGTTTCTTCTGGGTTTTGTTTTGCCATCAATAATGACTTCTAAAGGTTCTATCCTGAGAAGAAGTATGATTTAACCTTAGGAAAGCATAAGTATAAACAAAGGAATAGTTAATATGTGTTTTCTGACAAGTGATATTCTTATTCCAAATTTTTAATTATTGAGACATTTGAAAACATTTGCTTTGAAATAAAAAACTTTGTTGCTCAAACCTGTTGGTAAAGGAATTAACAGTGTCTTCCAAAGAACAAAAAATGTTCTTGACTACATCTATTTAGGAATACAGCTGAATGTTACACTACCTACTCTATTTGTAATTTATTAGAATGGTTTGCTAAAGTATATTTAATTTAAAGTGATGTTTTTGTGTTTCCTATTAGTCTGTGAATTCACACTGTTGCTTCAGCAGTTAGTAGCGATAACCTAAAGAGATGTTTCACTGCTAAGGAAGCAGACAAAAACAGAACAGAAGTTAAAGGAAAACTTTTGACTTGAATGAGGATACTCATGTAAATGAAGTGCTCTTCCCAGGTGTCTTCTCATGTTCTGGTATTCTTTATCTCTGTGTCTCAACTTCGTTGCATAGATAGAAGCTAATTGCACAAACAGGCTGATTACACGGTAGGCTTGGGCTCTGTAGAGACCGGGCTGACTGGAAGTCAGAGGTCATGGGTTCAAATCCCGGCTCTACCAACTGTCAGCTGTGTGACTTTGGGCAAGTCACTTCACTTCTCTGGGCCTCAGTTACCTCATCTGTAAAATGGGGATTAAAACTGTGAGCCCCCCGGGGGACAACCTGATCACCTTGTAACCTCCCCAGCGCTTAGAATAGTGCTTTGCACATAGTAAGCACTGAATAAATGCCATCATTATTATTACACAAGGTGGACTTATAATGCCAGGAAACTGGAGTTTTTGAACATTGTCAGGCAGATATATTTTAAGTGAAAAGATGTAATCCTCCTTGGTCTCTCAGCTGCCTTTGTCACTGAAGACTATAACCTTCTGAAAACATTATTTAACCTCAGTTTCACGGGCATTATCCTCTCCTTGATCTCTTCCTATCTTTCTGAGTGTTCCATATTGGCTGCTGCTACAGCTCCAGAATTTCTTGACTGCCCTTGCATCCTCATGTCCTCTTGGTCTCCTCCCTTTGGTAGCCCCTCTATGGGGATTATTCCCAAATCTACCTTTCTATCCCTGACCTACTACCTACCTACTTTCACCCCGTCTACTTTGGGATCTTCCACGAGGCTCACCAGCCAACTCAATGCAACCAAAAATTATTTCAGCCAAAGTCTGACTTCAAGTGTCAGAGCTTTTAACGAAAATAGAAGCAGAGGAGAAGCAGCATGGCCTAGTGGAAAGAATATGGGCCTGAGAATCAGCAGGAACTGGGTTCCAATCCTGCTCCACCACTTGTCTGATGTGAGACCTTGGGCAGATCACTTCACTGTGCCTCATTTTACATCACCTGTAAAATGGGGATGAAGGCCATGGCTTCTAAGCCTGATTATTTCAGGAGGCATAATCAACTTTGAAGTTTCTTGTTGCTACTATTATCACTGCAACCCAAAAACTAAATCCTGAAATTTTCCTTGAGATAATGAAATCCCAGACGTTTTCCTCTCTCTGCTACTAGCAGAGGTGGTTATATTGCCACACTACCTCCTAAGGAAATAAATGCCGATCCTTTCCTGTGGCCGTCAGTAAGGCTTGAAAAATGTCCATGAGTATCATCACTGTGTCTCAAAGGCACTAATTATATTTGGCAAGTTTAATGGGTAATAGTGGAGGAAGTTGCAATTCAGCACTGAGGAACCGAAGTGATAGGTAGTGGTTGTGTACGATATTTGTTGCGACTGCATCCTTATGTATGATGATAATAATTGTGGTATTAAGCCTTAATATGTGGTACTAAATACAGGGATAAATATAATAAAATTAGAGCACATGAAGTCCCTGTCCCACATGGGACTCACTGAGAGAGGGAGGAGAAATTTTTAATCCCTGCCATACAGATAGAGAAACTCAGTCTCAGAGAAGTTAAGGGATTTGCCTAAGATCATACAGCAGACAAAAGAAGCAGTGAAGAAAAGCAGTGTGACTCAGTGGAAAGAGCACAGACTTAGGACAGTGCTTCAGCACTTAGAACAGGGCTTTGCACATTAGAAGCGCTTAATAAATGCCATTATTATTATTATTATTTGGAGTCAGAGGTCATGGGTTCAAATCTTGGCTCCACCAATTGTCAGCTGTGTGACTTTGGGCAAGTCACTTAACTTCTCTGGGCCTCACTTATCTCATCTGTAACATGGGGATTAAGATTGTGAGCCCCACATGGGACAACCTGATCACCTTGTATCCTCTCCAGCGCTTAGAATAGTGCTTTGCACATAGTAAGCACTTGATAAATGCCATCATTATTATTAACAAATACCAAAATTATATTATTATCATTAAAAGGTGAAGCTACAATTGGAACCTAGGTCTCTTGCCTGCCACCGTGGCGTAGTGGATAGAGCATGGGCCTTGGGAGTCAGAAGGTCATGGGTCCTAACCTTGGCTCTGCCATATGTCTGCAGAGTGACTTTGGGCAAGTCACTTTACTTCTCTGTACCTTAGTTATTTCATCTGTAAAATGGGGATTGAGTCTAGTAAGTGCTTAATAAATACAAATACAATATAATATAATAATAGATATTTATGCCTCCTGATTAGTCCAGGAGTCTGCCTGATTGATAGCTGCTGCCCCGGCATGCTAGCAGTTCTGCATTCCTCTCTTTATTCTGCTGACAGGCTTGTTCAGTCATTCATTCAATCATATTTATTGAGAGCTTACTGTGTGCAGAGTACTGTACTAAGCGCTTGGGAAGTACAAGTCGGCAACATATAGAGATGGTCCCTACCCAACAACGGGCTCACAGTCTAGAAGGGGGAGACAGACAATAAAACAAAACATGTGGACAGGTGTCAAGTCATCAGAATAAATGGAAGTAAAGCTAGTTGCACATCATTAACAAAATAACTAGAATAGTAAATGTACAAGTAAAATAGAGTAATAAATCTGTACAAACATATATACAAGTGCTGTGGGGAGGGAAGGAGGTAGGGTGGGGGTGATGGGGAGGGGGAGAGGAAAGAGGGGGCTCTTGTAAGCAGCGACCATGTCTACCAACTCTTATTGTACTGAACTCTCCCAGGTACTTAGTACAGTGCTCCGCATACTGTAAGCACTCAATAAATTCCATGGACTGATAGTTTACTGTACACAGAGAATGACCGTAAGGCAATGGTATGTACAAGGCATTCATTCATTCATTCAATCATATTTATTGAGTGCTTACTATGTGCAGAGCACTGTACTTAGCACTTGGGAAGTACAAGTCGGCAACATATAGAGACAGTCCCTACACAACAACAGGCTCACAGTCTAGAAGGGGGAGACAGACAACAAAAAGAAACAAGCAGACAGGTGTCAAAACCATCAAAATAAATAGAATTATACCTATATGCACATCACATGGCTATAATGCAGAGGATTATAAGGGAGAGAATCAGAGATGAGGGTGTAGAAGAAAAAAACAATAAATTTTTCTTCATCAGGTGGATAAATTAGGAATAGGACTCCAATAATATTGGTCTTGTCTGTATTCCTGTTCTAAACATCATTTTCTATGTGCTTAGCGTGACTCCAAATAGATCTGGGACCAAATCATATTTCTTTTCTTTTTTTTTTCCCTGCTCGAACATTGGTCAGTGTACAGTAAGTGTTAGGTATCAGCTTGCTGCAGAGCACTGGACTAGGACTAGAAGCAGTGTGGCCCAGTGAAAAGAACCCCGGTCTTGGGAATCAGATTCATTCATTCAATCATATTTATTGAGCACTTAGTGTGTGCAGAGCACTGTAATAAGCACTTGGGAAGTACAAGTTGGCAACATATAGAGACGGTCCCTACCCAACGGCAGGCTCACAGTCTAGAAGATAACTTGAGTTCTGTTCCTGACTCCACCACTTGACTGCTATGTATCCTTGGACAAGTAACTCAACTTCTCTAGGCCTCAGTTACCTCATCTGTAAAATGGAGATTAAGACTTTGAGTCGTATCTGGGGCAGGGACAAAATCCAATCCGATTATTTTATACTTATTCCAGAGCTTAGTAAATGCAGTGCCTGTCACAGAGTAAGTGCTGAACAAATGTTATAAAATAAAAAAGACAGGGTCCCACTCTGGAGGTATCATTCAATCCATAAATCTAATGAATGATATCCATAACCCCACTATATTATCACTCCTGACTCACAAGTATTAGATCAGTCCTGATACCATAAACCCCTGAGAGAAGAATGTGTGCCATTTGCTGTAAAATATTCCGTGGTCCCCTTCAACGATAGAATGTCACAACGATGGTATAAATTTACCTCCTACCTATGACACTTGCAGATCTACAAAACATCATATTTTTGCTTAGGGATTTAACATATGCAACCTCAGCTTTTTTACTTTTTGGAATTTTCATTTTTTTGACATTATTTCTAAACAGATATGAGAACAAGAAATCTCACATCCCCTTACCACAGTGAGCTTACAGTCTAGAGGATGCAGACAAGAGAGTGTTTGAGGAGAGCAAAAATGTGAATTCCATTGATCATTTTGGCAGCAAATCTATGCCAAATCTATTTCAACTCTCTGGCCCATAATTAGTCAATATTGGTTTTGATTTTATCGGTGTGCAGGAGAGCTGAGGGAATAATAACATGACTAATGACTTGCTTAAGCAACTTTGCTCTTCAGTCAGAATTCAGGAGTCCAAGTTAAACTTATTCCCTGGATGCACTGTTAAGGGGAGAGCATGACTTTCAGTAAAAAGAGACATTTAAGTTTTATTTCTACTGTTGCAGATTTTGTGTTGGATGTTTAGGAGAATGATAAGTCCTCTATGGGGAGCACTGAGAGTGTTCATGGAAAATGGGCTATTTTCCTAATGTACTTTTAAAATAATGAGTATCTCCCCCTCGTCCCCCTCTCCATCCCCCCCATCTTACATCCTTCCCTTCCCCACAGCACCTGTATATATGTATATATGTTTGTACATATTTTTTACTCTATTTATTTATTTTATTTGTACATATCTATTCTATTTTATTTTGTTAGTATGTTTGGTTTTGTTCTCTGTCTCCCCCTTTTAGACTGTGAGCCCACTGTTGGGTAGGGACTGTCTCTATTTGTTACCAATTTGTACTTCCCAAGCACTTAGTACAGTGCTCTGCACATAGTAAGTGCTCAATAAATACAATTGATGATGATAACGAGTAGAGCAGAGGAGGGTGGTGATAAGACAAGTTTTTAATTCCCAAACTTAAATTGAAATCTGAATAAGTTTGGTTATGATTTATAGGAAAAGCAGAGGACCATTTTTTGCTTAGAAAGATGAACTTGAATATGTAGATTCTAAGGAAAATGGGATATGTGTGTCCTAAAAGGTTTCTAGAAGACTAAAGGAGAAAATCATTATCGGCGATTGAGTGAACATGCACGCAAAAAAAGTTGTCTCTCTATATTGCTGAACTGCACTTTCCAAGCACTTAGTACAGTGTGCTGCGCACAGTAAGTGCTCAATTGAATGAATAAAAAGTTCACACAGTAAGTGCTCAATTGAATGAATAAAAAGTTCACACAGAAAGTGCTCAATTGAATGAATAAAAAGTTCTGAGGGAGATTTGGTGAACATGAGTTCCTGTACCCAGAGCACTGGACTGTCCTGATGGAAAGAGCAGGGGCTTGTTAGGAGACCTGTGTATGACCTTGTGCAAGACACTTTAATTCTGTGCCTCAGTTTCTTCATTTGTGAAATGGGGTTTAAATACCTGCTCTCTCCCCCTTGTGGGACTGTAAGATCTCATTGAATTTTATCTATCTTATCAGTTAGTACAGTGTTCAGCACACAGCGCTAAATACTACAATCATAACGAAGGAAAAGCCCGATTCCATAATACAACTCTCTTTGTGCTGCCTAAATTCTATATAATTGTGCTAAAATAACAATACAACAGTAAATTGTCATGACATCCCATGGGCTATGGAGTAAATGATGAAAAAGAACAAACCACTTAGGACTCCTATTTTCTTCTTGGAGTTTGGATAGGATTGAAGTGTGGGAGGTTCTCTAATTTCAATAAACGTTTATGGTTATAAGTTATGAGGGTAACATGGCAGATTGGATAAAGCTCTGGCCTGGGAGTCAGAAGGTCACGGGTTCTAATCCTAGGTCTGCCGCTTGGTGCTGTGTGACCTTGGGCATATCAGTTCACTTCTCTGTGCTTGTTACCTCATCTGCAAAATGAGGATTGAGAACGCAAACCCCATGTCGGTCAGAGACTCTGTTCACCTGATAAAGTTGTATCTACCCCTGTGCTTAGTACAGTGCCTACTAACACATAGCTCTGAACAAATACCACAACTATTATTATTATTTTAATAAACTGCACATCAGCTTCTGCTGCTGTCCTTAATCTCATCTCTCTTCCCAATTCCTGGTTCCCACTCTTCAGACTGTAAGTTCCTTGTGAGCATGGAAAATGTCTACCAACTCTGTTACACAGTATTCTCCCAAGTGCTTACTATACTCTTAAAAAGCACTCAATAAATATGATTGATTAATCAATCAATCATTTATCACTTGCTATTTGCAGAACACTGAACTAAGAACTTGGAAGAGTAAACCCCAGCAATATAACAGATATCTTCCCTGCCCATGACAAGCTTACTACTTGGTCTGCAGCTGGAATCTTCATAACCCTTAAAAGAGATTTGATGAGGAGAAAATTTCTCCAGTCACTTCCCATGGAATTATGTCAAGTGCCCCATGGTAGCCATCTTCAGTGACAATTCCAATTTCATAGTGGTCAGGCCAGGATCATGCATTGAAATATGTGGCATCAAATTTTCAGAGCCTTATGTTTGGCGATACTGTGAAGGAGCGGTCAGAGAGGGAGGAATCAAACTGAGAGAGTTTCATGTTGGTAAAACTAAGGCCAGAGAAGCTTTCAAGAAGAGGCTGATGAGCATTGTGAAAGGTTACTTGTTATAATGGCATTTTATTAAGTGCTTACTATATGCAAAGCACTGTTCTAAGCACTGGGGAGGTTACAAGATGATCAGGTTGTTCCACAGCGGGATCACTGTCTTCATTCCCATTTTACAAATGAGCTGGGGCACAGAGAAGTTAAGTGACTTGCCCAAAGTCACACAGCTGACAATTGGCGGGGCCGGGATTTGAACCCATGACCTCTGACTCCAAAGCCCGTGCTCTTTTCCACTGAGCCACACTGCTTCTCTAAGGTTGAGGAGGCTTAGGACAGAGTAAGGCCCCCTGGATTTAACCAGGAGAACATTGGTAAATTTAGTGATTGGTCTCAGAGGAAAGAATGTAGACTCCAGATTGGAGATGATGAAGAATATAATTGATAGGGAATAAATGGGCAGATACAGTGTTAAAAACTAACCAGCCTCCTTGTGGCATTAATGCTTTATAATCAATATACTATTAAAAATGATTTTATTTAGAGCTCCCTTAATTACAGGGACAAGGGTTAGTGATCCAAGTCCTTGTTTCATATTAAGGTGGTGAATTTATTGACAGCAATTTCCAAAAGCGTCTACATTTATATTAAATTACTTCAAGAAAATCTATCAAGAGTCTTTCCACTTCCTTGGCTTCAGGGATCAGAAGGAAAAGAAGAGTGGGAAAAATAAAAGATTTTGCTCTAAAGAGTTTTGAAAGTGATTTGCACAACAAAGGGTGTCTCTTGTTTACGATTGCGGGCACGTGAATGTATTTCATAAACTCAGCCCGGTTTATAGACACAGATACACTTCACATGGAATAATCCTTCTTCAACTAAAGAAAATCATGTCTTTCAGTAACCCCCCCCCCCCCAAAAAAAACCCCCACCCATTCTCGATTTATGAATTCACATAACATTCAGAGCACTTTATTTTAATGAGTTTATTGTGTACTACTCATCCTGGCTCTGAGGGAGATGACAGTGATCTATAACTCACAATGCAGCAGTTCTGATAGGATGATGAAGAGCTGCCTCTCTTCCTTATGCCAACATAGCTTCCTTTCATTGCTCCCTCCCTGGCTCGCCCCACCATTCTCTGGGCATTGTCTATCCTTGGCATCATCAGTCACCAGGCAGTGCAGTTTACAAATACTCTTGTGTCAGGTGGAGGAAAAATTGTAGCACCAATAAAGCAAAATCCATCAAATCCCTTCCAGGCTGTAGCTTGACGCTTCTATTCTAGCTCCCGTCTCAGCCTGATCTTGGTTTAGATAACATTTCCCTTATAAAAGATGAGTTCTCTTTCTCAGACTTGTTTGTCAGAGCAAGATGGTCCATTCATTTGCCTTTTTCTTTTGTGCTGATAGAAGCTGATCAACTTCCAAGAAGTAGGGAAGATTGAATCAATTATACCTGGTCTCTCTTTGTTAGTGAAATCAAACCCGTGGCCTTTCAGTGGTAGTTCTTAACAATACCTGGCACTAAGATAAAGTGACTATGAACGGGATCTAAGATAGTTTAACTGCCCAAAACTTTGAAGGTAAAGGGAAATCACCTTCAACAATTTTGTTTATTGAGGTCTGCAGATTGTCCTTAATTTGGTTATTGCCAGCAGTGAATCCCTGAAAGAGATGGAAATTTCCACTCTGCCTGCCAAAAGTCAGGGGTCAGGGTTAGCTCTGCAGATGGGTTCAACTAACACTGTTCCCCACAAACACTGAGTGCTCTCTGTCATCATGGCACGGTACCAAGAACAATGGATTTGCACGGTTGGATTAAATGTTGTTACAAATGGGAAATGACTGGAGTCTTAGCCTGCATGCAATGCAGGATTATAGGAAATCTGCTGAAAGATTTGATTTGGGAGACATCAGGGGGAAGCTGATGCTATACTTGTCCTTCTCTTTGACACATTTAGAATTTTGGTTGAATTGCATTATTTTTTTCTGGACAACTCACGTAGACCATGATATCATTAACGCCTTTATGGAAATGCTATATCACAGTGAGGCAGAGGTACCTGAAGGATGTTTCTATAGGCAAGAAAGAGAGGTTTTTAAGAATTTTCAGTGAGGGTGTCTCGCCATTTCTGAAAAAAAAAGAAAAGAAAAGAAGTGCTTGTTGAATCCATGTATTAGCCTTGCTCTCTTCCTCCCCTTCATGTCTGTTCTTATATACGTTCTCCTCTGGTGTATCATGGAAAAAATTAAATTGTGATTGGATTAATTTATTCTGAGTCAGATATTTAATGAGGGATAATGAATGTGAATTTGGTTCCAAACTTAATATTTATGAGACATCTGATAATAATAATTTTGGTATTGAGTATTTACTATGTCCCAGGCACTGTGCTAAGATGTGGGGCATATACAAGCAGAGCATGTTAGACACAGTCCCTATTCCACAAGGGCTCACAGTCTTAATCTCCATTTTACAAATGAGGTAACTGAGGCACAGAGCAGTGAAGTGACTTTCTCAACGTCACACAGCAAAGAGGTGTAGCTGGGATTAGAACCCATGACCTTATGGTCTTATTACTTCCAGGGCCATGCTCTATTCACTACGCCATGCTGCTGCCATGGCAATTATGAATATAGATTTCACAATCGTGTGGCTCAGTGGAAAGTGCACAGGCTTTGGAGTCGGAGGTCATGGGTTCAAATCCCGCCTCTGCCACTTGTGTGACTTTGTGACTTTGGGCAAGTCACTTAACTTCTCTGGGCCTCAGTTCCCTCATCTGTAAAATGGGGATTAAGGCTGTGAGCCCCACATTGGACAACCTGATCACCTTGTAACCTCCCCCAGCGCTCAGTACAGTGCTTTGCACATAGTAAGCACTTAATAAATGCCATTATTATTATTATTATTTTGAAATGTCAACTGGTGCCCCTACAAAGTTAATTCTTTACTTAGACTGTGAGCCCCATGTGAGACAGGGACTGTGTCCAAACTGATTAATTTGAATCTACCCCAGTGCTTAGAACAGCGTCTGATACTGTGAGCCCGCTGTTGCGTAGGGAATGTCTCTATGTGTTGCAAACTTGTACTTCCCAAGCGCTTAGTACAGTGCTCTGCACACATTAAGCACTCAATAAATACGATTGAATGAATGAATGAATGGTACATATCACGGCCTTAACAAATACCATAATCATGATTTATTACAGATCTATCTCTTTGCCCTCCAGAGCACAGTTTTATTATTTAGTTCTTGCTGTGGATTAATATTTGTTATTAGGCTAGAAATAAAGCAGTTTACTCCAATAAGTGAGGAAAAATAGCTTGTCTCATCTTTACTATAAATATTCTTCCACTTACTGTGTTCACTGTTACTGCCCTGGAGAAAAACATTTTGGTGGGGACATGTTTCTTTAGTAAAAAAATGAGTTTGATACTGTTGGTCATAAGTGCTATCCATCTGATATTTCCTTGAATATTTGATTTTTTTTCATCATGATTGATTGTTTTGACTATTCAGCAATATACAAAGTCAGTGGTGCCCTATTAGACCGATGCAATTTATAACAAACCAAAGCATCTTTTATGTGGATTTGAGTATGTGACTCAATCAATCAATCAATCAATTGCATTTATTGAGCACTTACTGTGTGCTCTGCACACAGTACTGCACTAAACGCTTGGGAAGTACAAGTTGGCTACATATAGAGACGGTCCCTACCCAACAGTGGACTCAAGTAATAAACCATATTAATACAGTAGTTAAGTGGCACCACTTAAATTAAATTACATATGGCAAAATTAATACAATGGATTTTATCAGTGATCAATTGTCATATACTAATTATTGTCCTCTAGACTGAAATAAGCTTATTGTGGGCAGGGAACCTATCTACTGACTGTTGAACTCTCCCAAATGCTTAGTGCAGTGCTCTGCACATAATAAGCACTCAATAAATACCATTAATGTTGTTGATGATGATGATAATTGTTGCCAGTCATGAAGATGGCATTGATGTCCACCATTGATTTTTGGTTGTATCACTTTCCCACTTTCCTCATATAACTATGCATGTTATCTTTGACTTCCTTTCATTCAATACCCCTCTGAAATTAACTCTCTAAGGATAGGGCCAAGATAGTTCACCAAGAGAGTTCTTAAACTAAAAGATTCGATCACAGATTTAATGAAGGATCACTAATTTTCCTCCACTTCTCCATGTTATTCTCAAGAATTAATCTACCTAACAGTGTCTTTGTTCCATCTCATTGTGTTATCCCGGACACCTTAACTCCAGAGTGTACAGAATAACTGAATAAAGGCCTGTATTAGTATGGGGTAAACCCCAGAACAGCAGACTAGATTACAGGGACATCTGAAGTGAAATTACATTTGTCTCAAATTCTCATGAGAATTTAGGAGAGTGGAGTACAAAGTACATGAAGATCCATTAGTTCGGTTTTAGGCTCAAATGCTCTCATGCGTATAATGCAGACGGAAAAAGAAAAATTATTTCCTTTGTGCAGGAGGTTTCGACATTGCCCTATGCAGAGACTAGGGACTAGTCAGACAGACAGTGAAAGTGTTGCATGAAGAATTCCTGTCTCAGTAGACTTGTTATAACCAAATAAGAATCGTAGCATAGTTGAACAATAAATAACTAGTTGTAGAAGCCCAGTGCAGCCACTTACCTACCCAAATTAAAGTAGAAAAACTCCAATTTTCAGGGCTTCCTAGCTGTCCTATCTGGGAACTGACTATCGATTCAGATTGCATAGAAGGAGCAACTGCTATATTTATTGGGTTTGCCTGAACAACAGTAAGGAGCAGGAACTGCAAATAGATGCATGACCATGTTTGCAGCAGATAGCTTTCTTTTTTGGATCAAATCTTCTTTCCAGCACCTCCTCTCCTCCAGATGTCCTCAACAGTCATGTGACAGTCTTAATTTTCTTCATTCTGTATTTTAAATGCTTATCTTCCCATCCTTCCCTGTCCTTCCCAACTTTCTCCCATCACTGTAGACAGCACCACCATGCTCCCTGTTTCACAAGACCGTCATGTAGGTATTATCCTAGACTCACCTCTCTCATCCAACCCACCTATTCATTCATTCATTCAATCGTATTTATTGAGCACTTACTGTGTGCAGAGCACTGTACTAAGCGCTTGGGAAGTACAAGCTGACAACATATAGAGACGGTCCCTACCCAACAGTGGGTTCACAGTCTAGAAGCGGGAGACAGAGAACAAAATGAAACATATTAACAAAATAAAATAAATAGAATAAATATGTACAAGTAAATAAATAAACAAATAGAGTAATAAATACGTACAAACATATATACATATAAGCAGGTGCTGTGGGGAAGGGAAGGAGGTAAGACTGGAGGAATGGAGATGGGGAGGAGGGGGAGAGGGGGAGAGGAACCTATGCAACCTGTCACCAAATCCTGTCAGTTCAACCTTCATAACATCTCTAAAATGTGCCCTTTCCTCTCCATCCAAATTACTATTACGTTATTCCAAGCATTTATCCTGTATTTTCCTGATTACTGTATTAGGCTCCTTGCTGACTTCCCAGTCTCCCCAGTACAGTCCGTACATCAATCTACTGCCCAGATCACTTTTCTGCAAAATCACTGTTTTCCCACTCCTCAGTATCCTCCAGTTGCACATTCACCTCCGCATCAAACAGAAACTCCTTCCCCAGATTTTAAATCATTTAATTACCTTGTCCCTCCTACCTTACCTCCCTGACTTGCTCCTCTAAAGCCGACCTACTTAGTGTACTATAATCTCATCCATTTTACCGGTCATCTTCTGCATCTGGCGAGGAACTCCCTCCCCTTTCAGATCTGACAGATGATCACTTTCCCCACCTTCAAAGCTCTATTAAAAGCACATCTCCTCCCAAGTCTTTCCTCAATTAAGCCCTCATTTCCTCTTCTCCACTCCCCTCTGCATTGCTCTGGCACTTGGATTTGTACTCTTATCTTCCAACTCTGTTGTATTTTACTCTCCCAAGTATTTAGTACAGTGCTCTGCACACAGTAAGTGCTTAATAAATATGACTGATTGCTTTGATTTCTTCCAGGCTGAAACGTCTCACTCAACTTTCCATTACTGTTGGTAATTTTAAAAAAATTTTCCCACATGAAACCAGATGTCATTTTAGCCAACCAAGTGAACCCAAGTGGCCACTAAGTTCTGCGGGTGAATGGCCCTTTGATCCCATAGCCTGATTTGAGACAAACTTTCTGGAATATTATTCTGATTCATTCATTCATTCAATTTTATTTATTGAGCGCTTATTGTGTGCAGAGCACTGTACGAAGTGCTTGGGAAGTACAAGTTGGCAACGTATAGAGATGGTCCCTACCCAACAGTGGGCTCACAGTTTAGAAGGGGGAGACAGAGAACAAAACAAAACATGTTAACAAAATAAAATAAGTAGAATAAAAATGTACAAGTAAAATAGAGTAATAAATATGTATAAACATATGTACATTCATAGCTCTCAATCAGTGCCATCGCAATTTCTGAGTAAGTGCTTCTCCCTATGTCACATGGCTGTTTTGAAGACGGAATAAGATAACTAATATGAAAGCATATTGGAAAAAGTGCTCTGTAAATTATTGTAATTATTATTATTGTCATCCCTCAGCTTCTTTGCTTCATGATTAATCTCAGTAGTGACATTCTGGTAACTTCTGATCTCCTCCATTCATGACTTCTGAATTTCGTTCATCCAAAGCCACAATACATCCATTTAGAATTAGATTGGAATTGTTCAGTTCACTTTTTGTTTCATGATTTAGTCAAAATTGCCTCCCCAAATAACATTCTGTAAGGATTTCTAGAAGATGAAAAAAAATCAGTCTTGCAGAATTCCCAGCCCAATTTTACAAGAGTAAGAGATTCATAAAACCTTTGACAAAGCACATAGAAGTGGGAGAACTCATCTATATGAAACTGAAAATCAGCCTTTGAGGTTCACAAGGGTCCAGGTGCCAATTATAGGAAAAGATAAAACCATTTCCCTTCCACATTATTCTCAAATACAGAAGCAGTCTATTTTTCTGACTCTAGTCAAACCAAGACACACTCAGGGTATTTATTTCAACCTCACTGGCTCTCCTGCCAAAATGTAGTAACTGTCTTGATGACCCCTAATCCTCCGTTAGCCAAATGATTCCCTTTACAAAGTACAAGTATCAGAGTGACAAGCGGCCATTTCTAGAGTTTTATGTTAGAAGATGGGGGAAATCGGTGTAATTGGGAAGACACAGTGACTAACAATCCACTCTACATTATTTACACGTTGAGAGAGTCCATTTTTGTATCTTTGAAGGCTTGAGTTATCCCTTCAGCATAACATATGCTGAGGAAAAAATCAGGGCAAAGATATAAACTGACAGGGCACACCTTGGTTCTTGTTTTACCACTGTTTTTTTTTTTTTACCACTTTGCCTACACTAGGGACTTCATGAAAAATCCAGACTAACATTATGCCTTCAGAACTCTTCACAAATGAGCACAAGGCTGAAACCTGGTTGAATGTGATCAAAAGACACATTGTTGCATCTTGCAATTGCCAAGGATTCCAAGCCCAAGAGTCACACCATCTTTTCTGCTACTGAGGCTATATTCTTTCATTAAAAAATCAACTGGCCAAGCCACCCCATCTAATCTAGGGTTGGAAGGAAAAAACTAGGACACACAGCCGCTGCCAATTCACCAGTTTTTGCTGGATTAATTATTTGTCACATCTAAAACATTTCTTCTGTAAATCAGTATCTACACATCCAGTCTTGATGAAGGAACAGAAAACTATTTATGCCCACTGCAGGTCTGATTCAGAATATATTCAATACTTAGAGGCACTGACAGAGCGCGGAATCAGCGTGACATCCAGATTTAGACCAAGTTTAATTCTGTGTAGTAAGCAATGCTTGCTTAAAAAAAACATGGGCCTGAGAATCAGAGATCCTGGTTCTAATAGTGGCTCTGCCACATTTCCATTCATTCATACATTCATTCAACAGTATTTATTGACCACTTACTGTGTGAAAAGTATAATACAGCAATAGAGACAATCCCTGCCCACAACTTGACTGCTTTTTGACCTTGGTCAGGTCACTTAACTTCTCTGTGCCTCTTTGCCATCTGTAAAATGGGAATTACAACCGTGAGCCCCATCTGGGACATGGTGTGTTTCCGACCTGATTAACTTGTATCTACCTCAGTGCTCAGTGCAGTGCATGGCACAAAGTAAATGCTTGACTTTTATTTTTACCGTTAAAATTGAAGTGGCCAAACTTCTCATATTTATGAGACCTGGACATTTTCAGAAGTACATTTAAAGCAGCAGTCCTATTCACGTGAAATACTTGCATCAAATTAAGAGGAATGAGGTCCTTGAGTCGTTGTGGGCAGGGAATATGTCCTGTGTTTCTGCTGTGCTTTCAAAGACACATACTACGGCATCTTGAATTTAATAGATATTATTACCCTTATTACATTGAAACATGCTTCTTATATCATGGCTTTGCTGAGTGGGACACTCGAATGAGGTGAATGGGTAACTGGAAAAATGATGGGCGAAATAAATACTTTAACAGCACAGTGAAGCAATTCTTTAAACAGTGTGGGTTGGCATTGATAGGCTGGGGGACCATCATGGAAGACAGAAGCTTAGTGTTTGGCAATTGGAAATAGGATAACTGTACTGGAACGAATGTTTGGAGATTGTAGAGAGGTCAATGCAGTGGATACCATACAATGCAGCAGCAAGGGGCAACCTTTACTATGAACTAACTGAGTGTGTAAGGGATAGTTGGCCCTAATTGTCTTTGTGAGCCACACGAGTACAAACTGATCTAAAAGTCTCTGGGGCACCGCTTTAGTCTCAAAGGCCAACCATATTCAACATAGCAGAATGAAATTTGCACGAAGATCCTGTAGAATTACCAGAAATATTCACTGTTGAACAGATACCAGAGCATAAAAGATAGGATCCCCACACTCACTTCAGTGTTTTCCTGTGGTATATCATGCTAGCCTTAATGCGCAAACATGTTTAATTTTTAAATATGCTCCTAAATTAATTTTTAATAAGATTGTGCTATCTGGTGAGTGAGAAATATCTTTCCAAGTGAAAAATCAAAGAGATTTGGAGTGTTGGGTGGCTTTAAGGAGGGTCTGGTAGATAGAAGCTTGGCTATTAATATTCATAAATGATTTTAAAAATTAAACCTCCATTGAAAGACTGATGCTTTTCATATAGTCATAAAGTTTGAGGGCATTTTTTAGAATTTTATTGTACGACTGGAGTCTAAACTTATCTTTTAATAAAATCTGGTTGTGTAGCTAGGGAACATTAAAGGAAACCAATGGTGCTGGGCTTTCTTTGCTACTCAGTGGGTGCTCTCTGACATTTCAGTGAAAGGATTATTCCACAACACTTTAGGAAGATAATGAATTTTTCTTCATTGGATATGTTATATTATCTACTGTAGTGATCAAGACATTCTATTTTCTTTGATGAGTTTATTCACTTTGTGGATTATCCCCAGCAGATTTTAAAATTATCTTTACCTCTGAGCCTCCCTCTCCAATTGTGCAGTATAGCACGCAGTATTGGCTTCTCCTATTCTGAATTTTCCCTTCTTTTGTATTATCTATGCCACTCCTCCACTCATTAGCAGAAGGGATAATATTAATTTTTTTCGTTGTTGTTATTAAGCTCTAAGGAGGAGGAGGTTGCTCTCACCCTATAAAGAGAAGGAACTTAGCCTAGTGCAAACAGAACAGCTTGAGAGTAGGCCTGGTTTCTATTCCTACTTCTACTGATTGCCTGCTGTGTGACCTTGGGAAAGTCACTTACCTCGTCTGTGTTTCCGCTTCCTTATCTGTAAAATGAGGATTCATTACCCATGCTCCCTATTACTTAGTGAGCCCCATTTGGAACAAGCACATATGATTAACTCTTATGAACCCCAGCACTTAGACCAGTGATTGGTAAACATTAAACCCTTAACAAATGCCATTATTATTAGTATTGAGGTTCTCCCCGTGCAAGCTTACTGTGTGGATAAGGACTGGATTTTGATCAACTGTCCTAGGAAGAGCTTTAAGGGCATGTTTATTTTATTTCAATTGTACATATTTACTATTCTACTTTGTTAATGATGTGCATTTAGCTTTAATTCTATTTGTTCTGACGACTTGACACCTGTCCACGTTTTGTTTTGTTGTCTGTCTCCCCCTTCTAGATTGTGAGCCCTTCGTTGGGTAGGGACCGTCTCTATTTGTTGCCAACTTGTACTTCCCAAGCGCTTAGTACAGTGCTGTGCACACAGTAAGCGCTCAATAAATACGATTGAACGAATGAATGCTTATCCCAGAATAGGGGCAAACTCCGGTCTATGTGAGGGCATTGAGGTATGGAGGCAATTCATTTCACCCAGGACTGCTCTATGCCATATTTAGCTATATAACATGCCTGTAGGTACCCACACACATGAGAGTTCTAATAAAAGATGATAAAGAAATAGAGCATGAGAATTCCTCCTCTAGACTGTACGAGACTTTTGGATAGGGAAGAGATTTACCAACTCTGTTGTTACATTGGGAGAGTACAAATAGTAAAAACAGAAATGTTCCCTGCCCACAATGAGCTTACAGTCATTCATTCAATCGTATTTATTGAGCGTTTACTGTGTGCAGAGCACTGTACTAAGCGCTCAATAATGACATTTGTTAAGTGCTTACTATGTGCAAAGCACTGTTCTAAGCGCTGGGTGGGATACAAGGTGATCAGGTTGTCCCACATGGGGCTCACAGTCGCAATCCCCATTTTACAGACGAGGTAACTGAGGCTCAGAGAAGTGAAGTGACTTGCCCAAGGTCACACAGCAGACATGTGGCAGAGCCGGGATTCGAACCCGTGGCCTCTGACTCCAAAGCCCGTGCTCTTTCCACTGAGCCATGCTGCTTCCACCCCGGCCCTTAGAAAGTACTTAACAAATGCCAGTTAAAAAATTCCCACAATTAGAAATTAATTGTGTACCTCTTCCTGCCCCTTTAAATTGAAAGTCCTTCTTTGTCCACTTCTCTCCTCTCTCTTTCCCCTTCTCCTCCCTCTCCCATCCAGCAGCCTCACAGTTAGTATTCAGACTGCCTGGCCTAATCAGTGCCTGTTATGACTGGAGGAGAGAATTAAAGTGTGTAGAGAAAGTGTTAAACAATTCAGCTCTGCAGTGAGCTCAGGATGGTTCACAGCTAGTGATATTTGAGCATGGGGGGGAATGAACAGTCTAAACATCCTGATTCTGATATCCCGCCTAGGTGATTACAGTAGGGACTTTCTAAACAGATGCGTGACATTTAATACCTACAGATTTATCCAGATCCTGGGTTTCGCGGGATGCTCAAAGTGAAATTAAGTTCACTGATAGTCACCTCCTGAAAAATAGAACTGATTGTAGCAACTGCAGAGCGGTTTAGTCCCTTACTTTTGTACGTACCTGTGCTTCCTGTGGGGAACAAAGTAAGCAACAAATAATCAAGAATACCATTCATTAAGCACTTATAATATGTGAACCATTATAATGAGAGTTGGGAAGAATCCCTCTGCATAGAGTGAATTCCTGAAACAGTCTTCCTTGACTTTTAATAGAGGATGGTGATTTTGGCTTTTAAAACTGAAGCCAAAAATTATTTATGCAATCGGTAAAGGAGTATTTTTTGATTTGAGAATGTTATGCCCTTGAAATTGCAGTAGATTGGGAAACTGGAAACATAGTTAATTTGATAGCTTCCCAATCAATGGGTTTATAGGTTACAGCCTCCTTCACAATCCAACCTAGCAGACAACCCACAAAGGAGGTTAATGGGAATTTGTTTTTTTTTCTGTTCTAGGGTCCCTGGGCCTTCATAGTCATAAACATGTTTTTATCCATTACTACTAAGGTAATTTATATTTGCTAGGAGAATACTTCCCTTCTTGAAATTCACAAATGATGCTGATTTGGAAACTTATGAAAAGCTTTCCTAGGTTAACCCCCAACACTCTTGTGTGGTTAGTTTGCGTGTGGACAACTAGAATTAGCGGATCATAAGCTACATGTGGTCATGAAATCTGGACCGACTCTAAATGGCTCACTCTCAGGCAAGTTTCAACAGTCAGTAAGTTCTCCCATAATATATGTCTTGAGGAGAATGTCTTTGGGAAATTAGAGATAATTCTTCTAACGCTCAACCATCAAGGGAGAAAACAATGCAATCTCAAAAAAAAAAATTGGCCGTGTCCATTTTTCACAGCTTCACTCAAGGTTTATGTACTATAATACAAGTTTCCCTGAAAGTGGAAAGTTTCCAAACCATTGCCCCATGTTGTAGGAGATCTGACTGCAATACCTTATTTTTTTTTTTTTAGTAGTCTCAAAACAACTCGTAATGGCTTTATTTCCCCCATTGGTCATTACAGTGAAAAAAGTTCAATAATATCATATATGTATATTATAATTATATATATATGTATATATGTTTGTATGTATTTATACATGTACATATTATACATACAATTATGTATAATATGCATGCATGTATATGCCTATGCAGATAGGTGTATATGCACATATATACACATATATGTGTAGATGCACATACATACATATGTATGTATGATATGTATCATATACAATTATATATGTATATATAATTGTGTGTATTTATTACTTTATTTTATTTGTACATACTTATTCTATTTTATTTTGTTAATATGTTTTGTTTTGTTCTCTGTCTCCCCCTTCTAGACTGTGAGCCTGTTGTTGGGTAGGGACTGTCTCTATATGTTGCCAACTTGTACTTCCCAAGCACTTAGTACAGTGCTCTGCACACAGTAAGTGCTCAATAAATACGATTGATGATGATGATGATAATATTATGAGAAAACAAAACCATATTGAGAATGCAAACTAGACCACATTGAGAACCCTTTTGGAAGTATTCCCACCAGGTCCTCAGCTCTTTTGGGTTGAGTTCGTATTGTTTTTAGTTCATACATATTCTGGTTTCTTAGTAATAGTATTATGTATTTACTCTGTGCAGAGTGCTGGGGAAATGGTACACAGGTGAAAGAGCCCTCCAGGGGCTCACAAGCTAACAATTAGTTGAGAAAACATCGGGTACAATAGGAAACAACACAAAAGACAAACTTCAGAGTTCATGTCAAGCCGTAGAGGCCTCAGGGTCCTACCACCTAGGTCTTCAAGAGTAGAAGCAGCATGGCTCAGTGGAAAGAGCCCGGGCTTTGGTGTCAGAGGTCATGGGTTCAAATCCTGGCTCTGCCAACTGTCAGCTGTGTGACTTTGGGCAAGTCACTTAACTTCTTTGTGCCTCAGTTACCTCATCTGTAAAATGGGGATTAAGACTGTGAGCCCTCCTTGGGACCATCTGATCACCTTGTAACCTCCTCAGCGCTTAGAACAGTGCTTTGCACATAATAAGTGCTTAATAAATGCCATCATTATTATTAATATTTATTGTAGGATTCATTAAGCACTATGTGTCAAGCATTGTACTAATCATTGGAATAGATTTAAGATAATCAGGTTGGACACAGTCCCTATACCACGTGGAGCTCACAAGCGGAGTCGGAGGGAGAACGGATATTTAATCCCCATTTTTTAGATGAGGAAACTGAGGCACGGAGAAGCAGCATGACATGATATGAGACTGGAAGTAAAAGGACCTGGCTTATAATGCCAGCTCTGCCAACTGTTTGCCATTTGACCTTGGCTAAGCCACTTAACTTCTCTGTGCCTCGGTTTTGTCAACTGTACTCAGTTTCTTCAACATTAAAATGGGGATACAGTACCTGTTCTCCTTCCTACTTAAAACTTTGAGCCCCATGTGGGACAGAGACTGTGTCTGGCCTAATTGACTTGTACCTACCCCAATGCTTAGAAAGTGTTTGGCACATAGTAAGTAACAAGTACCATAAAACAAACATAACAGATAAGTGGCTTACTCAAGATAACAGAGCAAGAAAGTCACAGAGGTGAGACCGGAACCCAGGTCCCCTGAATCCCAGAATCTGTGCTATTCACACTAGGTCACGCTGTTTCATATACTGCTTTTAAAATTTGTAGTGGCTATGATCTGTCCCTGCTTAAAATCCCCTCTGGCCCTTCATTTACGGGACATGTTGGGAGCAGGGACTTAGGTGTCATGTGAAGGGAACGTTATTTTGTGTGTCTTTATATTCATTTCATTTCATATATTCATAGTCATTTGCTAAGGGGCTATTTCATTGCTGAAGGTTAGGCTAAGAATTTGACTTAATCCATTGAAAAGATCAACCCTTCCACAGTGGACTCAAACTGCTTCGGGACTTAAATAGCATTAGGTAAGCTGTGTCTTCAAAGGCGAAACAAAGAGTTGAAGCAAATACTGGGAAAATTCAGGAAGAAAGAGAAACAAAGGTGGTTCAGACGCTAAAATAGCACAGGTCATCTGTTCGGAACTCCTAGGACCTATCTGTCATATACTGGTTGAGTTGGGTTTTGGTTGATATTCTGTTTTTTATTCAAAGCAACCTAAAGCACATTCTACAACTACAAGCTGCCTGGTGTGATCCCACAACACCTTGAGGGAATAAAAAGGTATAAAAATGTTTTATTCACAGTAAGATGCTACTGGTTCTTTCATTGCTTGGGGTACAAAGCCTGACAATTTAATGTGATTTAAAATGCTGAACATGGAAAATAAAAATGTGGTGACTTCCTAGACAGACGGTGAATGTGCAAGTAAGAGTAACTCCCAGTAGAAAGAACATTTCTGTTTGATGATCCCTGTAAGTCTAAATAACAATGGCATAACTTGAAAAGCAGGTCAGCTTCTAAGTTTTTTTCAATTTGCAATAAACATTCCTAAGCATGTTTTAAATATTTAGAGTGTGATGGAGATAGATGATTTTTCTTATTCTACTTTTTTCTTCCCTCAACTAAAAAATGGGGTGTAGAAAGAAGACAAGTTAAATTATTTCATAGTTACATCCACTAGTTTCTCTGTTACCATGAAGGTGGTAAAGTGATGGGAAAAATTCATTCAATCATATTTATTGAGCGCTTACTGTGTGCAGAGCACTGTACTAAGCACTTGGGAAGTATATCAAAAGGTATGTTCTGTGGTTCTTCATTAATATTCCATGGGTTTTCCATGGATATATTATTCTGCATATTCTTGAGCAGAGAGAAAGTAAAGATTGTGACGTCATCTGATAATTGAAGTTGATATGAGATTCTCACTGGAGAATCAAAAATCTCCATTTCTAATGTTCATTTTAATAGACAAATAATAGACAGTTACTGTAGGGTACTCTCCCAAATGTTTAGTAAATGTCTTCAAGACCTGGTAACTTTTTTCCATTTAATATTTCACAACCTGTGTTTTTGAGAGGGCAGGGGGGGAAAAGAGAGACTGGATCCCCCTTCTAGACTGTGAGCCCGCTGTTGGGTAGGGACCATCTCTATATGTTGCAGACTTGTAACTTGTACTTCCCAAGTGCTTAGTACAGTTCTCTGCACACAGTAAATGCTCAATAAATATGATTGAATGAATTTTTCCCATCACTTTACCAACTTCATGGCAACAGAGAAACTAGTGGATGTAACTATGAAATAATTTAACTTGTCTTCTTTCTACTCCCCATTTTTGAGTTGAGGGAAGAAAAAAGTAGAATAAGAAAATGAATGAATGAATGCACAGGGTAAGCCCTCAATAAATACTCTTGGTTGATTGATTGACATAGTACATTCATTACTTTTCCTAAAAACAAGTGTAAAGTCTTTTGATTCTTATCTGATGGTTTGCCTTTTTTTGTTGGTATTAAGTTCTTATGAGGTGCAGACACCATTCTAAGCGCTGGGATAGATTCAAGATAATCAGGTTGGACACAGTCTGTGTCTACCTTCTTAATCACCATTTCACAGGTGAGGTAACTGAGGCACAGACAAATGATTTGCCTGAGATCACACAGCAGACAGGTTTAGATTCCAGGTCCTTCTGACTCAGAACCAGACACTAGCCATAAGATCATGCTGCTTCTCTAATTTTGTCTAGCAAAATTCTGGCATATCCTGTGTTGGGGTTGCATTCTTGTAAAACTATGAATTAAGGAAAACTGGCATATCAGTATTCACTGATTTAAGCCTGCTTACATATGGATGCTTTTCAGACACTATAGGTTTACATTATTGGAAGAACATTCCCTCTTCCATAATCTTATTTTAGACAAAGCATGCATGGAATCATGTAGTGTAGGTCAACTTTGTATATTAAAAGCCAGAAAAATGTGTATCTGAGGTTACTATATTATGTAGGAAAATTGGGTTATTTCATTAGGGGTAGTCTTGAAAGGTTCTCCTGCCATCCCACTATCTCTGTGTTGTTCCCTTTCAAATGCCACAAATGTGACTAAGGGCGAGCTGTTCCAGTTGATAATAATAATAATGGTATTTGTTCAGCACTTACTATGTGCAAAGCACTGTTCTAAGCGCTGGGGAGGTTACAAGGTGATCAGGTTGTCCCATGGGGGGCTCACAGTCTTAATCCCCATTTTACAGATGAGGTAACTGAGGTACAGAGAAGTCAAGTGACTTGCCCAAAGTCACACAGCTGACAGTTGGCAGAGCTGGGATTTGAACCCATGACCTCTGACTCCAAAGCCCGGGCTCTTTCCACTGAGCCACGCTGCTTCTCTACTGCTTCACAATTGATGCTGTGCCATTTGGGAGGGCAAAAGAATAAAATACATAATGGAGTAATAATATATTTGACCTAGTAGCAAGAAGCTAGAGAAGTAATGTAGTTTAGGAGAAATAACATGGGCCTAGGAGTAAGAGGATCTACCATACACCTGCCGTATGATAATAATTATGATATTTGTTAAGTGCTTACTATGTGCTGAGCACTGTTCGAAGCATTGGGGTAGATACAAGGTAATCAGGTTGTCCCTCGGTGGGCTCACAGCCTTAATCCCCATTTTACAGATGAGGTAACTGAGGCACAGAGAAGTTAAGCAGCTTGCCCAAGGTCACACAGCAGACAAGTGGAAGAGTGGGGACTAGAACCCATGTCCTCTGACTCCCAAGGCCGTGCTCTTTCCACTGAGCCATGCTGCTTGGGCACATCAGGTAATTGCTCTGTGCCTCAGATCCCTCATCTGAAAAATGGGATTCAATACCTCTCTTCCCTCATTCTTAGACTGGGAGGGACCTTCAGGATGTGGAAACAGCATGTCGTAGTGAATGGGGCACAGGCTTGGGCATCAGACTGTGAGCCCACTGTTGGGTAGGGACCGTCTCTATATGTTGCCAACTTGTACTTCCCAAGTGCTTAGTACAGTGCTCTGCACACAGTAAGCGGTCAATAAATACGATTGAATGAATGAATGAATCAGAAGGTCATAGGTTCTAATCCTGGCTCCACCGATTTTCTGCTGTGTGACCTTGGGCCAGACACTTCACTTCTCTGGGCCTCAGTGACCTCATCTATAAAACGAGGATCAAGACAGTGAGCCTCAGAGGGGACAGAACTGTGTCCAACCCGATTTGCTTGTATCCACTCCTGAGCTTAGTATGGTGCCTGGCACAAAGTAAGCACTTCACAAATACCATTATTGATATTACCATGCTTGGCATGTGTGTACCAGTAAGCCCTTAATAAATATTATTATTATTATTATTATTATTATTATTACAATGCCAACATTTCCAGGTGGGAAAAGAAATAATCAGAAGTCTTCCTTCCGTGAAAGTATTATCCACCTTTTCCACCTTGGTGGCACCTACTAGATTCTGGCTAAACAAAGCAATATCCCACATTGCCCTTGACCTTCCTAAATGCATCAAAGAAATGGCATTCAGAGTTGATAACCTACTAGGTTTTATTATAACATGGCCTGTAATCAATCAGGGGCATTCAGTGGAAAAAAACAACTTAAAATGGAAGATTAATGCCAAAGGGAAAAAAAAACAACATTTTTTTTTGCCCGCAATTGTCGGGATAATGAATGGTTGCCTGAATTCCTCTTTTGTTTGGTTTCTTTTCACTTAGGCTATTTTTCATTACATGAATCCCTTGAGAGTTTATTTTAGTCCCAGTGGATTGTCAGCACCACAATAGCAAGTGTCTAATTCATATTGATCACCCAAAAGGGATTGTCTGGTCCACCAGTGGATGGAAACCAACTTAGGTTTTACAAGCAATCCAAAGTCTGGAATGCAATCAGCAATAATAATTTAATAATAATAATAATTTACAGTATTTATACACTAGCAATTCTTATGGTGCTTGTTGAATACTTACTATGTGCTAAGCACTGTTCTAAGCACTGGGGTAGATACAAGTCAATCAGGTTGGACACCGTCCCTGTCCCTCATGGGGCTCACAGTCTAAGTAGGTGGGAGTAGGATTGAATCCCCATTTTGAGATAGGTATGAGGCACAGAGAATTTCAGTGAGTTGCCCAAGGTCATACAGCAGAAACGTGACAGAGCGGGATTAGAACCCAGATCCTCCGACTCCCAGGCTTTTCTCTTTTCACTAGCTTCCCTTATTAAACTCTTACCCCGTGCCCAGCACAATGTAACGTGCTTGAGTAGATTCACGGTGTTCAGATCAGGCACAGACTCTAACCACACAAAATTCACAACCTAAGAGATTGGAAGAGCAGGGATCATATCCTTCTTTTATAGATGAGATGAGGTTAAGTAAAATTACTTAAATACCCAAGGTCAAACTACAGTGGAAAGAGCCCGGGCTTTAGAGTCAGAGGTCATGGGTTCTAATCCCAGCTCTGCCAATTGTCAGCTGTGTGACTTTGGGCAAGTCACTTCACTTCTCTGGACCTCAGTTCCCTCATCTGTAAAATAGGGATTAAAACTGTGAGCCCCCCGTGGGACAACCTGATCACCTTGTAACCTCCCCTGCGCTTAGAATAGTGCTTTGCACATAGTAAGTGCTTAATAAATGCCATTATTATTATTATTACAGATTAGAACCCTTCTCCTGACTCATATTTTCCATTCAGTCACACATCCTCCTGGAGGGTGATTATTTCCATTACGTATTAAACATTTAGGGATTTTTTTTTGACCTCAGGTAATCATGTACTTATCAGGAAGGTATTCCTCAAATGATCCTAAAGCTTTACAACTAGAAACTGTTTAGAATTATACATTTACCAGCCTCAGATAAATTGGGTGAACATTTACCGATGGCAACAAGTTGTGAACTTGAAAGCGGTCTTTCCCTCATATTTCCCTCAGCAGCAAACAGCCTCCTATTCAGAGTGTGTTCATGTCTATCTCTAAGTGTCCTTTTAAATTCAGGAACTGGGAATACTAGAGCCAGCCCTTTATTCTCTTGTTTTATAGCACCTTGGAAATAAGGGATCCAAGCTAGAAAGGCTTAATCTCTTTAGAAAATTTCCCAGAATACCTAGGTTGCTTTACAAGCATTTCAAAAGTATTATCTTAAAAGGCTTATACAGAAAAACTAACTTTTACTGTAACTGAGAGTTTTGTTGTTTTTTTTTTTTAACTGGTATTTTTAAGTGCTTACTATGTTTCAAACACTATTCTAAGTGCTGGGTAGGTATAAGTCAATTAGACTGGACAAAGTCCCTGTCCCCCATGGGGATCACAGCCTAAATAGATGGGAAACAGGTTTTCAATCCCCATTTTACAGCTGAGGAAACTGAGGCACAAAGAAGTTAAGTGACTTCAAGGCCCTACTGAGAGCTCACCTCCTCCAGGAGGCCTTCCCAGACTGAGCCCCTTCCTTCCTCTCCCCCTCATCCCCCTCTTCATCCCCCCATCTTACCTCCTTCCCTTCCCCACAGCACCTGTATATATGTATTTATGTCTGTACATATTTATTACTCTATTTATTTATTTATTTATTTTACTTGTACATATCTATTCTATTTATTTTATTTTGTTAGTACGTTTGGTTTTGTTCTCTGTCTCCCCCTTTTAGACTGTGAGCCCACTGTTGGGTAGGGACTGTCTCTATATGTTGCCAACTTGTACTTCCCAAGCGCTTAGTACAGTGCTCTGCACACACTAAGCGCTCAATAAATACGATTGATTGATTGATTGATTGACTTGGCCAAGATCCCATAGCAGTTGGCAGAGCCAGGGTTAGAATCCAGATCCTCTGACTCTTAGGCCTGTGCTCTTCTAGGCCATGCTGCTTCTTATTCATAATTGTTGATTTCTTCTTGGGGAACTGAAGGACATAAATGTCTACATAATTCAGTGGAAGGCCTTCTGAGTCCCAGGCACATGTTGGCCCTAATATTAGGATTTATGATTCGGGTCAATCGTCACTAATTTTACAAATTTCCTTTTGCCGTTTCCATCCTGGCATAGAATTAAGAATAATCCTAAAGCCATAGATTTGGGTCAAAAAATATTAAGAAGGAAAAATCTACCAGGATTAATAAATATCACATTATCATATGCCTCCTTTGACCTAGCCTTGGCTAGGCAAAGAAATCTGTGGTTACGTATAAGCTGTTGAAGGAGCATGAATACAAATGAAGGGAATGCACTTTGAAAAAATAAGACTTTTAACAAATTTTAATTAAAAAATCAGAATTTTCTTTTAGAGGGAGTGCAGGTGATACTGTTGGACAAAATAAGACCGAGCCCATTGGCATAGAAATGTTGTTTTAACTGTTGCCTTCCTTTATGCCTACCCCCACAGAATGAAATACATTATCTCTCTATTCGGAGTATGGTGATTGAAATCATATCAGTGTGTACTTTTCTCTTCACTAGTTCTTCATTCTCTTTTCCCTCCCACCACCCACAAAGTCGACAAATCGACTTTGTCTATTCCCCCCCCATATCCCGCTTGTTGATTGCTCTCCATCCTGCAGAGAGCCGACATAAAATTAGCAATAATAATCACTGTGGTGTTTGTTATGCACTTGTACAAGATAATCCATTGAACAAAGTCCCTGTTCCACATAACAATAATAATAATTACAGTATTGTTAAACACTTAATATGTGCAAAGCGCTGAGGTAGATACAAGGTGATCAGGTTTTCCCACGTGGGGCTCACAGTCTCAATCCCCATTTTACAGATGAGGTAACTGAGGCACAGAGAAGTTAAGAGACTTGCCCAAGGTCACAGAGCAGACAAGGGCAGAGGCGGGATTAAAACCCTTGACCTCTGACTTCCAAACCTGTGCTCTTTCCACTAATCCCAGCTCTGCCAATTGTCAGCTGGGTGACCTTGGGCGAGTCACTTCACTTCTGTGGGCCTCAGTTCCCTCATCTGTAAAATGAGGATGAAGACTGTGAGCCCCCCATGGGACCACCTGATCGCCTTGTACCTCCCCCAGTGCTTAGAACAGTGCTTGGGATATAGTAAACACTTAACCTGTATATATGTTTGTACATATTTATTACTCTATTTCACTTGTACATATTTATTTAATTTATTTTCTTTTGTTAATATGTTTTGTTGTCTGTCTCCCCCTTCTAGACTGTGAGCCCGCTGTTGGGTAGGGACCATCTCTTTACGTTGCCAATGTGTAATAATAATAATGGCATTTATTAAGTGCTTACTATGTGCAAAACACTGTTCTAAGTGCCGGGGAGGTTACAAGGTGATCAGGTTGTCCCACGGGGGGCTCACAGTCTTAATCCCCATTTTACAGAAGAGGTAACTGAGGCCCAGAGAAGTGAAGTGCCTTGCCCAAAGTCACACAGCTGACAATTGGCAGACCTCTGACTCCAAAGCCCGTGCTCTTTCCACTGAGCCACGCTGCTTCTCAAGCAGCTTCCCAAGTGCTTAGTACAGTGCTTTGCACACAGTAAGCGCTCAATAAATATGATTGAATGAATGAATGAATAGGCCGTGCTGCTTTTCTAACATGGGGTTAGAACGTGGAGTTCATAGTCTAAGTAGGAGGGAGAACCGTACTGAATCCTTATTTTACAGATGAGATCATTGAGGCACAGAGAAGTGAGTGACTTACCAAGGTCACACAGCAGGTAAGTGGTGGATTAGAACCCAGGCCTATGTTCTTTCCAGGAAGACCATGTTTTAGAGTATAATATTTCTATGAAAGCTTTTCAGGAGTGAAGAAACTTTTATTGCTACTACTGTGAGGTGCTACTCTCCATAATCCTTCTCTAAAACAACCCATGCATTTTACCTACAGAAATGCTGACTTCCATCATTCTTATTTACAGGAGCCTCTTAAGATGTTAATTTTTCAGGCCTTTGACTGCTCAGAAATAATGGAAAATTATATCAGTTGTTTCATGACTGTTGAAACAGAAGTTATCTCGAAAGATATGGCAGCAATGTGTAATTGAACTGGATGTTAGGATGATTCAGTATGGTTTTATGTTTCTGTTTATAAACTACTGTCACTTTTTATGTTAAGATACTGACTCATGTTGGGTAAGACTATAAAAATGACTTGAGTCCTCAAAGTGAACGAATTGTGACCTTTGTTGCAATATCCACAGGTACTAATCAAAAAACAACCTGACCTAAAGCAAGAGCCGAGTACTCAGAGGGCCTGGGTTCTAATTCCAGCTCTGCCACTTGTCAGCTATGTGTCCTTGGGCAAGTCGCTTACTTTCTCTGCGATTCAGATAACTCATCTGTAAAATGAGGATTAAGACTGTGAGTGCCACATGAGACACGTACATTTTCAATCTGATTTGTTTGTGTCTCTCCCAGCGCTTAGTACAGTGACTAGCTCATAGTAAGAAGTTAACAAATACCATTAAAAATGCTAAGTTTAAGTGCTTCTTTGCATTTACTAACCCAATGCTAGAATCGTTGAAATACCAGAATACTGAACCTTAGGATACTCTATTTTAGGCAATATCTCCTACTGCTATGCTCTGCTCCAGCTAAGGGAAATATAGAATAAGTATTTGTGTTGGTCAAAGGCACATCATTCTTCCTCTCTCCATTGTTATGTTATTGAATTAGTGAAGCAACTTCTATTGCTTGCCTTGGAACACTTCATTTTTACATCTCTATAAGCAAAAATTTGAATAGGATCCCTAGGATTGAAATTAACTCAAAGGACACAGAAATAATATTTCTGAAAGAATGTTGTTCAGCACAGGCAATTTTGTTTTTCCATCGGTGCTAGGATTAAGAAAAGCTGGGGGAATTCTCAAGGCTCCTCCATTTTTCAACATAGTTGTTGAAGTTCCCCTTTGATTACATTTCAATCTACAGGGACTTTTTCATATCAAAGGGAAAGAATATTATGAAATGCTGCTTAACAACAAAAAACAACCAGTCTTATGGGAAAAAAAAATTCTCAGGAATTGGTCTTGACCACCCACCTATATGTATACTCGGATATTTCACAGAGTGGAAACAAATGTAACGAAGTTCATTCATTCATTCATTCAATCGTATTTATTGAGCGCTTACTGGAAATTACAATTCAGCAATAGAGACAATCCCTGCCCACACTGGACTTAGAGTCTAAAAAGGAGAAGAAAGACATCAAAATAAGTAAACAGGCATTAATATAAATAAATAGAATTATAGATATATACTGGGGAGGAGAAAGAGCAAAAGTGAGCCAGTAGAGGTGATGTGGAAGGGAGGTGGAGCTGAGGGAAAAGGGTGCTTAGTCTGGGAAGGACTCTTGGAGGAGATGAGCCTTCAGTGGGGCTTTGAAGGGAGGAAAAGTGATTTTTTTGGCAGATTTGAAGAGGGAGGGCATTTCAAGCCAGGGGCAGGATGGGGCCAGGGGTCAACAGTGGGTCAGGTGAGATCTAGGAACAGTGAGAAGGTTAGCACCGGAGGAGCGGAATGTGGAGCTGGGATGTAGAAGGAGAGAAGGGAAGTGAGGTAAGAAGGGGCTAGGTGATGGAGAGCTATGAAGTCAATAGGGATGAGCTTGTGTTTGTTATGGAAATTGCTGGGCAACCACTGGAGATTTTCGAGGCGGTGGGGTGTCATGCTCTGAGAGTTTCTATAGAAAGATAATTTCAGGCAGCAGAGTAAAGTATACACTGAAGTAGGGAGAGATCAGAAAGGAGGCTGAAGCAGTAATCCATTCAGGTCAGGATGAGTGATTGTACTAACAGGGTAGCGGTTTGAATGGAAAGGAAAGGGTGGATCTTGGCAATGTTATGAAGGTGAGGCCGGCAGGATACTGTGACGGTTATATGGGATGAATGAGACGTATTTATTGAGCGCTTACTGTGTCCAGAGCACTGACTAAGTGCTTGGGAAAGTACAACACAGCAATAGAGACATTCCCTGCCCACAGCAAGCTCCCAGTTTAGAGAGGGCAGACATCAATACAAGTAAACAGGCATCAATATAAATAAATTAAATTGCAGATATATACATAAGTGTTGTGGGGTGGGGAGTTGGGGGAACACAAAGGGAGCGAGTCAGGGTGACGGGGAATCAATCAATCAATCAATCGTATTTATTGAGCACTTACTGTGTGCAGAGCACTGTACTAAGAGCTTGGGAAGTACAAGTTGGCAACATATAGAGACAGTCTCTACCCAACAGTGGGCTCACAGTCTAGAAGGAAGGGAGTGGTAGATAAGGAAAAGTAGTCTGGGAAGGCCTCTTGGAGATGTGCCTTTAGTAAGGCTTTGAAGGGAGGGAGAGCAATTATCTGGCAGATTTGATGAGGGAGGGCATTCCAGGCCAGAGGCAGGATGTAGGCCAATGGTTGGCAGTGAGACAGGTGAGGAAAATAATAATAATAATAATGGCATTTATTAAGCACTTAGTATGTGCAATGCACTGTTCTAAATGCTGAGGAGGTTACAAGGTGATCAGTTCATCCCACGTGGGGCTCACAGTCTTCAACCCCATTTTCCAGATGAGGGAACTGAGGCCCAGAGAAGTGAAGTGACTTGCCCAAAGTCACACAGCTGACAGTTGACGGAGTCGACATTTGAACCCATGACCTCTGACTCCAAAGCCCGGGCTCTTTCCACTGAGCCACAAGGCACAGCGAGAAGGCTACCACCAGAGGAGTGAAGTGTACAGGCTGGGTTGGGGAAGGAGAGGGGAGACGAGGTAGGAGGGGGCAAGAAACAGAGATATCACAGGCTATTTTTGCTTTAAATACAGGAATGAATGGAAGGTTCTACATATTCCCAAGACAAGGTGGACAATGATTCAAAATGTTTACTGAACATAATAATAATAATAATAATAATGATAATGACAATTATCATGATATTTGTTAAGCACTTACTATATGCCAAGCACTGTTCTCAGCACTGGGATAGATACAAGGCTATCATATTGTCCCACATGAGGCTCACAACCTTCACCCCCGTTTTACAGATGAGGTCACTGAGGCACAGAGAAGTTAAGTGACTTGCCCAAGGTCACGCAGCAGATAAGTGGAGGATCAGGATTAGAACCCATGTGCACTGACTCACAAGCCCATGCTCTTGCAAATTGCAATTGGATTAAATGAAAAGAAAAGGACAAACTGCAGTTTAGGAGAAAAAGTCATCCTTTTGGAGATGAAAATCTGAGTACCCTCCTCACTTTCACACAAGAGGACTGTCGCTGGAAGATTGTTCTTTGGCGACAAAAAAAGGTAAAAAGGCCATGGCATCTGTCAGAACTGATTTCTCCCACTCTTCAGTTTCTTTCCCCTTCTCCCTCCACTCCTGCAATCATTAAGTTATCTAGTTGTCATTCTTTCTTTAGGAACTTCACATTGTAAGGAAAAAAATGGGGATAGCTATATGAACTGAATAGAGAAATATCAACAGTGTCTGTATTATGTGCAACTTCTATCAGTCGCTAGAATTCATGTTCTCAGACGCTGCATATTAGGATGCAAAATGAGTTTCTATTCACTGGCATGCCATATGAAATGACATCACTGCTCTGTACGATACCAGCAGATGTCAGTTCTGCCCACACCCTCATTCCTTTCAATCATTCAATCATTTTTTCTGAGCCCTTACTGTGTGTAGAGCACTGTACTCTAAGAGCTGGAGAGAGTACAATATAAGAAAGTTGGTAAACATGTTCCCTGCCCACACTGAGTTTATAATCTATTGTTCTGACTAGAAGGATATCATGCTCAGTAAGGCTACAGTGGACTTGCAGGAAAACAAACTCTTTATTCATTCATTCAATCGTATTTATTGAGCGCTTACTGTGTGCAGAGCACTGTACTAAGTGCTTGGGAAGTACAAGTAGGCAACAACGGGTTCACAGTCTAGAAGGGGGAGACAGACAACAAAACAAAACGTGTAGACAGGTGTAAAAATTGTCAGAATATAAAAGAATTGGTAGACACGTTCTCTGCCCATAATGAGCTTACAGTCTGGAGGATGTGAGACATTCATATAAATAAATTACAGATGTGTATTAAAAGTGCTGAGGCTTGATGGGAGGTGAATAAGGGGAGAAAATCAGGGTGATGCAGAAGGGAATAGGAGAAGAGGAAATGAGGACTTAGGGAAGACCTCTTGGAGGAGATGTGCCGTCAATAAGCTTGTATTTGCCCCAGCACTTAGTACAGTGCCTGGCACATAGTAAGTGCTTACCAAAATATTAGTATAATTATCAAATGTCATTGAGTTCTTTCCAATTCATAGTGACTCTATGGATATATTTTCTTCAGAACATCCTGTCTTCTGCCATAGCATAACAAATACCATTAGAAAAAAAATAAGGTTTTGAAGGTAGGGAATGTAATTGTCTGTCATCTATGAAGAGGAAAGGCATTTAAGAGGAGTAGCAAAGGAAGTTCAGTACCAGAAGACCCCTTGGGAATGAAGTGATTTGTTTTTGTTGGCCCCTTCCTCCAAAGATTAGCTCTTTTTCTCTTTCTTTCTTTCTTTCTTTCTTTCTTTCTTTCTTTCTTTCTTTCTTTCTTTCTTTCTTTCTTTCTTTCTTTCTTTCTTTTTCTTTCTTTCTTTCTTTCTTTCTTTCTTCTTTTTCCTTCCTTCCTTCCTTCCTTCCTTCCTTCCTTCTTTCTCTATTTTTCTTTCTTTCTCTCTCTACTTTTCTCTTTCTTTCTTTCTTTCTTTCTTTCTTTCTTTCTTTCTTTCTTTTTTTTCTTTCTTTCTTTCTTTCTTTCTTTCTTTCTTTCTTTCTTTCTTTCTTTCTTTCTTTCTTTCTTTCTTTCTTTCCCTTTCTTTCTTTCTTTCTTTCTCTATTTTTCTTTCTTTCTCTCTCTCTCTATTTTTCTTTCTCTCTATTTTTCTTTCTTTCTTTCTTTCTTTCTTTCTTTCTTTCCCTTTCTTTCCCTTTCTTTCTTTCTTTTTTCTTTCCTTTCTTTCCTTCTTTCTTTCTCTCTGTCTCTTTCTTTCTTTCCTTTCTTTCCTTCTTTCTTTCTTTCTTTCCTTCCTTCTTTCTTTCCTTGCTCTAGGGGCCCTAAAAAGGGGAAAGAAAGTGCTTACTGTGTGCAGAGCACTATGCTATTGCTTGGGAGAGTACAGTTGAATTGGGTTAGTAGACACAATCCCTGCCCTCAAAGAACTGTCCTGCCCTCAAGGAGCTTGCAACCTAGTGAGAGTCGTCTAGTATCACCCTAGAACAGAGTTGTGAGACCTACATAAATTCCCATTCTGCTATAGTCTCCCTATTCTTATGGTGGAAGCAAGTTAGAAGGTGATTCTCCTGCCCCTGATTGTTAGCAGTTGGACAGACAAGTACACTTCTGACCTTACACACTGGGAGTCAGTTCAGCTAACACTTGTTTTCCTTGGAGTGGGCAGAGAGGTAGATAGCCCAGCAGACTAGAATAGGTCCATCTTTATAGCTCTGTGACTATAGCTGTTGACACTGATATAGGTTGCCCCACTTAAAACAGTTTCCATCGATTCCTCAGTGGGAAATAATTTGAATGATCTCCCCTACATTCCAACAGGGCAGCTCAGCTTCAGAATAGACATTCTGGTGGATATGAATGCTTCACATCTGACTAAAGCTCAGTTATAAAGAGTTGATAATGATTTTTGGAAACCTGCTAGCATACTGTGCATATCAATTACCTAATCGTTTGGAACTCATTGAGATTCTCAGAAGCCAGGTGATATGGAAGCCAGGGAGATTCAGCATGATTCTATAAAATGAAAAGAATTAAGTGCAGCTGAAGTTGGTGAAACTGTGTGTACATCAACAGTTCACTCCAATCATTCCCAGTGAAGGATCACAGAATCATTCATTCATTCAATCATATTTATTGAGCACTTACTGTGTGCAGAGCACTGTACTAAGCGCTTGGGAAGTACAAGTCGGCGACACATAGAGATGGCCCCTACCCAACAGCGGGCTCACAGTCTAGAAGGGGGAGCCAAGCAACAAAACAAAACATATTAACAAAATAAAATAAATAGAATAAATATGTACAAATAAAATAAAGAGTAATAAATACATACGAACATATATACATATTTAGAGGTGCTGTGGAGAGGGGAAGGAGGTAAGGCGGGAGGAGAGGGAGAGGAAGGAGGGGGCTCAGTCTGGGAAGGCCTTCTGGAGGAGGTGAGCTCTCAGTAGGGCTTTGAAGGGAGGAAGAGAGCTAGCTTGGCGAATGTGCGGAGGGAGGGAATTCCAGGCCAGGGGGATGACATTTTGAGGTCATTCAATCTATCAACATTATTGCATATAGAGCACTCTATTAAGCATTTCCCTTCAAGGCTCTACTGAGAGCTCACCTCCTCCAGGAGGCCTTCCCAGACTGAGTCCCCTCCTTCCTCTCCCCCTCCCCGCCTTACCTCCTTCCCCTCCCCACAGCACCTGTATATATGCATATATGTTTGTACGTATTTATTACTCTATTTATTTTACTTGTATATATTTATTCTATTTACTTTATTTTGTTAATATGGTTTTTTTTGTTCTCTGTCTCCCCCTCCTAGACTGTGAGCCCACTGTTGGGTAGGGACGTCTCTATATGTTGCCAACTTTTACTTCCCAAGTGCTTAGTACAGTGCTCTGCACACAGTAAGCGCTCAATAAATATGATTGAATGAATGAATGAATGAAAAGCATCTGGAACAGTATACTAGAACTAGCAAGCATAATTCCTCCTTTTAAGGAGGTTACCATGTAGTTGGAGAGTCACAGTCAGTCCAGATACTCCTCACAGTCATAAGGGGAAAGAAGAAACCAAGAGAAACACTACAGAGGGCCCCTCTCTGGGAGAGGTTTAAGTAATGACTTATGAGACAGTGTTCGGAGCTGAGCCAATTAGAGGCAAGGACTGGGGAGGAAATAGGTAATTAGGGGAAAGGGCTTTAGCTATCTTGAGGTGAGAGGTAGCTAGGTGTGTGCCAGGGGAAAGTGGAGGACAGGGAATACTCATTGGTGTGACCCTGGATGGACACAGGGTACTGAAAAGATTGAGAGGATCCCAAGTGAGGATTGGGATATCCTGGAGGTTCAGGATCCAGCAGCTAGGAACTAGGGGGAGCAAGATTCCTGAGGATGAGAAAGCACACTGACAGACCCTGGCACCCGAAGAACTCAGAGAGGGTGAGATTGGAACCTTGGATTTCCTGAAAAAAAGGAGAGGAAAGGACTGGGAGAATATGAGCATTAGGGTACCTGCAGAAAAGTAGAAAGGGTCCTGGGGGGTTAAAGTAGTAGGTTTTAGGGAAAGCTGATAAGAACCAGAATTCTTTGTATTGCCACCAAATTGAGTGGATGAAGAAAGCAGCCAGTAATCAATGGTATTTATTGAGTAATGAGAGCAGTGTATTAAGCACTTGAGAGAGTACACTATAGTTGTTAGACATAATTGTCTCTCAAGGAGCTTACTAATTAACCCTAGGGAAACAGAGGTGGAAGTATGTGCATGATTGATGCAATGGGTGGATGGGAGAATAGAGTGGATGGGGGATTAAGAGCTTCCTGCAAGTGATACGATTTCAAAGCAGGAAGAAATCTCTTGAAAGATTTATTCATTCATTCAATCGTATTCATTGAGTGTTTACTGTGTGCAGAGCACTGTACTGAGCTGGGCGAGGGACAGAGGGGAGAGAGGGAGCTGGGGAAGCGAGGGGCAGACTTTGGCGTGCTTAAACCTGGTGGTTTGGATTTTGTTTAAACATTGGTTGCCAAGGTCATCAAGGACCAAAGGTGGAGCGTTAGAGTTACTGGGAGTTTCAGAAGTTCTGAAATATTTGGAAAGGGAAATGGGCATGATTGTCGATGCAGAAACCTGCTCTGAAAAGGATCCAGGGCGGGGAGATGATGGTGGAGATTGACAGATGGACAGAGAGTCAAGGGAGTTGAGTTTGGTAGGGTGGACCGAAGGCACTGTTGAGTGCATCTGAGTAATTTGTATCATGAGAGAGATTTGGGTGGGGAGTGCTTTTGGGGCTACTCTGGGGATACTTCTCTTTTGAAGTACCTACACTGGGTGATTAATACATGTTCATCATTCCGATGACTCACACATAACTACCATCTGCAGGTTTAGAAAACATTTACATCTGAGAATGTTTTGTATCATTTCGGGAAAGATCTTTATGATCACCAGCAGCACTTTTCTGTGACTGACAAGCTCCAGGAAATACAATAACCTCAAGTCTTAGTCATAGACCGTTTCATATTATTTTAAGTGAAAACTTTCTAATGCAGTGTGCTGCAGACATTTTTGCCTAATTACCAAAAGGTTTGAATCTGCTCTAATTTCTAAGGGATGACTTCCACTAAACAATTTTAACCTTGTATGACTTAAAAACCAGAGTTTCCTAGGTCACGGATGACAAGATCAACACACAAAGGGAGATAAAGAGCCTATTAAAACTGGCTGATAGGATTTTTCTGTTGCAGCAACATGGGTGAATCATCATCAGTCATCATCATCAATCATATTTATTGAGCGTTTACTGTGTGCAGAACACTGTACTAAGCGCTTGGGAAGTACAAACTGGCAACATATAGAGACAGTGGGTACCCACCAGTGGGCTCACAGTCTAAAAGGGGGAGACAAAACCAAACATACTAACAAAATAAAATAAATAGAATAGATATGTACAAGTAAAATAAAAAAAATAAATAGAGTAATAAATCAAAACGTAGACCTTTAAGGCTTTTCTTTGGTATGGGTAGAAATGAAAATATATTAATAAACAGGATGAGCAAAGCAAAATATCAAGAATACAAGCCTAAGGAGACAGAATGTTCAGGTCTTGGATGTGTGCAAATTGGGGGTAGGTTATTGGCAGGAGTTCATATTAATGATTTTAGATGAAACCGGAGTCGGAAATCTCTCGAGAAATAAGTAACTTAGCTCATGAGTACTCAAGTGTCTCTGTGCTGTTCTGGAACGGAGATTCTGTTGCTGGAAAGTAGGAATTCTGAGGCCCAGTAAAAAAGTTGCCAGGCTGCTTGGTTCTGTGACAAGAGACTAGTGTTTGGAAACTACTCCACCTCTCTTCAAAACCCCAGGTTTTTTTTGTTTGTTGCTGTTTGTATTTTATGACAGTGGTATTTATTAAGCATTTCTTCCTTGCAAAGCACTTGTACTAAGTGATGGGGTAGAAACAAGGTGATCAGGTTGGACAAGTCCCTATCCCACATGGGGCTCACAGTCTAAACTGGAGGGAGAAGGATTTAATCCTCATTTTACAGATGACGTTACAGGCACAAAGAAGTTAAGTGACTTGGCCAAGGTCACACAGCAGGTGAGCAACGGAGCTGTGATTAGAACCCATGTCCTCTGAATCCCAAGCCTGTGTTCTTTCTACTAGGCCACACTGCTTCCCGCCAAGCTTTTTCCTTATATTAATAATGACGGTATTTGTTAAGCGCTTACTATGTACAAAGCACTGTTCTAAGCACTGGGGAGGTTACAAGGTGATCAGGTTGTCTGGGGGGGGGGAGCTCACAGTTTTAATCCCCATTTTACAGATGAGGTAACTGAGGCACAGAGAAGTTAAGTGACTTGCCCAAAGTCACACAGCTGACAGTGGTCAGAACTGGGATTTGAACCCATGACCTCTGACTCCAAAGCCTGTGCTCTTCCCACTGAGCCACGCTGCTTCTCCTTATGTTTTGTTGCTTCCCTTACCTGTAATTTATTTCGATGTCTGTCCCCCCTGCTAGACTGTCGGTCTTTCCAGGGCAGTGATTGTGTTTTGTTCTGTCCCAAGTACTTAGGACAGTGCTCTGCATACAGTAAGTGCCAATAAATATAATTGATTAGGAGTGAGTCACTCATGAAATGGACAAGAAAAGCTACAAGCCCCAAGAGTTCTTTTCTTATGGTATTTATTAAGCTCTTTTTTTAAAATGAGTTCCGACAAGGACTGTGTCTGACCTTATCATCTTGTACCAGTCAGGACATACTATATGTGCAATAATGATGATAATTGTGGTATTTGCTAAGAGCTTACTATGTGCCAGGCACTGTGCTAAGTGCTGGGGTAATAATAATAAGAATAATGATGGCATTTATTAAGCGCTTACTATGTGCAAAGAACTGTTCTAAGCACTGGGGAGGCTACAAGGTGATCAGGTTGTCCCACAATCAATCCCCATTTTACAGATGAGGCAACTGAAGCCCAGAGAAGTGACTTGCCCAAAGTTACACAGCTGACAATGGGTGGAGCCGGGATTTGAACCCATGACCTCTGACTCCAAAGCCCGTGCTCTTTCCACTGAGCCACGTGGGTAGATACAAGGCAATTGGGTTGGGCAAAGCACTGTTCTAAGCACTGGGGACGCTACAAGGTGATCAGGTTGTCCCACGGGGGGGCTCACAATCAATCCCCATTTTACAGATGACGCAACTGAGGCCCAGAGAAGTAACTTGCCCAAAGTCACACAGCTGACAATGGGTGGAGCCTGAGGCCCAGAGAAGTAACTTGTCCAAAGTCACACAGCTGACAATGGGTGGAGGCAGGATTTGAACCCATGACCACTGACTCCAGAGCCTGTGCTCTTTCTACTGAGCCACATGGGTAGATACAAGGCATTTGGGGTGGGCAATTCCCATTTTACAGATGAGGGAACTGAGGTACAGAGAAATGAAGTGACTTGCCCAGGGTCACACAGCAGACAGGTGGTGGAACTGGGATTAGAACTAATGACCTCCTGACTCCCAGACTCATTCATTCAATCGTATTTATTGAGCGCTTACTGTGTGCAGAGCACTGTACTAAGTACTTGGGGGGTACAAGTTGGTAATATATAGAGACAGTCCCTACCCAACAGTGGGCTCACAGTCTAGAAGTGTCTCACAGTCTCACTCATGCTCTTTCCACAGCACCATTCTGCTTCTCGCCCAAACTATAAACCAGGCACTGTACTAAGGGCTGGAGTAGAGACAGGTTTACTGGTTGGACACAGTCCGTGTCCCACATTGAGCTCACAGTCTTAATACCCATTTTACAGATGAGGTAAATGAAGCACGAAGTTAAGTGAGTTGCCAAAGGTTATATAACAGGCCAGGATTAGAACCCAGGTCCTCTGAGTCCCAGGCCAGGGCTCTTTCCGCTAGGCCATAATGCTGCTTGAGGAAGAACAAAATGTGGGCAGTTTTCGAGGTTTGGGGCTCCACTGTCAGCTTTCTAAATGGGAGTGTGTCTGTGTGGTTATTTCATCAGCTCTTCTCATTGTGTTCACATCATCGATTAAGCTTCGCACAGCTGTGGTGTAGGAGGGATGGTTCCAAAAATAGCCTTCGAGGCTTGCTGTGTGTTAACCTTAGTTGTTCTGTTTCCATTGTGTTTCTTCATTTGTATTTACCCAGTGATTCCTTGCTGAAGTAAGAATATGCTTTATAATAATTGCATTCTTTGGTGTTAGTTTGTTAGCTAGGAATAAGCCCTGTTAAACTATCTGGGCATCTTCATTCATTCATTCAATCGTATTTATTGAGTGCTTACTGTGTGCAGAGCACTGTACTAAGCGCTTGGGAACTACAAGTTGGCAACATATAGAGACGGTCCCTACCCAACAGCGGGCTCACAGTCTTGAAGGGGAAAAGCAAGCGTAATCCTCAGGATTCGAACCTGCGTGAGGTAACCCCAATGGATTTCTTGTCCATCATCTTAACCACTCGGCCATGACTACACACAACCCATGAATGTTTTTATCGTCCTCAGGGGGTGAGATCTGTGTGACCTACGCACTTGGATTTGTACCCTTTGAGCACCCCACCCTCAATCCCACAAGCACTTATGTCCATATCTGTAATTTATTTATTGATATTAATGTCTGTCTCCAGCTCTGGACTGTAAACACTAAGTACTGGAATAGAGGTACAAGATTATACGGTCAGACACGGTCCTCATCCTTCATGGCCTTCCTAGACTGAGCCCCCTCCTTCCTCTCCCCCCTTTCCCCCTCCCAATCCCCCCTGCCTTACCTCAATCAATCAATCGTATATATTGAGCACTTACTGTGTGCAGAGCACTGTACTGAGCGCTTGGGAAGTACAAGTTGGCAACATAGAGGTCCCTACCCAACAGTGGGCTCACAGTCTAGAAGGGGGAGACAGAGAACAAAACCAAACATATTAACAAAATAAAATAAATGGAATAGATATGTACTAGTAAAATAGAGTAATAAATATGTACAAACATATTACCTTACCTCCTTCCCTTCCCCGCAGCACTTGTATATATGTATATATGTTTGTATGGATTTATTATTCTATTTATTTCTTTATTTTATTTGTACATATTTATTCTATTTATTTTGTTAATATGTTTTGTTTTATTGTCTGTCTCCCCCTTCTAGACTGCGAGCCCGCTGTTGGGTAGGGACCGTCTCTATATGTTGCCAACTTGTACTTCCCAAGTGCTTAGTCCAGTGCTCTGCACACAGTTAGTGCTCAATAAATACGATTGAATGAATACTCAAACTCTAAGTAGGAGGGAGGACAGGTATTTAATCCCCATTTTATAATGAGAAAACAAAGATACAGAGCAGTTAAATGATTTTTTCTAGGTCATATCAAGTCAGATGACAATCAGCACGGTCTTTCTTTCCAATTTATCATGTTCTTATTTCCTTTCTATCCTTTGCTATTGTTATGACCATTTCTATGGATCAGAAGTAATAAGCATATGCAGTGGGCTCCTCTTCTTGTTTCCATGCCTAACTTCTTATCCAGAAGTTCACTGTGGGAACTTCTCAGCCACAAACCTCAGAATAATAAAAAAAAATCAATCAATCAGTGGTATTTACTGAGCTTTTGGGAGTGAACAATAGCACAGAATTAGCGGACCCATTCCACTGATAACGAGCCTACACAATAATGCTTTGTGTTAAGTGTTCACTGCTAAGTTAAGTGAGCTAAGCACCTGGAAAGATGCCAGATAATCAGATCAGACACAGTCCTTGTCCTACTGAAGTCTCACAACTTGCAGGAACACTATGGTTTTGAAATTTGGTAGTGGACCTGTGAAGACATTCCATAATACAGGTGAAATCCAGGTGACAACAATGATGGGCTATAGAGAACTGTGTTACAGCAAGTGGGAATAAAGGCACCATCAAATTAATTGAGCCAGAGATAAGACTCGATGACTCATATAGCTGGGATTTTCTTCAAGAAAATCCAGCCATTAATGTCTTGTTCATAGAAAAGTATTCTTTTTTGAATTGTTTTAAACTGTTTGAATTTCCCCGGATGGGTTTTCCTGGTGAACATTGCAGAGGAGTTAAACCCAATACTATGAAATGCAGCCCTGAGTGAAAACCACTTCTCTCGAGCTGGACATTGACTTGTAAGTGGTTATGTCTATTTCTGTGTGCATAAACAACTTTCAGTCCCCTGAGTAACAGGGACCATGCTTAATTCCCACCTGCGTATTCTCTCTGAGCACTTAGTACTATGCTCTGCAGACAATGAGGAGGTAATAAATACTATCACTACTAAATATATGCCCCCATTATTTATTCAATGGGCTTCAAGCAGGGTAAACTGGATTTTTCAGAGCTCAAATGCATTGCTTTTTTTTGACCATTAAATAGAACCCATTCCATCAAAGTTTAGCCTATATTTGCGTAATTTCTGCTTCTATAAAACTGTAAGAGCTTTGAAATAACTCACTGATACTTAGGCAATTAATAGCAAAATCCTTAAATTTCACCGTCCATTAATTTAGTGTGTTCAACACTGCAACATCAACATTTTCTTCTCTCTTCTTAAAGAGTACTAGACTAGTGGCCAACCGGGAAATTAGACAAGTAAATTGCTGTGTTGCTACCCACCGTTTGACCAGTTTGACGTTATCTTTTTGTTGATCCACTTTCTGTCCCACCCGATAGTCTGCAAATTGATTCCCTCAACCCAGAGATCTGGCTTTTCCAGGATATAGAAATAAGAGCTGAGTTCTTCAACTCCTTCCTAGATCTTCTGTATGACTTGGCTTATAGGGAGGTGAAGGGATGAATCAGCTGACTTCCAAGGAAACGTCTACATAAAACATTCTGTTGTGCATTATTTTAAAAAGAACAGCAGGCAGTCTCTGAGATATCTAGAGATAATCAGCATGACTTTGGGCCATGTGGTCAGCTCATCTCTATATTTTAATGTCCCAGAAATTCTAGGTGGACCAGGCATGGCTGAGAGTGTATGTGATGGCAGTGAGGTTTGCCTTGGCTCATTATTCTGTTGAAAAGGGGAGAGTTGGGTCTTCCCTCTCTGGATTCTTCCATCCATTCCATCTTTTCTCAGTACCAATCCCTACCACCTGACTAGCACCTCATCAATATGGTACTTAGGTGAAGACTATATGCAGTGTGCTGGGTTAGATAAAAGATTATTAGATTATACATAGTCTCTGCACCACATGGGGCTCACGGTCTAAGTAGGAAGGAGTATGATTTATTTCTCATTAATTCCCATTATAGAAAAGGAAACTGAGGCACAGAGAGCTTAAGAGACTTGTCCACCATCACTCAGCAGACAAGTGGTGGAGCTGAGATTAATTATGCAGATTCTCTGATTCACGGCCTGTGCTTTTTCCACCTAGCCATGCTACTCCCCCATAACTTTGCACATAGTAAACGCTTAGGAAATGCCATTATTATTATTACTTTTCACTATAATCACTTCAAGGACAAAAGCAACACATATAGCAGCCAATGATTGAGATGATGCCCTTAGACTAGTCCTCTAGACTGTAAGCTTTTGGTGGGCAGAGAACCAACTATATTATGTTGAACCCTCCCAAGTGCTTAATACACAGCGCTATGCACACAGTAAGTGCTCAGATATACCAGTGATTGACTTAGATCACTTTTGATTGAGATCCTGGAGCAAATTTCCTGGGAGACTGTAGACTTGTACTTACCTGGAACCTTCATAGAGAAGGATAGTAAAGTTTTCTGGAGCGATTTTAACTTAAAAGCAGAGAGACGGCCTGAATGTTTCCAGAACTATGATTCTATGATCCTGGAGGAGATCAAGTCTTGAACAGATGTTGAAAGATCAGCCATGCACTTCAGAAGTAAATGTGACACATCAGTAGACTGTGCCAGGAAGTCCTATGAAGCATTCGAAAATAGCATTCCACCTAGAGTGCTTGTACTTAGAAAAAATTAGTAAATTAGCATTACTTTTGTGGTGAGAGTGAGCTTGAATCTTTTTTTCCTTTGATGCATGTTTCTTCTTATTCTAAAATTTGAAAAGCTTCCATCAGCGCTCTCAGAAATCCCTTTTCCAAAAGAGCAGTTTGGATGATTTTTGAGAAAGTGTATTTGAGATGCAGTATACATTAATCAGAGCTGAAAAACATAAAAGCTGTCCTTTGGTAAGCGAGGGAACATTGGCAAAATGAGAACTCTCTTAGAAGCAGTCATTTCACTTTGTGTGAAAGAAAAACAGACCAACACCAATGGATACTTAAACAAAATAACTAAAAGTTTTGATGATTCTCGGAAAATGTATTTGAGGTGCAATGTACATTAGTCAGAAGAGAAAACTATAAAAGCTGTTCTTTAGTAAGTGCAAACGGAGGAAACCTGCAAAATTGGAACTCTCTAAGAAGCATCCATTTCACATTGTGTGAGAGGAAAGCACGGAACAGGCCTTAAACAAAATAAACTAAATCCCAGCAGTCTTAACATTTTGGAACTTACTTGAGGATTCAGAATATAACTTTAACTCAAAAAATGTGGTTACTGCAATACCATCTGTACTCATCCAGGCTTTTGTAGAGGTTTTAATTATAGTTTTGTTCTAAAAAGTAATCAAACTTAACAATGCAACTTGCTTTTAAACCCTGATGTTTTTAGTAGCAGTGAAATCCTGAAACAGTGTAGGATAATGTGGATTTTTTTTCTAAATGGCCACTTTTATCTTAAAAGAAGATATTAAGGTATGTTACATGTAAGATTGCAAGTGAAAATTGTCAAGCATATAGTATACTTCGAATAATTTAGATTATAGGATTATCTGAGAGTTTCACCACTTTTCTGCTGTGACACCTTTAGGAAGTCACTTCGCTTCTCTGTGCCTCATTTACTTCATCTGTAAAATGGTGATTGAAACTCTGAGTCCATGTGGGACAGGAACTATGTGCCTGACACATAGCAAATGCTTAACAAATACCATAATTAATAATTAGTAATGAATCTATCAGGCTAAATGAACTCATCCTAATCAGTGTATTATTATTATTATCATTATTATTGTACTTGTCAAGTGTTTACTATGTGCCAAGCACTGTTCTAAGCACTGGGGTAGATTAAAGGTAAGCAGGTTGTCCCACGTGGGGCTCTCAATCTTAATCCCCATTTTACAGATGAGGTAACTGAGGCACAGAGAAGTTTGTGACTTGCCCAAAGTCACACAGCAGGAAAGTGGCAGAACCCCGATTAGAATCCACGACCTCTGACTCCCAAGCCTGGGTTCTTTCCACTAAGCCACACTGCTTCTCTAACAACAATGGATGGTTAACAGTAACCATCCAGAACTCTGAATTCTCCTACGTAGCTTTTAGAAGCTAATGTTTTGAGCATTAAGGGTCAAACTGAAGAAACAATTTCAAGGAAAACATCTTTCACATTCAAATTGTGCCAGTGGTGTCAAACACATTAACACAATGACCATTGACCTTTCACATAAGAGTTTATAGTATGTATTTTCAAAGAGTGGCTTTGGAAAGTGCTCTAAAAGTCCAAGAATCTTTGAATAGTGCCACGCAATAGAAAAAAAAAAAGTTGTTAAATGTTCAATTTATATTTGATTAGAAAGTTAGTAGCTTTTTACAATTATTGAAGAATTAAACAGCATTTTAGGAAAGCACACCTTGTATCAGTCATATCAGACTGAATCAAAGTGGTTGGTACCTTTGGCTCTGAATTGAAGAACTGAGTTGAAAAAATATATAAAATTATTATAGCAAGACAGAGAGGTTGAATTTAGGATTCTGAGCAGAACAAGTGTTTGGCTATGTGGTAATAGATTCTGATGTATTTTGAGTGAAAATGAAGACACAGTGAATGGAGAATTTTAGTTTTGACTAGGTTATAATGCCAGCTATGTGGCTCTTCTCTGTACAGCCAAAACATTCTGCGAATGTCAGACAGATGAATTTATTTATGTGACAAATACTTGGAAAACGAAGAGTTAGAAAGGGAAGATTAGTCTTTTGGCACTGTTGAATAAGGACTAGGCAGAGACCTTACTAGTCTGCACGGACTAGTGGAAAGAGCACAGGTTTAGGAGTTAGACTACCTGGGTTCTAAGTGTTAAGTGTCTGCTGGGTGACCTTTGGCAAGTTGCTTAACTTCTCTGTGCCTCAATTTCCTCAATTGTAAAGTGGGGATTAAATGCCTGTTCTCCCTCCTACTTAGTCTGTGAACCCCAAGTGGGACATGAACTGTGTCCAACTGGATTAATTTGTATCTACCTATCTCTTAGAACAATGCTTGTCACATAATAAACACTTAACCAATATAATAATAATAATAATAATGACAATGTAGACTGAGCTCTCAAAGAAGAGCACTCCTTGTTACTAGGATTATCTAAATCCATTCTGTTCTGTCCCATGAATCAATCAATTGTATTTATTGAGCACATACTATCATCATCATCATCATCATCAATCGTATTTATTGAGCACTTACTGTGTGCAGAGCACTGTACTAAGCTCTTGGGAAGTACAAATTGGCAACATATAGAGACAGTCCTTACCCAACAGTGGGCTCACAGTCTAAAAGGGGTAAGTCTACTATGTGCAGAGCACTGTACTAAGTGCTAGGAAGAGTACAATACAACACAATTAGCACCTTTGAAATGCCTGATTCAGTTGATGCTCTTCAGAAACTCTCTGAGCTGAGCTGGTTTTCCTCAGTAAAAAGCATAATCTGAAGCTTCATTCTACACTTGGCGGCCTGAGGTGTTTCCCATTAATTAAACAAGAAAAGAAGACTCCCGGCCATCACTAAGAGTTATGTTGCATTATATGTTATTTCAATCCTAGAGTTAATTACAAAAGGGCATTATAGAACTGTTTGCATTGAACTGGGAGATAGGCTATATTGATGTCAGCCTTCCACCCTCCCACCTTTAGACTATGAGGTTGTTGTGGGCAGGGATTGTCACTCTTTATTGTTGTATTGTACTTGCCCAATACCTTAGTACACACAGTAAGCGCTTAGTAAATACGATTGAACGATTGAATGAGTAACATGATTTGGATCCTAGAAGATATTTTCTCTTCCAATGGTGGAGCCTGGGTTGCAAATTATTAATTCTGTGATGATCTTTTAGAAGGAAAAAAAAGAGAGAAGTGAATTCATGAAAAGCAAGGAAGGCTTTGTTGCTTATTTTGTATCATGAATTTCTCCTATTAGAGCAGCTTTATTTGTTTAAACAGAACGGTAGGCTGGTTGGACTATTTAAATAGCATGCAGTATCGAACTAACTAGTTCTTATGATTAATATAGGGAATAGAATATCTTGCCCAAAGAGGAAAATGACAGTGGCGAGATTTCCCCCAAATGCTTGAATTACACAACTGCCCCACTTTTGCGTAATTTTTGTAACATTAAAAGATGGGTGGAATATTTTGTGGATCATGTAAGAATGCTAGTGATATGGGAAGGAGAAGCAAAAAGAGAAAGATGAGAATAGGAGAGTAGAGAGAGGAATTTGAGGGCAAGTGAGATTTCATCTTTTATTTCCATTGCCCTTTCCCAACGTTTGTGTACAATTAACTGTCCACTACTTTGCTGTGATGTTCTCAGCCTCCTGCACCTCTTCTTTCCCTGGAATGGGTGACTACCACTACATAAAATGCTGTGGTACAAAAAATAATCATATTGCCTCAAAATCAGAGTGATGAATTTGGTGAGTAAATACAGTAACTTTAAAGGGATGAATGCTTGAGCTCCTTCCTAGGAATGCATAGATCGACTTTTTTTCTTTCACCCAAATTATCTTTCTTTCAGCCAGATTTAGGCTTGAAATTAGAGAAGGCAATTTTTGGTCTTTAGGGCAGCTTGTACCACAAGTAGTTCTCGTGAGCCAATATTGCATTTATTTACAAAGAAGGAAAAATATGCCCTAGGAAATGGTTGTAATCTCTCATTTTGTTTGTGTAAGGAGAATAAGATATCGAAGATCTTTGCAGATTTTCAGTTTATCATATTTCAGACTCTGATTACTCATCATTTAGGTTTATTTTAAGTAGGGGTCTAGAATCACTATAACCCAGGTTTTGTCGTTACATCCTAGAATTGTTGTAATCAACAAATCATATTTATTGATTACAAGAGAAGCTGTACTTCCCAAGCACTTAGTACAGTGCTCTGCATACAGTAAGCGCCCAATAAATACGATTGAATGAAGGAACTGAGCACTTACTGTGTGCAGAGCACCTTACTAAGTGCTTGGGATAGTACAATATAATGGAGATGACAGACACTTTCTTTACCCACAGTGAGCTACGCTTCCCCAAACTGTTCCTTTTCCAATTTTGTGATCTGTTGTTCAGGAACCTTCTCAGATCTGAACACTCTGCTTCTTCAGGAAATGTCATAACCTAAATGGATTTTCATAACCTTATAGCCCTTACTCGTCAAAAGACCTAACCTCTAAATTATCTTGTTCTAGGAACTTTGTTTAGGCGCTAAAGGACCAAATTACCTTCTCAACCTCTTCCACTTGACAATTAAATTCATCCATTTTACGTCTTACAGGGGAAGAATCTTCCTTTCCTACCTTAGCTTTTAGGGTCAAGAACCAACTTTTCTGATTATAGTCCAGTGAAAGTGGCATTGACGTTGCTGCATAGGTTAGGCATTTTCTAAAAATGAATTTGTCCCTGGTAATATTGGGTTAGGTGCAGATTTAATCCTTGGTTCCAAATGAGGAATATGTAGAAAAAGTACACCTTTTTTAAAGGTAATAGCTTTCACGTCCTTTGTTAAAAGTAATAGCTTTCATGTCCTTTGTCTCACAGTCTATCCAGGGACCACAATACCATCATGGCCACCTGAAGGACAGAGAGGCTTCTGTGCTTTTCCATTCCTCGGCCTTCTGCCACCTGGCCTAAACATTCAGGAGGGCCAGCAGAAAAGTGTAAAAAAGTAATATAGTGCTGATAGTCCCTTTTATGCTGGTGCAAACTGTCAATCAAACAAACTCCTGGACTCATAAAGATGCTTAAGGAAGATAAAATGACAGAACAGAAAAACTCAGCTTATACAAACATAGACAAATTCCTTTCTGCTGATCAACGTGGCTAATGACAATAGCAATGTGATCAACTTTCCCTGAGGGAAAATGAGACTATAAAACCTTATACTCTGAAGTTTCTTTTAGTTTATATGGATATTGGCTTTCCTCTACAAAGGCACCTCCACCATGAATGGCAATTTGAAAGCCCTGGAGTTCTTGGTTTTTTTATGACTCTTTCTTAGGGACTTCAAAAGTGCCTAAAATGAAGAAAATTCAGCATGAATTTCAAGAAGCAACACATGGCTCCTGGTGTAGGAACAAATCAAGTCTATAAAGTCAGAATAAAAGAATTTATATTTCCAAAAGTACACCAGACACAAGATTAGGCTCCTTTAAATGACTCCCTAATTTTACTTCTGCTGTAGGGAAACTTCCAAAAAGTTTGAAATGGAATTAGAAAGTGATAGCTAAAAGGTGTACTGTGTATGGGAGTAAAACATTTGAAAAAGAATCAAACGAATGACCCTGTGTGACCCTGAACTGTGTTCAGATCTGGGGTAGATGCAAGATAGACTGAACACAGTCCTTGACTCACATGGTGTTCACAGTTTAAATAATCCCGGCTCCACACAATCCACACAAAGTTGTGTAACTTTGGGCAAGTCACTTCACTTCTCTGTGCCTCAGTTATCTCATCTGTAAAATGGGGATGAAGACTGTGAGCCCCCCGTGGGGCAACCTGATCACCTTGTATTCCCCCCAGCACTTAGAACAGTGCTTTGCACATAGTAAGTGCTTAATAAATGCCATCATTATTATTATTATTATGTCACTTCACTTCTCTGTGCCTCAGTTACCTCCTCTGTAAAATGGAGATTGAGACTGTGAGGGTCACATGGGACAGGGATCCCAATGCTTAGTACAGTACGTGGCACATAGTGAGTGCCTAACAAATACCATAATTATTAAATAGGACGGGGGAGATGTATTAAATCCCTATTTTCTACAGGTGAGGAAACTGAAGCCCACAGGCACAGTAGGCTAATAATAATAGTAATGATGGCCTTTGCTAAGTGCTTACTAAGTGCAAAGCACTGTTCTAAGCACTGGGGGGGGTACAAGGTGATCAGGTTGTCCTGCATGAGGCTCACAGTCTTAATACCCATTATACAGATGAGGTAACTGAGGCATAGAGAAGTTAAGTGACTTGCCCGAAGTCACACAGCTGACAAGTGGTGGAGCCAGGATTAGAACCCATGACCTCTGACTCCTAAGCCAGGCTCTTTCCACTAAGCCAGTCGGGATCAGAATTCAGTTCCTCTGATTCTCAGGCTCATATCCTTCCCATTGGGCCATGATGTTTCCACTCTACTTTGGTCTGTACTGTGATATTATCTTCATATTCCCTTACCTTCCTATCCTTGACTCAGTGATACCAAAAGTTTCTGATGTGTTTGTAGTCCATCCAGATTCTTGATCAGGACTCTTACCTGTTGGATGCACCTAATTCTCCGCTTTTCTTCCATCAACACCACTGTAAGTATTTTTGAGTTGCATCTGTAGAGTTGGCTGTATGCCAGAGGCAGAACAGAAATTCACATTAAGGCTAGACAAACACCTTTAAACTATAAAGCAAAAGTGACATTTCTTAGTTGAATTTTTGAACTGAAAAGGAAAGAAATTCACTACCTTCTGTCATTTTATGAGTGCATGCCTGTTCTATTTGACAATGAAAGTGGCTCTCAGAATGACAGAAATAAGCTTCTTCAGGATTAAAAGCTTAAAACAGCTCGGTGGAACAACCTCAACCTCAAAGAAATCACTGAAATCACACATGACCTACCAATCAGGCTTGTTTCATAAGGTAGGTGGCATTCCTTGTATTAATCCTACCTGCTTTTGTGTCAGGTAAACTATAGGCTCAGAAAACTTCGAAAAAGAAACTGCCAAGTGGCTTTTGAATCATTACAGGGACATGTGTGGAATGTTCACTTTGGAAACCGGCACTGTTTCTGTTGGTGTGAGCTTGAACAACTGATTAGAAATGTTAGAAACTGATTAGAACTTGCAATACTTTACAGTGGGATACCAGAATGATCAGGTTGTTCCAAGGGTTATGAGCTAGGGAGGAGAGTGAAAGAGAATAGTGAGCGCTTAGTACAGTGCTCTGCACACAGTAAGCACTCAATAAATATGATTGAATGAATGAACAAAGTAGGGGCTCGAAACATTTTGATGATGGTGAGAATTAAAGAATAATTTCCGTCAGTCACCCTCATTGCAAAGTAAAATTGGGGATGGGGGGGTATCAATGTAGGTAGGATTTATATCAGCAAATTAGATAATGTAGACACCAAAATATCCAAGGTTTGATTTGAACATTTGAACTAAAGTACCCACTTCACATCGCATCACTTTTAAAATAAAAACTGACAAAATATTTGTCCCTTAAAATGCAATCAATGGTCAGAGCATGAAGTGAACAAACAAAACTAATGCAAAGTGCCTCAGCTGCTTGGAGAGGGATTTGGGCTCCTTCCAAATGTAGCTATGAAATAGCCCCTCCAAATCAATTTTTTTTTCTGCATAGCCCATTCCTTCTTTGATTTTTTATGATAAACTATTTTATTATTGATTTCTCACTATTTTGTATTACTACCAGCAGTGAGAGCAGTCCTGACACATAGCAAGCACTTAACAAATGCCATTTAAAAATTACTATTGCCTCATTAGTAAAGGAAAGGCTGACTACATTTTTTCCAGGAATAGCTCATTCAAATTCGTGATCAACAAACTCTAGAAATTTTGGTTGTGCATTTATATATCTCACTGTTATCCAGAATAAAAGTAAAATTGATTCTTTTTTACACACCAACTTACTTTTATGTTTTCATTATTATTTCTTTTATGCTTTCAATATTATTTTTCACTGAAGTCAAAACAGGGAGGTAGCCAGCATTAATATATTCTTTGGAGTTTCCTAAACATTAATCTCAAATTTAGCAGCATTTCATCCTCACCTGCTCTCTGCATTCTTCAGAAACAATGGGTAGTCAGCTGCAGCTGCCTAACTCCTCTCTGCTCAGCAGCCATCTGTTTCTATGGCAACAGGAAACAACAGAGAAGAGCCACATAACAGTAAGTTTCCTCACTTTAAAAAACAGATCTCTTTAATCTGTCACTTTACTTGCAGCCCTAACAGAATTTATAAATCTACAGAATGTTAAAAAATCTGTACTCATAAAACCCCCTGCCATTTATTTTCTTGGCTGTTAGCTCTTCTGGATGGTAATAATCATAATGATGATAGTATTTGTTAACCTCTTTGTGCCAAGCACTGTTCCTTGAAGTTAGGAGCCATTTTTACTAATTTTATTGTACTCAACCAAGTACTTAGTACATAGGCCCAGAGAAGATGCTTAAAAAATAATATTGCTTGATTTAATTTAATCATTTAGAAATTCTAATGGACTTTTTCTTGAATCTTTGTCCCTTCCTTTGAAGACTGAGGGCCCGGGAGTCAGAAAGGACCTGGGTTCTAACCTTTACTCCACCCCATGTCTGCAGTGTGAACTTGGACAAGTCATTCAACTTCTTTGTGCTTCACTTACCCCATCTGTAAAATGAGGAATAAAACCATCCATCCTGATTAGCTCATATCTAGCCAGCATTTAGTAGCGTGCCTAGCATATAGTAAGTGCTTTGCAAAGACCACAAAAAACCAATATCATGAATTCTCCTAATGCTTGGTAAGTGCTCAATAAATGGCATCTTACAATCGAGGGCATTCTTTCAGAGGATTGAGGAAAATTCCTGTCCATCCCAAAACAAAGTCTTGGAATGATTTCAACAGAATGTGCTATCAGGATCAGGAAAACAGCTGTGGCTTTTTAGGACAAGGATGCATCAGGAGCCTAGGAGCTGGTGCTTAATTCTGCTTCCAGTTTTAGCATTAACAATCTTGGAACATCATCACATGAAGAAGGCTGTGGATGTTGCTGGCTGTTAGACTCTTTCCAGCCTGAAACTTTGCTCCTCTATGCCACAATGCCCTCTAATTGAATATATCATTGTCCCTTTCTTATAGGTTACTTTGGTGTTTTCCTAGTTTCATCTTTTCATATGAGAATGTTGCCTGATTCATTCTCCTCCCTATATCTCAGATTGTGAACACCTTGACATCTGGGTATCTTTATCCCCAGTGGTCATCACACAGTACACACTAAACACCATTGCTGCTATATTTAATACTCTACTGCCATCCATGAGTCAATTTAATTCAACTGTATTTATTGAATGCTTACTGTTTGCAAGGCACTGTACTAAGCGCTTGGGAGAGTACACTTCCTGGCCTAATACCTGAAACCTGGGGAAATTGACCAGTTAGAAAGTTAGTTGCATGTTTTTTTCAAATGAAATACCCTTCTCATAAAGTACATACTCTTTTAAATTTGGCTTTCAGAATAACGTTTCTGACTCACTGCTTGTATTCTTTAATGAAACTGTGTATGTATGTCATGATAGTCTGTCATGATGGTCCAGACCCTGCCCAGGGCATGGATTTATGTTCCTGAAGGAAAATTTATAATTATAGGTAAGTCCAAAGTGAGGGGTTTCGTATAACCTTATTGTAGCACGGAAATAGTATATCGCTTTGGAATATAAACACTTGCTGTGTGTCTAGCTATGGTTATACATTTATATAATTTACATTTGATATATATTTAATATAATATAATCTGTAGTCTGTAAGCTTGTTGAGGGGAGGAAATGTGACTTCTGACTCCATTATATTGTACTCTCCCAATTCATTTATTCATTCAATCGTATTTATTGAGAACTTACTGTGTGCAAAGCATTGTACTAAGCACTTGGGAGAGTACAGTATGATAGAAAAATTACTGCTCACACCGAGTTCACAGCCTATAGGGGGAAACAGGCTTAAATGTAAACGAATGAATAGATAAATAAATGGATAAATTATATATAGATATATACATATGTGCTGTGGGGATGGGCAGGAGGAAGAATAAAGGAGCAAGTGAGAATGGCACAGAAGGGAGTGGGAGAAGAGAGCTTAGGGAAGGCTTCTAGACTCCCAAGTGTTTAGTACAGTGTTCTGGACAAAGTGCTCAATAAATATAATTGGTTGATTGGCTGATTATATATTAAAAGAGAAGAATGCCACTGCATACCCGCTAATGGTCCATTTTTCTTGAGGAAGCATACAGTAATTATCAAAGGGGTATTTAAGTTATCAAAGAGTAACTCAGTCACTGCCCTTCTATTACTATTCATGTGCTATTTCAGTCTTAAGTACATAAAAGGACATCTACATAGCCTTGGTTTTTTGAGAGAGAAAGAAGACCTCATTACTGTGGGCCTAACTCTGGCCATTAATAGCAGGGGTTGGTGGGGTAGGGAGAGTTCATAATTTCAGCAGATTTTAGAAGTGATTAAATCATGTGCCTGTGTTGTGGTTCCAAAATCCATCATTGTATAGGAATACTGTTTAAGGCAAGCAAATGTTTCCCCAATGCCTGGCTTTATTACTAATATTAATCCAGATGAACCAGCACCTGACTCTCTTAGATCACACTTTTTTTTGTTAATCTGTTCCAAGTGGGGAAACATGTCAGTTTCATTTCAAAAGAATGTGCGGGATCAGGAAAACAGCTGTGGCTTTTTAGGACAAGGATGTTTCAGAAGCCCAGAAGCTGATGCTTAATTCTGCTTCCAGGCTTAGCATTAACCATCTTGGAACATCATCACATGAAGAAGAAAATCCCCACTAGATTTTAAAAATAGCCTTTTTTTTTTAACAAAGTCTTTTCAAGTTCAAAAGATGGATTTTTCTAAAAAAGACACCAGGTGAAAGATACATTTAAGAGACATTATAGAAAACAGGCGCCATTCATAGTTTCATTCCAATTTTCATGCCCTTGGATGTGGATAGGGTTACAAGGACATAAAGCAAAGTTAATTAAAAAAAAATCAATAACAGACTACAACTTTTTTTTTTTTCCTACTGAAAAACATTGACCCAAATCTCATGTAACTAATTCACTGAGTAGGGACTTCCAGGAGATATGATTTTGGGAGTGGGACTTCCCAAACAGATTCAGCGATACATACCTGTGTGGGCTTTCTCTCTCATTCTAACTAGGAATGGAACACAAGACTTGGTTTGTTAAATTTAGTTCATTTCAATTAATTCAATCAATTGTTAACAGAAAAAGTAATAATGACTTTGAATTAACTTCATGATACAGGGAGCGTGGAATTGAAAAAGCATCAAACTAATGATATTTGATAAAAACTTGCTTTGTGTCAAACACTGAGGGAACTACAAGATAATGACATTAGACAGTGTCTCTGTCCCAATTCAACAAGTATTGAATTCCCATTTTTCTGACAGGGCAGCTAAGGCCCGGATAATTTAGGTGACTTGCCCAGGGTCATACGGCAGGCAAGCAACAGTGACTGGATTAGAACCCAAGTCACACTGCTTCTCAAGACACGCAAGCCTATTTCTCTCGTCTGACTGGGGGCTAAAACTCCATCTTTCCCACAGGAGCAGAGGATAGACTATGACCACACTACATGTTGCCGATTTATACTTTCCATAAGCGCTTAGTACAGTGCTCTGCACACAGTAAGAGCTCAATAAATACAATTGAATGAATGAATGAATGTCGCTGAGACTGGAATTTAGGGGGAAAGAAATATATGAACAAGGTGGATGAGAGGGCAGAGAGGGAAGCAAAATCCAGTTTATACTGATAAACCCCATCCCTGCCTTTCCTTATGCACATTTGAAATACTTAATAAATGTTATTACTAATTAACAATGATATTCTTTCAGAAATATTTTTCAGTGCCCTGCATATGTTTACATGCAAGTTTGTCCCAAAGTAATGTGTCTCATATAATTGTAGTATTAAAATTATGTATTGTTTTTCAATAAATCATATAATCTGTCATTGGGAGGATGTTTATCCAATTTTTTAAATACAAAAAAAAATTTGTCACTTTGCTCACACAAGTTAGGTATAGCTTTTCCATGCTGGAAATATTAGGGATTTGCCATACATTCGGACAATAGCATTTGCTTTATGATAACTATGCCATGGAAAAAAGCGTCATTTGAAATAGTAACTCTGACATTGTATAAACTTACCTGTATTGAAATGACAATTCAGAATTCATCCATTTTAAGATTATCTGTTTGAAATTTAGTATTGCCAAATAAATTAATGTACCAGTAAAAGTGAGAGAAAATGATTACTGCATTTCTAAAGGGTGAATTTTGTGACAAGAAATTAAATGCCCAAATGGAAACAACTCTACATTCCACTTTAGAAATGCCATCAAAATAAGGAAAGAAGCTTTTATGCTCTGATTTCATGTAGATTTTTCAAATCACATACCCAATTCAAAAGTTCATTTGTCCATGCAAATGATGATTTTTTCCTAATCATCAAGCCTTCAAGCATGCTATGATAGTATTGTTTTCATGTGAAATATTGTCCCAACAGAACCCAATCTCTCAACTAATTGGCAACACTGTACCTTGGCAGAGAGCTCCGCAATCTTTGCTATGAATTTTTAGTTACTTACTTCCCCTAACAGCCTTCAATGGAATGACCATGATTTTTGTCCCCCATTTAAAAATATGGTAACATAAGACACCATTCTGTATGACACTGTGAGCAAATCCAGCATATAATTTTTCATGGATATCAAGTGTCAATGCTTTAACGGAAACCACAAATTTATAGCTGACATGGGTTGAGAATGCTAGAGAGCAGTGCACAGTGAATAAATGTACTGAAAAAGAGGCATAATCAGCACCACAATATACTACTAATGAAATAAAGACAATTACCCAGTTTCTATTTAAGATGAGCACCTCAATGACTGCTTCCTTATCCAACTTCTGGTGTTCAAAGAATCATATTATTGACACATTGCCTGGAGGTGAGAAATATGGGATTTAACACTGCTTGATATGTTATAAACTTTCTGTAATGTTAAGGCCAACATCTGGCAAAATGCATCAAACCGCTAAAATGGACAAATAGTCTTAGAGAAGGAAAATCTCCACAAAAAAACTTTCAAGAAATGCCAATAAATGTCTGTCTTCCCCACTAGATTGTAAGCTCCTTTAGGGAAAGGATCATTTCTACAACCTCCGTTGTATTTCACTCTTCCAAGAGCTTACTGCACTGCTCTGCACAAGGGAAACACCACTGATTTCTAATTGAACATGGTCAGCCAACTCCTGAATCTTTGAACTACTGTCAACTGGCAGTCACTTATATCCTCGTGCACAGCTAGAAGACAACACCAGAGATGCTTCTGTCAAAGAGATCAATGAGATATTTGCAGCAAAGTAAGGAAGGCCTCATCAATTCCTCTCTGATCATTCTGATGATCCTCTAAAGGTTTAGCAAAGCTTACGTCATAACTATTTTCCTACACAAAATTCTCTTTTCCATGTAATATTTGTGGCATGGGATTAAGAAAAAGCCTATGCCCTAGTTTAATACAAACCTTGAGCGGAGTATATTATGTCTTGCTTTTAGTTCTAAATGGGTGTTGTAAATATAAGTACATAATAGGAAGTAATGGAATGATGATCCAGAAAAGGTGTGGTCAGTGAATTTAGGTAGACCAGATTAGTTTCTCTAAACATTTCCCACAAACCTTTGTCTCATTGCAGCTATGTCTGGACAGATGAAGAAGAATATGGCTCCTGGAAAATGAGGCTGACAGCCCTCTTCCCCTATGAAACTACTATGCAAATAATCCTGAAGCCAGACAAGATACTTAAAATTAAGATAGGCCAATAATTTAATAGTATCAGAAAGATTGTCAGTCTAGGAAAAAAGGTTAAAAAGAATTGATCCTACTCTGACTCGTGCTTGATAAACTACTGTCTTGAGAGTGAGATATTATGCTCCTCAACTTAGAAGGGCCAAAGAAAAAGAATCACAACTCCTAAAAAATAAACTTGCAAAAGAGCAACAGTGTCCCACCAATTCAGCTGACATTTGCGACGAAGAGTCATAGATATTCCAAACATGACCAATATGTAATTCTTTGCTTCCAGAGCAGGTGTTGTTTTTCCTTGCTGTTTTTCCTCCCCATTTTTAAAGCTTCCATACTGATTTACATACTCTACAATCTAAGCATGTAAATATTTACTCAACTGTCCATCTTTCCATTCTCTTTTCCCTCCTAACTGTAAATTACTTTGTGTCCATACCACCTGTTGCATTATAAATTCCTTGAAAGTGGGGATCATGTCTAGTTGTCAGAAGCACTAATAAAATAGAAGGCTCGTCTTGGATGGGCCAATTTCTCCCTGCTCTATGGCACTTCGAGGTCATGTATAGGGATCTAAGACAGGGACATTTTTTTCTTCAGTTGATCCTCAACAGGAGGAAGCCACAGTATAAATCAGATAATTTTGCCTGATTTGGGGTGCGTGGGAGATTTCCAGGTGGAGAAAACTCAGGAAACTAAAAAAAACTACATTAATAACGCAAGATAATGTTTCATTTATTTTGCAATTGCAAGTTTTGCACTGCAAGCTCAGAGAAACAATGTGGGCTTGACAGGGTGCTTGCCTCAGGAACGATGCCATCAGTGACATGAGACAGAACATTGATTGAAATTCTGAGTGATGAAAGAAAAAATTAAGGGTGTACTCAGTTAAAAAAAATTAACTAAAGGAGAAAGTGTCATGTGCTGGTACTGAATGATTATTACCAATAATCTGCAGTACCATGAGCTCTCTCAGGTGAAAAGATAAGGAGGTGCATGCTGTATGAATTTCAAAGTTCATAGAATAATAAACATTTATAAATCATTTAATAATTATTTGAAATGTAGGCATCAATAAAGTCTCCCTTCTAGACTGTAAGTTCATTGTGGGCAGGTAATATCTGTTATATTGCTAAAGTATTCTCTCCCAAGAGTTTAGTGCAGTGTTCTGCAACAAGAAAGCGTTAAATTAATATGATTACCTTACTAAACTGACAGATGCCAATAAGTCTAATTCCTTTTGGGAGACAGAATGAGAAACCCACCCTTGCCTCTTTTACCCCTAATCTAACTGCTCTTTTACTGCAGAGCAATGTCCCAGCAAATTTTTGCTCTAGAAGACCACTGAAGGTTTAACTGTTAAATAGCATCAGAAAGAGGATAAACAACCAAGCCAAAGTTATATCCTGACATTAATAAAGCCATAGTTTGTCTACAAGGCAACAACTGAGCAGGAGAAATGTGTAGAAAAAAGCAACCAAATGCCTGCAGGAAAGAACCTGTTGTTGAGTAGGGACCGTATCGGTATGTTGCCGACTTGTACTTCCCATAGAGGCATAGAGGTGACACAACTTTAAATATTCTAGATACAGTCTTGTAAACTTAAATTTGGCATGCTATTCAAAGCAGACAGTATACTTAATAAACTAAAAGGTATTTGGATAACAATTAGGCTGACCATATTATTTTTATTGTAAATTAGGGCATTAGAACACCATTCCAAGTTTATGTACCTCTCCTCCATTTTCAGCGACTGTGAAAGCAAGGATGTTTGGGAGAGTTGGTGAGATTCAAATCCCCGGGCATCCTTGGGAACCAGAGTGCAATGAGGCCTGCACAGAGCATCCCCTGGACCTGCTCCAGCCCAGGCATGGACAACAAGCCATTGAAAATAAGGACAGTCACCTGGGGGAGTCAGTGCATGTGAGGCTAACCCATTTAGTGAGACCCATCCCAATTCCAGACAATTACCTATTGCTCGGGGCAGCTTACAAAAGCCTAGTATGTTAACCAGTCCAACTGCGCTACAAAGTCAGCTGCATAACAGAGGGCATGGATAAATGTAGCTTAGAAACAGTTAGATGCTCCTGCTATGTGCTCTGCGTTCTAGAAAATTGTCACAGTGAAGGGTGGAAATCGTTAACTTACTATCTCTCTGCTAATAGAGTCTCCAACAAACTGACTATGCTAATACAGTGGTTTCAAGCAATGGGATTTGGGAGGATGGGAAATATTAATCTATGACCTTTGGTTTTGTCCAGGAAGTGGCCCTAGAGAAGAACTCTATCTTCCTGGAAAGCTGAGACACTTGCAGTGAGAAGCATAAAAATGGAAAAAACTAAGGAATTAATAAGTGGCGAGAAAAATGTCTTTCAATTCCTAAGCCTTGGTGGCTGTGGTAGTGAACCTTCTGAGATGCTAGTCTATTCCTGCTTCAGAAAAATCTTAGAATGAAGTTTCTTTGCTTTTCATGTTTCCAGGCTGGACAGTGTAAAACAAAGGAGTGATTCTCTTAGTGGGATAAATCTTTTGACCTGGTTATGCCAAAGCAATAAATGTGTAGCAGCACTAACTAATGCAAGTTAGTCACCCTTAGCAAATAATCCCAAACCTTTCCTGGAAATTTAAACCAAAGCATAAGTAGCCTTTGGATCATTCAAGCCTGAAAAGTATGTTTTGGGATTAAGACGGATGATAGTCAAAATCACTCTTTGATTTGAACAATGAAATATGGAAACAAATATTTCTGTGTTTGATTTTCCTTACATTCCCCCAAGGGAGTGCCACCTGGATACCTAGTATGCAGTGAAGCTGAAACAAGCCATAATTCTCCTGTGTTCTTCCCTGCATTCTGGCTAGGCAGAAGATCAAAGCAGCCAGGTGTCAGAAGCACAAACAGCCTTAATGCAGACCTAGCTCTGTGGCAGCTAGGGTTTGGGGAAAGGATATATTGTCCCCTGATATGAAAATAGTATTCATTCATTCATTCATTCAATCAATCATATTTATTGAGCGCTTACTGTGTGCAGAGCACTGTACTAAGCGCTTGGGAAGTACAAGATGGCAACATATAGAGAGAGTCCCTACCCAACAATGGGCTATTCCCCAACCAGGACTGAAGGAGGAATGCCAGATAGACTGGAGAATTGTTTCCATGGGACATCTATGACCTTCTCATGACCTACATCTTGGCTTACTATAATGCCATCTTACAGCTTTGCATTGACTTTTCACTCTGCATAGGATCCACTGGGCTGCCTAATATACTGTTGGCCAGCTGGCCTTGCCTTGTAGGAAGGAGAAAAAAAACGCAACACACAGTCAGTGTAAATCCTTCAAATGCGTTGGGTCTGTTGGCAAACTATAATTTTTTTCATCTCCTCAAAATGTGAGGCTATCCTTTAGCATTGCCTGAATGAGCTATTAAATTTGGCCTTTTTCTGCCATGGTGTTCTATTTCATTTCAGGAAAAAAAGTAAAATGATGTAAAAAGAGCAGATAGGTAGGCCTCATCATTCCAAGTTAATCACTGTTATTTCAGCGCTTTCTTGGAACAAGTTCCATTTTTCCCATTCTCTACTTCACAAGAGAAAACTAGTTCACGTAGCAACTGACAAAACCGTCAAAATAAAAGTGATATTGTGAACTCGGGAGGTGCTTATGGTCATCTTCATGGACCCAGTATAATGTAGAGCCTTAGTGTTCATGATGGCTTTTGATCAACTGTTTAGTGAGAAAGTTTAGTTCAGTGTTCTTTCCCATAGTAATCAATTCTAATCAGAAGCCCAGGAGTCAAAAAATAATGTTTCATGAAAGGGAAAAGATGTACATTCTAAAAGTGTGTGGCTTATTGCCAGGGTGATCCTCACATCTTGTCCCTCAAATCTCACACTCTGCAAATGGGAAGACTTCATCCAGTAGCCTCCACCTCTGAAGACAGGTGGAGAATCTTCAGTAGAAACATGACAGATGTAGTCAAGTGTCTGTTGTAAACAGTTCCTATAACCAAGTCTTTACACGTCAGTCTCTCCGGTCTCCAACTCCAAACGCCCCAACTACAGTATCTTTTCCAACACAAAATGCCTCCTCTCTTCACCTGTCTACCTTACCTCCTTCAAACCTTGAAGAATCAATCTCCGTCATGAAGTCTTTGCAAACTAATGCCTCCTAATCCTTATCTTTCACACCACTCCAATTAACTCACTGCCTGTCATGGGGCTCTGAACAACATGGGGGAAGAATCAATAAGTAGTTGAGGTAAAAGATGTATTCCTTCACTTAACAAACAGGTCTACTTTCAGTGAGAGAAGTTTGATGGTTCCACATCCGTGTATTCTCTTTTAATGTGCCTTGGTCACCGAATCAGCAGGGTTCATCCTAAACTGCTGGATTGTCAGCAGGAACTCTCAATCACTTTTAAAAATGAAGAAAATATTTTAACACTACACACATGATTTTTGCCTAGGGTAAGTGGAAGAAAGGATTTAGTTTCCTCAACTACATTTTCTCTCAAGGATAGTTGGAGTGAAAATCCTTGAAAGAGAAGATCAACCACAAAAATACCTTTTGATCCTCAGAAGCACTCCAGATACTTAAGTCCCACTATCTAAAACTGAGCTTAGAAACAGAACTACCTGCCTGAACTCATTTCAATGATCTTATGTCTATCTTCTCAGTTTTAAATCCTGTTGTAAATCAGCCTAATTCTGGGCTCCCGGGTAAGAGCTGGTTGCCACTGAAATGCTTACAGACTGACTACAATTTACATCCAGTTTATGCTCCAGAAGTGGGTAGAATGACTACAGAAAATCATCTGAAATGTGTGTTAGGCAGTCTCTTGCCTTTCTCTAGAGAAGCAGTATGACTTAATGGCCTGGGAATCAGAAGGACCTGAGTACTTATCCCGGCTCCACCACGTCTGCTGTGTGACCTTGGTTAAGGCATATAACTCCTCATCATTAAAATGAGGATTTAGAGTGTGAGCCCCATGAGGGACATGGACTGGGTCCAACCTGATTAACTTGTATCTACCCCAGTACTTAGAACAGTGTTTGGCACATAGTAAGCACTTAACAAGTACCATAATAATAACTATTATTATTATTTCCCATCCAGTAACATAAGTGCATAAACCCTTCTGGTTCACATCCAAGGTGGATTTAGACTTAAGCAAAATAATGTGGCTGAAGGCAGCACATCTTGGTACAGCCAGTAGACACGCTGCGGCATCTAGGTTGCTTTAATTTTCCAACTCCTCCCCGACTTTTGCTTTTCAATCATCCTCACACTGTTCTTATACTTCCTGGGACAGAGCAGTGAGACTCTCCAGGATGCGTTCGCTTATTTCACTTTCTCCAACACAAACTCTGCCAACCCATTTTCTTGAATCATTTCTACCAGAATACACCTATCGTACATTGATTCTAGTAACACTGCTAATGTTCTTAAACCCAGTTCACTAACATTTTATGAACTCTAAAAACATTTGAACAATTCTCATAAGAGAGAGGAATCTAAAGGATGAATAAAACTAACCAACAAGGATTATATCCCTATACGCACATCACTATCCTGATTCAGGGAATGTGTCTGTTTACTGTTATATTTTACTCTCCCAAGCACTTAGTACAGTGCTCTGCACACAGTAATTGCTCAATAAATATGGTTGATTGAATTCACTTAAGGTTGGCTTTGATCCCAATGGGTCCCAGTTGGAGCTATGACTTAAGTAATGGCAAGTCTTTCATTTGTTACATCTTCATGTTTAATTATATCTTCATGACCTTAGATTTACTTATGGACAGAGTAAAGTTAAACTCTCCTGGTTATGTGGCACCAAATAAATAATCAGTAATAATTACAAATAGAAATAGGTCAGTCAGAAAAAATAGGAGTAAGTTGTTTATTTCAATGGAGCAAGAGCGAGATGCGGGGATTTTTAATGAGGAGCTTTTCAGTTGTGATCATGAGTTAATTTCTGAGTAATACCCTGAGTTATTTATTTATTTATTTTTACTTTAGCTAAGCTTTTGTTTCCAAACTATGAGAGTACTGTATTCTTAATAATATGAGTGAAGAATTTATAATTATTTTATCTTACATCCTTCATTTAAAATTTTTATTCATTCATTCAGTTAATCGTATTCATTGAGTGCTTATTGTGTGCAGAGCACTGTACTAAATGCTTGGAAAGTACAATTCAGCAACAAATAGAGACAATCCCTGCCCACAACGGGCTCACAATCTGGAAGGGGGGAGACAGACATCAAAACAAGTAAAGCAATTACTGCTTTATATTCCTTTCTAATTTATTACTGATAATAGATTTTAGTTTTGAAGGGAAAGGGAGCATTTTGCTTAAAACACATTTAAAAATTAAATTTTAAATCTTTATTTGGCAAAGCTAAATCGTTTAGATTTCTATTTTAGGACAATGTGGACTTTAGTCTTGAAGGGATATTTTTCTTATCAAACACAAAGAAATACTACTGATGACCAAATGAGAGGAATAATGGGTTCCATTAAAATGTTCAAAAATACTGATTTATTTCCCCCTAGCATTTGTATTTGAATGAAAAAACACAACCATTTGTTTCTGAAAGAATTCAGGGGAGATTTAAGTCTTGTTTTCTATAGAATTAATGTAGGCTGCTGAAGTATAGACTGATTCATATATCTTAACCCTGAATAACCAAGATGTCTAGAGTTAGAAAGTAATTTAAAGTTCAAGGTCTCCAGTCATTCAAAATCTTAGCCTAGACAATTAAACAGACTATTTCTCTTTTTCTATTAGATCATCCTGCTGGGATGGGTCGAAATCAACAGATGGAAAGTCAAGATTGTGGTCCGTCATACATAAGGCAAGCAACACAAACATAAAAACACTTTTACTGGAATTATATGTTAACAGACAAAATTGAATTCTTCTACTTTGGCAATGCAATCAACTAATTCAATGGATAGTACTGTGTTGAAGAGACTCCCTGGAAATAAAAGTGTTTTCACAGTGTGCTAACCATTTTCACACAGTTGGGTGCATTATCTTTCACAATTCTTGAAAGCATAAATATACTTCCTTTAGTAAGGAATTTTGGACTCTCAGACCCTCTGGTTGAGTTACTAAAGAGTTACTTGGATTATAGAGGTAATCTGACTAATTGATAATGTTGCATTTAATTCTTGCGTAGGGTGACCCGTGTAAACTAGACTGTGAGCCCACTGTTGGGTAGGGACCGTCTCTATATGTTGTCAACTTGTACTTCCCAAGCACTTAGTACAGTGCTCTGCACACAGTAAGCGCTCAATAAATATGATTGAATGAATGAATGAATAAAATGTTTTTCACGAGGAAATTTCTCTTCCAAGAATAATGTGCTTTCCAAGCACAAAGTAAACAAGAAGTTTAATATCTTATTTCATTTGAGGAGGTCCAAATCACATAAATACTCAGCCCCAGCTGCATTTTGTGGTAACACAATTAAGTAGAATGTGCAGGACCCAGAAGCCACATCAATTTTTCCATCATGGCCTCATCAAAATCATTTTCACTTAATACAACTACTTTTCTGTTATTAGGGAGCTTCTACCATAATAAAATTAAAGAAAGAAGAAGAATGTAATTTCAGTTATTTTACGTAGTCTTACCTTTAATATCCTAATAATATTTCTATTTATTTTAAATAAAATACCCATTTGCCTCATCACAAGAAATAGGCTATGCATTGTTACTCTCTCCTTCCTTCTGTCAATCAACAGTCAATAAACATTAGTTCCTATTTTGCACAAGATAGGAAGTTGGAAATTATGTAGGAAGCAGAAATGGATGAATGTGTTTGCTAATTTTTTTGTAATGATAATAATGATAATTATGGTATTTGTTAAGTGCTTACTATGTGCCAAGCACTGTTCTAAGCACTGGGATAATTACAAGGTAATTAGGTTGTCCCACGTGGGGCTCACAGTCTTAATCCCCATTTTACAGATTAAATAACTGGGGCACAGAGAGGTTAAGCGACTTGCCCAAAGTCACACAGCTGACAAGTGGTGGATCTGGGATTAGAACCCATGACCTCTGATTATTACTGTCCTCTCCCAAGCACTTTGTACAGTGATCTGCATACAGTAAGTGCTCAATACCATTGATGATGATGATGAGAAGCAGCATGGCTCAGTGGAAAGAGCCCGGGCTTGGGAGTCAGAGGTCATGGGTTCCAATCCCAGCTCCGCCACGTCTGCTGTGTTATCTTGGTCAAGTCACTTAACTCCTCTGAGCCTCAATTACCTCATCTGTAAAATGGGGATTAAGACTGTGAGCCCCATGTGGGACAACCTGATCACCTTGTATCCCCCACAGCGCTTAGAACAGTGCTTTGCACATAGTAAATGCTTAACAAATGTCATCATTAGTACTATTATGATTTGGTCCCCATTTTCAGAGATGGCTGTAATCTCCTCTAATATGTAAGCGCTATAGGATGCCTTTAGTAGCATCAATGTCACTTCCTTTTACATTTTAATTGATAATATTTTGGGCATCAATTTAAATCTTTTCCATGAAACACTTTTTTTTTTCCTTTACTGGAACAACTGCTCATATTGAAGGGACAGACAAGTTGAGGGGTCAGTAAAAGAGGGTGAAATGTAGGAACTCAGGTATCCTTGTCAGGTAGAGGGCCTTGGGAACAAGTAGCAGAATCAGCCATTTGAATCTCAGAGATCTGGGACTGCATCTCTTGGTGTGAAGAGAGAGGTATGGGTGGATGGTAGGGACAGAAAATATTCCTTCTTGACTTTCCCTTGCTAAGCCATGACAGCACAGATTTGGTTCTGGTGCCCCAAATTTTATATAAACCTGGATGGACCAGTCAAGACTCACAAATTGGCATTAGGTAGAACACCAGTATAGGTAAGGTACCCCAGATTTTCTAGAATAGAAATACTATCCTTTCTGCAACAACTATTTATCAATTTTATCGCTACAGTATCTTCAGGCATAACCAGGGGCCTCTGTTCCCTGATGCCATGTTTAAAAGGTTGCAATGAGAGATATTTCAGGGGAGAGCTTTCTCAAAATTACTAATTGCAGAAATCATGACTGATGATTTGATGACATTTCATGTCACGAGTTATATCCCAAAGCAATGAATTTTCCCAAAGATCACATTAAGGGACATAAAATATTAGGAATACACTAATACAATTACTACTGATAATAATAATAATGGTATTTGTTAAGCCCTTGCTATATGCAAAGTACTCTGCTTAACTGCTGGAGTAGATACAATGCAATCAATCAGACAATTAGGAAGATCACATAGGTATGTGCCTGTTCCTGAATCTATTCGTAAAAAACTTTCAAGGAAAAGTTTGCTATCGCAACCCTTAATGTTGCTATTCTCATTATAAGCAACCTGAATCCTTCACATCAGAACGAAAAATCAGAGAAGTAGCAGCCATGCAGAATCAGAGGAAGTAAGGGAACTGAGAAATGTTTCAAAGTAGGCTAGAAACTGTAATATCTTAATCAATCAATCATTCATATTTATTGAGTGCTTATTGAGCTCAGTGCACTGTTCTCAGTGCTTGGGAGAGTACAATATAACAGAGTTGATAGACACGTTTCCTGCTCACAATGGGCTTTCAGTCTAGAAGGGGATATGGACATTAATGATAATAATAATAATAATGGTATTTGTTAAGTGCTTACTATGTGCAAAGCACTGTTCTAAGTGCTGGGGAGGTTACAAGGTGAGCGGGTTGTCCCACGGGGGGCTCACAGTTTTAATCCTCATTTTACAGATGAGGTAACTGAGGCCCAGAGAAGTTAAGTGACTTGCCCAAAGTCACACAGCTGGCAGTTGGTGGAGTTGGGATTTGAACCCACGACCTCTGACTACAAAGCCTGGGCTCTTTCCACTGAGCCACGCTGCTTCTCTAATATTAATATAAATAAGTTATGGATAAGTACAGCACTTACGTACTTATCCATAACTTATTTGGGGTCGAGAGAGGAATGAATAAAGAGTAAGTAAACTGTCAAGATGAAAAATTAATGGCCTCAAGTTGAAGAGGGTTTAAGAATGAAGTGACCACAACCCTTCACACATAGCAAATGGAATCTTCTTTTGGTTAAAAAATCTCCATTATCAATCCATGCCATTTATTGCACGCTCACCGTCTGCACAGCATAGTTCTTAGCGCTTGAGAGAGCATAATAAAACAAAGCTGACAGACACGTTCCCTGACCACAAGGAACTTACAGTCTAGACTTCATTCTATAGGATATAATCATTAGTCCACATTGTCATAAAATTATAATGAACCTGATTGCTTGGGAACACAAACCGACGGTTATGGCCCACTTATTCTCTTTGTCTACTTACCCAAGGTTCAGGAAAGCACTCATCTGGCCATGAATTTGTCCGCCATGCTATATACAATCACTGATCCCTGCAGCACCTATATCGAATCATTTTACTGACACGAGTGTAAACATGAATACTGAGTTAGCTGGACCAATGGTCCAAGCTAAGTAATGACATTCCTCATGCTTTATGTTTATCTCTTAACGGTTGACTGATCTAGGTGAAATGGACAGAATCAGCTTTGGTAGAGTTGATATTTCTGGCTTCCACATGCAAGTCGGAATAAATGTAGGTACATTCATTACAAAGTGAGTGTAGTGAGATAATTAACTCAATCTCTACATAGAACAAGAAGCCAGAGATAACTAACTCTTCAGGTAGGAGAATCCACCTGGAACATGGGAAGAGTCACATAAGGAAGCAGCGTGGCTCGGGGGAAAGAGCACGGGCTTTGGAGCCAGAGGTCATGGGTTCGAATTCAGGCTCTGCAACTTATCAGCTGTGTGACTTTGGGCCAGTCACTTAACTTCTCTGTGCCTCAATTCCCTCATCGGTACAATGGGGATTAAGACTGTGAGCCCCACGTGGAAAAACCTGATCACCTTGTAACCTCCCCAGGCTTAGAACAGTGCTTTGCATATATTAAGCACTTAATAAGTGCTGCTATTATCATTATTATTGTTATAAGGTGAGTCTTCTATATACACAAAGAGAGTGTGTAGCCATTATCATCCTGGTTTCTACAGAACACAGCAAGATCATAATTGCAAGGCATTTATTTATTAATGTGTCTTATTTCTAGTATCTAGAGCCTAAGATATTTTAGGGTTCATTTCAAATTTGCTATGGGCAAATAATCTCTTTGGCCTTTGTTCCACATCATAGATTATCAAAGAGTTGCTTTTGATGAACTGGAACCGATGAAATGGTGGCAAACTGATGTGCACGGTTTTAGGCATTAATATCTTTCAGCAATACTACAGATCTGTGCCTATTAACAATACAGTTGTCACCCTTCTGTTTGAAACCATTGACAGTATGTCATCCTGTCATTTGGGGGAACAGATGACCAGAAGAGCAGCTAACATTGCTGAATTAGCTTCTGATTAGATTCCGATTATCCAGGTAATTTAAAAGATCAGGTTTAGCCTGATCAACTTACCTGCATCATTATCTACCTCCTTCTCAATGCTATGCCATCTTTACTCTTTGCTTTGTACCTCAGAATGATACAGGTGGCTTGGAAGCATAAAAATAGCCACAGAATTCTTAATGTATTTCAGAACTCAGACATATTACTTCCCAAATGGTCAGTGATCCCAAGGATAGTAGGAGTAATAGCAGCATTTATCAAGAACCTACTTGGTGTGGCATTTGGGCATAACTGGTATGAACCCTGTACACAGTAGAAGAGACAAACAAATGGCAGCATTCCTCGCTCACCTAACACCAGCAAATATTGTCCACAGAGCTTTTATACCTAGTTGTACCCAGTAATAGCTTGGTTATGTAATATATGAATATCCTCTCTTGGGGTGAATTTTTTTCATAGACAAAACCACTATAGCAATGAAAAATGATAATACTCCAGTCACTCGGATTTTTCATACTGAAAGGATTACAGTTAGAAATTGCACTAGGAAGGTAGATTTGTTTTCAGAACAACTTACTGGCAGGAGATAAAAGATTTTTGTCTTTGTTGTGTTTTTCATACAGAGTGCAATTTTTCTCCTGTTTCATTCTTTAGAGGGACACTCAGAGCTAAACTACAATATGTCTTAAAAATGAAATAGCTTAGATGATAAAAGACACAGCTTTCCCGGAGCACAACTATGCTTTTAATGTCTAGTTAAAATAATGTCAGTCCATTAGTGAAGCTAGAGTGCATCTTCCCCACCCTATAAAAGCAAGCCTCCTCGATTTTTCAGCTCCTTTTAGGGAGAAACAGCTAGAAGAAAAACGAAGGATCTTTAGATAACTCTCCTAGGAGATTATCATCTCTAGGGAGCAGACTCAGTTCCCAAAAATGCACTGTACTGCAGGATTTTCTTGAGACTCCCCACCCCAAAAGTCAGACTGGACACAGGGAAAAGTGGAATTTGTCTAGTGTAAATATGAATACAAAGCCAGTGGCTTAAAATTATGTATACATTCCTGTCTTTTATGTTTGAGCATCTGTGTCATCATCTTCAAGCAGAAGTCCTCTTACTCGGGCCCACGAAAAGGGAATCATCAATGCATCTATTTGCAGTGTCTTTGCCTTCCCTGACTAAACCCTCATTTCCTCTTCTCCCACTCCCTTCTAAATTGCTCTTGCACTTGGATTTGCTCCCTTCTGTCACCCCTCCCTCAGCCCCACAGCACTTAAGGGGAATATCCATAATTCATTTATTTATATTAATGTCTGTCCTCCTGCCTAGACTGTAGGCTTGTTGTGTTCAGGGACTGTGTCTGCTACATTGTATTAGTACAGTGGTCTCACACAGTAAGTAATCAATAAATACAACTGATTGATTGATTTCCCTTGCAATCTCTATCCACCCCAAGCCCCGTCACTCCGAGCCACCTGCTTTCTGACACATAAAGCTGTCCTCTCTCACCTCTTCTCTCACAGAAACCCACGCCTCTGCCCATACCAAAAGACAGAGCTTAACTTTATTCTGAGCATCTATCTTCTCTTTTATATTTTCTCTTTTCCTTGTTTGCAGTCTATCAGACTAAAATTCACAATCCAGTCCTGATTGAGTTTCCTGCTTTCATCCATTCTCTTCCCATACTGTGGGAATGATTGCTTTTCAGTACCTCATTAGTGATTCTAACCTGTCATCTGACTGTAGTTCCCACAGGTCTCACAGACATAAAAAAAGTAAATGTTACAGGTGCTCTGTAGGCCTTCAGTTTAGTATGAAGCCACAGTGTCTGACAGGCTCCCAGAGGACGTGTTGCCTTTGTAGAGTTGCCTTAAAATTACATGAGAATACTGACAGATTTAAAATTACTTATCACCAAAGATGAGTAAAGAGGACTCAGAACATCTATAAAGGATAATTTAAGTGAAAGGTAAATGTGTATGATGACATACATACACTCTGACTTTCCACTTATAAACACATATACCTCTACAGAGGTATATGTGTTTGTGTAGGCACTGTATATGCATGTGCAAGTATGAATATTCATGTCCACAAACATACATCCTCATGTGTGCAGATATCTTTGTGAACAAACGTAATGAATTCAACATGTATACAGATAGATTAATCCTTGAAGTAAATTCAAACTGATACTGAACAGTTTCAGTGTTTTCAACCTTTATCTCAAAAGAACCATCTATTTTCAACCTGGCCCTGTTTTCAACCTTTATCTCAAAAAGAACCATCTATTTTCAATTTTCTGGCCAGTTGGCCTTCTGCTACAATGGGCCTCCATTGTTGATTTTAAGCATTAATTTTGCCTTCCCTGTTTGTGGTCTATACACATCAATTCATCATATATACAGTGATTGGACACCCTGCTCTTGAGTTAGTCTTTGTACATAGTAGTTGTACAAAGTTGTAGCAAGCCTGATTTGATTCTATTTTAGGACATCATGTTGGTGATTCTGTTTTGCCATTTTGATGTTTCATAGGAGATGATAACAGAACTGCATAGGAAACTCATTAGGATCAATTGTTCAGTGCAATATAGGCCACTGAAACAACAATGTAAAGCCAAACTCTGGCTTGCTCCTCAACAGCAATCTGCTAGTATGAATTTTCCCGAAATTTTTTGAAATACCTCATCTCTCCACTTTGCCTTTCAGATACAGGATGAATGCATTCTATTCTGCTCCATTATTGTAATGGGCTTAATTGAGCACTTACTTTGTGCAAAACATTGTACTAAGAGCTTGAGATAGTCATGGGATACAGAAAATCCTTCGCTAGCTATATATGAGAAGATTGCATTAAAGGGAATCACAAATTATCATCATCACTGGTCAACTCGGCCTATGTACAGACCACTGTACAAGGTCCTTGAGGATTTTGTAGTTTAATACTGAAATTCACAAAACTATTCATTAAAAACTCTGAAGAGAGTGAATATCAAATTTCAAAGAAGATAGCCAAAAATGACCATTCAAAATAAGAACATAAAGATTTCCAAAAAATAAACATCCAGCAAAGTGGCTTTCTCTTTCAAAATTATTAAATCATTTTCTGAATGTTTTGGAAGACAGAAGATTGGGATTCTAGTACAATTTCAGCTACTGGTCTGGTGTGAACTGTAAATCACATAATCCCTCTGGGATCCTCATCCATACAGGGGATATAAAATGCCTGCTCTTCTGGCCTAATAATTAGAATTATGGTGTTGAGTTCTAATTATGTGTCATAGCACCATGTTAAATGAAGGACAGACACAAGATAATCAGCTCAAACACAGTTACATCCACATACTCTGCCTGTGATAAGGAATTATCATAATCAAAGTGATGGGAAAATGAGACATTTTCAATTAGCCACCCCTTTTGGCATGGTTTAATTATTTCATATCTACATTTGGGGTTTCACACAGTGCTTATTACATACTAAATGCTTAATAAATACCATAATGATTATTATTTTTATGTTCTCCGCATTCAAGGGGAGTAAAATGAAGTTGTCATGAGGTGGTATGAACTATTCTATTCTCAGAGTATTATCTCCTCATTCTGTCAGCCAGTCAGGAACCAAAAAGTCAAAAGAAAGTAATAATTTGTTCTATAATCTTTAGCTTACTGGGTCACTGTCCTAAAAGTATTTCATATTGAGCAACTGTATTGAACATCATATTTCTGCTAAAACTGTATGTTTTCAACCTCAGTTAGCTCATCCATTAAACAAACTGGGATTAACCAATCCAAGCAAAATAGAAGGTTTGGCAATTATTCAGGGAATTTAGATAGCCTAGAGAGCTTGTAAGGTTTGAGTATGCTGCTTGCCTACTAATTGACTCTCTTTATCAGAGAATTATTTTGCTTCCCTCTGCCTGTGAAAACAAGGAACTATCCTGGCAACCTCATGGAATAAAATTTTGTTGATGTTTGTAAATCTTTATTTTGACTATGGGCAGGTATATAATAATAATAATGATGGCATTTATTAAGTGCTTACTATGTGCCAAGCACTGTTCTAAGTGCTGGGGAGGTTACAGGGTGATCAGGTTGTCCCAGGGGGGCTCACAGTCTTCATCCCCATTTACAGATGAAGGAACTGAGGCCCTGAGAGTTAAGTGACTTGTCCAAAGTCACACAGCTGAAAATTGGTGGAGCCAGGATTTGAACCCATGACCTCTGACTCCAAAACCCGGGCTCTTTTCCACTGAGCCATGCCAATTCTCTTGCTATAAAATATATTTATAATTGATTAAATGTATTAATAATCATCATTATAATTAAAATTATAAATATAATAACAATATAAATTGCTACCAGTGTGTGTTTAGAAAACAAATTTATGTGTCTGAACGTCAAATTTGACAATATTCAGACAGCTGAAATTTTTTCATGCATAAAAATTACCATACCTAATATTTGGAATTTCTCTCTCTGATGTGGAGTCCAGCAAACTTCCAGGAATTCCAGTTTCGGAGCCAGGGTGGGCTATTTTGCTTTGTGTCATGACAGACAGGACAGAGATTCTGGCAGGAGAGGTAGCCCTGATCCTGCTTCTGTCCCAGATTTTGTGCAAGAAAGTGCCCTAATGACACCTGTCTCAAAATGGGACCCTGGCATCCCCTGCCACCTCAGTTACCTGAAATATTCAAGTATCCAAAATAGATAGTTATACAAATTCAGATATTGGAGAATTTGCTCTGTGTGTGTGTGCATATATAATATGTACATAACATACATTTGAATAATGCCAAATATTCTGAGCCCAATTTATCCTTCTTATGAATAAGGAAGGTTGTTTAAATAATTTAGTGAAGTGAATTATGAATTAAATATTTAAAGTAGATTGCTGCAAGTCATTACAGCAGAGTCGGGAGATTATCAAAACACTTTCCAAGGCAAGTCCTCTTTATTTAGCCCAGACCTTGCCTTGTTCATATTCCATTTTCTGCTGACCCAGTCATTAGTGACTTCCCAGATTAGTTCACTCAATCAATCATATTTATTGAGTGCTTCCTCGCACAAGAACCTTACAATCTAGAAGGGACTGAAGAACAACTACATTCTTTAGTTCAACTCTAGAGTGGCCAGGGGATAAGCTGTCAATTTTCGAGGGAGGAGGTGGTGGCAGGAAGCAGTAGCCTCTGGGTCTGTTGCAACCCTCCTGCCCTGAAGTGAGCAGCCACAGAAAGTCCCAGATTCCTTGGGATTCATTCATTCAATCGTATTTATTGAGCGCTTACCGTGTGCAGAGCACTGTAGTAAGCGCTTGGGAAATACAAGTTGGCAACATATAGAGACGGTCCCTACCCAACAGTGTGCTCGCAGTCTAGAAGAAGCAGCATGACGTAATGGATAGATCACGGGGCTTGGGAGTCAGCAGGTCATGGGTTCTAATCCTTCCTCCTCCACTTGTCTGCTAGGTGACCTTGAGCAAGTCACTTCACTTCTCTATGGCTCTGTTACTTCATCTGTAAAATGAGAATTGAGACTGTAAGCCTAACGCGGGCAGGGACTGTGTCCAACTCAACTTGCTTGTATCCACCCCAGCACTTAGTACAGTGGCCAGCACATAGTAAGCATTTAAACAAATACCATAATTAGTTTTGGTAGTAGTATTACCCTTAGAAGTTCTGCTCAGTGACCCAGATTTCAGTGCCCAATCTGCTAAGTGGAGGTAATTCAACTCTATTTCCTTTCTACTTCATTTTAAGCCATCCCTTCAAGCTCCGCCGAGGTCTTTCATGGTTAAGAAAAAAATATACCAGCTCTTCTAAACGAAGTGGGCTTTTAATGGATCAACTCCAGGGAGGCTGATCCAAAGGCTGACCAAATTTAAGCCTCGCCTCAGTCACAGAGCTTCTTCAATTAGCAGACCCATTTGCAAATGAAACATCAGGATATGACACAGGATCTGATTCCCAAAGCAGCTCTTAGAGCACTAACTAAAAGATGTTGAAAAGCTGATGCAGCTTTTTACCACAGAGATAAATGGAGCTGTAGCAGAAACTCTGAGTCACAGTAAGTAAGGGGAGGGAAGAGGAGAGGTAGTAAAGAGATACTTATGCCAGAAAGGGGAGATGGGTTAACCTCAAAAACGCTTTTAAAGATAAAAATGGGAGCATCCGTATGGAAGCTTAGCTGGCACTTAATGCAACAACGGTGAGGTGAGGAGTTTGCTCAGGAATAGTGATACTTTCATTTAATAGTAATTGTTTCCTCTCAGTGGCTGTTTATCCCAGTTGTGGGCTGTTAATTGTGCCCACACCCACGGTACATTAAAAAGGACATTACAATGCAGACATTACATTAATGCAGAAAGACATTACATGCGGTTCATGAGCCTTAAAATAGCACATGGGTAGGTCTGAGGTTTCATTGGAAACTGTGGTTTTCATCACAGTGGCCACTCGATGCTGTTTCACAGCCATTCCAGGGACTGGATTTTCAATCTCCATTCCTAGAACATCACTGATTTTAGAGTACAGTGCCTAGCACAGACTCAGTGCTTAACAAATACCATTATCATCATCATTTAAATTCCATCTTTAAGAAACCACCTTCTAAGGAAATAACCAGCTGAAAATTGATCAATGCTACGAGTTGGATGAAGGGGGATGAACGAATATTTCTGAACTGGGAGTCAATCTAGGTTGCCCAAATATTCCCCTGCCAGCCTTGCTTACATTGGCAGAAGGGAAATATGGCTCACAGACTTATTTGCTACCCCTGAAAATAGGCTGGAAATTATTTATCAAATCAACAGTTATCACAAAGATAAACACTTTGCAAATGATTTGCACTTTGCAAAGTGGATTTGAATCTGAGGTCTCTGGACAATTTTTCTAACCATGAGACTGTGTTCCTTTCATTAAAAGACAACAAAAATTAGTAGAAATCTGTTAAATTATGTCTTCATACCTTGAAGACATATTGAAAATGAAATCCATTTACACATAAAGAGAATCGGGAAAAGTGTCATCTGTTTCAGTTAATTTCACTGTAATTGTTAACCTTGTCAGAAAAGTATGTTACCATGTATGGCAAATATTATTATTTTTTCTTAATTATATTATTGACAAGGCATCACTTTATCAAAATAATATACTTAAGTGCAGCCTATGCCTCTTACACTAGTAGTGATATATTTTCCAAGTTACTATGAAATTTAAGTTAACCAAGTGTAAGTTTTATACATCTAAATACAAGAGTACTGTACTAAGCATTTGTGAAGAGTACAGTAGAAGCAAAATACTCTAGCAAAATACACAAAGAGTTTATAATTTATTGGGACAATTTTACTGTATCCTTAATTCTAGTATTCCGCATCACAAGTAAGTGGCAATAATGATGGTATGTAGTACATGCTTACTGTACCAAGAGGATCGATCATAAAAAATAATCGGATTGGGCGTAGTCCCAACTGGGAAGAGGCTCAGCTCCACTTGTTGTTCTCATAATAGAGGGAGGGAGAACACGTCGATTTATTTACAGGTCATTTACAGATGAGGAAATTGAGGCCAAGAAAAGGGTACGTGACTTGCCCTAAGTCACGCAGCAGGAAAGTGGCAGAATTGAAATTAGAATTTAGGTCTTCTGACTCGTGAGCCCTGTGCCCTTTCTTCTGGCAACAACTGCTTCCCACACTGTATTTAATTACAATAAACTCCAAATGAACATCCATTCTCTCTCTAGTTCTCCTCTGTCACTGGTTCCTCTGTCTGCGGTAATTAATGTCTCATACCAGCGCTGTGTTTTTTTCAGATATAACATTTTTCCCTAGAGACAATTTTAAAACCAAAAAAAAAAATTAAGCTATATGGCACCATCATCCTGAACAAAATTCTCATTGACTGGGATGTCTTTGGCCCTTCCCTTTCATCTGTTAACAAAGAGACGTTATATTGCAGAAAATGCCTGAAATACCAGCTTCAAAATTAAATTCTCTTTTTCCACTTTTCTACTTTAAATTCCCTTTTACCACTTTCAATACATGGTGCAAATCTATCTATGAAAGAACCGGATTTTTCCAGTTCCAACAGGAACATACAGGCTAAATATACATGTGAATTATCGGCATATTGCTGAGAGAATATATACACCCACTTTCACCTTTGAGCAAATAGCAAGAAATTAAAGGGAATAAAATAAGTACAAAGCTGCAGTAGGTAAAACAACAGTTTCTAGGACACTTGAGAACAAAATTGTTTAGGTTGGTGCCAGTGAAGTGGGCCAACCATATATTTTCATTTAGAAAGGGAGAAGCACTTCAATTCTAATTATTCTCAATTATTATAAAAAAGCTTTCTCCAAATGATACATAATAGTTTAGACCAGTGATCTAAAGAGCAACTAGAGAACTTGATATGAACAGTAAAAATATGAAAAATGTTCCATTTCTCCATACTGCTTCAGTTAATATCTGAGAGTACTATGTGCTGCCATTTAAGTATCCCCAATACTCTCCCAAGCACTTAGTACAGTGCTCTGCTCTGTATGCACTAGCAGGCCTAACCCACCCCTGACTACAAGAATAATAATAATATTAATGATAACAATTGTGTTATTTCTTAAGCTCTTACTATACTGAGTGCTGGGGTAATAATAATAATGATTGCATTTGTTAAGCACTTACTATGTGCATAGCACTGTTATAAGTGCTGGGGGGATACAAGGTGATCAGGTTGTCCCACGTGGGGCTCACAGACTTAATCCCCATTTTCCAGATGAGGGAACTGAGGCACAGAGAAGTTAAGTGGCTTGCTGTCCCGAGGTGACCCTGGGGTACGGCCATCTCAAGGTCAAATTGACAAAATAGTCAATCCCTACATGAGGTTCGCAGTCTATGAGGGAGGGAGAACAGGTGTTGAATCTCCATTTTGCAGATAAGGGAGCAGAGGTACAAAGAGGTTAAATCATCATCATCATCATCATCAAAATGGCATTTCTAAGCGCTTACTATGTGCAAAGCACTGTTCTAAGCACTGGGGAGGTTACAAGGTGATCAGGTTGTCCCTCGGGGGGCCTCACGGTCTTAATCCCCATTTTACAGATGAGGTGACTGAGGCACAGAGAGGTTAAGTGACTTGCTGTCCTGAGGTGACCCTGGGGTACTGGCCATCTCAAGGTCAAATACTATCTCATGACCACCTGAGCCAGCAGGCAGAACTTGGAAGTGAGGGTGGGACACCGGCCCCACAACCAAAACTGCTAGATTGACAGCCCAAGCTGGGAATATAGAAGGAGTCCCTTGCCCCCGTGCCAATCAAATTAGGTATGGAGGAGGAGGGAGGGTAGAGATTGGATAAGCAGCTATAGAGAAGCTATAGAGAAGCAGCGTGGCTCACTGGAAAGAGCCCGGGCTTTGGAGTCAGAGTTCATGGGTTCAAATCCCGGCTCTGCCAAATGTCAGCTGTGTGACTTTGGGCAAGTCACTTAACTTCTCTGTGCCTCAGTTACCTCATCTCTAAAATGGGGATGAAGACTGTGAGCCCCCCATGGGACAACCTGATCTCCTTGTAACCTCCCCAGCGCTTAGAACAGTGCTTTGCACGTAGGAAGCACTTAATAAATGCCATCATTATTATTATTATTATTATAGACTGAGGCCAGAAACTGGAATGGCCTAGGGGCACAGGCAATAAATACCTGTTGCCTCTGACCTTTGGGGCCAGAACACTGAGACATGCAGCAGCAGGAGGACACGGCCCACGTGTCTTTCTCTGCCCAGAAGGCCAGGTGCCCACTCTACAACCAGAGCCAACACCCTGAGGCAAGGCCCGCTGGATGGGTGAGTGTCTCCTGGGTAGGACCTAGGTGCCCCTCTGCAGATGGGAATCATGAGTGGATTCCTCCCATGTAGGCAGAGCACTTGGTGAGAGCTAGCCGCCCACCACATGCGTGGAGAATGGAATGAATTCCCCCCATGTGGGAAGGTAAGTGGATTCTTCCCGAGTGGGAAGTGCACATGGCTGAAAGCTAGCCACCTCACACACACACGATTAACGTATGATTGTGTTCCTCCCATTAGGGAAGCTCGAATATTGCTAATTGATTACATTCCTCCCGAAAGGGAAGCTCAATCCATGGTGCCTGAACAACTAAATAATTCAATTCACCTCGCAGACTAAATTTTATATAAAACTCAGGCTTTCCCTCCTCTGCCTCTCTCTCTCGCCTCGCCGATTACTGAACGAACCTGTCCCCAGACGATGGGTGACACTTGCCCAAAGTCACACAGCTGGCAGGTGGCAGAGCCGGGGTTTGAACCCATGACCCCTGACTCCAAAGCCCATGCTCTTTCCACTGAGCCATGCTGCTTCCCTTAAATGACTTGCCCAAGTTAGCACAGGAGGTCCTCTGACTGTCAGGCACGTGTTCTTTGCACTTAGACTGCTTCAGTAACTGGAACTTTGGGTGATGTAGGTCAACCCTAATCTAAGACTGCTTCAGATTCCTGCCCTAAGCGTTTGGGCAAGGTACAGCACTCTGGACTCCGTAAACACTCGATAAATATGATTGACTGACAGCACACATGACCATTCTCTCTTTTAGTTTTGAACTTTTCAGCCTGGGTATCTGCCTGGGCCAAATTCAGGGAATAACTAGCAAACCACTTCTCCGGGCTTTGACTATGTTTGTGAGGGGCAAGGAGAAGAGATCATTATATACCACCATACGTTTCTTCTTTTCAAGACAATGACAATTGAATTTTTGATCCACCTTCAAAAGCCTAAATATTTTTAAAAAGCATTTCTTTCATTATTTTTGAAAAAGTAAATTTCATGCTGAAAAAGATTGCTGAAAGCCACACTCAATAATTCTGAGAGCATGTTATTTTTCTATTTTCTGCATCATCAAATCTCCAATTCAATGTTTTCCACCTGAACTGTGAAAATAAACTTAGTACAACATTTTTTTTTCAGGTATTCATCTTTCTTTATAGGTATATACATAGAACAGGGTAGGTGACATTTAAATCATCATGTTTTGAATATTCATATTTTTCAAGTGAGACTATATTTTAAAAATAACTATGCTGACTGATGAACTGCTGCTTTTGTTTATGTAGGCATAATTTCCATTATTCAATTTTCAGATATATTATTTGGAATATTTAGATAGGGCACAGTAATTCCATTTAAACCATCATTAGAAGGCCTGTCAACAATTCTATTTAAAATGCAAGGACCTTTTAAAATTGAGAAAACATGTTTGAACAGGCTTTTCTTTTAAAAAGGTAAATATCCAGAACAAACTTTTGTAATTAATTTGCAGGCAGACAAGTTCAGTTGTTTATGTGTACTCTTTAAAAGCCTTTTTATTATTCACATATGACCAAGAAAAGACATTTAATCTCCTAAATGAGCCATTCCTATGATTTTTAAATTATCTGCAGCCATCAGCCATTTCTACCAGTCATGTACTTAGTCATTTTCACCCACATCACTCATGGACATGCATTTATTCAATTTTTCTATTCACTTATTTATTTTCATTACTTTGTAAATATTTTTCTGTCTTGGTGTAAGTCCCTTGCTGACTTAGAGTGTGTAACTTGCTGGTTTGGCACTTGCCAAATCCTCCCTGTAAGCCCCAGAATTTAGGACGAGCTTGGCACATAGTAAACACTCATCTACCACAACAATTATACAGAAGGTGCTCATTAAGGACTATTACCACCTTGCTGGTATGAGAAAACACTAGGCTACAGAGAAGACTTGGGGTATCAATCCCACAGTTTTCCAAGTGAATGGGTGTAGATTTTCCAAAAAGTTTTCCAAGGGAGTGGGTGTAGATGAAGAATGGAAGGGTGTCCAGAATTGACCCTTTTGCCTCAGTTAGAGGGTGAGAGTGAGAGGCAAGAGTGAGCAAGAGACTGAGAAGAGTTCTACATCTGGATAACAAATTTTTCTGTACGAAATGTTGGTCAGGTGAAGCCCTTCAAAATTACCCCCAAAAGCAGCACTTGTAAAGCCTCCTGAAGTTTGCCTGCAAACTTTAAATTACAAAGTTCCTGGACTTTTGGGGCAAAGGGCAGCACTGGGTAAGAGGGAGGCAAGTTTTATTTTTTTTTAATGATTTTTTTTTTTCATTTTCTACGTGCCAGGCATGACAGGCACCAGGGGCTAGTGGTGGTTCAGTTTTCACTGCTTCTCTACTTTGAGGAGCAGCATGGCCCAGTGGATTCCCAGCAGGCCTGGAAATCAGAAGGACTGGGTTCTAATCTCAGCTCCATCACTTGCTGCTATGTGACCTTGAGCAAGTCACTTCACTTCTCTGTGCCTCAGTTCCCTCATCTGTACAATGGGGATTAAGACTGTGAGCCCCACGTGAGACGGGGACTGTGTGTGACTCAGTTTGCTTGCATCCACCCCAGTACTTAGTACAGCCTAGCACACAGTAAGTGCTTAACAAATGTCACAATTATGATTATTATTGAGGGGAGGGAAAAGGAGCACCTTTCTGCTCCTGCCGAGGGATTTTTTTAATTTATTTTAAAACTAACACGAGGCTTTTCACAGGTGTTTTCTTACTTTGTTGGGATCAACTAATGGGGAGGTACAGAGCTGCATCAGTTTGTGACATTTTTCTACTTTGAGGGGAGGGAAAAGGGTTCCCTCATTGCATATGTGCATTTTCTCCCTTCACTCACACAACATGGCATCAGCAATGACATGACAATTACCAGTGGAGCTGAAGAAGGGAGGTGGGCACCCAGGCCAGTGACAGATTGTGTTATGTGACTTTGGTGGGTGGGAGGTGGCATATTGTTGGACTATAGTTCAGCCCCTTTGCCTCCGTATTACTAGAATTGTTAGGGCATCTAGACAACTCTGTAAACCAACCAAATGCCTCAGGCAAATTCAATCATTCATTCAATCGTATTTATTGAGCACTTACTGTGTGCAGAACACTGTACTAAGTGCTTGGGAATTACCAGTTGGCAACATCTAGAGACGGTCCCTACCCAACAACGGGCTCACAGTCTAGAAGGGGGAGACGGACAACAAAACAAAACATGTGGACAGGTGTCAAGTCATCATCCCTGTCATGGACTACTGAGCAGGAGCGGTTAGAGGGATTAGAAGCGACCAGGAAAGGAGAGTGTCAGTGTCACTGCCAGATTTCCAGACATCAAGGTGAGAATTGGAGGAAATCAAGTGGAGGCAGCGGGTTGAGATAATTCACTTAAGGAGTTGGGAAAGAAATGTCAGGAAGCTATAACTCAATGGTGCCATGGAGTGATGGGAGACTTTAAGAGGATATATTAACATTTTTGAAAGTAGCGGAGAGGAAACTCTCCGACTTATTATCATGGAACAATACCGGACCTAGGAATTTACAGACCAGTGAAAAATAAATGGAAGAGACAAAAAAAATGGTAAGGAAATTAAGACAGATGAATGTGGTAGTAGTCTAAAAAGAAACAGCCATCTTAAGACTAGTGTATGCTTTTGCATCTTCCTGGATTTTACTATAATTCTTGGAAAGAAAGCAGAAAAACGGAAAAACATCAGAATTTTCAGTAAAAATAGAATTTGTTGAATCTCCAGGTCAACTTTGGCCAGGGGGCCCAGGTGTAGCTAATCAAACTTTCCATTTTTTTTTATTTGATCACAGCACTGTACATATGAAATTAAATAATCACAAAAACAGGGAGCATTTCAATTATCCACACAATGCCATATTTCACTCTTCCAATAAACACAGAATTCAAAATCCTGAGATTTATGTTTTGTGCTTAACTTCTTTGCTAAGATAAGCAAGGAACAAATGGTCTAAATACGTAATAATGTCCATTGCCTCTTTCAGCCCCTAGAACATGCTGCATAATGACTTCTCCATGTTTTCCAGAGTTTGTGAAACCCACACCACCTATCCAGACGGACGACCTCACACCTTCAGCCACAGATTTTGTAGTCGCATATGGAAAGGTCATCAGTTCTACTTTGACCTTCAGCCACCAAGGTGGGAAGAAATCTGTCAAGTAAATATTAGCGGACATGACCCAGGAAGATGAATGGATAGCCAGATCTGGCTTGAATATATGAGTCGCAAAGGTTGATGAACTGCACTATAATGTAACTATGAAACACTCCCTGTAACTGAGTGGAGTTGAAATATTTTCCTTCAGTAGACTAATTATTACCATGTTGCATTTATGTCAGTTTGTTGGAGTCAACTGACCCAAGAAATGTAAATAGTTTTGTTTTATAAAAAAAAATCCAGCATGTTCTTTATTCTTTAAAAGTCTAGAAATTCAATTAAGAAAAATCATTTTTGTAATGAAATTGCAGCCTCTTAGAAAATGGCGCTTGTTTACTTTGATTAGTAGCCAGAAAGGAGCAGAGGGTATGAACTCATTTCATTACTTTTTCACTGACATAAATCTAACATCCTCAGTGAAACTGACAACCTATCTGCACTGCGCTGAGCTGTGGAAATGAATCATCCCGATAAGAGAATAAGGGAAAAATAAGTAATGGAAAAGTGAATTATTTCAACAGGTTGATTGTTCCCAAGGAGAACTATCAAAACACAATTATAAAAAGATCATATTATGTTTAACTGCAATAATCATATCTGAATCCATACATTTTCAAAATGTGCCAAACAAGTAGCATAACTTTGATTAATTCTGACAAATTCTTCCCAACTATGACCTCACCTCAATGAGAAGACCTCAGCACCTGAGCTGGGTGTCAGTATCTATAATGACTAGAATGTTTTCAACAGAACTGTTTTTCTAGGGACTTAGGCTGATTTTACTATTCATTTCCCTAATTTAATACAAAGGGAGAAAAAGGGAGGAAAAGTGATGAGGAGAAAAGGGGATGGAGTGGAAAGGGGAGGGTAGGAAAAAGAGAGGTGGGATGGCAGGGAGGAAAGTTGGCGGGACGGTGATTTTGTGGGACATTGCAAAGAAGGGAACTAGGGGAGAGGATTTGTGGCAAAGTGAGGTGGTGGGGAGGAGAGTTGGAAAGAGGATGTGGCAGAAATGGAAGAATAGAACATGAGGAGGGAATGAAAGGGAATGGGAAGGCAAAGATTGGTGGCCAGGACTTTTAGCTCCTGGCTAAGCTTGTTGTGGGCAGGGAAGATCTCTTATATTGATATATTGTAATAATAATAATGATGGCATTTGTTAAGCGCTTACTATGTGCAAAGCACTGCTCTAAGTGCTGGGGGGGGGGGATAAAAGGTGATCAGGCTGTCTGTCCCATGTGGAGCTCACAGTCTTAATCCCCATTTTACAGATCAGGTAACTGAGGCACAGAGAAGTTAAGTGGCTTGCCCAAGGTCACACAGCAGACATGACCCCTGGCCCATGTCCTCCCCCGGGGCTGGAATGTCCTCCCTCTGCCCATCCGCCAAGCTAACTTTCTTCCTTCCTGCAAGGCCCTACTGAGAGCTCATCTCCTCCAGGAGGCCTTCCCAGACTGAGCCCCTTCCTTCCTCTCCCTCTCGTCCCCCACTCCATCCCCCGCATCTCACCTCCTTCCCTTCCCCACAGCACCTGTATATATGTATATATGTTTGTACATATTTATTACTCTATTTATTTTACTTGTAAATATCTATTCTATTTATTTGATTTTGTTAGTATGTTTGGTTTTTTTCTCTGTCTCCCCCTTCTAGACTGTGAACCCACTGTTGGGTAGGGACTATCTCTATATGTTGCCAGCTTGTACTTCCCAAGCGCTTAGTACAGTGCTCTGCACACAGTAAGTGCTCAATAAATACGATTGATTGATTGATTGAACTTTAACTTCTCTGTGTCTCGGTTCCCTCATCAGAAAAATGGGGATTAGGATTGTGAGCCCCACATGGGACAAGGACTGTGTACAACCTGATTACCATGTATCTAATTCAGCACTTAGAACAGTTCATATTTATTACTGTATTTATTTGATTAATAATTTGTATATACCTATAATTCAATTTATCTATTCTGATGGTATTAACAACAGTCTACTTGTTTTGTTTTTTGGCTGTCTCCCCCTTTTAGACCATTGTTGGGTAAGGACTGTCTCTATCTGCTGTCAAATTGTACTTTTCAAGTGCTTAGTACAGTGCTCTGTATACAATATGCGCTCAATAAATACAATTGAATGAATGAATGAATGAACAGTGCCTGGCACATAGTAAGCACTTAACAAAGATCATTTAAAAAAAGTTAAAAGTGAAAAATCATTTCAATCCAAGCAGTAAATAAAGAAAATCAAAATGTTTGTTGTGGGCCAGAAATTAAATCCATTCATTTTCAGTCTGCTACTATACTTCTTTAATAATGGAAGATAGTTTGAAAATCTGCCTCCTTCTCTAGATTGTTAATTCCTTATCGGCTGGGAGCATCTACCAACTTTTTTGCAATATAGTCTCCCAAGTGCTTAGTGCAGTGCTCAGAAAACAGTAAGTGCTCACTAAACACCATTACTTGAATAATGATAATAATAATAATGGCATTTATTAATTGCTTACTATGTGCAAAGCACTGGTCTAAGCACTGGGGAGGTTATAAGGTGATCAGGTTGTCCCACGTGAGGCTCACAGTCTTCATCCCCATTTTACAGATGAGGTAACTGAGGCTCAGATAAGTTAAGTGACTTGCCCAATGTCACACAGCCGACATGTGGCAGAGCTGGGATTCGAACCCACGACCTCTGACTCCAAAGCCCGTGCTCTTTGCACATTGTAGTTTTTTGGTTTAAACTGAGCTTAAGAACCATGTTTTCAGCATATTTCAAAGCTGAAGCCATTATTTCAAATATTTAATGTAATTCTAGTTTGGAGACGAAATGATTAGGAAAGGTTTAACTAATGGAAAATTTTCCATTTTTTTTTTTATCTCCACACCTATATCTAACTCTGCTTAAATAAAATGCTTTTCTGGTTTCAGGTTTTAAATAAAAGTTTGCCTTTGTTGAAATAGTACTACTTGTAAGCTATATTTATACAACTTATACTTATTAGAAGCAGCGTGGCTCAATGGAAACACCATGGACTTGGGAGTCAGAGGTCACGGGTTCTAATAATAATAATAATGATGATAGTATTTGTTAAGTGCTTACTATGTGCAAAGCACTGTTCTAAGCACTGGGGGATACAAGGTGATCAGGTTGTCCCACGTGGGGCTCACAGTCTTAATCTCCCTTTTACAGATGAGGTAACTAAGGCACAGAGAAGTTAAGTGACTTTTCCAAATCCCAGCTCCTCCACTTATCAGCTGTGTGACTTTGGGCAATTCACTTTACTTCTTGGTGCCTCAGTTACCTCATCTGTAAAATAGGGATTAAGACTGTGAGCTCCATGTGGGACAATTTTATTACCTTATATCCCCTCCAGTGCTTAGAACAGTTCTTTGCACATAGTAAGCACTTAAGAAATGCCATTATTATTATTATTATTATTATTATTACAATCTACTAGCTAAAGACTATAACTTTGGAATTATGAAATATTCATGGTTTTCCGGAATGAGATTTCAGAAGAAAAAATTGACATAGAATCATATAATATGTAATAAATAGCAATGCCTTTAAAAAGTCAAATCAACCCTATTAACTGCTCCTGGCCATAAAAAAGTAATCTGGTTCAAACCAGTCAATGTCTCTCTGCTCTACTACCTCTTGCTCGGTCAAAGTAGATTTGATTCTCTGTGATTAAAGGGAGAAGCAAGTAATTAGAGGCAAGAAATTAGAAAATCACATCAGAAAGGCCCGCACAAGGCTTTGGACTCTTTTTAGTATCCAGCATTCATTCATTCATTCATTCAATCGTATTTATTGAGTGCTTATTGTGTGCAGAGCACTGTACTAAGCGCTTGGGAAGTCCAAGTTGGCAACTATAGAGACGGTCCCTACCCAACAGCGGGCTCACAGTCTAGAAGGGGGACAAATTGCATCAACAAGTTTCAAAGCAAACAAGGCTCAAAGCCATTTTTCTCCCCATGTTGACTCACAATAGGGGGGAAGGCTCAGTTTCAGTCACACTGGAGTCTAGAGGCTGACAAGCATCTCCCTGAAAGTTGATACTTTTTGAAAACTGTATTCACTTTTTCAGTTATGGGGTATTTTAAAATCACTCTACGGGGAAGCTTATTCTTCCCCCTAGGTTCCTCAGCTAAAATTATCTACCTGGACTTAATGTATCAAATTGTAATTTCCTAAATGATATTCCAGTTGATGCAAATATCATCAGAGAGCCCAACTAATCAGTTGGTATTTATCGAGCATCTTCTGTATGTGAAGCCCTGTAATAAATGATTGAGAAATTTAAGCAGCCAGGATTCCTGTCCTCAGGTTTACAGTGTAACACAGAAGAAACACATTAATATAAATTATAGACAGGGGAGGAAACCAGGTATATGGATCAGTACATTAGTGCTATGAAAACTTAGGTGAGTACCTAAGTAATCATGATGATGATGATGGCATTTGTTAAGCACTTACTTCATGCAAAGCACTGTTCTAAGCGCTGGGGGGGATACAAGGTGATCACATTGCCCCACGTGGGGCTCAGTCTTAATCTCCATTTTACAGATGAGGTAACTGAGGCTCAGAGAAGTTAAGTGACTTGCCCAAGGTCACACAGCAGACATGTGGGGGCGCCAGGATTAGAACCCGTGACCTCTGACTCCCAAGCCCATGCTCTTTCCACTGAGCCACACTGCTTCTTAAGTGCTTAGGTGTAATGGACACAAGGACACAGGTGACAGAAAAGGAAGGGAAAATAGGGTAATCCGGGAAGGCTTCCTAAACTTGCTCCCTTTATTTTCACCCCTCCCTAACCCACAGCACTTAAGTACATATGTGTAATTTTATTTATTTATGTTAGTGTCTGTCTCCTCCTCCAGACTGTAAGCCCATTGTAAAAGGGAATGTACCTGTTATATTGCTATAATGTGTTGTCCCAAGCACATAGTACAGTGCTCTTCACACAGTAAGCACTCAATAAATGTGATTGACTGACAGAGAAAATGTGTTGAGGATTTTGAAGGTGGGGATAGTGGTGATCTGAAAGATATAAAAGGGGAGCAGCAGCTTAGTTGAAAGAGCAAAGGTTTAGGAGTCAGAGGACCTGAATTCTAATCCTGTCTCCACTATGTAACTGCTATGTGACCGCGGGCAAGTCACGTAACTTCTCTGTGCCTCAGATCCCTCATCTGTGAAATAGGATTCAATACCTGTTCTCCCTCCGACTTAAACTGAGAGCCCCAGTGGATAAGGTCTGTGTCCAACCTGATTGATTATATTGTATCTCACCCAGCACTTAGTGCAGTGTCTGGAAAATCAATCAATAAATACCACTGATTGATTGATCAAATATCTAAAGGGACATTTAAAAAAGACAACTCTTTTGAATGAAAATCTTACACAGTCGAGTTAAAGAGGCAGTTTGCACAATAAAATGTCCTAGGAACAAGTGAGAGGGAAGATTTCAGAAGTATTTCCTTCCTTTCATACTTTCTCCTTTTTATTTTAGCAACTGGTGGTATTTTTCTAAAAGTTTGAGAGAGCTACCAATGCCCACATTCCCTTCACTCGTTGAGTATATTCTGGCAGAGTTAAGAGGTGTAATCACTCAAGTGGCTTAGCTTGTGATTATCTCACAACTCAAGGTCTGGTGGTGTCTAACCCCGTGTCTCTATTGATTACTGATTCAGGCATAGCTTGAAGGTGACCTTTTTTCTTTGTACATTTTAGCATTTAGCAATTTTCATACATTTAACAAAAAGTAGGGCATGCCCTATTTTCACCCCTTAAACCAGCTTAGGATGGTGCTTATAGTCACTTCTGCATTATGAACCCTGACCTTCAGATAGACAGATTTTTTAAAATCACAAATTAATGAACTTACACTTTGATAGTTGTTTCTACAGTGTTTAATTATTTGGGGAAAGTTTCCTGAAAATTGATTTTCAATAGGTTAATGTAGTTTAAAAACGTTTAACACATTTAAGTTTCAATTCTAGTTATGCTGCCAAATCAAAATGTTTCATACAAAATGTTTCAGGTGTTCTTCTCTAAGGCCCCTTAAAAGTTGACTTTCAGATTCATTGACTCAGATTGTGAGTTATGAATACTAATCATGGTACTTGTTAAGTGCTTACTATGTGCAGAGCACTGTTCTAAGCACTGGGGGTACAGGGTGATCAGGTTGTCCCACATGGGGCTCACAGTCTTAATCCCCATTTTACAGTTGAGGTAAACGAGGCATAGAGAAGTTAAGTGATTTGCCAAAAGTCACACAGCTGACAAACAGCGGAGCCAGGATTAGAACCCATAACCCCTGACACCCAAGCCTGTGCTCTTTCCACCGAGTCACGCTGCAAATAATAATGTTATTAACATTAATAATAACAACAATGATATTTGTTAAGAGTTTACTATGTGCCAAGCACTGTTCTAAGTGTTCACATAGATAGATACAAGATAATCAGGTTAGACACAGTCCTGGTCCCACATGCAGCTTGCAATATTAAAAGGCGGGAGAATAGGTATTTAATCCCTATTTTACAAATGAGGAAATTGAGGCAAAGAGAAGTTCAGTGATTAGCCCAAGTCTCATGGAAGACAACTGGCAGATTAGGATTAAAACCCAGATCCTCTGACTCCCAAATCTGTGATCTTTCTACTAGGCCACACTGCTTCTTTTATGGGACAGAAGGGTGTATCCAATCTGATAATCTTGTACTGACCCCAGTGTTCAGGACATAGTAAACTCTTAATCAGTTCCACAATTAATCATGCAAAGGGGTGAAGTTCTCTCACTATTGGCAGAGAAACCAACCTCCTACCAGACTGTCCCAATTCTCTCTGGGAAGTTTGGGCAAAACTAGGCCCTTTGTGCTATGGGCTTTGGAGTCTGTGCTTTCTTTCTGGCAACTCTCCTTCCAGGCCTGTTTGAAAGCATGCTGCTTCAGCTCTGACCTCACCATCTAACACAAAGCAATCAATTTCCCAGGCTTCTGGTTCAGCAGCTGCGTAGATTGGACCTGAGGAAGCCAATAGTCTCACTGGGGAGTTCAGGTTATATTAGAATCCAGATGAAATGATTCGCCAAACAAGACAACAAACTAATCCTCATCAAGATCCTCAGCTCTATTTGTGACCTCCTGGCTGGGAATACGGTTATGTCTCTTCCCACTTAGCAAATCGTCCATGGCAATGCCAATGCCAATAGGCCAAAAGAAGATAAATGCTTCTCTTTTTTAGCCTACGTCTCCCTGGCAGACAATATTCATGTTTGAACTTGTTACTGCTAGCTTAGTTCAGCCAAGTTCCTGGCTTTGCTAAAAGCTTTCACTTACCACAAGAGCATCTGATTCTAATGAGGAAGATGTGTTTTTCAAGAAAAGCCTGGGAGGACTGAATGAAGAACAAAGTAACAGTTCTTTCTCCAATCGCAATGGACAGATCGAGTGGTGATGACCTTCGACTCTACATCAACAACCAGCTCTCAGCTGCTGGATTTATTAACAAGCTGTCCATTAACAAGCAGTCCATCACTAGACAATCCCAGATAGTTTATATGCCATGATGATGATCTATGTTGTTTCCCCCGGCCCCCCAAAAAAATTCTCATTGCTGAGAATTTCTCAGGGAAGGCAGATTACTGTAGACTTTAGAGCGGGTGTTCCCTCGTGGGCTGCCAGTGGCTTCGCAATAAGAGAGACTTGTTGTTGCCGGGGAATCAGCCAAGGGTGTTGAAGGCCTTGACCATAACAGAAACAGTATGTTCCTCATGAGTTAGGCTTGCCTCTCCCCAGCCCCCTCAATCCCATCCCCATCCGAGAACTTTTTAATTAATTCCAAGATGTGACCCAACAGCTGCCTTCTGGCAAAATTTCCCCTGAATCTCAACCGAATTTTCAGTTGTGATTGTTATATCACATTCAATAGTTGTGCTCATTGAGATGGGCTCCTGCTTTGTTCCAGATTACTGAAATGGGAAAATAGGGAAGAGTCAACAATCCTATGGAGAGTATTTTCAATCTTTCTTCCTAAACTGATAAGGATATTTTTTAGTTGCCTAATGAATCCTAAGCACTAGGGTAGGTATGAGGGTGTGAGATTGGATATGTCCCAGTCCCACATGAGGTTCACAGTTTACCATACCCCATTTTACAGTGAGGAAACTGAGGCTCAGGTCACACTTGCCCAAAGTCGCACAGCAAACAAGTGGCAGATTAAGGATTTGAACTCGGGTCTTCTGACCCGCAATCCCATGCTCTTTCCCCAAGGCCATGTTCTGTAGCCATTTATACCAGTGACATAAATTACAAACATTTGAAAGTACTAATAGGCTAGAGATTCTCAAGAAAGGATTTCTCCATTGCATTATTCTCTTATCTCACAAGGAAAAGTGAGAAACATTGTGAAAGTGCTGAGGGAAATTAAAAGTGTTCTAAAATTTCAGGGTATATTAGCCTAGCTGAATTGACAAACCAGGGAGACACCTTCCCTGACCTCAGTTAATCAGTGGCATTTATTGAGTGCTTACCAAGTTTAGAGCACTGTACTAAATGATTGGGCATATTTCTAAATATGATCCCTGTCTTCAAAGAATTTACAATCTAGTCGAGACACATATAATTCCTTAAGACTAAGGTTCTAGCATCTCTCTCTCCCAGCCTTCCTTTTATTGTTTCTCACACTGCAACTCAGTCCCAGTCCTATATCCAGTTTTGAGCTGGATATCAATCAATTCTATTTATTGAGCACTTACTAAGTGTTTGGGAGACTACAATACCATATAACAGGCACACTCTCTGCCCACAACGACCTTACAGTTTACAATCAATCATATTTATTAAGCATTTACTGTGCCTGGAACAATACAACACAAGAGTTGGTGACACATTTCCTTCAGATAAGGAGCTTACATAACTAATTAGATTAAGCAGAATATTACACAATATAGTTCAGTCTAAGGACCTACATCTCCTTTTCCTGAATGTGTCTGTTCATTGTTATATTATACACTCTGAAGAGCATAGTACAGAGTTTAGCATGCAGTAAGTAGTTAATACAATTGAATTGAACCTTAATACACATCTTTTTCAGCTCTTTCCCTTCATTTCCATAATCAACTGTCCCAAGTCTCTCTCATCAATCCCTGGTAGAAATCAAATTCAGGAGAGGTTCTATTCTGAATCTGCCCTTTCAGATAGTGTCCTGAACACAGGAATGGGAATGGAAACGTTTCACCAATTGTAAATTTGGTTCTCCTCTAATTATCCTTTCTTCCACTTAAAATCCTTTCAAGTTAACTCATTCTCTTTGCTTCTTCATTTATCATGCCAATTATATTAATGTGATATTTACATTCTCTTTCTGTCTATTGGTATGTTTAATGCGAGAAGGCTCAGTATTAATATATTCAGGTCTGGCAATACTTTTCAAAATGAATACCATTTTGGTTTTATTTTTAGCCCCTGTTTATTCAGTCTTCCTATTTTACATCTCTGAAATGGAATTATTTTTCAATTAAATTAACGCAATTTCACAATTAAATGGTTATGAGATTTTTACATTTAGGAAGCTAAATGGAAAATACCAGAATGTTTCTTTTTAGAATTGTCCTGCAGAAATTGCAAGTTTGAGAGTTTGAAAAAAAAAAACCATGAAGTGTGGCTGGCTACTAAAGAAGTACACTGTCTAGCCACTTAGACTATGAGCCGCCTGAGGAACAGCAAGCATGTCTAATTCCCACCTGGGTATTCTTAGGTCTTAGTTACAGGTCTTTGTTACAATGCCCTGCATGAAGTAAGAACTTGATAACTACTACAACTAGCCTGAGATCTCCATTCTTTCATAAGAACATGGTATTACCACAATGTGACACACCAACTGTTTACTCAACCTAGGATTCTGCCCTTAACCATGGCAACCAGATGTTTGGAGGAACCCACATAATAATAATAATAATAATGATGATGATGGCATTTATTAAGCACTTACTATGTGCAAAGCACTGTTCTAAGTGCTGGGGAGGTTACAAGGTGATCAGGTTGTCCCATGGGGGACTCACAGTCTTAATCCCCATTTTGCAGATGAGGTAAACTGAGGCCCAGACAAGTGAAGTGACTTGCCCAAAGTCACACAGCTGACAAGTGGCAGTTCTGGGATTTGAACCCATGACCTCTGACTCCAAAGCCCGGGCTCTTTCCACTGAGCCACGCTGCTTCTCTATGACAGTTCATATGCTTCACATGACGGTTGCCCTCCAGATTAGTGGTAAAAGCAGGGACTTGTGAATCAGAGGTCATGGGTTGTAATTCCGGCTCTGCCGCTTATCAGCTGTGTGACTTTGGGCCAGTCACTTAACTTCTCAGTTCCCTCATCTGTAAAATGGGGACTAAGACCGTAAGACCCATGTGGGACAACCTGATTCCCTTGTATCTACCCCAGCACTTAAAACAGTGCTTGGCACATTGTAAGTGCTTAACAAACACCATTATTATTATTATTATTCCCTAATAAGATTCTAATATTAGCTAGGCCTGCAACATCTTGGGAATCAGCAATTTTCTAACCACAGTCTCGCCTTTGTCTGGAAATCTGGCCTTGAGCAAGTAACTTAATTTCTCTCGTCCTCAGTTTTCTCAACTGTAAAAGGAGCTTATTGATTTTAAAGTAGCCATAACATTAGATGCTACTGAAAAGAAGGTTTTGCTTTTACGACACGCAGAAAAAAATAAAAATGACTTACAATGAAATAATTAGATCTGGTGGAAATGCTTAGCACTATTCATTGCTGCACTATTCAAACTATTTATTATTGAAGGATTAAGATGAATCATTTTCCAGAAGCTTCAATAAAACAGTACCTTCAACAGAGAAGTTTAAGGGAGTAAACTGACATTAGCGAAGTATAGTTCATGTTGTCTTGCAAGTTCTATGGATTGATTCCACTTGATAGAAAATGAGATCAACAGCCATTTTTGAATGTCTGAAATTTGATACGTAGTTTAGTTCTGATTGCAAGGCCCTTATTCAGGAAAGAAGCTGGGGGTCCTTCTTCCTGAGAGGAGGATTTAGGGTTCGGGTATATTGAGAAAGCTGAAGCAGCTGTAGTTGATTCTGCCTGAAATTGCCTGTGGATGTCCCATTCAGTGGATAATGAGAGAGCCAGTTTATCTCTAGAGTTTAACAATAAGCCAATTACCCTTGCTTGTGTTGCTGACCTTGTAAATATATTATAGAAATAACTCAAGACATATCCTTGCTAATAGGTAGTCCAGTGTTCCTTTGCTTTCCTTGTATTCAATTCAATTCAATCGTATTTATGGAGCGCTTACTGTGTGCAGAGCACTGTACTAAGTGCTTTGGAAGTCCAAGTTGGCAACATATAGATACGGTCCCCACCCAACAGTGGGATCACAGTCTAGAAGGGGGAGACAGAGAACAAAACATATTAACAAAATAAAATAAATAGAATAAATATGCACAAATAAAAATAGAGTAATAAATACATACAAACATATATACATATATACAGGTGCTGTGGGGAGGGGAAGGAGGTAAGGTGGAGGGGATGGAGAGGGGGATGAGGGGGAGAGGAAGGAGGGGGCTCAGTCTGGGAAGGCCTCCTTGTACAATATGTTTGGTGGGAAATAGGTGAAAACATTTACAGTGACTTCCTATTTACTGGGAGGAGAAAAGAGTGTTATTATTCAAATAATTCTGGGCACCTACATTGCATGGTCTCCACAGACTGTTCCAGACATTGTATCTGATGACTTTGTGAACTCTATGTTTGTTATTCTTTACCTCTATCTTCACTCTCTCCTGCCTGCTTTAGACTGTGAGCCAATTTCACGCCAGGGAACATTTTATAGTATTTGTAAAGTCCTTATGTGTTGAGCACTCTTCTAAGTGCTGGGTACTTAACAAGGCTGGGATAAAGTTGAGAAGCAGCTTGGCTTAGTGGCAAGAGCACAGGCTTGGGAAGCAGAGGGTGTGGGTTCTAATCCTGGCCCCACCACTGATCAGCTTTGTGACTGTGGGCAAGTCTCTTAACTGCTCGGTGCCTCAGTTCCCTCATCTGTAAATTGGGGATAAGGACTGTGAGCCCCACGGGGGATTACCTTGTATCTATCAAAGTTAATAATCATAATAATAATGGCATTTATTAAGTGCTTACTGTGTGCAAAGCACTGTTCTAAGCGCTGGCATAGATACAAGGTAATCAAGTTGTCCCATCTGGGGCTCACAGACTTAATCCCCATTTTCCAGATGAGGTAACTGAGGCCCAGAGAAGTAAAGTGACTTGCCCAAAGTCACACAGCTGACGAGTGGCAGAGCTGGGATATGAACCCATGACCTCTGACTCCAAAGCCCGGGCTCTTTCCACTGAGACACGCTGCTTCTCTTCTCAAAGTTCTTAGTACAGTGCTTTGCACATAGTAAGCCCTTAACAAATACAATCATTATAAAGTTATCCCTGTCCCTCATGGGGCTCACAAACTAAGTAGAAGAGAGGACAGGTACTGAATACCCATTTATCCATTGAGGCACAGAGATGTTAAGTGACCTGCTTAACATCACACAGCAGGCAAGTGGCAGAGCTGGGATTAGAAGCCTGGTCCTCCAGCTCCCAGTCCTCTGTTTTATCCATCGACCATGCTGAAGAAAATATCATGGTATTTCTCCCCCAAACCTGATCCTGGGCTTTAAATATGCCCAGCTCTTTAAAAATATCAGTTCTAACACTACTACTCTTGTCACCAATTCTGTCTTTTACTTGCCATGTAAAGAACCAAATTTGCCTAGCCACATTCTCAAAGCAACTGCTAACTGCATCTGTTCTGGCCTCGGGGTCAGAACAGATTTTATAACCACTTTTTCTTTAACTGATATTCCACTCCACCTTTTCTTCCTGGGATCACTCTTCCCCAGGAAATGAATGAGTCATTCTTGTTCCCTTCCAGCTTCACATTTAATTTTCAGGACTAGGGGGTGAGTGCATCATGGTTGTTATGAATTCCTGACATTTTCATTTACAACTATTTCAGGGTTTTTTTTGTAATCAGTAAGGAAATTAGGAATTGTGAATGAAGCCTGGAGAAAATGTAGTAATTAAGGATAGCTTTTCAGTCGTGCTGTATTTATTGGAGGTGACACCTCATATTATAAAGGATATTTCAGGACTTGGTTTCCTAAACAGCCATTTCTACCACATCTTCTGTTTCAGATCAATAAAAAAATTATTATAACCTCAGAATGTGGTTTCTGAGAATCAGGACATTAGCTGTGTCTAAGCACTTGGTTACCAAGAGGTATAAAGCTCTTTACAACATGTACTATGGAACATTCTCCTGACACACTCCACTAGATTCTGGATAAAGTAAATTCAATAATAACAGGGTTCAGCATTCAAGCAGAAAATAGGAACACTAGCCAACAAACCATATCCTCTAGACTATAAGCTCACAATGGTCAGGGAACATATCTACCAACTCTTGTCATATTCTTCCAAGTGCTTACCAAGCGCTTAGTACAGTGCTTTGCACACGTTAAGCATTCAATAAATCCATTAATTGATTTATGAAGAGTATGCAGAAATTGGCCAATGAACACATACATGCAAGCTTAAGATTAAGCATTTACGTTATGTGTTTTGTGTTTTTTGGGGGGGAGTGGTGAGTGAGGAAATGCAGGAAGTATATGTTTAGACAAGGTGGGTTCAAGGCATTCTGAGAGTTCTTGAAAAAGTAATTTCACTCTCATGATGACCAGTTTATTCCCAAAATAAACTTCAACAAGAGCAGGCGGTTTTTTTGAAAGTTTACACTAGTAGCTTGTCAACCCAGTTGGTATAATCAATTCCAGTCCATACCTCACTCTGCTTCCTGGATCACTTTTCTACAGAAAAGTTCAGTTCAGTCCGTGTTTCTCCACTTTCCAGAGAATCTCCAGTGGTTGCCCATCCACATCCATATCAAACATAAACTCTTTACCATCATCTTTAAATAATTCAATCACCTTGCCCCAACTCAACCTTTACACATCATTCCTCTGTACCTCACCATACCTTGATCTTATCACTCCACTTACCTCTCACTCACATCCTGCTGCTGGCCTGGAACCCCCCCCTTCTTTATATCTGATAGACAATTTCTCTCCCCACCTTCCAAGGGATATTGAAAGCACATCTCCTCCAAGAGGTCTTCCCTGGCTAAGTCCTCATTTCCTCTTTTCTCACTCCCTCTGCCTCATATTTGCACTTGGATTTTCTTACTCCCTTTTCCCACTCCCTCAGACCCACAACACTAATGTACATATCTATAATTTATTTTTTCATATTAATGTCCGTTCCCCCTCTTGACTATAAATGCATTTTGGGCAGGGAACATGTCTACCAATTCTGTTATATGTACTCTCTCCAGAGCTTAGTAGAGTGCTCTGCCCACAGTAACTGCTCAATAAATACAACTGATAGACTGATTAATGGTTACTAAAGAATAATAGCAGGCATTTTCTCTTATGACTCTCAATTTATTATGGAGCCATTCAATTTTACTGTCACAAGCTGAAAAGCTCTTCTTCATCACTGAACCATGGCTTGTATTTTTAAAGTGTTGAATGATGGGAACTATCATATGTACAAAAAACAAAAACAATATCATGAATCAGTGGTATTTCTTGAGCACCTACTGTGTTGCAGAGCACTCTACTAAGCTCTGGGGAAAGTACAACACAACAGAGTTAGCAAGACACATCCCCCATGAATAGCAAGACTACCTCCACCTGCTTAATCGTTGAAATGGTTCTAAACTCTTTTGAAACCAAGGAGTTGATTGAAACTTTTTGGATTTTTTTTGTAATAATGGTTATATAGATAAGCAGATGAGCTCCCTCTGACAATGGAATGGTAGCTATTGATGCAGTCTAGCTGCCGCACTGTCAATCTACCACACAGGTACTGAGTATCCTTCTACATGGTGCATCATCATTCTTTACTGAGTCGAACGACTTGTGATTTGCAGGGTATGGTAAAGCTTCTGATTCCAATACTTGCTACAGCAATCTTCCATAAGCCTTTCCTTCAGTGTGATTTGGTAGCGCCAACGACAACCCTGTTGTTGCAATACAGGACCTACTTTTCAAATTTCTAAACAACTCTCCGGTTTGGAAAGGTGACTAATATCCCAGTTGTTGCCTATCACTTCACTGATTCACCTTCACTGTGAGTCTTGCTGGCAATAGTAATTGTCACCAATTTGATTATGTCTACTCCAGCACATAGCACAGTGCTTGGCATTTAGTAAGTTTTCGATAAATAAATGATTAATTTCAATCATATTGAACAGTGCAATAGAAACCAGTGGAAAGTTTACAAAAATGACATAAAAAACACTGGCTATGTTTGAGTAGCTGAGTCCATAGACCATTCAGAGAGTCCAAAATGTAGCAGGCTGTCATCACCAGATTCTCTGCATTCTTCCAACTCATATATATTCCAAGAGCTAAGGGTAAAGAGCATATGCGTGGGATGGTATCTTAATAACAAAAACAATATGGTCGGTTTAGTCATAAAGTGGTCATTTGCCAAAAAATATTTGAAAAGTACATAATAATAATGATAATAATGTTATTTATTAAGCACTTACTATGTGCAAAGCACTGTTCTAAGCACTGGGGAGGTTACAAGGTGATCAGGTTGTCCCACGGGGGGCTCGCAGTCTTAATCCCCATTTTACAGATGAGATAACTGAGGCACAGAGAAGTTAAGTGACTTGCCCAAAGTCACACAGCTGACAATTGGTGGAGCCATGATTTGAACCCATGACCTCTGACTCCAAAGCCCGTGTTCTTTCCACTGAGCCGCGCTGCTTCCCTAAGTATTTACAATCTGTTTATGCAGTAGGGTGGACCAGATAGCCTCATGATTCCATGATCCTATCCATTCTACATTTTTTTAATGGTTTTTGTTAAGCACTTACTACATGCCAGGCACTGTACTAAGCACTGGGGTAGGTACAATCAAACACGCTTGTATACAGTCCAGGACCGATTTTATGGATGAGATAACTGAGGCACAGAGACCTTGAGTGTCTTGTACAAGTCACACAGCAGACAGGTGAGGAAGCCAGGATTAGAACCCAGGTCTTCTGAATCCAAGGCCCGAGAAATTTCCAATAGGCCATGTGCATCTGGGATGGCTCTGACAAGGCCCAGAATTCCAGAAGACCAGGATACCTAGAGACAGAATCAAAATTTTGCCAGTGCAAGTTACAAATCCAGTAGAGCAGCAAAGGCTTTTCTTTACACCAACATGATATAGAAGGAGTTGGGTTTGGAGGGAAAAATGTTGGGGACCTTAGTTGATTCACTCCTTGCTGTCACTGCCTGAGACTATAAAATTAGCTGGATGCATTTTTTTTTGAACCAGTGAAGCATGCTTTATGTTCTCATTTTCTTAGTGTCAGTCATGCATTTCCTTTTTAGTTAAAAGGACTCAATGAAAAGAAAGGGATTGTGCTTATTGTTTTTCCTGTCACTATGGAAAGAGACATATCATCATCTATTTAATTCTTAGTAGCTGTCATAAGCTTATGGCCTCCCTGCAACACACCACTGGATTTGCATTCCACTCAGATTCAGATCTAGCTCCTTTTAATTCCTAGCAAGTCCTTTTATACACATAATATTGTTAGGCTGCATTGGTTTCTTGCACCTTGACTATCTTTGTGTTGGACTTCAATAAAATGTCCTCAGACTAACACACATTCAGGGGCCAAAATAGGTCTAGCATTTCTGCATCACTTTGTGTTATCTCATCAAATCATTAATCCATGCACCAATTGAGAAGGTTAGATTGGTGTTAATAGTCTTAAATTATAGATGAGGAAATGGAGACAAAGAACTATTAAGTGACTTTCTCAAGGAAGCATTAAATGACAAAAGCAGAACCAGGAGTAGAGCTATTGTGTTTACAGCTTTGGCACCAGAGTAGCTGCTCCAACTAGCATGGGGACACAAAAATGTCCTTACAAGCTCAAAGAGATTTGAAAGCAAAAAGTTTAACGTGAAACTTGCTTTTATGGTCAATTTAAAATGGACCTTCTGTGCACTAGAACTAGAGAAGCAACGTGGAAAGAGTCCGGGCTTGGGAGTCAGAGGTCATGGGTTCTAATCCCGGCTCCACCACTTGTCAGCTGTGTGACTTTGGACAAGTCACTTCACTTCTCTGTGCCTCAGTTACCTCATCTGTAAAATGGGGATTAAAACTGTGAGCCCCATGTGGGACAACCTCATTACCCTGTATCCCCCCCCCCCAGCGCTTAGAACAGTGCTTGGCACATAGTAAGTGCTTAACAAATGCCATCATTATTATTATTACCACACTGCCGTCTTTATCAAGGTCTTTCCTGCAAGCAGGCTACTGCAAGTATTTCTAATGGGAAAAAAGAAGCCCATTAAATTAGAAGTCATTAAAAGCAGTTGTAAAGCTGCTTTGTGGATTGAGCTAGCACAGCTCCATGACCTATTTCAAAGTTCACAGTGAAGCTAAATTTTTGCTGAAACCTTGAGGAATAATATAGTAGCCACTAACATGAAACAATTAAACAATAACTGAATGTCCTATAACCACCAGTTGATGAAGAGGAGACTCTTGGGGAAGGATTTAACCATTGTTTGGTGTCCTGTTCCTTGGACAAAAAGGATTCCACCACAGAACAAAATACTTCAGCTCTGCATGACAGTGACTGGCAGAAAATCAATCCGATGGTTTCAAGAGCTTTTCGACAAAGAGCGTATAGCTATGAGCTATATAAGCCTGCGATTTACCATTTTCAGGACACTTTTCCGGTCCTTTACGACAACTCAAAAATACCTGCAGGGATTCTCCTGGTGGGGCAAACAACGCTTTTAGAGTTGATTATGGCATGATTTACCTCTAAGCCCATTCCAGGGAGGGTAGAATGATTTCATTTATGGACTATTCTCAAAAGTCAAGTTCCATAATTGAGTGAAGTCCATAATCATTCACTACCTACCAACCAATCAATTCTAATTAAGTGCTTACCGTGTGCAGGGCACTACAGTACACTTGGGAAAGTACGGCACCTGCCTAAAAGGATCTTACAGTCTGTAGACAGACATTAAAATAGATTAGGAAGAGGGGAAATAGTAGAGAATAAGAATGCTTACAAAAGTAGTGTGGGGTTAGGGTGAAAATCAAAATGCTAAACAGGTACACAGCCAAGTGTACAGCGGATGCAGAGGAGAGGATGGATCAAGGAAATGAAGGGCATTGCAGACTTTTCGATGAAGGTTGTGAAGGTGGGAAGATTGGTAAACTGTTGGATATGAAGGAGAACGGAGTTCCCATCCAGAGGGATATCATGGGCAAGCAGTGAATGGCAGGATGGATGAGATTTCAGGCAGCAGAGAATGTATATCTGGAATTTTGCCAGTCGTGAGAACTATTTCCCACTGGCCCACCTCCAACACAGACTGCACCAACATTTGGCCAGATTCCATGGCCAGCAAATTAAAGATTAATCCATTTTCTAATCCAGAAGGATCTTGATGTTTAGCAGACCCTCACTGCTTAAATTGAAACTTAATACTTTTGTTTTAATTGTTCAGTTCTAATTGATCTTTAGATAGAATTGAAACAATTCTTTTGTTTTAATTGTTCAGTTATAATTGATCTTTAGATAGAATTGTCTGCATGAAACACTATAGTTTTAACATATTCACATATGCGTGTGAATTTATTTGTACATACCTGCGTGTGTGTGTATACTACACTTCTGCAACACTGATTTCCTTTTCTAAAGAGGGCAGAGCACTGGAAGGTATGTACGACAGTTCCATGTAAGATATTAAGGAATACTGTTTTATTTTTTTCTCCAAATGAATACTGATTTTTGTTCCAGGTATACATGGGCAAATGTAGGATTCAGTACAGTTTTTATGGTTCCATGACAATGGGTTTGGTCATCCCACGTGGAACCTGAGGTGAGATCAGATAACCATACCTCAACTTGTCATCCCCAATCTATAGCCACAGCATTATTGCTCAGTAATGGGAGTAAATGCTTCTCTAACACAGTAATCACAGTAAAAGAGAATCATAGAAAGAAATAGGTATTTAAGTACTTGATGCAAGAAAGGTGTTCAAAGCATGGAAAAGCAGTTAAATTTGTGAGCTGGAAACGAAGGCAAAGTCGGAAAGCCAATTTGTCTGCAAATAGAAATTTACCTCGAATTAGAAAGATTATTCTATGGATAAAAAATGTCAGATTCTCTAATCAATTCTGTCATTTCTTCAAGCATAATCTTTGGGGAGTTTGTACCAAAACTTCACATAGCTTCATTTTAAACTGATAGTAGTATTAAAGCCCATTAATTATTTTGTGCGCATATATTCTGAGGAGTCACTTTAGGACAAAGATTGTCATAATATAGTGTTTCTATGACACCTAAATTAAATTCTTGCTCAAAAAAGGGCTCACAGATGAAGTATCTTGACATACAATTTTCAGTTTATTAAAAAGGCACAACATGGACAGAAGCATATCCTCCATATCTCCTGCCAATCAGTTAGCATTTCTTGAGTGCTTATATTCCACAGAGTACTGGGAAGGTGCAATAAAATTAATAGACAAAATCCCTGCCTTCAAGGGGTTTACAATTGGGCAGTGGCAGGACATAGCCAGACTAGGCGTCTGCTTCAAAAAGTCCTAATTTGTGTGAGCCCACCCTGCTTCTTCCAGACTACTGAAAAGTGTCATCAGTGAACATGACAATTAGACCGTTGCTATGACTGCTTGTTTAATGGTAAAGACTCAATCCTCCACATGATCACTGCAGTATTAGCTGAAATTTGGATTTCTAACGTCCTGCTTTCACAGCTTTCCTTCCTCTGCTTTCCATTTTTTTTTATAAAATCACCAAGACATTGCCAAACAATTAGCAACAGAAATTCAAGTAGATTTTTTCTAAATGAATGGGCAAATTATTAATTTGGAAAAATATGCTTAATAATACAGAGGAGCTTAATATTTGGACATAGCCCCTCTAAAAGACCACACCAATGTGACATATATTTATCCACTCAAAATATACATTTAATATATTGTAATAGTGTTACACATCAACTTGATTTATTAACATCCATATCAATATTAAGTTTAAGGAAAGAATGAAATTTGGTGTAGAACACCAGTGCTGTGAAATAAGCACTTATACTACAGGCTTTAATATTGTCATTTTTTCCTAAGGTTAGGCTTGAAAAATGTTATATCGCTTGTCAATACATGCCACAATTTAGTGGAATATACATTTGTGACTTCATCTTGATATATGCATAAGCAAACATAAACACTTTTTTAGCTCAAAATGTAAAGGGATGAAATATTTTCACTATAAATCTTTTAATGCCTCATCAACCCTTTTACTTATTATTAAAAGTATTTCTTCATATTCTAAATGTAGTTATACATACCTGTTTCTTTTGGCTGAAAGGCCATTTTTCCACCCCCCAAAGTTAATAAAATATTTTAGTACTTTTTCATTGTGGAAATGTGGACAAAACACTTTATTCCTTGAAGAAAGCATTTTAGCTTCCTTTTTTTTTAATCATTTGAAAATAGCTGAACTTTGAAACCTTGAACTTTGGCCTTGGTGGATCCGTGTGAAATGAACTAACAGGAGATGAAAAACTGATAGCAATAAATCCTGCCAAGCTGAATAGGTTTCCCAGGAAATGTTGTCACTTGGGACCAAAATTAACATTCTCTTGACTGGAGAAGTTAGATTTGCTTTATGTGAAGTACAGTGCTGTACTAAGTGCTTGGGGGAGTACCATACCTTAGAGAAGCAGCGTGGCTCAGTGGAAAGAAAATGGGCTTTGGAGTCAGAGGTCATGGGTTCAAATCCTGGCTCCGCCAATTGCCAGCTGTATGACTTTGGGCAAGTCACTTAACTTCTCTGTGCCTCAGTTCCCTCATCTGCAAAATGGGGATGAAGACTGTGAGCCTCCCAGAGAACCTGATCAGCTTGTAACCTCCCCACCTCCTAGAACAGTGCTGTGCACATAGTAAGCACTTAACAAATGCCATCATCATTATTATTATTATTATTATTATTATTATTATTATTATTATTACCATACAACAGCATTGGTAGGCATGTTCCCTGCCCACAATATGAGACGTAGGCAGGACCAGTAGGAATAGATCGCTCATGGCCTAAGAGAAAGTATAAGAGCTGGAGAACAATATGCATAATCCCACAGAGGTAAAAGGAGCCCCAGTGTCATCCAGGAAGTATCACTCTTCAACTGCTTTGGCCAGCACAGCTGTAACTAGTTGCTACTTCTTGGGAAAGACAGTTTTAACGATCCTTGTATAGGGACGGATCACATCAATCTGATTCCAATTCTGCATCTGAAGCTCTGCTTGGGGCCCCAGAGAAGACAGGAAATGTCCAACCTGTTTTCACACAGGACTCATCCAAACTAAGGTCTAATTCCCAAAGCAAATGCCCCAGTGTACTCTTAGGGGATCCAACACTGCTTCCCTGCTTGCAACCAGGTTGGCTCAATGGGATGGGGTGTGGCCAACTGGACTCTTGAATCAGGGAGCGTAAACATCTGAAGCCAGTCCTGTGTGGGAGAGGAACGTACCAACATCTGTACCCCTCTAGTATTCCGTCTTCATGGTAAATCCTCTTTTTGTGCCCTGGGAGTGTGAGCTACAGTTACAGATTTCATGCATCTGTTCTGGTATGCTGCCTTTCGTATCTTCAAAACAAATTAAATGTAAAGGGAGGGGGTGGATGTGTGTTTGTGTGAATGGTGAATGAAGGAATAAATATAATAATAATAATAATGGCATTTAATAAGCACTTACTATGTGCCAAGCACTGTTCTAAGCGCTGGGGACATTACAAGGTGATCAGGTTGTCCCATGGGGTGTTCACAGTCTTCATCCCCATTTTCCAGATGAAGAAACTGAGGCATAGAGAAGTGAAGTGACTTGCCCAAAGTCATACAGCTGACAAGTGGTGGAGCCGGGATTTGAACCCATGACCTCTGACTCCAAAGCCAGGGCCCTTTCCACTGTGCCATGCTGCTTCTCTAATGAGAATATTAGAGCACTCCCAAGTGCTTAGTACAGTGCTCTGCACACAGTAAGCGCTCAATAAATACGATTGATTGAATATGCAATGAGAAAATTTTATACGGATAAAACAGACCCACTGAACCGTGTTAACAGCAAAAAGTATAATCCCTTACAATCCTTGAGCACTTCTCCACAACAGAAAATAGAATGATGTGCTACAACTTTCCAACCACTCCATATTCCGGGAAGGTGGCCATCTTCTTAGAGATGGCAGTACATAGCTCCTCAGAGATGGGGATCACACCTTCTAATTCTACTGTACTCTCTCCAAGTACTTAGTACAGTACTCTGCATGGAGAAAGTGCTCAATAAATACTAGCCAGTGATTAATACCTTCCAGAAGCCCAAAATCAGAGAAGCTATCAGCCAGATATCTGTGGGCTTCTGCCAACCATGAGTATTAACTGATCTAATGGGAGAGAATTTGGTTTGGTGAAACGTACATACCCATCTGAAATCGGATGTCCTCATCCTAAAGAATGATGGTGTTCTTACATACTACCTTTCCAAGTAATATGTAATTTCCAAGTAGCCGTAATCCCATTATATTGCTTATATTCCAATTTTCCCATTCATACGAATAAAATACCACCGCAAGAAAAATGCAACATTAAGTTGTCCAAGTAATAGGACAAGAATCATAAAATTCAGAATTAGACTCTGTGTTTTGTTCTTAACTACATCATAAAATGTTCTCGAAGATTTCTAGGTAATGAGCAATTAACTGCTGGATGATGGGTCACCCAATGTCTCCGTGTGGACTTTGGAGAATGGAGGAACTGAAAAAAACAGTGAATACTCTGCCTGAAATGTGAATTTAAACAAATGTAGCATTATTTTATGGGTACTACTCAGTTAAGTGTCCCCATGAGAAAAATATATCAGAAGTATATCCATGAAAATACTCCCCAGACACTCACCTAAATCGACCCAGGGAAAAAGCTGGAAAAATGTAAAGAAACCTAAGGATGTGAAAAATTGCAATGGCTCAAAATCTTCATATATTACCTTCAAGTTTTTTTTATCAAATATCACTAGGCCTGTGAAAGGCATATCACCCTTTACATAGAAACAAACACATCCTGGGGGGTTTGTCAGGAAGATATCTTTCTCTTTTTATGTTTTCTTGATATTATTTCAGCTTTATTTTCCCTGTGCTTTGGTGATTCTGAACGTTTTGAAGAGAGTCTTGCTTCAATATTGTGGTTTGGTAAAGGGTGAGGATGAATTTGAAGGATTTTTAAGAGCACTTTAATAGGTCACTAGATTGACAGCTAAAGTTATTGACCTATTTGGTTATTCACAAGAAGGTTTAGTATCGATTGATAGCTGCCTAATCATATGCTCTAACAAAACAAATTATAACTGAAGGAACATTCAAGTTGAGACCAACAGATGGGATGATTTTTATTCCAGCACATTTAATGTTGTCATTCATCTTCACCAGAAGAGGGCAGAAATATAAAAGAAATTTCACAAGGATTTAAAAAAATATTAATGACTAACAAACTGAGAGTTCAGTTTGAGAAGTCCATGTAAACATTAAGGGGCATAATTTTTAGAAGTGTTTTCCAAAATTTAAAACTAAAGTCTTGTGCATGAGGTTGAAGGATCAAGTGTTCTGTATATTAGTAAAGCGTGACAATTATTTTGCTCAAGAATTATGGACTACCAGTGTGATTCTTTCAAATAATATTTGGCAAGCCTGTAATCTTTGTTTGTGTATACATACAACTATGGGTGGCTTACTTCATGGTCTTTGCTTGAAATAATCTTTAAGGAAAATCATTTGAGTGCACTAAGGAATGTCCACCCAATCTTACCTGGAAGGCCACAATAATGTCTTTTGTCATGTCCACTTTCCTTATTCATCCCCAGGAAAAAGAAGTGGTAACTCTTAATTCTAATTCTCCTTCCTAATTTGCTAATTCTAAAGTATCTGTTGCTCAATTTGTTCCTTTTTTAAATTTTTATCACTGGGTATCAGGAAAGTGTAGACTAGGAACCTCCTATAGACTGTTAACTCCTTTGTGGGCAGGGATTGCATCTACAAACTCTGTTGTATGGCACTTTTCCAAGTGCTTAGTACAGTGCATTGAATTCAACAAACATTCAAAAAATGCTATAGATTGATTGAAATTATCTACCAAAGATTTCTATTTCAACAGGTTTGACTGGTTTCTCTCTACTTATATTAGTACATCTTTTGTTCAGCCTTTTGATCATATCCCTTTATCACATGAACTAATATTTTAAGCTGATGCTTAACTTACTGTCTCTACTCTGATATTTTTGGAAAGGGGAATGAGATTAGGAATTGAGGGAAATAATAAAGAAAGAATATGTTTCCATTTCAGGATCACCCCTGGAGAATTTCCAGTACTCTACCAGTCTCGGCTATGGGAGGGGGAATCGATCAGAGGCAAACCCATTCCATCCCAGTTTGGGCAGTGGCTCGCTAATGGAAGGCAATCTGCTACAAGTTGAAACTCACCTCTGCTGGCAGCAGCAGCGTGGGACAGAGTCGAGGGTGGAGACGCAAGATCACCGTGTGGAAGAGGGCATTGGGAACCAAACAAGTTTTGGTATTTTTACCAAAAAAACTCTATGGATACACTACCAGAATGATTGCAGATGGAGGTGGGGCATTCTCGGAGAGATGTGTACATGGAGTCACTATGGGTTGGGAATGACAACAGCCCAAGACAAGGCAATGATTTCATCGCAGAACTGACACTCTGGAGATGACAGTTCATGTTCTGTAAGCCTGTGTTTGGGTACTTTGCCTGATTCGTCAGTATTTGAGGTGATGTTCTCTACAACAATCACTAGACAGCCAACCAAATTCCAAGACACAAAATGTCACACCCTAGGCACTATAAGCCCACTAAAATTAGTGTTCTCAGTGGAGTTTCCACATACAAAAAACTAAAATCAATGTGAGGAAGGTAGGAAAAGCATAGCCTCTCAGATTTGAGGTTTTACCTTTTGTTGACTTATTTCTTTCATTTTTTTCAAATTTAAGACATCAGAAGACCCCTCAATACCCTCAGAAATCCTGGAAAAGAAATGGTACCCGAAGAGGAATTTCTATATGGAAAGACAGAGATTTTTCAGGGCAGATTTTTCTAGCCAGAGAATGAGCAGCATATATTAATGGGTAAAGGTAAAGCACAGGCCTCAGAGTCAGAGAATATGGGTAATAATCAGCTCTGCTACTTGTCTGCTGTGTGACCTTGGGCGAGTCACTTTACTTCCCTGTGCTTCAGTTTCCTCATCTGAAAAATGAGGATTCAGTACCTGTTTTCCCTCCTACTTAGGCTGTCAAGCCCAGGTGGGTAAGGCCTGATTGTCTCACTTAGAACAACGTTTACCGCACGAAGTGCTTAACAAATACCGCAGTTGTTATTATTATGAATACTACCATTAACATATAACATTGGAAAGTAAGAACATCATCAATGTCATAGTGGGACAGATCGATGGCCTCACAGTCCAGATTTCTGTCCGCTAAGGCACAAAATGATGCTTTGAACAGCTGTGTGCCATTTTTCTCTTTGACATCTAGATTGTTAGTTCATTCTCAGAAAGAAACATATCTACCAATGCTGTTGTACTGCCCTCTCCCAAGCACTTAGTACAGTGCTCTGCACACACTAAGTGCCCAAATACCAATAATTGATATATCTTCAGGGTTTTGGATGGGCTATCTACCATTTCCACCTTCTAAATTTTTGCCCAGAATGACAGTGATGTTTGAGAATGCATTACAAATTTCTCATTCATAGATTTGCCTAAAACCTTCTTAAATCTCCTCATTATTAGGGAGCCTGTCTACCAGCTCTGTTACATTTTATGCTCCCAAGAGTGTATTACAGTGCTCTGCACACAGTAAGCACTCCATAAATGTTCGATTGATACTTTCAGCCTGCATAACTTCCTGCAGTTATACACAATTCTGTACCCTCACCAACCACCCTTGAAACACTCAATGTTCAAACTGTATCCAGACTTTATGGCTTTGCAAACCCCACTCATTTCCTCTCATGGCCTTTGTCTTTCCCAACTGAAGAATACTAATCGTTTCCATCTGTTCTGACATTGAATCTGCTCAATCTTGCTATTAAGAATACGAAGGAGTAAACAAAGAGTAGCCCAGGCAAAAAATAAAGAGGAAGAGATGGGGATGGAGCTTCCACAGGCTGAGGCTATAGTCAAAGAGAAAGGGGAGGAAAAGAGACGGAAAGGCTGACCTAGAAACAATGACCCAGAAACCAAACTGAAAGAGAGAGAGAGATGTTGGGAGCAGCAAAATCTGTGAATCGTGTTGGCAGTGGGGATTTATTTAGCATCAGTGACTGCTTCCACGTTTCTTCCCCTGCTTTTGATCACTTACTACAGCCAGGCTCCTTGCCCCAGTTCCCCACTTTCCCACTCCTACCTCACAACTACCACACCTTCACCAGCCAAACCTGGGCCTACCAGTTATTTTCTGGTGGTGGAATCTAAATACTGATTCTTCTATGGAATGTCTGGTCACATAAATGTCCTCCTCCTCCTCCTCCATACTCTTCCCTTCATACCCACTGCACACCATATTTCATTCATTCATTCAATCAAATTTATTGAGTGCTTACTGTGTGCAAAGCACTGTACTAATAATTTGAGAGAGTACAATATAAAGAGAAACATTCCCTGCTCACAATGAGCTCACAGTCTAGATGGTGAGAATATTTGCCAGAGCAGCACAGACCTAACAGGATGGCTCAGAATCATTTGATTTTACCAGTTTGCCCTGCTTCTGCCCACCGATCAATCAATTATGTTTATTGAACAGTTATTGTGTGCACAACACCTAGAGGACACGCTGATAAAGTTCTTCTCTGTAAAATCACAAACATTTGAATGACAACAAACATCTTAACTCTGTCTATATGTCTGTTGTAGTGACATCAGGATTCCTAAAGTTTCACTTCTACATTGTGCATGTCTACAGAGTTGGTCTCTGAAGACAAGGTGAAGCACTTCCCTGAAGACACCCCCTGGTTCCTATTTCATATATTTCAGATACGCAAACTTTAAAAAGTGAATTTATATTTTGATTCATAAACCCCTTATTCATTCAATCATATTTATTGAGCGCTGTGTGCAGACCACTATACTAAGCGTTTGACAAGTACAAGTTGGTAACATAAAGAGACGGTCCCTACACAACAAGCAGCATGGCTCAGTGGAAAGAGTGCGGGCTTTGGAGTAAGAGGTCATGGGTTCAAATCCTGGCTCCGCCAATTGTCAGCTGTGTGACGTTGGGCAAGTCACTTAACTTCTCTGTGCCTCAGTTACCTCATCTGTAAAATGGGTATTAAAACTGTGAGCCCCTGTGGGACAACCTGATCACCCTGTAACCTTCCCAGCGCTTAGAACAGTGCTTTGCACACAGTAAGCACTTAATAAATGTCATTAAAAACAAACAAACAAGCAACTCATAGTCTAGAAATGTGAATGGGGCAACACTACTCTAACAATTCATGAGAAAATATGGGCAGAATGAGGAATATAAATGATCTTATTAGTTTAATTGCTCATTTTCCCAAGATACCCAGATTTCCCAAAGGGCTATTCTTTCTGTATATACACTTTCACTTTCCTTCGTAATTATTAATTCTTCATGTCTGTCACAATGCATTTTCTTTGTGATAACTCTTTCCTCGTTAGCATTGGTCATCAGTTCTCTGTTGAAAAAAAAAATCAAGACCAGCTTCACCTCTCAAATAGAGTGGATTGACAGTCCCTTAATCCAGAGATACAATGGAGGTAATTCCCAGGCTTGGGGTCAAAGGCCCGGTGTTTGGTTTCAGGCCTTGCGCCCAGCACTGTTTAATTCCCTGGTGGTTCTCAAATCTCCCAGTTGGAAATCTATTTTACAGTCCTTTGGTGCCCAAGATCCAGGCCTAATATCTGAGCACCTAGAGCATATATCCTGATTTTTAAATGCTCATTCCTAGCAACCTTCAATTTCCCAGGGAAATTCTCATTTTCCAAAGAAGAGAAAAGCCACCTTGACCCACTCACCCCCAGGTTCATTCCTCAGTCCTGATCCAGTATATATATACGTGTATGAAGTAGCGTGGCAGCGCGGCTCAATGGAAAGAGCCCGGGCTTGGAAGGCAGAGGTCATGAGTTCAAATCCCGACTCCATTGCTTGTCAGCTTTTTAACCTTGGGTGAGTCACTTCACTTCTCTGGGCCTCAGTTCCCTCATCTGTAAAATGGGGATGAAGATTGTGAGCCCCACGGGAGACAACCTGATCACCTTGTATTCTCTCCCAGTGCTTAGAACTGTGCTTGGCACATAGTAAGTGATTAACAAATACCAACATTATTATTGTTATTATTATTATGAAACCAAAGCAAATCTGAGCTCCGTTGAACAATTTTTTAGGAGTGCAGACTCCATCGACCTATGTGGGATGTTGTTTTAGTGGCTGGACACTCAAGAGACCGAAAGACCCGATATAGAAACCTACACACTCGCACAAATCTCCTCTAAACCTGCTTAAAGTCACTTAGTATCTCTATGCCTCTCTATTCCTCTTTTTATAAATATGATTTGGGATGCAATAATATTGGACCCCTTGCTTTCAGCATTAATGGGAAAATGCAAATGATAATAACTATAAAACACTTGCAAGCTCCTTGAGGGCAAGGATTGTGTCAACAAACTCAAGCTCTCCCAAGTGCTTGTCCAGTGCTCTGCACAGAGTAAAAGCACAATAGTAAATAATAAAAATAATAATAATGATGACGGTATTTGTTAAGCACTTACTGTTCTAAGCACTGGGTTAGATACAAGATAATCAGGTTGTCCCACGTGGGGCTCCCAGCCTCAAACCCCATTTTACAGATGAGGTAACTGAGGCACAGTGAAGTTAAGTGATTTGCCCAAAGTCATACAGCTGATAAGTGGTGGAGCCTGGATTAGAACCCACGACCTCTGACTCCCAACTCCATGCTCTTTCCACTAAGCCACGCTGCTTCTCTATCTCTATCACTTCAATCAACCAAGGATGTTTATTAAGCACCTACTGAACGCTAGGCACAGCACTATGTTCTTGTGAGAGAACAACAGCAGCAAGACAAAGGTTCCCTGCTTTCAGAGAGCTTAGAGTTAAATGGCAGAAACAATCCAAAACGATTTACAGGTAGTGAAAACCAGAGTAAGAACAGGATGAAAAAGAAAAGCACATCACAGGAATGAAATAGCTGAACAAATAATTAAAAGAAGAGTTACGCACACAGATGAGTAGATGAGGACTAATGTGGTATATAGGAAGGGATAATATTGAGCAGGATTTCCCAGAGGTTACTGTTAATGAATTGATATTTTCCATTGCTTACATGCCTATACCTCTGTACAATTAAACAATAGGTGTAGAAAGTGAAGGTCAAAACTGTTCCTATTTGAAAGTTTTTTCCAGCTAATTATAAAAGGGAGTTGGAACCCCAGTCCCTCACATTCCAGGAAAGTCCCATCCTCTCATAAACATTCAATTTACCCTCCTGAAAAAAGAACAATCAATCACACATTCAATCCAACAATACTCTTTCGCACCTGCCAACAGCCAAATATATTCATAAAGTCTGTCGAGGAATATTTGCAAGTGGAAACAATGCAGCAGTCACATCATGAGAAAAAGACAGACCTTTTTTCTGTAGAGATACCCACTGGTGATAGCACTGAATACTAATCACATGTTGGCATCCTGCTGTGACTAAAGAGATACCAGAGAATGCTTACTCCATCAGTCATTTAAATAATTCCACTAAATATAAGTATTTCAGAGTTTCTTTTCATCAGCCAGAAAGAGACCCGATTTCCTCAAGCGTACTGCTTAGCCCCTAGTCTTATTATGACATTTTCATAGTTGAATTCCACTTTATGGGGCGCGAAGGCCATATTCTGCAAACATGCCCTCCAGGTGACTTTTTGGATTGCCACAGTGCTAAAGAACACTTCTGCCCTTCTAACATAAAACTGATGTCCAGGGGCCCTTGGCACAGGAGCCTCTGATTGGAGCCTAGATAGTTGTGGGCTTGAATGATTATTTCTAATAGCACAAATGAAGGTGCAAATGGCAAAATTAGTGCCCCATTCAAAGCACTTTATAGGGCCTCATTCACTTGGAGAAGAACAGTTTTGTGGATTGAAGCTGCCATGAAGACTCCAAGCAAAGGATGCTCCTGCAGGTTCTATCAATCACTGGTATTCACTGAGCGCTTTCTGTCTGCAAAGCAGTGGACTAATTGCCTAGGAAAGTACAAAACAGTAGAGTTGGTAGATATCCTCCCAGCCCACAAGGAACTTACAGTCTACATGGAGAGATATATTAAATAACGGATATGATCTGGGGCGGAGGTGAGGGCAATGTCACTCAATAGTATTTATTGAGCCCTTACTGAGTGCAGAGCACTGTATTAAGTGCTTGGGTGAGTACAATGCAACAATAAACACACAAATTCCCTGCCTACATACTTAGCCCCTCTGCAAAAGTGTCTCCTGCTGGATCTTGCTGTCAACAGGCAAGTCCCTGGGGCAACAGTCCTCTGAGGAATGATAATAATAATGATAAGCGCTCAGTATAGTGCTCTGCACATAGTAAGCGCTCAGTAAATATGATTGAATGATGAATATTACATTCCCCCTAGCTCAGATCTGCTGCAGGAAAATTGGTAAAGAATAATAATAATGATGGCATTTGTTAGCACTGTTCTAAGCACTGGGGGGAAACAAGGTGATCAGGTTGCCTCACGTGGGGCTCACAGTCTTAATCCCCATTTTCTAGATGAAAGAACTGAGGCACAGAGAGGTAGCCTTCTCACCCCAGGGGATGAACCTTCTTAGAGCCTGGTCATGTGGACCAAAGCCTGACGAGTACAGAAAGTGCCAAGTCTTCCTCTAGACGCAGAAATTAAGAACACATTGTTGAAATGTATCCAAGAAAAAATATAAGGAAAGTTAAAATATAGGGGTTTACCATAAATAATTTCAAAAGCGGGTAGTCCTGGTTGCATACAATCACATTTTTAATCAATACTATAACTATTATGATTGAGAAACAAGTTGCTATAATCCAAAGAGAGCAAAACCTAACTGAGTTGATGAAAATTAAGGAAATAGGTTTGGAATCCATTAGGAACATTTCACTGTAGTGGGAATGAAAGGATTCCAGAAGAGAGTTTTCCAACCAAGTGGAAAAATCTCTATTTCTGGAACATTTAAATGGAAACCCACTACATCTATAGAGGATGGGTAGGACAAATCCTATACTATTGGAAAGATGAACAGAATGATCTAATTAGCAGTAGTCATAAGTAATAATATTTTTAAATCACCTATCTGCACCTATGCACTGGGACAGAGTAAGTGGGTGAAAACCGAGAACCTGAATTTCCAGGTGCTCGTAGTCAAAAAATAAACATGCCAGGGGAAAGGGGGCAGGTTTCAGACACATAAGGAAGGGGGTGGGCTTTTTTACTCCTTCTTCACCTCCTAACTTTGGCAAATCACAGAATTGGTTTTAATTGGCCCCCTAGTTGTCAGTATCTACTGAGGTCAAATGGTCAGAAAACTTTACCTACACTGAATGCTCTCATGGACTCTGAAGTCAGTCCCTCCAGATTCAGGTTAAGGCAGTTTGGCAGGGAAGCATAGGAAAATTGGCATTGCTGTACTTCTCCTGCAACTATTAAGAGCCACAAAATCTCAGTGTCCATTATCCATCTGGCACTCTGCTTTAATTCAATAAAAGATAAACAAACAACAAAAAGAGCAAAAGAGAAGTGCCCTTTCGTACAACTTGGATAAAGTTTAATTGTGCAATTTGGAATTTGTGGAATTTGCAAAGCGCTTACTATGTGCCAGGGTAGGCTAGGCTATAGGCGCTGGGTTAGATACAAGAAAATCAGATTGGAAACAGTGCCTGTCCCACATGGGGCTCACAGTCTTAATTCCCATTTTACAGATGAGGTACACAGCGGACAAATGGCAGAGCCAGAATTACAAACCAGGTCCTCTGTCTCCTAGGCCCATGCACTTTACACTAGACCAGACTTTCCTAAATTTGCTTTCTTGATGGGAAGCCCAAGAGCAGGAGAGTTCCACCTAATATATATGTGTTTTTAGATTGCTATTGAAAGCTGCACATCTAAAGCAAAATCCCAACCTCCTTTCCCCCTCCTCATCCCCCCCGCTTTACTTCCTTCCCCTCCCCACAGCACCTGCATATATGTATATATGTTTGTACATATTTATTACTCTATTTTACTTGTACATATTTATTCTATTTATTTTATTTTGTGAATATGTTTTGTTGTCTGTCTCCCCCTTCTAGACTGTGAGCCCACTGCTGGGTAGGGACTGTCTCTATATGTTGCCAACTTGTACTTCCCAAGCCCTTAGTACAGTGCTCTGCACACAGTAAGCATTCAATAAATGCGATTGAATCAATGAATGAATGCCAACTTGTACTTCCCAAGCGCTTAGTACAGTGCTCTGCACACAGTAAGCGCTCAATAAATATGATTGAATGAATGAATGAATGAACCTCCTGGCACTGGTCATTGTGGCAATACATCTGCATGGAACCAATGGATGAGCTAATAGGTGAGCTACCTCAACCTCAAAAGCAGTTTGAAATAAAAATAATAATAATAATGATAAACTTGCTAAGCACTTACTAGGTATCAAGCACTGTACTAAGCACTGACATAAATACAAGGTAATAGTTTGGAAACGGTCCTTCCTTATAACAAGCACAGAGTCTAGAAGGGGGAAACAGACATTAATATACATAAATTAAATAAATAAGATCAAACTGAAACTTCACTGTCACAAATATTTACCTGCTTTGATGTGTGTATATCTATAATTGTATTTATTTATATTGTTGCCTGTTTACTTGTTTTGATGTCTGTCTCCCCCTTCTTGAATGTAAGCCCAGTGCCGGCAGGGATTGTATCTCTATTGCGGATTGTACTTTTCAAGCTCTTAGTACAGCGTTCTCCACAAAGTAAGCACTCAATAAATATCATTGAATGCATAAATATTTGAACAAAATAATGCTGAATGCTATATACTGCTCTCTATTTTAATCATCTAGTACCAGGAAAAAAGGGTTACCTCCTTACAATGTAGCGTCTCCAACTAAATAATTAGTGATGGGAAAGATCCACACCATGAAATATTGTTTCTGTGTATCCATTCTGACTGCAAAAAGTAAGGCTTTTATCCCCTTCCCCTCTGAAAGGTTCAGCCTGACTGACTGCAAAAAGTAAGGCTTTTAGCCCCTTCCCCTCTGAAAGGTTCAGCCTGACTGACTGAAAAAAGTAAGGCTTTTAGCCCCTTCCCCTCTGAAAGGTTCAGCACTATAAGATCAAAGGAAAAGGAAAACCAGTTTGACTCCCTTCAAGTATAGTGAGGTGGAAAATGTAAGGTCAAAAACTGATGAGGTTTGAGCTTCAATTTAGGAATATCATTTGAGTTTATTAGGAATCAGCGATTTTGAAAGAGGTCTCGTTGGTTGACTCAGACTGCAAATGGACAGAGCCTAACTGGTTGAGTCATAAAGAATTGAACTCTGATCATGTAACAGTTTTTTCTTCCTTGCTTTCATTTTCCAGGGCCACATAACAATGACTGTGAGGTTGGGAAAGGGTAGGATAGGGAAATCGATCAATTAATCAAGGTATTTATTGGGCACTTTCTGGGTGCAAAGTTTGGAAAGGTGCTATGCACCTTTGGTAGGTATTTGGTAGGCATTACCCCTGCCCTCAGGGAGTTCATTCTTTCATTCATTCAATCGTATTTATTGAGCACTTACTGCATGCAGAGCACTGTACTGAGCTCTTGGGAAGTACAAGTTGGCAACATATAGAGATGGTCCCTACCCAACAATGGGCTCACAGTCTAGAAAGGGGAGATAGACAACAAAACAAAGCATGTAGACAGGTGTCAAAGTCATCAGAAAAATTAGAATCAGAACAGTGCTCTGCACAAAGTGAGCCCTCAAAAAGTACGACTGATTGACTGATTGATCTCACCCCCGGATGGGGGTCCACAGTGATGGCCCTGGGCTCGCTCAGGTTGGTCTCCTTCTGTTAGCTGCTGTCCTGCACCCTTGAGCGTCCCCCATGGTGTGAGATTTATTCATTCATTCAATCGTATTTATTGAGTTCTTACTGTGTAAAGAGCACTGTACTAAGCGCTTGGGAAGTACAAGTTGGCAACATATAGAGATGGTCTTTACCCAACAGTGGGCTCACAGTCTAGAAGGGGAAGACAGGGAACAAAACAAAACATATTAACAAAATAAAATAAGTAGAATAAATATGTACAAGATAAATAAATAGGGTAATAAATACGTACAAACATATATACATATATACAGCAATTTAGCGAATAAATCCACCTAGGGACCCCATGGTGGACCTCCCAACTTCCCCACCTTAAGCCCTGGAGGGCCCTAATCTCCTCCAGGGCTACTTGCTGGAAGAGGCTTTGTTCCCGCCTGCTGGGGGCCCTCCCCTTAGATAGTGAGCCCCTGGGGCTTGGGTGACTGAGGTCCCGGAGAGGACAGTTAACAGTCTAGTGGGAAGAGACACCAGACACAGAAGGACAGAGGAAAAGGAGAAAATGGAGCAGACAGATAGCAGACAGACCTGACCCATCATGGACCGCTGCCATCATCCCCTTCCTAGGTGACCATGCCATGGGCCTCCTAAATCTTGGACCACCTTGGCTCATCTTGGATCAAGTCACCAGAATTAGTTCCTTCACCACCCCTGTTACTGCAACCCCTGCCCAGGTGCTGACTGTACAATCTCTCCAGAGTCTGGAGGAGTATTGAGCACAGCCAGAAATGGATCACTTGACTCCACTGGAAACACCCAGGCCTGATCCAGGGTGGTGGGTTCGTATGTAGCCACAGGGGTGGAGAGGAGCAGTGATGACAGACACTGATTCCGCCATAAAGAGGAAGACTAAAAGCTAGCTTCACCTCCACTTCGCAGTCCCATTTACACACCATCACCACCCTAAACCACAGCTTTTGGTTTCTTTCCTAAAAGCAGGCATAGCCTAATGGATGGTGGGATGGTCCCTCGGAAAACCAAAATGTTTGCTGACCATAACTTTGTTTTATATGTGATATTTTTGAAAGACAAATACATGGTTCATCTCCCATTCTAAGGAAAATAACTCCGGCAATGGAGAGGAGTGGAGTGGAGAGTGAGTCTTCTCTTCCCAGGCAAATTTTCCTCAGTATCTGCTTCTCCAAGTCCAAAGATCTTAAACTCAGCCAATTCAATAACCCCACTTTTCTTCAGCTTCACTAAGCATTTCCTTTTCCGCCAGGGCTGATGCAATCTAAGGCAGCCAGACTCTCTCCCCTCTCTCCTCTCTCTCTCCTTCTACCCTTCTTTTACCTCTGACCAGCCCATTTCTCTTCTGTTATTCACCCTCTCTTATTTTTCCTACAGTAAAAAAGAATAGGGAAACAAAGAGATCCAAGATAGAAATATTGTTCAACAAGGATCAAAGTAAACAGAATCATTATTTCATAGAATCACCACTTTGTCTGTGGGCAGTGACCATGTTTTTACTAGAGCAAAGAGCACCTAAAGGCAAGACAATATTTTTTATGATCATAGTACCATTCAGTATATATTTCCCAATGAGACTATGAAAAAAATTGACCACCTTAATTCTCCAGTTTCCATTTAAATAATGAGCTTAATCAATCACCAATAAATTCTCTGAGACCATAATTAGATAAAACCGTCAAGATTGTCAGATCCATTCCAAACCTGAATTATTCCTCGCTACTTCCCAACACTGCAACCCTCTAGACATGCAAGAAAAATGAGCCAATAATGAATAGAAAGTCTTCATGGTATGGTTATGCTACAAAGGTGCTAGCTAAATGATACAGGTAGGAAGTTTATTGGGTATTCTGTTAGGTAACTTTCAGAATAAACATGTTTCATTCCACCACTTTTTTATATTTGTAAAACATTTCCTTTGTTTCAGCTAAGTGCTAGGATAGGTTCAAGTTAATTAGGTTGGACACAACCCCTGTCCAACATGAGGCTCACACTCTAAATAGGAAGGAGAACAGGTATTTAACCCCATTTTACAATTGAGAAAACTGAGGCACAGATAAGTTAAGTGACTTGTCCAAGGTCACAAAGCAAGCAATTGGCAGAGGTGGACTTAGAACCCAGTTCCTCTGTTTCACTAGGCCATGCTACTTCTCTGGGTAATCCTTCTAGGGGTAAAACAGCATTGTTGTGAAACAAATAGGATTTGTCCCTACCAATCAATTAATATTTATTGGACATTTACTAATTACAAAGCCCCATACTAAGTGCTTGGCAGAGTACAGTACAATAAGGTTGATAGTCATGATCCCTGACCTCAAGGAACCTACAATCTACCAAAAAGAGATATCTCTTCTGGCCTGGGTAGGATTAAGGACCAACAAAAATTCCTGAAACCTTCCAGTGAGTCTCCTTGCTTCTCCCATCCAGGCTTAGACCTTCCCCAGTCTCCAGCGGGGCAATGGTTCAATATTCTATGCATAAAACAAAGAGTTTACTCCATTGTCCATTTGCTAAAGTATTGCTGGCCTGATTGGTTCCCCTTTGTTGATAGGGTGGAGTGAGGCAGAGCTCTGTGCATCTGGAGTTTCTGGATACGGTGACAGTAATCAGTGCTGGTTGGAATACTGCCAAGTGGACAGCAAGTTGTACTCCAAGCACACCATATAAGCACTCCAGTTATAGGGTTCACAGACCAGCTATGTTTCCTTCTGGGTTGCAAGGAGTCCTAGTGTCTCTGAGCCCCATAGAGACTATGGTTATCTTCAGGAGGCTTATTAATAATAGTGATAATAATAATAATAAGTTTGGTATTTGTTAAGCACTTACTATGAGGGAGATACAAGGTAAACAGGTTGTCCCACATGGGGCTCACAGTCTTCATCCCCATTTTTCAGATGAGGTAACTGAGGTCCAGAGAAGTGAAGTGACTTGCCCAAAGTCACACAGCTGATAAGAGGTGGAGGCAGGATTCGAACCCATGCCCTCTGACTCCGAAGCCCACGCTCTTTCTACTGAGCCACACTGCTTCTCTAATAATAATAATAATGATGGTATATGTAAAACACTTACTATGTGCCAAGCACTGTTTTAAGTACTGGAGTACATGCAAGGTTATCAGGTTGTCCGCTACTTGTATTGATGTCTGTCTCTCCCCCTCTAGACTGTGAGCTCATTGTGAGCAGGGATTGTATCTCTTTACTGATGTATTGTACTGTCCAAAGCACTTAGTACAGTGCTTTGAACACAGTAAAGCTCAATAAATACAATTGAATGAATAGATGAAGGAACGAACACAGTCCCTAACCCAGATGGGGCTCCCAGTCTTAATCCCCATTTTACAGATGAGGGAACTGAGCTCAGAGAAGTGAAGTGGCTTGCCTAAGGTCACACAGCAGACAAGTGGAGGATCCAGGATTAGAACACTTGACCTCCTGACTCCAGGTCCATTCTCTATCCACTACACCATGCTGAGGCTTGGAAGTCCCTGCCAGCTATCAAGTAGGAGAATTCAGTGCTAGCTTTCAACTCTGTGCTGTCAGTGGAGATCCATGTTTGGTATAGGGATCACCAGATGTACACTGGTGCATGACCTAACTTTTATTGGACTAAATCTCAACTCTAGAGCTTGCCAGATAAGACCGTAAACTCCTTGTGGGCAGGGAACATGTCTGCCAACTGTTATATTGTACTCTCCCAAGTAAATTGCAAACGATTCGATGGCATTTGCTGCCGAGGAAGTGCTTAGTACAGTGTGCTTCACATAGTGTTCCATAAATATGGTTGACTGAAAAATGATTTATAACCATCCGCCTGCTTTCTTTGGCATGTGATTCCAGGGAATAATATTCAGTGACTAAGAGTTCCTACTTGAAAGATTCAGAGTCTTTTGATGATGATCTCTGGATTTTGAGTTGAAAGCATTTTCCGGTGATATCCAGGCACCAGCATCCAATTTCCCACAGCAGAATGCACGGAATAAGAGCAAAAAGATTGGACTTCGTGTTCTCCTTCGGCTGAGGATGACATAAAAAGTTCAGAAAAAGTCCTTCAAGGCAAGGTACTACTTACTGATTATGCCTAATTTCCCTCTAGCAAAATGAAATATGCCTTCCTCTCCTTCTCCTTCACCGCCATCTGATAGTGTTTGATAGACCTGTGAAGTGGCTTAGGGTAAGCGGTTGAGATGGCTTGATGGTACTGGGGAGATGACAAATTTGGCAATTAACAGATGAAAGTTTAATCAGGACTAAATTTGAATAGTCAGTTAACTCCCCTCAGCACCGTTCACTGTTCCAAGATAGATGTTATATATCTGAATGTCCCATTTTAGAAGCCTAGTGCATCAGTTGAACCATCTGAGACTCTATTCACACAATTGATATGCATGCGACTCAGGTATTTGAGAACCTCCCCAAGGTCTCCCCTGTGGCATTTAAATGTATTACTCACTTTACAGGAATATTAATCTTTTTGTTTTAAATTTCAGTGTAATGAGGAATATTTTGACTTTTTCAAGGAGATAATGCTGCTCACAATTGTTTCTTTCATTCTAATCATTGCACGTGTAGGCAGTCAAGAGTACAACCCCTTCACACTCTGTGATTTGAGAAATGAGAATTACATTGAGCAAGAAACAAAATTAAATGTTTTCATAACTAAAGCAATAATCAAAGCTGAAATAATCAAAACGGGAATAATAAATAAGGACAAACGATAAAAACGTATAAAATGTAGAGTATTTTATGACTAAATCCACACTGCTAATAATGAAAGCCATAAATTAGAATATAATTGAGGCTCAGGCAGTTTAGCTGTCACTTATTAAAAGAATTAAAATAAGTTTCTTTGACATCCAAGCATGTGTTTTCATTTAGCATCAACATAAACAATCGCATACATATCCATTAAGGTTCTCATAAGAGACTTTTTAAAGAAACAGATTCTTACTATTAGCAAAGCAATGTGGAGATTTAGGGGTTTGCAGTTTTGAATTTGGGATGGCCAAATAAACCAGCTTGCATTAGTGCCAGTGGATAGGGAGATTATGGGGAACATGATCAAACACTAAACTAGAGGCTTCTGAGAAAATTGTCTACCCCACAAAAAGGGTGTGAGAAGAGATCGAGGTAACATGGAGCCAGTGAGGAGAGAGGGTTTAATGATAAAGGAATCATAAAACAAACAAAGAAAAAGCCTTGATCAAATAATTTCTTTGGATAGAATTAGTCGCATGAGAAGAATGTGTGAATCCAAGATCCCAAGTAACTTAATAACTTTGGTAAAGTGAAGTGATGGATGTTAAGTCAGACAGAAGAGCTTCTTTAGGTATGTATGGAAATAGAATTTGGACCAATTTAACATGATTTTTCTGAAATTTGTAGGCTTAACAGCCAGCTCTGCTCTTAGATAATGGCCAATGGAGAGGTGATTCACTTGGAGCATATATACAGCACAGGTCATGCGAAAGAGAGGCAGACTGTAAGCAATCACACATTTCAAATGGCAGCCATAGTCATTAGCTAAAATGAGACAGGAAAATCATTTGGAATCATGTCTCAATCTTTGCAGCAGCACATGTTCACTTCCTTTGAAAGGGATGGACTACTAGAACATGAATGTTATTCCAAGATTAACCTGAACATACTGGGCCAAGGCTTAAGAAAAAGCTTCATTTTTTTCCCAAGTAAAAACGTAAAAATGTCTTTTTGATAGGAGTTGAAGGTGCCTCGCTTAAGGAAATAGCCATTGTTTGGGACACTCCCAAAGCATTGTTTGTGAACCCAGGCCTATGCTTGTTTTTTTTTTTTTTCTACTCTAAAGTCCTTATATAGATACTGGAATCTGAAAAAAAAAAAATAATGACTTCGACATGGACTCTTCACAAACCTTTCCTAAATCAACTGGGAAAGATATTTTCCTCTGGACACCTGGATAATACATCCAAAGATAGTGATAAATGTTTGGATTAACTCCTAACATAAATCAAGAATGTCTTCTTTTTAGCAAGTTTTTCTGCAATGTGTTTACAAATTTGTATTTGTACATTATTATTGGGTATCATAGTCAGTGGAAGTTCATTACGTTGACCACATTTATCAACATCATTTGGGATATGGAATCTTTCTACTAATTCCAAAGATTTCATAAACAGCACAAATGCTTCAAGAAACACATTTTTGGTCCAACACCAAATTCTTTGTGAAATAGAGCTCTGACCAAACAAAAAAGATAGAATGAGGTATATGAGCCTCAGGCAGATGCATTGCTTTACAGCTAAACTCTCCTATGATAGCTTGAGATCATATTATACTCAGTCCAAAATACACAACTTGGAAGAGAATGACCTTGAAGATGATATAACTGTGAAGGCTCATTTGCTGTTGTTGTTTTTTCGCCTCTGCTACTACTTCCCTTCTAGATTTCAAGCTCCTCAAGAACAGGGACCACATATTTCAATCCTACTGGTTATTCATGTGTGTCTTTCAAGCCTTTTGGTTATTCCTGGGTGCCTGAACATCTAAGACGGTACTCTGCACATAGGAAATAAATACTATTGACAATGATAAAGGCATTTCTTTATCCGTGGTTATAATTATGAGTGCAATCCTGAAATGCAGAAAAATTTCCTTCAAGTGATTCCCATAAACAAAAATATTCTTCAGAGACTTCTCAGGGTCTAACCAGTTCCAAAAGCATCTCAACGTGTTGTGGGACTAATAGTGGGGATGAATAAAGGGAGCAAGTCAGGGTGACACAGAAGGAACTGAGAGAAGAGGAAAGGAGGGTTTAGTCAGGCAGGGAAGGCCTCTTGGAATAAGGAGGGTATTTTATCCCCATTCTACAGTTAAGGAAACTAGGACATAGAAGAGTTTCATCAGGCAAAAACTCCTCACTCTCAGCTTCAAGGCTGTCCATCACCTCGTCCTCTCCTATCTCACCTCCCTTCTTTCCTTCTCCAGCCCAGCCCACACCCTCTGCTCCTCTGCCACTAACCTCCTCACTGTGCCTCGTTCTCACCTATCCCGCCATTGACCCCTGGCCCACGTCCTCCCCCTGGCCTGGAATGCCCTCCCTCCGCACAGCCACCAAGCTAGCTTTCTTCCTCCCTTCAAAGCCCTACTGAGAGCTCACCTCCTCCAGGAGGCCTTCCCAGACTGAGCCCCCTCCTTCCTCTCCCTCTGTTCCCCTTCCCCATCCCCCCGCCTTACCTCCTTCCCTTCCCCACAGCACCTGTTTATATGTTTGTACGTATTTATTACTCTATTTTACTTGTACATATTTACTATTCGATTTATTTTATTTTATTTACATGTTTTCTTTTGTTGTCTGTCTCTCCCTTCTAGACTGTGAGCCTGCTTTTGGGTAGGGACCATCTCTATATGATGCCAACTTGTACTTCCAAGTGCTTAGTACAGTGCTCTGCACATCATCATCATCAATCGTATTTATTGAGCGCTTACTATGAGCACACAGTAAGTGCTCAATAAATACAATTGAATGAATGAATGAATGAAAAGTTAAGTGACATACCCTAGGCTACTCAGCAGGCAAGTGGCAGGTTAGAATTGCATTTTCCTCCAAGTCTATATTCATCAAGAGCAACTCATCTCTTAATGGCAGGCTAGACTAGCCAGGCTAGTGTGTTGGTTGCTATTCTCTTTCAGAATTCCTCTACTATCCTATATTATTTGGAGTTTTCTACACTAGGTATTAAAAAATGTCTCTTTCCTCATGGCATGGACCTACCCCATTTTAATTCACACTACAGCTGCTTGGGTATCATGCTGTCATCCATTCTCCCCTCAAGGTTCAGAATTAAAAGAACACTTAAGGACAATTTTGTTTGACAATTAATGAGCAATACATAGCTCTTTCCTCTTCCTGAAAGCACCCTAAGAAAAGGTTGGAAGAACAATTTTCATGACAAGAAGAAATCAAGCAAAGAATGACTTCAGGGAAATATCTTTAGACGTATGCAGGGAAAAAGTCAAAAAAAAATTAAACGCTATATTATGAATACATATCAAATGCCTTTGGAGAGAAAGACTTCAAAAACAATACTTTGAAATGGAAATAGATGACAACAGGCAAACAAACAAACTCTGCTCTTACTCCTCCAGTATGCAAAGCAGTTGATGGGATGAAGTCCTATTCCATCCACTGATTAAACCAGAAAATATTTCCTATTCCTACAGATACACTTAGATTGGTCACAGTGGAAAAAAAGAGAAACACTAAACAGAAGATATACCTCAGAACACGAAATAACAAACAATTTACGGTTGAACATGAGTTTTTTCAAGGCTTTGAGATTAACCAAAGCTTAATAACTGTTTTAAGAGTTTCATTCACAATAGGAACAAAGGGATACTGAATGATTGGACTGAGGTTCATTAAGTGAAAATATTTTAACTATCAGAGAACAAACCATTTAAGGGGAAAACCCCACTATTCCCTAAACCCTTGGTTGCTTTCTAAAGTCAGCCACATGTTTTTCTCAGCAGCTAAATGTATATTATGTACTTCATTTTTTCTCTGATTCTTTCTTTGCCCTCAAACAGAGCATAAAACCTTAAGGCATTGATTATACGCAACCAGCACATTTAGACATTTCGGGCAACATTTGTGCCTAAAAATTATTTTGCATTAATTTTGTGAAAGTGAGACTGTATCAAGAATGGGCCATTTCAAAGCTCACTAGTCTGAAGAACACCACATCCGCAGTGAGTTCTTTGCCTATGTTATGTGTACAAGGGCCCTTCACATAACATAAAGGCTCCATGCAATTATTTTTTCCAGCCATCAGCAATTTGTATACATTAGATATTAAAGCCGCCCTCAGCACATTATGTTTTATAGCTCATCCTCATTAAATTAATCTTCCTCAGCATTTTCACATTTTATGAACCTATGCAGTACTTGATATGCAAAAAAGTTCAGGAAACTGAAGCCTTTCAACATAAAACCTTCTGTAAAATAAGGACTAAATATTATCATAAAAATTCACAATGGAAGGAAAATCCACAAGCTGTATCAATAACCCATTTTAATGTGGAATCAGTAAATTCAATCGTATTCATCAGGCGATTACTGTATTCAGAGCACTGTACTAAGCGCTTTATACTATCATATTTGATGCCTCCCTTGTTCTGCATGCAAACATCCTTGTAGAAAGGGCTTTGTACTTTGGGGTGAAACGTGGAAAATATGCAGAACATAGTAGAAAGTATTTTTCTTAGTCAATCGATTGTATTTATTGAGCATTTACTATGTGCAGAACACAATATACGAGAGTTAGTAGTTACGATTTCTGTTCTCAAAGAGCATATAATAATAGTGATGGTATTTGTTAAGCACTTACTATGTGCAAAGCACTGTTCTAAGTGGTCATCTAGATGGAACTACAGATCTTAAAATATATAAATTATGGATATGTACATAAGTGCCACACACAGTAAGCACTCAATAAATACAATTGAATGAATGAATGCTGTGGAGCTGATGGACAAGGGAATACATGATGCAAATCTAAGCGCAAAACTGACACAGAAGGGAGTGGGAAAAGAGGAAATGAGGGCTTAGTCAAGGAAGGTCCCCTGGGTGACAAGTGTTTTTAATAAGACTTTGAAGGTGGAGAGAGTAATTCTCTGTCAGATATTAAGGGAGGGCATTCCAAGCCAGAGGCAGGATGCGAGTGAGAAGTCTGAGGCAAGATAGATGAGACTGAGGTACAGTGAGTAGGTTGGCATTCTAAGAGTGAAGTTTACAGGCAGGGTAGTAGTAGGAAATCAGGGAATTGAGGTAGGAGGGGGCAAGGTGATTGAGTACTTTGAAGGTAAGGAGTTCTAGAGGAGTGGGGAAACATGGGCAACATTTTTGTAGAAAAATGATCTGGGGAGAAGACTGGAGTGGGGAGAAGCAGGAGGTAGGCAGGTCAGCAAGGAGATCAATGCAGTAATCAAGGATAAATGCTTGGTTTAACATGGTAGCAGTTTGAAGGGAGAGGAAATGGCAGATTTTAGCCATATTGTGAAGGCTGAACTGACATGATTTGGTGACAGATTGAATATGTGTGTTCAGTGAGAGAGATAAGTCCAGGATAATGGCAACATTATGGGCTTGTTAGACAAGGAGAATGGTGGTGCTCTCTACAGGTATCACTGCACTAATTTCATACTTTCAATAAATAAAAGTAATTCAGGATAAGGGGTGATTCGCATACTGGCAGCTTTGGATAAAGAGAGCTGTTTGATTAGATGTTTTAGTAGATGTGACCATTTGACACAATATACTGGTAAATATATTAATGTTGTAGGGGTGTATCCGGCTCCTGTAAATTTGTGTTGGGGTCAATCATGGGACACCCCATATTTGGAGGAGTGGTTGGCCCATACTCCATTCTTGGAGACACTGGGGGCAGCCCGTGATGAAATGCATGACCTGCAGGGACTCCAGCTTTTCGTTTTATGGAGGGTTTTTTTGTGAGTGTGTGTGTGAGAATTCCCCTTCTCTGAACTGCAGTTTTATGCTTGCTTAAGGTTTGATGGTTTCCTATTGCCAGATGCATCTCTTTGGAAATATTTCCTGACAGATTGTCCCAGACTCCTTTTACCCAGGAGGTTCTGATGATCACCTAGAGATCGCTGATTAATTAATAACTGCTTCACTCCGTTGTAACTTTTACAATCAACTTGCTGTTGTGGCTTTGACCATAACTGCAGACACTCATGGGTCTCCATTGTCCTGAGTCCAGCAATCTCAATACACAGAGTACACAGTTGGTGACGTTTCACTGTTATTTCTGTATTTTCCAAGGTCTTAGTACACTGTACCACACCATGTCTGCCTTTTGTTTTGCTTAAGAAAAACAGCATGGCTCAGTGGAAAGAGCGTGGGTTTTGGAGTCAGAGGTCATGAGTTCAAATCCCAGCTCCAACAATTGTCAGCTGTGTGACTTTGGGCAAGTCACTTCACTTCTCTGTGCCTTAGTTCCCTCATCTGTAAAATGGGGATTAAGAGTGTAAACCCCACGTGGGACAATCTGATCACCTCGTATCCCCCCAGCACTGACAACAGTGCTTTGCACATAGTAAGCGCTTAACAAATACCATTATTATTATTATTATTATTATTATTATTATTTTGTCCTATCTGTAATTTATTTCAGTGTCTGCCTCCCCCTCTAGACTATAAACTCCTGTGGATAGGGAAATGCTGTATTTTACTCTTCCAAGTGCTCAGTACTCTGCGCTCAGTGTACAACAGTACAGTGCTCTGCTAAGCACTTAGTAAATACCATTGATTGATTCCAATGGATGTTCAGCAAATGCTATTACTGCTGCTGCTACTACTACTACTTACCCTCTCAGAGTCGCACCTGGAGAGTTTCCAGTACTCTACCAGTCTCGACTTTGGAAGGGAGAGTCAAGCAGAGGCCTACCCATTCCATGCCTAGCTTGGCCAGTGGCTAGCAAGTGGAAAGCAAGCTGCTATAAGTCAAGACTCCCCTATGCTCGGCAGCAGTAGCATGGAACAGAGTTGAAGGTGGACTGCGTGGAATGAGGGAATGGTAAATTACTTCCATATTTTTACCAAGAAAACTCTGTGGATATGCTACCAGAACGATTGCAAATGGATTTGGAGCATTAGGGAGAGATGTGTCCATGGTGTCGCTATAGATTGGAGACGACTCAACAACATAAGAAAAAAAAAGTCCTGGCTCCACCACTTGTCTTCTCTGTGGCCTTGAGCATGCCACTTAACTTCTCTGGGCCTCAGTTCCCTCATCTGTAAAATGGGGATTAAGACTGTGAGCCCCACGTGGGTCAACCTGATGATCTTGTATCTACCCCAATGCTTAGAACAGTGCTTGGCACATAGTAAGTGTTTAACAAATACAGTTAATACTATTACTACCACCACCACAGAAGTGGGAATAAGACTTTTTTTATGGAATTCGTTAAGTGATTACTTTAATAATAATGATGGCATTTATTAAGCGCTTACTATGAGCTAGGCACTCTACTGAGTGTTGGGGTAGATAAAAACTAATCAGACTGAACCAAGTCCATGTCTCACATGGGGTTCACAATCTAAATTTCCATTTTAAAGATGAGATAACTGAGGCCCAGGGAAGTGAAGTGACACACCCAAGGTCACACAGCAGACCAGTATCATAGCCGGCATTACAATCTAGGTCCTTCTGAGTCCTAGTGCCCATACTTGATCGACATAGCCATGCTTCTACATGGTTCCTCACACTCTAGGAACTCACAATCTAAGAAATTAATGGCAGAGAGGAGAGTTGTGTCAGATGCATAAGGAGTGATGAAGCAAAACATTAAAATATAAAAGACTAGGAATTTGTGAATTTAAACAAATCCTTTTTTCTTACTTTCCCAGGATTTCAGAATAAGCTAGGGACTTCCCCTTGATTCATGAGGGGGATTCCTTCTAGGAGTTCACACCTAGTGTAATACTAGCACTGTTTATTCCACCACTGAAATTTTAGCATGAAAGATTGATACATTATTGGCATCTCCATTGGGTATTAAGAAAAATGCTGTTCTAAACAAGCCTGGAATAGAATCAGCTATGAATTGAAATCATACTGTTGCATTCATTACCCTCTGGGAGAGCAATTATTCACAAATTGGATTACCAGCTGTGTTTTACAAGATTCTCAATTCCAATATACAACTTTTTAATTGCGTCCTCAGAGATGGAAAAGCCGAGATCCACAGAAGCATATTTGACTCCTCTTGCTCCTACTCACCGTCTTCAGCTCCTCTTTCCCACACAGCCTTACAGAGAAGCAGCCTAGTGCAGTGGATACAAGTACGGGCCGAGAGTCAGAAGGTCACGGGTTTTATTCCCGGCTCCTCCACTTGTCTTCTGGGTGAACTTGGGCAGTCTACTTGACTCCTCTAGGCCTCAATTATTCATTCATTCATTCAATCGTATTTATTGAGTGCTTACTGTGTGCAGATCACTGTACTAAGCGCTCGGGAAGTACAAGTTGGCAACATATAGAGACGGTCCCTACCCAACAATAGGCTCACAGTCTAGAAGGGGGAAACAGACAACAAAACAAAACATGTGGACAGGTGTCACATCCTCAAAATAAATAGAAGTAAAGCTAGATGCGCATCATTAACAAAATAACTAGAATAGTAAATATGTACTATAAAATAAACATAGTAATATAGTAATAAATCTGTACAAACATATATACAAGTGCTGTAAGGAGGGGAAGGAGGTAGGGTGGGGGGATGAGGAGGAGGAGAGGAAAAGGGGGGCTCAGTCTGGGAAGGATTCCTGGAGTAGGTGAATTATCTCATCTGTAAAATGGGGATTGAGACTGTGAGTCCCACGTGTGACAAGGACTGTGTCCAACCCAATTGGCTTGTACCCCTCCAGTGCTTAGTACAGTGCCTGGCACATAGTAAGCGCTTAATAAATACCGTTATTATTATTATAACAACCAACTTTGATGCTGTTGTTGGTTTTCACATAAGATCATAATTATGTTTCTCCAGGTCCTCATTCCCAGTTTTTTCCTACTCTCAAGAGGCCATTTATTCCTCTCCAAAGAATCCAGGAACTGTTTGGTCCCTTTCTGATCATTTCGACTTTCACTGAGCCATGCATTTTCTTTGGGTGGCACCTACAGAAGGGAAGCTGTTTTCTTCCTCTTCTCCCCCAAATTTTCAAAGTGCAAAGTACCCGATAATTGCCTCTCAATGAAGCCTAATAAGGATTGATTGGAGGTGGTATAATCCTTGTGATTTATAATAATTATTAAAAATAGTAATCATAATCAATCATGTTTATTGATAACAATAATAATAATGTTGGTATTTGTTAAGTGCTTACTATGTGCAAAGGTAGATACAAGGTAATCAGATTGTCCCACATGGGGCTCACAGTCTTCATCCCCATTTTACAGATGAGGGAACTGAGGCCCAGCTAAGTTAAGTGACTTGCCCAAAGTCACACAGCTGATAAGCGGCAGAGTAATAATTCGAACCCATGACCTCTGACTCTTAAGCCCATGTTCTTGCCACTAAGCCATGCTGCTTCCCTAATCTCATAGTAATTGATCACTTACTGTGTGCTGAGCTCTGTACTTTTTGGAAGAGTACAACTTAATAGAGTTGATAGATTAATTTCCTGCCCACAAATGAGCTTACAGTCTAGAAGATAATGATTTAATGATTCTATTTATTAAGCACTTATTGTGAGCTAAGCACAGTACTATATCCTGGGGTAGAGACAAGATAATCAGATTGGGCAAAATCTCTGTCCCCAGTGGACTCACATTCTTAGAGTTGTAAGAGACCAGATATTCTAGCCCCATTTTACTGATGAGAAACCTGAAGCACCTAGAATTTAAATGACTTGCCCAAGGTCATACTGCAGGCCAGTGGCAGAATTAGGACTAGAACCAGTCTTCTCACTCCCATCACCATGTTCTTTCCATTAGGCCGGGCTGTCTTCCCAGTATAAGTGAAGTATCTTTAAGCCACCATTTGAAGCACTGGATTGGTCTGAAGCACTATCAAGTATGTGAAAGTGGTATTCAGTATCTTAATCTTATCCAGAATTTTTTATTCTACATTTCACTAAATTTAGCAAATGCATTCTGCCTCTAGGAAAATCTATTGTTCTTTCTGATTGACTAATTTAGGACACAAATCCTTCCTCAGCTGCTGCTGCTGCCTAAATTCTATTCCTGATGGCACCACAATGAGGGTAAATGTTTGTTAAACTCGGGTCTGAATAGATCTCTTTGTAAGTGTCATTTTTCCAAATAAATACATTATAGAAATTCTTTTTTTATTGCTCATTAGAAGATATTTCAAAATTTGAGCAAATAGCACAACCCCAAGCCATAAATATTTTTGGATGATTATAGTGCTGAAAAAGTGGAATTCAGGAGGCTTTGCCTTCAGAAGCCTAAGCTATTTTCTTTAGCCACCAGAAAAGCAAGTGACACTGAGGCAATAGTGGATTCACAGAAAATTCAACTCAGTTGCCTATTGGTCTCCTGTAGATCCGAGGCTGTTTCTGTGCTACCCAAACTCCCTGGGATTGGGATGGGATCAATCCTCTCTGTGATTTTTATTGTATCCCTGAAACTCATGAAAAGCTTGGTGTATTGAGACATGGGGGTTGTCATAATAATGGCATTTATTAAGCACTTACTGTGCAAAGTACTGTTCTAAGCGCTGGGGAGGTTACAAGGTGATCAGGTTGTCCCACAGAGGGCTCACAGTCTTAATTCCCATTTTACAGATGAGGTAACTGAGGCCCAGAGAAGTGAAGTGACTTGCCCAAAGTCACACAGCTGACAAGTGGCAGAGCTGGGATTTGAACCCATGACCTCTGACTTCAAAGCCTGTGCTCTTTCCACTGAGCCACACTGCTTCCCATGCTGTCATCCAGATTGCCCCACTAAGGCTCTGGTCACTGAGCTGTGGATCCAGAATTAGGAACTCAGTGGCCAGAATCCCTGCATGATCAATCAATCAATCAATCAATGGCATTTATTGAGCACTTACTGGGTGCAGAGCACTGTACTGAAAGCTTGGGAGGGTACACTAAAACAGAGTTGGTAGACACACCCTATCCACAACGAGCTTTTTGGACCTGAGTTCAGGGATCAAATTCAATCTCCAGGGATCAAACAGGACCACGCAACCCCTCTCTGCCTCCTCTGAAAGCAGCATGGCCTAGAGAATACAGCACAGGCTTAGGAGTGAGAAAGAGCTGGGTTCTAATCCCAGCTCCAGCTCTTGTCTGCTGTGTGACCTTGGGCAAGTCACTTCACTTCCCTATGCCTTAGTTACCTCATCTGTAAAATGGGGATTAAGACTGTGAGCCCCACGTGAGATAGGGACTGAGAACAACTTGATTTGCCTGTATCCCCCCAGCTTTCAGTACAGTGCTGGCTTGTAGGCTTGTAAGAGCTTAACAAATAGTACAATTATTATTATTAATAATAATTATAAATAATGCCCCAGTCCTGCTTGGTTCCAACTTGAATCCAAGAGGATATGAATGGCATGACTGACTCTCTGGAAGGTTTCCTAAGTTTGCTACACATTGCAGAGTAATCAAGCTCAAGCTACTGTCCCTTAGGTGGTGGGGAGAGGGGAGTCTCATCAAATCGGTATACCATATGTTCGGACATTAGATCGCTGCAGCTAGAAGATTCATAAATCTCACTTTTCACAGCAATGCCCCCAAACTCTATCGTATCTATCTCATCTTGACTGGATAATCTCCTTAAAAAGAAATGCATGCAACTCCATCCATTAAAGAAGCATGTGCAATGACCAATTGGTCATGGTTACTAGAGCCCTTATATTCTTTTTTCCAGATACAAGTGTGTAGAGTTCTTATTCTTCAATGGGAAATCCAGAGTTTTCCCTCTGCCTTTTAATGAAGTGGAAATCTCGGCTATTATGTTGATATTCATTCCTAATCGGTACCCAGGTGGTTGAATGAAAAATCATTCCAGTGAGGAATCATCATAATCTGTGAGATGACTTGAAGTTTACAAAATGCCTGTCTTGATTCTGCTGTTTCCACTCGTCCAGAAAAAGCTGTCTGATCCTTAACTCATTTCAAGCTCATTTGAGATATGAGAACAAATTTTCTGCACTGAGGGTCTAACCTTTTAAAATATGCAGTTAATGAAAAACCCTTGGCTTTTCCTCACTGACTTACTTTATTACCTACTTCACAATATCCTCTTTCTTCAGGAAAGAATACTAGGGTTTGGGGTAATTTTTATCAGAAGTTTAAAAGTCGCTTTCCAGGAGATTTCTATCCACTTTATTCTACCTTTTTTAGGTGCCTCTTTTCAGGTTTGCCTTTGTAGCCTAAGTCTGTCTTTCGAGTTTGACCACTAGTGTATTCTCCTCTGAGTGGCCTCTTTAATGAACCTTGTAAAACATTCTTGGCAGCTCACTGGGAAAAATCAGGGGTTTCACTTACATGGAGTTGCAAATTATCCTACTTGCTAAGTTCTCAGATATCCATCTTTCTGATTTAATTATTGGTGCTGGTTCTCATTCAGGGGGCAGTAACAATGCTTGGCTTGCGTTGACTATTGGCTAAAATTGATTCTCACAACTTTTTATCACTATAATTAATGAAAAATCTGCTATACTACTCTAACCTATGTCAACCGATCTATTACCAAGGCTCTTAAGAGTATTAGCATGTGTAAATCTAGCCAGGACTATAAGTCTTAAACCTAAAGGTGAACACATTAAGGAAACCAGAAGATGTCTGTAGTCAAGTATTGTTAGCACAGAGCCGTAGATATTAAACAGCCGCTGTGGACTTCTCTGCCCTCTTTCCTGTTTCATTCCCTCTTCCTTTCTATTCACCCTGCAATGTCATACTCGCCAGCAAAGACATGAAGCAGAAGAAATAGAGCCAAAGCAAAGGTATCCTGTTCATCTCAAAATTGCTGCCTTCGCGTTTATCACAAGTGACCAGTGATTCTCTTGGCTCCTGGGCAGTGATTGGACTTCCATAAAACTTCTGGTACCATTATGGGATTGTTTCCTCTATCAGACAAATTAAATCATGTCTTTACCCCAACATGTAGCACAAAGAATGTGTGTAATACATGCCATAATAATCATTAATAATATTGATCAGATGAAAAGAGAAATTCTTCACATGAATAAGTGATAGAGTTTCTGTTCCACATGGGACTCACAGCCAAAGTTGGAGGAAGATACGCATCTCATCCTATTTTACAAATAAACCAAAAAGAGTCAGAGAAGTTAATTAATCAATTCAATCATATTTATTGAGCTCTAACTGTGTGCAGAGCACTGTACTAAGTGCTTGGAAAGTACAGTTCAGCAATAAAGAGAGACAATCCCTGCCCACAATGGGCTTACAGTTTAGAAGGAGGGAGACAGACATCAAAACAAATTAAGCGACTTGTCCAAAGTCACAAAGCCGGCAAATGGCAACTAAGTCTTTGGATTCTCAGGCCCGTGTCCTGCTGCCTAGACTCACTGCTTCTCCACAAAATGGACACACAATGATTGCCATTAAGGCCAGCCATCACATCCTTCGAAGGATTCAGATCCCATTTACAGAGCTACAGTAAAGGATTAATTAATCCATCATTAGCCTGAACCAATAATGGCAGCCCTTATATTTTAATGTAACTATGATATGTCTCCTAACTGTAAAACAATAAGAGTAAAAGATAATCCTGATCTCCTTTCAAATCCTTTACCCATTGTCTCTCAAAGCCAGATACTGTGTAATAACTGATTAAATCTATGTGATGTACAGCAGTAACAAAGATTGGAGACCAGTAGGTGTGAGGAACAGTACTAATGTTCAGGGAACCTATTGGCCATAATATACTCAGGTGGAAAATGTAGGCTATTTATTTTGTTAATGATGTGCAGATAGCTTTAATTCTATTTTTTTCCGTAGATTTTGGCACCTGTCTACATGCTTTGTTTTGTTGTCTGTCTCCCCCTTCTAGACTGTGAGCCCATTGTTGGGTAGGGACTATTTCTGTATGTTACCGACTTGTACTTCCCAAGCGCTTGGTACAGTGCTCTGCACACAGTAAGCACTCAATAAATATGATTGAATGAATGAATGAAATATTAGTATTAAATACAAGAATAGTTGAGTCTTGGTTGCTATTCCTATATTATTGCCATAGGTAAAATAAATAAAAAAATATTCTTGACTAATGAAAGTTCAGAATGGCTCAGGCTGATTGTTCTTGAATGGGTTTCTCTTCCACACATTGTAAACTCCTCAGTAGTGGGCATGTTTGGAAGAGAATTTTGCTCAGATTAATTCCCATTTTAATTCTGTCATTTCAAATATACATTCACCAAAGACGATTTATCTGCTGTCCATTTTGATACACCAGGGAGGTGTGGGAGAGAGGAGAGGAGGGTGGCTGCAGGTAATTCTGGAATAATAGACACATTGCCTAGAAAACAGACTAGACGATTGCATGTACAGTTCAGTTTACCCACTACTGAGATGTTGGCGAGAGGTAAAGAAATATGGTATAAGATGCAATAAGATTCCTGAACCGTCACTGCCCCCCCCACCACTTTTCCATATTAGTGCAGCTTTCACAACGAGGGTTGCATGGCAAAGGAAAGGCCTAAATCAACCCTAAAAACACTAACACCTTAGCACCACTTCATTAGTTTCTCTCTCTTTGGTGATAGAGCCCAGGGAATGTGTCTGTTATATTGTTGTGTTGTACTATCCCAAGCACCTAGCACAGTACCGTGCATGCAGTAAGCCATCAATAAATATGACTGATCGACTGCTTGCTTTAAATGAAACATCAGCAATTGGTCGATTGAATGATTATCAAGTTATACTTGATAAATAATACCTAGAAGGAATATTTTGCTCTAGATGAGTGGACACTGAATCATGAATAAAAAGAGCATGATAATCATCTAGCTGATGTTTCAGCTACTTGCCAAATCTCTTTATTTTCATAAACAATGTTAAACCCCCTTGGAGAGAAGGGTCTCAGAGTACCCAAAGGAAAGCCAATGGATTAGAAAAACTTGACTAGGAAAGACTGCTACATCTGGGATCCACAGGGGACAATCTGATTTCAAACCTCTCAATATAGACTCCTTGAGGACCAGGACGTAATCTAATCAAGAAAATGAACCATTAGTGGTTAAAGAACAAACCTTAAAATAATCCGATGTCAATACAATTTCATATTTTTACAGTCATGCATAATTCAGGCATGAGGGAATATGCAAACATGAAAATTTTTCCAGATGTGGGTTGCATTACCAGGGCTCTTCCAACTCTGCCACCTCTCACAGTTCAACTAGGTACGTGATTCAGTCATAAGAAAGCAGTCCGCTCCCAGTAATTACAGGGGTGCCAGCCTAGTACTTCCAATTGGCACAAGATGAATATTCATTAGTGAAAAAGAATGTAAAAATGAACAATTTACAACCGATGGTTCAGGTTGAAGTTGCAATTGGTGATAGATAAGAATGATATTTGTTAAGTGCTTACTATGTGCCAACCACTGTTCTAAGCACTGGCATAGATACAAGGTGATCAGGTTGTCCCACTTCGGGCTCACAGTCTTAATCCCCATTTTACAGATGAGGTAACTGAGGCACAAAGAAGTGAAGTGACTTGACCAAGGTCACACAGCTGATCAGTGGCGGAGCCGGGACTAAAACCCATGACCTCTGAACCCCAAGTCTGGGCTCTTGCCACTAAGTCACGTGAAAATTTAAGAATGAATTAGGTAAAAGCTTGAATGATAAGAATCAAATGTCTTGCAAAGAAATACAGAAAAAAACTTTAGACTCTATTTTATTCTCCACTAGAATGGAAGCTTCTGGTGGGCAGGGAATGTGTCTCCTGCTTGTTTCATTCTTTCTAAGCACTTAGTACGGTGCTTTGCATCCACCTGGTATCCAGCACAAGGGCACGTTGTTTCAAAATACACTTTGGCATTAATCATCTGGTTATTTCAGATCAGATATCTGCCCTCTCTCCTCTGCCCTTCAAAGTACAGAGTGATGTGCCTGCCTACGGCCAGCTGAATTCTGGTTGAAAAAATTTCACATTTGCACCTGCTCTGTCTGAACAGCTCTACCATTATCTAACTCATTAGCCAGCTAATGAACAGCAACTTGCAACTCGCACGTTTTGTCAGAATGGAGCCCTGAAGGGCTGGGAAACACTGGGTAATGTTCCAGGAGCTGCGCTGGGATTGCCAATGACGGTTTCTCATTCATGCCTCCTGATGGATCCACAGCCAAGCCCAACTAACCATTGCCAAAAAACAATTTCTTGCTAAGAATAAATACGTGTGCCCCAAATTGAGACTGAAGTGTAACTGCGTGGCCTAATGGGAAAAGCACATCCAGGGAATATGGACATCTAGGTTCTCCGCCCCTTGCTTCATGTGTGACACTGATCAAGTCGCTTTGTGTCTATGCCTCAGGTTCTTCATCTGTAAAATGGGAGTGAAATAGATTTTCTCACTTCCTTTTAGGCTGGGAGCCTCATCCAGTGGAAGAACTGCATTGCATCTGCCTATAGTGTGTCTACTTCAGTCTTTAAAGCAGCATGGCTCAGTGGAAAGAGCATGGGCATTGGAGTCACAGGTCATGGGTTCAAATCCCGGCTCATCACCCTGGCCTGGAATGCCCTCCCTCCCATCATCCGCCAAGCTAGCTCTCTTCCTCCCTTCAAGGCCCTACTGAAAGCTCACCTCCTCCAGGAGACCTTCCCAGACTGAGCCCCCTCCTTCCTCTCCCCCGTCTCCCCCTCTCCATTCCCCCCACCTTACCTCCTTCCCTTCCCCACAGCACCTGTATATATGTATGTATGTTTGTACGTATTTATTACTCTATTTATTTTACTTGTACATATCTACTATATTTATTTTATTTTGTTAATATATTTGGTTTTGTTCTCTGTCTCCCCCTTCTAGACTGTGAGCCCACTGTTGGGTAGGGACCGTCTCTACATGTTGCCAACTTGTACTTCCCAAGCGCTTAGTATACTGCTCTGCACACAGTAAGTGCTCAATAAATACAATTGATTGATTGATTGATTGATTGTCAGCTGTGTGACTTTGGGCAAGTCACTTAACTTCCCTGTGCCTCAGTTCCCTCATCTGTAAAATGGGGACTAAGACTGTGAGCCCCACGTGGAACAATCTGATCACCTTGTATCTAAACCAGCGCTTAGAACAGTGCTTGGCACATAGTAGGCACTTAACAAATACCATCATCATCATGGCTTAGTTGAAAGGGCATGGGCCTGGGAATCAGAAGGACCTGTGTCTGCTGTGTGACCTTGGGCAAGTCACTTCACTTCTCTGTGCCTCAGTTACCTCATCTGTAAAATGGGGATTAAGACTGTGAGCCCCAAGAGGGACAACCTGAATATCTTGTATCTACCTGGTGCTTAGAACAGGTGTTGGAACATAGTAAGTGCTTAACAAATACCATAATAATTACTATTATTATGTTTGGCACCCAGGACGCACTTTAATACTACGCTACTACTAGAATTAGTGTTCTTGTTATTACTATCATTTCTCAAAGTAACAAAACGTCCAAAAAAGTCTGCCAAAGGATAATTCACAAAAAAGAAGGGAAATCTGTAGCTTGGTATTAACAGTCATAAATCAATAATTCCATAATAATTTTGCATGTTCAAAAAGCCACTGTCACCCTCTTGCACTTAATGGACTTCTAATACCGTTTTTAAAAGTTCCATCATTTGTAACGTCTCCTGTCACCAGCTAAGAAATATTAAATATACATTTCTACACCCAACTAAGCATATTGATTAGTGGCTTTGGGCAACTTGACAACTCTGTGCTCTAAAATATCCATTGGTAAAAGGGGATATTCAACAAGATATAACTTACTGGGTGTTCTTTGCCTATTAAGCAATGAATAATTACTCAGAACTAAGAAGTTCAATAGAAACACCAAGAAGGAAAAGAAAAAATTCCCAATCAGTACTTTGAAAAAATAGTGGTGAAGTAGATGTACTTTATTCTACGTACTAGAAAAGATTTTAAATTGAATTTAACTTACTGAAGAACGTAGAAGAAAAAAGCACGTTTTTAAATCTCTAGTAACTTCTCTTCCAAAACTGCTTTTTACAGTTCCTACAGTAAACAAAGTAGAAGTAACCCACTTCAATTCCAATAAACCCTTATCTTTCTCCATTAAGAAGGCTGAATGGCTTTTCTGTCTCTATATGTCAGATGATAATAACCAGACTCTTCTGAAATAAGCTTTTAAGCATGAAAACAACTTAAAAACAGCCTTGCTGTTTGGAGATAAGCTTTTAAGAAAAGGAAATGAGTGAATTTTTGATAGTGTATATGGCTGGCTTCAAAAGCAATAGTGACCTTTAGGATGTGCAAAACAACAATGAAATCGGAGTGATACTGTGAAGTTTACTCGGAAAAGTGACCATTCTTTGGAATAAACATAAAATTTAATATCTGACTAATGCTACAGAATAAACGGTTGGTAGCTGCTTTAATATTCAAACTCAAGAACCTAGAATCTTTAGAGTAGACTTTTCGTACATCAGATGATCCATGGATACTTTGCCATGAAGTTCATACTTTTCAATAATTAGAGTGCTATGTTCTAATGTCTCTTTAACTCAACTGCATTGTACCATAGCAGGAGTTCCAAGTGAGCAAAACCTTGGTTTCCAGAATTACATCACATATCTTTCTTTCTTTTTAAATTACATTTGCACTGAAGTTTCCAGAATTGAAACCTAAAATATACTCTTTACACAAGGAGAAATCTCCTGAGAAAAACTGATCCAGATGTCCCAATTTTGGGGAGTAAAATTAAAGGTCTAGATCGATTTTTATCTATGCTTAAGGTCTAGCTTCCCCCTGTGTGTACCCTTGTGGTACTAAAATTTCAATATAAAAGAAAGAGCTGTTTTGTACTTCCTGCTTAGTTGTGGGCAGGAAACCTGTCCACCAACTCGGTTGTATTGTATTCTCCCAAGCACTTCATACAATGTTCTGCACATGGTAAGCTCTCAATGAATATCACTGATGACTACATTTGTAACTGCCCGTGATGTTACCAGGGCCTGTTCCCTTTCAGAAATCCACTTCAGGTAGGGAAGGGGGGGTTTGGATACCTAAAGGATCAGCAGCAATGACTAAGAAAAGAAAACTGCAGCCACTTGGAAAATTTTGCCTCTAATCCCAGATAGCCCAGGACACTGGCTCCTTGGATGCCTTAGATGGAAATTCAGCCCCATCCCCAAAGAGTAAGACTCAAATTATATTGTGGCTAATATGAAATATGTTTCCTTACCCACAGCAGGACAAAGTGAATAAACATTTCATACGTGAAAACACAGTCTTTCATTTAACAAAGCAAATAAACCACTCTGACCACAAAACCATGCTGGGTATTCTCCATATCGCTAAGCTAAATGAATCAGCACTAAAGTGGAAAAAAGACCATCATAAGGTAGAATAGTTTTCTGGCACTTGGATGCTTTTTGTTTCCTTCTCATTTGAGGCCTGCTGCTGAAGATATTTGTTAAATCATCACTCTCTGAGTCCTCATGAGTCACATTTGGGGACCTGTTTGTAGAGCCATCATTACACACCCTTCCTTGAATATTTCAGTAGGTTTCTTCAAGGAAAATGTTCTAGAATGTCTCACCCTGATCCCTGCAATTGCTACAGTTGAGGCGACAGAGGTCTGGGGTGGCCTGTACCTTAAGGGAAAGGATAAAAGTCTCTATTTTTCCCATGAAGGAGAAGGTGGTTGTTAGTTTCCAAAAGAATTTGAAAGCTTGTAACCAGGAAGACCTGGTGGGCCTTGTTAATAATTGTGGTGTCTGTTAAACACTTACTGTGTGCAAAGCAGTTTTGTTTTGTTGTCTGTCTCCCTTCTAAACTGTGAGCCCGTTGTTGGGTAGGGACCATCTCTATATGGTGCCGACTTGTACTTCCCAAGTGCTTAATACAGTGCTCTACACACAGTAAGCGCTCAATAAATGCGATTGAATGAAGGAATAAAGCAGTAAGCATTGGGGTAAATATAAAATAATCAAGTTGGAAAGTCACTGTCCCAAATGGGGCTCACAGTCTAAATCAGAGGGAGAGCATGTACTCAATCCCTGTTTTACAAATGAGGAAATAATAATAATGGTGTTATTTGCTAAGCACTTATGATGTGATGGGGTAGATGCAAGCAAATCAGTCCCTGTCCCCTGTCTCACGGTCTTAATCCCCATTTTGCAGATGAGCTAACTGAGGCACATAGAAGTGAAGTGAGTTGCCCAAGGTCACACAGCAGGCAAGTGGTGGAGCTAGGATTAGAACCCAAAACTGTATATTCTTTAGATAGCCCTCTACACAAAGACAGATGGCAAATCTGAGAAGCAGCATGGCTCAGTGGAAAGAGCCTGGGCTTTGGAGTCAGAGGTCATGGGTTCAAATCCCAGCTCCACCACTTGTCAGCTGTGTGAATTTGGGCAAGTCACTTAACTTCTCTATGCCTCAGTTACCTCATCTGTAAAAATGGGGATTAAAACTGTGAGCCCCCCATGGGACAACCTGATCACCTTGTAACCTCCCCACTGCTTAGAACAGCGCTTTGCACATAGTACACACTTAATAAATGTCATTATCATTATTACCATTATAAATATGAAGGAACTGGCCCATTGGTTGAGGGATGGGATTGTATCAACTAACTCTATTGTACTCATGATTTGCTCAGTGCTCTACAAAGAGTAAGTGCACAATAAACATGATTGATTGATTGATTGATTGAGACATTCCATAATGTTTACTAGTATCTTTAACCTCTTATTCTTTTATGGTATTCGTTAAGCACTTACTATGTGTCAAGCACTTCATTCATTCAATCATATTTATTCATTCATTCAATTGTATTTATTGAGCACTTACTGTGTGCAGAGCACTGTACTAAGTGCTTATCTGCATAACGGGGGTTAAGATTGTAAGCCCCATGTGGGACATGGACTGCATCCAACCAGATAAACGCATATCTACCCCAGTGCTTAGAGCTGTGACTGGCACATTGTAAGTGCTTAACAAATACCATAAAAAAGCACTGTTTTTAGTAGTGGGGTAGATACAAGTTTATCTGGTTGGACATAGTCCATGTCCCACATGGGTCCATGGTCTAAGGTGGAGGGAGGAGAATTTAATCTTCATTTTACAGATGACGTGACGAAGGCCCAGAAAAGTTTAGTGACTTGCCCAAAGGTACAAACCAAGCCAATCTGTAAAGGTGAGATTAGAATACAGAGCCTCTACTCCCAGACCCACGCTCTTTCTACCATGGTGAAATGGACAGAGCACGAGCCTGAGAGTAAGAAGGAAATGTGTTCTAATCACAGCTCTGCCACTTGTCATTCATTCATTCATTCAATCGTATTTATTGAGCGCTTCCTATGTGCAGAGCACTGTACTAAGCGCTTGGAGAGTACAGGTTGGCAACACATAGAGACGGCCCCTACCCAACAGTGGGCTCACAGTCTAGAAGGGGGAGACAGAGAACAAAACAAAACACATTAACAAAATAAAATAAATAGAATAAATATGTACAAGTAAAATAAATAAATAGAGTAATAAATACATACAAACATATATACGTATATACTTGTCAGCTGTGTGGCCTTGGGCAAGTCACTTCTCTGGGCCTCAATTACTTCATCTATAAAATGGGGGTTAATAATGATGATGATATTTGTTAAGCGCTTACTATGTGTTCTAAGCAGTGGGGATTTTACAAGGTGATCACAGGGGGTTCACAGTTTTAATCCCCATTTTACAGATGAGGTAACTGAGGCACAGAGAAGTTAAGTGACTTGCCCAAAGTCACACAGCTTGAGCCTTAGGCAGGACAAGGATGCTATCCCACCTGAGTTCCTTGCACTCACCCCGGCACGTAGTACAGTGTTCGGCAAATAGTAAGCACTTAATAAATACCAGAATCACTATTAGTAGTACAAGTATAAGCTACTTCCCCACCCTTCCCATATTCTTGGTCATTGGGAGGGAAAGAGAGGATGTACAAACTATGGTTGATGCCCCAAGGCCCAGTTTTCCACAAAATGAATATAGTCAACCTTGAAAACATCATGCGTCATGTAGGAGTGCTTAAATAGCAATTTAGCAGATAGAGATCAGAAGGCCAATTTCCCTTGCTAGAAAAAATAGGTTTCCAGCTGGGGTCTCCAAAGCTGAGGCCACAAGGGAATGTGGAAAACTGAGAAAGCACCAAGTCACAAAGCTTTTGAGAGCCAGAGTCCATGGAGGAGACACCACTGCCACATAACTCCCCAGTGTCACCTGGGGAAGCAGGGAAAGCAGAAGGAAAAAGGGCAGCCTATGTGCCCTCAGCTATTCCTCTATCAGAGCATGGAGGCCAAACAGTTTCACAGAGAAGACACTGGGTTCCCTCTCTTCTTGATCTGATAGAGTATGGCCCTGGGAGTCAGAAGACTGGTTTGTAATCCTGGCTCCTCCACTTGTCGTCCGTGTGACCCTGGGGAAGTCACTTCTCTCTGCCTCATTTACCTCATCTGTAAAATGGGGACTAAGATTGTGTGCCCTATGTTGGGCAGGGACTGTGCCCAACCCATTTTGCTTGTATTCACCCCAGTGCTTAGTACAGTGCCCAGCACATAGTAAGCACTTAAACATCACAGTTACTATAATTATTATTATTGTTCTGCTCCACTGGGGCACGCAGAAGGTGAGGAACAGCTAATGCTGCAAACTCTTAAGATGTTCAGGAGGAGGACTGTGAATGCCAGACTTGCTTGCTTGGCTCAGTGAGGAGCCTGAAAGCTGCTCCTTTAGCCCTTTAACCTATTACATATAACCTATACATATAACCTATTACATATAATCTATAACCTTTACACATTAAAAACTTCCTCACAAAATGACATGCCTAAAGTAGTTCCCCAAAATGACCACCCACCGAATTGAAATCGATATTTCAATAATAATAATAATAATGGCATTTATTATGTGCTCATTATGTGCAAGGCACTGTTCTAAGAGTTGGGGAGGTTACAAGGTGACCAGGTTGTCCCACGTGGGGCTCAGTCTTCACCCCCATTTTACAGATAAGTTAACTGAGGCACAGAGAAGTTAAGTGACTTGCCCAAAATCACATAGCTGACAAGTGGTGGATCTGGGGTTTGAACCCATGACCTCTGACTCCAAAGCCCGTGCTCTTTCCACTGAGCCACGCTGCCTCTTTTGTTTCAACCAGGAATATACCCCGTAAAAGGAAACCTTGACTATCTATCCCTTCAATTTTAGCATTGTGACTGAAGTTTGTGAAGGCTGCCCTTTGATCTGATCCACTCAAGAAGCATATTTAGCTGTGCAAACATGTCAGAAGAAATGAACGAGCTATTGTACAATATGTCCATTTAGTTAACAGCTGTTATAGGCTGCCTTCATGCTGAAAAGCTTGCAAAGATGATGGGCTTCCGGGTAATTTCCCACAGATAAAAGGAGGTATTTAGATCTGCATAAAGCCTAGAACCAAGTGCTGTGCTCCAGGAACGTAGTCATAAATGAAAATGCTGGATCATAAAAATCTAATTTCCTTACTGTTCCTCAAAGTAGGATGTAGCTTTTAAGGTTAAAGGAGAATTGGATCCTGGACACAACGAATAAACTTTCCCTCATCCCTTTTCCTTTAACTCAAAAACAGTACTTTAGTGTGAGATACAGTCTTCTAATTAAAGCCTAAATTCAGCTTCAATTCCCTTTTTAATAATAGTGGCATTTATTAAGCAATTATTAGTAGCGAATACTGTATTAAGTACTTGAATAGACATGGAATAATCACCTCAGCCAGCAGCATGACTTAGAGAAAATAGCATAGGCATGGAAATCAGAGGACCTGGGTTCTAATCCTGATTCGGCCACTTGTCTGCTGTGTGACCTTGGGCAAGTCACTTAACTTCAATGTGTGTCAGTTTTCTCATTTATTAAATGGTGATTAAGACCACAAGCCCCTAGAGATAGGAACTGTGTCTGGTTTTTGGTTATTTTTAATGGCATTTGTTAACTGTTGGTATGTTTCAGACATTGGTCTAAATGCTGGGGAAGGTAGAAGTTAATTAGGTTGGATACAGTCCCTGTCCCCCAAGAGGCTCACAGTCTAAATGGGAAGGGTAGCAGGGACTTAATCCCCATTTTATAGCTGAAGAAACTGAGGCACAGGGAAGTTATAAAAACAGCCAAAACATTATAGTTTTGTTGAGAGAAAAATGCAAATGTTTCAGACAGTAGTGTCTGATTTTGGCTTAACTTTTATTTCCTTATTTCCTTCCTGTACATAAATCAAATCAATCAGTGGTATATGAATGAATGCTTACTGTGCTGTGGAACACTATACTGAGAACTTGGAAGAGTACATTACTAGATAGATATGTAAATGTGCAAGGAGAAAGAGAATTAGCTTGAAAGGCCGACGATTTAGGGAGAGGAGAAAGACGTTCTTTCAGGATTAAGATTCTGGGAGAATTTCATGTGCGTGGAAGGGTGCATTTTAAGAAAACTCAGAAGGATTAAGTTTGCTGACACTGCGCACCAAACTCCAACAGAATCAAAGGGCTGGAAAGGAACTCAAGAGGTCATCTAATTCACTCTTTGCATTTAAGAAGTGAATGAGTCAACTCTTCATGACAGATGGTAGTTGATTATTAAAAACAAACAAAACAAAAAACAATTCTAAGAATTGAGTCTCCACAACCTCCATCAGTAGCCAGTTCTATCTTTTATAGTCTTCAAACACAGTCTAGAAACCCTGTCTTAAATCCAATTCAAATCCATTTCCTTTTCCTGGCCCTCTACAGAGATGGAGAACCAGGGGCCAACTACCTCCTCCTCACTAAAACCTTTCATCTATTCAATGACAATCATTATGCAACTCCACAGTCTTCTTTTTCCCAGGCTAAGCAACCACAATTCTGGCTAGGCTTTGGTTTCTAATTTAAATAGCAATGAGTTAGATAATGGCTATTCCTTTTCTCTAACCTGTCAGTTTTGTCCTTATCTTTTTTTTTTTTTAAGGTGCAACCCTTAGTACTGGATTGAAAATGAATTTAATAATAGATATTAAAGTGATGATAAGTTCTTACTGTATGCCAAGCATGCAGTGCTGGTGTAAATAAAGGATGATCACAATGGACACATTCACTACCTCTTCTGAAGCTCATCATCTAAGAGAGAAGGAGAAAAAGGTAGCCATCTCCATTTTACAGTGACACAAAGAAGTTAAGTGACTTGCCCAGTGTTACAAAACAGGGAAGTTGTGGAACTGGAGATAAAAGGGGGTCTCCTGGATCTCTGCCTCAGAATGATAATAATAATAACAACAACAATAATAGTGGCATATGTTAAGTGCTTACTACTTGTCTAGCACTGTACTAATTAGACTGGGAAGATAGGAGATAATCAGGTTCCATATGGGACTCACAATCTAACTAGAAGGGAGAACAGGTATTGAATTCTAATTTTGCAGATAAGTAGGCACGACCAAGTTAAGTTACTTGTCCAAGGTCACACAACAGGTATGTGGTGGAGCTAAGATTAGAATCCAGGTCCTCTGATTCCCAGGCCCGTGCTCTTTCCACTAAGTCACACTGCTTCCCTAATACTATTACATACATGCACCATCAAATATCTCCTCACTTTTGCTTAGTTTAAACATGGAGGAATTCAACTTCATTTTCCTCTGACAGCAATCCAGAATGTGAATTAAATTCTGTCTAATACATATGAACTGATAAAGAAGTTGAGGATGAATCTCAAAATTACAGGGAAACTCTGTATCAATAACATATCATAAAGAATTGGGCAATATAGAATATTTGAACACCCTCAGTGGAATATTACAGACATTTTGAATCATGAGCTGAACAACCTCTTTCAAACGGGTCTTATTTAACACCTTAGGTGCTATTTGCAGTGGGGAAAGAGACAAGAATTTAACACAACCTCTTTAATAAACTCTGTGTCTGTGGAGGCCATAACTCTTAGCTCTACAACCAAGCTAATTAACCTAGATTTTTTTTAGTGAATAGACACATTTTTTTTTTATTATCAAGGCTCTATATTGAAAGGCTAAAGTTCATTTAGCCTTAAGGAAAGAAGGCAGAGGTGACACTAATAGAATCTTTCAGAGTTCAAAAGGAGCAAGGTGGAAAAGTGAGGATTCAGGTTAAAGTTAGCATTAGCAGAGATCCCTAACATTAAAGAGCATGAAGCACACTTTGTCTGTGCAGAGATGGTGGATTTTTTCTAAAAGTGATTTTCCTTCAATGTGGGGCAGATTCTGAACATGGAAAAATAGCATTTGCCACCAGAGAAATGTTAATTGTGGATCTCCCAGAATCCTTATTATGGGTATCATTGTGTGTTCATATATGGGTTTTGTTTTATCCATGGTGTTCTTTTCTCCTCCGTGTGTCTATTACTAGTCTCCCCAGCACTAACTATGCCTGTGTTTTAATACTGTGAACTTCCATGGCACAGGAACCACGTAATCAGCAATGGCCTGGAGCTCTCCACAATGCTTTGCAGAAAGTACCACTCAAAAAATACATAGTAAGCTGTTATTATTAGTATTACTTCTCATCACAAAGTAGCACTCATTAAATATCACTGATCGATTCCTTGGCCAATCAGAGGGCACATTCAAGGATGTTATCACAAGATAACAATGTATTCTATCTGTTCAGCCTGACTGTGTTACTTGGAGACAAATACAGCCCGAGAACCCTACCCTCCTGATGCTAGCTGGGTAACACGAAATAGCTCAGCAAGACATTTATAGTTATAAAGCTTTTTCAATTGCTGATAGAATTCCTTGTGCAGGCCTGCCCCGTGGAAAGTGATTAGCGCTTTTCTCTGGAGATTTATAAGAAGGGAAGGTAGCTATTTGGAGATGATTTAAATACCTTTATGCCAAGATGAGTAGTGCACTCTTCACTTCCAACACCACAGTTCATCATATACAAGGCCTCTGAACTCTTAGAAATGGTATTTTTGACAATTAAGACAGACATTTTTAAAAGTCATTGAAAAGTATCTGCATATTAGAATCCAACAAAAGGGCAGTAGACAATCCATTGCCCAACAAGCTGACACAGCTTAATGATCATAACCTTAAACCTAAAGTCACCAAACCACTAATTCTTAAGCTACAAAAACGGGGTCACCAATTCGGTCAGAAATCATAGTTATTGGTAGATAAATGAAAAGACTTGAATGCAAATCACTTAAATGAAGACTAGGTCTGTTCATCCACTTAAAAGGGTAACACTGCTTTAGTGTGAACAATTCAGCTAGACTGAGTAGGGCAACCGCCTTGGAAATCCCTTGCTAAAAATATCTTTTTGGTTAAAATATTTTCATCATTATTACAGTATTCGTTAAGCACTTACTATTTGTCAAGTATTCTCCTATTTGCTGGGGTTGATTAAAGAAAATCAGGTCCCACATGGGGCTCACAATCTAACTAGTAGGGAGAACAGGTATTGAATCTCCATTTTGCAGTTGAAGAAACAGGCACAGAAAATTTAAGTGACTTCCCCATGGTCACACAGCAGGAAAACGGCAGGGCCAGAATGAGAACCAAGGTTTTCTGGCTCCCGGGCTCTTGCTCTTCTGACTAGGGCATGCTGCTTCCTAGGTATAAGCAGATAATTGACTCTTTTGCCTGACTTGATTGTGGAGACAATCAAAGGTATTTTTGAGCATTTACTCTGAGTAGATTACTGTACTAAATTATTTGCAGAATACTAAACAATAGAGTTGGTAGACATGATCCCCTACCTTCAAGGAGCTTACCTGGGGAGAAAGACATTAAAATGAATTACAGCTAGGGGATCAGCAGAATATATGGAAGGATATGTACCTAAGTGCTGTAATAGTGGGAGAGGGTGAGAATCAAAGTACTTAAGGGGTCCAGACCTAAATTCGGATGTGATGCCGAAAGATGGGAGAATAGAATAGGAGAGATTAGAGGCCAGTCAGGGCAGGCTTCTTCAAGGAGATAAAGATTTTAGTAGGCCCTGAAGATGAGATCAGTGCTTTGCTAGATATTCAATGATAGGGAGTTACAGGCAGGAAGGAGCACACGAGCAAGAGCAGGGATTAGAACCCTTGACCCTCTGATTCCCAGGCCCAAGCTCTATCCACTAGACCATGCTGCTTCTCGGCATAATTATGGTATTTGTAAATGGTTACTATTGCCAAGCACTGTTCTTAACTATGAGGTAGATAGATACAAGCAAATCAGGTGGACACAGTCCCTGTCGCATGCTGGGCTCACAGTCGTCAATCGCATTTTACAGATGAGGTAACTGAGGCATGGAGAAGTGAAGTGACTTGTCCAAAGTCACACAGCAAATGAGTGGCAAGAACTTGGACCAGTATGGTCTCAATCTTGGATGCAGAAAAGCTGTTTTGAGAGTAGAATGAAATACTTGCGAATATACAGATTATGTAGGTTGAAAGAAAGAGACTGAGTTGAGAAGAAAGTCGAGATTACAGGTTTGTGAGACAGGGAGGATGATGACATGGTCTAAAGTGATTGGAAAGTCCTGGTGGGGAGAGAGAACTAACCTTGGAGCCATACTAGAGAGAAAAATGTGTCTACCAACTCTTTTATATTGTATTCCCCCAAGTGCTTAGTAGTGTAGTGTTCTGCACAACAGTAAATATTCAGTGAAAATGATCCATTGCTTTAAAAATGAATTGCCATTTTGGTGAAAACAATTTCTTAGGGAGAATCATTTTTCTTGGTGATGTTTGGGATCTAATGCTCTCAGTAAATATTTCTGTGCTCAGTTTCAATGTGTGAAATACACTTGTATATACCTAGAGCCCCTGGGACAAATACTATGCTTATTGAATAAGTTTCTCCAGAAAGCAGAAACTGTAATTAAATAAATAAATGTATGGCAGTGAGAAAGTCATGAGATAAAAATAAGTGCCTACAACAAATGGGCAGAATATTATATATACACTGTTTACATTGGTGAAACACAAATACTTGGAATAAGATATCCAATTTATCTACGGGAAAAGAATAAGTGATTGGCTGCATTTCTTCTTATGTTACCATCATAGTAAAAAAAAACCAAACTGTCTTTTTCCTTGTTAGTTACTGTCATATTCAAAATTCAGTGCTATTATGCTCTATAGGGAATTCAGAGAGTGGGAGGAAGGTGGAGGTTGAAGGGAGATTAATGGTAATAAAGAAATCCAGTTTTACTTAGAAAGAGATAATTTTAGGGCATAAAAATAGCGTGTTTGCCTAGGTCACTTTCAGTTCCTTACACACATACACATTTGTCCCACTGTGCTGGTCCCCAGGAAACTGGGAAGGGAAAAAAATCAATAAATTGCCTAGGAGGAGAAACTTCATGCAGATCAGAAAATGATCATAAAGTGTGAACAGATTGGAAATTTATTTGTCACAACGAGTAAAGAGAGAAACCTTTCTTTTCCATACACAGGAAACATTTATCTGCAGACAGCAGATAAGAGGAAACCCACTGTGACAGAACCATGCTCCTTATTTCACAACAGCAACATACACTCACAATATTTGTGGAACCTCCAATAGACAAGCAGAAGAATATGCTAATTTTGCCCCACTGTGGCTAAAACTCACACTGTGCATCTTTGCAACAGTGTGAATTTTGCAAGTATCCAAAAGAAATTTGAGAAATGCAGACCATGCAGAGGATATGTAAAGCAATGGAGATCTAAAATGTGTCTAAGATCTTCCTGAAATTGGGTTTGTTGATGCTTTCTATTGTCTCTTTTAATCAACTGATGGTATTTATTGAGCATTTACTCTGTGCAGAGCACTGTAATAAATGCTCAGGAAAGTGCAATACAACAGACAGACGCAATCTTTGCTCACAATGAGCTTACAAACTACATGGGAGACAGACATTAAAATAAAAATTGAGAAAGGATATGTACATATGTGTTGTGAGGCTGGGAATGCAGCAAAGTGTTTAAGGAGTAAACAGAGCATATGGAACATAAAGGGGGTAGGGGAAATGCAGATTTAGGAAAATCCCCTTGGGGAAAATTTGATTTAAGGAGGATTTTGAATGCAGTGAGAGTGGTGGTCTATTAGCTATGATGGGAGAAAAAGTTCCAGCTCAGGGGATGGTGTGAGCTAGGGGTTGGGCAGTGTGATAGAAGAGATTGAGTTTCAAGGAGCAGACTGACATGAGAAGAGCCAAAATGTGCAGATTTTGTAGTAGATCAGTGAGCAGATCAGTGAGGTTATCTAGGAGAGAGAAAGAGAGCTAATTGAGTTCCTTGAAGTTGATGTAAGGAGTGTTTGATGTGGAGTTGAATGGGCAGCCATTGAAAGTTTTTGAGGTGTGAGGAGATGTGAACACACTCTTCCTGATTGAGAGGAGGTATTGGGGACATATTATTTAATTGAGTAACAATTTTGGCATGCTATCTCTAGGGACCAAGAGTAAATGAAATTATCCCATGAATTCTGTAATCAAATATACAGTGAAATCTAATTATTATGTCTCCCAAGGTGCTGGCAATATAATGGATATCACCTCAGCAGGATTCTGAAATTCTATCACTACTGGGGATTTTTTTTGCAATAGGTGAGAGTCTGGGATAAACACATTTTATGATACTGCTAATTAAACACATACTACGTTCCTCTTGAAAGTATAATGACAGCTGGCACAACACGGTGGAAAGCGTTCTTTTCTTGGAATAAAGGCCTGCTAGAAATACTTTCATAGGGAAAATAAGAAAACAAAAACTAAAAATAAATACATCAGAAATCAACATATTTAACTGTTTTCACATGCTGGGTAAGGTACCTTGTGCAAGCCATGTTTCCAGAAGTAACAGACGTCCTCTGAAATCGGGAATTTGATGCTAGAAGCAATTGTGTCAGGCGGAGTCTTTCCTCCTAATTAATGCATGTGCAGTCAGAAGTAGTTTAATCATCTGAAGGTCTCCAGTCTCTGCCCCATTCTCATTTTGTATCCCTAGAAAAGCAATGTGTAAATTTAGAATTAAGGTCGGATATAACAAAGGATCATTAAATGAGCCTATTTAGAGCCTCGGGTTTTTTTTAAATGGATTCAGCTGAGTCCTTTCTGTTCCATGATACAAAACCACAACTTGATCCTTTAATAAATGGAAGCCAATTTCAACTTCTAGACTGTGAGCCCGTTTTTGGGTAGGGACTGTCTCTATCTGTTGCCGAGTTGTACTTTCCAAGCGCTTAGTACAGTGCTCTGAGCACAGTAAGCACTCAAAAACCACGATTGAATGGATGAATGAAAAAACACGATTGAATGGATGAATGAATGAACTCTTTGAAAGTGGAGAGGCCAAATGTGTTATGAACATATACAGCTTACCTCTCTGAACATGTTTATCACCCTTTGTGCCTCCCAACTTTAGGTAACTGAATTTATAGATTCTTCAAAATTTAGAACAAACAAGTTTGGTCAGTGTGTTTAATTCAATGTAAAACTACTAAGAAGTGGCCTATTTTCCTAGGATATAGAAGAACAATAATCAACTGCACACTACACAGGAAGGTGGTGATAAAATACTTCTGGGAAAAGTAATGTGTCATGAAATGCTGTCAGATATACTTCATAACATCTTTGGAATCTGCCCCTTCTCTCATCCAGACTGCTATCATTTCTCCACTACTACATCAACCTCCTAGCTGAACCCCCTGGCTCCTGTCTTTCCCTCTCAGTCCTCTTTCACTCTTCTGCACAGATCATTTTCCTAAAACAAACAAAAAAACTGTTCACTACACATCTCTCCACTCATCAAATACACCCAATGGTTGCCCATCTATCTCCATATCGAATAGCTCTCACCCTTGAGGGCTTACTGTGTGCAGAGCATATAACAGAGTGGGTAGACATATCCCCTGTCCACGAGAAGCTTACAGTCTAGAGGGGAAGGCATATTAAAATGAATTCCATATATGTACATAAGTGTTGTTGGACTGAAATCAGGGTGTATAGCAAGTGCTTAAAAGGTACATATCCTTGAAGCAGAAGAAAGATCATGAGCATGGGATTCAGAGGAACTAGATTCTAATCCCAGCTCTGCCACTTGCCTGCAGTGTGGTCTTGGGCAGCTTAATTTACCTATACCTCAGTTTCCCACCTGTAAAAATGTTCTCCCTCCTATTTTGACTGTGAGCCCTATGTGGGACAGGGACTATCTGTGTCTGATTTGATTAATGTGTATCTAATTCAGCGCTTGGAACAATGCTTCACGTGTAAGCACTAAACAAAAATAAAAATAGTTATAATAATCAAAATACTTAGATCGATTGATAGATCCAAGTGCAGAGGTGATGCAGCAGGGACAGGGATTAGGGGAAATGAAGGTTTAGGCCTCTTGAAGGCGATGTAATTTTAATAAGGCTATTTTGCGAAGAGTGGTGGTCTGTCGTATATGAAGGGGGATGCAGGTCTAGGCCATTCAGGAGAAGGCAGGGAGGGACTGGAGGTGACATAAATGAGATTGAGATATAGAGAGAAGTACGTTGAAATTAGAGGAACAACCTATGGGCTAGGTTGTAGTAGGATAGCTGAGAGGTAAGATAGGAGGGGAAGAGTTTTCTTAGTAAGGAGTTTATGTTCTATGTACAAGATGTGCACTGAACAGGTTTTTTTTTTAGAAAAATGATCTGGGTGCAGAGTGAAGTATGGACTGTAGTGGGAAGAGACAGGAGGTTAGAAAGTCAGCAAGGAGGCTGAAGCAGTAGTCAAGGCAGGATAGGATAAGTGCTTGGATCAGAGTAGTAGCAGTTTGGAGGAGAGAAAAGCGATTTTAGCGATGTGAAGGTAGAACTGACAGGATTTGGTGACAGATTGAATATGTGGATTGAATAATAAAGATGAGTCGAGGTTACAGGCTTGTAAGACAGGGAAGATGGTGGTGTGGTCCTCTCTATCAATACTAGAAAAGCTCCACCCGGAAACTGGGCAGAGATTTCTTGCAAGCAGAACAAGTCAGAGATTTCCAATTTGCTTTTGGGAGTGATCAATCAATCAATCAATCGTATTTATTGAGCGCTTACTATGTGCAGAGCACTGTACTAAGCGCTTGGGAAGTACAAATTGGCATCACATAGAGACAGTCCCTACCCAACAGTGGGCTCACAGTCTAAAAGGGGGAGACAGAGAACAGAACCAAACATACCAACAAAATAAAATAAGTAGGATAGAAATGTACAAGTAAAATAAATAAATAAATAAATAAATAAATAGAGTAATAAATATGTACAACCATATATACATATATACAGGTGCTGTGGGGAAGGGAAGGAGGTAAGACGGGGGGATGGAGAGGGGGACGAGGGGGAGAGTGATGTGTGTTTCTTGCAGGATTTTGGAAAACCATGAGAAGAAGAGCTTCATGTAGTAATAGTAGGTTTTTCTCTAGCTATGATGCAACTGTGGTAAAATAATTTGGACACTATCTTAATTTGTGAATTATTCAAGACAACAGGTTTATGGCTGAACTGCATTGGGCCGTTTAATCAAAACCTCACCTTGGCCATAACCATCTCAGTCAGTCAACTGTATTTATAGAGTGCTCTCTGCAAAACACTGTACCAACCACTTCAAAGAGTACAATATAACAATGAATAGATGCATTTCCTGCCCACAATGTGCTTATAATCTAGAGGGGGAGACCCGCACTAATAGAAATAAATTATAGATATGTATACAGGTGCTGTGGAGTTGGAAGTGGTTTTAAATATTATTTGGCATACCTCAACTTCAAAACTTTTCATTGAGATCTTTCCCCATTTGTCCCTATTTCAATTATCATCTATATGGGTGTCTTGTTAAGTCATGATTTCTGGATCTTACAGAGAACTAATTGAACATAGGGTGGCTAGTAATTTTAGCCCTATTTGGTGTTGTGTACCTGAGCATCCCTGACTTCAATCTCCAGAGGAAAAGGGCTCCACTGACCCAAATAGCAAAACTCCATTTCAGCCTTTTTTTTTTGCATTATTTCCAATTATAATATATAGTAAACACCAAGTACTGACCATTAGTCTGTTGGGGAAATATTTCAGCTATGGTTGCCTGGGCTTTTGTAGAACTAGTACCTGGATAAATAATAAATAATGATGGCATTTATTAAGCACTTACTACATGAAAAGCACTGTTCGAAGCACTGGGGAGGTTACAAGGCAATCAGGTTGTCCCACAGGGGATGGTCAGTCTTAATCCCCATTTTACAGATGAGGTAACTGAGGCACAGAGAAATTAAGTGCCTTTGCTAAGTCACACAGCTGACAATTGGCAGAGCCAGGATTTGAACCCATGACCTCTGACTCCAAAGCCCATGCTCTTTCCACTGAGCTACACTGCTTCTCTAGATCCCTGGATTAACTGTACCAGTTTTATTCCTTTCAAATGCCTTGGGTGCAGGAAGGGAGACCCAGTCCATCAAATCAAGTGAATCCAATATTAGAATTTTTTAAAAAATCAACCACATCACTTTTAAAAATATTAAAATTTATCAAATCATTTAAAAGATACTAAAGCCTCCTTGTGTTGGAAAAGCTACAGTGAAACAACATTCAAGAACCACTTTAGTGACTGGTTGTCCTTTCCCCTATTCCTCCCTCTCCCCGACTCAGAAAGCCCAGATGGATAGTAAAATTGATGGTATTTGTTAAGCAATTACTATGTGTTAAGAACTGTTCTAAGCGCTGGGGTAGAAACAAGGTAATCAGGTTGGACACATCCATGCCCCTCATGGGGCTCACAATATTAACTGTCATTTCACATGTGAGAATACTGAGGCACAGAGAAGTAACTTGCCCAAGGTCACACAGCATATAAGTGGCAGGCCTGAGATTAGAACCCAGGTCCTTCTGACTCCCAGGACCAAGTTCAATCCATGGAGCTATTTCCTTTGGGCACACATGACATTTTTGGTTTCAACTCATTGGCAGAGGTTTCTCTAACTGATCCTCAAGAAAACAAATAATATATTTGTACTACAAATAAAATAATTCTCCACGCAGTTTTAGCTGAAATAGTGTTGGATTTTTCTAGGACCTCCCATGACAACTTTATAAATAGAATAACAATGATAATACTACTACTAATAATAATGATGGTATTTGTTAAGCATTTACTATGTGCCAAGCACTTTTCTAAGTGCTGGGGTAGATACAAGGTAATCAGATTGTCCTGATTACATGGGGATCTCAGTTTTAATCCTCATTTTACAGATAAGGTAACTCAGGGACAGAGAGGTTAAGTGGCTTGCCCAAGGTCACACAGCAGACAAGTGGCAGAGCCAGGATTAGAACACACATCCTCTGACACTAAGCCAGGTTGCTTCTCTATGGACATCCTACCCCTATGAAATTAAAGTTCCTGTAATTCTTGCCTTCTTTCACTCTAGAAGTCATTGGAACAAAGAAGAATTTAAGGTTGAGACAATACTCCTGTTTTCTACAAACAAGCTATCAAACATATTTATTCAGCACTACGGTGCTCAGAGTAGTGTACTAATCTGCTCATTTTAGCTCTGGAGGACCAACTAATTATCACACATGAGGGAAATAAGAAAGTTTGCAGGACAGACTGGAAACTGAAAAGCAAGGGGGATTTATTAAAATAGATGGCCTCTATGAAGCCTGTTGTAGCACAGACCTGAGAATCAGAAGGATCTGAGTTCAAATCCTAGCTTCACCAGTTGTCTGCTGAGTGACCTTGGGCAAGTCACTTAACTTCTCTGGGCCTCAATTCCCTCATCCGTAAAATGGGGATTAAGACTGTGAGCCCTATGTGGGACTGTGACTGTGTCCAACCGGATCAGCCTTTATCTAATCTAGTGCTTAGTCTGGTTCCTGGCACATAGTAAAGTGCTTAACAAATACCACGATTAAGTGCTTAACAAATACCACGATTATCGTCATTAGGATTTTGTTGTTTCTTAAATACTGAGGCAAACATTGTAGAAAGAAATAATCATAACCATGGATAGAACTATCCAACCAGGAATTAGAGCTCAAATAGAATAGAAAAAGGGTAAAAGTGCATGAAAACATTGGCCAAAAGAATTCTCAAAAAAAAAAGTGACTTTGTAACATAATTTACATGTCAAAAACAGAAACAGTAGTACTAAAGTCCAAAGCAAGCATTTCAGCTTCATATAGTAACTGAAATGGCCAAGGGTAAAATGTTCAGAGGAACCAGATGACAACTGAAAAGGAGAGATTACACTAAAAGGAGGACAAAGGGCTTTGGGGACCAATTGGAGATGATCTAAAACCAGAAGACAGATCTAAAACTGCAGCCCCATCCAAGATCTTCAATGATTGAGAAATAAAGAACAACAACGGGGTCGGGGAGGGGGAATCAGGAAACAAATTCACCAGGATACATCGCCACAATATGAAACATCTGGAGAAACAAAATATGCCAATTTACGAAGACGACATAAATTTAGGGAGGCCAGAAAATTTGGGAACCGTAGACATTTAATGTGAATTTATAAGGAAGAAAATAACAGCATTTATTTGTGGTAGGCTTTTCTAGGTTTGGAAAAGTTTTAAAGTCACTTTTTTGACACAGGAAATTTCCCCTGATAAAAGGTTTTAGTATTATAAAAGTCCTCTTTGGGGATAGAAGCAAGATATGGAGATGAAGTGCTCACATGCAATCCAAGATTGGAGAACACTTTATTAGATAAAACTCTTGGGTGAATTTAAAAAAACAGAAAGTATATTTAGAAATGATTCCTTATATTTGCTCCAAAAATTATCTATAGGGGCACATTTTGTATATGAAGACTTTTTTTTTGGCTTTCTATTCTAGAATAGGAAATACATTCCATAATTTCAGATGGTCTCTGGGTTTTCCCCAGAGGTTATTATAAGAGCAAAGATAGGAAATTGGGATTAAAACTCATAGACTCAGTTCATTCAAGTTTACCTTTGAACTAGTTCAGAAACCAGGATTTGTAAATTCTAATACCTTCTGGGCTTTCTATCTATTAGTGTATTTAGTATCTGAGACCCAGGAAGCTTTGTCAGACTCTGGCTAATAAAAGTACAAAACTCCTAGATAATAATAATCATTATTATTATAATGGCATTTATTAGTGCTTGCTATGTGCAAAGCACTGTTCTAAGCACTGGGGAGGTTACAAGGTGATCACAGTCTTCATCCCCATTTTACAGATGAGGTAACTGAGGCACAGAGAAGTTAAGTGACTTGCCCAAAGTCACATACCTGACAAGGGGTGGAGCTGGGATCTGAACCCATGACCTCTGACTCCAAAGCCTGTGCTCTTTCCACTGAGCAACGCTTCTCCCAAATAAAATAATAATGATGATGGTATTTGATAAGTGCTTATGATGTGCAAAGAACTGTTCTAAGTGCTCGAGGGGATATAAGGTGATCAGGTTGTCCCACGTGGGGCTCACAATCTTAACCCCCATTTTACAGGTGAGGTAACTAAGGCACAGAGAAGTCAAGTGACTTGCCCAAAGTCACACAGCTGACAAGTGGTAGAGCAGGGATTAGAACCCATGACCTCTGACTCACAAGCCCGGGCTCTTTCCACTGAGCCGTGCTGCTCCTCTATTCCTCTCTTCTTCCCCAGACACTAGTTCTCCCTTCTGGGGACGGCCCAGATGAGGTCAGGAACAAGTCTGGATGTACTTGGCAGTCGGGAATCACTGGGAATGTTGGATGAATGCCCTCAGTGACCTCCCTACCACCAGTCCCTTCTCTCTCCAGGTCATATTTCACCCTACTGCTGGCTCATTTTTCTAAAAAAATAGTTCTGCACACAATACCCCTCCTTTAAATTCGTCATAGTTTTAATACATTCTTTTGCAATACAGGCTTAGAAATGTAGTGTCCTAACTTCATAAGATCTCTTTTCTGGAATAGAAGCATCTTGAAGTCAAGGACTACATAAATCCCATAGGGTCTAACATATTGCCATATACACAAAGTTCAAAAGAGTAGCAGCTAATAATGAAAATTAAAAACATGATGTGTAAGTTTTTGTCCATTGGCTCTGCTCCTGTCTCAGATTTTTCCTTCATTTTATTTTGGCCTTTCTGATTATTAATTGTGGTTTTGTCGGCTTTTTATGGTCATTCTCAATCCTTTGATATAATTTTAGGCATCAAACTATTCTACATCAGATTTTTTTTCCTAAGTAGTAAAGGCAAAATTTATTTTCATCTACTTGAAAAGTGGTATGAACATGACCTTTGATACAGCAAGAATACAAATACACAGGTTACTCACAGCTACTAATGATCATCTCTTGAAATCCTTTCCAGTACTATGATTTCCTGACCTGAATTCTGAATATCAGGGAATTAGCCTAGATTGCGGGGTCCCAAGGACTCAGTGTGGTGTTTTGCGCAGGGTAAGCACTCACTAAATGAGAATGTTGATAAGCCCTCAACCTTGCTGTCTATTCCCACAGCGAGATTTCATGGCTCTGGGTGGTGCAAAGTAGCGATTGTGGGGTGAGAAATCTGGTCCAACTTCATTCTGTTCCCGTTATTTGGTTTGATGGGAAGAGATCACCTTGGGAAAAGAATAATTCATTGGGGAAGTCTTCCGAGAGGAGGTAGGGTCTGTAAGTTTTGATGTCTGGTAGATTTGAAGAGAGATGAAATGTTTCATGAAGGAGGGAGGACATGAGAAAGAAACTGAATCAGGAGAGACCAGAACAAGGTACAGTGAGTAGGTTAGCTTGAGGGAATGAAGAGTGGGAGCTGGGGCACGGTGGGACAAGAGAGTGGATAAGTAGGAGGGATGAAGACAATAATATGTCTTTACACCGGTGGTCTGGAGTGTTTGCTCAGTGTGGAGAGAAGGGCTACTCAGTGAAGAAATTTTGAGTAGTATTGAGACGTCTTCAGAATGATTTAGGAAAATGAACTGGGCAACAGAGCAAAGAATGGACTAGAGAAAAGAGACCAGAGCTTAGAACACAAAAATCCACCTAACACTTTGGAAAAGATGATCAATCAGTGTTAAAGATAATAATAATAATAATAATAATGATGGCATTTGCTAAGTGCTTACTATGTGCAAAGCACTGTTCTAAGCGCTGGGGAGGTTACAAGGTGATCAGGAGCCCCACGGGGGGCTCACAGTTTTAATCCCCATTTTGCAGATGAGGTAACTGAGGCACAGAGAAGTTAAATGACTTGCCCAAACTCACACATCTGACAGCGGAGCCAGGATTTGAACCCATGACCTCTGACTCCAAAGCCCGGGCTCTTTCCACTGAGCCATGCAGTGTGATCTAGTGGAAAGAGATGGGCCTGGTGGTCAGAGGACCTGGGTTCTAATCCCAGCTCTGCAGTAGTTTTCTGTGTGACCCTTGGGCAAATTATTTCACTTTTCTGTGCCTCAGTTCCTTCATCTGAAAAATGGAGATCCCAATACCTGGTCTCCCTCCTACTTAGACTATAACCCCCACGGGAGACAGTAACTTTATCCAACCTAATTAACTTGTACTTACCCCAGCTCTTTAAGCAATGTTTGACAAGTAGTAAGCATTTAACAAATACCATAAAAAAGAAAAAAATAATCTCGGTTTCTCCAGCCATTATCAAATACTACAGAAGATTTAGACATTAGAATTTAAATTTATAGGATTATTCAAGAAAGATAAAATAGATTCAAGAAGCTATGCTTTTCTAATTTTAGAGATTTCAATACAAAAAGTTCTAGAACAAGCTCTCTCATACTTCAGGACAGGCACTTATGGTTTATCACATGGAAGAAGCAGTATAGGCTGCTATAGGCTGTAGTAAAGATTCTCCAGACTGTAAGCTCCTTTTAGACAGGGAATGAATGGATCTACCAACTCCGTGCATTGTACTCTACCAAGTACATAGTACAATGCTCTGCACACAGTGAGCGCTCAATAAATACCATTAATTGGTTGATCGTATGAAGCAGCAGGAGTACAGAGACCAGAAATTCCTCTTTTAATTATAAAATAATAATAATGATGGAATTTATTAAGCGCTTACTATGTGCAAAGCACTGTTCTAAGACCTGGAGAGGTTACAAGGTGATCAGGTTGTCCCCTGGGGGGCTCACAGTCTTAATCCCCATTTTACAGATGTGGTAGCTGGGGCACAGAGAAGTTAAGTGACTTGCCCAAAGTCACACAGCTGACAATTGCCGGAGTCAGAATTTGAACCCATGACCTCTGACTCCAAAGCCTATGCTTTTTCCATTGAGCCACACTGCTTGAATTTAAAAGGTCAGACCATCTTGCTCATAGGCTGGTCCAAACTCCTCACAGCGTGTTATGGGATATCGTCTTTTGATTCTTGAGAAATGTAGGTCCCAGGAAGGAAGGAGAGGGATGCAGAAATAAGCTTCTTATTATTCCTATAGTTCTCTTGTGTCCCACTGACACGATTCAATTTCACAAGACGCAGTGTTTTCCAAGAACACAGGGTATGAGGATTTACTATCCTCTTGACTCCTTTCTCAGAGACGGCCAGCCCTAGTAATGACTCAGTTATAGCCCAACACAGTAAAATGAACCAATGAAAGACAGAATATCTGTATGCTACATTTTTTTTTTCTGGAAAGGAATGGGAAGGCAAATAGAGGAAGGAAGAGTTAAGGGTCACAGAAGAACCAAGACACAATTTTTTGATATATTATTTAACTTACAAGAAGCAGCATGCCCTGTGGAAAGAGGTAGGGCCTGGAATCCAGAAAACCTGGTTTCTTAGCCTGCCTCTGTCCCATTTCCTGCTGTGTGGCACTGGACATGTTCCTTAACTTCTCTATTTGTTTGTTTCCTTATATAAAACTCCGTTGCTCTACCTTTTGATTGTGACTCAGTTATAGCCCAACACAGTAAAATGAACCAATGAAAGACAGAATATCTGTATGCTACATTTTTTTTTCTGGAAAGGAATGGGAAGGCAAATAGAGGAAGGAAGAGTTAAGGGTCACAGAAGAACCAAGACACATTTTTTTGATATATTATTTAACTTACAAGAAGCAGCATGCCCTATGGAAAGAGGTAGGGCCTGGAATACAGAAAACCTGGTTTCTTAGCCTGCCTCTGTCCCATTTCCTGCTGTGTGGCACTGGGCATGTTCCTTAACTTCTCTGTTTGTTTCCTAATATAAAATACCATTGCTCTACCTTTTGATTGTGAGCCTTGTGGGGTAAAGCAATTGTTTACAACTTCCTTTATTCCAGTGCTTAGTACAGTGTTTGGTGTTAAGCTTACTACTGCAATTATTATTATTATTGTTATAGCTAGTAACAATAATTCTGGAATTTGTTAAGTACTTACTATGTGTCAGGCACTGTACTAAGCACTGAGGTAGATATAATATAATTGGGTTGGACATAGTCCCTGTCCCACGTGGGGCTCATAGTTTTAATCCCCATTTTACAGATGAGGAATCTGAGGCCCAGCAAAGTGAAGTGACATGCTCATGGTCACACAGCAGACAAGTAGCAAAGCTGGGTTTGGAACCCAGGTTCTTTTGACTCTCAGGTTCACGATTTTTCTACTTGGCCATGCTTCTTCTCACTATTATTTATAATGATATTGGCATAACGGAATTCCAAACAGTTAATAGAGAGCAGCTGGTTAAAAAGAACTCTTCTTTCTCTCATCCTCCCACTGTGGGAATCCACTGTTCTGGTTCTATATTCTTCTGCCTCTCTCCCACCTGGTTTCAGCTACCAGTCTCATCCCCACGGTACTTATTTACACAGCCATAATTTGTTTGAATTTGTTTCTCCTACAGACTATAAGCTCCTTGTTTGTCAGGGAATATGACTACCAACAATGTTACACTGTACTTTCCCAAGTGCTTAGTTCAGAGCTCTGCACAAAGTGCTCAGTAAATATGATTGATTGGTACAAGTTATAATTATATCATGGCAAGGCTACTGTATCATCCTCCTTGCTGATCTCCCTGCTTCCAGCTTCTCTCCTCTTCAACCAATATTGGACACTTGTCCTTGACTCATCTTCTTGAAGTGTCAGTTAGCTTGGTCACAAAACCATCTACTAGCTTCAGATGTCTGTCATGTGTCCACCTTTATCCAACAAAAAACTCCTCATAATCAGGTTCAAGGATCTCCACTAACTGTCCCCATCTTACATTACCACTCTCTTCAATTATTACTCCCTTTTATTCCTCCCACATGAAGCTTCTAATGGTATCTTGCCCTCAACTTTACATATCTTTAAATTATATATTATAAATGCCTTATTTATATTAATGTCTATCTCCCCTTTAGACTGCAAATTCACTGTATTATGTAGTGGATAGAGCATGGACCCACTGTTGGGTAGGGACTGTCTCTATGTGTTGCCAATTTGTACTTCCCAAGTGCTTAGTACAGTGCTCTGCACATAGTAAGCGCTCAATAAATGCGATTGATTGATTGATTGGTTGATTGTTTGGACCTGGGAGATTCCATTCCTGGTTCTGCATCTTTTTTTTTTAAAATGGTATTTATTAAGTGCTTACTATGTGCAAAGCATGTTCTAATCGCTGGGGAGGTTACAAGGTCATCAGGTTGTCCCAAGGGGGGCTCACAGTATTCATCCCCATTTTACAGGAGAGGGAACTGAGGCTCAGAGAAGTTAAGTGACTTGCCCAAAGTCACACATCTGACAACTGGTGGAGTCAGGATTCAAACCCATGACCTCTGACTCCAAAGCCTGTGCTCTTTCCACTGAGCCACGCTGCTTCATCTTCTTTGCTGTGTGACTTTGGGCAAATCACAACTTCTCGGCACCTCAGTTACTTCATCTGTAAAATGGGGATTGAAACTGTGAGCCCCACAGAGGGCAGGGACTGTGTCCAACCCAATTTGGTTGTATCCACCCCAGCACTTAGTACAGTGCCTGGCACATAATAATAGTAAAAATAATGATAATAATAATTATGGCATTTGTTAAGCGCTTACTATGTGCCAGGCACTGTACTAAGCACTGGGGTGAATACAAGCAAATCTCGTTAGACACAGTCCCTCTCCTGCATGGTTTACAATCATAGCTCCCATTTTACAGATGAGGTGACTGAGGCCCAGAAAAGTGAAGTGACTTGCCCAAGGCCACACAGCAGACAAGTGGAGGATCTGGATTAGAACCCAGGACCTTCTGACTCCACTAGGCCATGCTGCTTCTCAAGTAACATAGTAAGCGCTGAACGAATGCCATACTCCTCGAAGTGCTTAGTGCATATAGTAAGTGCTCAGTATATACCACTCCTTGATATATCAACTTGCCTGCTTCCATTCATTGGCTCGCGTGTTTCTCCTTGTAACCAATCAATCAATCAATTAATTAATTATATTTACTGAACACTCACTGTGTGCAGAGCAATGTACGAAGATCTTGGAAGACAGCTAAGAAGCTGTCTGTCTGATATTCCTTCTATCATTAGCAGTAAACCATAGGAAGCACAGAAATACAGATAACTTCGAGTTTAACCCCAGAATAGGTTTCCTTTTTTCAGTCTACTTTGAAAATGGACATTTTGTAATACAGAAATACAGTTTCAGCAATTATATTCCCAGAGGAAAACCCAAAGTCAGGCATAGTAGAACTGATTTTTTATATTTTCAGATGCTATACATTCTTATTTGATATTATTTGCATGTTGCATCTTTAAAATACATTTTGCAAATGAAAATACTGATGTTGGGTAAGGTACGATTTTGTTCTCTGTCTCCCCCTTTTAGACTGTGAGCCCACTGTTGGGTAGGGACTGTCTCTATATGTTGCCAATTTGTACTTCCCAAGCGCTTAGTACAGTGTTCTGCACATAGTAAGCGCTCAATAAATACGACTGATGATGTTGACTGTCTCTATATGTTGCCAACTTGTACTTCCCAAGCAGCGCTTAGTACAGTGCTCTGCACACAGTAAGCACTCAGTAAATACGATTGAATGAATGAATGAATGAATGTGAACAGAGTGGAGTAATTTAAAACTTTTTATAGTTTGGTATTTTCATTAGTAATTTTCTCCCCAAACAGAAACTGACTTAATATTGCTCATCAGTTTGACCTTCCTAGTTACACCTTTTTTTGACTTTGTGTCAACTAATCATTATCACCATCATCATGATCTAGTGCCTATTAACACAGTTTAGAAAATAATCACGGTGATGATAAAGATAAACAAACAGGAATATTTTAACTTTCAATTTCAATCTTTAAAAAAATGACAGTTTTCATTCTAGATGTTTGTTGCAAAGGCTAAATCTTTAAGCCAAAAAATCAATACCAGCTCACTAGAAAAATTCAAGCAACAGTGATTTAGAGGTAAATAAGTATATATTGATCCACCAATGATGTGTGGCTTAATCGGTTAAGCTTGTATTTGGGGCTAAGTGTAAGTCATTGCTTAAAGAGACACAAAAAAGGAGGTAGGGTGGTATGAGTATTGTTTCAATTAGAGTGAGATGTTTTTACCACGATATATTAAAGTTCACTGAAATGGAACAGGAGGGTTGGAGACTAAACTGAATTGAAAGGGAAGAAAAAGCTCTTTTTTTTCTAGTTAAGCAAAGCAATTCTTGCTAAAACCCCATTGAAACAGTCACAGAAATTCCAGCAAATGGTCTCAGCTCCATTGTTCTTTCGTCTTTTCCCAGTATGTTCAACTAGAAGTTCTACCATTTCTATGTGCAACCTGTACAGTGCACTGCAGACAGTATTGTAAGCTCCCTGTGGGCAGGGATTGCTACAACAAATACTAATCAATTGCATTTTCCCTTGCGTTTGTACGTGCTCTGTACACAGTAAATATGTTCAATTATACCAATGATTGATAGGCCCCAGTATATACAATTAATTGATTGTTTGTTCTCTTGTTTTGATATAGAGGTATTACCCTCAATGTTTCAAAACTCTCCATGGCCATACCGGTGACGCTGTGAGGAGAAAAAATATGACTACAGATGATTGTTATATTATTAAGGGAAATTGTGCCTGACCTGATTATCTTGGATGTATCTCAGTGCTTAATACAGTTCATAGGGCACAAAGAAGTTCCTTAATAAATATGACAATCATTATTATCATTATTATGATTACAAAAACCTGTAGACAAATCATCCTGTTAGAACAAAATGCTTGCATTTACTGAGTAAATTATATTACACTGTTATATGTAACTAGACTCACACTAGACTGTGAGCCCATTGTTGGGTAGGGACCGTCACTATATGTTGACAACTTGTACTTCCCAAGCGCTTAGTACAGTGCTCTGCACACAGTAAGCACTCAGTACGATTGATTGATTGTTAGAAGGTTTTGTAGAATAAAAAGAAAAGGGCCAATGTCTCATTTCTTTTGCCACTCCTCTATGACTGATATAACAGGTTTCTTTCATACTTCACCAATAGAAAGGTTTGATCCATTTACCATGGGAAATGAAGTCAGAAACTTTACAGACAATAATGAAACCACAGAGAGACCTTGAGAAAAAGTCCTTTTTTATGTCTAATTTAAATCCAGTATGCTTAGGTTTTGGCCAGTTTCCATTTATTCCAGTCACTGTGGAGATCGAGAAATAGGGAAACAATTCCTGTGCAATAGCCAGTCACATACCTGAATACTTATTACTACTTGATTTCCAGGCTAAAAATTCCCAGATTGCTTAAAATCCCAGATCACTTAACATTTCAAAGCACAATTCATCTCATTTCTTAATCCTGAAATTCCATAATAATAATAATAATAACAATAATGGCATTTATTAAGCACTTACTGTGTGCAAAGCACTTATCTTTGAGAAGATTGGGGCGTGTGAGCCCCACTTGAGACAACCTGATCACCTTGTATCTACACCAGAGCTTAGAACAGTGCTTGGCACATAGAAAGCGCTTAACAAATACAATTTTTATTATTATAGTCCCAAAGATGCGTGCAGGGTCACATGTATTACTTCAGATGTGCAAGGCAGCAAAGTGGTGTCATAAGAACCATTTTGTGGAAGACCATTAGACACCAACGAAGCTAAAGCTCTTGGTGAGTGGGAGTGACCCCTGAACCTCCCCACTTCTTCCAGAGCCATTATAAGTGCTTACTACAGTGCTCTGCACACAAGTGATCAAGGGGGTTGAGAAGCAGTGTGGCTCAGTGGAAAAGAGCCTGGGCTTTGGAGTCAGAGGTCATGGGTTCGAATATCGGCTCAGCCAATTGTCAGCTGTGTGACTTTGGGCAAGTCACTTAGCTTCTCTGTGCCTCAGTTACCTCATCTGTAAGATGGGGGTTAAGACTGTGAGCCCCCCGTGGGACAACCTGATCACCTTGTAACCTACCCAGCGCTTAGAACAGTGCTTTGCACATAGTAAGCACTTAATAAATGCCATTATTATTATTATTATTATTATTATTATTATTATTATTATCTGATTCCCCAACATTATATCTTGCCATTGAAGCTGCATGTTCAAATGGAAAGAATATCAGAGGAAATGGGTTCTAATCCCAGCTCTGCCTCATGTCTGCTATGTGACCTTGGGCAAGTCATTCAGCTACTCTGTGCCCAAATTACCTCATTTGTAAAATGAAGATTAAGACTATGAGCCCCATGTGGGACAAGGACTACGTCCAACTTAATTACTTTGGATATACCCCAGGGTTAAGAAGAGTGGTTGGCCCCCAGTAAGCACTTAAATACCACAGTTATTATTGTTATCATATATTCATCACTCAGTCTGTAGAGCCCCTGTCAGGATCGCACCTGGATAGTTTCCAGTACTCTGCCAGTCTCGGCTTCGGGAAGGAGAGTCAAGCTGAGACATACCCATTCCATTCCTAGCTTGGGCAATACCTAGTGAGTGGAAGGTAATCTGCTACAAGTCAAAGCTCACCTGTTTTGGGCAGAATTGGCATGGGAGAGAATCAAGGGTGGAGACCTAAGATCACTGCATGGAAGAAGGCAATGGTAAACAAACCACTTCCATATTTTTACCAAGAAAACTCTATGGATACACCGCCAAAATGACTACAGACGGAGGTCGGACGTGCTGGGTGAGGTGCGTCCGGGGCTTCGCTATGGGTCAGAGACAACTGGGCAGGATAAGACAAGTTTGTAGATCCTCATTTTCAGCCACCACCACTGATACTCAGCTCTCCCTCATGTTTTGTTTCTCAGCACTCTCCACCAGTCCCTTTGCTCTCTATTTCTGGCCACTTTTTCTTCTTATCAAGACTGACTTGAATTCTTTCAGTGACCTTAAAACTTTTCACACGGAACATTTCCATTACATTTACATTCGAGCTGAGCCGTCACCACCTCTCTATAATGTGCTGATTGCATAGCTTATCATATGAAACACATAATTGAAATTTCTGATTATTTGAATTTTGGATAACTGACCCAACTGCCTCTCTGCACTGAGGCTAGTTCAGAGAATTTAAAAATATATCAGGTCTACATTCCAAATTGAGCAATTGCATATCCGAAAAAGACCGTCTCACTCTTGCTAGTCATTGGAACTGTCAATTATCTGAACTGGCCTCAATTCCAATAAGTTTGGATAAAATTAGCATTCTAATGTGGTTTTATGTCTCTGTATGTGACCTTAATATGTAATATGGTGGCTGACTTCCTTAAACAAGGTTGCTCTCAGGGAACAAGTCTATCAACTCTGTTATATGCTTCAAAGGGCTTACTTCAGTGCTCTGCACACAATAAGTGTTCAATAAATATGATTGATTATCTGAATCAGGTGAGACAATTTTTCAAGAATGGAAGTCCACTGGACTGGGCTCTGAAGGAAGTAACAATGTGTTGTGTTGGGAGTTAGAATGCAAATTAACATTTTTCATTAGATTAAAAACTTCCCAAGGTCAGGGACCATGTCTAAAGTTCACTGTACTTATCTAAGCACCTAACCCTACAATCAGATTGCTCTCTCAACATTCATAGCCTCCTAAAATCCCCCCACCTCAAATGAGCCTTACCCAGTTAATTTTCAAACCCAAGCTGCATAAATCCTTCAGCCAATTCTAGCATTTATGAGCTTATTTACACCCACACTTAGCTCTCTTTATATACTTACCAACTGGCTGAAAATAGTTATACGTATGCTTATGGCTGTTTCCCCCATTAGGACGTAACCTCCTGTAGTTGGGGAATGTATCATTTATTTTGTACTTCCCAATTCCCTAGTACAGGGCGTTTCACCAAGTAGGAAATCAATAAATATTTTTTCATTATTATTATTACTACCTTCTTGATTCTGAAGTATCAGACCTGAGATTAATCCATCATACCTGATGGAGAGACTCCATCATTTTCTATAATATCAGCAAGGCAGGGCTGCTAGGTATGAACATGGCAAGAACATGGGATTGGGAACCATCTTTTGCCACTTACTCAAGGTCACACAGCACAGCAGTTGAGTAAAAGTGTCTCTTTGCCCCAGTTTCCCACCTGTAAAATGGTGTTAAATAGATTGTGAGCCCTGGATGGGAAAGAGACTTTATAATCCCACTGTGGGCAGGGAAAGTATCTACCATTTTTTTTTTTTTATTGTACTTTCCCAAGTATGCTCTACACACATAAGTGCTCAATAAATATAATTGATTGAGCAAGTGATTATATCTTCCCCAGCATTTTACATATATAAAGCAGAAATAAATGTCATAATTGTTATCCTTGCATACCTCTATTAGACCATAAACTTCTCAAGAATGAGATTGCGTACTTTCTTTTATATGTTCCCTATTAATGATAACTATTGAAAACGTTCTCCCCTGAAACAAATCCATTTCAATGAAGGACCACCCATTCCCTGCTGCTATAACATGTCTTTACCTCCTTCCCCTGCCTCAATCAATATTTAATATTTATTGATCTCTTACTGTGTGCAGAGACACGTTTCCTATCCACAATGAGCTCCTCTGGCTTGTTCTCTAACTACTTATAATTATGTGGAAAAAAAATAATTGTTCATTTCCTCCTCAAAATGAGGATATAGCAATAATGCCAGTAAATATGGTAACTGCATTCATTTAGACATCAGTGCTGATACATAAAGCATTTACTATAGTGCTGCTTACCAGCAGGTACTCAGCCAATGTTGATGATAAAGACATTGATAAGTACCTGCTCAGCAGAATATAACCACAGTTACTCCATTTCTGTCCTTGAAGAGTCTAAATGCTTAAGAGACAATACTTTTGAGTACTTCTGCTCAGAGGTTGCTTTCTCTTGGCCAATAAATACGGTTGTAAAACTAGTTGAAGGTGTTTGCCAAAAAATGTTTAGCTCCCTTAAGTCGTAATTTTATGTTTTTCTAGGTAGCTCAGTGTGTTTCTCTTCTGTGTAAAGCACTGATCCTGGTTCCAGGGGGTGGAATTGGAACCTATATATGCCGCAGCTCCTCTGGCCAACTGATTCATAGAGATGCTGTAGTGTCAGCGCTATAAGAAGCCAAACAACCAGATGGTGAGAAAGACCTGACCTTTATTCACTGTCAAATCTGTTTCCTCATTGCTTAATTCCCCATTTGCTATGAGCTGGTCCCAATTCCAAACGCCAACAACTTTCTTGTCTGCTTCCCAGGCTTTTCACTACCATTTCTCAAGGAAACAGCCCTTAAACTCTTAAACATGATTTTGTGATGAATTAGCAGGTAGGTTAAAATGGCTGGGCTCTTCCACCCATCTAATTATGTAGTTTTTCCTTCCTCTCTGTAATAACAAATAATAAGTGATATTTATTAAGCAGTTACTATGGTCTAGGGTTGAATCAAGATAATCAGATCGGATACAGGCCTTCCTTATCCTATATGGGGCTCACAAAGAGGAGGGAGAACAGGCATTTTATTCCCTTTATACAGATGAAGAAACTGAGGAACACAGAAGTTCAGTGATTTGCCCAAGATCACACAGCAGAAGTGACAGAGCTGGGATCAGAACCCAGATCTCCTAAATCCCAGACCTGTGCTTTTTTCATTAGGCTTTTTGTAGTAGTAGTTATTATTGCACAATACCACCAATTTATGGTATACCACCAATTTAATAGATGTCTTACAATTATACTCGGTTTTTTTCCCCATGGTCCATATTAATGAGGGACACTAATCTGTAACATTAGTATTTACCCATAAAATGGCATTATTTGGCTTAATATAGACGTATCGTAAATGCAAAGCGTTTAAGTCATTTTTAAAATGATTTGTGGTACATGGTTTCGCTTTAACGTCACGATATATATGCTGTTTCCTCTCTGAGAAATAATCACAGTGGAACATAACCAGTCAGCGCTTGGTATAGTTAGAAACCAATAGTTCTCAAATCCAAATTGAAAAACTTCCAATAGCTGCTCCACCTAGGTAGGGTGACTACTCGCAAATGCTGTACGGACCAGGGTCATACAACAAACAGAGTTATGGAACATAACTAGTCAGTGCTTGGTAAAGTTAGAAACCAATGGTTCTCAAATCCAAATTGAAAAACTTCCAATTGCTGCTTCACCTAGGATGGGTGACTACTCGCAAATGCTGTACAGACCAGGGTCATACAACAAACAGAGTTATTCGAAGTTATGGGCATTGTAAAGGTCATGCAATTGAACAGTAAATCAACATGGTACCTTTCATAGAATCTGCAGCTTGTCACTGGAGGGATCAATGACCTTAAACCTTGTGCCAGAGTCACCGAGTCACTCTCCCAGGTCCCCGTGAATATAAGCACAGCTTCCGAAGAGTAGGACTCAACAGCAGAAATCAAGGTGAAGTTAGGCAGGGTGGTTAAAAGGAAAATATGAGGGTATCAGATCCTGAGTCTCTATCAGACAGGATTGTTACCAGATAATAATAATAATAATAATAATGGCATTTATTAAGCACTTTACTATGTGCAAAGCACTGTTCTAAGTGCTGGGAAGGTTACAAGGTGATCAGGTTGTCCCACAGGGGGCTCACAGTCTTCATCCCCATTGGACAGATGAGGGAATGGAGGCACAGAGAAGTCAAGTGACTTGCCCAAAGTCACACAGCTGATAAGTGGCAGAGCTGGGATTTGAACTCATGACCTCTGACTCCAAAGCCCGGGCTCTTTCCACGGAGCCATACTGCTTCTTGGACTAGTGGAAAGATCATGGAACTGGGAGTCAGAGGACCTGGATTCTAATCCTGGCTCTGCCACTTGTGTGCTGTGAGGCCTTGGGTAAATCACTTAGCTTCTCTGCATCTCAGTCACCTCATCTGTAGAAATTATCATTTTGAAACTCTCTCTCAAGAGCCCTGCCTGAGTCCTGAAGCCCTGAACTTCCCGTAAAATTTCCCATCACGTTAAATTCATTCATTCATTCACTCAATCGTATTTATTGAGTGCTTACTGTGTGCAGAGTGCTGTACTAAGCGCTTGGGAAGTACATAATGGAAGTCAATCAAGTGATTCTATGCACTAAAGGCCTGCACTTGAATATGTCTCTGACACAGACATTCAACAAGGCATTTCATATACTTTATTTAACTTCAAAATATTAGGTAATCGTAGCTTTTAATACCAAACTATTACTAATGTCAAAATTCATAATTACAAAACCATCTGATATAAAGCACTGCACTAAGCACTGGTATAAATATAAAATAATCACATTGTTCAAAATCCCTGTCCAACGCAGGGCTTAGGTTTAAAAAGATTAAAATAACAAACATTTGATCCCCAGTTTACAGAGAAGGAAATTGAGCCCCAGAGAAGTTCAGTGAGAAGGAGCGTGAACTAGTGGATAGAGCATGGGCTTAGGAGTCTGAAGGACCTGAAGTCTAATTCTGACTCTGCCACTTTTTTATGGTATGTGTTAAACACTATGGCCAGGCACTGTACTAAACACCTATGTAGATACACTCTAATCAAATTGGACACAATCCCTGTCTGAATCTTAGTCTTAATCCCCATTTTACAGATGAGGTAACTGAGGCACAAAGAAGTAACTTGGCCAAGGTCACACAAGAGATAAGTGATGGAACAAGGTTTAAACAGTGTGGCTCAGTGGAAAGAGCCCGGGCTTTGGAGTCAGAGGTCATGAGTTCGAATCCCAGCTCCGCCACATGTCTGCTGTGTGACCTTGGGCAAGTCACTTAACTTCTCTGAGCCTCAGTTCTCTCATCTGTAAAATGGGGATGAAGACTGTGAGCCCCCCGTGGGACAACCTGATTACCTTGTAACCTCCCCAGTGTTTAGAACAGTGCTTTGCACATAGTAAGCACTTAATAAATCTCATCATTATTATTATTATTATTATTATTATTTAAAACCCAGGTCCTCTGATTTCCAGGACTGTGCTCTTTCCACTAAGCCATGCTGTTCCTCTGCTGGGATTACGTCTGTGAGCACCACATGGGATATGGACTGTGTCCAACTTAATTAGATTTTTATCTTCCCCAGCCCTTAATATGGTGCCTGGAACATAGTAAGCGCTTAACACATACCATTAAAAAAAAAAATTAAAGGGACTTGTCTAAGTGGCAGAGCCAGAATATAACTTTTGATCCCAATTCCAGATTTTTTCTATTTGGCCAAGCACAGACAAAGCAGACTTGAGCAATTACAAAGGTTGCTGAATTTGATCTGAAGAAGCACGTCTGGATAAATCCAATTAAAAAAACCTTTTATTATCAATAACAGTTTTTTCCCCAAATTATCAGGAAAATTTCTCAGGTTTATATTTTATTTTCAAGTACAGGTACAAACTGAAAAGTGTAGTGATCTGAAAATCTAAGCATTTTTTATGTGCTGCTCCAGGAATTGTGAAGAAATACAAAGGCAAAGGAAATTTCCATTACTCCTGCAGGGAAAAGAATTCTTTACTGCTGACTGGACACAAATGAAGTTCAAAATGTAACAATTATATAATGAAACAGTGCTGAATGAGTCCAAACCTCATGTGGCATTTTTCTGTTATTGTCATATCTTAGAGTTAAACCATTTGCCTTATTTCATGCGGTTCCACCAAAATCTGACTGATTAGATTAGATGTACAAATATTGTTTCATCGCAACAAAAATGGCATCCTTCATCTTGCATTGAATTGCCAGAGAGAGAGAGAGAGAGTTTGGAACAACAGAGAGAGAGGAGAGAGAGTAGGCAAGGAACGGTTATAACAAATTACTGAAATGGAGTTCAGTGTAGTAAGTATGCCATGCGCATTATAAACTGAAATGAGTTCACTTTGCTTAGAGAGAGGCATTTGAACTAAAAAGAACTGGACATTCTTTAAAGCAAAAAAACATAGCAGCAAAGGAGGAAAGACAATCAAACTTTTCTAGTAGAATGAATTACCATTGCCCTATTTTTTTTATAGGCGTTCCTGCTTTCTGGGCTCATACATTTAATGGCCTGTGCCCCACAGTTATAAAATAAAGTCACTAGAAATGTGTCTTTCAATAATTAATCAATCAGTGGTATTTATTGAGTGCTTACTATGTACAGAGCATTGTATGAAATTCTTGGGAGAGTAGAATGCAACTGAATTGGCAGAAACATTCCCCGCCCAAACCGAGCTGACAGTAAGGAACTTCTTTGGCAGTTTGTGATCTTCCCCTATAGCCTGGAAAGCATTGTTATAAATACTGGTGTCTCTATTAGCATTTATTCTTTTTCTTATGACAAAGATGCTTTATTTTTTAGGAAATAGAATGAAGAAAAAAAATCAGTGAATAGCATTTGAGTGTTTACTGTGCGCAGAACACTGTACTAAGCACTTGGAACATACAGTAGAGTTTGTAGACCTATTCCCTGCCCATAAAGAGCTTAAAGTCTATAAGGTCAAACATTAAAATAAATTATGGACATGCACATAAGCGCTGAGGAGGTGATGGTGGGATGAATATCAAGTGCTTAAAGGGTATGGATTCAATTATACAGGCAATGCAGAAGGAAAAGAATAGGAGAAAAGAGGGCTTAGTCTGGGAAGGCCTCTTGGAGGAGGTGTGATTTTAGAAGGGCTTTTAAGGTGGGAGAGTGGCAGACTGTCAGATATGAAGAAGTGGATTTTTCAATGTTAGGAAAGGAGGATCAAAGGCATCGATTTAGAGAGATGAGTTAGTTACAGGCTTTTGATATGGGGAAAATACAGGGCAGTGTTTCAGTGGGAAGGTGAGGAGCTCTGTTTCAGATGTATGCAGTTTAAGATGTCAGTGGGACATCCAAGGAAAGATATCCTGAAGTCAGGAAGAAATTGCGAGGCTGCTGAGATGGAGAGTAGCCAGATGTGAAAATAGATTTGGGAGTCACAGGATAAGGATATTAGCTGAAATTAAGGGAGCACATGAGTTTTCCAAGAGAGTAGATGAACATGAGAATAGAAGGGAACCAGAACTGAGGGTTTTTTCTTTTTTAATAGTATTTGTTAAGTGCTTTCTATGTGCCAGGCACTGTATTAAGCTCTGGGATAGATATACACTTATCAGGGTAGATACACACTTGTGCTTTTTTTTTCAATGGTATTTGTTAAGTGCTTACTATGTGCTGGCATTGTATTAAGCGTTCGGGTAGATATACGATAATCAGGTTGGAAACAGTCCTTGCCCCACATGGGACTCACAATATCAATCCCGTTTTTACAGATGAGGTAACAGGCCCAGAGAACTTAAGTGACTTTCTCAAGGTCACATAACAGACATGTGGCAGAGCCAGGATTAGAACCCAGGTTCCTGTGCTCTATCCACTAGATCATGCTGTTTTACTAAAGCAGAGGCTTGGAATGGTGAGTTATGAGTAAGAGAACCCCACTGCCAGAGGGTGAGAGGCATAAGGGGATCCTATTCAAGAGATTGAGAAGATGCAACCAGAGAGAAAGAGGACACAGTTTCAGTCTTTACAATTGACTCCAATCTCTAAACAGATATAATGTTCAAGTTCCATTTGTCACACTCTGCTGTGAAAATATGAAGGGAAATGTAGTTTGAAGTCAAATTGCATTAAATTCATTGTTTTCCATGAGATTTTTCAGAGTCCTGGATTCTCTGGAATATCTATAAGATCTAAATCTTTCTTTCTATAAGCTACATTTTCAATAAGTGAGCAGATAGTACTGCTCCAAACAAAGACACAGTCATTCCTGGAATAATCAAGTAGCTCTTTAGTCACTGGCAAATAGCACCAACAGAAAAGTCCAAAGCTATTGTCACCCAGTAGAAATCCTACAAAATTATTAAGGGTTTTCATTTTCTGCTGAGATAAAATAAAATGATTCCACCAACTATCATATAAATTTGCTCCAGATAAATATTATGGGAAGTCAGACTTGCTGAACGTTTTGTGCCGATTAAGGTCTATTGAGCTATAGGACATTTTGGGAAAACCTCCTCATCATAAAGCAATGCTGACAGCCTCAGCAGATGGTGGGTAGATAAGAAATGATTTCCCAAATAACTGAATAGTCTTTAAAAACATGAAACTGCCAGCCCATGAACAAAACAGCAAAGTCCAGTGCTGAAATATGGCTAGTTTACAAACGTGGCTATATTTTTCATCTCAGAAACAAGAGGATGTTATTCTTAAATCTGGTGCAAAGCGGCTTCACTCTAAAGGATCTGTTTAATGTGAAAACATATTCTGTGCTGTTCTTTCCTCTGAGCTTGATAATGAACCCAGCACTGCTGAAATGGTCTTACATAATATTCCAACAGTCCAGTCCTATGTAGCCTTCTGGGACTCCATTAGTGATTCTACGTGAGCTTTCCATTAAAAAAATAGAGAATGGTGTTTTATCCAGAGGACTAAAGGTTACTCAGTTGTTCTAGGGAAAGAACCTCGGGTAAATCGGGATGGCAGATGTGGGTCTTCATTCCCAGGGATTCTTTTGTATTTTTTAGTTTGAAGTGTCAAAGGAATGAAACTGGGAGATTGGAGAACAGAGAATATAAATAGAGAATCTAATGTCTAATACAGGAAACGGCATCGAGTGATTAATCAATCAGTGGAACTTATTGAGTTCTTATTGTGTGCAGAGTCACATTGATTCAGCAACGTGCAACAATGACTCACAGTCTATCACCAGTTGTTGGGGAATCTATAGGGAGAAGTACCATGGGAAGGAGGAGGGAGTTCCAGGTCTGACGGAAAATGTGACCAAGGATTTGTGTCAAGATAGACAAGATTGAGATTGTTATATTGTACTCTCCCAAGTGCTTAGTACAGTGCTCTGCATACAGACTCAATAAATATGACTGGCTAACGATACAGCAGAGAGCTTACTGATTAGCTCTTATTTGGTTCAAATCACTTTTTTGTTTTAATATTTTGCTACCTGGTATTAATTGTCTAAGCCACACAGTAGGATTCAGAAAATGGAAAACCAAATTCTTAATCCGGGAACATCTAAGGTTGTATGCAGACAAAACCTGAACTCAATTGGAAGAGGTGAGGGGAGGTGCCTGAAGGATAGCTAGAATTCACCAAGAACAAAATTACAACATCTTTCCAGGACTTCTTAGAAAAATTACATACACAACCAATTGATGCTTGAGTCAACGTGCTGCAAAATGTCAACCCAAAAAAGATTAGCATTTCCAAGAAAAGGACTTAGTTCATTCCCGTAAGAAATTTGCTTTGACCTACTTATGTTGTGGCTTTAAAATGAAATTACATTTTGGGATATGTATGGCATTTTGTAAGAATTGTTTTATACTTTAGCCACAAAGTTGTAGATGATGTGGTGGGAGTAGGGAATGTGAAAGGAAGGAGGGTCCATGGGAAAGGAGAAGGAGCTGAACTTTTCCAAGTAATTAGTCCTAAAATAAGGGAAACTTGTTTTCCCCAGCCAAGGACCCATTTTCCATACGGGATTTAAATATTGAAATTATACGCTCAAGGAAATAGTGTTATTTGATGCAAATAATCAAAGAATTAAGCTCTGAGGGAGATTACACCTAATGTGCTTCCATCCTAAATAGACAGTAGATCTACTTTAATGTGCCACTACCGGGAACACCATAATAAGAGCTCATAATAAAAAGCTTAAGAACGCTCCTGGATAATGTTATATTTCCATCCTCCTATCCACTTTTAATATCAGTTGAAAAATATCTTTCCTGCAACACATTGTTTTCCCATGGAAACTATCCAGTATCAGGAATTGTAAAATATTCTTGCACCAGTTTTAAGTAAAAAATAGCATTTCTTTTACCAAGAGGTGTCACTGTTCTCAAAGCACTGCCGTTATTATGAGGTAATCTGAATTCTTTAGCCTGGTTTACTTTGAATATAGTTAAATAGAGCAAGGTGCTATTCACCTTGGAAATAATACCATTTACCAAGACAACAATATTATGAGCATCTACTTGGTGTCTTGAAAGACATTAATTAGCGGATAAGGATATTAATAAATGGTCACTGTTCTTGATTATCTTACCTTGCAGTTTTTTAGTTAGACCTAAGAATAAGAACACAGGGACTTCTAATATTTTGTCCCAATCTGAGAGTTGGCACTATCTGTGGCCTTCAGTGATTTGCTTAATCCTTTAAGATTTCATATTTCTTGCTTTCAGGAGGAAGGTAGTGCAATTTCTTTTGTTATTAACACAGTGCTCTGCACATGGTAAGCACTTAATGAATACAACAATTATTAGACTACTATTTTAGAGATAGTCTGTAGAGATTAATCAGTGCATGTGTATATCTGTAGAAGAAGCAACAAAGTCGAGTAGAAAGAGCACATTCCTGGGAGTCACAAGGACCTAGGTTGTAATCCAGCTCTGCCATTTGTCTGCAGTGTGACCTCGGGCAAGTCACTTAACTTTTCCGTGCCTCAATTACTTCATCTGTTAGTGCTATGTCTTACCTGATTACCTTGTATCTACCCCAGCACTTAGTACAGTGCCTAACGTATAGTAAGCACTTAACCAATACAAAACAAGTGGCTTTTACATCATCAATCATATTTATTGAGCGCTTACTATGTGCAGAGCACTGTACTAAGCGCTTAAATTTACATGAAATTAGGGGAACAAATAAAGAAAATCAGAATCACAGATGAAAAGAAAATTTAAGTTGGGGAGGCTTTGATGCTGCCTTTTTGACAAATTGTGGAGATTTTCTGCGTAATTTTGAAACTGCAGGAAGGTGACTCAATACTTAATTGCTCCAAATCTTAAGCAATTATTTCAGCATTTTCACTTTTGTATACCAACCTGAATGGATGTGCACCATTAAATTAAAAAAAAAAATGAACATAATGAAAGACAACATCCTCTTGAAAAATCCTTCAATATTTTTTTCATCTTGTCTTTCTGGATGAACTGACTTGCCTTATGTCCCTTCTGTTTTTAGGGCTCATATGAGTTCATCAACTACTGATAAATTAGTGAGAAGAGTGTGGCTTAGTGAAAAGAGCACAGGCTTGGGAGTCAGATGATGTAGGTTCTAATCCCAGTTCTGCCACTTGTCTGCTGTGTGACCTTGGTCAAACCACTTAGCTTCTCTGTGCCTCAATTATCTTATCTATTAAATGGAAATTAAGATTATGAGCCCCACGTGGGACAACCTGCTTACCTTGTATCTATCCCAACACTTAGATAATTGCTAGATGCATAGTAAACACTTAAATATCATTATTATTATTATTACTTTATACCCCACTGAACAACATAAGATAGTGACTAGTATCACTGACGATATTTCTGGTAACATGATCTCCATAGACTATGCCTGGAATTTATTTCATAGGCAAAAAGACTATCACATAATTTTTTAAAAGATTTTTGTGGATTAGCCAGATAATATTTATAAATTTCAGTGTAGAGATGGTGATGGGGAATGGTACATGGCATATAAGTAGGTTGCTGTTTTATTGGTGTTTATATATTAATACTTTGCTTGGACAGATACAAAGTCAGTATCATTGATCAGTGTCAGAAGATCAATACAGATGGAATTAAGCATCTGATGGATTTGATATTCATAGGGATACCTGATTATCATGTATCTATCCCAGTACTTAGTACAGTGCCAGGCACATACTAAGTGCTTAACAAATGATATAAAAAAAGGAGTCTGAATAATTTAAGGTTAAGTTGGGATAGAGGTTTGAGAACTGCCCGTTGTTGGGTAGGGATTGTCTAATTTGTTGCCGAATTGTACTTTCCAAGCGCTGAATACAGTGTTCTGCACACATTAAGTGCTCAATAAATATGATCGATTGAATGAATGAAAGACAACAGCAAAAAACCTATTAGTTCATCTTGCAAAACCTGAGGTTGCCACCTTTTGGGAACAGGAGACAAATCTGAGAAACTGAAAGGGGAATCTTCCTGGAAGTGTAACAACCTTTTCCCCACCACCCCACTATCTCTTATTATTAATTGTTTAGAATTTTAAATTCCCACATAGAGGTTTAATAGGAATTAATGGGATATTTTAACTTGCACATGAATTTCAGAAAACGCCTTAGGGCAGTTTCATGATGAAATGTGCAATCATTTCAGAGAACAAGAAATTGAGCCTCTAAAAAGGAACACTGATGTCAAAATGGCTGCTTTCTAGCTGCTGCACCCCCATTATAACTTTAGAAGAAGATTCAAAACCAAGGATTAGAACCACTGAGCATCACTAGCACTCCTTGTTTCTATATAAGAGAATTCTCAACGCATCCTCAGTTTGGGTACCAAAAACTGACCTATATTTTCCAGAAAATCATTTTTGAAAGAATGCAACTGAGTTGGTAGACACATCCCTTGTTCTCAAGAAGCTTAAAGTCTAGAAGGAGAGGCAGGCATTAAAATAAATAAATTAACTATGAACATGTACTTAAGTGCTATGGGGCTGAATGTGGGGTGAATATCAAGTGCCAAAAGCAGCCACTTTGACATCAGTGTTCATTTTTAGCAGCTCAACTTCTTGTCCTTGGGAAAGATTACATATTTCATCCAAATGTGTAGGTGATGCAGATGGGAAAGGCAGGAGGGAAAAAAGAAGGCTTAATCTGGAAGACTTCTTGGACGATTTGAAGGTTGGGAGAGTGGTGGTGTGTCATGTATGGTCAGGGAAGGAGTTTCAGGCCAAAGGGAGGATGTAGGCAAGGAGTTGGTGGGGAGATAGATGAGCTCACGATACAGTAGGTTGGCATTAGAGAAGTGAAGTGTGGAGCCTGGGTTGTTGTAGAAAGTCAGAGAGGAAAGGTAGGAAGCAGATTACCTCCACAAGTTCCTGGGGTTCTGTTGGAGCCTCGGCCTCACCAGCAGAAGTTAAGGATTGGAGGCTACACATGCAAGGCCCCACCCCTTCAGTCTTCAAGAGAACACTGGTTACCCTCTATCTATACCGTAAGCTCACTGAGGGCAGGGAATGGGTCTGTTTATTATGTTGTATTCTTCCAGGCACTTAGTATAGGGCTCTGCACATAGTAAGCGCTCAATAGATATGATTGACTGATACAACCCATTGCCTCAGAGCAAAGTAAAACAAGGCCAAGTGCGGCTGTTATGCTGGGGTCCCAGAGATGGCATGGCGTAGTGGAAAAAGCACAGGCTGGGGAGCCAGAGGTCATGGGTTCCAATCCCAGCTCTGCCACTTGTCAGCTGTGTGACCTTGGGCAAGTTACTTAACTTCTCTTGGCCTCAGTTCCCTCATCTGTAAAATGGGGATGAAGACTATGAGCCCCATGTGGGATAACCTGATTACCTTGTATCTACCTCAGTACTTAGAACAGTGCTTGGTAGATGGTAAGTGCTTAAAAAATACCAATATTATTATTATTATTATTATTATCATTATTAACTGGCACCTGACAGGCTACCACAGCCTCCCTCTGCACTTCCCCCGTTGGCCAAAATGCCTGCCCAGGAAAGGAATGAGGCCAACATATTTCACATAAATGAAGCAAAAGGAGGAAAGCAGAACGATCCAATCAGTCAGTCATACTTATTGAGCACTTACTGTGTGCAGAGCACTGTACTAGAGAAGCAGTGTGGATCAGTGGAAAGAGCACGGGCTTTGGAGTCAGAGGTCATGGGTTCAAGTCCTGACTCCACCAATTGTCAGCTGTGTGACTTTGGGCAAGTCTCTTAACTTCTCTTTGCCTCAGTTCCCTTATCTGTAAAATGGGGATTTAGACTGTGAGCCCCACGTTGGACGACCTGATCACCTCGTATCTCTCCAGAGCTTAGAACAGTGCTTTGCACATAGTAAGTGCTTAACAAATAGCATTATTATTATTAATACTAAGTGGGAGAGTACAATTCTTCAATTAAGTCAAAATATCCCCTGTGAACAATGGCCTCCTTTGAAGAATTAGAAAATTTTAAATCCATAGTTTTGAAATCAATGATGTGAGACTGTTCGACCATGCACGGAAGTGGAGAGATGGCAATTCACTCAACAAGCAAAGGAGTGATTACCAGTGTTAGGTTTACTTGAAAAATACATTTGGAAATGAGCTTTTGGGAGTCTGATAGTACAAGCTGGGGGCAAAGAAAACTGAAGATGGATGGGACTGGTAACTCTCTAAATATAACAGATGCTCTCCCTACCCAACAGATTGCATTCCTAGAATGTGTTCACATTAGACCAAAAAACTCATGGTCATTGTGACTCGTTAAAATCGGACAGAGCATGCTCAGAATGGATGAGAATGAAGTGTCATCCTTGTTCTCTCCTTCTCAAACCCTACTGAGCAAGTTGGTAAAACAGAAAAAAGATTATACTACAGTATGGAAAATGTTTAGGATTTTCACAGATAACTGCACAGTCCAAAGAGAACAGGTTGCTTTCCCATTCCATTTGAACTGACAATTCCAGTCACCCACAGCGGAGATCAAATATTCAAAGATTTCATAAGTCTCAAAACCAACTTCACATTCTGAAATGATTCAGTTTCCTAAATAAATGAGGGAGATGGATGTGGGTGTAATGGACTGTTTGTGATGGATTGGATAGGGTGGAGGTTTTTGGTTAAACAAAAAATTGGAGCTGAGTAGCTGAAGCATACTGCTTCTCAAACGTCTTCAACAGCCCTTTTATTTGCTTCTGCCTCCCACAGCCTCAGATACTTCTCATGAAAGACCAATAAGTGAAATGTCATTCAACATTTTTTTCCACTAGAAAGGATATTTCATACTTTAGTCTCTCATCCATCCTTGTTTATCTTCAACTCTTTGCCAATTCCTTAGGGGACACACACAATATGTATCTTAGGGTTCACAAGCTTGCTCTCTCTGAAATTGATCTGGTTTTCAGATGCCATTTTTGGACAGGTCTCAAACAGAGCTTTGTGGTTCTAAAGTATTGAACTTAATTATTAAACACAGCACATCCAGCATGCTAATGCCCTATGTCCTTTGTTTCTTCCTTCTGCATCCCAACTTTCAGCCATTTCCAAACCTGACAGTGCCATTACACATGAAGAGAGAGACTGCTTTAAATCTATATACAAATGGATGGAAGTTTAGAGGACTAAACCAATTTTGTTGTAATTGAGAACACTGGATGTTACCCACACCTAGAAACTGCAATAACCCAAATACTATCTTAACCCTAACCCAAAGCTAGTCTTCACCAAACACATTCCAATTAGCCCCTATTGCACTCTATAGCTACATATTGAATTTATCAAAAACTGCAAGACCCTTTGATGTACATTTTTCCAGACGATCAGCTGGAGAGAATGATTGAAAAGAATGATGCCTGAATGGTTACCCAGATAAGATTCAGCTGTCAATTTCCTAAATCATTTTTTCAAAAAATTTGTATTGTCACATTGCTCAAGAAAACCTTTCCCTCATCAGATTATTCGATAAAGCAGTTCACCAAACAACTAATCATTCTTTACCCAATTGCATAAAGGAAATTGCATGTGATAACGTTTTCCAGCCAGGTATAAATATCCACATTAGCATCTAAATCCAATTGTAGACTTTGGCAATATTAGAAATTTCACCATCTGCTTGAAAAGGATCAATAACTGAAAGGCCATTATTATGACACACTATACAACCGTGAGTGCTTTCAGAGGAAACAAAATGTTGTTTACATTTTCATTTAATTTTGAGAGAAACAGTATAGAAAATAAGACAGGATTTTCTGAACGAGGTCATTTGTATAGGAAAGGCTTTGATCTTTTGTTGATTAGCTCATCCACAAATTGCTTATTTGAAACTAAACTTACAATTGAGAGTAGTCTAAGATGATACTAAAATGCCACTATTTTTGAAATATGAAGTGTTTAAAATAAAACATGTACTGACAAAAATTCACTGAGATTTTAACTTTCTACTGAATCTTCTGATTTAAAGTAAAACAGAAAATGAATGCATTTTAATGCAAAGTTTTAGGTAGATTGAATAGTTTTCTTTTCCTAGTTGGTCATATATTATCATTCTCATAATGATGATTTATGTTACACAATCTTTTGAAATTTTGAATTGATTGCCAGAGCTACTGAGAACTGAGATCCAACTTTAATCTGAGGCTATTCAACATAAATAATTATTTGAGAAAGTTGAAGAGAGGAATTGGTATTCATTGAGCATTGAAAGATAATTTTCAACACATTCAGTCCACTGGGTCATTGGAGAATAAAGAGAGGATTTTATTTTTATTTTTCTCAAGAAGAATCATTTTCTGTTGTTATAAGCCCTTGGCCAAACTGAAAAGAAGGTAATAGCAATTTTGAAATGCCACTCCATACACAGGATATTGTTTTCTCTATCCATGAGCTAAAAACCAAGCTACAAGCCCCCTGCCCATCATAAGAACAGGCTCCAACTCATTCCTTTTAAGGTCATTTACTAAGTTATTCTAACTACTCAGACCTCCTGATCTTGGGACACTTAACCATGGGAAGCAGTGAGGTCTAGCGGAAAGACCACAGGCCTAAGAGCCAGAGGACTGGGTCTAATCTCGGCTCCACCACTTGTCTTCCGTGTGACCCTGAACAAGTCACAACTTCTCTGGCCTCAGTTTCCTCATCTGCAAAATGAGGATTCAATTCCCGTTCTCCCTCTATTTGGACTGTATGCCCAGTGTGGAGTGGGGACAGTAACCAGGCTGATTAACTTATTCTAACAAATACCATAAAAATATATCTCTCTCCCAATTCCCTTATGTACTCATTCTGTTTTACCAGGCCAAACTTCCCTCTGTCCATCCTATTCCAAATCTATGTCCTATTTCACGCTTTACTCTTTGCCTGTCATCCCCTCAGCTTCTCAGAAACCTACCCTCCCTGTATTTAGACACCTTTCTACAGAAAGCCTTAAGTTGGAAATTAGTATGTCTCCCCAACTGTCTCCACTATACAGGTCAAACTCTCATTTAACTATACAAAAGCACCTGAATGACTGCTTAGACATTTACATACTTGAACACACTATGCTTTGGAACATGCTTAGCACTCATGTGTCATGTATGGGTAAAGTCAGCAGTGTGATGTTTGCCTGGTAAAGTTTTTTTTCCCTTTCAGACAACAAACCCAGATGACAAGAGTTATGTATGAATAGCTTGCTTTTCACAAAGTCCAGGGCAACTGCATGCATATGTATTAATAATAACAATAATGACAACAGCAATTATAATAATAACAGCACTTGTTAAGCACTTACTAGGTACTGTACTATGCACTGGGATAGTTACAAGCATGTCCTCATCCCACCTGGATCTCACAGTCTTAATTTCCATTTTTAAGATGAGGTAACTGAGGCTCAGAGAAGTTAAATGACTTGCCCAAGGTCACAAAGCATACAAGCAGTGGGGTCAAGATTAGAACCCAGGTCTGTCTGATTCCCAGGCCCGTGCTCTATCCACAGGGCTGGGTGCATCTCAAGGAGTATTGATTGATGGTGTTCTTGAAGTTGTTGCCAATTTGTACTTCTCAAGCACTTAGTACAGTTCTCTGTACACAGTAAGAGCTCAATAAATATGACTGAATGAATGTTCTAGGTTTTGGGACAGGCTCCAAGGTTGTTCACCTCCATGTCACGGATGGCAAGATGTATGGAACAGGCAGGTCAAGCAATCAGTCATCAGTTGTGCTTATTGATCACTTAATGAGTGCATGGCACTATATTAAGCACTTAAGGTCTTGAGTGATCTTTTCTGTTACAATGAGGAGGGAGTTTAAGAAAAAAATAGGAAGCGTCCATATAACTCATAATATTTTCCATTTAAACCTTCATTGTTGTTCCAACACCACTCCCGTTCTTACTTCTGAAACTACTCTATTTTTGCATACCAGCATCATTCATGATCAACAACAATAATTACTGAGCCCTAGTTCTGTGCCGAATGCTGTATTAGCTACAAGGACCACTACAAAAGTTGAAATATAGCACACTTCCTGCTTTTAAGGCAATTTTCCATGGTATTAGTGACTCTGACCTCAGATCATATAGATATGTATGGTAGTTTATCTGTTCTAAAGTTGTTTCAATCAATCAATTGCATTTATTGAGTGCTTACTGTGTGCAAAGCACTGTACTCCCTTTTACCTTGAATACTGTATCCATTAGCTCCAAGTCTTATTTTCCAGCTTCTGAAGGTGGTTTGTTTTTTGCAGGACACTATTCGGAAGAACTCCAAGGGTAAGCTACCCTGCTCAAACATAGATTTTCTCCCTCACAATTCCATTATGGAAAATGCTTCTTCAAATAAAATATGATGATAAACAGTTACACCAGCTTTGTCTACAAATATTGTCCTACAATCTCAGTCGGATATGCTCACTATTTTTCCTAGTGAGGCAGTGAATCCACAAATTGGAAATACAGAAAAATCTACAGAATATTTTGGTTTGCAAAATGGAGAATAAAGGTTGCCAAAAGCAGAGAACAAAGACGACAAAGTTAGAATCCTCAGTTAATTTGTGTTAACATCTCTTACCAGCAGGGCCTAATGGAGACAGCCCTGCCTTGGAAATCAGAGGGCCAGGTTCTAATCTCAGATTTCCCACTTGTACGTCCTCTCCCTGCCTCCTTCCTCTCCCCCTCCTCACCTCCTTCACCTCCCCACAGCACCTGTGTATATATATATGTATATTTGTCCATACTTATTACTCTATTTTACTTGTACATATTTATTCTATTTATTTTATTTTGTTAATATGTTTTGTTTTGTTGTCTGTCTCCCCCTTCTAGACTGTGAGCCCGCTGTTGGGTAGGGACCATCTCTATAGGTTGCCAACTTGTACTTCCCAAGAGCTTAGTACATTGCTCTGCACATAGTAAGCACTCAATAAATATGATTGAATGAATGAATGAATGTGTGACCTTGCCCAAGATCACAATTCACTTCACTTTCATTCATTCAATCGCATTTATTGAGCACTTACTGTGTGCAGAGCACTGTACTAAGTGCTTAAAGCATTGTTCTAAGCACTGGGGAGGTTACAAGGTGATCAGGTTGTTCCACGGAGGGCTCACAGTTTTAATCCCCATTTTACAGATGAGGTAACTGAGGCACAGAGAAGTTAAGTGACTTGCCCAAAGTCACACAGCTGACAATTGGTGGAGCTGGGATTTGAACCCACGACTTCTGACTCCAAAGCCCGTGCTCTTTCCACTGAGCCATGCTGCTTCTCAATTCTCTATTCCTCAGTTTTCTCATCTGCAAATTGGGGATTCAATGCCTGTTCTCCCTCCTGCTTGGACTCTCAGCCCCATTTGGGACCTGATTATCTTGTATCTACCCAACACTTCCCCTCTCAAGGTCACACTTGAAGAGTTTCCAGTACTCCACCAGTCTCATCTATTTGAGGGAAGAGTCAAGCAGAGGCATATCCATTCCATTCCCAGCTTGGACAGTGGCTAACGAGTGGAAGGCAATCTGCAAAAAACCAAAGCTCACTTGCTCAGAGAAGCAGCATGGCTCAGTGGAAAGAGCCCGAACTTTGGAGTCAGAGGTCATGGGTTCGAATCCTGGCTCCACCAGTTGTCAGCTGTGTGACTTTGGGCAAGTCACTTCACTTCTCTGGTCCTCAGTTACCTCATCTGTAAAATGGGGATGAAGACTGTGAGCCCCACGTGGGACGATCTGATCACCTTGTAACCTACCCAGCACTTAGAACAGTGCTTTGCACATAGTAAGCGCTTAATAAATGCCATTATTATTATTGTTATTATTATTATTATTGTGCTGGGCAGTAACAGCATGGGAGAGAGTCAAGGGGGGAGATTCAAGTTTACTGCACGCAAGGAGGCAATGGTAAACCATTTATGTATTTTTATCAGGAAAAGTCTGTGGATACACTATCAGAATGATTGCAGATGGAGGAGGGGTGTCTGGGATAGATCTGTCTATGGTATCGCTATACGTCAGAGATGACTCAAAAGCATAGGAAAAGACAAGACCCAGCACTTAGTTAAGTGCTTCACAAATACCACAAATTATTACTTAGCAGAGAACTCATTACAGAAGAGGTAATTGAGGCAAGTAGAAGTTAAGGTCACACAACTGGCATTTGGCAGAGCTGGAATTAGAACCCAGGTCCTCGGGCCACCCCCAGACCCATGCTCTTTTAGGCCACACTGTTACCCTATTTCTTCAGTAGTAGTAATTGTTCCTTGCATGTGCTGTCCTTGGATGGTCTCCCAGATGCCACTGCCCTACTAAATTCTCCTCTCTTAAAATGGTATGAAGATTTTTTTAAAATAATAATATTGGTATTTGTTAAGCGCTTACTATGTGTCGACTTCTAGACTGTGAGCCCACTGTTGGGTAGGGACTGCCTCTATATGTTGCCAACTTGTACTTCCCAAGCGCTTAGTACAGTGCTCTGCATACAGTAAGTGCTCAATAAATACGATTGATTGATTGATTGACTGTTCTAAGCACTGGATAATAATGGTATTTGCTAAGCGCTTACTATGTGCCGGGCACTGTTCTAAGAGATGGGGTAGATACAAGATAATCAGGTTGTCCCCTGTGGGGCTCTCACTCTTAATCCCCATTTTACAGATGAGGTAACAGGCACAGAGAAGTGAAGTAGCTTGACCAAGGCCACATATCAGAGAGGTGGGACTAGAACCCAAGTCCTCTGACCCTCAAGCCCGTACTCCTTCCACTGAGCCACGCTGCTTCTCAATTAAGTTTAAGTTGTTGCTGTTGTTATTGAAACTCTATTAAGTTTCCTTTGCTGATGGAGTTTTCAGCATAATTTTTGGAGATGCTTTGGAGAATGATACTTTTCTGGAAAATGGAGATGGGTTGCATAAAGATCCAGGTGCGCTTATGAAGTAGAAAAAGATTCTTCAGCTGATATATTTATGAAGGAAGGTCTTCAGAGAATAATTGCTGAGTGTAGCAAAATTCACCTTAGTTGATAGGAGTAGGTGAGATAGTGATTTTTGTATTCCAAATCTCAGTTCCACACCACAAGAGAAACTCTACAATCCAAGTAGTGTTTTTGAAAGGTCAGTTACTTATTTGGGAATAGAAGGAGTAGAAAAATTCATAGTCAGGCCAGACATTTTCACATAACCTACAAAAATCATGATCCAAGAATTCTAATGATAGAGAAAAAAAAAGAAGGAAAGATAAATTCCAATGGCAAAGGTTGATAATTAAGAATTTATTTCAGCTGAGCATATGCATTGAGGCCTAGATCCTTACAAGTCAAGGAGCAAGTCCCTGGGAGAAGCACAAAGAGATAGTGCCTCCTTCATTTGGTTTAAAAATCTCTGCTTGAATCACACTGATTGGATGAGCTCCTCCTAGAATTTTATTGATCAAACCGATTCCAATTCCTTTCCAAATCCTGGAAATACAATCCTGTAAAGGAATTATTAGACTAGACTCCAGTCTTAATTTTTTCCAGTTCTTCTAAATTTACATTTTCACACAACTGACCTTTACCTTAAACTTTATAGCCTACCTCCTACCTGACTACTATTCTACAAGTGCTTCCAAATAACCCATAATATAGAGTCCTTGAAGAGCAGAACAAACCAACATTAGAACAAGAGGAGCAGTTATCTCCAAAACATGGATCCGTATGTGCCTTGGACTCTGGGCAGGAAAAGTATATGTTATATTGCTGATGTCTGTCCCCCCCTAACCAGACCGTGAACTCGTCATGGGCAGATACTACCTCTCTTTACTGCTATGTTGTACTTTCCCAAGCACTTAGTACAGTGCTGTGCACACAGTAGTGCTCAATAAATATGATTGAGTGAATGAATAAATGGATTGTTATATTGGACTCTCCCAAGCACTTAGTACAGTGCTCTACACACAGTAAGTGCTCAAAAAATATGATTGACTGATATGAAGTGCTTTCCCTGGACCTTCCTCACTCTGCACATTGGCAAACCCTCCTGAATGAATTGATCAAAACACTTTCCAATGCTTGCCTATCCTGAGCAATAAGATTGTGGATTTGAGGTAAATATGCCATCGTTTCAACAAAATGATCCGCCTCATTGGAATGCTCTGGAATACTCTGAGATCCTTTTCCTTAGACAGTCTCCCAATTAGTCTTAAGGAATTTGTGGCAAAGAAGAAAAGAATGAGCTCAGATGAAGCTTGGATAAGTGAGTTAAGAGATACTGTAAGCAGAGCCAAATTGAGAAATTACTATGGCCTGGAAATGTAAATGGTGCACATTTAACCCTAAAAATCTACTGCTAAATAGAAAGAGTCTGATTAGATTGCATCAGCATTACCAAGAAGGGAAGCGGCTTGTGGTGGAAAGATAAATTTGGTAAATCTGGTGCATGCGCCTACCATGAAAGTACTGGAGAGGTCTTCTTCCCTTCTCATCTCCTGCCAATCAAGTCAAACATTATTGACCAACAACAAACATTAATAAATAGATAATGCCAACAGGTATTAGCCACAAACAAACATACATTAGCAGAGTATAAAAGCAGGGCTTAAGTCCTCTGGGAAACAATGTCAGCACAGCAGTTTTGCATGCTATAGAAATCCTTCAGTCTTCTTTTGAGTAGAAAAAAAAGACTCCTTGATTTCCTAATGTTTTATTTAGTTTCATTCATTTCTTCATTCAATTGTATTTATTGAGTGCTTGCTGTTTGCCGAGCAATGTACTATTCATTTGCGAAAGCATAATACAACAAAATAAATGATATACCCGGCCCACAATGAGCTTACAGTCTAGAGGGGGGAAGACAGACATCGACGCAGATAAATTCAATGGCAGTTTCAGTTACTGAGTATAGTGATCCAGGAGGGCACATTAGTAGCTGGGCACACCCAGCTCACATCTTTTCCCTTGGCAAGCCCTCCACTCATATGGAGTTATCCACAACCACGACTTCTTTTCTAAAGGAAAGAGTTAAACAGAGCCCTTCAAATTCAATACCTGCTGAACTATTTATTTGTTTTTATGGGATTTGTTAAGGTGCTTACTGTGTGCCATGCACTGTCCTAAGCACCGGGGTAGATAAAAGTTATGCAATTTGGACACAGTCCCTGTCTCAGATAGGGCTCACAATATTAATCCCCATTTTACAGAAGAGGTAACAGATACAGAGAAGTTAAGAAACTTGCCCAAGGTCACACAGCAGACAAGTGACAGAGCTGGTATCAGAATCTAGTCTTTCTGACTCACAGGCCGGTGCTCTTTCCACTAGGCAACACCGCTGCTCACTATACCGTGCTTCGTCTTCAATTACCTTTAAGGATTAATACTATTTACTGAATGAATTATATTTCCATGATATTCTTCTTTATAGATGTCTTGTTTCCTCACATTTAGATTTTGAATCTCTTACAGGGCAGTGGCCAGGTTTTGCATTTACCTCGGCATTTAGTTTTTCACCTTACACATATGAAAGGCATATATAAAGGAAACACAGTGTTCGTTAGTAGTGACAACTCATATAAAGTTAAACAGCCATATCTATAAGCATGTTCTATCTGTAGATTCATATCTGTAATATACACACATATTATTCTATATTTATATAATTACATATTATGCATGTTACACACCACATAATATAAGCGCACAAAGTGGGCAAGGATTGTGTGCCAAGTCCATTGTATTCTAAGTTTTTACAGTTCTACAATGCTCTGCATACAGCAAACATTCAATAAATAATGTTTACTAGTTGATTACATAGTGAAACTTCTAATAGTTATTTCAAAAAATTAAGATGTGATCCATTACCAAATTCTGTATTTGTTAGGTTGCCAGTATTTACTGAGCTTAAGAAAAATGTGCAGTTCCAAAGTGGATTCTCCAAATATATACAAGATTAACTAATCCTATTCATATCTAAGAGCCACCAGAATGCAAGTACCTTGGTGTCTGCCTCAAATCCTGTCAGAGCATGGTTGCAAAATTGTTGCTTTTTTTATGGCTTTCTCAACTTGACAGTTTCTGATTTCCTGCCAAAGAAAGTCTTTGGCAAATGATATTTGCTATTAGCTCTAGATACTCACCTGCATATTTTGACTTGAAAGTAGCTTTATTCCCATTACATAAATCACAATTTTTAGTAGGAAACTAGAAAAGCATACACACCACTGTCTATACTGCAAAGGCAATTCTAGATCCTCAAAAATGAAACCAAGAAATAGTAAAAATCAAATATGCATAAATCACCCTGCTTTTTCTCAAGTTGTCTATATAAAAAGATGCTCTTGAAATATTATCTTTATCTTTTGATATTATTAGAGCAACTTGGGATTCTGCACATCCTCAAAGACATAATCATATGAAATCCTAAGAGTTTCTTGCAAATTCCTGCTGTAAAGAGGATTGCTCTTCACCTGTTCAATTACCGTGAAGAAATATTAAATCTGAACATTGTTATGAAACTCCTATTAATTGCTTTTCCATTTCATAGACCATCTTTTTTATTTCAGTTGTGATCTAGGTTCTCAGCCACTTCTCAAACAGTAGAGTGAAATAGATTAGGAAATAGTTTTGCTTCTGCTGATACTTTAGATGGTATCCACATGGAAATTGGCAATTGTAATATAATATAATATAATACCTTTAAGAAACAACTACAGAGAAAAGAGGAAAACAAGAAATATGCCTCTCAATCATATTTTCTCATTTTCAGCACGAATTTTCCCTAATCTCCAAATAGACCTGAAAGAACAGTTGCTCTTTTCTAATGCTATCTTTCGCCAATTTGGCAACTTCTAGGTCATCTGGTTTTAGAATCCAATATTTTAGTCAATTGCAGGGCTAAACTGAACACAATAAGCCAGTTCTCCATGCGTAAATTCCTATCCATGACTAAGCTTATGACATCCAAATTTGCCTCACTTCTTTTGGGTGTGGAAAAACTTGGTATCTAAAAACACTAATTTCCTCGATGGTACTTCCAGATTGTCCTCTCTCTAGTCTATACTTCACTGGATCATTTTTCTATAACCTTCTTCTGTCTCCTCCACTTCATTGGCTTTCCATTACTCTATAAATCAAGCCCAAACACCAGACCATTGGCTTTAGGTCACCTAACCAGCTCTCTCCCTCCAACTGAAACACTGTCTTCTCAAACTAAACCCTTATTGCTTTCTTTTGTACTCCTTACCTAACCTACACAATATTCTTCATTGTTCTTATATCTCCCTCCTCTAATAAAAATAATGGTTATATTGGCCAAGTGCTTACTATATCGTAAGCACTGGGATAGATTCAAGATAGACACAATCCCTGTCCCACACGGGGCTCACAGTCTAAGTTGGGGAGAGAACACTGAATATTAAAATATTGAATTTCCATTTTACAGGTGAGGAAATTGAAGCAGAGAGGCTGAAGGCAGGGGAATTACTAAAGAGGCTGATGCTGTAGAGATGGGATATGCCAAGTGTTTGCACCACCAGGGTAGCAGTTTGGATGAAGAGGAAGCGACAGGTTCTGGAAGTGTTTTTAAGATACAAGTGGAAGAATTTCTTGAGTGTATGAATATACAGATTAAAGGACAAAATGTCAAAGTTGTGAGCTTCAGAGATAGGAGAATGGTGGTGTTGTCTAACGTTATAGGAAAATTGGGGAAAGAAGAGGGTTTAGGTGAGAAGATAAGTTCAATTTTGAGCATACTGAGTTTAAGGTGACAACAGTACATCCATGGAGAGATGCTCTGAAGGCAGGAGGACATATAGGCTTATCTTCAAAGGCTTACTGAAAGCACATCTCCACTAAGAGGCTTTCCCTGCTTAAGCCCTCATTTCTTCTTCCCCCACTTCCTTCTTAGTCATCTTTGCACTTGAATTTGTTCCTTACTCATCCCTCCCTCAGCCCCACAGCACATTTACATACACATAATTTATATATTTATATTAATGCCGTCTCTCGCTCTAGGCTGAAAACTCACTGTGGGCAAGGAACGTATCAACCCTGTCTGTATATTATATGCTCCCAAGCTCTTGGGGAAGCAGGGTGGCTCAATGGAAAGAGCATGGGCTTTGGAGTCAGAGGTCATGGGTTCAAATCCTGACTCCGCCAATTGTCAGCTGTGTGACTTTGGGCAAGTCACTTAACTTCTCTGTGCCTCAGTTACCTCATCTGTAAAATGGGGATTAAGACTGTGAGCCCCACATGGGACAGCCTGATTACCTTTTCTTTCCCCCAGCGCTTAGAACAGTGCTTTGCACATAGTAAATGCTTAACAAAATTATTATTATTATTACTGTGCTCTGCACACAGTAAGTGCTCAATAACTACCGATTAATTGATTGATTTCCGCACAAAGTGGAAAGCTGGATTAAAGAGTCATCTGTGTAGAGATGGTAATTGAAGCTGTAGGAGCAGTTAAGTTGCCCAAAGGCATGAGTGAAAATGGAAAATATGATGGGACCCAGAATAGAGCCTTGAGGTACCACCCCTGGGTGAAGGTAGAGGAGTAGTCTGTGAAAGAGATGAAGCCGAAAAGGTAGCAGGAGAATCCGGAGAGAACGCTGTCATAGAAATGAGGTTGGGTAGTGTTTTCAGGAGAAGGATGTGGTCCACAGTATCAAAAGAGAATTAGTATGGGGTAGATTCCATGAGATTCGGCAAAGATGAGGTCATCAATGGCTTAGGAGAGAGTAATTTCAGTTGAATGGAGGGAGTAGGAGGGAGATAGATAAGGTGCAGTGGGGTCAAGGGAGAATGGAGGAAGTGGATAAACCAACTAAACCAAGCAAACCAAGAATCTGTTTCTGAGATTTCCCCTCACAACCCTAAGTAAAGACGCCCCTCAGCCTCAAGCAGCGCTACTTTTCTTAAGGCAAAAAAGACGCCTAAAGGGGCTGGTAGACCAGGTTTAATGGTGTCTCTAACCTATGGCCTGAGGGTGTTGTGGACTTTGGGAGAGTCCACCAAAATGTATTCCATCTGTATTAGATATTTGTCAAAACTCTTTGTTTCCCCACTCTCCTGTGAAAACTACTGAACTAGAGCTCAGAGTCATATTATTTGGATCACTGATTTTAGCACAATAGAGGATTCAAAATCCCTACATTCAGCATAATTGCTACCTGCAACTCCTCCACTGCCTAGCTATTTATCGAAGGGCGTTAAGATAAGTTTAACTTTTTTTCATTGTATTTCAGCTATAATTACATGATCCACTGGGTTTTACAGTTTGTCTGTTTTACAGTAAGGCACAATGGCCTGGCACAAACACAGAAATAAAGGGTCATCATTTATTTCCTATATTATACACTGCATTTTTCATGGTTCAGATGGTTAACTGTACAAGTGTCTAAATTCAGTGAGTCCTAGAGGACTCACAATAGAGTCTTGAGGGCCAATGAATACACTGAATAATTACAAATGTTTAAGAAAACGCATGGTGCTTTGATATAAGAATTTAAGCTACAATTCAGACAGGGTCTGAAAATCTTCAAATCGGTTTGGAAAAGTCACTAATAAGGGAAGAAAATCAGAACAAAATATTCGGGGTTTTTTACTTTTTATCATAGAAGAAAAAAACTAGCCCGTGTTTTCTTTGATTAATATTAAATGCTTACTATTTGTCAAGCACTGTTCTAAGCACTGGGGTAGATATGAGGAAACAGTTTCTGTCCCATATGGGGCTCATAGGCTAGGTTGAAGGGAGATCAGGTATTGAATCCCAATTTTACAGATGAAGAAACGAGACACTGACAGGTTAGGTGACTTGCCCAAGGACACACAACATTCATTCATTCATTCAATCATATTTATGGAGTGCTTACTGTGTGCAGAGCACTGTACTAAGCACTTGGGAAGTATAAGCTGGCAACATATAGAGATGGTCCCTACCCAAAAGCGGGCTCACAACAGACAAGTGGTGGAGTCAGAATTAGAACCCAGGTTCTTTGACTCCCCAGGCCTGCGCTCTTTCTACTAGGCCATGCTGCTCCTCCTGACTGAATTATAAATTCTGTCAAATAGGTAGGCAGTACCCTGAAATAACAACTCAAATAACTTCCCCTCTTGACTGTAAGCTCACTGTCTACCAACTCTGTCATACTGTACGCTCCCAAGTGCTTAGTACAGTGCTCTGCAAACAGTAAGCACTCAATAAATATGATTGATGCCATAGAATTGCTACATACAATTTTATGATTAAGCTTTTTTCAATTCATACAGCACTACTGGAACTTACTATGCTATTTCATTGGTTGTACTAGAATGGTAAATTTCTGTGTGAGAAGTCTAAAGTCCACTGCTAAACAAGCAGGATAGATACTAAGTGGCATTAGTTATCACTTAGATTGAATTCATATTGGCATTGATGTAATATAGCCTACATAATGGGCATAATTCAGCCTCATCGCTCTCAGTCAAGTTTCTTAGGAAAATGATCATTTCAACATAAGGTCATTGATTTCTTTTTTTTTTTAATAAAGCAAGGTTTTCAAAGTCAAAACTAAAATTCAGAAAACTATTCAGTACTTGTCAGAATATGTTAATTTGGCCCCTGATAATGACAAACTGGTTTACTTTATTTAAAATACACATTATTCACTCATCCAATTTTATTATTCATTCTAAGGTCTTATTGGAAATGTCTTGAACCAATTATTTCTTCTAATACCAATCTTGCTTGACTTTATTATTTGAGGACAGGAGGCAATCTATAGAAGCAAGGCACAAAATGACCCTTTAATAACCACTCAACACCTCCCAGGGATTCCTGGGAAAAATAAGCCCCAATGCTTCTTGCTGCAAATTTCTGTGTTAAAATCTGTTAAATGCAACCACATTGAGAAGTTAGGAAGGGAAAGGCCATTGAAAGTGGATGAGATGCACTCTAAAAATAAACTTTCTGAAACAAAGTTACATCAAAAGACTACAAGATTTACACTAACACACAAAACCCATTTAACAGAATGTAATTCCCACTGAGATGTCAGAATATATGCTTAACCAGGATGGGACCTTTCATACAGTTGGGAATCTGTCAAACTCTTCATTTCCATATCCCCATGTCCAAAAGCTCTCAGTGACAACTAATATGGTCTAGGATGCTTCAGAAATACTACATCATTCTAGAGTCAGTTAGGCACCAGTTGAGAGATTGGTTTCATTTATGATGGTGATAGAGTTTCAACTTTCAACTAGCCCTTCAGAAAAAACACAGATCAATCAAGCTGCCTCAAATTTACATCCCAGGGCTCACAGACCTTGAGAAATAGCAACAAATTAGTTCTAACTGTAAATCTTCCCATTTAAAGGGGAAATTACTTTTGGAAATAGAGAGACTTTCCAAACTAGTCTTTTTTACAAACAGGATCTGGCTTCTAAAACCTATTTCTGCTCCTTGGCCTACTATTGGACCTAGGACAAGTCACTTCACTTATCTGTGCTTCAATTTCCTCATATATAAAATGGGGATTAAGTCCTATTCCATCCTGTTTTGACTGTGAGCCCCAAGTGGACAGGAATGTGTCTGGCCTGATAATCTTGTATCTGCCCCAGCATTCAGCACAGTGCTTGGAACACAGTAAGTGGTTAATATAGTAATAAATCCATGTTAAAAGTGATGAGAGATCTGCAACTCCACACAAAGATCAGAGTGGCTGTTTATCAACAAGGTGGTTGCAGAACAACTTTCAATCCTGAACCCCCTCCAATTCACTTCAACCCTTCAGAGCTCTAATCTATGTTTCTTATCACCACCTTGAAGGCATCATTTACAAATTTAGTTTCTATCAGAACTCTGAGCCCAGACCGGACTCAATCAGCTTTTCAAAGCTACAACTCTGTATAAATGAAAGAGTTTAGCATCAACAAGAGTAGCAATTCCGAGTACTGTATAAAAGCAGATTGATTTGTTTGTGCAATGCATGCCAGAGAACTGGCACAGTGGGAATGAGGAAATTACATCCTGCCCTGAATTTGTTGGGCCACAGATGTGGTTTAGTTGCAGAAGCCTAACATACTTTGAGACATTTAAATTTACTTTTTACATAATAATTCACAAAATAATCTCATTGGAAATTGCCGAGGCAAACCCTATAGGATTAGAAATGATAGTTTATCATTTAATCAGAAACTCCTAACCTTTGATTTTAAGTCACTTAATCATCTCTCTCTCCCAGCTATTTATCCTCACTCTTCTTCCACTACAATCAAACCAGCATTCTTGTCCCCTCCAATGCCAACCCTGGGTCACATTAAAATTTAGTTATTTATATTAATGTCTTTCTTCCCCTCTAAACTTGTGGTGGGCAGGAGACATGATTACCAACTCTGTTGCATTATATTCTCCCAAGCCCCACTGATGATGATGATAATGACCTCTTCCTCAAGCCTTTCCTCCTGCCTGAAACTTTCTCTCACTTTACATCCTGCAGATTCTTCCCCATATCAAATTTCTACTAAAGCCTTCTTCAAATAATAATCTCCTCTACTGCATCACCACCTATGAACACGAGCCTTCACTCCCTAAGCACTTAATTACTCCCTCTCCCCAATCCCCATAACATTCATGTACATAGTGTAGGTTGCTTCACTCTCTTTGTAATTTATTTTAGTATCTGTTTCTGGCACTAGGTTGTAATCTTCTCTTGTCTGCTGTTTCCATTGTGCTCTGGCAAGTGCTTAGCACAGGATTCTGCACATAATAAGTGCGCAGTAAATACCACTGATGGTTGCTTGGAGAAGGAAGAGAGGAAGACCACTTAACTATGTGCATGGGAGAATACAAGGCAACAGAGTCTGTAAACTTGATTACTTCCCACAAGAATCTTACAATATAGAGCATGTGATGACACCATAGTTCTAATACTAAAATTGCCTAGGTTTAAAAAAAACGGTGCGGGAGATAAGGAATCTGCAAGGCATAAGTTGTTGGAGGTAAATTCTATGTATGTATTCATAGAATGCATACGTGCTGCCGATTTGTACTTCCCAAGCACTTAGTACAGTGCTCTGTACACAGTAAGCACTGAATAAATATGATTGAATGAATGTATGTAAATTCTATGTAATAATAATAATAGCGGCATTTGTTAAGCGCTACTATGTACAAAGCACTGTTCTAAGTGCTGGGGGGGATACAAGATGATCAGGTTGCCCCACGTGGGGCTCACAGTCTTCATTCCCATTTTACAGATGAGGTAACTGAGGCTCAGAGAAGTTAAGTGACTTGCCCAAAGTCACACAGCTGACAAGTAGCAGAGCCGGGATTCGAACCCATGACCTCTGACTCCCAAGCCCGGGCTCTTTCCACGGAGCCACGATGCTTGTCGTATGGACTGCTGCTCATGTGGTGGGGGGGATATTTCTTGAAACCTTTAAGAGTTTATTCAATGTAATGTCACTTGTCATAGTGGACTGCATCAGAGACATAATAAATAAGAACAAGAATCATCTCTTTCAGGGACATTTTGCTCGGTGGGGTATTGTTCATAGGCTTTTGCCATCTCCTATTTCTTGAAACCTTTAAGAATTTATTCAATTTAATGTCACATCATGGTGGACTGCATCAGAGAAATAATAAATAAGAACAAGAATCATCTGTTTCGGGACATTTTGCTCGGTGGGTTATTGTTCATAGGCTTATGCCATCTCCAACTGAGGGGGAAAAAGAAGCTTTTCATTAGAGGTTTGATCATAAAATCATGTTAATAGATCTAAGTCCAATTCTGCTTTGTGGCCTAATTTGGGTATAATTGGTTGTCCTGATGAGGTGATACTTTAAATTTCTTCTTCTGTGAATTAAAGGACTGATTTCCCTCAAACAATTTTATAGCAATCTCAGGGTAATGTCCTGTTCCTGAATTAATGGACATTTTTATCAAAAACTTAGTAAAGCAGTTCTAATTTAAATCTTTCGAAGGATTAAACCCTGTTCCAGACAACTTCATTAACCTGTTACTAACAAAGCTATATCTTGATTTAAATTTTAAATTGTTCTTAATGGCAAACAGTTTGCCAGATCTTACTCAATTTCCATCAACTCCAATCTACCCTTAAAATAAAGCAAGAGAATATTTAGGCAGTTTCAACGTGGGATGGGAGAGATTCTAAATGTTAACAGCAAGAAGCACTTGCTTTCAAAATGGACTGTGGATTAAAATGATTTTGGTGAGATAACTAACCATTTAGAGATTTTAATTTTTTCTAAAGAATGAGTGGATAATTCTGATTTTAAATACAATGCAAATTAAAGCTGATTTGCAAAGTATGTACTATAAACAAGTACCTAAATGGGGATCCCCAGTATGCCATTTCTTTTGTCTTTATTTTACTTTATTTCTTTAAAAAGGATGTCAAATCTGAGAATTGAACTGCATTTTGTGAGCTGTTAGCTTTCCAAATATCTTTAAGATGTATCAAAACCTTTTGTGGGCAAATTTACCTAAATTTTAAAATTTGAATTAAAAAAATGTAAATTATTTGTCTCATACATTCTATCCAGAAGTCAGAAAAAATACTCTGTGAAACCAATGAACCAGAAGATTTTTTTTTGGAGGGGGTTATCTTAGCCTTTCAAGGCCCCTTTCATTAGGGAATCTGGGCTTTGACAAAAGCATACTTGAAACTAACCCTTTCTCCAACCCCCCGGCTCTCAACATTCTCTGCTACTCTCCCATCCTTCCCAGTGGTATCCTCAGAGGAACTCTCCTCCCTCCTCTCAAGTGCTACTCCGGCCACCTGTGCTTCTGACCCCATTCCCTCTCATCTTATGAAATCTCTCGCTCCATCCCTTCTCCCCTCCTTAACTTCCATCTTCAACCGCTCACTCTCCACTGGTTCCTTCCCCTCTGCCTTCAAACATGCCCATGTCTCTCCCATCCTAAAAAAACCCTCTCTTGACCCCACCTCACCTTCTAGTTATCGTCCCATATCCCTCCTACCATTCCTTTCCAAACTCCTTGAACGAGTTGTCTACACGCGCTGCCTAGAATTCCTCAACAACAACTCTCTCCTCGACCCCCTCCAGTCTGGCTTCCGTCCCCTTCATTCCACGGAAACTGCGCTCTCAAAGGTCACCAATGACCTCCTGCTTGCCAAATCCAACGGCTCATACTCTGTCCTAATCCTCCTCGACCTCTCAGCTGCCTTTGACACTGTGGACCACCCCCTTCTCCTCAACACGTTATCTGACCTTGGCTTCACAGACTCCGTCCTCTCCTGGTTCTCCTCTTATCTCTCCGGTCATTCTTTCTCAGTCTCTTTTGCAGGCTCCTCCTCCCCCTCCCATCCTCTTACTGTGGGGGTTCCCCAAGGTTCAGTGCTTGGTCCCCTTCTGTTCTCAATCTACACTCACTCCCTTGGTGACCTCATTCGCTCCCACGGCTTCAACTATCACCTCTACGCTGATGACACCCAGATCTACATCTCTGCCCCCGCTCTCTCCCCCTCCCTCCAGGCTCGCATCTCCTCCTGCCTTCAGGACATCTCCATCTGGATGTCCGCCCGCCACCTAAAGCTCAACATGTCGAAGACTGAGCTCCTTGTCTTCCCTCCCAAACCTTGTCCTCTCCCTGACTTTCCCATCTCTGTTGACGGCACTACCATCCTTCCCGTCTCACAAGCCCGCAACCTCGGTGTCATCCTCGACTCCGCTCTCTCATTCACCCCTCACATCCAAGCCGTCACCAAAACCTGCCGGTCTCAGCTCCGCAACATTGCCAAGATCCGCCCTTTCCTCTCCATCCAAACCGCTACCCTGCTAATTCAAGCTCTCATCCTATCCCGTCTGGACTACTGCACTAGCCTTCTCTCTGATCTCCCATCCTCGTGTCTCTCTCCACTTCAATCCATACTTCATGCTGCTGCCCGGATTATCTTTGTCCAGAAACGCTCTGGACATATCACTCCCCTCCTCAAAAACCTCCAATGGCTACCGATCAATCTGCGCATCAGGCAGAAACTCCTCACCCTGGGCTTCAAGGCTGTCCATCACCTCGCCCCCTCCTACCTCACCTCCCTTCTCTCCTTCTACTGCCCAGCCCGCACCCTCCGCTCCTCCACCACTAATCTCCTCACTGTACCTCGCTCTCGCCTGTCCCGCCATCGACCCCCGGCCCACGTCATCCCCCGGGCCTGGAATGCCCTCCCTCTGCCCATCCGCCAAGCTAGCTCTCTTCCTCCCTTCAAGGCCCTGAGAGCTCACCTCCTCCAGGAGGCCTTCCCAGATTGAGCCCCTTCTTTCCTCTCCCCCTCGTCCCCCTCTCCATCCCCCCGCCTTACCGCCTTCCCCTCCCCACAGCACCTGTATATATGTATATATGGTTGTACATATTTATTACTCTATTTATTTATTTATTTATTTTACTTGTACATTTCTATCCTACTTATTTTATTTTGTTGGTATGTTTGGTTCTGTTCTCTGTCTCCCCCTTTTAGACTGTGAGCCCACTATCGGGTAGGGACTGTCTCTATGTGATGCCAATTTGTACTTCCCAAGCGCTTAGTACAGTGCTCTGCACATAGTAAGCGCTCAATAAATACGATTGATTGATTGATTGATTGATAAATACAATCACAATCTAATTTAAATCTCAGAGTACATGATATTTAAGAGATTTACTAGAAAATTCCAGGTAGCAATCATGGCTGCCAACCAACAAGAAGCGAAGGACTGATTGAAGTTGCACTTTGGAGACCATTCGCTTAATGTAAAAAATCATTATACTCGATAATAACCACAACTCTTTTCCAGACTTCACATTTCCTCCCAGTTTAATGGATATTTGGTTGCATTATGAGAAGAAGCAGCCTTGCCTAGTGGAAAGAAACAGACCTGGGAATAAGAGGACCTGGGTTCCAAACCAGCTCTACCACTCATCTGCTCCGTGACCTCGGGCAAGTTACTTATATTCTCTATTCCTCAAGTTACCTCATCTGTAAAATGGGATTAAGACTGTAAATCCTATTTGGGCCAGGGACTGTGTCCAATCTGATTATCTTGTATTTACCCTGCACTTAGTACAGTGCTTAAGTGTTGTAAAAAATACCATTATTATTATGACTATTATAATTATATTATTTAGAAGAACTATGAAGCCTTTTTGGTATTACATTGCTTCAATTTTCCTTTTCTTGCATGTTAAATGTGATACCTGTGTAGAAATCTCACCACACCAAGCTTTGCCCAGAGAAGTAATCAATTAGTGGTATTCACTGAGTAATGAGAGGCTTTCCCTGATGTAAGTCCCAGTTTCCCCTATCTGCCCATCCTTTACTGTCAACTAGACATTTGGCTGTGTAATACATAAGCACTTAGATATTCCAGCTCCTCAGCACTTATGTAAATAACCTTACACTCCATTTCCCTTATCTGTAAATGATTTTAATGTCTCTCTCCCTCTGTATACAGCAAGGCACCATATATACCAAACTCTATCGTATTGTACTTTCCCCAGGCAATTAGCACAAATCTCTGCACACAGTAGCGTTCAGTAAATGACTTATTGTTGATGGTAACTGAAGAGCCCTTCACTTCTCACTGCACAGAAGCTTGGCTGTCCCTTGTTTTGAAGACCAGGTAAATTCTGCCTTACAAGACTGCATTGTACAAAGATGGAAACTCACCACTTACGTTCCTGCTTCAAACACTTCTGTTCTGCAGTACATCACAGTCCTGACCATGCTTTCCTGCCGAGTTGGGATCTATCAGTTAAACATGTTGCCAAAGGAAGTTGCGCAGGCAGAAAATACCAGGTTCAAGATGGGTTTGAATGAAAGCTTGCACGTGAGGTTTATGATACTGTGTTATTTGTTAAGCGCTTACTATATGTCATGCACTGTTCTAAGTGCAGGGGAAGATAAAAGATATCCAGTACCCCCTTTAGACTATAAACTCATTGGGGCAGGGAAAGTGCCTGTCAACGCTGTTGTATTGTAGTCTCCCAACTGGTGTGACGCAGATTCCATCCCACATAGTGCTCACAATCTAAATAGGAAGGAGAACAGGTTTTGAATCCCCATTTTACAATGGGATAACTGAGGCACAGAGAAGTGAAATGACTTGCCCAAGGTCACACCGCAGACAAGTGGTGAAGCTGGGATTAGATGCCATGACCTTCTGATTCCCAGACCTGTGCTCTCTCCACTATGCCATGGTCCCAGTCTCCTAGTTTACATGGCATCTATTGGAGATAATTCCGGAAGTGGACCAACATTTACATAGTATCTTGAATTTGAGTCCAAATGATTTTTCCCCTTCAAAATGTCTTGAAACTTTAAAATAGCCATTCCAGTTGGATCAATCAATGGCATTTACTGAGTGTTTACAGTGTCTTCTAGACTGTGATCCCACTGTTGGGTAGGGACCATCTCTATATGTTGCCAGCGTGTACTTCCCAAGCACTTAATACAGTGCTCTGCACACAGTAAGCGCTCAATACGATTGATTGATTGATTGCTCTGCACACAGTAAGCGCTCAATAAATACGATTGAATGAATGAATGAATTCAGAGTACTGTATTAAGCACTTGGGAGAGTACAATCCAACAGAGTTGGTAAATAACTTCCCTGCCTACAGTGAGCTTGAAATTTAATTACAATGCACAGAGTACACTAGTTTATAATCAAAAGCAAAGTGAAACAGGAAGGAAAGATCAGGAGGGATCCTGTATAAAATGTCATTAACCAAATTGTTTCACTCCTGTTAGGGGGAAAATTATCTCATTCCATAGCAAAGCAGTTGAGCCTCCAATCAGTCAGTACCTATTAGAATGGGGAAGTGCAGGGGAACATAAAAGATAATCCAGTACCCCATTTAGACTATAAACTCATTGGGGCAGGGAAAGTGCCTGTCAACTCTGTTGTATTGTAGTCTCCCAGTAGGTGCGACCCAGATCCCGTCCCACGTAGTGCTCACAATCTAAATATGAAGGAGAACAGGTTTTGAATCCCCATTTTACAATGAGATAACTGAGGTACATCAAGATGTGGCTCCTTCCACATCAAGACTGAATGTAACTTACAGTATCTTCAGAACAACTTACTGTGGTCCCTAAGGCTTCCTCTAAGGCCTTCAATTCCAGCACTACTTAGACTGTGAGCCCCATATAGGATGGGATTGCATCAGAACTGATTATTATTTGAGAAGCAGCGTGGCTCAGTGGAAAGAGCACGGGCTTTGGAGTCAGAGGTCACGGGTTCAAATCCCAGCTCTGCCAATTGTCATCTGTGTAACTTTGGGCAAGTCACTTAACTTCTCTGGGCCTAAATTACCTCATCTGTAAAATGGGGATTAAGACTGTGAGCCCCCAATGGGACAGCCTGATCACCTTGTAACCCTCCAGCGCTTAGAACAGTGCTTTGCACGTAGTAAGTGCTTAATAAATACCATTATTATTATTATTTTCTATCTACTCCATTCATTCAACTGTATTTATTGAGCGCTTACTGTTTGCTGAGCACTGTACTAAGGGCTTGGAAAGTACAATTGGGCAACAGATAAAGACAATCCCTATCCAGCAATGGGCTCACAGTCTAGAATGGTGTATTCCCCTCTCAGGATCGCACCTGGAGAGTTTCCAGTACTCTCCCAGTCTCGGCTACGGGAAGGAGAGTCAAGCAGAGGCCTACCAGTTCCATTCCTGGCTTGGGCAGTGGCTAGCAAGTGGAAGACAATCTTCTACAAGTCAAAACTCAGGCATGCTGGGCAGCAGCAGCATGGGAAAGAGTCGAGGGAGGAGACTTGAGTTTACTGTAAGGAAGGCAACAGTGGTAAACCACTTCTGTATTTTTACCAAGAAAACTCTATTGGTACAGTCCTAGAACAAATGCAGATGGAGAACGGGACGTTCTGGGAGAGATGTGTCCGTGGTGTCACTATGGGTCGGAAACGACTCATGGCATAAGACAAGACTCCAGTGCATAGTGCAATACTTGGCACTATGAATATCAGTCAGTGGTATTCACTGAGCACTTACTGCGTGCAGAGCACTGTACCAAGTGCTTAGGGGAGGACAATAATGAGGAGTTGCTTGACACCTTCCTATATTTTAAACCCTAACAACTGTGTCTCATTTTTGCTGTTTAAGTTTTCAGCCTAAGGAGATGCAAGGAAGTGTTATGGACAGATAAAGAGAGAGACTCTTTGTAACCCCAGTCAAAGCCCAACAGGTTGGTGATTAAATGCAAAATGGATTCAGTTGCCAAAAGAAAAATGGGTTCAAGGGACAGCAGTCGGACGTTTTTCAATTTGACTTTTTTTTTAAATCTCAGGCAAGGGGGAAAGAGTCTGACAGCAATCATACCTAGTTTATAGGTGTCACTCACTTCTAAGTGATTACCTAAAACATACAATGAATGTAAAACAATCCAGCTTATCAGCAAGTGAAGGGCACTACTATCTCCCAACCACAGTTTACTTGAAAGCTGTTATTAATTTCAGGGAAGAAACATTATCAGAAGGACAAAGCCTTTAAATAAGGTGGGATTGTGACTTGGAAAAACTTTTAAGCTTTCCTACATTAGCACTCTGGCAACTCTCTCGATTTCTTGTTTGGTCAAAATATTGAACTATCGGCCAATGACTTTTGAAGTTCTCAAAAATGTTCAAAGAAATTGTGCTGGGGGGATAAAAGGCATAAAATTATACTGTAAAATGAGAGCAGTGGATTTGTTGATGAAGCAAAGTCTCCCCAAAAGTAGAATCATCTTCAAACATTTGGGACAGATATATGTAATTAATGAAATAGAAGTGAACGTTGCAAACTATTTCCTTTCTTCTGACTCTGTTACCAACAAATGAGATTTAATATGCAGTTATTTTGGTTAGAACAGGCATTCCACACTTGCAACTTACAAATGCTATCCTTTATAGTTCTGTTTTTTTATTTTTACCCAATTTTATTTTTATTTTTCTGCAATTTCACAGCATCGCTTTTCATGAAGTTGGAAAAGTAAAATTATAATGCTCTTTGCTTCTTCCATTCTCAGAATTCACGACTCTTTAGTAAGGGCTGACTTCGAAGATTAATTATCTTTCAGACACAGTCTGCATGACGAATGCAAATGCAGGTTAAGAATTCAACAACTGCCAATCTATCAATTGATGCCCAAATATAAGACCCGGCTATGGAGAACATACATTAGGCATGCTATATGTTAGTGCTGGATTTACTCTGATTGACAGCCATTACTTTTACATATGAATTCATATTTGAATATTCATAGAGTAAACAATTATGTTGAATTTAAAATATAATTTTCATTGTTTCAAAAGTCTGTTCTTTCTCTGAATGACTGCATACATTGTTTCTTTCATGAAATTAAGCACTTTAATATACTGAAGTCTATCTGACTCATGATAGCGGCTGATTAGGATTTTCATAGTCTGCCTGATAGGATTGCCAGCAAGTGCTGAAATATAGAGGATTGAATTCTCTAAGTTAATCAATTTCCACTTTTCTCGAGTAATTCATTCTCAAAACAAAGGAGCAAAGTCATGATTGCAGTTTTAAGTAAATCTTGAAAAATAGTAAACATGCTTTTAGTCACCTAATAATTTTCAAATACCACTATGCACAATTATATCTATGCAACTTATTAGGTCTGTCTAATTATGTTTACATGGTCTACCTTCCTAGTTGAAATTTTAATGGAATTGAAATTTTTTCTATATTTTTCTTAATTCATACTACACAACAGTTTGGTTTGAAAATTTTTACAAGTTATGCCTTAATATAGAAATATTTTATAACATTCTAAGCTTTCTGATGCCAAGAGTTTAATTCACTTCAAGCCATTAGTCATAATACAGAAAAATCTCAAAATTGTCAACCCAATATGAGACAGTAGCCCAAAAAAGCCAGTTGACTGCTAGACATCAAGAAGGGGATAGAAAACAAAATGCAGAGTTTTGCCACTATAAGACCATGGCGTGGATGTGTCTGGTGCAATTCTGGCAGTAGTGTCTTAGAAAATAGAGCTAGAATCAATATTTAAAAGACCAATCAAAATGATCAAGGAAATTGATTTGCTTCTTTTGAGGAAAAACTGAAATAGGACCCTTTAGTTAAGGACATTATGGAAATCTACATAATAATTAATATTTCTTAAGCACTTGTGTGCAAAGCACTGTAAGCACTTCCTCCCTCCAAGCTATACAGCACTTACATACATGTCTATAATTTTATTTGCACTGATACCTCTCTACCTCATCCTAGATTGAAAGTTCATTGTGGGCAGGGGATGTGACTGTTTATTGTCGTTTTGTACTCTCCCAAGCACTTAGTACAGTGTTCTGCACACAGTAAGTGCTCAAATATAAATAAATGCAGCACTTGGGAGAGTACAATAGAGTAAGGCAAGATCCCTGCCCTCACGGAGGAAACCAAGACTAAAATAAAACTACAAGTAGGGGAAGCATAAAGGGAATGAACAAGGCAAACCCATGAAATTGTTGGTCAGTAAATTCCTCAACACCAAAATGAGTGTGCACTCATTGGAACTTGAAGGGGGTACTAATATTAGCAACGACACTTATTGAACATGCTCAAACTACATCGTGCTATATTAAGCACATGAGAAAGTACATCAGAAGCTTAAGAATGATCGCAGTATTTGTTAAGAGCTTACTATTTGCCAGGCACTGTACTAAGTGCTGAGATGGTTACAAGCAAAATCAGGTTGGACACAGTCCCTGCCCCACGTCGGGCTCAAAGTCTCAATCTCCATTTTAAAGATGAAGCAACTGAGGCACAGAGAAGGGAAATGCCTTGCCCAAGGTCACACAGCAGAGAAGTGGAAGATCTGGGATTAGAACCCAGGTTTCTGTGACTGTTTCTGTTCTCTGTATGTATGCTTGTACATATTTATTACTCTATGTTTATTTTACTTGTACATATTTCTTCTATTTATTTTATTTTGTTAATATGTTTTGTTTTGTTGTCTGTCTCCCCCTTCTAGACTGTGAGCCCACTGTTGGGCAGGGACCGTCTCTATATGTTGCCAACTTGTACTTCCCAAGTGCTTAGTACAGTGCTCTGCACATAGTAAGCGCTCAATAAATACGATTGAATGAATGAATGAATGTGACTCCCAAGCACATTCCCTATCTGCTTTGCTAGCTACTTCTCCAAAAATCTAGCAAGCCAGGCAGGCGTCAAACCTACAATCTTCTGATCCATACTCAGACGCATTTTCCCTTGCACCACTGCCCAAACAAAAAAAGACTCTCTCACATAGTGAGTTGTAAACATATAATAATTATGTTAGTAATAATAATGGTATTTATTAAGCGCTTACTATGTGGCAAAGCACTGTTCTAAGCCCTGGGTACTTGTTAAATGCTTACTACGTATGCCAAACGCTGTACTGTTACTAATAATAATGATATTGATGGTATTTGTTAAGCACTTATTTTATGTCAAGCACTGTTGTAAGCACTGGAGTAGATACAAACTCGTTGAGTTTGACATAGTTCCTGTCCCACATCGGGGTTTATAGTCTTAATCCCCATTTTACAGATGAGGTAAGTGAGGTACAAGGAAGAGAAGTGACTTACCCAAGGTCACACAGCATACAAGTGACAGAGCCAATATTAGAACCCAAGTCCTTCTTACTCCCAGGCCTGTGCTATATCACTAGGCCATGATCAATCAATCAATCATATTTATTGAGCGCTTACTGTGTGCAGAGCACTGTACTAAGCGCTTGGGAAGTACAAATTGGCAACATATAGAGACAGTCCCTACCCAACAGTGGGCTCACAATCTGAAAGATGCTTCCCTGCACTGGGGAACATGGTTGGACATCATCCCTGTCCATATGGAGTTCATTAAGTAGGAGGAAGAACTTAATCCCCTTGTAATTAATCCCCTTCTACTTAATTTACTTAATCAGAGAAGCAGCATGGCTCAGTGGAAAGAGCCCGGGCTTTGGAGTCAGAGGTCATGGGTTCAAATCCCAGCTCCGCCACTTGTCAGCTGTGCGACTTTGGGCAAGTCACTTCACTTCTCTGGGCCTCAGTTACCTCATCTGGAAAATGGGGATGAAGACTGTGAGCCCCCTGTGGGACAACCTGATCCCCTTGTAACCTCCCCAGCGCTTAGAACAGTGCTTTGCACATAGTAAGCGCTTAAATGCCATCGTTCGTTTTACAGATGAGGAAATTGAAGTACAGAGAAGTTAGCTAACTTGTCCAAGGTCACAGAGACAACAAGTGGTGGACCCTGGATTAGAACCCAGGTCCTCTGATTCTCAGGCTCATGCTCTTTCCACTAGGTCACAGAATTTATTGCCTCAGAATGTCATCCATGCTAAAAGTCCAGGAGACATTTGGATATTTTTCTTGACTATCAGTTTAAAACTGGAAGTGAAACGTAGGGAGGGATGCATATGGAAAATGAGGATCCTAGAGAGTACACCTCTGATCACTAGGACAGATTTCAAGGAAAGTCGCCAAGCATCCTGTTGTCCTTAAGAGAGATACAATAATAATAATAATAAAATAGAATTTATTAAGCACTTACTATGTGCAAAGCACTGTTCTAAGCACTGAATGGCAATTATTCAGCACTTACTATGTGCAAAGCACTGTTCTAAGCACTGAATGGCATTTATTAAGCACTTACTATGTGCAAAGCACTGTTCTAAGCGCTGGGGAGGTTACAAGGTGATCAGGTTGTCCCATGTGGGGCTCACAGTCTTAATCCCCATTTTACAGATGAGGGAACTGAGATCCAGAGAAGTGAAGTGATTTGCCCAAAGTCACACAGCTGGCAATTGGCAGAGCTGGGATTTGAACCCATGACCTCTGACTCCCAAGCCCGGGCTCTTTCCACTGAGCCACGCTGGTTCTCTACTGACTGGGTTGGATGGACTCGCCCAGCTAATCAATTAATGGCATTTACTGACAACCTATTGTGTGTAAAATGCTGTACTAAGAACTTGGGGTTCTACCAAATCAATACACCAGATTTGGTAGAGACATTTCAAGGCCACAAAGAGTTTACAGTTCATAGGGGGAAACCAACATTAAAATACATAAAAATAAATATCCTATTTGCAGAGCTCTGAACTTGGTCCCTACTGAATGCAGAACACTTTCCGGAGCACTTCCTATGTGTAGAACACTGTGTGGGCAAATATTGTGAGCATTTTACTAGACACCTCCTAGCACTCAATCAATCAATGGTATCTATGTGCAGGGTACTGACTGCACCAAGTGCTTGGGTAAACTCACGAATGGGCTTACATTCTTTACAATCTGAGTTAGAAAAACAACCTGAAACTTCAAAGCATCTAAATTAGAATATCCCTTTTTGATCCAACAATTGTCCCCTTACTATTTGAGATCCATACACTTCAATGGCAAGTGTTTCAAAGCTTCCTATTTTGGGTTTGCCCTTATTGGTTCTTTTTGACCCTTTGACTATTTTCATGTTTCAATATCTTTCTTGACTGGATTTTCCTTCCCCCTGAATCTTTTCTCTTTCATTTCAGTTTTTTCTTTCCTGATTTTGTGCCATGAGTCTTTCCTTTCATTCAATAGTATAACAGTATTCATTCAAATGTATATGCAATGCACTGTACTAGGCATTTGGGAGAGTATAATAAAAATAAGAGACATGGTTCCTGCCCTAGAGGAATTTACAATCTAATCAGGGAGATGGACAAATTAAATGCATAAATCCTAAAACACCTACTTCTGCCAGAACACATGTTTTCTCTGTGCATTTTGCTGGCTAGAATGCTGTTAGGGAATATTTATCTAACAACAAGGGGCTCACTAATAGCACCAAAATGACCATTATTAAACATTTAAATAGATTATTTTTGCTCATAGAAGAATGAGAGAGAAAGAGGTTATGTATCTAAGTTGGATGAACTTCCCAAGCAATGTGCATGGACAGGAATAGAGGAGAGGAATGAAAGCATTTAGAAGCAGATTATAGACTGAATTTTGTTCAACTGCAAATCTCTACAAAAAAGGCAGGGTACTCCATTAGTAAAAATAGAGGCCAAAGAAAAAATGGAAATGTCATTTACCGAGACAGACCAATAGTCCAGTAATGGTAATGGATACTTGGGAGAACTGTGCGATTAATCAACAGGATCATTTGATCATCTATCAATAGTATCATCTGAGCAATTACTGGGTGCTCCAGTAATGCAGTAATCCAAGCACTGCATTAAAACTTTGGGAACGTTTGATAGAAACAGGAAGAATTGTTTCCTGGCATAAAAAAAGCTTACCAATATATGGAGTAGACAGGCAGATACAAAATATACTAATTTTATGTAGTGTTAATAAAATATAAATACTGAAAAAAATTGTTTCTCAAGACAGATATATATTTATATAACACATATATATGTATATCCACACATACACACACAGTGGTTTGTAGGTTGGTGGCAATTAAATTGAGCAAAATTTCTGGATATAAAGAATTAATTTCACGAGCCCTTTGAAGTTTGGGAGAACTGTGGTTTGGGAGATTTGATGTGGAAGAAAGACTGAGGCAGGGAGAAGGCTGGACAAAAGGTGAGAGATGGGAGAATCAAGAATGAGGCATGGTTGGAAAGTTATCTTCAGAAGAGCAAAGATTTGGGACCAGAATGTGTAGAGAATGGACATAATATAATAATATATATGTTAAGCACCTACTGTATAATAAGTACTGGGTATTTAAAGGATAACTATGTCCCAAATGGGACTCACAGAGTAAATAGGAGTGAGGACAGGTATTCATTCAATCATATTTACTGAGCGCTTACTATGTGCAGAGCACTGGACTGTTTGGAAAGTACAACTTGGCAACAGATAGAGACAGTCCCTACCCAACAAGGGTTCACAGTCTAGAAGGGGGTGACAGACAACAAAGCAAGTAAGCAGGCAGGTGTCAAATACCATCAATCAATCATATTTATTGAGCACTTACTGTGTGCAGAGCACTGTACTAAGCATTTGGGAAGTACAAGTTGGCAACATATAGAGACGATCCCTACCCAACAGTGGGCTCACAGTCTAGAAAGACTATGAAGGTGTCAATACCATGCATAGAAGCAGCATGGCTTAGTGGAAAGAGCCCGGGCTTTGGAGTCAGAGGTCATGGGTTCAAATCCCGGCTCCGCCACTTGTCATCTGTGTGACTTTGGAGAAGTCACTTAACTTCTCTTGGCCTCAGTTACCTCATCTGTAAAATGGGGATTAAGACTGTGTGCCCCACATGGGACAACCTGATCACCTTGTAAGCTCCCCAGCACTCAGAACAGTGCTGTGCATATAGTAAGTGCTTAATGCCATTATTATTATTATCAAAATAGATAAATAGAATTATAGCTACATACACATCATTAATAAAATAGAGTAATAAATATGTACAAATATATGCAAGTGCTGTGGGGAGGGGAAGGGGCAAGAGCAGAGGGAGGGAGTGGAGGGGAGGAGGAGCGGAGGAAAAAGGGGGGCTCAGTCGGGAAAGCCTCCCAGAATCCCCGAGGGAACTGAAGTGCGGAAAGCAAGATCACACATCAGGTGAATGGCGGAGTTGGGATTAGAACACAGAGCCTCTGATTCCCAGGCCCGTGCTCTTTCCACTTTTCCCAGAGGGAGCAAGCTGATTGACAGCTGTGAGGAAAACTGGCCAAGAGACCCTGCCTAATATGAGGGAGGGGGGGTAGTTATTGGAGGAGATTTTTGAGGAGAGGAAGAACTTATGCCAAATGATATTTTAGGAAGATAATCCAGGCAGCAGAGTGAAGTATAGACCGAAGGCTGGCAAACTAATGAGGAGATGGAAACAATAGCCTAATCATGAGCAATCGAACTAGTGTGGTGACCTTTTTGGATGAGACAAGAATAGTAATGATAATAATAACAATAATGATGGCATTTGTTCAGTGCTTATTATGTGCCAAGCACTGTTCTAAGATCTGGGGGGGATACAAGATAACCACATGGGGTTCACAGTCTTAATCTCCATTTTCCAGATGAGGTAACTGAGGCACAGAAAAGTTAGGGGACTTGCCCAAAGTCAGACAGCTGACAAGTGGCGGAGCTGGGATTTGAACCCATGACCTCTGACTCTCAGGCCTGGGCTCTTTCCACTGAGCCACACTGCTTCTCCAGGGATGGATCCAGGGAAATATTTTGAAGGAAAACTAGAGCAAGTAAACAAAGATGACCCCAAGGATGTAGACATCATGGACAGTGCTCTGTATACTTTAGATACTGCATTACAAACAAAATATATGGCCCCTACTCTCTTAGAGCCTACAATCAAATGGGGACAACGGATAGACAAATTATTACAAGTAGCGGTAACGAAAAAAAGAAAAAAAAGTATAAACTACTACTAGCAATGGGAGTGTACAAAGATCAATTATGGTTTCCTTCTGTGAAAGTCAATCTAATATTTAGAAATATAGCCTCTCATCATTTACTTTTCTCCTCCAATATTCTTGCCATTCATCCAAACCCCTTTTGAATCCATCTAACATAGCCTGCAAAATTTCATATATTTTAACCATCTAGTAGTTAGTTGCTAGTTTTAAATCTACTACTTCCAACTCCAACAGGGGCCTCTTTCCTCTGGCACTGTGGGATTTGGAGAACAATTCTGTGTTCATCTGGTCAGCACTTTATGTGATTGTGTAGACATAAAGTATATTCAGTTATATTTAACACTATGAGAGACTACTGAAGATACACTGTTAACTGAAACAGCAGATTAATAAAAGAACACAAGGAATCCCATCTGGACTACTGCATCAGCCTTCTCTCTGATCTCCCATCCTCGTGTCTCTCTCCACTTCAATCCATACTTCATGCTGCTGCCCGGATTATCTTTGTCCAGAAACGCTCTGGGCATATCACTCCCCTCCTCAAAAATCTCCAGTGGCTACCAATCAATCTGCGCATCAGGCAGAAACTCCTCACCCTCGGCTTCAAGGCTCTCCATCACCTCGCCCCCTCCTACCTCACCTCCCTTCTCTCCTTCTACAGCCCAGTCTGCACCCTCCGCTCCTCCACCACTGATCTCCTCACCATACCTCGCTCTCGCCTGTCCCGCCATCGACCCCCGGCCCACGTCATCCCCCGGGCCTGGAATGCCCTCCCTCTGCCCATCCGCCAAGCTAGCTCTCTTCCTCCCTTCAAGGCCCTGCTGAGAGCTCACCTCCTCCAGGAGGCCTTCCCAGACTGAGCCCCTTCCTTCCTCTCCCCCTCGTCCCCCTCTCCATCCCCCCATCTTACCTCCCTCCCTTCCCCACAGCACCTGTATATATGTATATGTTTGTACATATTTTTTTTACTCTATTTATTTATTCAATTTATTTGTACATATCTATTCTATTTATTTTATTTTGTTAGTATGTTTGGTTTTGTTCTCTGTCTCCCCCTTTTAGACTGTGAGCCCACTGTTGGGTAGGGACTGTCTCTGTGTGTTGCCAATTTGTACTTCCCAAGCACTTAGTACAGTGCTCTGCATATAGTAAGCGCTCAATGAATACGATTGATGATGATGATGAATTATTTAGCATCTCTCCCCCCTTTCTGGCTCACTACAAAATATAACCATTGACTTCATTATACCACTAAAGGGAGAGACATGAAAAGGGAAGGATATTGAAAAGCAAATAATAAAGAAAAGTGGTAGAAGTCATGATAAATAGGTGTGAACATGGAAAAACCTAACCTTAACATAAGAGCAGATTTAATGACCAGTTACCAGGAAATATTCCCAAACTACCGGAATGAAATTATCAGATAACAGACAAATCCAACCACTGGGTTATTTGTGCCAAATATCGTAGGTAATGAAGAAATGCAGAATAACATTTAAACTTTACTTTTTTGGTTGCCAGAGAAAACCATTGCTTAATACACCTCTCTGCAGAGGCTCACTTCTTCTTCCAAGAATAAACAAAAAGATTTCCCATCCTGATGTACCACTGTGGCAACAAAATTATCCTCTTAGCATGAACTGAATGTTATGTGGGTGTTTAGAAATTTGCCTCCTTTGGACCTCAATCTCTTTTCTCTCTCTCTCTCTCTCCCCTGCTCTCTCAAACACACAGATATACATATATATCTCCTGGATTTTCCTTTGGTTCAAAGCCAACATTGAAGAGATTTTGTTAAGTGTAAATTCCCCTGCTTTTATTTTCAGATCTTTAGCAGGAAAAAGCAGCTTCTCAATTACCCACTGTTATTAGCTGGCACCCTTGCCCTGCTTTGACAAACACCATATTTCTCAAGAGTATAGGACTTAATAGGCAGAAAGTACACAGTGCCATTGTGGGGCTCCCTGCATACAAACTGAATTGTGTTTAGACAATATGCCTATTATCAATTAGCACTTTGACAATTAGCCAAATACAGGACAAGGGCCCCCCCGCTGCAGGTGCTGGAGAACTTGCAATTAAGTGTTTCCATTTCCCACAGCCCAGTAATGAATCAGTAATTCAGAAAAAGCACCAGGGCAGTGGAGATGGAGGAGAGAAGAGTGGATTAGGTTTATTACTGGAAGTCTCACTTAGTATGAAAGGAAATCTTTTGCAGAGGAAAGGAAACAGCTTAGCCATAAATCAAACTTCCTCCCTTCTCTATACTTCTGCCACCCGTTGAGAGGGAATATGTTTCCAGACCAACCACAGGAAGGAAAAACTTGGAAAGAAACTAAAAGTAAAGAAAAATAAGTCCTGCATCGTGCCAAACTCAGAGGTTGGGCAGACCACACAGGCAGTAAAGCTAGAAATAGAATCCTCCTGACTGTCCCAAAATTTTATATACCATAATCCCACTGTGTACTGCAAACATAGATTTTCCACAAAAGCTTCTCTTGTTCACCCGGTGGACACTTGGGAAATCTTTCTGGGTATTCCCACCCCTCCTCTGCACTTACATTTATTGTCCATTATGTTTTTATTCTAACATTTGTCCTTTCTTAGGCGGTTAAGTTGTCTCTGAACCATAGCGACAACATGGACGCATCTCTCCCAGAATGTCCCACCTCCATCTGCAATCGTTCTGGTAGTGAATCTGTAGAGTTTCCTTGGTAAAAATACAGAAGTGGTTTACCATTGACTCCTTCCACACAGTAAACTTAAGTCTCCAACCTCGACTCTCCTCCATGGCACTACTGCCCAGGGGAGTTTTGACTTGTAGCAGATTGCCTTCCACTTGCTAGCCACTGCCCAAGCTAGGAATGAAAAGGATATGCCTCTGCTTGACTCTACCTCCCATAATAAAGACTGGTAGAGTACTGGAAACGGTCCAGTTGTGACCCAGAGAGGGGCATTCTAGCATTTAGTCCTGGTATATTTGACTATTGTTCTTTTTCCTGCTCTCACTTTTATAAAGAATTTGGTCTCTTTTGGCCACTAGATTGTGGGCTGCATGTGGACAGGGAACACATGTTGGGCTTCTGATCATTCTGAAGTGTTTATAAACTATTTCACACCTAGTAAACACTCAGATACTAGTGAGGGATGGTTGATTAGGTCCTGTGAAAGTTATCTCAATCATTTACTTGGGGAGTTACCAGTATTTCATTCATTCATTCGATTGTATTTATTGAGCGCTTACTGTGTGCAGAGCATTGTACTAAGCGCTTGGGAAGTACAAGTTGGCAACATATAGAGACAGTCCCTACCCAACAGTGGGGTCACAGTCTAGAAGTCTAGAAGTATTTGTCATTAAGACCCAATTTCCATTAGAATCTCCAGATCAGTTTAGCTCTAGTTTCTAATGGAAATTGGGTCTGACAAAAGTGTTAGGAAATTATCAATAAGGAAATGAAGAAAACTGTTTTAGCCAGGAGGGTATAGGTGCGTTTTTATTAAAAAGCATTATGTAATTTAGCTTTATGTATTTTGACGTCAAAACTTATGGAAGACTTGCAGGAAAAGCTAGAATAGAAAGGATACGGATTTGATGACCTATCACCCTTCCAGTTCTGCGTTTGGGATAAATTGAAATATCTATATCCAAACCTGGGACCCTCTTCTGAGTATATTTGGAAGGAAGCATATCGATCTGGTAATATTTCATCAGGTGATCTGCAGGGGATGTAAACTGTAAACCTGGCATTGTGCTTGGAATATGGTAATAGCATGGAGGAAAAGCATCTACCGATTCTGCTGTATTGTACTCTCCCAAGTGCTTAGTACAGTGCTCAGTAAACACTCAGTAAATACTACCAAAGCTAAAAATACCAAAGACCAAAGTCTATGGGAGATACAATGGCAGAGAGAATGGCATTTTATTTTTGTCCTACTCTCCATCCAGGACAGAAAACGGGTCAATTTTAGTTCAGGGCTAACACACCTGTTTTGTAACACTTCTGCTACAAATTGAAAATCCCAGCATTTAAGGAGCCATGTGTCAGATCCTAGCAAGGCCAAAAGAAGGAAACTTGCAAATCATTTTTCTATTTTACATCATTCTTATTTTTGAAGGAAAATTGAATAGTTTCAGTCTATATGGAGGGAACACTGTCAATGAGTTCTTCTTTGCATGGTCCCAAACACGAAGTTGGCACACCACAAATTTTAAAGAATAAACCAGCCAGAGAACCTTTAATATACAATTTTAAAGTTTTCAGAGATAAGTGATGTGAACTGTTACCTTATCACATTATAGCACCTTGGTAGTTAAAAACATGAATTTTATCAATTGCTTGTTGTGTACAGAGCAATGTGGTAAGTGCTGGGAAAAATACACAGTAGGGAATTATACACTCTCACTAACTAGGCAATGAGTCACTTAACTTTTAAGTTTACCAATTTACATTTCAACGTCACAAACAATCATTTTGAAATGAAGACATATTAAAAATGTAGATCAACATTTCAAAATCAATAACAATTCTCCTAGGTTTTTGAAATACAACTCACTGAAGTGAAAGAATGAAACACTAAATGGTTCCTTGGGATAAAAATCCAAAAATGAAAAAAGTGCCATTCCATAATTCTTTTGAAAAATGAAAAGGTAACAGGAAGCTACTTAACTTGATTTTTTTTTTATAAAAGTTAGCTGCTAACCTTCGATGCCATAAAAACACTATCTGTAGTGCTTTATCATTTCAATTATTCACACACTGTGTTTCCATATCTCAGAAAAATTCTATCTTCCCAGTCGATTGCTGTAGGCATTAACTGTTACAAATCCCTGAATCAAAAATGCCAAAAATAATGAAAAAGGAAAAATCACTAGAGCAAAAGCTGGCAACAAGCACTCCAAAGAGACCTACACTCATGGACTTTGTGCGCTCATTTGCTCCATCAACCGAATCTAAATAAAAATGTGAAAAGGCCTTTTTCCCCTCATCATAAGCAGTTGCTATTTTGTCTGATATTTTTATTCTGCTTTGATTAAAATGAAGACAATTCCTAACCTAAGTGACCTCAGACAAAGATTGTTTTTCTCTGCATTTTTCATGAACGTGCTATCAGGCACCCTTCAAACCAAAGATTCAGAAAAGTAGTACTACAGAGAATCCCATTCATGGAAGCAGTGTGGTCTAGTGGAAAGAGCTTGGATTCCCATCCCAGCTCCATCACTTGTCTGCTGTGTGTCCTGGGGCAAATCACAATTTATCTGTGCTTCAGTTTCTTCATCTGTAAAATGGGGATTAATAATAATAATAATGGCATTTGTTAAGTGCTTACTATGTGTGAAGCACTGTTCTAAGTGCTGGGGGGATACAAGGTGATCAGGTTGTCCCACGTGGGGCTCACAGTCTTAATCCCCATTTTACAGATGAGGTAACTGAGGCACAGAGAAGTTAAGTGACTTGCCCAAAGTCACACAGCTGACAATTTGTGGAGTGGGATTAGAATCCATTCATTCATTCAATCGTATTTATTGAGTGCTTACTGTGTGCAGAGCACTGTACTAAGCGCTTGGGAAGTACAAGTTGGCAACATATAGAGATGGTCCCTACCCAACAGCGGGCTCACAGTCTAGAAACTCAATTTTAAAGATCCATATACTAAAACAAACGCAGTACAGGAACGAAACTCAATTTTAAAGATCCATATACTGAACAAACACAGTAAAGGCACAACAAACCAACCCTCCCGGAAAATTCAAGTCCCCAAAGCTCTTTTAATAGAAATGGGTCGTTCAAATGCCCCATAACACCCAGTTATAATTTCCTTTTCAAACAAAAAAACACCCTACTCTCGCTAAGCGCTCTGACTCCCAACCCAGGCTCTTACCACTGAACCACGCTGCTGAGCACTTTGTGGGACAGGAATTTTGTGTCCAACCTGATTATCTTATATCCATCCCAGCACTTAATATAGTGACTGACACATAGAAAATGCTTAACAAATACTATTATCATTATCACAACTCCAGGAAACTCTACAAGGGGTTGAAATTCATTCATTCATTCAATTGTAATCATTGAGCGCTAACTGTGTGCAAAGCACCGTACTAAACACTTGGGAAGTACAAGTTGGCAACACTATATTATAGAGAGAGTCCGTACTCTCAGCGGGCTCACAGTCTAGAAGGGGGAGACAGAACAAAACAAAACATGTAGACAGGTGTCAAAATCGTCAGAACAAATAGAACTGTAGCTATATGCACCTGAAGAACCAGTAAACAGTACATGAGCATTTAAAGTTAGTTGTTGGCATGTACCATCTTAAATATATGAGACAACTTTGTTTTGAAAAACTTCCATGGTCATTTCAATTTTTTTTATTTTCCTAAACCCTCAGTGGTTTGTTTTGATTTTTTATTCTTACTACATGCAAGCATTCATTCATTGAATCGTATTTATTGAGTGCTTACTGTGTGCAGAGCACTGTACTAAGCCCTTGGGAAGTACAAGTTGACAACACATAGAGATGGTCCGTACCCAACAGCGGGCTCACAGTCTAGAAAGGGGAGACAGAGAAAAAAACAAAACATATTCACAAAATAAAATAAATAGAATATGTACAAATAAAATAGACTAATAAATATGTACAAACATATATACAGGTGCTGTGAGGAGGGGAAGGAGGTGAGGGGGATGGTGAGGAGGGGGAGAGGGGCAAGTAGTATGACCTAGTGGATAGAACAAGGTCCTGGGAGCCAGAAAGAATTGGTTTCTGGGCCCAGCTGTGCCACTTGTCTTCTGTGTGACCTTGGGCAAGTCACTTAATTTCTCTTTCCATCATTTATCTCCATCTGTAAATTGGGGAAAAGACTGTAAGTCCCTATATGGGACATGGATTGTGTCCAACCGGATTAGCGTGTATCTACCCCGTGCTTAGTACAGGACAAATACCATTAAAAAAAAAAAAAGCCACTACAAGGCAGAGAGAAAAATGGCATCCTAAATCTTGAAGTTGCTTCATCATAAATCAAGACAGATTCAATTCGTTTCATCAGGAACATATTCTGCTTATTTCTCCTGTCTCCATCGATCTGCTTTAAATCTGACTAAGGATGTTGAACTGTCTTCTTGCCTTGTGTATTTACCATCTAGAGCTAATAAATGAAGAAAATTCTGACTAGCCCAGGTCTTCATAGCCCTAGATAAATGTCCTCAATTCCCACTGACATCTTTAAATGTTCCCCCAGAATATTCTGGCCAAGTCCATTTCAAGGTATGACCTGAATCATGCTAACAGACTTCTTTTTCCATGATGGATATTTTGGGGAAGGAAAATGAAGTCACTAACTTTGCTTTTCCACATACTCAAGGGCTTCATCCTTTGGCAATTTATCAGCCATATCATCTCTGACCCTAAACATGGTCTTCTCGGACAAGCTGTTCCCAACTGCCCTTGCAAATAGACTCCCTTGTTAGGAGGATTCCTATTTCATAGACTATAAGAACTTTCTATTTTTTCTCCCCACAATCTTGTTACTTAAGGGACCAAGTCAGCATAGAATGAAGCTGAGGAATAAATAATATTCTCTACATGTGTAATCCCTACAGAGGGTGAAAAGAAAGAAGAATGAGTTATACAACTCAAAACAAACTGAAAAATGATTCTCCTTTGTGTGTTCTTCTGAATTTCAAAAGGATGTTAAAACGACTGCTCAGAATGATTGGTTTCTTTGATGACGTTATCATCGGACAAGAGTAGAACAAAAAAATGTTGAATTTAATTTCACAACGGCAAGTTGTTGTGGAAGATAATAGTTTCAGTGTGCGGTGCAGGGGGTACTGGGGGATATTCAGGAGCCACACACAGAAGCAAAAAACCTGAACAAATATATTATCCCTGGCATTATATTTAGGAGCAGTACAAAATGTACCGGAAATCTGAGTAGTTCCATTATATTGCTCTACAAGAGGGCTTTTCTCCCACTTTAAAAAATTTCCATTTAGCTTAATAGCCAGAAGCTGATGGAAGTTTATAAAAAAGGAGTGTGTGCTGTGTTGCTCAACCACACCTGTTGTTATTTTGAAGAAGGAGCTTCAGAACGTGCTGCGAGTTTATATATTGCAGTGGAAAGTGGGGAGTTTGGGAGAAGTTACTTCAGAAGCAAAGCAAACAGTTGCAGCTGGGATATTTGAGTTTCTCCCGGTATGACTCATGGAGGAATGATTGAACAGACTGAAGAAACTGCCATTTCTGTATTTCAAAGAAACCAGTGGGAAACCTGAATCTAGAGCAGGCAGAGAGGAAGAAAGAGGAAGAGAGAGAGAAACAAACACCCACTAATGTGGCAGTGAAGAAGAGTCAACGACACTTGAGAGAAAATGCACCAAGCTGAAACTTTATTGATCATTCCTGAATAGCTTTATATTTGTGGCTTTTCATTTAAACCTTACTTATTTCTAATGATATTTATTATTAGGGCCAAGCACTGGGGAAGTTGCAAGACAGCAAGAACAAACAAAATCTTTGTGCCGCATGGGGCTCACAGCCTAAGGAGGAAGAAGAGCTATTTTTACCCATTTTAAAGATGAGGAAATTGAGATCCAGAGATGTTAAGTAACTTGCTCTAGTTTATTCGTGGCTCAGAGGAAAGAGCCCAAGCTTTGGAGTCAGAGGTCATGGGTTCAAATCCCAGCTCCACCAGCGGTCAGCTGTGTGACTTTGGGCAAGTCACTTAACTTCTCTGGGCCTCAGTTACCTCACATGTAAAATGGGGATTAAAACTGTGAGCCCCCTGTGGGACAACCTGATTACCTCCCCAGCACTTAGAACAGTGCTTTGCACAAAGTAAGTGCTTAACAAATATCATCATTATTATTATTCACCAGAGGTCTTCTGACTGCCTGTCTCATGCTCTGTATATTAGGTTAAACTCTGTCCCCACCATGGTACTTAAATTCAGATATTAGATGTAGGAATACAACTAGAGATGTTTCTTTCAGCATTTTAGGAATTTGTGGGTTTTTTTGTAGAAAAATTAACAAGGCCATTTGATAATTCATTCAATCGTATTTACTGAGTGCTTACTGTGTGCAGATCACTATACTAAGCACTTGGGAAGTACAAATCGGCAACATATAAGGACGTTCCCTACCCGACAACTGGCTCACAGTCTAGAATGGGGGGGACACACAACAAGTAGACAGGTGTCAATACCGTCAGAATAGAATTATAGAATAAATAGAATTATAGCTATAGACACATCATTAATAAAATAAATAGTGTAGTAAATATGTATAAATAAAATAGAGTAAAAAATATGTACAAATATATAAAGACAATTATTTAGCAACGCCAATAAAGCCCCAAAGTAACTCAAATGTGTGTGTATATATTATATTATATATTATATACACACATTTTATATATATATATACTTATATACACACACACACATATAGAACATAGAACACAGAGAAGCAGCGTAGCTCAGAGGAAAGAGTGGAAAGAGCACGGGCTTTGGAGTCAGAGGTCATGGGTTCAAATCCCAGCTCTGCCACTTTTCAGCTGTGTGACTTTGGGCAAGTCACTTAACTTCTCTGTGCCTGTTACCTCATCTATAAAATGGGGATTAAGACTGTGAGCCCCCTGTGGGACAACATGACCACCTTGTAACCTTCCCAGTGCTTAGAAGAGTGCTTTGTACATAGTAAGCACTTAACAAATACCATCATCATCATCAAGTAACACATTGGATTTCTTCCTGCCCTACTAAAACCCCGACTAGATAATGATAATAATAACAATAATAATAATAATAACAACAACAATAAACTGTGGTATTTAAGGATTTCTTCCTGCCCTACTAAAGCCCTGACTAGATAATGATGATAATAATGATAATAATAATAATAAACTGTGGTATTTAAGCACTTATGTGCCAGGCACTGTACTAAACATTGAGATGGATACAAGCAAATTGGGTTGGACAAAATCCCTGTCCCACAGTATTAATCCCCATTTTACAAGTGAGCTAAATAAAGCAAAAAGAAGCAAAGTGACATGCTTAAATTCTCACAGCAAATAGCAGCAGGATTAGAACCCATGTCCTAACTTCCAAGACCATGTTCTATCTACTAGGCCTACTATTGACGCCTAAGGGTTAGAAATTACCCTCCCTCAGCATCACCAGTTAATAATAATAAGGATGGCATTTGTTAAGCGCTTACTATGTGCAAAGCACTGTTCTAAGCGCTGGGGAGGTTACAAGGTGATCAAGTTGTCCCACGGGGGTGCTCACAGTCTTAATCCCCATTTTACAGATGAGGTAACTGAGGCACAGAGAAGTTAAGTGACTTGCCCGAAGTCACATGGCTGACAATTGGCGTAGCAGGTATTTGAACCCATGTCCTCTGACTCCAAAGCCCGGGCTCTTTCCACTGATCCATGCTGCTTCTCTATATCAGTTGCCTGATATAAGGCCTTTAGTTTGCCCAAGCATTTTGGGCAAAGGACAGTGCCAATTAACTTGCTTCCTCTCTAGTTTATCATCATCATCATCATCATCAATCGTATTTATTGAGCGCTTACTGTGTGCAGAGCACTATACTAAGTGCTTGGGAAGTACAAATTGGCAACATATAGAGACAGTCCCTGCCCAACAGTGGGCCCACAGTCTAAAAGGGGGAGACAGAGAACAAAACCAAACATACTAACAAAATAAAATAAATAGAATAGATATGTACAAGTAAAATAGAGTAATAAATATGTACAAACATATATACATATATACAGGTGCTGTGGGGAAGGGAAGGAGGTAAGATGGGGGGATGAAGAGGGGGACGAGGGGGAGAGGAAGGAAGGGGCTCAGTCTGGGAAGGCCTCCTGGAGGAGGTGAGCTCTCAGTAGGGCCTTGAAGGGAGGAAGAGAGCGAGCTTGGTGGGTGGGCAGAGGGATTGGGGGCATTCCAGGCCCGGGGGATGATATGGGCCGGGGGTCGATGGCGGGACTGATTGTTTAAGCCTGAAACTGTGGCAAAGCTCTGAATGTTTATGGAGTGCTGTTTCCTTGGCCTCCATTAGAACCTTGACTCAGTGGAAAGAGCACGGGCTTTGGAGTTAGTCATCATGGGTTCGAATCCCAGCTCCACCACATGTCTGCTGTGTGACCTTGGGCAAGTCACTTAACTTCTCTGAGCCTCAGTTACCTCATCTGTAAAATGGGGATTAAGACTGTGAGCCCCACGTGGGACAACCTGATCACTTTGTAGCCCCCCCAGCCCTTAGAAATGTGCTTTGCACATAGTAAGCGCTTAACAAATGCCAACATTATTATTATTATCATTATTATTATTAATTCCAGTGTCTCCAGCTCCTAGGGGTTCTTTTAGGGTTAGAAACTTGTCCAGGATCTCACCCTCCCCAGAGCATTTATACAGAAAAACACATCTGAAAAAACATTAAAAGATGAAGACTTACTGGAAGCAAGAGTAGAATATTTCTTCTCCAGGGGACTCTTATTTTCCTTTAAAATTCACTTGCTGTTTCATTTGTCCCAATGAGAAGTGAGAGGCATTCACAAGCACGGAATGGTGGTTGTAACCAGGGCTCCATAAATTGATTTAGTTCCAACTCTCTTGAATGCTGTTTAGTTTTCCCAGCAAACACCCACCCACTGTGAAGTCTTGGTTCACACTAGCTTCTTTACCCTGCTGGAGTTGGCGCACTCTGCCTTATTGGCCCCACCTGTGTGATCAAATTCAAACTAGGAACAGATTACCCAACCCTGAAAAAAAGGAACAAAAAGTAAACTTCCCAAGAGCATGGTTGTGTTTCCCTGAAGACTCTGGAAGCCCATCTCCCTTTTCTCTAGTGAAGTTTTTCATCACAGATGTGGTGCTGTAATTAATTACCGTTCTTGGTGTTCAAGGTTTGTGACTAAAGTGGAATATTCCACCTGAAGGTGAGAGCTAGTCAGGTGGACTTAATTCTGGGTAAAATCCCAGTGGGCGATACTGTTACACTAGTAGGAGATGAGTTTGCCAAATAAATTAGTCTTTGTGGGAGAACTTCAGAATGAATTACAAGCCCAGATATCCTCAGCTTTTTTTTCCCTTCTAGAGGTTATTTGGATATTGGTTGGATATCCCCCTTCTAGACCGTGAGCCCGCTGTTGCGTAGGGACCGTCTCTATATGTTGCCAACTTGTACTTCCCAAGCGCTTAGTACAGTGCTCTGCACACAGTAAGCGCTCAATAAATACAATTGAATGAATGAATAAATTCGATTGAATGAATGACATTTCCTGCCTAGATTTCCAGAATTCCTTCAACACTTTGGTGTGAAAAGAACAAAGACTAGATTCATGCAATAGGTCACATGCTTCAGAGAAGCAATTTTTGGGGGTTTAAAACTCCTAGGACACAATGTGTTGTTATATTATAATATTAATAATAATAATGATGGCATTTATTAAGCACTTACTATGTGCAAAGCACTGTTCTAAGCGCTGGGATAGATACAAGGTAATCAAGTTGTCCCACGGGGGGCTCACAGACTTAATCCCCATTTTCCAGATGAGGTAACTGAGGCACAGAGAAGTTAAGTGACATGCCCAAAGTCACCCAGCTGACAACTGGTGGAGCGGGGATTTGAACCCATGACCCCTGACTCCTAAGCCCGGGCTCTTTCCACTGAGCCACGCTGCTTCCCCTATATATATATATATATATATTTGGTTATATATTACCAAATGGAAAAGAATGGGGAAAAAAAGCCGTTCTGTTGTCCAAAATCTATATTGCTGAGAATCAATGATAGTATTATGTGAATAAGGAAAAAGAGCATTTTAGCAGCAATAAATGATTTGTACATATTCCCACAGTTATAAAAAGAACTTCCTATCAATGAAGGTGGTACCTCCTTATTTGTCATTAAAACTTATCAACTCTGTGAAAAAATCTCCAACTCCTCATGAACTAGGAATGGAATATCATGGTTGCTTTTTTAATGAGGCAAAGTATTAACGATGTAAAAGTATATCCTTCTTTGGGAAGAAAGTAGGAACCATAAGCACTTCAACAGAAATTGCATTTTCCTCTCTAGTTTTCTCAGTCTTAAAAATATGCTTGTGACATCATGCTCTTCTGGCATATTTGGAATGGAAGGAAAAGTACATTAGTACCATCTAGTGGCAATGATCTAAATGAAAAATCTTGGAATTTTCCACAGACTGATAACAGCAATAATAATAATAATAATAATTGATAATAATAATGGCATTTAAGCGCTTTCTATGTGCAAAGCACTGTTCTAAGTGCTGAGGAGGATAACATTAATAATAATAATAATGGCATTTGTTAAGTGCTTACTATGTGCAAAGCACTGTTCTAAGCGCTGGGGGGATACAAGGTGATCAGGTTGTCCCGCGTGTGGCTCACAGTCTTCATCCCCATTTTACAGATGAGGGAACTGAGGCTCCGAGAAGCTAAGTGACTTGCCCAAGGTCACACAGCAGACATGTGACAGATACAACAGAAGCAGTGTGGCTCAATGGAAAGAGCCCGGGCTTTGGAGTCAGAGGTCATGGGTTCAAATCCCAGCTCTGCCAGATGTCAGCTGTGTCACTTTGGGCAAATCGCTTAACTTCTCTATGCCTCAGTTACCTCATCTGTAAAGTGGGGATGAAGACTGTGAGCCCCCCTTGGGACAACCTGATCACCTTGTAACCTCCCCAGCGCTTAGAACAGTGCTTTGCACATAGTAAGTGCTTAACAAATGCTATCATTAGAAGCTGATCAGGTTGTCCCACCTGGGGCTCACTGTCTTCATCCCCATTTTACAGATGAGGTAATTGAGGCCCAGAGAAGTTAAGTGACTTGTCCAAAATCACACAACTGACAAGTGGCAGAGCCTGGATTTGAACCCATGACCTCTGACTCCAAAGCCCGTGCTCTTTCCACTGAGCCATGCTGCTTATCTAATAATGATGGCATTTGTTAAGCACTTACTATGTGCAAAGCACTGTTCTAAGCGCTGGGGGGGGTGAGATACAAGGTGATCAGGTTGTCCCACGTGGGGCTCACAGTCGTAATCCCCATTTTACCGATGAGGTCACTGAGGCTCAAAGAAGTTAAGTGACTTGCCCAAGGTCACACAGCAGACATGTGGCAGAGTCGGGATTCGAACCCGTGACTTCTGACTCCAAAGCCCGTGCGCTTTCCACTGAGCCACACTGCTGCTGATTTTTAGAAGAGAGCTCCAGTTTTAAAAAAAGAAGTGGGGTGGTTATATACCCGTTTATGCCTCAGGGATAAGATTTGGAAGGTCTAAAAAAATCAGTTATCTTCAGAGGGAGTAAGATTGTCTCAAAACAAGGTGTGTATCCTGCAATCATTTTCCAAGAGGTCAATAAATAGTATGGATTGATACAGCTATCTTGCACAAGAAAATTCTATTTCACTCACTGCCGACGTGTAATCTCCCTGTCCTGCCGACTATAGCATGGAAGGATGGAACTGATTTGGGCAACTGTTGTTCTCACCATCACATAATAACCTGCCGTTTTTCATATTGGGGTTGATATTTTCTTTGGGTTTGGAATTAAAATCACATGGAAAAAGCATGGGCTTTGGAGTTAGAGGTCCTGGGTTTGCCAATTTTCAGCTGTGTGACTTTGGGCAAGTCACTTAACTTCTCTGTGCCTCAGTTACCTCATCTGTAAAATGGGGATTAAAACTGTGAGCCCTCTGTGGGACAACCCAATCACCTTGTAACCTTGTCCCCAGTGCTTAGAACAGTGCTGTGCACATAGTAAGCGCTTAATAAATACCATCATTATTATTATTGTTATTTCTCCTCAAATATTTTAGGTTCATGTTGCATTTCTACTGAATCTGTGAAATGTCATTAACCCAGGTGTCCATATTTTTTTTTCTTAGTCTCTACTTTGTTAATGGGATGTAAGTGTATTCTGAACACATTTAATGAAGTGTCACATAAAGGAGAAAAATGGACTGTGAGCCCAATGTTGGGTAGGGACTGTCTCTATATGTTGCCAATTTGTACTTCCCAAGCGCTTAGTACAGTGCTCTGCACATAGTAAGCGCTCAATAAATATGATTGATTGATTGATTGATTGAGAAGGGTTCAAAGTAAACATTAGTAAACAGAGCAAGTGTGGTCCCAGTGACAGGTAGAGGTGACCGACCTTGTCATCCCCGACCATTAAGAAGTACGGACAGAGAAAAAAAGACACTGTTGTAGGAGTTGATTATCTCATAATAAATAGGATCAGAGGAATATAGTCTTCTCTTTTACTGGCAAGTAGGGAAGAAAACCAGCTACATTTATATAGGACATGTAAGCTATTTATATAGGATGCATTTATATAGGATACATAGGATATATAGGATAATGTAGAAAAATTACATTTATGTAGGTATATATGTGTGTATATATAATAATAATGGCACTTACTGAGCGCTTACTATGTGCAAAGTACTGTTCTAAGCACTGGGGAGGTTACAAAGTGACCAGGTTGTCCCATGGGGGGCATCCCCACTTCACAGATGAGGGAACTGAGACCCAGAGAAGTGAAGTGACGTACCGAAAGTCACACAGCTGACAAGTGGGGAACTGGGATTTGAACCCATGACTTCTGACTCCAAAGCCCAGGCTCTTTCCAATAAGCCACGCTGCTTCTCTCTCTCTAGAGAGAGAGTATATACATATTCATTTAAATAGGACCCCTATTCAATGATACCCCTATCTGAGAAATCAAGAACACTAGTAAGGGTGATTCTAGATAATCTATAATTTTCATGGTTTAGGGGAAAGTATATGGGCTTGCGAGTAAGGGTACATGGGTCCTAATCCCACAGGTCTACCATAGGGACCCTCTCTATATGTTGCCAACTTGTACTTCCCAAGCGCTTAGTACAGTGCTCTGCATACAGTAAGCACTCAATAAATACGATTGAATGAATATGTCTACTGTGTGACCTTGAAAAAGTCACTTAGCTACTCTGACCCTCAGTTCTTTCTTCTACAAAATCGAGGTTCAATACCCCTTCTCCCTCAATCGTATTTATTGAGTACTTACTGCATGCAGAGCACTGTACTAAGCACTTGGGAAAGTATAATATAACAATATATCAGCTCAGAGAGCTTACCCTCTTTAGTCTGTGAGCCCCATGTGGGACAGGGGTTGTGCCTGATCTGATTATTTTTTATGTACCCCAGTGTTTAATACAATCCTGGACACATAGTAAGTGCTTAACAAATGCTACAATAATTATAGTACTTTTTTTTTTACTATTATTGACCAGATGAGAAGGTGAAAGACCAGCTGAAAATAAATAACAAACTATTACCTAAGGAAGGAGGGTGCTGCCATCCCATTCTCACCTTCTCTGTGTCCCCAGGCAGCACCATTAGAAGTAAAGTGGCTAGTGGAACAGCTAGGACACTCTTTTATCTAATTTATCCCACCTACCTCTGGCCTGGAATGTCCTCCCTCCATACATCTGCCAAACTAGATCTCTTCCCCCTTCAAAGCCCTACTGAGAGCTCACCTCAGTAAATAATAATAATAATAATGATGGCATTTGTTAAGTGCTTACTATGTGCAAAGCACTGTTCTAAGCACTGGGGGGGAAACAAGGTGATCAAGTTGTCCCATGTGGGGCTCACAGTCATCATCCCCATTTTACAGATGAGGGAACTGAGGCTCAGAGAAGTTAAGTGACTTGCCCAAGGTCACACAGCAGAATGTGGTGGAGCCGGGATTTGAACCCATGACCTCGGACTCCAAAGCCCGGGCTCTTTCCACTGAGTCACGCTGCTTCTACTCCTGATTTATCATCAGGAGGCAAAAGTCAGTAGTACAGAAACATTCCTGGAGGATCTGAAATCCAACAGAAGGCATCTTTCCAAACCCCAGCTAAACACAAAATTAATAATAATAATGATGGCATTTATTAAGCCCTTACTTTGCTTAAGTGCAAAGAGCTGTCCTATGCACTGGGGGGATAGAAGGTGATCGGTTTGTTCCTCGTGGGGCTCACAGTCTTAATCCCCATTTTACAGATGGGGTAACAGAGGCCCAGAGAAGTGAAGTGACTTGCCCAAAGTCACACGGCTGACAATTGGCGGAGTCAGGATTTGAACCCGTGACCTCTGACTCCAAAGCCTGGGCTCTTTCCACTGAGCCATGCTGCTCTCTAGTAGCTGTACAATAAGGGAAGCAGCATGACCTAGTGGAAAGAGCAGGGGCTTGGGAATCAGATGAACGAGGTGCTAATCCCAGCTCTGTCACGGATCTGCTCTGTGACCTTGGGCAAGTAACTTAACTCCTGTGTGCCTCAGTTTCCTCAACTGTAAAATGAAATTTAATACCAGCTTCCCCTCCTACTTAGACTTTAAGCCACATGTGGGACTTGATTATCTTACATCTACCACAGTGCTTAGTACAGATCTTGGCAAAGAGTGAGTATTCATTCATTCATTCAATTGTATTTATTGAGCGCTTACTGTGTGCAGAGCACTGTACTAAGCACTTCATCATCAATCGTATTTATTGAGCGCTCACTGTGTGCAGGGCACTGTACTAAGCGCTTGGGAAGTACAAGTTGGCAACATATAGAGACAGTCCCTACCCAGCAGTGGGCTCACAGTCTAGATGGGGGAGACAGACAACAAAACAAAACAAGTAGACAGGTGTCAATACCATCAGAATAAATAGAATTATAGCTTATATACATCATTAATAAAATAGATTAATAAATATGTACAAATATACACAAAGGCTGTGGGGAGGGGAAGGGGGTAGGATGGTGGGATGGGGATGGGAGGAGGAGGAAGAGGAGAGGAGAAAGGGGAGGCACAGTCTGGGAAGGCCTCCTGGAGGAGGTGAGCTCTCAGTAGGGATTTGAAGGGGGGAAGAGAGCTAGTTTGGCGGATGGGCGGAGGGAGGGCATTCCAGGCCAGGGGGAGGACGTGGGCCGAGATGGTGGGACAGGCGAGAATGAGGCCCAGTGAGGAAATTAGCGGCAGAGGAGCGGAGGGTGCCGGCTGGGTTGTCGAAGGAAAGAAGGGAGGTGAGGTAGGAGGGGGCGAGGTGATGGACAGCTATGAAACTGAGAGTGAGGAGTGTTTGCTTGATTCGAAGGTTGATTATCCCTTTGCTTAATCCAGTGCTTAGCACATAGGAAGTACTTAAATACCACAGTTGCTATTATTGTCATTACCATTAAGTACTGTTAACAACGATGAACATGAAGATTAATACCTAAAGTAATGGCTGTAAAAGCGGTGCATAAGAGAAACCTGTAGTGATGCATCTTTTGTGAAAAATGTTGTACCATAGTTTACAGATTCCTGTCCAAATGCTTTGAGTCAGTGAGAATTTTAGAAGTAATGATGTTGCATTGTACTTACTTTAAAACATACCAACTGTATTTCTTAGAGGAAAGAAGCAGCATGGCTTAGTGGAAAGAGCACGGGCTTGGAAGTCAGAGGATGTGGGTTCTAATCCCGCCTCCACCACTTGTCTGCTGTGTGGCCTTGGGCAGGTCACTTAACTTCTCTGTGCCTCAGTTACCTCACCTCTAAAATGGGGATTAAAAGTGTGAGCTCCATGTGGGACAACCCTGTATCTACCCCAGCCCTTAGAACAGTGCTTAGCACATGGTAAGCTTTTAACAAATACCATTATATTATTATTATTATTATTATTATTATTATTATTATTATTATTATTATTATAAAGAAGGGAACATTCCACCATGTAGAGAGTAGAGAGAATAAATGGGAGGGAGCTCCTCTGCATTTGAAGATGACAAACTTCCTAATTGACAATGAGATCTTATTTAATAAGTATCATTAAGGGTGCAACATTCCCAGTTGCATAAATGTCCAAATTTTGCTCTGCAGAACTGACACTTATGAATATAGAAAATGTCACACCCAGTCAGATCAATTGTTCATCTCGTCTAGCAGAGAGGAATGGTGTGATAAACCTGGTTGTACAATTTACCATTCCTAATTTTTTCCCCTCTTCCATACGTAGCTTTACTTCTAGTAACAAGTTATGGACTGTTCAGGCATGAATTTTTCCAAGTCTGTCTTAAACCTATTAGCATATAATTAATAATTATCCAAGTCATCATGAACCTATTAACATATAATTAAATAATTCTATACAACTTTCAGTCCTGACAAATTCCACACACTTATCGTTCTCCATGTGAAAAAAAGGTTTCTATTTGTTATGAATGAATCACTAGAGAAGCAGAGTGGCTCAGTGGAAAAGAGCCGGGCTTTGGAGTCAGAGGACATGGGTTCAAATCCCGGCTCTGCCAAGTGTCTGCTGTGTGACTTTGGGCAAGTCACTTAGCTTCTCTGTGCCTCAGTTACCTCATCTGTAAAATGGATTGAAAACTGTGAGCTCCCCTGTGGGACAACCTGATCACCTTGTAACTTCCCCAGCAGTTTAGAACAGTGCTTTGCACATAGCCAGCGCTTAATAAATGCCATTATTATTATTGTTATTATCACTAGCAAAATCCAATTGATGTCTCCTTTTCAAATTATAAGATTTGGTGACCAATACCTCATGTTCACCCTATCCTCGCTCTTCTTGATTTTGTAACCTTTAATCAATCAATCAATGATATTTAGGAAGAGCTTACTGTGTGCAAAGTACTGTACTAAGAGCTTGGGAGAGTACAATATAACAGAGTAAAATATGCAAGAGAAGCAATGTAGCTTAGTATGAGTCAGAGGACCTGGGTTCTAATCCCAGCTCTGCTACTAACCTGCTGTGTGACATTGATTAAGTCACTTAACTTCTCTGTGCCTCAGTTCCTTTATCCGCAAAATAAAGATTCCATGTCATCCCTCCTACTTATCTTGCATTATCTTTTATCTTCCCCAGCTTTTAGTGCAGTGCTTAGCATATAGTCAGTGATTAACAAATACCACGATTGTTATTATATTAACAATAGCAATAATAATGACCTTAGAGTCTAGAGGGGGAGATAGATATTAAAATAAATTATGGATATGCAAAAAAGTGCTGTGGGGCAAAGGTGGGGTGAATAACAGGTGAAAGGAATGGAAAAGCAGCATGGCTTAGTGGACAGAACATAAGCCTGAGAGTCAGAAGGACCTGAGTTCTAATCCTACTCCACTACGTGTCTGCTGTGAGACCTTGGGGAAGTAACTTAAATTATCTGTGCCTCAGTTACCTCATCTGTACAATGGGGATTAAGACTGTGGGAACTGGACTATGTCCAGCATGACCAGCTTGGAAACACCCCAGTGCTTAGCCTGGTGCCTGGCACATAGTAAACACTTAATAAATACCATAAAACAAAAATACAAATTCAAATGCAAGGGCACTACCGGAAGGAGTAGGGGAAATGAAAGGTAAGCCAGGAAAAGCATAGGGGCTTTTATGTGATATTAATAAGGCTTTGAAGATGGGAAATTGGTCAGTCAGATCAGAATGGGAGGGAGTTCCAGGCCCGAAGCAGTATACGAGCAAGGGTTTGGAGGCGAGATGGACAAGATCGGTGTACAGTGACTGGTAATCATGACCTCCTTCAAATTTTGAATTTCCAGAATAGCGAATACAAATCTTTTCAGTTGTCATGTAAATCATCATCATCAATAGCAATATTCACTGTGCCTACTGTATGCAGAGCACTACATTATTAGAGAAGCAGCGTGGCTCAGTGGAAAGAGTCAGAGGTCATGAGTTCAAATCCCAGCTCTTCCAATTGTCAGCTGTGTGACTTTGGGCAAGTCACTTCACTTCTCTGGGCCTAAGTTACCTCATCTGTAAAATGGGGATGAAGACTGTGAACCCCCCCTTGGGACAACCTGATCACCTTGCAACCTCCCCAGTGTTAGAACAGTGCTTTGCACATAGTAAATGCTTAATTAATGCCATCATTATTATTATTATTACATTAGGTGTTTGGAAGTATGAAATAGAGTTAATAGAGTTAATAGCTGCCTTTGAGATGTTCGAATATAGAGAGCATTATTCAATGCACTAATCATTTTAATAGCTTTTTTTCAATATGTTTTCCAACTCATGTTCGTCATGTTCAACTTGGGTTCTTCCTAAGACATAGTAACCAGAACTGCACATAGTATTCCAGTTTTGAACCGACTGACGTTTTAGATAATGACAGATATGTGTGTCTTGTTTGTTCTCTTTTCCAGTCCAGATGGTACTCAGCCTGGTTTTTTTTTATTTTCTTTTTCCTCTCTTTTGGCTACTGCCACACATTAAAGCAATGATTTAAGAGAGCAGTTGCTAAAGATCCAAAATCTCTCTCCTAAGTAGTGACCGATGGCTCACAGCCCCCCATGATGTAATTGTAGTTTCAGTATTTTTGTTCTCTAGGTTCATTCCTTTGCATTTGCTCCTTGACTGGTTTTCTGACCACTCACTCAAGTTTATGATCCCTTCCTATGGCTTCTACCCAATACCAAGATATTCAGCCACCTAGAATATCCCAAGACCACCTGCAAACTTGCAGGTTTCATTGGTGTGCCCTCTTCCAGACCATTTATGAAACTGTTAAAAAAGAAAAAAAAAACAGACCTAGCACTTATCCCCAGAGATTCTCCTATTCTCCATGCAGAAAAGTAACTCTTTGCTCCTATTTTCTCTTTCCTATCTTTAAGTCAGTACTTTCTCTAAAGTCCCATAATTACATTTCTGTGGACCCCTGTCCTAGACCTTTTTGAAAATCTAAATATGTTCTGTTCTCTGGTTTCCTTCTGAACACTCACTAATCCATCCAAGTACAGTCCTCTGCATGCAGTAAACACTCAATTAATATAATAACAATAATAATGATGGTATTTGTTAAGCAGTTACTTTGTGCTAAGCACTGTTCTAAGCGCTGGGGTAGATACAAGGTTATCAGGTTGTCCCACGTGGGCCTTACAGCCTTAATCCCCATTTTACAGTTGAGGGAACTGTGGCCCAGAGAAGTTAAGTGACTTGCCCAAAGTCACACAGCTGACCAGTGGAGGAGCCAGGACTAGAACCCAAGACCTCTGACTACTAAGCCCGGGCTCTTTCCACTAAGCCACGTTGTTTCTTATCGTTCATTGATTGAACACTATCAGTTTAGTGAGGCTGATTCCCTTTTATGACATCCTCGTTGTCATCCTCCCCACACAGACCGTGTTTTTCTAAGTGCACAGTGAACTGGAATTTAATTCTAGATTCTGCTCATTTACCAAGAATATAATTGAGACTCGCCAACCTAAAAATGGAAAAAAAAAATGTTTAAGCATTTTCCTGCAACAGTCTCTGATGGCCATTCATCTAAATTACAATGCATGCTTGTAAAACTGGCATTGGACCACCTCCAATTTACAGACTGAGCCAATTACACATAAGATTTGTTCTTCACCAAAGGTTTGTAGAAGCAGCTAAGCTTTGAAACCTATGATATTGTAATTCTTTTTTCAGGAAGATTGTTTGTGACATAATCAAATGATTTACACAATCCATTGTCTTATTGCAATTGCAATTGTCTCATTTTTTAGCTTTAAAGTTCCTTTCCCAACATTCATTCATTATGGATGAGTCTGGAACATAATATGCCAATCATGTCATCATCATCATTAATGGTGCTTGTTGAATGTTTACTCTGTGCTGAACACTTGGGAGAGTGCAAAACAAGAGAGTGGGTAGACACATTCCCTGCCCATAACAAGGTAACAGTCTAGAGGGGGTCTTGTCTTAGGAAAGTAACTTTTCATGGTTAAGAACACCACATAATTATTATTCTTTACTCTTCCTGAATCACTAGGGTGGAATAAAAGATTAGAAGATTACACAGTGTGGGTAGAGAGCGTAGAAAGGAGAGGAAGTTTGAGAACATTTTATTCTGTTTTCTTTCAAGTTTTATTTGCTAAATATTTTGCATTCATGAAGCCCAGAGGTGTTTTTATATTTTTGACACTATTTCGTATTACACTGGCATCTTCAACTTGTCGCATGACAAGTTTTGTGACTCACCACTTTCCTGTTTGTGCAACCTCTCCCATATGGCTGGGATCTCTTGCCATAGCAAGTCAAGACAGAAGGTCAGAGAGCTAAGGAAATCACACCCAATCTTTTATAAATTGGAGGCAAGAATAGATAGGCCAAGAAATCGAGGGGTCAGAATTGACAAATTTGCAGTCCAATGAGGATGACACCAATTGTGTACATACACTTCCTTGCCCATTGTCCACATTACCCACCCCCTTGGGTAAGGAAATGGCCTTACCCAAGTGGCTGCTTCGGTTGGCCTGAGGGTACGGTTTAGAGTGGGAGAGAGACTGGAGAAGGGAAGAGCGAAAGGCTGATAATATCTTTCTGGGAAGCAGCTCTCAATCCTCAATTCTCAAAAACCTTTCCCTTAACACATCAGCAGGTGTGCACATCCATTCCTTGTATTTGCAATTGCATTTGTTCTGTTCTTTAATACATATCTAATTAGGAAAGCTAGTCAATTTGGGCCGGTTTTCTGTCACAGTGAGTCCGAGCCAGATGGACAATCAGCGTGGCCTAGAACAAAGAGCACAGGACTGTGAGTCAGGTGCCCTGGGTTCTAATCCCACTTTGCCACCCGTCTGTGTGATATTAACTTACTTAATATCTCTGTGCATCAATTTTCTCATAGGGAAATTAAATACCCATCTCCCTTTTCCCTTAGACTAGATGCTCCATGTGAGACATGGATTGGGTCTGATCTGATTATATTGTACCTACCCCTGTATTGTGAACTATTCCTGAGTGCTTTGTACAGTGTTTGGTACACTATAAACATTTAATAAATATTAGTATTATTATTATGGACTGTAAGCTCCTTGTGGGATCGCATCTACCAACTCTGTTGTATTGTATCTTCCCAAGAAATTAGTATAGTGCACATCACACCTTAAGCACTCAATATATACAATGGATTGATTGATTGTTCAATGCCAGTTGTGCAAACACTGATCAGTAAATCAAACTCCTGAGGGTTCCTACCTCCCACCAAATAGGTGTATTTCATTTTTTAGTCTTTGGTTTAGATTTTGGTTTCTGCAGTGTGATTGCCATCCTATTGGCATTCTGTCTGTAAGGCAGATCCAGAAAACAAAATGTGATTCCTAGAATGGTTAAACTATACATATAAGTACTAATAAGACCCCCGGAGTTGGGCTGAAGGAACACAGGAATGTTTTGGGATTGGAGGTTGTGAGATTGTTGGTTCCTAGGTTATCAAAGATCCATATTTATAAATCTCGTATGTTTTCCACTTGTCTGTTATCATTTCCATTTTCCTTTTGCTTCAATAAATATTCCCTTAGTGCCAACCACTATTAGTTATTATATATCCTGACTGCTTCATTGACTCCTTAGAAAACTGTATCTGCTTTCCAGAGCATTGTAACTATTCCTTACAACAAGAGGTATGCTTATTTACACACACAATCTGAGGGGAATAGAGCAGCATATGACTTGCAAGATATAAAGGATGACACAGGGTACCATGACCCATGAACAAATCTTTCCAGCTCGATTCCTTTCTGCGTCAAAAGATTCAGAGAGGCAGTATGGCCTTTTGGAAAGAGCATAGGTCTGGGAATCAGAGGACCTGATTCTAATTCTGGTTCTACCACCTGCCGCCTTTGTGATTTTGAACAAATCAGTTAACTTCTTCTTGATTCAATTTCTTCATCTGTAAAAATGGAGATAAGATGTCCCAGTTCCGTCTCCCCGAGCCTGAGGTCTGACCACTGAAGCAAACCAAGGGGGTGACTGGCCTTAGACTTAAGAGTTTGTCTCGCAATCCATATGTTGTCTCTATCCCCCTAAGATCATGTGTTTAAAGAAGCTATAACAATAATAATGATAATTTTGGTATTTGTTAGCATTTACTGAGTGCTAAAGTCTGAACTAAACAGTGAGGTCGATACAAGCTAATCATTGAGGACACTGTTCCTAAACCATATAGGGTTACAATCTGAATGCAAAGGAGAACAGGCATTTAATCCCCATTTTACAGAAGAGGAAGCTGAGGCAAAGATAAGTTAAATAGCTTGATCAAGACCACAGATCAGATCGGTGACAGAGCTGGGATTAGAACACAAGTCCTCTGACTCTCAACCCAATATACTTTCCACTAGGCCTTGCTATTCTTCTCTATCAGTCACTCAGGAATATAAAGACACCCAGATGACTGAGTTGGTGTTTGGGGAAGCAGCTTGGCTCAGGGGAAAGATCACCGGCTTTGGAGTCAGAGGTCATGGGTTCAAATCCCGGCTCCATCAATTGTCAGCTGTGTGACTTTGGGCAAGTCACTTCACTTCTCTGTGCCTCAGTTACCTCATCTGTAAAATGGGGATTAAGATTGTGAGCCCCCCGTGGGATAATCTGATCACCTTGTAACCTCCCCAGTGCTTAGAACAGTACTTTGCACATAGTAAGCGCTTAATATATGCCATTATTATTATTATTATTTTGGTTGAGGAAATCTACTGCAAGATCTGAGAACAACATAAGGAAGGAGGGCACGTTAACAGTGATGAGGAAACAGAACTGGGCAGTGAGAAGCAGAGCACAATCCTGGGAGTCAGCAAGGCCTTGGGTTCTTATCCTGGCTCCTTCATCTGTCTGCTGTGTGACCTTGGGCAAATAACTTCATTTGTTTGTGCCTCAGCTACCTCATCTAGAAAATGGGAATCAAGACTGTGAGCCTCATTTGGGGTAGGGATCGCGTCCATACCAATTTGCTTGTCTCCACCCCAGTCTTAGAGCAGTGCCTGGCATGTAGTAAGCCCTCAACAAATACCATACAAATACCATAACAAAAGGAGGTAGCTCCCCATCTTTCCCCATACATCAGAGGGAGCATAAAACCACCTCTGAAACAGATAGTGGGGATATGAAAGATGGGTGCCATCTCAGCATTGGCAAGGACTGGGCTGACCACTTTAGTGACAAGTCCAAGAGTAGCTCAGTTTGCCCACAGTGCAGCAGACAAGAGGGTTAGAGAGGAGGAAGGGGGCAAAGTTCCCACCAAAATTAGGTTGGATCTAAGAATTTAGGTTGCCCAATACCGACTCAGACTCACAGAGCAATTTCCATCAGAAAAGTCCTTTTTTCTACAAAGGTATCAGGCCTCCTAGATTTAAGCAAAATAGTTTCACCTATTGAAACCACAGTAGAAGTAGATTTTTAAGCAAAGTATATCCTAAAACTGTTACACAGAGTTATTGGAAAGACGGATCTGTTGCCCCAAGTCCTAAAGCCCATAATCTATGTGTTCTGGATGAAATGCATTGTTCAAAATTGCATCTGTTTGCTAGTGGGCAGGCAGGTGAGTGAATGACCTGAGATTATTTGTGTCCCTTGGGTGATCAAGCAGAGAAGCAGCGTGGCTCAGTGGAAAGAGCATGGGATTTGAAGTCAGAGGTCATGGGTTCAAATCCTGGATCCGCCAATTGTCAGCTGTGTGACTTTGGGCGAGTCACTTAACTTCTCTGTGCCTCAGTTACCTCATCTGTAAAATGGGGATTAAGACTGTGAGCACCCTGTGGGAAACCCTGATCACCTTGTAACCTCCCCAGTGTTTAGAACAGTGCTTTGCAAATAGTAAGCACTTAATAAATGTCATCATTATTATTATTATTATTATTATTATCAAGGGCTGGTGGGTCAGCATTCCAGAATGCCCTCACTTTTTACGGTACATCTTTTCATTGTCTCCTTCATGAGCAATAGGTAGGCTTGTTTTCATACAGACTACAGAGAAGTGTAACATGCTGTCACCAATGCCTGCACCACCAGGAACATACAGTCAGTTTGGGAATTTGAGCTGTAATATAAGTGTGGGGGTGATGCTATTGATTAAGTCAGGTCCTTGGAAGGATAGCACCCAGGTTCTAGAAGGCTCTCCAGTCCGGAGATGAGAGGCATTTCCAGGATAGTCTTTCCATCATCTGCACCATCTGGGAGGAGCAGGTGGTAGGTCTTTATTTTCTCTTCCAGAGATCAGGGGCCTCCAGTATTTCTCTCTCTCATTTAGTGGAGTTGGGGGTTTTGCTAGCTGAGTGAGTTAAACTATCCCGGTGGAGTTCTGCTTTAGAAAAACAGTTTGGAGAAGCAGAATAGAGAAGCAGTGTGGTCTAGTGGAAAAAGCATGGGCCTGGGACTTCTGGGTTCATTCATTCATTCATTCAATCATAGTTATTTGGCGCTTACTGTATGCAGAGCCCTGTACTAAGCACTTGGGAAGTACAAATCGGCAACATATAGAGACGGTCCCTACCCAACAACGGTTTCTGCCCCCTGCCACCTATATGACCTGTGGCAAGTGATTTTACTTCTCTGTGCCGCAGTTTCCTCATCTATAAAAATGGGGAAAAGATAGCTTATCTCTCTCATTCTTAGACTGTGAGCTCCATGAAAAGGAACTGTGTTCAAAATTTGTGTCGACCAACTCTACTGTGGTCTCTCCAGTGCTTAGTCTAGTCCTCTGCACACATAAAGTGCTCAATAAATATCACCAATTGATTGATGTGTCATTATGCTTAGTATAGTGTTTGGCACATTATAGGAGGAGGAGCAGCATGACCTAGTGAAAGAACACCGGCGTAGGAGTCAGAGGACTTGAATTCTAATCCTGGCTCTGCGGCACAACTGCTTTGTGACCCTGGGTAAATCACTTAACTTCTCTGTGCCTCATTTTCCTCTGCTATAATATAGTGATTCAATACTTCATTCTCCTAGTTTAACTCTGAGTTCCATGTGAGACAAGGACAAGGACCTGATTAGCTTGTATCTACCTCAGTGCTGAGAACAGTGCTTGACTTATAGGAAATCCTTAAAAAATACCATAGTTTTTATCGTAAGCACTTAACAGGTTCTATTGTTATTATTATTAGTATAAGTAGTAGTAGTATTCATTCATTCATTCATTCAATCGTATTTATTGAGCACTTACTGTGTGCAGAGCACTGTACTAAGTGCTTGGGAAGTACAAGTTGGCAACATATAGAGACGGTCCCTATCCAACAGCGGGCTCACAGTCTAGTAGTAGTAGTAATAGTAGTATTGCCAACAGTGAGCCACAAGCCTAGAGGATATTACTTCCCTAATTTTCCTTGAACTAAGCCATCTCTCCCCAAAGGGATTTATCTCAACCTGAAAACAACATTGATGTGGAGGAAAGAAAGGGTCTCTGTTCCGCTGCTTTATGTGCAGCCCACCCCATGATTCAGGATGACTGAGTGTCAAATGCTGCTTTCTTGATTATTTCTCAGGAAACTGAACTCATGCAGCTAAGCAGAAACACAAACTCATGCTGAAAATAATTCTGCTCAGCTTGCTCTTGAGTGAAGCACCAAGGTTAGACCATGACGGCTGAATCTGTACTCAATTTTCAGAGCTAATTTCTTTCTAGTTCTAATTGCGATTCAAGTTAACTAAAGAGCTGTTCAAGAATAGATAACAGAATTCAACCAGCTAAGCACCTGAAGTATGCAGTGGTAGAAAGATATGTTCGTTTTCATTTAGAGTCTAGCTAAATATGGCAGCCTGAAGATCCTTTAGACTACCAACAAGATGAAGACAGGGATCATACCTTTTATCTCACGTGTTCTATCTGGAGCACTTAGGATGGTGCCTGCGTATACTCTATACACACTATTATTAATTGATTGAAAATCAATAAGTCTTCTGAGTTCAGTAACAGTACCTACAAATTTGGAGTAAGGAGGTCATGGATTCCACTCCCAGCTCTGCCACTTGTCATCAGCTATGTGACCTTGGGCAAGTCACTTCACTTCTCTGTGCCTCAGTTTATCTCATCTGTAAAATAGGGATTGAGACTGTGAGCCCCCCATGGGACAGGTACTGTGTCCAATCCAATTTGTTTCTATCCACCCCAGTACTTAGTACAGTGCTGGCTCATAGTAAGTGCTTAAAAAATACCACAATTATCATTATTATTTATTATTATTGATTCACCAGTCAGATTTATGAGCCACATTTGATACCTAATCACAAGACAGGGGTAAAGTCAATACATAGCTTTGAAGACACATTCTTACCAAAGACATATCTACAAAATTATATTACATTCATAACTCAATGATATTATGTAAGTTAGTAGCCCATTTAGGGCACATACCCATCTTTAACTGAAACTTTGGGAACCCTTGAATGTCTGTGTCTCTCTATATATATCAGTCATTTAACTGGTGGGATTTGTTGAGCCCTTACTGGATGTACAGCTCTGTACTAAGCACCTGGGGAAGTAAAATACAATAATAATAATAATAATGGCATTTATTAAGCACTTACTATATGCAAAGCACTGTTCTAAGCGCTGGGGAGGTTACAAGGTGATCAGGTTGTCCCACAGGGGGCTCACAGTTTTAATCCCCATTTTACAGATGAGGTAGCTGAGGCTCAGAGAAGTTAAGTGACTTGCCCAAATTCCCACAGCTGACAGTTGGTGGAGCCGGGATTTGAACCCATGACCTCTGCCTCCAAAGCCTGTGCTCTTTCCACTGATCCGCACTGCTTCTCTGTTACAAGAGAGGCGGTGGATACAGTCCCTTCCCAGAAGTTCACAATCTAAATTTGGGAGGCAGACATTAAAATAAATTGCAGATATTTTCATAAGTCCTCTGGGGCTGAGGGTGGGGTGATATCAAGTGTTTAAAGGGTACAGATTTAAGTGCTTAGGCAATGCAGAAGGGAGAGAGGGTAGGAAAAATGAGGGTTTAATCAGTGAAGGCTTCTTGGAGGAGATTATGCATTTCCTGTGAGCAGCAATTGTGTCCAGTGATTGTACCTACCAACTCTGCTGGATTCCAAAACAGTAGGAGGATTTTGCTATACTAAAACGTTAATCAAGTGTAATCCTTTGAGATGAGGCTTTAAAGAGGTGCTTTCTAGAATAGCATGACCGGGCTTCTGCAAATTTTAAATTATGAAGTTGTGGGATTTTCCAAGCATGAGGAAGTGTGGGGGATGGGGTTGTATGGCTGGGGAGAGGGAGGAGGGATTTTAGAGCTGAAAATTATGTGATTAATCCAGATGTGTCCCAGGTCCCAGGCAGAGAAAGGTCTCTTCACTCTGTCTTTCACCACAGCTCCGCCTACGGCATGTGCAGGAGCAATGTGGAAGCCACTGCTAATGAGACGAGATGAGTCAGGAACCTGCAAAAAGAATCTCACTCTGAGAAGCAGCATGGTCTTGTCGATAGAGTGTGGACCAGAGAGCCAGAAGGACCTTGATTCTAATCCTGAATCCGCTATTTGTCTTCTGTGGGACCTTGGGCAAGTCGTTTCACTTCTCTGTGCCTCAGTTATCTCATCTGTTAAATGGGGAATAAAACTTTGAGCCCTTTGTTGGACAGGGACTGTGTTCAACCTGATTAGCTTGTATCTACCACAGTGCATAGAATAGTGTCTGGCACATAGTAAGCTCTTAACAAATACCACAGTTATTATTATTATTAAGTTGGAAGTAAAGAAACCGGGAGTGGGGACAGATGGGCAGAGAAGAGAATTTACGAATACCTATATCATACTTTTCTCCCACTTTTAAGAATTTGGGAATTAATAGGTAGTCATCTGCTTCTGATTGTCTTTCATCTCTCTCTGAAGGATGAGTCAATCAACGGTTTCTGCTGAAAACTGTCCCAGGTACTGGAGAAGACAGTTCTAAATTGTAACATCCTATGAAAATAATGTGAATTAAAATAGTCCATTTTTCCAATTCTGTTCATTATTCTGACATTACACTCTCATGTCTGACCATAATTTGAATTTTAAGCTGAAGTTGTTCTCTTTAAGTACTTGATATTCATCCCACCCTCAGCACTTATTACATAAACTGTGTAATTCATTTTTATATAATAATAATGATGGTATTTGTTAAGCGCTTACTATGTGCAAAGCACTGTTCTAAGCGCTGGGGAGGTTACGAGGTGATCAGGTTGTCCCACGGGGGGCTCACAGTTTTAATCCCCATTTTACAGATGAGGGAATTTAGGCGCAGAGAAGTTAAGTGACTTGCCCAAAGTCACACAGCTGACAGTTGGAGGAGTGGAACTTGAAACCATGACCTCTGACTCCAAAGCCCAGGCTCTTTCCACCTGTTTCCTCCTCTAGAAAAACTGCTGGTGGGCAGGGAATATGCTCAGCATGGCCCAGTTAGTAGAGCATAGGCTTGGGTGTCAAAAAACCTAGGTTTTTATTCTGCCTCCTCCATTTGTCTGCTGTGTGACCTTGGGCAAGTTATATCACTTCTCTGTGCCTCAGTTACCTCATCTGTAAAATAGGGATTAATTCTGTGAGCCCCAGGTGGAACAGGGACTGAGTTCAACCTGATTACATTGCATCTACTCCGGCGTTTAGTACAGTGCCTGGAACATAGAAAGCGCTTAACAAATACACGTGAAAAAAAAAATCTCAATTGAATTTTACTTCTCCAGGTAATCAGTACAGTATTCTGCACTTAGTAAGTGCTCAGTAAATACCAATGATTGATTGATGTGAAATTCAATGACTATTTTATTAACTGTTGTGTTATTATAAGGCAACTGAAGCACAAAGAAATTAAATTACTTGCTCTTTGCTTGTTTCTCACTAAACGCAACTAGCAATCCCACTCCCACACCCATCCACAGTTCTTCGGTGGCTCATTTGGCCACATGAACAAGGAAGATGGTAAATTCTTCAGGAAAAGGGGAGCAAACTAGTGGAGGGACACTAAGGATTGAATCATATGGCTGGGCATACCCTCCCACTGCTCTATCCTCCCCGCCTCCCCCCCCCCCCCAGCACTTGTGTATATTTGTACGTATTTATTATTCTATTTATTTTATTAATGATGTGTACATACCTATAATTCTATTCATCTATTTTGACGCTATTGATGCCTACTTGTTTTGTTTTGTTGTCTGTCTCCCCCCTTCTAGACTGTGAGCCAGTTGTTGGGTAGGGATGGTCTCTTTGGTGAACTGTACTTTCCAAGCGCTTTGTACAGTGCTCTGCACATAGTAAGCACTCAATAAATACGATTGAATGAATGAATGAATGAATGAGAGGAATTGATAGGACACCCAAACAACTTCAGAAACCAACAGCACAATTGTCCGCTTAGTATAATGCTCTGCACAAAGTAAACCTTCAAGGGATTGATCGCCAGGCAATTTGAACTGCTACCGCAGCTCTCTCTGATATATTGTAATCTTTCAAGCGCTTATTATGGAGCTCTGGCACACAATTAGTTCAATAAATATCATTAATTAAGTGATTGTGCTAAAAGACAATTCTTTATCGTTAGCTCAAAGTAGATGGCACAGAGGCAGTTCTCCTGTGAGAAGAAAAAAAAAATATACAGAGAAATGTGCAGTCTGTTCTGGCCACTTGTGTAACCTGAGACAAATTCCTCCAGTCTCCTTAGCACTACAAGAAGTGACAAATGCAGTGCAAAGTGTAATTTGTATGCACTTTGTCCTTTGTTGTAACTCAGCTGAGTTACCACCATTTCCACCTTTAAACACATTGCTCAGGGGTTTGCTCACCACAGCCATTAAATGCAATCATGCCAGGGAACTCTGTTTCAGTCCCAAGGTGTAGTGAACAAGATTTGCATTTTCCATGTGCAAACAGAAAAGAAATCTGACAGTCCCAGGGCTTGGAGACAGGCCTGTTGGCCCTCCCTTTCCGTTGAAGATTTCTACTTTTAAAACCAAATTCCTTCAGCCATTAGCTCAGCATGTGGACAATAGTCTCTGTAACATGTCATGTCTGTTCACATACAGCCTGTAGAATTGCCTCCTGCCAAAATTAGCCGATTGGATAGATGGGAAACTAGGATACAGAAACCCAAGTCAGAAGCTGCTCAATGCTCCCTACAAGCAATTTACACAGACAATTAAAAAAAAGTAGGCTGGACAGCTACAACTTGCCAGGAAAACACCCGGTTTAGAAATGGAGGCTCCTGGCAAGGAGTGAACATTTATTTTATTTTAGTCACATATGTGTGATGAGATAAAAATATGCCATAAAATACCTTCTCTTGCCCTTTAAAGACAAAATTGGCCATTTTTGTTTTCCATTAGTGTGGCTGAAAAGACTACTTTGAAATCATCGGGAGATTATTTAGAGTCTGACATCACAAATTAATGTATACCTAAGCAAAAGAGAATGGAAAGACAAATAGGTAGATAAATCCTGAAATCAAGCCATCACTAGTATTTATTGGGTGCTTACTATGTGCAGAGGACTGAATAATAATGATGGTATTTGTTAAGAGCTTACTATGTGCGAAGCACTGTTCTAAGTGCTGGGGGGGGTACAAGGTGATCAGGTTGTCGCACGTGGGACTCACAGTCTTCATCCCCATTTCACAGTTGAGGTAACTGAGGCTCAGAGAAGTTAAGTGACTTGCCCAAGGTCACACAGCAGAGAAGTGGCAGAGTCAGGATTAGAACTCATGACCTCTGACTCCCAAGCTTGTGCTCTTTCCACTGAGCCATGCTCCTTCTCTATACTTGGGAGAGTACAATATCAATCAATCAATGGTGTTTATTACAAAGTTTGAGCATTGCTTGGAAGAATGCAATATAAAAAATTTAGTAGACAGGATTATTATTATTAATCATTATTATTATCATTATTATGGTATTTGCTAAGCACTTACTATGTTCCAGGCATTTTCCTAAGTACTGGGGTGGATACAAGCAAACTGAGCTGGAAAGTCCCTTTCCACCTGGGGCTCACAGTGTCTCTCCTCATCTTACAGATGAGGTAACTGAGGTACAGACGTGGCTTGCCCAAGGTCACACAGAAGTTAAGTGGTGGAGCTGGGATTAGAACCCATGACCTTCCGACTCCCAGGTTGTGTTTTTTCCATTATGCTATGCCCTCAAAGAGCTTAGAACAGATAAATTGAAACTAAAGATGTTTTTTAGGTGGTTATGGGTGTGTACGTATGTGAAAGTGCTAAAGTAGCAGTTGGGCACAAATGCATAAGAGCAGCATGCATTCTACATGAAACTGTTTTCTGGTTCAGACTGCCATCACTAGTCTCAGTATCTGGTGCTTTTCGATCAGCCTCCTGGATTCTCCTTCTGCCCAAAAACCTTGATCAAATTGAGGCCTAACAAAATCACGAGTGGGAAAAGGAAGCATTTCTTTAAAGACATTTAACTTAATCATAAGCCAGAGCTCTTGATAGCATTCTTTTCATTCCTACTGAAATTAATGGTGGCTTTGAATGTCTGGCCATTCCCTATTATACTGTGATACTATATTCATTTGAAATGTTTAGGGAAGAAAGATAGAATCACCAGGATGTCAAGGAAGGGTAATGATCACAGCATTCTCCTGCCACTAATTGTGATAGAATACTGGCCTGGATGGAACAGTGTTTTGACATAGGGTGAGAGTGTTTTATGTCCTTATTAACATTTCTAGACTGTGAGCCCACTGTTGGGTAGGGACCGTCTCTATATGTTGCCAATTTGTACTTCCCAAGTGCTTAGTACAGTGCTCTGCACACAGTAAGCGCTCAACAAATACGATTGATTGACTATGAGCCCACTCTTGGGTAGGGACTGTCTCTATATGTTGCCAACTTGTACTTCCCAAGCGCTTAGTACAGTGCTCTGCTCACAGTAAGCGCTCAATAAATACGATTGATGATGACTGATTGATCCTCTCAACAACAACATTTACCAAACACCCCCTAAAGGAAATAACAATAATAGTAGTATTTGTTGAACACTTATTTGTTCCAAAAACTGAACTAAGCACCGGGGTACATACAAGATAATAAGGTTAGATTCAAGAGAGTTTACATTGATGCTAGGTATACCAGGTGCTTGGGAACAAAGAAAAACAGTAAAAACAGGTCTATTGCTTTCTAAGGGACTGCAATCTGCCAAGAAAGAATAATAATAATAATAATTATGGTATTTGTTAAGTGCTTAAGTTAAGTGCTTAAGCACTGTTCTAAACACTAGGGTAGATACAAGGTAAGCAGGTTGTCCCACGTGGGGCTCACAGTCTTCATCCCCATTTTACGGAGGAGGTAACTGAGGCCCAGAGAAGTTAAGGGGCTTGCCCAAGGTCACACAGCAGACAGGTGATTGAGCCAGGATTAGAACCAACGTTCTCTGACTCCCAAGCCCATGCTCTTTCACTAAGTAATAATAATAATAATAATAATGGCATTTATTAAGCACTTTCTATGTGCAAAGCACAGTTCTAAGCGCTTGAGAGGTTACAAGGTGAGCAGGTTGTTCCACGTGGGACTCACAGTCTTAATCCCCATTTTACAGATGAGGTAACTGAGGCACAAAATAGTTAAATGACTTGCCCAAAGTCACACAGCTGACAATTGACTGTGAGCCCAGTATTGGATAGGGACCGTCTCTACATGTTGCCAACTTGTACTTCCCAAGCGCTTAGTACAGTGCTCTGCACACAGTAAGCGCTCAATAAATACGATTGAATGAATGAATGAATTGGCAGAGCTGGAATTTGAACCCATTACCTCTAGCATCCAAAGCCTGGGCTCTTTCCACTGAGCCACACTACTTCTTGCTGCTTCTCTGGGAGACAGAAATCTGCTGAGAGAAATCAAACTGTTAACCTTCCATAGGCAAACAACTGAGTGCAAATAAAAATGACCAAAGTAAACACAAACATATAATGGCCATACAATTGTACTCCTAAATTTTAAGGTGGCTGAAGGGGTGGCATAACCAGGAAGATGAGAATAAGTCTGGGAATACCTCTTGGAGGAAATGGTGGGCTAGGAAATTATATTGGCATGATTCTATTTTTTTTTTAAGGTACTGGGTGCTGATGAGAATTGAAACACACAATTGGAAGGATTCATGCATTTGCACTAAGAAAGCCAGATTCTCAGACTCTATAATGTTGAAAATTCTCTGTGGGTCTGGCAAGTTATGTTCTGATGACTAAACTCTTGTAAAAAAGAAGGACCAGAGCGAAAAGACTGAAAGGGAGGTTGAACCAGATCTCAGCTGAAGGGGAACTAGAATCCTGCCCTCCAGCTAGCAGGGGACTTATGAACAGATTGCTTTGGGGTTTTTTGTACATTTTTTGAAATCCTCAGAGAAATAGAAGATCATTGTTTTGTTGGTCAGAGTCCAGAGAAGGAAAATTTGGGCTTAATTGGTGTCACAGCCCAATTGATTTTTGACTGTAAAGAACAGGAGAAGTGAAAGAGAAAAACCTTGTGAGTCTCAAAACAAGCAAATAAAGTCATCCCAAAATTTCAAGCTGAATACACAGCAAAAAATTCCACAAAGGTTAACTCAGTTTCATATCAACCTTAAAAAGAATCATTCCAGAGACAGTCTATGTGCTAAGTACTAGAACTCAAAGAGGGTCTGTGTTGTTGAGGGAGATCTGCTGGTGATTGATAGTGGCTTGAGCCTTAGATTCCTTATCTCTGGCATGTCCAATGGAAATAATGTGTCACTATCTCACTGTGGTTTGTGGAGGGCTCTTAAAGACAATATGGACATTTGTAAATCTGGAAGCTAAAGACAAATGGTGAATTTCAAACTGCCAATCTTCTCTGATAGTGAATCACTTAAGCCTTTTGAATCCCTGAAACACACCTGGTCTTTCAGCTATTCATTCATTCATTCATTCAATCGTATTTCAGAGAATATTTCAGCTCTTTTTTGTTGGTTGTTTTAGGAATTTTAGATTTGGCACTCAAGTGAAAGTCCAAAGTAAAGTCCATGGACTTTTCTTTATCCATCTCTTATTCAAAACAGGCTCCAACCTGGATCCTGCAGCAGTCACATTACATGGCATATTTTTGAGATGGGAAATATTCGCACTGTGCCACTTGCCAACAACTGATGTGTTGTCCCTGACAACTGACCTTCAATCTGTCTTAAGGGTTGTTAGGAAGAAACAAACAAAACAATACAGATGTGAAGAGATATCCAGTTTTTTCCACTTACAAAACAAAATCCCTGAGATTGTTTTAGTTTTAGATTGGCTACCTTTTATCAGTGAAAATGCCTAAAATTAAAGACATGGATAATGAAGGAACAAAAAACACCACATTCCCAGAACCAGATTCATTCATGTTCACCTGTAAATTAAACTCTTATTTCACTACAACCCTAAGAGGTTTTCTAGTCCATGCCCTTACCACCAGGAAAAGCTTCATTCAACAAACCATTCTAGAAAGTTCTTCATTTTCAGTAAAAGAACCCTTGGAGAAAGAGAATTCATGGTCTTGTTGGTAATGCATTTCAGGGTTACTCAAACAGATATGAAGCTGCCAGACGTATAACATAGACGTTTAGTTTTCTGAAAAGAAAATCCTTGTATCACAGAATTGCTTTTAACATAGCAAGAAAGCCTCAGAATAGCCATAAATCCTATTTTTATCTTCATGCTCCTCCCAAAAATGACCTGATGACTTCAGCACTTGGGAGTGGTGAGAGTCATAAGAATGAAAAGGGGAGTAAATAATCCAAAGGCTGCTTCTAAGAACAAATCATCCTAACACATTAAACTGTGTTTCCCAATTTCATTTAACCCTAAGGAATGGTGGCACATCTAATTTTACTAGAAGAAACAGATGGAAAGGTTACACACAGATGTGTTCTTCTTGTCTTGAACTGACACTTCTTCTTCATGCTGTTTGCCAATTTTCTAATTCATCCAGGGCCCTCAGACTTGAAAATAATACCTATACGAAGGCGAGGCTGAACACTGAGATGTGCTCTAACAAAGAGTGACCTATTCCACCCACTCGACCTCTAAAACTCCATGAGCTCCCTTCAACAAATCCTGCAGTATTGGGAAATGCTTGGTGATAATAATAATGATGGCATTTGTTAAGCGCTTACTATGTGCGAAGCACCGTTATAAGCACTGGGGGGGATACGAGGTGATCAGGTTGTCCCACGTGGGGCTCACAGTCTTAATCTCCATTTTACAGATGAGGTAACTGAGGCTCAGAGAAGTTAAATGACTTGCCCAAGGTCACACAGCAGACGTGGCGGTGCCAGGATTAGAACCCTTTACCTCTGACTCCCAAGGCCGTGCTCTTTCCACTGAGCCATGCTTCTCTATGGCAATCCCTGGACTCACTTGTGTGCCTTGATCATTTGCTCACTTCCATTATTTTTAAATCAAGTCCATCAGGCTGCCCACAGCGTGAAAACTGTGAATTCAGTCTCGTATTTCATCAACAACAGGTGTGGGGGAATTTGTTTAAATGAAGCCCAGGACTTTACCAGTAGTTTTCAGAAACAGCATCATCAGTGCTTTGGGCTTTGTTTTTTTTCACCTGAATAAATCATCTCCTTTCCTTTAAAAGGAGCCAGATAGGTGTTGGGGAACTCTCCCACAGTTCTGGAGGTAGAGAGGAGGTATTTAGAATCAATTCCCTCCGGAATCACAGGCACTGTGTGTTACGCTTTTGTAAAGTGGGATGGATTTTGGCAATTATGTACTGTTTCTCCAAAAATCTTTGAAATATGGTCCCAGATTAGCCAACAAGTCATGAAGGAAACAAAAAAGAGAAGGCTGATACCTCTCCCTGACCTTGGTAATAAGTTGTCAATTTTTCATAGGAATGCTTGCACTCATTCTTCTGGGGTGGTGTTTTAAAGAGGGACACTTGGAAATCTATTTGTCAGTGGGGGAGGCAATCAACGTTCTTGTCTTATGCACCAAAAAAGTTGACTGCTGAAACTGAAAATTTTACCTCAAAGAGGTTCTAAGCAGAATGACATTTTTGACCCTGTTCATTCATTCAACTGTATTTATTGAGTGCTTACTGTGTGCGGAGCACTGTACTGTTCCATCCAGGGGTGTTTGGGGGAAATCACCTTTTTTGGCTTTAGTGTTTTCAAAGATTAAACTTTACCCTTCTATACACTCACCGTTGATTCAGAACTACCCTCCCTCTTCCCCCAAACTCCACTGGTATGTACTTCTGCTAGTTTCCTCCTTCAGACAAAGTTGAAAGCAGCATGGCCTGTGGAAAGAGCATTGGCCTTTCCACCAGAAAGAGAGGAACTGGGATATAATTCTAGCTCTGCCAACTTCCTGCTGTGACCTTGGGCGAGTCACAGTCGCAGTAATTGCCCCAGTTCTAGCAAACACTGCAGCCTTCCCAGTATTCTACATTTTGTGGAGACGCTTGCTGTGGCTGCTTTTGTCTGTGACACCGTAAGGTGCATGGAGAAACTGTGTGATGGTTCCCGTCCCTCCATTCATTCTCACTGTCAGAGATGCCCCTTTTAGCAGCCCTAACTTTTCTTTCTATTAATACACCAGGGACCTATTATCCATGAATCTGTATAAACCCATCTTGAGCCTTCCACCGTCCCTCACTTTTTCCTCACTCGTAACATCTTTAACATTTTTATCTAGTAACTGGGACTCGGTTTGATCCAGGAGAGGTTGCCTACAGGTGTTATCATTGATGATTTTATGTTATTTTCAGCCAGGATGTGGACAATGATAGAAGGGAGAGAGTGGTGGAACACAGGATTTGAAGAGCAGAAGTCGCTTGGAAGCAGCATGGTGTAATGGAAAGATCACGGGCCTGGGATTCAGAGGATGTGGGTTCTAATCCCGGCTCTGCCACATATCTGCTGTGTGACCTTAGATAAGTCATTTAGTTTCTCTATGCTTCAGTTACATCTTCTGTAAAATGGGGATTAAGACTGTGAGCTCCATGTGGAAGCCCACTGTTGGGTAGAGACCATCTCTATATGTTGCCAACTTGTACTTCCCAAGCGCTTAGTACAGTGCTCTGCACACAGTAAGCGCTCAATAAATATGATTGAATGAATGAATGTGGAACAAGTATTGTGTCCAACCTGATTGCCTTGTATCCACCCCAGTGCTTAGAACAGTGCTTGGCACATAGTAAGTGCTTAGCAAATACCATTATTATTATTATCCATCTGGGCTTTCTGAGTGGGGAGAGGGAGGGATGGGGAAAGAACAACAAGTAAAATGGTGTGACTGTTGCTGAATGTAAGCACTTAACAAATATCACTTTCTTCAACATCATCATCATCACCCATTACTTCCACCCAATATACCATATATCTGTACTGCAGTGTCCACCTGCTCCTCTAACTAACCCAACCAATGCTCCATCTGCTACCTATCCCACCTATCTCAGCTTTCCAGCAAAAGACCAGAGTCCTCCTCAAAGGCTCAGGGCTTTGAAAAAGATTCCAGATTTCAGTCAATACGCTTTGAGGCTTTGCCTGGGCAAGTCCCAGCATATATTAAGTCTTGCAAATAATCCACAAAAGATCTCATAAATTTATGTAAGCCTTCCTTGAGCTCTATTTTTTATGGTATTTGTTAAGTGCTTACCACGTGTCAAACACTGTTTAGAGCGCTGGGGTGAATACAAGTTAAGTTACACATGGAGCTACAAGTGTATTGAATCCCCATTTTACGGTTGAGGAAACTGAGGTACTGAGAAATTAAGGGACTTGCCTAACATCACACAACAGTAAAGTAGCAGGGTCAGAGTAGAACACATGTTCTCTAACTAATCAGCCCATGCTTTATCCACTAGGCTATCCCACTTCCCTAATTTTTGGCCTACAATTTCCAGGGAAATAAATGCCCTGAATAGGACATTTGCTGTTGGAAGAATGGTTTCCTTTTTTCTGTTTAGAATCTACCACCTCCAAGCTCCAGTGGACATCTGCTGTCCATTGTACCTCCCCCATTCCCCAGTATTATTGGATTTGGTGAAGAACAATTCCAGGTTCACCCCATTCACCTTCTTCATGATTCTGTAAAATTTAGCATGGTGGGCCTGCAAGTGAAAATTAGTATTAGTAATGATACTAACAATACTAATTATTATTAGACTAAGTATCTAATTATACTAATTAGAAACTAATTAAGTTTCTGCTGGCTGAAATTGACTGTGCTGAACACATGGAAGGTGTGAGAGGCAGTATAGTCAGTGGAAAAAGGAGAGGTCTGGAAGACAAGAAAACTGGATTCTAGTTCTAGCTTTGATGCTAAACAGCTGTGGGACCTTTGACAAGTCACTTAACGTTGCTGGGCTTCAATTTCTTCATCTGTAAAAAGGGGGAGAAGATACTTGATCCTCTCCTTCTTTGACTGAGATACTAACAGAACAGAAACAGCATCCAGTAAGATCATCTTGTAGCTACCACAGTACTGAGCACAGTGCTTTGGCACATAATAAGCACTTAATAAGTACCATAATTATTATTGTAAGCACTTCCAGAAAGGGCTTAAAGGTGGGACTCGTGTTTCATGGCTACAGAAGAATTACTCTTAGTTCCTGGCTTATCCTTACTCAGGTTATGTTGATCTTTTCCAGCTTTGGATCCCAAACTATTAGGTTCTAATGAGGCTTTTTCCTTAGGAAGTTGAAGAGGGGGTGCTTAGCTGTCTCTCCCCAAATTAGGACAGAAATTCACTATCCGGCATAAGGGGCTATTAAGGGAAGTTATGCAATTAGAACTCTATCCAGAATCCAATTATTTGGTCTGTGTAGACCCAGCGATCGTGGTTGAAACAGATTTCCCCATAACATACCTTTCAAGTTAGGATTTAGTTAGTACCACAAACGGAAAAGATCACAAAACAATTACAAAGGCAAGGTTTACAGGGTATTCTTTAAAGCTACTGAGGTTCAAGACCTCCAGGGTCCAAGAGAATGAGCTGGATTCCAGAAGTGCAGCGTGGCTCAGTGGAAAGAGCCCGGGCTTTGGAGTCAGAGGTCATGGGGTCAAATCCCAGCTCCACCAATTGTCAGCTGTGTGACTTAGGGCAAGTCACTACTTCTCCGGGCCTCAGTTCCCTCAACTGTAAAATGGGGATGAAGCCTGTGAGCCCCCCGTGGGGCAACCTGATTACCTTCTACCACCCCTCAGAGCTTAGAACAGTGCTTTGTACATAGTAAGTGCTTAATAAATGTCATTATTATTATTAAGTGAAACACCGTGTTTTTCAGTCATATATTTGGTTGCCAGAGACCTTTGCTTAAGGAAAGACCTGAAAATAAGGCTTAGGCTAAAATAGCATTTAGTGTAAATACCCTAAAATAACTCCCAAATATAAGATAATGACCAAATTAGCACATTCCAGCTTTCTTTTTACCTCAGGAACATCTTAAGCAGAGATCTCTCCGTCTACTGTGGGAACTACACCACAGTGAGACAATAACTAAATTTCCTGCCTTTACTTGGCTTCTCCTCAGGAGAACTTGACTCTACTTTCTAAGGAAGGTAGGACTCCCCACTGTTGGTAGAGAATCAAATCAGTCAATCTTATTGAGCGCTTGCCATGTGCAGAGCACTCTACTAAGCGCTTGGGAGAGTACTACACACCAATATAACAGACACAGTCCTTGCCCACAGGCTACTATCCTTTGTGAGCATTGCAAACAATTGGGGTGGAAGGGAGGGGTTGGCACTCTTCCAGGCATGTGACCTTGCTGTCTGACACAAAAGAGATTTGTCAGTCGGAAGTTTCTTCAAAACACGTTCATCCCAATGGATATTGCTTTTAAAATACTGAATCTCTTTGAACCAGAAAATGGCTTTTTGTCATACTCACAAGAGAAGCACAGGCAAGAGAAGCTTAGAAATGACTAGAACGGAGTGGACTCTCAAATGTCCTCTCCCTCTTACAAACGTGCATACAACTGAAACCTATTGATGTCATTCCGTTCCTAAGGACTTTCTTATGTGATTTCCTTGTCTTCTATGGCTCCTCCAGGAAATTCCTCTAAGTAACTGACATGAGGTGTGTCGCCATCCTCCTCCACCCTCTTTATATAGGGCTTATTAATTCATGAACAAATGCTCTTGCTATAGCAAAATTCAGTGACTCCTACCCATCTGGCTGTGCATGAAAAGAAATAAAGTGGGTGTGTTGCAAAACTCCGTGTCTCTGTTTTACTCACTGCATAAACATCAATAGTCTGGCTCTTTGAATATCATTAGGTGAAGCTCTGCATCTAGAAATTAAAAAAAAAATACACTTTAGACCTTTATTTGGAGATTACCCATTTGCCCATTGTCCATTCCAAAATTTTCTACAAAGATGTGTTTTTTGTGCTCAGAGAACTATGTGATTAGTGCTGCCTCGTGTCAAGACCAGTGAAGCAACAATGCTGGGTTGGCCTAAGGATTATAGGAAAATCCAGGGGTGCCAGCTTCTATTCCAGGCAGGCTACAGATATTTTTTGTTATTTATAAGGAAGCAGTCATGGGAGGCAGCATGGAAAGTGAAAAGAGAAATCAGAAGAACTAGTTTTGAGTTCCAGTTCTGCCACTGGTCCGCTGTGTGACCTTGGGCAAATCATTTAACTTCTCTGTGGCTCAGTTTTCTCACCTGTAAAATGGGAATGAGATATCTGTTCCCCTACCTCTTAGACTGTGAATCCCACATAGGACAGGGACTTTCTATGATCTGATAAGCCTGATTCTACCTTAGTGCTTACTAGGTACAACCTGATCACGTTGTATCCCGCCCAGCACTTAGAACAGTGCTTGGCACATAGTAAGCACTTAACAAATATTATTATTATAACAAATATCATTATTATTATAGGTACAATCCAGTAGTTATTATTATTAGGTGAGTGTGGTAAGCTGAAGTAGAACAGCTCCACTTCTCAAACCACAGTCTTCATGCTTCACCTTCTAACCTACATATGGAGATGCTCAAAAACTTTCCAAAAGGTTTTTCGGAAGTAGGGTGTCCCATATCATCCATAAATGGTATAAACAGTGTTGATTCTTCCTGAAGAATACCTTTTGAACCATTCTAAAAGTATACAGGGCTTAAGACTAGATTTGTAATAGCATTTTATCTGGAACTGGGAATTTAGGATTAGACATTAGGAATACCGAAGTGCAAATATTGCTCTATAAAATAGATCAGCAAATTCATATTGAATAGACTTTATTGAATGCACTTTCATTTTTCAATTTTGAGAATTTTAGTCTTCTGCATGTGAATGCTATTTTCTAAGAAGTCACATATTAAGAAAGCCTGTCCAATTTTAATTAGCATCAATTTAATCACATAGCTATCCACCTTATAGATGATTATGCCTCTCGCAGTTCCCAAAGTGCATTGTTCCAATAGGAAATCATTAAATATTTATCCACTATTTGACCAACCGTTTCAACCAATGTGACTTACAGCTAGTGCAGTTGAATGACCTGGGCATATGACACTGCTCACTCTTTTTTATGACCACCTAATTTTTTGTGGCACATACTGGAATTTGACCCTTATTAGATACAGGATGCAATTTGGCACATTTGATCAGGAGAAATAATCAGTCTATACTAGATGTCCTTGCTTCTGGTCATTCATTCACTCACTCAATCATATTCATTCAGCACTTGCTGTGTGCAGAGCACTGTACTAAGCACTTGGGAAGTACAAGTAGGCAACATATAGAGACAGTATCATGTTGTTTCTAATACTCCTTAATGGCTGTGAGACCTGAATTTTTCACAAGCTGCACATCTGAACTTTTTCAATCAGCATCACCTCCACTCTAGATAATATTAAATGGCAAGACCACATCACAAACAGTGAGGTTTACAATGGAATGTACTAGCCTCTAAGCAATACTCATAGCATTGTTTGTGCCTGCCGTGGAGTAGGCATATAAACAGACAGGATACAATCCAGTATACCCAAACAAGTGAATGGTAAGCAGCAATGGGAGAATATAACAGACAGCACAGAAGCAGTAAAGTGAAACCTCAAGCAAGAAGACAAAGCCATGGGTTACTGGAAGATCAGCCTGGTAACAATTCTAAATAGTTACATTTGGTATTTGATATTTGCAGCACCTGATACAGTTTCACTCTCCCCCTCACCACCTCCCTTTTGTCTTTCATTCCTTATGAAACGTCTCATCAAAAACAGACACTCTTTTCTTGACAGCACTATATATTCGCTGATAGCATTATATATTTTATATATTGTGGCAACCGACTCCCAGTTTCAAGTCTCAGGCTTAGTTTTGCTGTGCCCTTAATGTGCTTCCTCTACTCTCTCTACTCTCAATTTACCAGTGTTACTTATTGGGTACTTTCTTTGTGAAAATCACTTGGAAGAGTACAAGACAATTGGTAGACACGATCTCTGCTCTCAAGGAGCTTACCATCTAACAATAAAATAAATTATATGTAGGAGAAGCAACGGAGTGCACAGATATTTCTCCCAATTTCAGATCATAGAGCAGCTACCAGGGTATCTAGCCATCATCCATTCTCTTTATTTGTCCCATCCAACATAACTGTGGTGAGGTGAGTTTAAGCTGAATGTTATTGAAGGGTAACCCCTTAGTTGGCCTAGTGGAAAGTGCTCTGATCTGGGACTCAGTCCTGGGTCTGCCTACTGGTGAAGGTTTCTGGCTGAAGAACCTCCAAGGATATTCTGTGAGGTCAACAGGCCCAGCAGGAATCCTGAAAAGTAGCTGGCAATTGCAGTGAAGTCTACAGGGGCTGCCAAATGAATCTCCTGTTGGGTTATGGCACTATGGCACAATATTGGCTCCATGATACGATTACATTGGCTGTAAATAGATCCAGCATATAATAAAAAAAAACCCTTCACCAGTTACTTCATCCTCTGCCTCAACTTACTTGCAGCACTGCAAGCCCCAGTAAGGGCATAGTTGGCATAGGAGAGAGAGTGCTAATGATGCTGCAAAATCTTGGGGAAGCCGAATGGCCTAGTGGTTAGAGCCTGGGTTGGGGATTCAGAAGGGCCAAACTCCACTCTGTGTGACCTTGGGCAAGCCACTTCACTTCTCTGGCCCTCAGTTACCTCATCTGCAAGATGGGGATTAAGACTGTAGGACGGGGACTGTGTTCAACCCCATTTTCCTAAAACTATCCCAGCACTCAGTACAGTGTCTGGCACATAGCCAGTGATTAACAAATATCACAACTGTTAGTACCATAATCAATTCCTCTGTGCTAGTGTCCAGTTCGGGAGTCTCAGAATTGTGTTTCAGCAGTTGCTGACAAGAGTGGAGGGCCACCATCATTCTATGGGAGCAATTTGAAGAAGGTTGGTTTTCCTAGGGCTCAATTAATCAATCAGTGGTATTTATTAAGCACTTACTGTGTGCAGAGCTCTATGCTAAGTGCTTGGGAAGGCACAACACAATAAGAATCAAAAGACATAATCCTGCCTTCAAGGAGCATACATTGTAGTGGGGGAGACATATATTAAAAATTACTGCTAGGGGAAGCAGAAAAACATAAGGCTATGTACATAACTGTTGTGGGTATGGGACAGTGCTCTGCACATAGTAAGCGCTCAATAAATATGATTGATGATTGATGATTGGGGTGAGTATCATTGTTTAAGGGGTACATCCCCAAATGCATAGGTGACCCAGGAAGGGAAAAAAAGGGTGGGGAAATGAGGGGATAATCAGGGAAGGCTTCTTGAAGGTTATACAGTCTTGGTAGAAGATGGGGAGAGTGGTGCTCTGTGGATATAAAGGGGGAGAGAGGCTTTGAGAAGACTGAGACACTGAAGCAGAATAGAAAACAGCACAAAGCTTTGAGGGTAGCAAATGCAACCTTGACAAAAAGAACAACTTTTGTATGAGATGTAGCGTCAGTCCTACATCATCAGTCCTCCAGCACCACTCACACTCTTGGACAAAATTTCATCTTCACTGCATTGTCTTTGATAACCAACGGACAGCTGTCTACACAAGAGGAACTGATTTGTATATGACAATCGACCAGGCACATAAATGATTATAAAAATACTCCCTGTCTTCCCCACTAATCAGTTACTTTGGTTTCTTTCTTCCTCATTTCCATCCATCTGCCTCCCTACCCCTTTTCCCTGGCCTTTAAAAATGCACAGACCACCACATGAAATACTTAGAATTTAAAAAATCTGAAGTAAGCAAAACTAAGAAACGCAGAAAAATGCCACTTTCAACAGCTTCAGACCCCCCACCCTGCTCCTTACCTACACAACTAGTTATCCATCCAGCAGGGCCCAATTTAAAGCCTCTAATATAAATGTATAAGTAACAAATATCCTAAAGGAAACCAAGTTTACCAAAACAGAAAATGTAACCAAGATCCAAACTAAAACAGTATTGAACCAAGTCACGTTCAGATAATTTTAGCTCTTTCAGCTAAATACCAGAATGACCTATTTAAATGGAACCATAGGGAGTAATACAAGTGGGAAAGTCTATTTGAACATATTTATAAAAAATGTTCCACATGTTTCCCACCCATATAAATGATTCGCACTCTTTCATCTTGAGATCAATTCATTATTTCTGTTAGGCCTCTCAAATCTGAATCTTAAAAAAAATATTGATTTTTCCAGATGGTTTCATTTATAGGGACCACCCAGCACAAGTTGTTTCCTTTAGAAAACAATACATCGATAGTTAATAAAATGAACTATTCACCAAGGGCATCACTTAAGAGATTGACCCAGGAAATACAGTACTTAAGTGCTACCTTTTCATTGCTTTAATTCCATAAAAGTAAAAAAAAGTTTTCTTTCCCATTGGACTAGTTCCAGGGTCTGTAACCTCTTTGTAACCCGCACCACCTCATAAATTGCTATAGACATGGAGTGAATGTGACGGGTTTTGCATGCACAACTAATAGTGGAACCATTTTGAAAATTGGTATGATGATGCACTTGTTTTGCTTGAAGTACTAGAGCAAGGTCAGTTAATCACGGACTCTTGGTGGAACAAGAGAGGTGTGGTTTGATCTATAGTGAAAGGGTTTTCTCTCACACATCAAAATGGAAGCAACAATTGAAATCAGAGAGAGAAGATAAGTGAATGAGGTGAGTTCCCTGTTTAGGTCAATCAGAGAACAAGAGGAGTTGAAACAATTTTGGAATCTCTATAGCTTCTTCAGGGGATGTTGTATTCATTCATTCATTCATTCATTAAATCGTATTTTTTGAGCACTTACTGTATGCAGGGCACTGTACTAAGCGCTTGGGAAGTACAAGTTGGCAACATATAGAGACAGTCCCTACCCAACAGCGGGCTCACAGTCTAGAGGGACGAGAAAACTAGATCCTCAGCCAGTCACCCAATAGTATTATTAAGTTCTGACTGAATGCAGAGCACTGTACTTTGTGCTTGGGAGAGCAAAATAGAAGAAAATACACATTTCTGGCCCTTGAATCATCTATTGGGATGAATTTTAAAAATGATTTAACAACAGTGTGACAAGGATGAAAAAACAGGATATGACAGATAGGGTTGTGTGATTACGTCAGCGTGAAATGTCAGAAAAAAAAAAGATTGAATTCTGAATTTGCTTGCATAATTGCCTTCACCAAATAATTTCCCCAATTTTGAGGAAAATAAGATTAATTTTTGTTTCACATAATTGCTCCAACTATCCCCAAATGGACCAGAGCTAAATAATGGTACCCAGTGTGACCTTTCCAGCAGAGGCTGAATGTCTGCAGGCGTGATAGTCACAATGATATTTATTTAGTGTTTCTTGTTTGCAGAGTACTGTATTAAGTGCTGGGAGAGAATACTCAGATAGGAATTAGATATGGTCCCTGTCCCTTGGGGGGCTCCCAGCAAACATGTCACTTCTTTAATCTGTAATTCTCAAGTACCTAGTTTAGTGCACTGAACCAAATGGGTGCTCAAGAATTACTACTAACCACTTTAAGGTCAAGTATCTTCACACAGGAAACTTCAGGAAGACATTTGTGTATATGTACTCTGCTCTTTACCCCGGGTCCTAGGGCTAACCAAGGGTGTGAAGAATGCAAGGCCTAAATTGCCATGGATTTTGTTTCATTTTAGTAGTATCTGAGGGTCCCTTGATTCTTTTAATTAGTATATTGTGCTGAGGATGTAAGATGCATTCTGGCAACCTGACAGGGATCATGTCAAATTCCCACTTTTATATTCTCCTCCAGCACTTAGTACAGTGCTCTGTAACCAGTAAGCTCTTAATAAATACTATTAATATTAGTACTACAAAGTTTTACATTTGAAAATAAATGTACATAAAAGAAACAAATTCCTGAATCATTTTTCCAATATAAGCACCCTCACAGAAGGATCCATTTTCCTCTTAAATCCTGAAAGATGGTTGGAATGAAATAACTGATAAAAATTAAGGCAGTCGTCTGCCAAGAAAATACATCTAGTTTGAAAACTAAAACAGGTAGATTTAAAGGGAGTAAAGGAAACACCTAGAAGGAAATAAACTTTGGTGATATGAAAAACAAGCAGATATCAGAGGAAAAAGTAGAGAAGCAGCATGGTTTGGTGGAAAGATCACAGGCCTAGGAAGCAAGAGGACCTGGGTTCTAATCCTGATTCCACAACATGTCTGCTCTGTGACCTTGGACAAGTCAATTTTCTGTGCCTCAGTTACCTCATCTGTTAAATGGGGATTAAGACTGTGAGGCCCATGTGGGGCATGGACTGTATTCAACCTGATTAACCTGTATTTAGCCCTACACTTAGTACAGTGCCTGGCACATAGTAAGCACTTTAACAAACACCATTAAAAATGTAATGCAATTTTTCTTTAATCTTGACTTTTTAATTGGAACTTTAAAATCCAGAAAGTTTTACTGCACATTTAGTGATAATCAGACTTAATGGTTCATGGAAATGGGTTGTTGACATTTGAATAGGGAGCAGAGGCTGGTATCCCCCTTAGGTGCCAATAGTACTTGGCAAGAAAAGGAAGAAGTAATAGTCCAAGGTGAAATTTCAGAAATAGCACTAAATATACAGAATCCTGAAAATCAATGCCTTGTTCGTCTTCATGTATTATAGATAAAGCATGCTGGCTGGGTTTGGTCACAGGCTTTCAATTTGCTGTATGTAGTAAAAGTAGCATTTTCCAATTGAACTAAATGATTCCAATAGAGAGTGTTTGTTATATATCAGGCATAATCTTTGGCTTCCAATGTGCCAAGATGTGCACTTTTCTTGACGCTCAACCAGTTGGGAAGCTATTAGCTCTGTGATTGTCTCAACTACATATAGATGTAGTATATCTTCCAGAACGTTTTGCAAAATTTATCCTGGGACCTTTGTACTAAAATGAACAGTTGCTGTAAACACTCAGGATGCATTGTGAACTAATAGCCTTTTTCCAGGTTCCAAGTCCTGAAAAATCAAAGTTTTTCAAAACTAGGACTCCTTTAGGGCAGAGAGAGTACTCCCAGGCTGTGGAAGACAGTGCAGGCAATTGTGCAGAATGAAGAAAGAATTGGACACAACCATTCCTCTGAGGCCCCATAGTACAGCCCCTGAGCTAAAATAGTTTCAAGCTGTAGCAAACTGCTTCGACAAAAAGAGAGTGAAAGAACAAAAGTTAGTGAGCAAAGCGGAAAGAAAAGTGTGGAAAAAAAGGGATTTCTTTCTTCGTACCTTGCTTGGCCCAACTTTTTGAGAGTACAAACTCCACAATCCATCCCACTTGTTAAAACATTGAATTTGATTTCACTCTTTCCCTTACATTTCCCTTCTCCCCTCTCCACTCATACTTCAATGTAATGAATTTAAAGTGTAGAATAGTCCTATATACTAACTGAAATAGATAGTGAACATTGACCAAAGACACACTGATAGTGAGATTTGACCCAATCACCGGATGCCACTGAAAAAATTTACATGTGACCGAAGTCACAAAGAGAAGCCGCATGGCTCAACTGACACGGTCTTGGGAGTCAGAGGTCATGGGTTCAAATCCAGGCTCCGCCAATTTTCAGTTGTATGACTTTGGGCAAGTCACTTAACTTCTCTGTGCCTCAGTTACCTCATCTGTAAAATGGGGATTAAGACTGTAAACCCCACGTGGGACAACCTGATCACCTTGTATCCTCCAAAGCGCTTAGAACATTGCTTTGCACATAGTAAGTTCTTTAAAAATGCCATTATTATTATTATTGTCATTATTATTCCATACTTTGGGCTCATACAGATGGTTCTTTGGGTAACTGATGTACTGACTGTAACAGCCCAAATCAGTGTTCTGGAATCCCCCTTGAACAATATACACAAACCACCTAAATGTGTGTGCACTTGTGTTTGCGAAACAATCAAGCAATAGTATTTTTTATTGAGCTCTGACTCTATGCAGAGCATTGTGCTAAGTGGTTGGGGGTGCACAATCAATGAATATTTATGATGGAAAGAAGGGATGTAGTTCATAGACTGTCAACTAAGGAGGTCAAATCAAAGATTTTCAATCAGGGCTGGATTAGGGCCAAATTTTAGTCTTCGTGAATTTAGAATGCATGAACTCTGCCATTATATTAATGAAACAAGTGTAAAAATACCTTTTGTGTGATTTTTGGTTTTTTTACAGAATTTATTTTATACACAACCAAGAAGCCAAATCATTCAAAAGTTTCCTTTACAAATGTGATTTGATGCCTTATTCTCAGTTACAAGGACTACTAGACAAGAAAGCCTCTTGTGTTTTTACCTGTCCATTGTAGGTAACATTTTATTAGCTGAGAGATGGAGCATAGCCTAGTGGAAAAAAAAAACACAAGATGGGTATTGAGAAGACCCAGGTTCTAAACCTAGCTGTCACTAGCTTGTTGTGTGACCTTGGGCAAGTCACCTAACTTCTTTGTGTCTCCATTTTCTCTTCTGTAAAATGGGGTCTGTGATATCCATGTGAGAGAGAAGCTGTGACTGAGCTAACTAACTTATAACCACCGGAGTGCTTGTCTTAGGCTGTCGAGTCGTCTCCGACCCATAGGGACTCCATGGACACATCTCTCCCAGAACACCCCAATCGTTGAAATCGTTCTGGTAGTGCATCCATAGAGGTTTCTTTGTAAAAATATGGAAGTGGTTTACCATTGCCTTCTTCTGCACAGTAAACTTGAGTCTCCACCCTCGACTCTCTCGATGTGACTTTATGCAGATTGCCTTTCAATCACTAGCCACTGCCCAAGCTAGGAATGGAATAGGTATGCCTCTGCCTGACTCTCACTCCTGTAGTTGATACTGGTAGAGGACTGGAAACTCTCCAGTTATGATCCTGAGAGGGACCGGAGTGCTTGGCATGTAGTAAATACTTAAATACCATTATTAGTATTAGTATTATTATCCAGATATTTAGGAACTTGTCAAAAATATTTATTCCATATGTTCACCTCGGTCACAAACAAGTCTTCTTGCAGCTTGGAATGATTCCAGTGTTTGGGAAAAAATGGTGAATATAGTTTCTTCCTCCCAAACACACACACACATACACCCACACATTTGGAGTCTCTTTGAAATGGAACGCTATTGTCGGTGACAGTTCTGACAACCCATTGATCACATCTCACATTGCAGAATCACACATGACCAATCCCAATGGCTGGTCCTGTCTTTGCATTTCCAGGCTTCAAAAAGGAAGAGTTATTCAATCTTCATATATCCTAATCATCACATCCTTCCCCAATTGAAACCTGAGTCCTTGTAATTCAACACCCTGACAGCCTGGGTATCGAAAGTGTTGATGCATTCATATAAATAGAATGAATAAAGAGGCAATCTCAAAAATGGACTTTTAAAATATTGACAGCACAATAAGATCACACAGATAACTGCACAACAACTACCTCATTGCTGCTTAATAATAATAATAATAACAACAACAATAATAATAATAATAATAATAATAATAATAATAATAATAATAATAATAATAATAACAATAACATTTGTGAAGTGCTTACTATGTCCAAAGCAATCTGTTCCTGAATATTCTTTTCCAAATGCTTGTAATTTGTGGCATAGATATTAAGTGCTACCCAGAAGCAGCTAAACCAAGAAACAAGGCTACTATCAGGGGGACCCTTCTTTCTAAGGCTTCTTCCAAAATGGGGTTGCTGTCTTGGTTTAAAAATCATACCTCATACTCTCTGAACCAGTGGGAACTTTTGAAACACCTGGAGGAGAGCAATCATTGCAGTTTGAAACAAAACTGAATTCAGAAATGAATGTGCGGCTGCTCAGCTCTGAAACTTAACAGAACTCTTAGTGAGAAAACATAGAAGAGAGTTAAGAGGGTTTGACGTTAACAGAGAACCGACCTGGAGCTGAAATAGACGTGCCACTTCTAACTCCACTCATTTACATGATATCTTTTAAATCAGTTGATAAATCAATCAGCGGTATTTACTGAGGGATAATTGTGTAAGTACTTGGGCGAATACAACAGAGTTGGGAGGCACAATTCTCTGCACACAAGGAGCTGACAGTTTACAAGGGGAGACAGACATTGAAGTTATTTACAGATATGTACTATGGGGCCGAAGGTGGTAAATATCAAGCAAGTACTTAAAGGTACAGATAGAAGAACACAACATGATAAGCAGCCTGCCCAGGAGAAATATCATGGCCTGGTGGATACAGGCAGGAATTCAGAAGGATCTTGGTTCTAATGCTGGCTCTGCCTGCTGTCTGCTGTGTGACCCAAGGCAGGCCACTTAATAATAATAAGACTAATAATGATGGCATTTGTTAAGCGCTTACTATGTGCAAAGCACTGTTCTAAGTGCTGGGGAGGTTACAAGGTGATCAGGTTGTCCCACAGGGACTCACAGTCTTAATCCCCATTTTACAGATGAGGTCACTGAGGCACAGAGAAGTGAAGTGACTTTCCCGAAGTCACACAGCTGACAATTGGTGGAGCCGGGATTTGAACGCATGACCTCTGACTCCAAAGCCCGGGCTCTTTCCACTGAGCCACGCTGCTTCTCTAACTTCTCTTGGCTTCTGTTACCCCAACCGCAAAATGGGGATTAAGGATGTGAGTCCCACTTGGGATATGGACTTTGCCCAACTTGATTACCTTGTATCAACCCCAGTGGATACATAGTACAGTGTCTGGCACATAGGCATTTAGCGAATGCCATAAAAAATACCAAAAACCGTAAGTGATGCCAAAATCCCTTAAGTGATTAGCAAAACTAAGGGTTTGGCTAGGGAAAAAGGCAGCTTGAAGGAAATGTGATTTTGGCAAGGCTTTGAAGCTGGGGAGAGTGGTGGTCTGTTGCAAATGAAGTGGGATGGGGTTTCAGGCCAGGGGGAAGATGTGGGCAAGGGTTGGTAATGGGATTGTGGTATATTGAGCAGGTTGGCATTAGAGGAGCAAAGTATAGTTGCAGGGTTTTCCTCCCTAATCCCAAAATAAAACAAACAAAAAATTCCATGATTTTCCAGACTTCAGGTATTGAGGACATTGCCAATGAGAGAATTGACTTTGTCATGTCTACTCAGGGCTGCTATCTGGACACACACCAATGAGCCTATGCTGTCTTTGTCCATTGATAGAGCACATCCAGAATGAAGAGAGGCAAGTGATCCCTCCTGGCTCTGAATCTTGCAGTTTTGAAAAACTTCAAAATCGTGCCTCCCTAGTTATCTTTGTCTTTTGATGGAACACAGTCCAAGATAAGTGTCCAAAAATGAACTTGGGGAAAGAGGTAGAGGGAAGATTAAGAATGAAAGTGAAGTTACGAGGAGGTGAAATCAAGTGTAGAAGCAAGGTTGAGAGGAAGAAGCAGTGAAAGATAAGTTAAATGTCAGGGGAAGCAGCATACCTAGTGGATAGAGAGCACAGATGTGGGAGTCAGAAGGACCTGGGTTCTAATCCTAACTCTGCCACTTTTCTGCTGTGTGACCTTTGGCAAGTCACTTCAATTCTCAGTGTCTCAGTTACCTCACCTGTAAAATGGGGATCAAGACTGCGAGCCCCATGTGGGACAGGGACTGTATCCAACCTGATTAGCTTCTATCTACCCCAGTGCTTAAAACAGTGCTCGACACATAGTAAGTGCTTAACAAATACCATCATTATTATTAGGGGAAAAGGAGAAGAAACTGGTGAAGATGAGAATGGGGCAAAGGAGAGGTCTAAGATAAAGGCAAGGTCAGGCCTGAAGGTAAGAATGAAGTTATGATGAAGGAAAGAGGTCAAGGGTGAAAATGAGGTCAGGACTGAAGGTGAAGTCATGAATGAATATGAGGTAAAAGGAATAAATGTGGCCTGGTGGTTTCTTCCCCGTATGGTCTAGATTCAGTGTTCTCACTTCTGCGGCCTGAGTTTGATTCCTGAACAGGGAAGTTCAGTTTTAGAGAAGCAGTGTGCCTAATGGAAAGAGCTTGGAACCTGGGAGTCAAATAATAATGATGGTATTTGTTAAGCTGGGTTCTAAATCTAACTCTGTCAACTTGTCTGTTGTATGACCTTGGACAAGTCACTCAACTTCTCTGGGCATCAGTTACCTCATCTGTAAAGTTGGGATTAAGACTGTGAGCCCCATATAGGACATGGACTGTATCCAAACCGATCAGCCTGTATCTTCCCCAGTGCGTAAGACAGTGCCTGCCACATACTAAGTGCTTAACAAATACCATTAAAAAGAAAAATAGGTAGGAATCCCAAGTTGGCAAAAATGGTCTCAGTGAGAATGGAGTCTTCTGGGAAAAATATCTCTTTTCTTAGAGACACTTTAGGCTGAGTCCCACTTAATAATGGGTCTTTTCATTTCAGTGAAATTGCCATGTGACACCACCACATTGAGCCCTCTTCTTCCAAGGTCTGGAGATACTCTTGCCGAGAAATGGGGCCCTTGAAAAATGGCACAAACTTGTTCATCTCACCAGGATGCAGGCAGTGATCTGCCGCAACAATCATTTCAAAAGCTCCTCAGAGGCCACTGAAAGATGAATACTGCATCCAAAGCAGCTTATGTCCTGAGAGAATGGGCTCACCAAAGACGCTGGCCCTTGAAATGGAAGCAGGATATAAACTTCATTCTAAATTCTACTGGGTGGTGTTCTCCTTCTAACCCAACTAATTTGATCATTTTTTATGGTATTTGTTAATCACTTACTATGTGCCAGATACTGTACTAAGCACTGGAGTAGATACATGATAATCATGTTGGGCACAATCCATGTCCCACATGGGGCTCACACTATTAAGCCCCAATTCATAGCTAAGGTAACTGAGGCACAGAGAAGTAAAGTGACTTGCTCAAGATCACACGGCAGACAAGTGGCAGAGTTAGGATTAGAACCCAGGTCCTTCTCACTCCCAGGCCCGTGCTTTCTTCTCTAGACCATGCTGCTTCTCTATATGTGTTCTATGCCAATTCTATAGTATAGTCAGGGATTGATATTTGTTGAGTGTTACTCGGTGAAGAGCACTGTACTTAGCACTTCAGTTGGTAGACATTATCCCTCAAGGACTTAACGTTTATAGATGAGTGTCACAGCAGGGACGGTGCAGTGAGTACAGATGCTTAGGGAAAGAGGACACAAGCCCAGTGTGGGCAGGGATTGTATCTCTTTTGCTGAATTGTACTTTTCAAGCGCTTAGTACAGTGCTCTGCACACAGTAAGCACGAAGAAATATGACTGAATGAATGAATGAACAGCATGACCTAGTGACATGAGAACAGCACAGCCTTTTGGAAAGCCTAGGAGTCAGAGGACCTGAGTTCTAATCCAGCCTCTACCAATTGCTTGCTGTTTGATCTTGGGAAAGTCACTGAATTCTCAGTGCCTCAGTTACCTCATCCGGAAAATGCGGTTTAAATATTTTTCTCTTCCATCATAGACTTTGAACCCTTTGTGGTACAACAACTGTGTCCCACCTGGTAAATGTTAAATCTCTTCCAGCATTTAGCACAATGCTTGAGAAATAGTAAGTGCTTAACAGATACCACTTTTTAAAAAGTGAATAAATGATAAGGTAGTTGGGGAAATAGAGGAGATGAGACATTATTCAAGGAAGGCTTCCCAGAGATGGGATTTTATTAGGTCTCTGAAGGAAAGAGAAGTGGTCTGCCAGATGTGAATAGAGATGGAGTTCCAGACTGAAGGGAGGGAAGGAGCAAGAGGCTGACAGTGAGATGAGAGTGAGGCACAATGAGTAGGTTGGCATTAGAGTGTAGCATTTGAGCTGGGTTGCAATGGGAAATGGCAGAGACACAGGAAAGTATGTATAGAGCCAACAGCCCTCAAAACCAAGCCTAACCAAGAAACTGGAAAAGGGGATTCTTTTTCTGCCCTGTCTGTGTGCTTAGTGTGACTTAAACCATGCAGCTGCTGTTCCAATTCTAACTTCTCCAGAGTATAGACCTTTGACTCACCTAAAATTAAATTACTGTGCGTAGCTCAGTGGAAAGAGCATGGGCTTTGGAGTCAGAGTTCATGGGTTCAAATCCTGGCTCTGCCAATTGTCAGCTGTGTGACATTGGGCAAGTCACTTAACTTCTCTGGGCCTCAGTTACCTCATCTGTAAAATGGGGGTTAAGACTGATCACCTTGTAACCTCCCCAGTGCTTAGAACAGTGCTTTGCAGATAGTAAGTGCTTAATAAATGCCATTATTATTATTATTACTGAACAAAAACTAGGTTTGTTGAACACCCAAATTGGTACAATTCAGCTGGGGAATAAAACAATTTGGCTTTCCCAACAAACCTTGTGTCAGATGACTCACATTCAGATATTCCCTTATATTATTTCCTCCTTTATAAATATGAAGAACAGAGAGGTTAAGTAAAACTCATGGTCAGTCATAAAGCTCACTTATGAGAGCTAACATTTTAACACAATACACCTGTCCTCCTCCCTCCTCCTCCCACACATCATTTTTAGGAAACTTGAGGTTGTGCATTTCTCGTTTGCCTTATTTCTGAGGGATTCCCATGCTAAGGTTAATTTATTTCCTTTGCTCAATAAGCTGAGATTTAAATTGTTCTAGCAACATAAACTAGATTGGGAAACTTAATGCACTTAAACTCACCTGGCTATTGAAGTTTTATTAATGCTGTCTAACACTACCAGCCTTTTTATTGCATACACTTTTCTCTCTTTTTGTCTGTTCTTCCCACCCAAATCAATACTTTGTCTCTATCTTCCCCTAGAAGCCTAGAATGTCCAAATGATGCAGAAAATATTGCAGTCCACAAGAAGGTGAAGAAGCAAGAAGGTGAGAAAGTAGAGGTCACAATTTAAATCAAATTGTAGCCAGGCAAGCTGCCTTTTCTAGTTTGTCAGTGATTGAGTTGAAACAGGGACATTTCCTTTCTGCATGTATCTTCAACTGTGCAGCTCTGCTCTCCAATCAGAGCACATATCACACTTTGCCAGAAATATTAAAAGGTCAGAGCAAGTCTTTTTGGAATGAAATGCTTTAAAGGTAAGCTTTGCCAAATACCTACAGAAACCTAATTGTATTTGTCCAAAAATACCCTTACAAGCTAGGGGCAGAAAGCATAGGTGGGGATAGGCTCAATGACGTGAGTGAGGGATAAGAGAAATTAGTACAGTCATCCACACTATTTTGAGACAATTGTTCAGGAATAAAGTGTGAAGACTCGGATGATATTCAGAAACCAATTTCTTGTCATTTCCATTCAGAATCTCAGAAAGAAATGAGGAATCATCATGAAATTAGTTTGCACACAGTAGCCAGTGGCCTTGCTCTAAATCTGGTTTCAGTCTCTAGAAGAAGAAAGCCAAATATAGAACCAACCGATATGAATTCAGTGTCCCTTCAATTTGGAGGACAGATGAGATATTAGGGAGAATTAAGAACTGAACAGCGAAGAGAAGCCATCCGAGGGTGAAAATCGAACTGTCCTCATATTGGAATCAGAACAGACAAGTTCACTCTAAGAGCCCAAATTCAATACCTATAATCACGCTGCACATAAAGTAACTGATCCGCTTTCTGTCCTGGAACTCTGATTTCCTGTGATTAGCTTTGTGGGAGTATTATAGAACTGAACTTCCAGAAAATGTATCAAATGCTAAATTGCTCTGAAGCAACAAATGTACTTACACCCCATTTGGGTTTTTCCTTTGCAACATCCAGCTGAAAATTGCTGCGTGTTCAAATTGTCCTAGGCTGTTCCATGCATGTTCCACAAAAGAGCAATCCCCTAAATTAGCTATCTATTAAAGCCTATAATGAAATGCATCTTTAACATCATGCATTTATTCTTCTCTCATCTTTGCCCACAATCACTCATAAGTTAATCACAGCACACAATTCATATTCTGTTCAGTTTATTTAATAGTCTGTTGGCATAAGGGCTGATGAGGAAGGGATAATAATCTCAAACATTTGTGAGATTTCTCCTCTCATCTATGCAGTTTGGCCTTAGCCTCATTAAAATCAACAAGGCTAAAATTATGAGCGGCAAACAAAAAAGAATCAGCTCACACTATAGGGTTGTTTTTTTTTTTTTATTTCTTCCAGCTGTTTCCTTGGAAGTTAGAGCAATTCAAAAAATGGAAAATGAAAAGCATTTTCAACTTTAAATTTCAGGATTCTAATTTAAATGGTTCATGTTCCAATTTATTTCTAATTACCTGTGCAAAGAGTCACACAGAGTAGCAGTGTGAGCTGAGTTCTAATCCCAGCTCCACTACATGTCTGCTGTGTGACCTGTGACAAGTCACTTCACTTCTCTGGGCCTCAGTTACCTCATCTATAAAATGGGGGTGAGTGTGCGTCCCCTGTGGGACAGGGACTGTGTCCAAACTGTTTAACTTGCATCTATTCCATTGCTTCAAACAGTAGAGAAGCACCATGGCTCAGTGGAAAGAGCCCGGGTTTGGGAGTCAGAGGTCATGGGTTCGAATCCCGGCTCTGCCACTTGTCAGCTGTGTGACCTTGGGCAAGCCACTTAACTTCTCTATGCCTCAGTTACCTCATCTGGAAAATGGGGATCAAGACTGTGAGCCCCCCGTGGAACAACCTTATCACCTTGTATCCCCCAGCTCTTAGAACAGTGCTTCGCACATAGTAAGCGCTTAGCAAATCCCATCATTATTATTACTTGGCACACAGTAAGTACTTAACAAGTACCTTAATTGTTATCATTACTTATCATTTTGGTTGGTAATCTTAACTTTGGTTCTATCTCTTCTCTATCTCTTTGGTTCTATTCATCTCTTTCCTCTACGTCTTTCCTCATGATCACATTCTATCACACGTATGTATGGCCTCCTAGTGGAATTCTCCAATGGCTGGCATTTTGATTATTATTATAGGATTATTCCTATGCTAGCATCCTGCTTTGACACTGCATCAGACTCCTCACTTACCTCTCCTGTCTCTCCCCTCTCCATTCCAGACTTTACTATGCTGCCTGGATCATTTTTCTAAAATAAAGCAGTCTATATTTCTCCACTCCTCAAAACCCTACATGGTTGCCCAGCGAACTCCACACCAAACAGAAACCATTTACCATTGGCTTTTAGGCATTCAATAAGCTCTCTCCTTACCTACCTTATGTTGCTGCTCTTCTACTCCATCCAACCTGCACACTTTGCTCCTCTAATGCCTCTGTGATTGATTGATTGATTACCTGAAAAGCCCCGAAATGTTGAAAAGTCAAAGTGGTTGTCACTCCTTAAACATGGGAAATATCGTTATAGATTTGCTTTTTGATCTTAACAGGGATGACTAAACCATTTTTATTTTAAATAGAGCTGATTCCAGTTTGGAAGACTTTTTTTTTAAGCAATCTGTTCACAGTGTAGTTAGGTACTAGTGAAAAGCCCTTGTCTTTGGTTAGGAACAGGAACTAAATGTTACAGAAGACACCTACTTCTGCATGTAGAAGAGCTTCCCTACCAACCAAGAATGCTGAAACCTTTAATTTGTTTCCTTTTGGATGATAAAATTTCAAACAAATTCTTAAAATTCAATACTTTAAACATCTTCGTATATTTGATTTCTTAATGCCAGAAGAATTGAAGATCACTTTCCAAGTGAGGATTGCAACCAGGGTAATAGTTTTCTTGTTTCATGACGTGTTTTTATTACAAAAATGGAAGTCTAACTAAGAACAAAAAACCTTAAATGATCTATATAATGAACGCTAACAAAAGGAGAAGGAAGAGGTAGAAGAGAGAAGAGATGGAGGGAGAAGATGGGCAAGGGTAAAAATAATGATGGAACAGGAGGGCAACAAAGTACAGGAAGAAGAAATAAAAGACACAGAAGATGATAAAAATGCAACTACATGTTCAGATAGAAGGGAAAAAGAGAACAATTAAGATAAAATATAAATGATTTAGCACATGTAGGACAATGGCAGATCTGGAGTCAAATGGATGATGAACTTCAACTTCATCAGTTGCAGCTGTAGCCAGGATAGACTCAGCCAAAAGGGTATGATCATTCAGCGGGATAGAATAAATCTTCTCAGAACCTAATATTTCTATGTTAGAAGGCAGGGAGCCTTAAAGCCAAATGATAATGATAAGATAGCAGTCACTGTGATGTACAATGGGATTCTTGATACACCGATACCACGACTAGACAATGAATTAAATCAAGGAGTTAAAATACTATTACCTGATTATAGGTAATCCTTGATTATTCACCAAATTCCCTGGAATAGGTTATAACTGCAGAGTTGCAGTCATTTAATATATCAGTCAGTCTTCAAGCAGAAACACCCCAAGGGAAAAGGAGAATGCTTTCTTTTTGAAGGGAACTGTGGAGAAAGAGAATCTGGAAGAGCCTCTGGAAACCCATTCCAATTTTTGCAAGCAAAGTCTTTATGATTCTTGTTCCATTCCAGGACCAGAAAAGAACTAACCCTTTATATCCTTGAAGAATTAGTAATTTCCCTCTAAGCCTTCTTCTCCCCTGGTTTAATGAGTCTTCATGTTTTGTAGTGTAATATGAAAAAATAAAATGCACTGCAAAAGTGTGCCACCCTTTCTCTCCCTTCCAAATTATGAAATAAAACTCCGCAATTTTCCTAAATCCTTTTAGGTCAAACACAGCATGTTTTAAAATGTGCCAGGTGCATTATTTAAAAAGCAATTTATATATACATATACTGGCTGAAAGTGGCTATTACCATGCAGACTGTAAATCACCCAAGGGAGAGGATATGTAAAAATAACTACCATAGGAGATGAGAGAGTCTATGAAAACCACCCTTCAATCCTCTGTCAACTAGAAAGTAGAGTTCACCATGCCAGCATCTTTTAATTATTTGAAGCAGAAGGCATGTTTCAAATAACACACATGGTAGTAATTCACAGAGGACGCACCTCTGTTGGATGGAAACGAGACACCTGAATCCAAATGGGGATGCAATTTAATGTTTCCTTTAAAAAAAAAATCTTTACAAGTACCATGTGCACTATCATTATCTACAGTTTGGTGATTTTAACAAGTTTATACACTGCATAAAATAACTAACATTTGAAGTTTACCTTCAAAAAGGTGCAAAACAGGAGTAATGTAAACAGGAGAAAAAGGATTTGAGAATAAAAAAAATAAACACAACTTGAAGCTGAGATTGTGGCATACCCATGCTAGTGCAAGTTAATACAAGTCCACCCAACAAGGAGCTATCTGGGGGTTATGAATTATTTTATAATTGCCTGCTTTACTATGACATTTCTTTAAGAAATATGGTTTATGCAGTCAAGTCACGTCCTCCTTTATTAGCTAGGTTTGAGAGTTTGAATTGTCTAAATGTTTTAAATCAATCATTAAGCAGGAGCGGGAGGGATTTCCTTAACTATATAGCCCAAGAAGATCACATATGGAAGTTTTGGTTGAAAAGTATTTCCTGCACTAATTTATGATAGTGGTTCCAGTCCACAGGCAATGACTACTAAAGAAAGTCTAAGCAATACAACACTGGAATGCTACATCTGTATTCACACAATAATTTATTTAAGGCAAATAGATCAAACCAATGATAAAAAAGGAGCACACTGCTCATAAATGATTCTGGCCTTCTGTGGGGAGAAAAAAAACCATCAAGAAAAAATCTTCCAAGGCCACCACATTTTGCCATTTCTGCTTCCCGTTACTGGAAGAAGCACTTGGTTCCTTCTCAATGACATCCTTAAGCTCACTTCTACAATGCATTTGGAAAACCTTATGTGATGCAAACTCCACAATTATACCCATGTAGCAAGGTTAAATTTACATCCAGGCCTAGTAAATATCATATTTACTGAGCTTAATGACATACTGGGGAAGAAATCCGAACAACTGAGCTTTGTTTTGCTTTCCTGTCCACCTGCTCCTTTTACAGACACCACGCCCAGTGATCCAATAAACACACAGTGATGTCACTGAAAGGACGAAAAGGGAGTTCATGCTTTGTGGTTCATTTATATGAAATGGTTTGCAGCATAAAGGCTGATACCAAAACACAAACTGGCTCAGGAATCTAGTAAGGGCTACACATCTCTCTATGGTTTAATTTTGTGTAAAAAAGGAACAAAAGGAGAAAAAACAAAACATATTCATTAGCGCCAGTGAATGTTGAAGGTAAGGAGACAGAAATTGAATTATTTTGGGTAGTAACTTACATCAAAGGATATCTAAATAATATTCCTTCTAAGTGAAACATTACATTTCATTGCAATGCAGTTCTCAGTGACTAGAAGTCCCCATTATCTGTTCTTGAAACCTAGAGCCAGAAATTGCTACCATTAAGCAGGATCCTGGTAAAACTAGGCACATAAACTAACAATGATAACTGTTCAACCACACAACACCCTCTCATCCATCAAACACACTTACATATGCAACACACCTACAGCCAAGTGTGGCCCAAATGACAGAGATCATTCTAAAAGTAACGTAGTCCTATGTTAAAAGCAGGTCAACCATATTTACATTAGATGGCCTCGTTATGAAGACGGGTTTGCTGGGAGATCTTTATGTTAACATACACTGAAATATTCATCTTGTCAAGTTACTTATGAAATCAGAGATGTATCTACAGGAAGATCAGTTTGATTGTGTGCAAGAATTCTAAGGCAACAGAAAGAGTTCTTCCACAGGACTAGCACTGCCAATGCAATGATCTATTCCTACATTTAACAGGTCTTTACTCTTCAGGTGCAGCCAGTGATAGCGAGACATTCATGATCTGCAGATTGTTGGCTGTTGGCTCAAAGGTCCAAAACGATTTTGAATGTTCATGGAATAGCACCATAGGAATCCTTTCTCAGCAATATGTTCTTTATGCCATCACTAAACGTCTGTGTCTAATATCAGGGAAAAAATATCTTGTCAAATCTTGCAGACACCATTTGGATACCATGTCAGTTTCATTTCTGGTCGGCTAGCACAACAACAACAACAACATAATAACAATAACAACAATAATAATAATTATAATAATATTTCTCCACAAATAGGTCCAAAGAACTATGGGTTAGCAGCAGTGATGACCGCATGACCACTGAATATAATAGGAGCAGTCATTGTGAGGGACCCTTATCACTCTTCTTCATCATTTCAGATGCACGATTTCCTGCAAGTTCTGTAAGACATCACACGGTCTTTCGGATTTGGTGTGCAACGAGAACGCCACAGTTGGTAGAGGTGATTCCACTAAACAGCTGGACCTTTTTAGGTTCTCAGAAAACAAAAACAAAAACGAACGAAACCACAGTTGGAGAGTTGACCATAACAATGATTACTATGAAAGTTTCAGACCAACGTTGGAGAAAACTAAATGTTTGATAGGTGGTCTGTAGAGTAAAAATAATGAGGCTGAAATCATTCAGTTTCAAAACGTTGGACAAGTAAATCCCTAACGAGTCCAGCCCACCTTCAGAAGATCTTTCCATTTCACGTCTTCTTCCGTGGGTCTAAGTTACATTAAATCCTGGATCCAAAGCCAAGCAATTAGTCTAAGATAGAAGAACTGCATTTTGAGTGTGTGAACTGCACTATCTCATTATATCTGCATTATTATTTTGTTTTTCTTCTCCTGGATACTGCTACCTCCCCTGAATTGAACGGATTGGATCTGCAGCTTCGATGACAAATATCCAGCTGTGAATAAAAGCGTTGATCTCCCTGGAAGCATGCAATGCCCTGGCACCAACTTCAGCAGACACAGTCACGCATGGAACCTGTTTATCACTGTCACACCGATTCCACTGGGCAAGGGGAACTCTTCCTTTTGGAGCGGAGACATTTCTGGTCTCGCAGTTTTCCTTTCATTTAAATTCGGTATATAAAACAGTTGTGCTAATAACTTCAGTTTTTAAAAAAGTCTTCTTTTATTCTCCAGTACATGCTCTCCTTTTGATTTTTCTGTCATAGAGATTTTTCTGTTATTTAGGTGAATGAACAATATCTGGATATTTTATGCTTTTGTATCGTATATGAAATCCTTTCTTGTTGATTGTATCATCTGTGTGAAAATTAATTAGCAAAGCGTCCCCTGCTGAATAGACTTCTTCTGGTGGCTAGAAAAAAATGAAAATCAGGCAATACAATTATTCTCTACTTTAGTTACAGAACTGACTGTTAATTATTGGTAGGGGGGCGGGGGGCAGACCATTTTTCCTTCTCACTGTAAGGCTTATTAGGGTAAATTAGCCATCACAAATTTAAAAGGAAGAGCAGAAGTTATTTTCTTATTGAGAAGGCTGGGGATGATTGAACGTGGAAACCAAAATGGAAGCCATATGATCTGGGGATTTTGAAGTCGATTTAACCAGGAACTTGAAAGAGAGCAGGAAGTCGTTCTCAATAAGGCCAACCATTTCCAACTGGGCTGTCAGGCTACATCACACTACTCTCCCCATCTTCAAAGCTCTTCTAAAATCACATCTCCAGTAAGCTTTCCCAAAATATCTCTCATCCCTCAAACCTATTTCCCTCTTTACTACGATGCCCTTGAGTCCTGACCCACTAAGCTCTTCTTTGAGTCTACTATCTCTATTGTACTCTCCCAAGTGCTCTTCAAGGATCAAGTACTCACTAAAGATGATTTATGATTGATGGGTTGACACCATGGCAAATCTGAATCCTCCAGACCTTTCACAAGAGCTTCCCTATGGTGGGACCATCTTTTTCCACCAGGGAGGACATAGTGCCCGAATGTGGAGTTTCCAGTTTTCAACTTAAAAACAAAGATGGTTTGGAGGGAGGAGGACAAGAATTCCCCTGCCCCTCACCGTTGTCCTATAATAATGATAATAATAATGATGATGATAATAATAATAGTAATACAAATTGTGATATTTATTAAGTTCTTACAAATTTCCAAGTGCCATCCAAATTGCTGGAGTGGATACAGCAATCGAACTCTGTCCCTGTCCCACTCTGCTAGGAAAACTACCTCACCAATTAGTTCAGTGTTTAGCGCATTGTTTAGTACTTGAATACTACAATTATTATTAGCATCCCCTAGGATATGATTTTCACAATGATTACTCCAAACCGGAACGAATAATAAAATCTTTCTCAATGCAAATGACTGCATAAACATTAAGTCAACATAACTCTGAGAAGCAGCATGGCCTGCAAGAAAGGGTATGAGTCTAGGAGTCAAAAGACCTGAGTTCTATTATTGGCTCTGCCACATGTCTGCTGTGTAAACTTGGGCAAGTCACCTAACTTCTCTGGGCCTTAGCTACCTCTTAGTTAAAATGGGGACTAAGACTGTGAGCACCATGTGGGACATGACCTGCGTCCAACTTGATTAGCTTGTATCTACATCAGCACTTAGTACAGTGCCGGCACATAGTAAGCACTTAAAAAATGCCATTAAAACAAACAAACATAAAAGCTCTAGTTTTACTTGTTCAAAGCAATGGATGTGGATATAATAAAAACTTGAGAGGAGTGTTTCTGTGGAAATCAAACTCAACCTGCCTTGGGGTAATGAAAAAAGCTGGCTTGACTTTCCCCCTTGATTCCTTTTTTACTCTAAACACTGCTTTATTTCTACTTCTGATCCGTAGTGAGAGAAGCCACTCTCAGGGCATATATATCTGAACCCCAGTGGAAAGAGACTTTTGTCAATATGCCTCCAGCTCTGCTCCTTTGATTAAACTGGTTTAGGAAACCAAACCTCTCAGCTCAATTCTCCATTATCAACTTGCTTCGCTTTATCCAGTGCTGAATCGGACATTCCTTGAGCAGATTCACTCGAAGAGAAGTAACCTGCTTTTTGCTTCATGAAGCACTCTCCACCCAAAATACATGAGATAAAAAAAACAAAAGAGGGCATCAATAATTCCTGTGAGAACTGCATTTACCCCTGAGCCACAGAATCGACCGAGTCTCACGGCTGAGTCATCGTGGCCATCGAAGAGTTCAACATAGTCATAGCCACAGTCGGCTTCCTCTTCCACCTCAAAAGTCTGGAAAGTTAGTTCGACTCGATATCCCCGTTCTGACACCAACAGCCACGCGCAATCCACCTGGACAGGGTAGTTGTTATCACCAAACTGAGCATGAGAATACAGGTCTCTTGGTTTGGATTCGGCTTTCAGGCGGCCACCACATTCTGCGAGAGGAAGAAGAGAAAAGGGGTCAGGTAACCTCTTCATATCTCAGCTTGGGAATGAACTGGCTTTCCAGAACCCTGCATTGTCACCCCCATGCTACGGTAAGTAATGATACGAAAGGTGGAAATTATCAAGCGCTTACTACATGTCAAGCACCAGTGTGGATATAATCAGATCAAACGCAGTTCTCTGTCTCACATGTGGTTTACAGACTAAGGAAGAATGGGCATTTCATTCCCATTTCACAGATAATGAAATTGAAGCACAAAGAAGTCAAGGACTTGCCCCTGTAAGCTTGTTGTGGGCAGGGAATACCTCTGTTTATTGTTCTACTGTCCTCTCCCAAGGTCTTAAATTCACTGCACTGCACGCAGTAGGTGCTCAATAAATACAATTAAATGAATGAATGAAATTGTAGAGTCAGGATTAGAATCCCAGTCTCGGGACGTTGAGTTCTGGTCTATTTCCAGTAGGCCTCACTTATGTCCCTCAGTAAGTGACAGGAGACTTCACTTAATTAAGCAATACTTTACCTTCGATGACCAGATTGCCTGGACCTTCACAACCCAAGAGAAGGAAAGGACTGATGTTACTGAAGTAGCAAAAAGAATCTGGTTACGTGCAGCCCTATGGGACAATTTGGGCCGAAAACTCAACTTTCTGTTTGGGCTATCTTCCTAGAGCAAATCAATCGATCAATCAATGTTATTTATTGAGTGTTTACTATATGCAGAGAATCTAACTATGTGCTTGGGAAAGTAGAGTACAACAGAATTTGTAGACACATTCTCTGCCCATTACTAGCTTACAGTTTAGAGGAAACTAGAATTTCTCTATTTGCTACTTCATGGGCTGGCAAGCAAGCTTTTGTCATTCATTCAATCGTATGTATTGAGTGCTTACTGTGTGCCACGATATCCACTGTTTATTCATTCATTCAATTGTACAGAGTACTTACTGTGTGCAGAGCATTGCACTAAGTGCTTGGGAGAGTACAATATAACAATAAACAGACAGATTCCCCGCCCACGATGAGTTTACAGTCAAGGGGGGCTAGTATACAAGTCTAGTAGGTACCTACTGGCTGACTAGGAAGTCTATTAGCCCGACAAATACTCATCTGGAGTAGTTAGCAGAAACAGTATTTAGTGAGTGCTTACTGTGTGAAGAGCACTGTACAAAGTGCTCCGATCTTGTGCACAGATGGGAATTAGACACAGATTATGTCCCTCAAATGGTTCACATTCTGTAAATGAGTCAGTTACTAGCAAGAGCCCATTTGATAGTATTTCCAAATGTAATAAAGAATTCACAAATGATAGCATGCCTTCAAACTACAATTGACTACAGAAAGAAAAGTTGAGAATTACAAATCTAAATAATAATAGTGATAATTATCAATATATTTGTGAAGTGCTTACTATGTGCCAATTACTCTACTAAGCACTGGGGTAGATAAAATACAAGCAGATTGGAAAATGTCTCTATCTCACATGGGGCACACATGGGGGAATGGGGCAGTATAGTTATTCATTCATTCAATTGTATTTATTGAGCGCTTACTGTGTGCAGAGCACTGTACTAAGCACTTGGGAAGTACAAGTTGGCAACATATAGAGACGGTCCCTACCCAACAACGGGCTCACAGTCTAGAAGGGGGAGACAGACAACAAAACAAAACATGTGGTCAGGTGTCAAGTCATCAGAATAAATAGAAGTAAAGCTAGATGCACATCATTAACAAAATAAATAGAATAGTAAATATGTATAAGTAAAATAAATACAGTAATAAATCTGTACAAATATATATACAGGTGCTGTGGGGAGGGGAAGGAGGTAGGGTGGGGGGGGGATGGGGAGGGGGAGAGGAAAGAGGGGGCTCAGCCTGGGAAGGCCTCCTGGAGGAGGTGAGTTCTCAGTAGGGCTTTGAAGGGAGGAAGAGAGCTAGCTTGGCAGATGTGTGGAAGGAGGGCATTCCAGGCCAGGGGGAGGACCACATTGCTTCCCTTGGCTAGGCAATTAATTCAATGTTATTGAATAAGACAACTGAAGAAGCTTAAAAATGAATGAAGTCTCAATAGCTATATAGTGGATTTCATGATTTAGTTAAGAAGAACACCTTCCATATGCTATTTTCCTTCTTTCTCAAGGTCACAATATCTCTTGTTTAAAATTGAAGTGAACCTAAAAGAAGAGTTGAGGCGTTACTGAAAACACCAGCGTACCCATGTTTTAGGAGCTCTAGATGACATTTCCTCCTTGAGTGAAGATGTTTCTCTTGTACGGAGAAAATCAACAAGGCCCTTGAAGTTTTATCTAGCTACCTGTTCTGCATCAGTAATTGTATAATCCTCTGCCCGAAACTGAATTCTTTCTACAGCAACAATCTGAGAGTACTGCACATTAAAAATTTCACTTCAGATATGACCATAAGCTTGTTATGGGCAGGGAACATGTCTGCTAATTCTGCTTTATTGTACTCTCCCATGCACTTAGTACAGTACCCTGCACATTATAAGTGCTCAATAAATACCATTGATTGATATCAAGGTGATAATCAAAAACATCCGCACTAATTACCTTCAAGACACACTTGAGCACTGGAAGAAAACAGCCAATGGAAATATAGCTATCATAATAAAATCTGACCTTTTTCTTAAACGATTGATTGATTGATTGATTTTCTTTCAATCATATTTATTGAGCGCTTACTGTGTGCAGAACACTGTACTAAGCGCTCGGGAAGTACAAGTCGGCAACATATAAAGAGGGTCCCTACCCAACAATGGGCTCACAGTCTACAAGGGGGAGAAGAGGGAGACCTATGACTTGCATCATTGATACTCCTTTCTCTGCTGCTGCTTTGTTAATAGATTCAGTCCTCTAATGTGTTGGGAATGGAGGGTTATGAAAGATTTCTCTATACATTCACAAAGGAGGACCCAAATTCAAGGCCTAACTATTTTTTTAAATTTCCCAGTATATTCCACAAACTAAAACAAATAGATTGTGATGCCCTAATGTATTTGAATTCAGTGCACTAGCCATAAAACTACAGCTGGAAGATATCAGATAGCTCAAACTTCAAATTAAGGAATGAACAAAATGGTTTAAAGGGTAGAGGGGCAGTGTGGTTTAGCGGAGAGATGAGAGACCTGGGTTTTAGTCCCAGCTCTGCCACTGGCCTCCTGTGTGACCTTGGATAAATTATTAACCTCTCTAGGACTCATTTCTTCAGCTGAAAGACAGGGATAAGATCAATTTTGTGTCCTGTGAAGGGCCAGGAACTGCATCCGATATGATAATCTGTATACTCCAGCATTTAGCAAATGGTGAGGGCTTAATAAATGTCATCATTATTAAAGATCTTCATTTTAAGAAGCTGCATAAAACCCAAGAAGAAATAAGGCTTAATTTTTTAAAATAATATGGCTAATACTTGATAATGGCTAATGTATGGCTAATATAATATCTACATGGGTGTAAGATACAACCATAAGCTGTTTATAAGGCCATCCTTCAACATGCAAACAATAGCAGATCTTGTAAACACAGCAGTACAGATTTCCTGCAAATGTCCCTACTAATGAAACAGGGAGGAAGATACCTACATTCTTAAATCAACTCTCTGGAAAGAAAGAAACTTTATAAGGTTCCAGAGGGTGACAGACATATAGCAAAATGGAAACTGAAGCCAATTTGAATGAGTACTTAAAGGAAAAGGAAGGCAGGAAGGCCTTCCTTTTTATTTGGAGAAAGACGCTTGTTTTGTATCTTTCAAAGTATTCAGTACCAGTATACGTGATGTAATATGGCCTTCAGAAACTAAAACTTGAATTAAGCATCAAAAGATAATTCCTCTGCTTTTCATACTGGATAAACCTTAAAAAGTCACTGCTTTATGTAAAAAGGAAAGAAAAGAACATAACCAATGCACCAAGAAGCTTCTTGACTTCTTTTTTGTTCCTTTTCCTTCCTCTGTTCCTTTCGTACAGAAGTGTTCAAATGAAAGACATTTTGAACTTTCTCACCCTTTTGTGAGTTCACTTAATGCCAGTTGGTGTTTTTTTTATTTTGACTGCACTCTTTGCTTGAGGCTGCAATTCTTTAACATGATTAATATACATTCTGATCTGGATCTTGGAATGCTTTTCAGAGAAACAAAAAGAACTGTTTTTAATAAAATGAGCCGTTTCCCAGATACGGTATTGTTTACTAGAAGTTAACGGTATAGCCAGAGTGAACAGATTTCTTTAATTTCTGTATTTCAAACATGAACAGAATGGATTGCTTTTCTTCATATGTATCTTGTAATGACTGCTTTGGAAATAAAACTGCAATTTAAGTCAATTAAAATGAGCACTTCAAAGGCTCCTGATGATTCTCTCATATCACCTTATGATAGCAGTAGAAATGAGCAGTAAGAGTATATCAGAGGAGATACAAAGGACAGTTGGATTTTCTTAAGCTACAGTCCAACAAATACTAATATTAGCATATGAACAGAAAATGTAAATTAAATTTTTGTAAAAAATAAAGAACCAGATTGCACAGATTCAAAAGAGAAGCAGCATGGCCTTGTGGATAGAGCTCGGGCCTGGGAGCCAGATGGTCCTGAGTTCTAATCCCGGCTCTGCCACTTATCTGATGTGTGACTTTTAACTTCTCTGTGCCTCATTACCTCATCTGTACAATGGGGATTAAGACTGTGAGGCCCATGTGGGATATGGACTGTGTCCAAAGTGATTAGACTGTATCTCCTCCAGCTCTCAGTATGGTGCCAGAACATAGAAAGTGCTAAAAAAAATTTTTTAAAAAGGTATGCACTTGAACTAACTGATTAATTGAGTTAGTGTGGGGAAAAGGGTTGGGCGAATCCACATACCTCTCATAGATGCATATTTGAGACACCTCATTTTCAACCAAATGAGAGGAATTTGTGGATAGGACTACCTGTCAGATCAAATTCTACTAAGTAGCGGTTGTACATAAGAATTTTAAGGGATTTTTGTTTGTGTGTGTGGAGGGAATGTTAGTATGTCCTCAGGCATGTCTCCTGCTTATTCTGGAAGCTATTTGATTGAAGCCTCTTAAGGGTTGTTGGTAGAACTGCCGATTATTTTGCTAAGGGCTTGTACATATTTAAGGTTAAATTTGGTCTACCACCATCTAGAATGTAGGAATAAGCCAGCCATTGTGGAAGTGCTGTTGAGCTAAATAAAATAACTGGCCTTTCAAGCTGTTCCCACTAATAATAAAAGTGCTTATTATTAGGGGGTAAAAATAAGATAATCAGATCGGGCACAGTCTCTGTCTCACAGGAAGATTACTGGCCTCAGAATCCAATCTTGCCTGTTTCCTCCCCCGCAGAAGGCCCAGAGATAAGTCTCCCTCCCTAGCAAACCAACCACTGGTCTCAGCAGACTCTAACTTGCTATGAAGCCACACTGTGTCACAGGTGAGTCAAAAGACCAGACTTGAGGAAGAATTTGAGATAGAGAGGGGGAGAGATTGCATGGAAAAACCTGAAAATACCTGTCAATCATGAAGATCTGTTAATACGCACATTTCTCAAGTGAATGTGGAGGCTGGAATAGTTGTACTTGGCTATCTATAATCAAGTGAACAGTGTTATTTGAGTGCTGTCTATGTTCAGAGCTTTATACTAAGCACTTGGGGGAGTGCAGTACAATGAAGTTGGTAGGCATGCTCCCTGCTTTCAAGGAGCTTACAACTTAGCGGACTCTAAACAAATACTTCTGTCTATTGGGTGCTATCTATGCTAATATAAGGTTGGCAGCAATCATTTTTTGCTGGTATAAAGCAGATTTGGGTTATACTAGAACTTTGACTTGGAAATTGACCTGACATGACCTCCATCTACCAAAGTTAAAGTACTGCACCTATTAAAAGCAGTGGTTGAAAACAGTAGTAATGTTCAATCTGTTTATCTTCTATCTTAGCACAGTGCTTGTCACATAGTGAGAATTTAGTACATATTTTCTTTAGTAGTATTTAATTATTATTATGTACTATTAAACACTTACTATGTTTAATGAGTACCCTCAGGGCATTGTACTAAGTGTTTAGGTAATAAAAACAAAAAGTGTCCTACACTTTGGTGGGGGAAAACAAACAAAAATATTTGCAAATATTTGCAGTCAAGATACATTACTGAATGGAGAACTGAATTATCATAGTTATAAAAATAGTGAGCAGAGTACTATGCTTGTAAATTCTCCATATAGCACATAGGTTTAAAAGTCTTGGAGCGCAGGAAATTTTCCGGGGAAAGGCTTGCTGGAGAAGTGAGATTTTAGGAGGGCTTTGTAAATAGGGAAACTTGTGACCTCTTGAATTTGCAGAGGGAGCCAGGGGATCAGGATGGGCAAAGACATTGCAGTGGATGAGTTGAGAGAGAGTTGAAGTTCAAAGATTGCACAAACCTCCTGCCATAAAAATGAGCCGTCATTGTTCTCTATGCTATTGATATCATTTATCTATATTAATGTCTGTCTCTCCCTCTAGAACATAAGATCGCTGTGGGCAGGGATGTCTGTTATTTTGTTATATTGCACTCTCCCAAGAGGTTAGTACAGTGCTCTGCACACAGTATGCACTCGATAAATACAATTGACTGACTGACTACTCTCTCCCTGTACTTAGTACAGTGCTCTGCTCATTCATTCATTCATTCATTCATTCAATCGTATTTATTGAGCCCTGACTGTGTGCAGAGCACCGTACTAAGCACTTGGGAAGTAGAAATCAGCAACATATAGAGACGGTCCCTACCCAACAATGGGCTCACAGCAAGTGGTTAACATTAGTACTACTTATGTTGCCACCCCCATTACAGGTCTAGTCACCTCCTTACTCTCCGAGAATACTGTTGGGTAGGGACTGTTTCTATATGTTGCCAATTTGTACTTCCCAAGCGCTTAGTACAGTGCTCTGCACATAGTAAGCGATCAATAAATACGATTGATGATAGATATGTGATGTAGAGTGGAGCGAAGGAATGGAGAGAACTTGGGTTCTAATCCCAGTTCTGCCACTTGCCGGCTGTATGACTTTGGACAAGTCACACAGAGAAGTCTGGCCTTGGTTTCCTCATCTTTAAAATAGAGATTAAATATCCATTCTCCCTCTTACTGAATACAGGGGCTTGTTACATAGAAAGCACTTCACAAATGCTACAGTTATTATATTTTGGGTCTGTTTTGAATAGTCATCTTCCCTTTCATTGCTTCTCTTGGTTTTGCCACCCTGAAGGAAACTGTGTTAAATCTGAAAAATGATCATTTGACTCCTATTGAATAAAGATTGGGGCCAGCTCAGTATATAAATATTGAGTACTAGTATGAATATCCTTAATGCTTAAATTCGCAAAGATAACCAAACACAGTAAGGAATTGGCAGGGGCTGATACGTTCAAAACGAGAACAAATATAAACTGCGGTTGAAAAAGTTGGGCTTGGGAACAGCTTCACTAAGATGTAGCAGAGGGCATGCAGAAATGGTGAAAGAGAAGGCTCACAACAGTGACAGCCTGCATGTTCCAATCTATCTTGAAAGGTCTGTGGTTTCACCCAGAGTGCTGTGTAATAATTATTTTCAAATGAATTTGCTTTTCATCTCTCACTACACTTTTTAGTAGAACAATAAGATGAGAAAGAAAATATTCCGCTCACCCCAAAGGCTGGGGACCAGAGAGTCTGCCTTACTTTTGCATTTTCTTGGAATTAGGGTGACAATGTGTAGACAGCCTCTCACAAGGAAACTCACACGTACAGAATCCGTTTCAGAGGCAGCAGAGTCATATTCCAACTAATGGACAACTAAACTATTGTTACTGTGAATTGAACTTTTAGCTAGTAGCTAAATGTGAAATAATAACTGTGGCATTTGCTAAACTTTTACTACGTGCCAAGTACTGTACCTCAGGAAGAACAGCTACTGAATCTCCATTTTACAGTTGAGGAAACCGAGGCACAGAAAAGTTGAGTTACTTGTCCAGAGTCACACTGGAATCAAGTGGCAGAACTGGGATTAGATCCCAGGTCCTCTGTCTCCCAAGCCTGTGCTCTTTCCACACTGCTTCTTGGGAAAGGATTTCATGAAGGAATCACCATACAGTAACTAACAGTTACTGTTAGTTACTGTTACTGTTAGTTACTGTTATTGTACTAACAGTACAGTAACTAACTTCTTTTAAAGTTAGAATTTCCTAATTTTAACAGCTCTTTATCTTAAGATTATTTCTTAATCACTTCATCAATCCTGGGAATAATTCAGATTGAGACATATTATATTTTCTTTGTCATCTATTTCCTCCCCTTTTCACCTCTTCCATCTTCCTTCTTGTCCTTTCTGCCTCTTCCTCTTCTCAACACTTCTTGGCCCCACTGTCCCCTTATTCCTTCTTAGAACAATACTTTCTTAATCACATTACAATTTTTTTTCTGCAAAAAGACACAAACATTCCCATAGAGCTTGGGAGAAGCATTACATTTGACCTCCATTCTGCTGGTAATAGCCCCAAATTTTTCCTGAAGCAAAATATTGGCCAAGTTGATGTAATAGTAGTAACAGTATTTATCAAGTCCTTCCCTTGACTTGAACACAAGCTCCAAAGGCAAGGACTGCAGCTTTTACTACTAATGTGTATTACAGAGTGCTTTTTATTGTTCTCTGCAATCAGAAAGTGCACATGAAATGCTGTGGATGATGAGTTTAATTATATACTTGAAAATATCTCTTCTATACGACAGATAGAAATTTTTTCAATCGTCTACTCTAGATGCCTAAGTGCATGTAACTGCACTTTTTCATTTGTATGCCACCTTTAATTTACAATGAAAGTATTACGTAAAAATAGATGCTTCATATCTCACTCATTCTGGAAGTCCTTGACTCCCTCTAAGCTTCCCCCTCTCCAAGAAGGCATTGTGAGGAAAACCTATATATTTTAGGCAATTCCCAGAATAACTTCAAATAAAGAGAGTACTGAGACTGGAGAAAGAAAAAGACTGTTATTCTATTCTACACATTGGTGTACAAGCACAGTGGACGTTTAAAGGAGGAGGATTTCCACAAGGGGACACTGTAAGCCAACTGACTTTGGCAAAGTGCTAATGAATTTGAATTACAGACCTTCAAGCAAAAACTAGAAATCTCACCATCTAAGCTTTGGAAGCCAGGTTAGAACAGATTCCAAGTCACGATCATGCTCAATTGATTATGTCGAAATACTAGTATTTTCTACACTGAACTCCTGAAAAGTTGCCAATGCAGCTTGCTGCTCTTTGTTCTGTGTCTCAGGTACATAGACATTGCAAAGCGCTGGTATGCAAGCATTAAACAAGAGTTTAAAAGTGCACGCCAGAAGTTTACAACCCCACAATAACTTAGAGAGACCCATTAAGGGAAGTAAAAAGCTCACTTTTTTATGTCTGTGTCTTTTATCTGTGAAATGACAAAAGAGGATTCAACCAATAAAACAAACTTTTGCTGCCTTAAAAAGTTCTTAGACTAAGTCTCCACAGCCTTATTTTTGGTGCAGTCATGACCGAAGTAATGGAGTTCTGCTAATTATATGGCTACATGCTAAAAGGTTAAAGGCAGACTACCTCCAGAAAATGCATAGTAGCGTCTTAAAGTGGCTGCTCAAAGTTCTGCAAACATTTCACCCCCTGCTACACTGAGACTTCATTGTTTTCTGAGATTTACCTATCATTCATTTTATTCATTAAATATATCTTCCCACAGTGGGAGACGATCTAAATATTTCTCTCTCAAACAGAAGAGGACACTACCAGTAAAATGACATTCTGACTTGCTGACCTGTAGAGTGAGTAGCTTGAAAGCCTTTTCTTTGCACAGACGCATCAGAAACAAAGCGGAGAAACATTTTATTTCCAGTAGCCACCAGAGGATCGGGTATCCTGCTGCCACACAAACGACCTAGAATTGGTGACTTTTCCGTTTCTCCATCAAAAACTTCCAGGTGATCATAAGCACATTCCTGATGTTGTTCAATCTCAAACTCACTAAAGGCCTGGAAGAGAAACAAAAGATTCAAACAGGAATCAAATACTCATCACTTGTCCTCAAAACTAATCAATACCATTTAAAGAAACTATTGGGAGCTCTAAATATCTAGATACCTAGATGTCATAGATATACTAGCCGTCAGACATATCACTATGGTTTTGGGAGTGTTGTTGAATGTTCAATGTCTAGAAGAAGCAAATCAACAATTACTGTCAAAAATGATGGATTATATTTGGTGTAATATCAATTATCATGGAATTTCCACCACACAATCTAAAAAAATGGAATAGCAAAGAATACTTTTTAATGGAAACATTTTGGTTCACAGGATTTCAGAAACGGTTGCAGGATGTTCTGAAGTATATACTAAAACAATAACTTGCTTTTCTGGCAGTGGTGACACAAATGCCTTTGAATGTGACTTTTTCACTGAAACTAAAAACATTTGAAATTTCCTTTTCATTTTGGGTGCTAAAAATATCCATAGAACAACCTCTTGCTCCACTGTATCTTCAAAAAAAGAATAAGAAAAATGAAAGTTATGTTAATTATCTCTGCTCTAGTTTCCAGGATCTCTATTGGACTGATTTTTATTTAGAACATTCTGAGACCACAAGCACTAATTACTTTTTTAAGAAGGAAAACTCTGAATACCCAGAACTGTTCTGTTGACTACGTATTTCTTCAATTAAAAAAATGCAAATCAACTTACATATTATGTAGTGAGAGGACTTTTTCAACCATTTTTCAGGTAAGAAAGAAGCTGTAAAGGCTAAATGACTAAACTGGTCACATGGGGCCAATCTAGAAAATGCACCCAGAATTCCTGAATCTTTACTCTTCGTGGTTTTCTTTCCCAAATAAAGTAAAAAATTAACCATGGGCCATATCTCCCATAAAAATTATAAATGATACAGAAAGCGTGAAGCAAATTGAAAAGAATGCTCAGAACCATAATGTGTTTTATAAATAGTATTATTACCATTAACATTATATATATATATATATATATATTATATATATGCTTCCCTTAAGCTCTCCTCATAACAATTTTGTTTAGTAGGTTTTGGATACAATTGCTCATTTTATGAATGTAGCAACTTGAGCAAAGAATGATTAGAGGCTTTCCAAACAGCCCAGTAAGAAAATGTATAATTCAGAATTAGAATTCAGAACTCGATTAGCTTGTATCTACCCTAGCAGTTAGAACAGTGCTTGACATACAGTAAGTGCTTCAAAAATGCCATTATTTATTATTGTTATTATTATTATTAATGGTAATTTGAGTTCATTTGATAAATCAATTGCTCCTTGTGTATATCATGTATCATCCTCATTTGCATCTCAGCAGGCTAAGAAACAATCTGGATTATTAATATTAAATTAATATTGAATATTAAATATATTATTTAATAATATTTAATATTGATATCGATATGAAGAAATATTTAGTATTTGATAATTTTTAATAATAGTAATAATAATCCAGATTGTTTCTTAGCCTGCTGAGATGCAAATGAGGATAATACATGATATACACAAGGAGCATTTGATTTCTCAAATGAACTGCTGAAGTAAATCACAGCATCTGTTTTACGCTGCATAGCAAGATGGCCCAAAATTGTAAGGCGGGGTGGCTCACTGGGTAGCAGACAGATCCTTGGCCTGGATCCAAAGGATCCCAGGTTTTAACGGATTGACTTAATTATAGATAGAGTCAGACCAAATTTAAAAGGTCTAATCCTAGCAGGCTGAAAGATTGTAAGCAACAAACATGTGGGGAATTAGATTCTGGAGCTGAGATCATCTTCTGAAGTTTGACCTGAAGTAAGACTGGACATCTAGTTCCAAGAGAAAGTCATCTTAACACTGCACCAAACGTGGCACTTTTACTTAGGAACCATCATCATCTTTGGGATTTTTTTTTAATGGCATTTATTAAGCGCTTACTATATGCAAAGCCCTGTTCTAAGTGCTGGGGAGGTTACAAGGTGATCAGGTTGTCCCACTGGGGGCTCACAGTCTTAATCCCCATTTTCCAGATGAGGTAACTGAGGCACAGAGAAGTGAAGTGACTTGCCCAAAGTCACACAGCTGACAATTGGTAGAACTGGGATTTGAACCCAAGACCTCTGACTCCAAATCTGTGCTCTTTCCCCTGAGCCACGCTGCTTCTCTGAATGCCTACTGTGCTAAGCACTTGGAAGAACCATCCCCGCCTTCAAGGAGTATAATTCCTTTGGGAAATCATAACTGTCTCCACAGCCCACCAACTGTAAGCTCACTGTGGTCAGGGAATAAGTCTGGTTATTATTATACTGTACCCTCCCAAGAGTTTAGGACAGTGCTCTGCACACAGTAAGTGCTCAATAAATATGACTGACTAACAGACTGAACTGAAGCACCTCTGGGAAGCCCTGCAATATCCAACTCTTTTCTTCCAACAAAAACTTCTACTCTTCTTAAAGGGTGTTATGCAAGATGCATCCATTGTCAGTGTTTTTTTTCTAGTTATCCAGCATTTCAAGTCAAAAGACCAAATCCATCCTGCTAAAGTTCAATGAGTACAGAGCCACAAAATGGGGATTCCTTTCTGATTTTCATAGTGTTAAAATCTAATAGGCAATGTATGTAATACAGGATCAGAGTAAGGGACCCTCCATCCAGTTTGATGTCTGCCTACAATAATGACTCCAAAGGATGTCTGGAGGAAAAGTATGATAGATATCTAGCAACACACACACATTTTAAGCTCTCTCCATCCCAACATTCCAGCATGTTCCCAGGCTCTCTAGTCTCTCTAATCAACTGTGCAGAGAGGGAAGCTGAAGTAGTACTAGAATGCCAAGGTGGGGGAATAATAATAATAATGATGGCATTTGTTAATTGTTTATTATGTGCAAGGCACTGTTCTAAGCACTGGAGAGGATAGAAGATGATCAGGTTGTCCCACGTGGGGCTCACAGTTTTAATCCCCATTTTACAGATGAGGTAACTGAGGCCCAGAGAAGTTAAGTGACGTGCCCAGAGTCACACAGCTGTCAAGTAGTGGAGCTGGGATTAGAACCCATGACCTCTTACTCCCAAGCCCGTGCTCTTTCCACTGAGCCACGCTGATACAACAGCACAGTCCACTCATTACTAAGCTGTGCAGAGGGGTAGGCCAATTTCGTTCCATTTAGTGATTTTCTCATTTTAGAGATTTTCAGAAGGCCGACCTACGTGCTAGAAAGAACAGGAAATAACTCAAGCTGTTAACAAACAGACTCAAGTCCGAAACCCAAGTAGGCTTTCCGATAGCTGACTGAAAGATTTTGGATTCATAGTCAACAGAATTTTAAAAAAGTGTCTAGCCCCACACTAGGGGAATAATAACTCTATGTTGCTGTCTGGAATTCCCAAGCAAGCCTAAACTGCGGATTCGCACTGGCAGCTGACGAGCTTTCAGTGTGATGACACTTTATTTCTTAACAGCTGCCCCCTGAAGAACCGCCTACACTTTATACACCAACACTTTGGCAAGCGGGAGGGGCTACTCAGAGTAATCGTTTTCATTCACGGAGGACTAGAGAGTGTAACATTGGTCCTGAAAGTGGAAAAAAATTTGCAGTGAGAGTTATAACCAAAGGGAAGTGCCTGATTCAATAAAAGCAGCTGGGCAGCAATCCCACAGTTCCTTGTGTTCAATCACCTTTTCCCCATTTTCAGCCCTCGACTGTGTAAGAGAGATGAAAAAGTCTGATGAAATTGGGTAAATACAAGAAGAACGCACCCGTGTAAGAAGTGGAAAAGTTGTGGAAGAGTTTGAGTTTTCCACTCTTGAGAAAATCAATCCAGGCTTTCCCACGGGATTGTATGGCTTCTATAATGCACACCACTTGTATTGGGCTCAAATGCAACTAAATACTCCTGAGATCATTTTTGGCCTTCTAGATAGAGAGGCTCACCTTAAGCACCTCATGAATGATGTTGAAAAGTCACAGTTCACCTTGCCAAGACTGGAAGACGAGCAGAAACCTACGCCTAGACTTAGAAGTCGTACTGCCTGCTGGATACAGCGCAGGCCTAGGAGTTAGAAGGAACTGAGTTCTAATCCCAAATCCACCACTGGCCTGCTGTGCAGCCTTGGGCAAGTCACTTAACTTCTCTGTGCCTCAGTTTCCTCATCTTTATGGGGATTAAGACTGGGAGTCCCATGTGGGTTATGGGTTGTGCCCAACCTGATTAGCTTGCATCTACCCCAGCAGTGCCTGTAACATGGTAAGCGCTTTACAAATACCATTTTTTTTTAAAAAAAGCAAAACCTATGGAGGTATCTCTCATAGTTCTTTTGGTGAATTCCTGTAAACCAGGAGTTTTAGTCTCTATGGAACATCACTAATTGATATGTCTACAGAACCTTACGCCTCAATAGGAAGGAAAATGGCAACACGCAGAGTTGAATCCAATGACTGTCTCACAGACAAGGAAGGAAGTAACTAGAAAGTAAAAATGAACATACTCAAAGGCTTTGTCCCTAGTCATTCAGACAGGTGTTGTGACTTCTTCAAATCAAAAGTCACATTCAAGAAATGTGGACCAACCTTCTTTCCACCCTAAAAGCCACCGGCACAACCCAACTACAAGGAGCTTCAACCAAATAGCAAACAAACTTCAGAAGACTGCAGAACCCTTTCCCCACTGAATCAACACCTCAAGCCAATCTCTGCACTGCCAGGCTCTGGGTTCCGGCCAGGAGGAGAGGACCCTCTGTCCTGGCACTCTCCTTCACATCAGTCGAACAATGGTATTTACTGAATGCTTATTCTGTGCAGAGCACACAATACAGTGGAGTAGATAGACACAATTCCTGTCGATAAGGAGCTGCCAGACCTTTCTTCTCTCCATTGTCAAATTGCTACTGAAATTACACCTCCTCCAGGAAGGCTTCTTTAACTATTTAACTATTTACTCATCCTTTCTATCCTACTTATTTTATTTTGTTGGTATGTTTGGTTCTGTTCTCTGTCTCCCCCTTTTAGACTGTGAGCCCACTATCGGGTAGGGACTGTCTCTATGTGATGCCAATTTGTACTTCCCAAGCGCTTAGTACAGTGCTCTGCACATAGTAAGCGCTCAATAAATACGATTGATTGATTGATTGATTGATTGATCCTTCCATTCTATTTTCTATTCTATATTCTACTGTGTCTCCTATGCACTTGGCTCATGAACCCAATCATGTCTATTTACCATAGTCTGCCAAGTACTCAACTCCTGCACATAGTAAGCACTCAATAAACACTACTGATCAACTGATTGAGCCTCTGACTTAGCCAGGTACAGGAGAGGGTAGCCACTGGCTCACCCTCAAAGCCCCTGCCACATTTCAAGAATCTCTGGCCTGGCCCACTAGACTGCAGAGGTCACCAAGGGGACATGAGATAGAGGGTAGCAGCTTGGCCTCCACCCCAGAGCTTCATTCTATTAAACTTGATTTGGAAACATAGTAGAAAAAAGTGTTGACAGATGGGAAATATTTTTGCCAGTGGACAGATCACACTAAAGGGATTCACTGAGTTTGTCAAACTGTTCAGTGCAGTTACACTATGTACCACACTTTTCCATTTCCAATCTCACTTGGCTATGACATCTGAACAATTTTTGCAGAGTAAAAATGTCCTAATTATATGTAGCAATCAATGTTGTATTTTAATGCAATGTTGGCGATTTAAAAATTGCTGAGCTATTTCACGAATGTATAATGAATGGTGATAGAATATGTTTACGTGTAAGGTCTTTGAAATCTACTTTAAGAAAAGTTGATGAACTAGTACAGTCTTAAGTGCATTACAAGTCTGGTTGGGGGTTAGAGAGAGTGCCCCGAAATCTTAAATTAAGACTATAAACTCATTATGAGCAGGGAATGTGTCTGCTAATTCTGTTGTACTCTCCAAGTGCTGTGCACATAGTAAGCACTCAATAAATGTGATTGATCGATCAATTCATTTTGATATACTGGTCTGGCCCTGCTCACTGATCAGTAACTCCACAAGCTGATCTGTCAGGTGTTGTGGACCAATGCGTTGTCACAGATTGAAATTCTGGATCTGGGGCCTTGGAAATATCAATCAATCAAAACATCCTAATTGAAATTTTCTGTTAGGAGAGCCTGACAAGTGTGATGAAAATGACATCCACTGCCTTGTCCCTGGTATCACATCTTTTCTAAGAAGCCCCATTCCTTGCAGTGGCAGGAGATGGATAGGGGCTGTGACTTCCTTGTTCTGCGGCCCATTTAAGACCAACTGCTCCAGAGTTTGCCTCCCAGTCAGAAGCTCCTTTCCTGCCTTGACAACCGCTGGGATACTGGAGAAGCTGTGGAGGTAAAGGATCACTTTACCTGGCCTTTAGGAGTCTAACTTCCAAGAACTCTTTATTTACTTATTTTACCTCTGTTATCTTAGTGTGTTGACCAGGGGAGGTATTGTTGCTCTAATTCATTGTTATTCTTTATCTGTTTACACCTACTTTGATTGTGAGTTTTCCCTGAGAGAGGGACTTGACCGACCTAATTATCTTGTATTTACCCAAGGGCTTAGCACTTAGTGTTTAATAAATATATAACTAACACAAATCCACAACCCTCCAGACCTCTGTCTACAGTCCCTTAAAGTGCTCACAATTGGTTTCCCAGCCAGGGAGTTTTACCCTCCTTAAAATAACACCATCTCATATTGCGGCTAACCACATTGGGCCTTCAAGATTTTCAGCACTTACTTAAATCAAGCACTATTCTAAGCGCTGGGGTAGATACATGATCATCAGGGTTAGACAGAATCCCTGTCCCACATGGGGCTCACAGTCTTAATCCCTTTTTGATAGATGAGGTAACTGAGGCACAGAAAATTTAAGTAACTTGTCCAAAGTCAGATAAAAGGCAGAGCCAAGGTTGGAAGTCAGGTCCTTCTTTCTTTCATTCATTTAATTGTATTTGTTGAGCATTTACTGTGAGCAGAGTACTGTACTAAGAGCAGGGGAGTACAATATAATAATAAACAGACACATTCCCTGCCCATACAAGCTATCCCAGGCCCATGCTCTATCCACCATGAGGTCAGTATGACAGGTCTGTGATTCCCAGAGATCTTCTGTATCTCTGGCTGCCCAAGAATGAACTCCATTATTCACAGTTTCTCAAACAGGAAAGACTGCAGACCTGCAGGGCTCCATGCTTGGGATCCGATTGTGCTGACGTGCTTCCTCAAACTAGAGTACCCTACTGCCCAGAATATCTGTTTAGGATAGATGCTCTAGGACCTCTGAAGGTTCAAATTAAGAACTCACGGAATGGGAACCATCCATACAGTCCTTTTTAGCCTTGATTGTTGAGTCAAATATAAAAAATTCTAAAAGAAACTGAAACTTTCTTAGGAGATAAGTGATGCATTTTCATTTTCATGAAATTGAAACACTGCTGCATACTTTATAGTATAAAGGCACAATGTCCTCATGTTGGAAACTCTGGCTACTCACCTACTCCTTTGTAACAATGCTTAATGGAATATTACCGATACGTAATTCTTACTCTCTTGCCTTACTGCTGTTTGCTAATATCATTTGAACAATATCCCAACCTACTTCATGAAAATAAGGGTGCATTTTGAAGAAAAAAAGAACTGCATCTCTCCCATAAAAGCACAAGATTAAGAGGGTCATAAGAAATTATCTAATATATCCCTCTTTAGTATTCAAAACGCAGCAAAATACCATATAGATGTTACCTAATGTTAGAGACTCCAGAGAAGACAATTACACAACTTTCATCAGTTTATTTATATTAGGTTGTAAAAAAAGACGTGTCAGGAAATCTTCTTTCACTCTACCCTAAATCTCACACACTGCAGCCCAGTCCTATTTTCTCTTGTTCTGTTCTTCTGGGCATGGAAAGCAGCTGCTCACTGTCCCCTATGCCATAATCCTTCATATTTTTGACTCTTTAGTTTGTTTTTCCTACATCAACTAACCTCAGTCCCTTTAACCTTCCATCAGGCATTCTATTTCCTAGCCCTGTAGTTATCTTTGTGGCTCTGCTCTGATCCTTCTTCACTATGCCCACATCCTTTGTAAATTGTGGAGTCTGAAACTGGACATAGTGCTCTTGGAAAGATCTAGCCAGGACTAAGTAGATGGAGAGGATGACTTCATGACTCCTGCAATTTTTAGTCTTATTTTAAAATCCCAGAATCCCACTTGTTTTGGAACAACAGTACTATCATATTCAGCAATGCTCAGCTTGACTGGACTCCCTGGATCCCTGTTTGCAAACATACTCATTTCTATGCACACTTTTTTTTGATAGTATTATAAACACACACACACACACACACACACACACACACTCCCTCTATTGTCTCTATTGAGATGCTTATTTCTGATTATATTTTTCATTTAGCAAGGTTGTTTTGAATTCTAACTAGGCTATACAATTCAATTTTAGTTCATTAATTCCTGTTGGTGCAACTTTCTAATGGTCAAATGTCTGGTTGCTGTGTTCAACTTACAAATTTTCTCAATGAATGCTGTTGACACCCATATGAGGTAATCTTCAGCAACCCACACCTGCTTTCGTTAAATACCTTGGGGCACAGTAAAAACCCCTTTAGGCAAACACTTATCTATTCATATCAGGAAACAGCTTAAACTCTTTAAGCTATAAAAAATACAACTCTACATAGGTCATGATTGTAGGAAGCCAGTTCAAAATGTATCCACCATTTAAGTAAACATGTCAACACCTCAATCTTTTCATTCATTCAATCATATTTATTAAGCACTTACTGTGTGCAGGGCACTGTACTAAGTGCTTTGTAACACAGCCAGTTATTCTGCAAGCTTTTACTATGACCTGATTGGTTAACGTTCATTAACTGAATCAAAAGTTCCAATTTTACCACCATCTATTTCCATGGATTTGAAAAAAAATCACTTTACCTCATTGAGCTATACTTTTCCCCCTAGTAATAATTTTCCTTGCTACCTCACTCACTTCACCAGATGTCAGGAGAAGAAACTGAATAAATAGTTTGATCTCTTGAGCAGATGGTATGCTCAAAGAACTAAGGGCATCATTGCTTTACCTCAGGCATGCTCCAACTTGTCTAATAATAATAATAATGGCATTTATTAAGTGCTTACTATGTGTAAAGCACTGTTCTAAGCGCTGGGGAGGTTACAAGGTGATCAGGTTGTCCCACGTGGGGCTCACAGTCTTAATCCCCATTTTACAGATGAGGGAACTGAGACCCAGAGATGTTAAGTGACTTGCCCAAAGTCACACAGCTGACACATGTGTACCAATGTGGTCAATTTTAAAAAGATTCCAAGTGTATTTTTCAGCTTCTTGAAAATCAAGCAAGCACAAATCACTTCGCTTAACATGTTCATTGAGAAGGAGCACCCAGAGGCAATGGGAAAGGAGAATCAAAATCGAAATTACTTACAAGTTTGACTCTTTGTCCCGGAGTAGCGCTGATCTCCCACGTGCACTCCTTCCTACTGGGATACTTGTCTGGCCAGTTGGGGCTGGTAATGATCCCACTTGGGCTGTGGATCTTCTGCTCACACTCCGCTGTGCCAATAATGATAGCATCAGTTAGTTTAGGACTCTATCCAAAGACACAACCAGAAAGTCAGCCTTTTTTATTATCTCTTTGTTGAAAGAAAAGAATTCTCAGGAACCTAGTTAATTATCTCTTCACTCTCTCCTATCCTGTTCATCATCTTTGGCCAACACATTGCTGAGCATAATCAGACAATGTTTGTTTTCTCCCCTATGTGAAATTAACAGTGTTTGCCATGAATCAGATAAACTTCAACAAGGAAATAAGCTAACTTCCTACTTACAATTGCTAATCGGGAGCAAATCAGTCCATAGGAACAAACAAGGAAATGAATGTATAGGCAAAACATTTGCAGCATCACCACAAAGCTGGCTGAGATGCCCATCTGACAGGCAACTATGCCTTTAGAATCAACAGAAACCTTAAAACCCTTGGGATCATGAAAATCAATATTCATTCATTCAGTCAATCGCATTTATTGAGCGCTTACTGTGTGCAGAGCACTGTACTAAGCGCTTGGGAAGTACAAGTTGGCAACATATAGAGATGGTCCCTACCCAACAGTGTCAATAATGACAACACCAAAATTATGCAATCAATCAATCAAAGGTATTTATTATGCATATACTGTGTGCAGAGCAGTATAAGTAAGCTCATTGTGGGCAGGGAACGTGTTTGCTTATTGTTATATTTTGAACACAGTAAACACCCAATAAATACGATTGAATGAATAAATGGATGAAGTGCTTTGGAGAGTAGCATACAACTGAGTATGCTTCACTTATTCATTTGTTCATTACTTTTTCTCCCTCTAGTCACTCTCAGAAACAAACCATGTTCTGCAACTAACCTACAATTTCAAGTGCTATAACTGGGGCTGATCTTCCCCGAACCACAAATGAAGCATTGTTTACTCAATGAAAGTCATGATTGTGCATCCACTGGCTCATCTGAAACAGTTTTCAAAAACATGTCCTATTCCTTCTGTATATGGTATGTCCTGTCATGTTTGTACTCACGAAGTATTAGTAGAAAAGTTTCAATTATCTTTAATCCACAGAAACTCTTTCTGGGATAGGCAAACTGACCCAGAGGAATCAAAAAGCATTTAAGGTGGAACTAATGGGAAACACAGGCCAACAATCCAATTGAAACATCAAAATTAACAGCACGGTCTAGAAGTAAACAATGGCTGGTGATATATAGAACCGTCTCTCCCTGAGGTTATTCCACTCATTCTCAGGAATGCTGGAATGAGCAAAAATAGGTTTTCTTTCTCCCATGCTAGGCTCAACAATGCAATAACTTTCTGGGCATCTAATTTCACATATGCATACCAGGTAATCTCTTTGGAAACTGGACAGGATAATTTTGAAAAGATGAAATGTGAACTAGAGACCTAGCCTGTTAGAATAATTTCCATAGGTAAAGTGGAGCTGTTGATAGTCAAAATTATAACCATACAATTTATATTTTAACAATGTGTCTGTGTATTGCTTTCCAGAACTGTACATTTTATCCTATTTTATTTTTCCTCGATCTCTCAGCTGCATTTGATACTGCGGAATACTCTCTTTTCCTGGAAACACTAATTTAACCTTCTTTTTTTCCATTTGTCTTTCTCATTCTCCTCTTACCTTTTCGGCTGATCCTTCTCAGTCTCTTTCAGGGGTTCATCCTCTGCCCTCTACCCCTTAACTGTGATGTACCTCAAGTTTCTATTCTGGGTTCTCATCTCTAATTACCTTACAAATTACTCTTTTTGGGAGCTCATCCATTCTCTCACCTTATACTATACAATGTATCACTCAATAAATCAATCGATGGTATTTACTGGGCACTGACTATGTGCAGAACACTGTACTAAGTGCTTGGGACAGTGAATACAGAGCAGTATAGTTGATACACATGATCCCAACCCAAAAGGACCTTACAGTCTCGAGAAAGAGAGACATTAAAATAAATTCCAGATAGAGGAAATGAGAGAGTATAGGGGTGATGGGAAGGTATAGAGATATGTACATAAGTGCTAGAGGGGTGGAGTGAATATCAAGGGGAACAGATATTCCTTAAGCAGATAAACAATGCATAAGTGAGGGCAAATAGTGGAAATGAGGATAGTCAGGGAAGGCCTCTAGGAGGAAGTGGTATGAATTTAGTACAGCTTTGAAGTCAGAGGTGGTCTGACAGATATGAGGCAGGAGAGATTTCCAAGCCAGAGGGAGGACGTGGGTAAGGAATCGGTGTTGAGATGGAAGAAGTAGGCTGGTGTTAGAGGACTGAAGTGTGTGCGTTTCGTTGCAATAAGAGATGAACAAATTAAGGGAGGAGGAGGGGAGCTGATTGAGTGCCTTAAGGCCAAGAGTAGGGAGTTTCTGTTTGATGTGAAGATGGATGGATGGATGGAGGAGTGGGAATGCAAGGACTGAATGTTTTTTAGAAAAATAATCCAGGCAGCAGAGTGATATAGAGACTGGAGGTGGGAGAGAAAGGAGGCAGGGAGGTCAGTGAGGAGGATACTATAAGAGACTGGATCAAAGTGGTAGAAGTTTGGATGGAGAAGAAGGGACAGTACCCAGATGACTCCCAAGTATATAGAGAGCGCTAATTCCAATCTCTTTTTTCTCCTGCCCCCAGGATATGTCTATATTTTGCCTTACGGTTAGAGGTGCAGTGTTATCATAATCAATCATATTTATTGAGTGCTTACTGTGTGCAGAGCACTGTACTAAGCGCTTGAGAAGTACAAGTTGGCAACATATAGAGACAGTCCCTATCCAACAGTGGGCTCACAGTCTAAATGTGGGCTCACAGTGTTATGGCAGTTAGTCCTGATATTTAAATATATGACATCCATCAACTCTGACCTTTCCCTTTACTTCAATTTCTTTCCCTCTCTCAGCCAATTATTTCGCAAACCTGGTATTTGCACATCTTCCCCTTAGCCCCTCCCAAATATCACCTGCCTTCTAGACTGTGAGCCTGCTGTTGGGTAGGGACCGTCTCTATATGTCACCAACTTGTACTTCCCAAGCCCTTAGTACAGTGCTCTGCACAAAGTAAGCGCTCAATAAATACAATTGAATGAATGAATTAATGTGAAAACCTCCTTCTTTTGTCTGTTTTGAACTACCACCTTTAAACCTCAACGGACGAAAGTAAAACGTAATCACGGAGGTAAAAGTCTTTTAACTGCATAAAAGGAGAGTTCTATTACTGGGCAGATATCCCAGCACGCACCTTCTTTGCAGTCATGCTTGTTCTCGTGTAACACAAACCCATTGCGGCACTGGCACACATAGCTTCCCACAGTGTTTATGCATTCATGTTGGCATCCACCGTTATCCTTGGAACACTCGTCCCTGTCTAAGAAAGAAGGGTATACGACAGTGTTTTGTAAATGGCATCTTCTTTCGTGACATGCAACAGGGACACAAAAGCATTTCATTTAGTGGGTTAAGTCCAGAAGAGGGCAAACTAAGGCATAGGCCTCGCTGTTCTCAAAAGAACAATTCCATTGTCTCTTAGTTGTGCCCATTCATTGTTCAGCCTGCAACCTTGCTCCATAATTATTCCCCTAGCTCAAACATACTGCTTTGGCAACTGATAGTTGCACCTTAGGTGGGGGAAATAATTTCCAAATTATAATCACTTGGTTAACAAATGCAACAAATTTCAAACAGTAAACCATTCAATGTTTTTCTAGGGGAAAAAAACAAACCCCAAACATCATTTGAGCACTTTCAGTGGGAGAAATACTTAATCTAGTCACAGAAACAGTCAAATGCTCTCATTCATATCCCATATCCACTTCCAAACCAGAGCAGCTACAAATATTCAGGCTAAACAAGGATCCAAGCTTTGCAAGTGTTCTTAAAAAAAAATCACTTAGAATAGCCACTACTGTCATTGATTTTTTTTTTCTCAACAGTTTTGCAATGTGCTTAGCATTTAATGAATCTGGACATTTTAATACACTCCCAGGCAGGAACAGGCATTGTTAAACTGCACAAAGAAATCAATTAAATGTGTTTCAGACAAATCTACTACGGAGTTGGTGGTCCCATTTATTAACAAGTAACCCCTGAAAAGAGCTTTTAGCATGTTAGAAGTTACATAAATGCTGAGGTGGGAAATATGAGCTGCATTGAGCAACCACCAAATTCACTGCAGGGAAGAAAGCCAAACTAGATTAGCAGACAGTCATTCCAAGAGGCAAGAGGTATCAGCTGCACCATTATCTGTCATTCAGCTATCATTTCAGGCAGGGCGGGTCCATTACATCAAAACTGGCAGACAGTTCCTCACATACGTATACAGTTCCACGTCCCTCTGTCACTACCACGTGCAGAAAATGGATCAATCAAAAAGACAAATTATAGTCATATCAGTGGTCAAACTGATGCAGAACTGAATGTCAATACCCTCTTTATGCCTTAGGCTCCACTGAGTTTGCAAACACATAAAAGAAAATGTTATTTCAAACTAACTCAGCATGCAGATTTGGCAGGGAAGAGAAAGCCAGGCCTTCCCAAGTATGAACAATCAATTAGAGCATCTTGTACTCTCCCTTCTGGCACTTCCATTTCCAATAGGCACTGCCAGACTGAAACTGCTACAGGTGCAAATATATAATAATTATGGTATTTGTGAAGTGCATACTATGTGCCAGACACTTCTCAAAGAATTGTAAATTCAGGTCCTGCTGAAGCTTGTTTACCGTTGGACAGTGAAGTGGAACAGAGGTGACTATAGCAAGGGGAGTTGCTGCCTGATAAATAGAGCTGGCCAATTCAGGATCACCTCCATTCTACAAAGATGAGACCTCGACTTCAAGAAGTAGTGTGGCTTAGTGGAAAGAGCACAGGCTTGGGAGTTAGAGGATATGGGTTCTAATCATGGCTCCACCACATATCTGCTGTGTGACCTTGGGAAAGCCACTTAACTTCTCTGTGCTCAGTTACCTCCTATGTAAAATGGGAGCACCACGTGGGCTATCCTGATTACCTTGTATCTACCCCATCGCTTAGAACAGTGCTTGGTACATAGTAAGCATTTAACAAATACCATTATTATTATTATTATTATTGTTTAATGAACTTATGCTGTCTCCTTCTTTTTATAATAATAATGATGATATTTGTTAAGTGCTTACTATGTGCGACACACTGTCCTAAGTGCTGGGGAAATAAAATGTAAGCAGATTGGACATAGCCCTCATCAATTATTCAGACATATGCAGAGTACTGTCCTGAGCACTTAGGAGAGTACAGTACAACAGTAAACAGACACACTGGGTTCACAGTCTAGGTAGGAGTCAAGGCGTGAACGAAGGCATGACCCGAGGGAAGAAGGTTTGGAGTCTAGATGCTAGGTTTCGTTGGCAGACTTATAAGACATCAGAAATGAGTCCTAGTCATAAATAAATGACAGGATTTTGCACAGTGGGAGGGTTATCTCCTCACACCAGGATTTTTTGATCAGCAGATACAATTACGACAAAATCAACGCTCAAGATGCCCATAAGCTATTATTGAATGATACACACAGAAGATGTGAAACTGACTTAGAGAAAGAGGGGTGGAAGGAGTCGACAGGTAGGGGGTGCATATGGAGGGGGATTGGAAAACAACAAGGAGAGACTCCGAAGACAAGGTAAGCAATTGTTTGCCTGCTCTGAAATCCTCACATTGGTAATTTCAAAGTTGGGTGTGGAGAACCTTATTTTCCTGGGTCTGTCACTAATGACTTGCAGCTGTGGCTAATCTGCACTCAAGTGTTATATCCACAGTTTCTTAAACATATTTGTTAAGAGCTTATTATGTCCCAGGCACTGTACTAAGTGCTGGGTAAATACAAGCTGATCAAGTTGGGTACACTACATGTCCCACAAGGAGTTCACACATAATCTTAATCTCCATTTTACAGATGAGGTAATTAAGGCACAGGGAAGTTAAGTGACTTGCCCAAGGTTACAAAACAGACCAATGGCAGAACTAGAATTCAATCCCAGGTCCTGCAATGCCCCAACCTGTGCTCTGTCCATTAGGTGCTGCTTCTCTTTTTTGTATTAACTCTGCAGATCAATCATAAATACTTGTCTAACAAGCTCTTCCCTAAATTCAAATGACATAAATTATATTTTGATTTGAAGAACATTAAATAATGAAAAAGCACGCTAGTTACACTTGAATTTCCCCTTTCTTCACATCTCAAATCCTTTTATGCCTGGTTTGTTTGGCAGCTTGTTGGACTTGTGAATAGGGGCTTTAAGGTTCAAATATGAATATTGCTAAGTACTACAGAGCATATGCCTCAGTAATCGTTTCTATGGTGCAAACATAGAAATCAGCATTGAACTCCTCGCAAGCTAAGTAAAATACATTCTGCTGAAAAGTCTCTAATACACTGGAAAAAATATCTACTTTCAAAGCTGAACCAAGATTTCATATTCTTCTCAAAACTAGGTAGCTGCATAATCTCTTTTAGGCAAAGTCTTAAAAGACAAAACACACTAAAGGGATCTTCTGACTAAAGTTGAAATTGTCAAGCATATGCGTTAGAGAAAAAGTTAGTCACAAAGAATTGATAGTTAATGATCTGATTCAAGATACCTTCAAACAGTAAAAGTTTTGTCATCTCTTTCGGCTTCAGCTGTTTACCTTAAACAGTAAAGGTGACTGAAAGTAGAAGTCAAGTAGTTTAGAATTAAATTATCTTAAAAAACCATGCGATTGAGTTGATATAAAAGTCTAAAAAAACTCAAGGTATGTAGGAGGAAATACTAGTATGGCAGGAGAGAAAAGATCTGATGTCTGCTGCAAAGGTGATGTGGAAAGAAGCAAATGTTACTATTAAATTCAGAAAACCCTAATTTTCCAGGGTGATATGGGGGTGAGGGACTCTATGGATAACTGGAATTCTCCGATAATCGACAACCAGCATCTGAGCCTATAGCTCATTATCCTACCAACCAAACCTTTCACCAGAGCTGCTAAGAAACATCAGAATAGCTATTACAGGCTGTCACCTACTCCCTTCTTCTCACCACCTACTGATGGAGGTACAAATGAGTAATGAAATTTTGAGAAGCAGGAAAAAGGACGAAAAAGCCAAGTCCTGAGTAACCAACCCTCTGAATAACTGTAATTGACTGTAAAAATTACAGATAACTTTGAGTCTCTCAAAATTTCTACCACTCCTATTTCAACAACTTGAAAAGAAGAAAAAAAAACTGTGCATTAGTTATAGAACAAATGTTTTGCTTAATAGACACAAACCATTTGTTGCTCTGAACTGGAAATCAGCCTCCCAGTTTTGAATGGACACTTTGCTTTTATATTCCCCAAAGTTTTTAGGGGAAAAAAGGGCTTTTACCAATCTGAGGTAATCGGTAATCATACCTACAAAACCCCCAGCCGCCACCTGTCTGTGAATAACACCAATTCTGCCTGCCAAGTTCTTGCAATATTCAAAAATAAAAATTTTCTCTTTGCAGGCAGCCTTCTTGTCTGTGGAAAAAAATACATCAGGGCAGCACCAGAGGTGAGTGTGAATTCCAACACTAACCTGCTCAAGAGTAGAGAAACTTTCAAGTTTTACAATTTACAAGTCACCCCGCCATAAACAGTAACTGCCCACCCCCATCCAAAAAGTCCTAGAAACTCCTTTAACACACTCACTTCTTTATGCCATTGAGAAGGGTCAATATTCCCTTTAAATGATCCTTCAATGATTATAATTTCTTTAAAAATCCAAACCTAGTAACAAAGTTGACAACTAATTAATATTGGTTTAAGTTCATGTTGCTATTGGTGATTAATCAGACCTCCATTTAATGAGGCCATTCGAGGAAAATGATTTGAGATCTGCCCATGAAAATTTTGATATGGTCCTTACAACATCTTTGTCTCTTTGAAAGGCAGGGGCTTAGGAAAATGACCCTCTTCCTCTCACCTCCTCCCCCACTTTACAAAGGTGTCTTAAAATATTTCTAAATAAATTAGAGCATTAATTAATGGTCTTTTTAGTGTATTTCTCAAATGTTTACTTGTTCCAGGCACTGTACTAAGCGGAGTGGTACATACAACCTAGTCAGATTGGACATAGTCCATGTTCCATATGGGGTTCATAGTCTTAAAGCCCATTTTATAGATGAGGTAACTGAGGTACGGGGAAGTTAAGTGACTTGCCCATGGTCAAACAGCAGACAAATGGCAGAGCTGTAATTAGAACAAAGGTCTTTCTGACGCCCAGGCCCCTGCTCTATCCACTAGGTAACACTGCTTTCTTTAGCACAAAATTAAATGCAAAAGACTTATTACTTTTATCCCTGAAGTTAACTGGGCTACTCTGACTATTTTTAGGTCCTTCTGAATTGAAAACCATCCTCTAGAAAATGTAGGATTAGGTTCATTCTTGGTTCACAAGACTGTTCATGAGGGAACTCTCTGGTGAAGGAGGAATTATTACTATGTGAGGATCATTCATCTTGCACATTGTGATAAATGTCAAAATACTTCCATCTTATAAAGTGCTACTTTCCTCACAAACTTCCATCTTCCTTTGGATATGAAGAGATGCTTTATCTTTGGCCTCCTTCCAAAGACATCTGCTTTTCATAAGTTTCAATTCATCTATTTCCTCATTTTAAATTAACTGAAATTATATATAACAACCTCTTTTTCTTTTTTCACTGATTCATGTTTTTATGAATTGAAACCTCTAAGTTTAAGGACAGCTTTATAAGGAAAGCAAATACTTTACCCTTTTGCACTTCCAACTGATTACGGACGGGCACAGTTGGTCACAAAAATAATGACTTTTTTTGTTACACTGCTGTCAGTAATATTGTGCAGCTGCTGACATACAGTGACACACTGTGGAATTATCGATGCTGTAAACCTGATTTAATTTCTCTTTGCATTTCTGGAAAAACTCCCACTAAACAAACTTACCAACTACTCAACCAGAACTATTCTCATTTTTGAATCTACACCAAATGTCATTGCCAAAAGCATTTTCATGCTTCGTTTAAAAATCAAATGAAAACTCTAAGCCAGTGATGAACATCTAAGGTTGTGCCAAAAAGGTAATCTAATAATAAAAGTGAAAGAGAACATTTGTAGCTGTTTCCGTGAAGACAGCAACATACGATCCAACTAAGGGATAATTTGGTGATGCTGTCTGGTATTAGTATTTCCTGCCTATCTATATTATCTTCCTCCAACTATCCATCTCCACATGTCATGGAATCTTACATTTTAATATCACTAAGTTAATTTATGGTTACTATTAATCAAAGAAACCTGCAAATATCAGAAAAGGGAGATTGTTTCCTGAAAAAGTACCCAACTTAATAGTTCACAGGCAAAAATATCTCCTTATCTGCACTTAAGTGCTATATCCATATTTTATTAAATGGTATTTTGTTCTTATGTTCTTTTTCATATGCTTTTCATATGTTCTTTTTCAAGAAAATTAATACCAATGAACAGGGTTTGTTTTTTTTTTAAAAAAAGGATTAGACCTATTTTTTAAATATAGAGGCAGATCACATCGTTTAGATTATTTTTTAGAAGATTCAAGGCCAAGTAAATGTTTATTTTTTTAGTGGAAAAGAAAACTAAAATAATGCCATGGAGCCTATTCTCCGCAAAGCTGAATAACTTTGATTTTATGTAATGTATCCACACTTTGTTTTAAAGTGGGCTAAACATGATATAAATGTAAATGTAAAAACATATGCTTAAATATGCATAGCACAGATAGCTATAAAATAATGACACTTTAAAAAAATAAGATTAAAGTTGTCAGGATATCCTGAAATTAGCTGCATCATAATGCCTACTAGTTGAAAGTAATTTTAAAAATAGGGACAAAATATTAAAACATCTACTTATGTCTTAGCCACATATCCATATAATTCTTGACATGGGCAAGTTGGAAAACTCAGGATTGGAGTCTCCTTAGAGTTATCTCAAGAAGTTTGCCAGTATATGGCAATGTAAAGGATCACAAACTATAATAACAAATGACATATGTTCATTAAATAATGAAATGAATGAAAAAACATTTAATACTAAGAGGGATTAAAACAATAGTGTAATAAATCTAGCAGGGACAAGTACAGGAGAGAGCAGAGAAGGAAAAAAATATCAAATTTACATTTTAATATAAGCTCAATATTGATCAGGGTATGGATCTTAACAGAATATATTTGAAGAACAAGATCTTTAACTCCAAGATTAGAACATGTCATATCTCGTGGAAGTGATCTATAAAGACTAGGTAATGAATGAAAAATTTAAACAGCCACAATTAGGAAAAGCAGTGGGGTTTAATGATAGAGTAAGGGAATGGAAGTCGGAAGACTGGGTTCTAATTCTGGCTCAGCCTCTCTGCTCTCGGATCCTGGGAAAATCACTTAGCTTCTTTGTGCCTGAGTTTCCTCATCTGTAAATTGGGGATAAAATATCTTTTCTCTCTTCTACTTAGACTTTGAACCTCTTGTGGGTAGAAACTGTGTTGAATCTACTTTTATTGAAAATAGACCAGCATTTAGGATGTAGTTAGGGCATAAATGCCATTATTGTAATTATTAATTAACATGGGTTATTTATAATTATATTAATAAGAATAAAAATCCGGGGTATCCTCCTTTGTGCATATGATAATTTTGTAGTTAGTAGAATTGAATATACATTTTAAATTGAAAGTATTGAGAGAACGTTTTCCCTTCATAGCCAGATTTTGAAAGATGAATACCTAAGAATACCTTCTAGACTGTGAGCCCATTTTTGGGTAGGGATTGTCTCTATCTGTTGCCGTAGTGTACTTTCCAAGCACTTGGTACAGTGCTCTGCACATAGTAAGTGCTCAACAAATACGATCAAATGAATGAAAAAAAAATAGATATTATACCACATCTATGTACATAGGCCAATTTCATTTACAAAAGACTTCTAATATGGAGAATACAGTTTTAATTTATCAGCCTAGACAGTCAATTTTAGGAACCTAGAGCCAAAACCTGGACACTTAAAACCAGAGGCTAAAATAAAATTACACATCAGTACTATCCCAGAAATTTTCCGGTGACACTAGGAGAAAAATATTTATACCTGAAAAGAAATGTGCCTTGAAGCCTTTTTTCGAGACAGTATTGTCAGATTTGAATTCAATTCTCATATTGTTGGACTGGGAGGTTATTACTCCAGGCATTTCAGTCCCACAAAATTTACCATGCAGTTTGGAGTCAGAAGAAAGGCCACTGCGAACTTCCACGTAATCATATTTGCAAACCTGCAATGAAGGGAGAGGGAAAGTCATCTCAGTTTCTTAATCATGTCAGTGACTCTCAGAACAGGTGTTTGATCTCTGCACTCTCCGGAGAATTTTTTCCTCTTATCTTATTGGTGATACCAATTTCCCTACCCAGGATCTCAGGTGCCTCAAAGTATGGGGACTTTGAAAGTTCCTTCATTAGGCCCTGGTCACTGATGCTCAGTATGGTCTGGTTAGTAATTATTTTGAAAGATAGATGCCCATGGTGATGCTGCTATGTGCGGGAGAAATTTACTTCCTGAGTTAAACCAGTGCAGCATATAGTGTTGAGTACTTTGGATCAGGCTGAAAACTAAAGTTCTGACCACTTTTCATCACAAACTCTGGGGACCCTTCTTCAAAGGAAGGCATCTTACTTCTAATTAGGACAAACTGGGTGTTGCATTCTACTCCAATACGCCTCGGTTCAGAGGTTGAATCATGAGTGTGTGTGTGTGTGTGTGTGTGTGTGTGTGTGTGTGTGTGTGTGTGTGTATTTAAAATGTTATTCTATTGGAGGGATTCTGGGAAGGGTTCAAAAACATTTATGTTCTCTGCGTAATTAATTTATTATGATGGTATTTATTAAGTACTGACTGTGCTCTACCTACTGGGATAGATACAAGTTTACAGAATCGGACCCATTCCTTGTTTCCACTGGGTTCGAGATTAAGCTTTTCCCTAATTTTACAGATGAGGAAACGGAAGCCCAGAGAGGTAAAGCGACTTGCCTGAGGTCACCCAGCAGGCCAAGGGTAGGGACAGAACTCAAACCCAGCTCTCCCGCCTCCAAGTCCCGTGCTGTTTCCACAAGGCCTTCCAATCAGATATATCCACCTCATTTCAAATTCTGGGGACCTTGCAATTCTGCCATTCTTTCTTAATTAAAATCCAGTAACCTAACTTCTCTAGGAGCTCATTATCTTGTTGCTAGATTATCATTCTCCCTTATCTCTTCTTCTGCGTAATACATTTTCCACCTCAATGTTGATATTACAATGTTGGCAGGAGAAAAAGAAGGGGGCTAAATTTAAACCAAGTAAATTTGGTTGCAGTATTCTTTTTCAACCTTTGATAAGTTTAGTGGTGGAGACAGTTGAAAGAAATGGCTAAAATCAGTCGTTTGAATTATCCATGGATTTCAGTGAATGATCACAGATAATTTCTAGATTTTTGGGCAGGGACTGAGGCTGGGTGTAAAAGAAGGAACAATGTTGCTTTAAGAGTTCAAAACTGAGATGAATGATCTTAAAATTAATCCTTTGATCTGCCTCAAACAGCTTCTGAAAAATAAACATCTGAAAACCCCTTTCAGAGTTTCATTTTTTTCTGGGCATTAATTCTGATCTCTTCACATGGTTAGTAATGCTTACTCTTTACATTTCAAACAAGGAACTGAATTTCAATTCAGGAGAGCCTATGCATTTCAACCAAAACAAAGGATGTGAGTGTAACAAGTAAGACACTATTTCTCTCTGATTGTAGGGGCTAAGGATATGGAAAGGCTTCTCTTGCATTTGTATTGTGTCATATTCTGATGTCTCTAACACACACTTTGTTAAAGTTGCTATGAAGCACATTTTGAAATTTACACATTGAATGATTGAAGATATGCCAATGTGTAATTAAGAAAGCTTTTACTAACCCCTAGATAACATTTGAACGTAGGTTTGGGCCAGTCTACACTACCAACTGTTGTGATGTTAATGAGGTGATAAATAACAAAAATGTTATTAGGGAAAAAGTAATTGTTACTATTTGCTCCATAATTACTAAAAAAATTAAAATAATGGCATTATTCAACAGATACTTGCTGTCACAATCCCAGTGACTTCCAAGTTAAAGTAGAAAAGAGGCATCCAGGAGAAGGAACTACTGTCACCTTTCTTTTGAATCTGGAGGGTGTACACATACTTTTTTAAAACTTGCAACAAAAAAATAAGGAAGAATTAGCCTCAGACTGAAGTTCTCTGTGCCAGGTTTTTGCCAAGACCAGAACATCATGACCAAATTAGGAAAATAGACCTAGATTATAATCTTCCAAATGGAAACATCATCATTTAAAGCCTAAGAATTTGTAGGAAAAGAGGTTTAAAAAGCCCGTCTGCCCGCTTTGAAAGAACTACCCCTGAGATTATTCTTTCAGTCCATTATTTCTTGTTCATAGCAAACCAACCTGCATGTTTTATAGGCATAACAAACTTTTAAACAAAATATCTTGGCCCCTAATAAAGTTCCAGCTCCATTTTATATGGGCATAGTAGGTATCATGAAATAAGGCTATTTCAAATCCTATTTATATCTGAAGAAGTAAAAGAGTCAGCCTTTATGTGGTCATTTCTTTACCAACATGTTCTCATAGCTTAGGATATTTTTTGGAGGGGAAAGTTGGATCACCTGAACTATATTTATGCCTCTCATGAATGAAGTATTGTTAACTTCACTACCGCATATCACATTCATATACTATTCAATATTTCAGTGATACTTACAGATGTAGCAAAATTCCGGCTTAAGATTTAAAAAAATGCACCCCTATCCCTCTTATCGATAGCTATCGACTAAAGTGGTATTTTACAGAGTGTCTTTTTTAATGTAGTTTGTGTGAGAGAAAATGTCATATAACATTTACTGTCTTGGGTTGTAACTATGATCCTATATATCTTTTACTGTGGGTCAAGTGTAGAAGTGGTCAGTTAGGGTAAGAGTGAAGTACTATGTCTTTCCTGAAAAGGCTCAGTCAGAAATCCAAGACGAAAGCCTTTACCCTTAAAAGCCCTGCAGTTATTAAGATGAATAATTTCAGTTGGTCAATGCTGACACAAGGCAAAACTTTGTGAGCTTTCTTTAGGGGAAAAAGACCGCTTTTGGGGAGAAAAGTGTGAATTGCTGAAATTCAAAAACATCACCATCTCTTCCACAAAGTACTCTTTCAAATCTGAATTGCTAACTTTAATTAATAGGTATTCCTTTTTCAGTGATTTTTTTTTAAGTTTCCTCTAATAAAAAGAGTCACTGGGATGACATTTTTAAGACTCGATCAAATTGTTTTCTTTAATTTGCTTTGAAAAAAATAAGGGAAGTGAACCATATATTCACATCTTTCTGAGGGGAAAAAAAAAGGAAAAGGATATGAAGAACAGCACGACCACCATTGCCCCTAGGTGATTTTCAACCTCCTGGAAACAGTCTAAGATCTCAACCGAGTTAACGAGAAACAGAAACCGTAGCAGAAACAGTCAGTAAAAAAGAGGTTTCCAGCTCTCCATGCTGTAATGAGACAGTTGCTACTTTCCCAGCATTCCTACGGAGGTTCCCCTACGTAGTGGGAATTCACATTTAGTGGTTACTTACTTCATTGCCTTCTAAGTCAAAAAACTCAAACTTCATTGAAATTCTGTACTGCGTGGGGGCCACCACTTGCCACACACAGTTTTTATTGGGTGGGTATTCTTTGGGCCAACCTGGGGTAGTTATGGTTCCATTTAGCTTGCTCAGAAGTCCTCCACATGCAGCTGAAATGAATAAAAAGGAAGCATTTACCTATTACCCAGAATCCCTAAAAGCCATACTTAAGGAACTGATTACAGTGCAAGTGGATTGCTTAGGGCCATTTGCGCTCTCTCATCTCTCTGTAACATGGAATGTAGTGAGAGAGTAGTCAGGCAGAGGAGCAGAACACTGTGAAGAGTCCTCACAAAGGTTTGTATTTGTGCACACAACCCTCTTATGGTCACGGCCACCACAATGCAAGTGACAAGATTGCGCTGGTGGCAGCTGACTTTGGTAACTTCTGCAGTCTTTGCCACCACATCGACTGGCTGTTTTTCAAGACTCCTGCTGGGTCTGTCCTCCTCACAGAAAGACCTAGGTGGAGTAAGAAGCTTTCACCACTGATCTGTATACTGCAAGAACCCTTTGGGCAGAGATTACACCTACAAACTCAGCTACATTGTATTTTCATAAGCATTTAGTACAGTGCTCGGCACACAGTAAGCACTCAGTACATACCATTGTCTGAAGGGGCAGAACCAAGATTAGAACTAAAATCCGCCCTTTCCTCTCCATTAAAACTGCTACCACATTAATGCAACTGCTCATCTTTTCCTACTTTGAATACTGTATCAGCCTCCCTGCTGACCTCCCTGCCTCCTGTTTATCCCCACTCCAGCCCATATTTCACTCTGCTGCGCAGATCATTTTTCTACAAAACATTCAGGCCATATCACCCCACTCCTCAAGAAACTCCAGCGGTTACCCATTCACCTCTGCATCAAACAGAAACTCCTCACCATTGGCTTTAAAGCACTCAATCACCTTGCCTCCTCCTACGTCACCTTGCTACTCTCCTAATACAACACAGCCCGTTCACTTGACTCTAATACTATCGTTCAAACTGTACCTCAATCTCATCTATCTCATCACTGACCTCTTTCCCACATACGTCTTGAGCCTGAAATGTCCTCTCTCCTCATCTCCGATAGATAAACTCTCCACCTACTTCAAAGCCCCATTGAAGGCACATCTACTTTAAGGACTTCTTTAACTAAGCCCTCCTTTCCTCTTCTCCCATTCCCTTCTGCACTGCCCTGACTTGCTCCCTTTATTTATCCCCCTCTCCCAGCTCCATAGCACTTATGTACATATCTGTAATGTATTTATTTACTTATATGAATGCCTGTCTCCCCCTCTAGACTGTAAACTCATTGTGGGCAGGGAATGTATCTGTTTCTCGTTATATTGAACTCTCCCAAGTGTTTAGTACAGTGCTTTTCACACAGTAAGAGCATACTAAATATGAATAAATGAATTAACTTTAAATACGGTTTTCTTTTATCTCTCTGATCCCACTAGCTAAGGGTGTTTGAAATTCTCTCCTTTTCATCCCTCTCACTGATGCTCTCATCTTTTCCTCAGACATTATATTTCATGTTCCTATATTTGTATATGTTAGATATCCCCAGTTTTCTCCTTTCTCTCCTTTCTTTTTCCTCTTTAATCTACCACCACAGATTAGTATGTTTACTATTATTATCATAGTATTTATTAAGTGCTTCCTATAGGTCAAAGTAGTTTATTTAGCCCTGGACTAGATACATATGATCAGATTAGTGACAGTTTCTATTCCATATGTGGCTCACATTCTAAGGGTTAGGGGGAGCTGACATCTTACCACCTTTATGAGAAAACTGAAGCTCAGAAGGGTTAAGTGACTTGCTCAAGGTCACATAAGTCATGACAGAACCACAATTAGAATCCAGGTATCCTAACTCTCAGGGCCATACTATTTCCACTCTCCATTCCAATCGACTAAATATTATTGTCTCATCTTTAAAAAAAAAACCTCCTTCCTCAACTTATATTTTTTTAATTAGGGTATTTGCCGTCCTGAGTTCCTTTCCTTGAGGTTGACTACTAAATGGCTATCTTTACAGCCACACCTATCAGACTCAATATTGTCTTATAGAACCTTACTCCTTACTAACCTCTGGTGGAAAGGAATCTGTTACTGTCAGTACTCTCTTACTGAAGGTATGGAAACGTGAAGTATTTCAGGTGATGAAATACTAGAGGCCGGGGCACATTGTGGTGAATAAACTGATCTTCAAGTCTGTAGCTCAAAGCCTACCGTCACAGCTCTTTTTATCAGGACCAAGTTCATAGCCGGGATCACAAGCACAATGGTAACTGCCAAGAGTGTTCACACATCTCTGCTCACATCCTCCATTATCAAGTTTAGCACATTCATCTTCCTCTAAGAAGAAAAGAACAATACAGCAATTAATTGATATATTTTGCCTCATTTCTCAATGAATGCAGTCTTTGCCTCAGCAAGCTGGGGATACTCCATGTTTTCTGGACTAAAAGCATGTCATATTATCAGAGTTGAGCACTTTTTAAATGACTCAGAGATGTAATTGAGAAAATAAAACCTACTCCTTCTTTCCCCAACAGTGACGATTGACAGCTACTTCTCTAATTTATAAACCCTTGGAAGATGCCATCCGGTAATTCAGGCAATAGGACTAAAAGAATGATTAGAAATCCCAGCAGGGTCACTTGTAAGCACTTATCTCCAACCACACTAACCTGTACCTTATCCTGGATTCATATTCACAAAAGGATTAATAAAACTCTCAAAACCAGGTTTTCAACCTTCTTGTATTAAAAGAAACACAAAGCATCAATACCAAATACAAAACGTTACTGAATTCACTATTGCTCTCTATTTGTGGAAGGGTGTTTACTCTATTTTTACTGAAATCTATACAGTATTACTAAAGACACAGATTAAAATATAAGGTACATTTTCTAAAACTTAATATGACCCATTTTTGAATTAGGGTGTAGAGTGCTGACAATGGACTGTGGGTTCCAGAAAACAGAAGTAGCACTTATTTATTCCATTCTCTTTCTTGGTGAAATGTCTACATACATTCAGGAACCCTGAGAGGAGTCAGGAGTTAAATAAATAAATGTAATCACTTAACTTTTGAGAAAATTGCATGGATTTGTTAGGGAACAAAGTTGTGAATTCTAACTGGTAAAAGCGATCATTTCTGATGATCCTTTCTCATCAGGAGATCCCAAAATTTTTCATAAAAATAGCAAGAAATGTTTATGCAGTAGACAAGGTTTCAGACATTTTATCCCCCACAGATTGCGTAGAACAAACTGGTTATTGAGCCTAATACCTAAAACCTTGTATCCTAACCCTAGTCAAAACTACCTTGACTCTTTCATCAATTAACACACAATGCAACTGGGTTTGGATCAAATTAATGACCAACAGGTTCATAGTAGGTTATTGAAGGCACTTAAAAAGATACTTCAGCCATGTGGGTGAATGTACAGGAGAGCAAGCACCATTTCTGCCACTGTCAGAGACAGACTACCGATTCAGATGGAGTTTGATATCATTCTGACCCAACAGCATTTAGCCAGTTCTTAATTTTTGCCTTAAAATTAGGTCATTTTGAAGAAGGGAGACGAGGGGATGGAAAAGCTGGTAAGGCAGTGGACGCTGAATTTACTGATGTCAATTTTTGACTCTATCTCCTAACAGATTCTCTCCCAACCTGTGGTTCAAGCCATTTATCAACTATCTATAAGGTGATGGCCAATTTCATTTCCAATTTGGTTTTGTATGTCCCTCTCCTACTGACAAATTAACATTAAAAAAACCCCTCTGACCTACAAAAGACTTTAACATGTACCTTTAAAAAAGTTGGCAGCAAAGCCAGCCTTGTTAACTGTTCCATCAGAAACAAACTTCATCCACAAAGTATTAGAGGTAGATCGGATATCTTCTGGTTTATCATAACCACAAAAATGACCAATTAAAGGGCTATTTTCACTGGTTCCATCTCGAACTTCTAGGTAGTCATAGGCACAATTGTCATGTCTCTCAATCTGAAGATGTAAAAATAATGGATGCATTCTTATCCAGCACATTGTACATTTTAGGAAACTCAATTTCTATTAAGTATAAAATAATTATCAATTTTCACATTGATATTGTAATTTGTATTTGAGACAATCCTGCTGTAGATAAAAATTTCAGTGCACAAGCAATCAAGTCCTATCTACAAACATGCGAAAGCTGACCTATCTACTATGTCAAAGGGGTGGAATTAAAGCATGCATTTTGAAGGAAATTTCCTTCTCTTTAAAAATTAATTATGCAGATCTCTAATGATCTGACTCAACTATAATAGAAACTGTAGATAAAAATCAAATACTTTTTTTAAAGAAGTGACTTTTAAAAGAAATGATTAAAATTAAGAAAAAGTTTGGGAAAAATAATTAAAATGGTCACACATTATTGCCAATTTGTACTTCCCAAGCGCTTAGTACAGTGCTCTGCACATAGTAAGCGCTCAATAAATACGATTGATTGATTGATTGACATTATATTTTAGCCCGACTCTACACTAAGTTGTTGTAAAATACACATTATTTTCCAAATTATTATAACATGAATTTCTATTTCATAAATTAGCTGTATTTCCTCCATCCGTGACATTCTTCTTGTCCAGGGAATTTAGGAACAATATTAACCAAACCAACATAATTTTGTGAAACCCACCCTTCTCCAAAAGGTAGATCTGAACATATCAATCAATTGTATGTGCAGAGCACCATACTCTGCACTTTGGAGAGTACAATACAACAGCATATGGAAGGAAGCCTTTCCTGTCTTAATAATTTGCCTTCAATTGACAGGGAGATAGAAATGTCTTCTGTTCTTTAATGACCATTGCTCAAAGTGACAACTTAAAGTTGGACTCACATTTATTAAACCTTTTCCCAAGTCAGAAGGAATTCACCTGACTTCTTTTACATGAATAAAATGCATATCTTGGATCTGATTTTTAGGCAATGAAATGGAAAATTAAGGTGGGTGGTCTCCTTCCTGCCCTTCCCAAATGTCCAACATTTGAAAAAGGAGAATATGCAATGAAGGTTCAAGGCCATATTAATTCTACAGCCATAGAAAAGCATTCCTCCTATAGCTACACTATAGGGCATGCTGGCCTCAGAAATTAAAGTCATTAGCACTCATGTAATGGAAAGATGCTTATGAACAGTCAGTTCTAAACCATACATCAAAATCATCCCACAAAATGTAGACTCATTAAAACAAAAAAAATCACAAAAAGATAAGCTTTCAAACAATCCAATTAATTGTATAATTTTCTCGAACTGTGGAGCATAACATAGAGAAGCAGCGTGGCTCAGTGGAAAGAGCCCGGGCTTTGGAGTCAGAGGTCATGGGTTCAAATCCCGGCTCCGCCAATTGTCAGCTGTGTGACTTTGGGCAAGTTACTTAACTTCTCTGGGCCTCAGTTACCTCATCTGTAAAATGGGGATTAAGACTGTGAGCCCCCCGTGGGACAACCTGATCACTTTGTAACCTCCCCAGTGCTTAGAACAGTGCTTTGCACATAGTAAGCACTTAATAAATGCCATCATCATCATCATCATCATCATAACATTACAGCCTGAATCAGAATTATACAGTGAAACGATACACCTAAGGCAAGACATTCAGGCTTCTAAGTCAATTTGAGCCCTGAACAGTATTGGGTTTTATTCCGCTTTGTTATCTGCAGAAATATACTTACTACTGTTTTTAGAATCTAAATTTATTATTTGGAAATGATCAAGGTAAGATCCAGGTAAGAACATTGGAAAAATAGAGACCATATCAGCAGGTAAGAGAGGGATACTCATTAAGGGCCGCAGCACATATCTGCTAATTCTCTTGATTTGTCCTCTCCAAAAGTGCTTAGTACAGTGTTCTGCACCTAGTTAAAGCTCAATAAATATGACTGATTGACACTTACTTCCCCTCCCCTCCATAGCACTTAAATTCAAATCTTTATACCCTAATGCTTCCCCCTACTTCTCTCACATTTCAATGCCTGCAGTGATGTTTACTTACTCTACTGTAACTAACACTGAAAGTGCTCAATACATACGACTGAGGAACTGAATGAGTTGGACATAGAGGACTGAAGGGAATGGGAGAGAACAATAGAAATCAAAAGATATTGATATGGGAAATAGAAAGCAAAAAGGGAGAATCTGGGAAAGTAGGAAGGAAGATAAATTTCAGTAGCTGCTTACTTGATTAAGAAAAAATGAATGATTAGAAAGCAAAGAGAGAATAAAAGAAAAGCCCAGGATTAGAACCCTATTAAAATAGATTAAATTAAGTTAAATTAGAGAAGCAGCGTGGCTCAATGGAAAAGAACACGGCCTTTGGAGTCCGAGGTCATGGGTTCAAATCCCGGCTCCGCCAATTGGCAGCTGTGTGATTTTGGGTAAGCTTCTCTGGGCCTCAGTTACCTCATCTGTAAAATGGGGATTAAGACTGGGAGCCCACCACTGGACAACCTGATCACCTTGTAACCTCCCCAGTGCTTAGAACAGTGCTTTGCACATAGTAAGCGCTTAATAAATGCCATCATTATTATTATTATAAAATAGAATAAGACTCTGGGCTTGTAAAATGGATTTTCAAATCATTCCGTGTACCTCTTCATGCAGCATTCACAAACTTCAACTACTACATAAAATAAAATAAAATACAATAAAATAAAATCAAATCAAATAAATTAGTTAAAATTAGGACCCTTTTTTTCCTCTGATTAAAACAAGATTGCCAAAGTTCAGCTGAAGCATGACTGCTGTGTGGGCTGACTCCCTATAAATTAAAAAAATGTATAAATCAGAGTAACCAGAAAATATTTCTATTTTACAAATTCAGTTCAGCACAAACTCCAAGAAAGATAGGTGGAGTCAGATTCTCAGACTCGCCAATCATTTCTACGAGCAGCTCTACTGTTTTGTTCTATTGTGTGATCACCGTTAAATCTTCAAGTGAGTGGAAATAAAAAGGCCAAATCTAATTTGGGAAATTAAGAATATCTTGAGTTCCATGGAGGAAAGCATTTCAATGAACAGTAAATCTTTCATGATAGGTGGAGAGAGAAAGAAGTAGCCATATTTCACTGATTTGGGGAGAAAGCAATTTGAAAAGTAGATCATCATCTCAAAAATCTAAAGGCCAAGCTCCAGAAGCTAAAAAAAAAGTTTTGAGGTTGACGGTTGTCCGTAAGTATTTATCTCTGATTCAAATTTATTCAAGGATGATGACGAAGATGATGGGAGGTTGGTTATCAGCCTTCTGCATGACATTTAACACCGAATGGTTTGGCGTCACAATATTAACAGGTTAACAGAAACTCCAGTGCATGTTCCCTAAAACAGAAGGAATTACTCTGAGTGCAATATCTATTTATTTAATTATTATTAAGGTCTCTCTTTGCCTGGTTATTAGGAGGAGAGTACAAAAGTGGGAATTGGACCAGGGTCATAAGGACAAAGGAGAAGATGGTGGAATGGTCTGAATCAGGAAAGAATTACTTAAAATCAAGCAATTAATTGTATTTGAGTAGTCACTGTGTGCAGAATGCTGTTATTAAATGCTTAGGGGAGTATAAAAAGAGGAAGAAGACATAAACCCTGCCCTCAAGAAACTTATAGTCTAGTGGAGGAAACAGCTCAACACATGAAGTCTAACTCTCTTAAATAGTGGGAAGTCTAGGGAAACAGGAAGAAATATTTGCTCTATTTTTAAATGAGATATATACATGTCTAGACCTGTGTGTATATATCTAGACACTCTGAGAAGCAGTGTTCCACAGTGGAAAGAACACAGGCCTGGGAATCAGAGGACCTGGGTTCTAATCTCTGCTCTGCCACTTGTCTTCTTTGTGACCTTGGGCAAGTCACTTCACTTCTCAGTACCTCAGTTAACTCATCTGTAAATTGGGAATTAAGACTGGAGCCCTTTGTGAGACAGGGACTGTGTCCACCCCAATTAAATCAGCCTGGCTTAGTGGAAAGAGCACGGGGTTGGGAACCAGGAAACGTGGATTCTAATCCCAGTTTTGCCACATGTCTGTTGTGTGACCTTGAGCAAGACACTTAACTTCTCTGTGCCTCAGTTACCTCATCTGTAAAATGGGGATTAAGACTGTGAGCCCCATGAGGGAGAACCTAATTATCTTGTATCTACCCCAGCACTTAGAACAGTGCTTGGCACATAGTAAGCACTTAACAAATACCATAATTATTATTCATTATTATTATATGTGTGTATATATGTGTGTAGATATACACACACACATATGTATATATATATATATATATATATATATATATGTAGGTTTGTGCATTTGTGTGTATCCATATAAACTATTTGTCAGGGAAATAATATATTTTTTTGTTTATCCATATAATTCTACTCCTAAATAAACATCCACATTCTGTTTTCCTTAACTGTCACTATAAAATGTTGAAAAGTCTTCTTTTGGTTAGGCAATTCACTAAGTATTGCAGAATGGAAGTCTTTGAACACAGGTTAGGATGTTGTAGCTTCAGTAGTGATAGTACAAGCTATCAGATACCTTTCAAAATGATAGGTTGAACATTTCAAAATAAGATTGTTCAGAAATGTTGGAGAAGTTCTACAAACTCATAACAGTTTAAATTATTGTACGTACAGAGAAAAAGGATTTCCATTCAAACATAAGTAATCCCAGTGTTTATTTCACTTTGGGAGCTTTATTTACATTTCTTTGAAGTGACTTCTATAAACATTTCCTCTCACACAAGCTTTCTCTTTTGCTCCAGTAGGGTGCTGAAAGTTGTTGAAATAAGAGGTGACACTAAGTTATCAGAGATTTTAGAATGCAGTTGCTGACGTAATTAAGTTTATCATAGAACAATATCTCTACCAGATTTCTAAACCAATAGATACCAACGAATCTGCACATAAAACCCACACAGGCTTTCACATGCATAAACCCAGAAACTATGCACTGAATGGTCATATTCGTACATGCTTGCGCATGACAGTAGAGCTTGTAAATAATACAATCATAATGGATGCATAAGGAAGTTTGAAAGCCAGATTTTGAAAATTTACTTCTGAATTTTAAAATTTACAAGCAGCGGAACTCTTTTAATAAATTGTAATAGAGCTATCTTGCTGTTCAAAGACCAGATAACTGATGATAATGACAAATCAGCAGGAGAAGCCTAAAGCTGCTTTATGATAAAATAAACAGATGGTGGGACTATCCTATATATAAATTAACCCTACGTTTACTGAATATACATATTTCTAGTCATTTTTTAGTCAATGTCTGCTGTCCCTGACTACTGATGAAGAGAGGTTCTTAGGTTTACATTTGGGTTAAAGTTCAAAAATTCACCCATAAGAGATTACAGTCTAGAGGGGGAGAAAAACATTAAAATAAATTACAAATATGCACACAAGTGCTTTGGGCCTATGTGGGGTGACCATCAGATGCTTGAAGAGTACAGACAGTTTAGAAGCAGTGTGGCCTAATGGACAGAGCACAGGCCTGGTTTCCAATCCTAGCTCTGCTCTTGTCTGTTGGATGATCTTAGGCATGCCAGTTCACTTCTCTGAGACTTAGTTATTTCATTTGAAAAATGGTGTTTAATGCTTCATCCCTCCAACTTTGAGTGTGAGTCCCATGTGGGTCAGGGACTGTCCAGTCTGATTATTTTGTATCTAACCCAGCCCTTAGTATAGTGCCTAGTAGCTACATTGAAAGCACTTAACAAATACCATTAAAAAAAGTTCAAAGAGTGAATTTAGCAAAATCACGTAACTACTCTGTGTCAGCTGGGTGATACTTAAAGAAAAAACAAATTGATTTCTCCATCTCCCTGGAATTTGAGAGAAATAGAAATTCTTCTGGAAGAAAAACAAAATTAGAATCTCTCCTCACCTCACTTTATAATCTCATTTGGGGGTGACTCATTTTCCACCAACACTCTCTGTGGATGACCCCAAATGCACATTTTCAGCATTCACCTCTCACTATTCTCGGTTTCATACTCCTCAGGTCTCTGGACCAAATGCCACATAAAAGTCCCAATATGGGCAGGGATTGTGTCTCTCTCTATTGCTGTATTGCACTTTCCAAGTGCTTAGTACAGCACTCTGCACACAGTAAGTGCGGAGAAGCTGTGTGGCACAGTGGAAAGAGCCTGGGCTTTGGAGTCAGAGATCATGGGTTCAAATCCCAGCTCCACCAACTATCAGCTGTGTGACTTTGGGCAAGTCACTTCACTTCTCTGGGCCTCAGTTACCTCATCTGTAAAATGGGGATGAAGACTGTGAGCCCCCCGTGGGACAACCTGATCACCTTGTAACCTCCCCAGCACTTAGAACAGTGCTTTGCACATAGTAAGTGTTTAATAAGTGCCATCATCATTATTATTATTATTATAAATATGACTGAATGAATGAATGAAATCCTGTCAGTCTCATCCTCCTAAATCGTTACTTTCTCCTAACTTCCCTCTTGCTAACCTCACTCACTTTGCCCCACACCCTTAACCCAGTCATCCTGGATGCACATCAACTCCAAGAAACTCATCTTGAATGCAATTTCTGTAATTGTGGGTATATATTTCTTTTATTTGGTATGACCACCAGTTACCGTGGCCCCCATAGTTAGGTGACGTAGGAGGAAGCCAGGAGTTCCCCTCCCTAAATTGTAAGCAGAACAAGAGAAAAGATTTGGGGAGGATTAAGTGGAGCAGTCAGCTAGGGGAACCAAGAGAGACTCAGCCATCTTCAGGCAAGGAAAAACAAATTGTGGGTCTGAGAGAAGGATTCAGGGAGATCTAGTACCGTGGATACTAGATGGACACAGGGCACATGGGGAAGGGCGGGGAGATCAGAGAGGATCAGAGTTCAGGAGCTAGGATTTTGAAGAGAAGAACATGAGTCTCAGGAGGCCTACAAGAGAGTACAGAAGTTCTAGAAGGGGGAAGTAGTTAACCTAGAGAAAGGCAGTTTGAACTGGATCTGTTTGGGTTGTTACCTTATTAACAATATATTAAATATTGTAGAGATCTCAGATCTTTGTGTCTCCCTGTGTCTGGAAACACGTGAACTGGGGACCTGCAGGTGGGAATGCTTTGTATGCGGGTTTCCTTCAAGAGTGATAGGCTTGTTCCCGATGACCTTCGGGAGATGCTTGGTATTCAGTCATAAAGTGGCCAAAGCCAGAGAGGTGCAGGGGCTTGAAGAGCACTGAGAAACCTGCAGTAGAGAAACAAGAAATCTAGGGGACTTTAAGACTCAGTGAAGACTGACCAGTGTCTGAGTGATCCTAAAGTGATGCCAGGAGTGTTTTCATCTTCTAGACTGTGAGCCCACTGTTGGGTAGGGACCGTCTCTATATGTTGCCAACCTGTACTTCCCAAGCACTTAGTACAGTGCTCTGCACACAGTAAGCACTCAATAAATACGATTGAATGAATGAATGAATCTGCGATTTAGGGCTCTCAAATTTTGGTCTAATTATGTGATCATGTCTTCCTGTCTTGATGATTCCTCCATTAGAATGTAAACTTTAGAATAGGTCAGGGTCTGTTTCATTCTTCTGTTGTAACTCTTCCCTAAATCCAGGGCCTAGTTTTAGTGTGACACAAAAAGCATTTGCTAAATAAATGCTATTGCTAATTTAGGTGAAATTGTTCACTTTCTAGGGCTTAATTAGCAATAGCATTTACTTAGCACCTGCTTTTTGTGACACGTTAAAACTAGGCCGTGGATGTAGGGAAGAGTTACAACAGAAGAATGAAACAGAAAATGTCAAAATAAAAAAAATCCAGATAATTCCTATCCTCCAAAATAGTTTTCATCGGATTATGTGCATTATCTAGGTATTTCAAGTGGGCGAGTTTTGTTATAACCCGAAATATTTGCATAATGGATCTTAATTATCTAGACAACTATGATATATTTAGAGAGAGAGAGAGAGAGAGAGAGGGAGAGAGAGAGTGCAACCTCTCCCGAGGTGTTGGAGTATGATTTCATCATTTTAATCTAGACCGCAAACCTGTTGTGGGAAGGAAATCTATCTACCAACTCTGTTGTACTATACTCTCCCATGAACTTATCTTCAAATTCTCTCCTAGATTGTCTCCAATCTGGCTTCTTCCCCCTTCACTCCACAGAAAGACCTTTCTCTAAGGTAACAACCTTCTGATGACTCCTCTACTCCATCCTAATTTTCCTAGCAACCTCCTTGTCCTGGAAACTTTATCTAATCCTGGATTCACTGATACTGTCCTCTTGTGGTTCTGCTCCTAACTCTCTGACTGCTCCTTCTCAATCACATTGTCTGGCTCCCCCTCTGCTTCCTACCCTCTGAGAATAGGAGTCCCTCAAGGCTCAGTTCTAGGGCCCCTTCTATTCTCCCTCTACAACTATTCCTTTGGGGAACATATTTGCTCCCATGGCTTCAATTATCATTTCTATGTAGATGATTCCTAAATCTACATTTCCAGCCCAGATCTCTTTTCTTCCCTTAAGTCTCCTGTTTCCTCCTGCCTTCAAAATGCACTGTCTTGGATGTCTCTCTGACACCTCAAATTAAATATGTCAAAAACTGAACTCCTTATCTTCCCACCAAACCCTGTCCTCCCCATCTTTCCCATCACTGTAGACAACACCACTATCCTTGCTACCTCACAAGCCCATTACCATGACATTATCCTCCACTTATCTCTCTCATTCCACACACATATTCAATCTGTCACCAAATCCTATCAGGTCTACCTTCACAACATTACTAAAAGCCATCTTTTTCTCTCCATCCAAACTACTACCATGTTAATCAAGTAAGATCATTATGGGCAGGGAACATTTCTGCTAATTGTTCTATTGTACTCTCCCAAGCTCTTAATACAGTGCCCAGCAGCACATAATAAGGGCTCTGTGTATCACATTAATTTTTAAATTAGTGGGCTGGCACCTGGAGACAGCCAACCATTGGTAACTTGGGTGAGGGAAGTCGGGAATAACAAAGAGACCCCAGCTTTGCTTAACCCATCTTGGTCTCTCCTCCACTCCAAGCCCTTGAAGACACTCCTCATTTCTTGTCTCTTCTTTTGTTCCTTGTGGAAGAAGTTGGGTAGCAGCAGTAGTGATATTTAGTAAGTGCCTACTTGGTGTAAGGCACAGTAGTAATCTCTCGGGAAAGTATAATAAAAACTGACTAAACTCTCATTTCTCTTAACTAAACTCTCTTAAAAATTACAATTATTATCATTATCGTTATCATTGTGCCTCTGTTTGTTTTTCTTCTTTTTGTGGGAAAAAGTCAAATTACTTCTGGGGGAACCCACTGACAGTTGCTGTAAAGTTTAATTTTGCTTCTAACCTCTCACTTCTGTGTTGTCTATTGGAATATATGCTCTAAGCACTTGATATTCATCCCACCCTCAGTCCCACTGCAATCATGCACATATCCTTACACTCTGTCATATCCCCGTCTGTAATTGCTTTTAATATCAGTCTCTTCCTCTGCACTGTAAGCTCCTTATAGGAGGGATAGTGTTTACCAACTCTGTTGCATCGTACTCTCCCAAATCCTTAGTATAGTGCTGTGCACACAGTAAGCTCCCAGTAAACACCATTGATTCACTGAAAAGCATAAAATGCTCTCCTGACCATAAGCATCTTACACTCTCCAACATGTAATCATTTGTTTGATTATTTAGAAACACATAACCACATGCACAGAATTTCTGATAACTAACATTCTTACTAGAGAGCAAACATTCTTGGGGCAATAGTGAGTGAAAAATTTCTGGATGGCTTGATAAGCGCTAATACGTTTCCAAAAACCAGTGTATTCCCTTTTCACTTAAAGGACTGGAAAAACATCTTAATGCCTTCAGTGGAAATGAGGAGAAATAGAAAGATGGTGAGTCCTATGTGAGGCAGAGACTGTGTCTGACCTGATTACATTGTGTATACCTCAATGTTTAGTACAATGTTTGGCATGTAAGCACTTGAACACAATAATTATTATTATTTTTATTATTATTATCATTATGCCTCTGTTTGTTTTTCTTCTTTTTGTGTAAAAAGATTCATTTATTTCTGGGGGATCCCTAATACTACAGCCACTGAAAGTTGCTGTAAAGTTTAGTTTTGCTTCATCTTTTTTAGGGTTCCTTAAAATAGCCTTTTTCTTGGAAGTAAATAGTTATCTCTTTCCTAAAGATAGCAGCTGATTTTTATTTTAGAGACATTCATTTGTAGAAAAATTAATTTTTAATGCAGATTGCTAAACCAGTAGGTCTCCATTTTAAAGACTTTTTGTCTGTTCAAAATTAAGGAGGTAAAATGATTTTTTTAAATAAATTTACAAAAAAAGTTTTTCTTTCTAACCAGTGGGTTTAGAACAGAAATAACAGTTCTATTATTTAGTAGAATCCTCCAACAGTCTTGTGGAACAGGACTATATGTTTGGCAAAAGAAGCTATTGTCAGAACTTAAAACATTCCAACTCAAATAAGCACAGATAATGTAAACCAACTTTAATCTTCTTGAAAAACTCTGAAAGTTGAAAGGTTTTAGGAAAGGAAAAGTTAAACTCTGGAGATTACAGTTTTTAGACAATTCTTTGCTTCTTCTCCTATTTAACGAGGTTTTGCTTGAAGACCATTATCATTTGGCCACTAGATGGTTTGTGGAGATCAATGAAAAGGATTTACCTCAAATGCCTGAAAGGTTAATCCAACATTGTAGTTCTCAGACACTGTTATTTTCCACACGCATTCTTTCATTGGCCTGTAGTCATCGGGATAATTAGGGGACTGGATCTGGCCCTCGTTTTTGTGAATTTCCCCTCCACAGATAGCTAGAAAAGCAAATGGCATCAAGAACGATCAACAATGAGATTGCATTTTCACTGCTTCCTCAAATGACATATTTTAGTTCCATTCTTGTAAGTTATTCATGAGAATTCACAAAAAGCATTCAAAGCCTAAAGGTCAAGTAATTATCAGGAACTGCTTCCTAAACAGTTACAATTACTGACTAAATTGATTGAAAACTCTCAATGTTAAGCATAAGTAATTCTAGAGCAACGTAAATTTTTTTCTAGGACTTAAATATTTTTCAGCCAGTGTTTTGTTTTATTAAATTTTTTTAAGACCTTAGAGATTTTGTATATTTTCTTGGGATCTTAATGTGGGATATTGACCTCCAGTAAAATAGCTGATCATAACAGAAACCTTAATACCTAAACCTCTGGCCTCAATCTGTAATCACGTGCTAAACATCTGTGAGCTATATCCAAATAATTAAAATCAGTGCTACATAGCTAATCTTTAAAACAAATTATCTCTATTTACTTAAAACTTTATGAGAAACAGAAGGCATATAGCACTGAATTAAACTACTGTTCTAGCAGAAGCAGGATAATATTCATTTTTAAATAAAAGGAGCAAAGGTTTTCTGGGATATCTTTTTTCTCAACTCTTGGCAAGAGAGAGAGAGTTGTTCAAAGCAAAGAAACCTAGTGCCAATTAATTGTTTCAGAAAATTGTAGAACAAAGCACTTAATAAATTTTCCCTTAGATGTTGCCTCTTTAATTTAAACAAAGCATCCTCAAGAGATATGTGCGTTTCTTTCTATAGTGTTCCTAAAGAGACAGAATCATTCGCTAACCCAATCAGCAATAACAAACCCAAACCAAGGGAAGAAGTTAATTTCCTTATATTTTCTGAGAATTACAGAGATTAAAATGTATAAATATTGGAGGGGAAAAAATAAGAAATCTCTTGTTGTTCAGGGATAAAGAATCAGAATAAATCTACTTATGATCAGTTATGTTAATTAATTCCTGGCTGGAAATTGAGGTTCTCCCATAATGCTCTTCCATAATGCTTTTGGTACAATGTGATTTCACCGTCTGTAGATTTATCTTCAGCCACTGAATACGTCTTGGCTTTCCATTATAATCAGACACCCTGCCCTAGTGAAGCGGGCTAAAATACAACATTCGTATGAGCTCATTAATCCACAGGATGGAGTCATTTTTTTAGATTCAGAGGGACTTGCCTTCATAAATGGCTGCAAAACCTTTTCCTACCCAATTACTGCTGCTGCGGAACTCAATCCACATTCTGCTGTCTGTAGACGTTAGAACTTCGGGCACTTTGTCACCACAGAACCTGCCTAGAAGCAAAGCAAAAAGAGAGAGACTGCTCAGTTTTGTGCTGCCCTAATGTCTGCTGAAGACAATGGTCCATTTCCTAAGTCTAGACTGACAGTGCATCCCACCCTGCACACACTCCCTCAAGAATTTGCTAAACAAAAGGAAAAGCAAGGACCTTTTTCAACCCAATAACTCTGTCCTCTCACACAAATCCTCAGGTATTACTTTAAAAGGCACCATTTTCCCTTGGAAGAGAGCTATGCTCAAAGTTTTTTACCATGAGTGCTTTCATTTCCCAGAAGACTGAACTGCAGCCTGTACCTACAAAGGGAACTACTGTAATAGATGGAGGTAAATAACTTCTTCTGGTAGGTAACTTGTATATTCCTCTAGGGAAAGTGCTTCAGTTGGTGTGGATAACCATTGTTATTCACCAAGGCTCAATCCCTCCTCACCACATTTTTGGATTGTGAACCATGGAGGATCAGGGAGCATTTTTTTTTCCGCCTTGATGCTCAGACCTCTGCTCTGCTCAGTAAGTACAATTACTTCTATACTACCATCACTACTTACCCTACACATTGCAAAGCTTTCCTATGGGTTTTCCACTTGGACTCGGCCACCTTTCAATTAAGAATGGAAGTGAAAAGAAAGTCAACATACCAAACTGCTGTTTACCTCAGGATGGGGCCAACTAGAGTCAATCAACCCAACAACAGTACTTGTTGGTATTTGTTGACTGCCTAGTTTTGAACAGGTTATGGGGGATGGATACAATTTATCTGTGGGGACCATCTACTAATAAGGATTCATTCATTCATTCATTCATTCAATCATATTTACTGAGCGCTTACTGTGTGCAGAGCACTGTACTAAGCGCTTGGGAAGTACAAGTTGGCAACATGTATTGGATTGGGTTCACTATCTTTATTACTAATAATAATAATGGTATTTGTAAAGTGCTTACTGTGTGCAAAGCACTGTTCTAAGTGCTGGGGGGATATACGGTGATCAGATTGTCCCACGTGAGGATCACAGTCTTCATCCCCATTTTACAGATGAGGTAACTGAGGCACAGAGAAGTTGAGTGACTTGCCCAAAGTCACACAGCTGACAAGTGGCAGAAATGGGATTAGAACCCATGTCCTCTGACTCCCAAGCCCGGGCTCTTTCCACTGAGCCACGCTGCTTCTCTACAGCATACCTTCTCTAAAGCATACCTTTAAAGTATACCTTCTTTAAAGCATACCTTTTTCTAAGTTGGCCAAAGTAACAAACTGAGGACTTCTGAACAATTATCTGTGAGTCTCTGAAATGTGGAGACACGAACTTTCTATGGGCCCAGTGTGACGTGCCCTCCACCCCACAGCATGTATGTATATATAATTCTATGTATTTATACTGACACCTGTTCACTTGCTTTGATGTGTATATGTCTATAATTCTATTTAATTAAATTGATGCCTGTCTACCTATTTTGATGTCTGTCTTCCCCCTTCTAGACTGTAAGCCATGAGTGGGCAGGGATTATCTCTCTTTATGGCTGAATTGTACTTTCCAAGTGCTTAGTACCGTGCTCAGCACACAGTAAGCGCTCAATAAATACAGTTGAATGAATTGAATGAATGAATGAACACAAACAACAAAGCCGTGAGCCTGATTCCAGTATGGAGTCAGAGTCATAAAGATGGGAAGTCTGTTAGCCCAAGGTGCTCAGCACAGGGAACACCTACCAAATACACACCCAGGGATTAAAAAGTTGTTAAAAAGTTTACAAGCTGCTTATCCAATTGTCTCATCAAAGGCTATGATGACAGGATTTTTCTGAAACACTAAAATCTGTTCCACTGCAGTTACTAATGCGGCATATCAGTTGTGAGGTCACCTGGTAAGATCAAACCTCACCTTGTAATACATTATGCCCCAGAGAAGGAAATTTTTGCTTTCTTGGCTATTCCCTGAGCAAATGTGCTTTGCCCAAGGAGATGCTGAGCTCAAACAAATACAAACTAGATCACTAATATCACCTTTGACTGTGCTCGGGACATGAAAATAGGAATCACTTGAATGAATAAACTTCTTACCAAGGAGAGGTGATTTCCTCCAATAGCCATCTCTTACTTCAATATAATCATACCAGCACAAACTGCTCTTGTATAGATCCATTGTAGTGAAATTTAAAACAATCTGCAACAGAGAATGGAACAGGATGACACAGCCCGGTATGAATCTTGCTAATGCAGGGTGATTCGGGTTCTCAGAATTAGGAGATGAATCCTAGTGAAAGATGGTGAATTAGATTATACTTCAGGGGATTCCTCAATCAGTTTTGTAATTATTTAAAAATGTGATTGTTAACACTCTCTAAAATAGGTTTCTCATCCTCGCTATTGTCTTCAAAGCTCTCCATCACCTTGCCCCCTCCTACTTACCTCCCTTCTCTCCTTCTCCATCCCAGCCCACACACTCCGCTCCTCTGGCACTAACTTTCTCACAGTCCCTTGCTCTCCCCTGTCTCGCTGCCGATCCCTGGCCCACGTCCTTCCTCTGGCCTGGAACACACTCCCTCCTAAAATCCGCCAGATAATCACTCTCCCCTCTTCAAAGCCCTAATGAAGGTGCACCTCCTCCAAAAGGTCTTCCCAGATTAAGCCCCACTGAGAACCATCTTGGCTTCTTTTGTGTGATTGCAACTGGACCTGTTTCTTTTGACACCTTTCACGCTCTATCCAGAAAGATTTGTGTCATCCAAAGAAAGCTCCCCATATCTCGCCATAACTTTCTACCTGAAACATGTGCTAAGGCAGAACTGGGTATTCTTTTTACCCTAGTTAATATAGAGCCCTCACTTTAAAACCAGGATTTGGAAATGTGTTAAATTTTGTGTTTAAACACTCTATCAAGTTTGATAATCTAAATTTAGCTCAATTTGCCTAACACTACTAGGCATCCCAACTAACAGCTGTGAAGTGGAGCACTCATTAAGCCATTTCCACTTCCACTCGTTAAAGCCATTTCTCATTAAGCGACTCCACCATCAGCTGTGTGACTTTGGGCAAATCACTTAACTTCTCTGTGCCTCAGTTACCTCATCTGTAAAATGGGGATTAAAACTATGAGCCCCCATGGGACAACCTGATCACCTTGTAACCTCCCCAGCACTTAAAACAGTGCTTTGCACATAGTAAACACTTAACAAATACCATTATTATTATTATTATTATTTCCAAATACCAGAAAAGAGTAGAATGGTCAAGCCAATGTTTCCAAAGAGATGTGGTATATGAATCATTAAAAGTGTACAACTTGATTTTTCTGAAATGCAACTTGAATTTTACCTACATTTACAAATGCATTTATAAAACTTGATAATCACCCTTTGAATTATATGCCTTTAATCTGAAAAATCCATATCCTCCTTGCACTTTGCAATTCACAGTAATCTTGAAAAATATCTACAAGACATATGGTCTATCACTTTACAAACTACTTTAGGTATTCTTGGTCATATCTATTTCAAGAGAGGAATCTGACAAATCAGACTTTATAGAAGGAAAAATGGCAAATTACTTTGAATTACATCAAAATCAGAAATAATGTTCCTGGATAGCACCTATAATTATTCCTTAATGGCTTCAAATTGCTCAATTTACAAGTCATTTACAAGTTACAGTGTTTTTTGCATACAAAAAACATATTAAGTACATATATATATATAAAGTCCAACATTTAGCTACATAGCATAAGATATGCAACTTTAAAGTATCATGTATTCATTGTTTCAGCAGCAATGTTTATATAGCACATTCTAATTATTTAAGTCAGCCTCTCTATACTGAGAAACGAAGACAATAGACAATACAGTTGTTATCACTACGGTCTTATCTTTCAAAAGATGGAAAAGGATTTAGACAGTATTTATAGTTTAAGACACCGCAAAGGAAGCAGGGAAGTATTACTGTATTCCATGTGCTCATGAGAGGAAATGAAAAATGAATACTATGTAAGGAAATATGGAGTCACAAATCCCAAGATTCCACGTACTACATTATATAGGAATCCTCAAGATCAGCACATTAATTCTCATAGGTGATGTGCAGTCAAGCTAAAAATGATACCACGTTTGTCAAGCCTCAGCGGGCATTTTTAAGGCTCTCTTTTGCAACTCTGCAGAACTTAGGAGGCCTAGAAGCAAGACAGATCAGCACCTTGAGGGTTCAGGGCACGGGATGGCCGGAGGTCTCCAGAGAAAAACAACCAATGAATTTTTATCAGCACAATGAACAAATTATTGACTGTCCAAGCAAATTCAGTAGTGTCATTATCACCTTGGCTAGAAAAATGTACCACATGCCCGCGATAGTATAAGCTCGCTTTCAGGAGGGAATGTATCGGCTAACTCTGGTGAATTGTACTTTCCAAAGAACTCTGCACGTAGTAAGCACTCAATAAATACCATTGATCGGCTGATCGATTGACATACATAGAAAAGCAGTGTGGTCTAGTGGACAGAGCACGGGCTTGGGAATTGGAAGGACCTGGGTTCTACTACTGGCTCTGCCACTTGTCTGCTGTGAGACCTTGGGCAAATCATTTCACTTCTCTGTACCTCAGTTACCTCATCTACAAAACGGAGATTAAGACTGTGAGCCCCTTGTAGGACAGTGACTGCGTCCAACCCAATTTGCTTATATCTACCCCAGGACGTAGTTCAGTGCCTGAAACATAGTAAGAGCTTAACAAATACCACAATTCATTATTAGTATTATTATTATTATTATTATTATTATATACAATGAATTAATTGCATCGGCATATCTGAATAAAACCAATTTTTTTTTTCAGCCTCCAGGATGTCCTGGTCATTATGTGGATATTTCTCATGAACGAATCCTACAAACAAGATGCAGAATAAAATGGAAAAAAAAAATCAATGGAAAAATAAAGTTTGGGAAAGGAAAAACTGGGAATGACAATACATACCAAATAAAATGTTCTCTCCTCATGGATGTAAAAATGTCTAAGCTTAGCCTTAAGAAATACTTAATATATCCTCTCTCTGCACAGAAAAGGAGAATCAGGCTCATTCTAGGTGAAAATCCATGAAGTTCCTACATACATACACACACATACGCACACACAAAAACAAAACCTAGAACATGCCCAAGTTGCCTTATTATTGCAGCACTACTGAAATACAGAAAAGGGCAGTTCTCCAGAATTCCTTTTTTATGAAACAAACTGCTAATTCATGCATCTCACATTCAACTGGCCTGCTTCAAATAACAAGCACGGCAGAATACGTTGTGGTTGACTCTGAGTCCCATATTGGCATTTTCAGCAAACCAAACACCTTTAGGCAAACTTCACCATTAGTAATTTCATATTTGAAGTCACAGGCCCAGCCCACACACATAAAAACACACAAAACTGTTTATGGAAGAAATTCCCATGAAATCAAAAATGCAAAGAATCATCATTCTTTACTTATGATTCCCTCCTGGCTCATTAACTCTGCAGTCCCTATAAAATCGTCATTTTAACAATTAATAATAGTTTCAAATCTTGGAGGAAATGACAATTCCCTCCATTTACCCTGCCAAGGCTGTCATTCGGTGACATGAGAATGACCATTGTTTTTGTTTATTTCGAGTGGGTGTTAATTCCATTATTATGCATGTATCTAGGATGGCTATTATATTTAAAGCATGCCACTGTCCTTGAAACAGTAGAAGCTCTGGTGGAAAAACCAAAATAAGAATAAAGGGAACCAGTTTTATTTTGAAAGAGATCAGAGGTACAGAGCCAATACTGAGGGCAAAGAGAGTTCCAGCTGGGAAGAGGAAAATCTTTTCCAGACACTGCCTTGCAGTCAGGAGCTGATGTCATCTGGGTATTTTTACTCCTTACGTTACATACATTTAACACTTCAGGCCCTGCTTGCACTAGTAATTGATTCTCAATGCCCAAACTAATCCCTGAACTCTCAGCCCCCCCCGGAACTTTTCGGAATTTGCTTTCAGAGTTCACCATTCTGAAGCTTTTCCCTTCATTCTCTGTGAATCTATTTGGTTTTCAGTGAAGTTTCTATTCCATCTACTAATGAAAGAGGCTGGATTTAATCAAGAACTGAAATCACATCACTGAAGAGAGTGAATACTTGTTATTTTATTTATAATCTATAGCATACATAATTATATTAGGTTATTTTTCTATAATGATAATAATAATAATTGTATTTAATAATAGTTGTAATAATTATACTATGTTTTAAGTGCTTACTATGTGCCAACCGTTGTTCTAAGTGGTGGGACAGATGCAAGGTAATCATGTTGTCCCGCTTGAGGCTCACAGTCTCAATCCTCATTTTACAAATGAGGTAACTGAGGCACGGAGAAGTGAAGTGACTTGCCCAAGGTCACACTACAGACAAGTCCTCTGTCTCCAACGCTGGTGCTCTTTCCACTAATTTGTGCTGTTTCTCTGAGCCACTCTGCTTCTCTACTAAGCTATCACTATGTGTCAGGCACTGTACTAAGCACTGGGGTGGATACAAGCAAATCAGGTTGGACACAGTCCCTGTCCAATCCCCATTTTACAGATGAGGTAACTGAAGCACAGAGAAGTGAAGTGACATGGCCCAGGTCACACAACAGCACATGGCCCTAGGATTAGAACTCATGACCTTCTGATTCCCAGAACCATCCTTTATCCACTACATCATGCTGTTTCCATATTGCGCTTGGCGCTTTGATAATGGTAATAGTGATATTGATAATTATTATTATTATTATGATATTTGCTAAGGACTTTATTATGTGCCAAGCACCATACTAAGCAATGGGGTAGATAAAATACAATTAGGTTGGACATGGTCCCTGTTCCCTATGGGACTCATAGACTAAGTAGGAGGGAGTGAGGTTTAATCCCATTTTACAGATGAGGAAACAAACTCAGAAAAGATTAGTGAATTACCCAACAGACAGGTAGAGGAGCCAGAATTAGGACCCAGGTTCTATGATGCCCAGGCCTGTATTCTTTCCAATGGGGGACATTATTTCTCCGGCTTTAGAAAGCTTTTCGAAAAGCTTTAGAAAGAGCATGGATTTTGGATTCAGAGGTCATGGGTTCAAACCCCGGCTCCACCACTTGTCAGCTGTGTGACTTTGGACAGGTCACTTAACTTCTCTGTGCCTCAGTTACCTCATCTGTAAAATGGGGATTAAGACTGTGAGCCCCCCGAGGGACAACCTGATCACCTTGTAACTTCCCCAGCGCTTAGAACAGTGCTTTTCACATAGTAAGCACTTAATAAATGCCATCATTATTATTATTATTATTTTAGATATCCACCTGTGCCCACACAGAGTCAACAGGATCAATCAATAAATCACATTTATTGAGTGTTTACTGTGTGCAGAATACTGTACTAAGAACATTAGTACAGTGCTAAGCGCTTAGTACAGTGCTCTGCACACAGTAAGCGCTCAATAAATATGATTGATGATGATGATGGGAGAGTATAATATAACAGAGTTGGTAGACACATTCCCTGCCCACAGTGAGCTCACAGTCTAGATGGGGAGACAGACATTAATATAAATAAATAAGTGCTGTGGGGCTGAGGGTGGGGTGAATAAATCAGGGTGATGCAGAAGGGGGTGGGAAAAGAGGAAGAGAGCTTAGTCAGGGAAGGCTTCTCGGAAGAGATGTGCCTTCGATAAGATTTTGCAGGTGGGCAGAGTAATTGTATGTTGGATATGAAGAGGAAGCACACACTCCAGGCCAGAGGCAGGACTTGGGAAAGAGGTCTAAGGTGAAATAGATGAGATCAAGGTACAGTGAGTAGGTTGGTGTTAGAGGAGCTGCGTGAGTGGGCTGGATTTAGTAGGAGAATTGGCGAGGTTAGGTAGGAGGGGGCCATCCATCAATCAATCGTATTTATGGAGTGCTTACTGTATGCAGAGCACTGCACTAAGTGCTTTGGAGAATCAATATAACAATAAACAGACACATTCCCTGCTCACAATAATAATAATAATAATAATGATGGTATTGGTTAAGTGTCTACTATGTGCAAAGCACTGTTCTAAGTGCTGGGGGTATACAAGGTGATCAGGTTGTCCCACGTGGGGGTCACAATCTTAATCTCCATTTTACAGATGAGGTATCTGAGGCACAGAGAAGTTAGGTAACATGCCCAAAGTCACACAACCGATTAGTGGCAGAGCAGGGATTAGAACCCATGACCTTTGACTCCCAAGCCCATGCTCTTTCCACTGAGCCACGCTGCTTCTCTAGTGAGCTTTTAGTCTAGAGGAGGAGAAAGTCATTAATATAAATAAATAAATTACAGATATGTACATAAGTGCTGTGGGGCTGGAAGAGGGGGAAATAAAGGGATCCAGTCAGGGCAAAGCATAAGGGAGAGAGAGAAGAGGAAAGGAGGGCTTAGTCAGGGAAGACCTCTTGGACGCTTGGAGGCCTCAATGAGGCTTTGAAGGTGAAGAGAGTAATTGTCAGATATGAGGAGGGAGGATGCTTCAGGCCAGAGACATAAACATGGGTGAGATATTAGCGGCATGATAGAGGAGATCAAGGTAATAAAAATAATAATAATGATGGCATTTACTAAGCGCTTACTACATGCAAAGCACTGTTCTAAGCGCTGGGGAGGTAACAAGGTGATCAAGTTGTCCCACAGGGGGCTCACAGTCTTAATCCCCATTTTACAGATGAGGTAACTGAGGCACAGAAGGCTACCATTAGAGAAGAGAAGTGTGCAGGCTGGGTTGTAGTAGAAGAGTAATAATAATAATAATGGCATTTATTAAGCATTTACTATGTGCAAAGCACTGTTCTAAGCACTGGGGAGGTTACAAGGAGATCAGGTTGTCCCACGGGGGGCTCACAGTCTTAATCCCCATTTTACAGATGAGGTAGCTGAGGCACAGAGAAGTTAAATGACTTGCCCAAAGTCACACAGCCGACAATTGGCAGAGCCGGGATTTGAACCCATGACCTCTGACTCCAATGCCCTTGTTCTTTCCACTGAGCCGCGCTGCTTCTGATAGAGTAGTGAGGTGAGGTAGGAGGGGACAAGGTGGTTGATTACTTTAAAGCTGATGTAAGGAGTTTTGTTTGATTTGGAGGTGGTAGGAAATATTTATGCTGGGAGAATATGTTTAATTGATACAGCATTCAGGTGTAACAGTCAAGCACTTTTCAAACATGAGTACTTAATAAATACTGATGGCTAATTGTAAGCTCCTGAAGGTAGGGGTTGATTAAGTCTATTGTACTGTCCCAAGCACTTAGTACAGTACTCTGCATAAAATAAATGTTTAGCAAATACCACCAACTGATAATAATGATCATTGATTAATAATTAATCAATGGCATTAATTAAGTACTTACCATGTGTTAAGCATTTGGGAAAGTGTAATTCAATAGACCTCGTAGACAGTATAGACCACTATTTTCCTACCAGAGGACAGAGGTAGGAAAACATTATGTGGGTTGATGAGCTGCTTTTCAGTCAATTGTACTGGTTATTTCTCAGAGGAGCTACACGGAGCACGTGAGCATCACTAAATTGATTTTCTGTCCTAAACTCGAAGCTCATTGTGGGCAGGGAAGATGTCTCCCAACTCTGTTATATTATACTCTCCCAAGTGCTTAGAACAGTGCTCTGCATACAGTAAGTACTCAATTTCTGATGAAATTGCGGTAGCGAGCATTAAAACACATCTTTTCAAAAATGATTCTGATGGAAGACTTGAGCAATATGTGCAATGGAGGAGTTTCTCACCTTCAATGTTAATTGTTCAAAATAAATATTGGCTATTTAGAGGCTGAAACCAGATAATATATTTATTGAGCAAACACTCTATCAGCAGAGAGCGATCCTCACGGCTTGCTTTCAAACAACATGGGGGAATGTGTCAATCCCATACCATTGATTGATAATTGATTTATACAACCTCGTTATCAGTTGTATCATCCTCAAGTATGAAGTTCAGCAATCTATATGTATTTAGGTGCATTTATATGAGAGAGAGAGGGAGACAGAGACACAGAGAGAGAGAGAGGGAGAGAGAAGCAGCGTGGCTCAGTGGAAAGAGTCCAGGCTTTGGAGTCAGAAGTCATGGGTTCAAATTCCGGCTCTGCCACTTGTCAGCTGTGTGACTTTGGGCAGGTCACTTAACTTCTCTGGGCCTCAGTTCCCTCATCTGGAAAATGGGGATTAAGACTGTGAGCCCCACGTGGGGCAATCTGATCACTTGTATCCCCCCCAGTGCTTAGAACAGTGCTTTGCACATAGTAAGTGCTTAATAAATGCCATTATTATTATATACGCTTGTGTGTGTGTATAAAACACCTACTTTGTGCAAGTGGAAGAGTTAATTAAAACCAAGGCAGTCACTTCCTGAATATCATGAAGGAATGGCTTACTAATTCATTCATTCAATCATTCAATCGTGTCATTGAGCGTTTACTGTGTGCAGAGCACTGTATTAAGCACTTGGGAAGCACAAATTGGCAACATATAATAATGAGGCTTGGATAGTTCTTTCTTAGACTCCCCTCTGTGTATGTACTTCGATATAAAACTCCAATAACAGCTCTAGACAGGGTAAATAAATGTCCATTATACTAAAAAATAAAATTAGATTAACGATTCATGTTGACCTCACAAGTGAAGGTGCAAATGATACTGACAGAACCTGTCTACTCATTCACAAATACTTCACTATCCGATTATCCTGTACTAATATCAAGTTGGAATCAGAGAGGTCGTTTAAATGAATTATCAGGCAGAGCAACTGGAGCAATAGAGAAGTATGCACAATACACCCTGTTTTAGGCAAGGGAAGTACGGGATGAAAATGTGCACCAAGTGGGAAGGGAAAAAGATGCTGGGTAGTTTACGTCGTTCTTCCTTTGGGTTGCTCTAGGACTTGTCAACAAGCATTTCTGCTCTGAGGCAGTTTCCGATGCATCAAACCCCCCATAAAATCAAGTCAGTTGCCTTCATTGTGACTCAGCTTTCTCATCTGTAAAATGGAGATTCTATATCTGTCCTCCCTCCAATTATTCCGTAGCCCCATATAGGATTGTGTCCCCCTGATTTTCTTGTATCCGCGCCAGCACTTAGTACAATGTTGGGCACAAAGTAAACTTATCACATACCACTATTATTATTACTATAATCCCCAAATGAAATGATGATGATTTTTATGGTATGGATTCATCAGACTGGATCACACCTATGGAATCCCAGGAAATGAGAAACTACCCAGTTTTTAAAGATCTGCAAAGGAGGAAATTATAGAATCAGCCTTAGTAGCTCTTTCTGTAAATAATTCTTATATATCTTTTCCTTGTACACAGGACTTTTTTATCCTGGAACCGCCTCGAGGATTGACTGTGAGCCCACTGTTGGGTAGGGACCGTCTCTATATGTTGCCAACTTGTACTTCCCAAGCGCTTAGTACAGTGCTCTGCACAAAGTAAGCGCTCAATAAATACGATTGAATGAATGAATGAATGATTGAGCAAACATCTCCAGGCTGATAAAGATAACCTCTGAACTTCCTTAACTGTAGCTACATCCACTGAGTTATGTGGCACGGGCTACAGAACAGAATAGAAAAATCTGTAAGCTCCTTATGATCAGGGAATGTCCCTACCAACTCGGTTATATTGTATTCTCCCAAGTATTTAGTAGAGTGAAGGGTACTCTGCTCATGTAAAGCACTCAATAAATTTGATTGATTAGAAAGGCATTCTACCTAGCTAAAAATTATGACTACCATCAGTGTCCCTTCACCAGCTAAGACACCTAGGATCCCTTGATGCTTCAGAAGTGCTCTGACTGAAAAGAAAAGTGCCTCATCTAAATCATTCAGAGATGTTCACCTCATTCTTTACAAGTCCTTGAAAAATCATCAAAGTTCTTTTTCACTGCTAATCAATGAGCTACTTTTGAAAACTGCTGGTTTCCCAGAAATATTCCGTTTACTGCTCCCCTGAGTTTCCCAGTCCCTGACATAATTGAAAAAAAGAAAGAAAAAAAGGCAGGAAAATGCATTTTTTTAAAAGTCACTGAAACATACTGCTTTATTTTCCTGGAAAAAAAAAGGAGTCAAAGAATGTTCATATTGCTGTAAAATACCTTCTCTCCTGGGGTCACAGAAATTCTCCATATACAGTGTGTATAAGAAGGGTAGCCATTTGGAAATCCCGGAGAGGAAAAGTTGCCAGTAGATTCTTGAAGTGTTTCTCCACATGCTGGAAGACATAAATTGTGATATATAGATAATTTTGTATGCCTTAAAAGGAAATTAAAAGTGTCTTCTTTCTACTACCCGTAAGCCTGATTTAGTTCAGTAAGAGGAGATAATAAAAAGTAGAGACAATAAAATGTGATCTTTTGTTTTTAGAGTTTTAACAACATCACCATTTTGTGGAAGTCTGTTAAAATCCCCTTCCCGAGCATTTCCAACACTGTAGCAGACTTAAGATTATTATTGATGTCACATATATAGCAAATCCATAAAAGTTTTCCTTTCAGAACCACTTTACACGAATACCAAAGCAACAGCCAAAACTGTCCTCGAAAAACCAAAGCAAGACAAAAACAATAATGCCAGAGTTTTAACAGGCCTGATTTCTGATTCTGCAAAAGGCAAGAGCGAACCAAAATAAAGCCAAAAAGTGGTGCTTGAATTTCCCTTTGCAGTTTCACGTTTTAGAGGAAACATCTGAGATGCCGTAGTTCTTTTATTGTTCTTCTTATATTTGCTCTGCAACAGCCCTGACTGGGAACATAAATGGGGTTTAACTGTCCTATTTGGGGGTCTTATTGAACAGCCCTGGGCAGGGCTAGAGAGAATGGCACCTAAGTAGCCGCCTTTTGGGAAGGCCAACTGAACTGTTACACACAGATTAGATTTTGTGGGCACAACACTATGGCTCTCTTATAGCTCTAGGCTGAAAGTTCATTGTGGGCAGGGAATGTATCTACCAACTCTACTCTTCCAAGAGCAGAGCTACAGTGCTCTGCACACTGTAAGCACTCAATTTATACCAACAATGATGATGAGATTGTGCTGGAGTCATTCATTCATTCATTCAATCGTATTTATTGAGTGCTTACTGTGTGCAGAGCACTTTACTAAGCGCTTTGGAAGTCCAAGTTGGCAACATATAGAGACGGTCCTTACCCAACAGCGGGCTCACAGTCTAGAAGGGGGAGACAGACAACGAAACAAAACATATTAACAAAATAAAATAAATAGAATAGTAAATATGTACAAGTAAAATAAATCGAGTAATAAATCTGTACAAACATATATACAGGTGCTGTGGGGAGGGGAAGGAGGTAAGGTGGGGGGGATGGGGAGGGAGAGGAAGGGAAGAGGAAGGAGGGGGCTCAGCCTGTAGTAGGGAAACATTTTCAACTAGCAACAAGTCAATCAATCAATGATACTTATTGAGCATTTCCTATGTGCAGAGCACTACACAACTCTCCAATCCTCATGAGCTTGGCAGAAGAGGAAGACACGTAAAGGGACAGAGCTCTGTGCACAGCAAGCACTCAATAAATAAGATCGAATGAATGACAGAAACAGAGTTTTCTCCCCTCTCAAGTTCTGCTGGAAGTGGAGGGTTGCGTCAAGTGGTGCAAAGGACTTTATAAATAGGCATTCATTCCTCAGGTGATCATTCAAAGCAACTCTTATTATTCTCACTCTGCAGGTGGGAAGGATGAGGGTTGGAAACTCAGCAGTTCCCTGAGTGGTACTCTGTGGGTGGCAAAGTTTAGTGGACACTCCAACTCTTCAGATTCAGTCCAGTAGTTTACTGATTAGCCAGCATGACCTTTAATCGGCTTAATGTAACACTAGAACTGCATTAGTGATTCCTTTAATAGAGTTTGGAGTCAAGGCTAAGGTTAAGTACTGCCATTTGTGCACATCGAGGCAAGAAAAATTAATCACATTGTACATAAAATGTGTTAGCAGCAGGTTTTCAGTATGTAATAAAATTGATTTAAGAAAATCAGGACCCAGGTAAACAAATACTTTTTAAATAACGAAGAGAGTTGAAAAAATTGAAGCTTCATAATGCCAAAAGCATCAGCATTTCATATAATCGAGTTCCTCTCGGATATTATCCGTCAATCATATAACCTGCCGCTGTGAAACTGATGAACAGTTTCCTTTTTCTCCCTAAAATTTATAAAATTTATAAAATTCATTCCCTGAGTTGCAAGAGATTTGAGATGAATTCCTAACCTGCAGTTAGTCATCTTTATAACCTCAATTCAACAAGTTATTTTGTCCTGCTGATTCTGCAGGTATGATATAAAAGAGGCAGATTCTGGGAACACTTCCTGTGGCTGAAAATGTAATCAGAATGGAGCTATTCCAGACAGTAAACATATATACTCTACTATGAGAATCCTTATATTATCTGAAGCAAATTATTTTTTAAATTTTGCAATTAATGGGAAACAAAATAATCACATTTAAGATACTCAGTACAACTGTAAAATTAGATGGTACTTCCTTACAAAGATTCTGCTTAAACATGAGTTAATTTGAAGACCGCTACGAAACAGCATAGGGCCTAGTGGAAGATTCATGAATTCTAGTCCCAGTTCTGCAAGTGATCTGCTTTGTGTTTTGGGGCAAATTGCTTAACCTCTTTGTATGTCAATTACTTCTCTTTGAACTCATGCAGTGTGGCTTAGTGGAAGGAGCCTGGGCTTGGGAGTCAGAGATCGTGGGTTCTAATGGTGGCTCCGCCACTTGTCAGCTGGATGACTTTGGGCAAGTCACTTATCACTTAACTACTCTGTGCCTCAGTTACCTCATCTGTAAAATGGGGATTAAGACTGTGAGCCCCACGTGGGACAACCTGATAATCTTCTATCTACCTCAGCACTTAGAACAGTGCTTGGCACATAGAAAGCACTTAACAAATGCCATTATTATAATTATTATTTTTATTATTGTTATTATTTTTATCATTCAACATTGTAGGCCACCTCCTTATCCTGGAACAGTATCTAACCTTGGCTTCACTGCTACTTGGCTCCTCCTAGGTCTCCTTAGCAGGCTCCTCCTCTGCCTCCCAAACTCAAAACTTTAGGGGTCCCTCAAGGCTCAGTTCTGAGTCCCTTTCTATTCTCCATCTACACACTCCCTTGGAGAATTCATTCACTTCCACATAGTGAACTATCATCCCTACATAGATGATTCCCAAACCTACCTCTCCATTCCTGACCTCTCTCCTTCTCTATCTGGATGTACCACTGACACCTCAAACTAAACGTGTCCAAAACAGAACTCCTCATCTTCCCATCCAAAACCTGTTCTCCCCTGAATTTTCCATGACCGAAGATAGTACCACCACCCGCACTGTAACAAACGCCCACAACTACAGAAACAGCTTGGCCTACTAGAAAGAGCTGGAGCCTCGGAGTCACAGAACCTGGTTCTAATTCGGCTCCACCGTTTGTCTGCTGTGTGACCTTCAGCAAGTCACTTAAATTCTCTGTGCCTGTTACCTCATCTGTACATTGGGGTCCAAGGCCGTGAGCCCCATGTGGGTCACAGACTGTGTCGAACCTGACTAGTTTTTATCTATCCCAATGTACAGTGCTTGGCACATTCATTCATTCATTCATTCATTCAATCGTATTTATTGAGCGCTTACTGTGTGCAGAGCACTACAAGATAGAGACGGTCCCTACCCAACAATGGGCTCACCATCTACAAGAATGGACATGTGGTAAGTTCTTAACAAATCTACTAAAATAAAACAAAAAACACGGTGCAAACCTTGAATCATCCCTCTTATTCAATCAACCAATCGATCAGTGGCATTTATTGAGTGCTTACTACGTGCAGAACAGTGTCTGGTGCATAGTAAGAGCTTAACAAATGATATTATTATCATTATTATTATTAATTATTGTAAGTGCTTGGGCAAGTCCAATGCAATAGACTTGGTAGAAGCAATCCCTGTCCACAAGGGGCCCACAGTCCAGAGGTGACACCATTAAAAAAAATTACAGAGGGGGAAAATGGCAGAGTGAAAGGAAAGATATACAAGTGCTCTGGGGACAAGGGTGGGGTGAATATTAAGTGCTTAGAGGGTGGGGTAAATATTGAGTGCTTAGAGGGTGCATAGGTGACACAGAAGGGAGGAGGAGTATGGAAAATGAGGACTTAGTCCTCTATCTGTAATTTATTTATTTTAATGTCTGTCTCTCCTGAAGACTGCAGAGGGGAAAAGTCAGGGCTGGAGAGGTAGAATCAACCACATATTTAACTGCAGATTCAATATGTTACCAAATCCTGCCAGTGCTGCCTTCACAATATCTCTAGAATGCACTGCTTCCTCTCTCCTTCAAGCTTTGATCCAAAATCTTACTTCCTGGCTTTACTGCATCAGTCTCCTCACTAACCTCCCTGCCTCCTGTCCTCTGGCCTAGACATTTGAGTCTGTAATATCGATATTCAACCCACTCTATCTCCTTGAAGTTATGTACGTATCATTATAGTTTGCCATTTCCCCTACATGTAATTTATTTTATTGTCTGACTCCCCTCTATAAACTGTGTGTTCCTTGAAGGCAGGGAACAACATTATCAATACTACTACACTGCTCACTGCCGAACACCTAGCACAGTGCTCGGCACACAATAACTGCTCAATAAATACAACTGATTGATTGGTTGAAATATATGGAAAGAAAAGGATGAGTATAAAATGCAGATCTGAAGGTGAAACATGTAATGCTGTCAAGAACTATACAGTTCACCAGGCACCATGGACAACAGATAAATTCTAAATAGCAAAAATGAGAATACTTCCTATACAAAAAGATATTTGGGAATTTTGTAGGTTGTTTGGGTTTTTATTTTTTAATAAGTACTGCATTTTAAATCTCTTTAATCACATATCCTTAGATGCTAAATGGTCAAGGCCTAGTGGAAGACCATGGGGCTGGGAGTCAGAGGACCTGGGTTCTAATACAGGCTCTGTTATGTGCCAGCTGAGTGACCTTGGGCAAGTCACTAAACTTCTCTGGGGTTTAGTTTCCTTACCTGTAAAACGAGGATTCAACACTTCTTCTCCCTCTCTTTTTTTAATGTTTAGCTCCTCTAGAGTGTGAACTCATGTGAGTCAGGGACCGTATCCAATGTAATTATATCTACCATAGTGCATAGTACCACACTCATTATTACTTTGTGCATTTTGGTAAACAAATCACATCAATAAATAAATTATTTTTGAATAGAACCAGAGTTCAATTTATTTTAACTCTAATCATAGCAAGTTCATTGAAACCAAAACTGATTTAGTTGTTTTAATGTCTGCTATTTTTACCAAGAAAACTCTATGTTTACACTACCAGAACGATTGCAGATGGACGTGGGGTGTTCTGGGAGAGATGTGTCCATAATAATAATAATAATAATAATAATAATAATGGAATTTATTAAGTGCTTACTATGTGCAAAGCACTGTTCTAAGCACTGGGGAGGTTACAAGGTGATCAGGCTGTCCCACGGGGGGCTCACAAAAGCAGCATGGCTCAGTGGAAAGAGCCCGGGCTTTGGAATCAGAGTTCATGGGTTCAAATCCCAGCTCCGCCAATTGTCAGCTGTGTGACTTTGGGTAAGTCACTTAATTTCTCTGTGCCCCAGTTCCCTCATCTGTAAAATGGGGATTAAGACTGTGAGCCCCCCGTGGGATAACCTGATCACCTTGTAATCTCCCCAGCACTTAGAACAGTGCTTTGCACATAGTAAGCACTTAATAAATGCCATTGTTATTATTATTATTATTATTATTATCCCCATTTTTCAGATGAGAGAACTGAGGCATAGAGAAATTAAGTGACTTGCCCAAAGTCACACAGCTGACAATTGGTGGAGCTGGGATTTGAATCCATGACCTCTGACTCCAAAGCCCATGCTCTTTTCACTGAGCCACGCTGCTTCTCTCCATGGTGTCACTGTGGGTAGGACACAACTCGACAGCATACGACAACAACAGCAACAATGTCTTTCTGTCCCTCTAAATTGTAAGCTCCTTGGGAGTAGGGATCACTTCTTCAGCTCTGCTGTACTGTACCCTCCAAGTGCATAGTTTACAGTAAGAGCTCAAAAAATATCACTGACTGAATACCTCATCTGTAAACACCTGTTACCCCTCCTCGTTAGACTGTGAGCCCCATGTGTTTCAGGGATTGTATCCAACCAAATTCATCTTGTATCTACCCCAGCATTTAGCACAGTACTTGGCACATACAAATCACTTAAATACTACCATAATTATATTTCATTTGTTCATAGAAAATCAGTTTTCCCTCAAAAGAGGAATAACCTTTACTCAAAGTCCCAAGCAAAGTCTAGAGAGATCCATGAAAGAAAAAAAAAAATGCCCACACTAAAGAAACAAAAACAAAGTATTACATTAACACGGTAACCCATATCCGTATAGTAAAAGGATTGCCACAGTTGCTTCTAGATTTTGCCAGCTTTGGCTCCAAAAGTCTCACATGTCTTCTATGGGCACAGATACATTTTATTGATATTGTAATAATGGTAATTACTGAGCACCTACTAAGTGCAGCGCAATGTACTAAGCCCTCTGGAAGGGCAATGAAAGCGTAAGACAAGCTATTTGACCTCAAGGAACTTATACTCTAGCAAGAGAGAAAAAAATGGTCACACAGGGTGGAACAGGAACAAACTGAATGTACAATCAAATATATATAAATTTATATAGTGTGGAAGATGGGCATAAATGAATACAGGCATATGTGTGATAATAATAAATAATAGTGGTATTTGTTAAGCGCTGACTATACCTCAGGTACTGTACTAAGCACTGGGATGGATACAAGCAAATTGGGCTGGACATATTCCCTGTTCCACTTGGGGCTCACAGTCTTCGTCCCCATTTTACAGATGAGGGAACTGAGGCACAGAGAAGTGAAGTGACTTGCCCAAGGCCACACAGCAGACAAGGGGTGGAGGAGGGATTAGAACCCATGACCTTCTGGCTCTCAGGCCCATCTCTATTCACTACACCATGCTGCCGCAAAAGACCACTGAAGGATTGATAAGATTTGGGGTGTGAATAACCAGATAGGGAAGGCAGAATTTTAGAAGGGTTTGAAGGTGGGGAGAAGTGGGGCACAGTAGATCCAGGGGGAAGAGCATTCTAGGTCTTGACTATGTGAGCAAGAATTTCATAGTAAAGAAGCCACACTTTATAATAATAAAAGTCTTCTACAATGTAACCTGGGTAAAGCTTTTTCATAATCACGACAGGTTTTAGTCCAAGAAGAGCTATCTGTAAAAGATTAGGTTGGATGTTGGTGGCTCTTGACAAAAATGAATTACATTTACGATAAGTAAAATAAACAGCTATAAAATCTAACACAAAAGTCAATAAATGTAGAACCATGCCACTACAATGGGAGAGCTTATTCAGTTTCAATAGCTCAGCGGATTCTCGTTAAAATTCCTTTGCTAGAGAATTCACAGGGTTTCTCCCTCTAATTGGCCTGCCAACAGCTACATTATTTGCGATCAGAGTTTTGAAATGCTTTACCATAAACAAAGTTTCTCAGTGTGCTTGGATGCCACTGCTTCACAAGCTTGAATGCCAAGAAGAGAACTGTTAATACAGAATGCAATTGCATTTAGTGACTCCATGACTTGCTTTTAATTTAAATGAACTCATTTCACGAAATATTATGCCAGAGTAAATGAATTACCATCTCTATATTAAGCACTTCTACTTTCACTACAATAATTTTTGCTACCTTGTTAAAAGTTAGTGCCCTTAGTATTTTTCCTAATGCCTTGATTTGCCAAATGTTATACTCATTTCAATTTAAATTGAGTAGGCAAGTAGTGTATGCTAAACTACACAGTTAGGGCAGTATGATATGGTAATTACCCATTTATTTTACAGCTTGAAATGTTGGTATTTATAGTAATCCAGTAGAAAAAATAAGAACAGTGTGGGAGGAGGGAACTGGAGCTGTACTTTCTTTTGAAGAGCTGTTCTTACAAAAGTTATGCAATCAATCGATCAATGGAATTTACTGAGCACTTACTGTGTGTGGAGTATTGCATTCATTCATTCAATCGTATTTATTGAGCACTTACTGGTGTGCAGAGCACTGTACTAAGCATTTGGAAAGTACAATTCAGCAACAAATAGAGACGATCCCCACCCCACAATGGGCTCACAGTCTAGAAGGGGGAAGACGGACATCAAAACAAGTAAAAAGGCATCAATAGCATCAATATAAATAAATAGAACAAACTGTACTTTCCAAGCACTTAGTACAGTGCTCTGCACACAGTAAGCGCTCAACAAATACAACTGAATGAGTTAACGCAATCAATCAATCAATCATATTTATTGAGCACTTACTGTGTGCAGAGCACTGTACTAAGCGCTTGGGAAGTACAAGTTAGCAACATATAGAGACAGTCCCTACTCAACAGTGGACTCACAGTCTAGAAGGGGGAGACAGAGAACAAAACCAAACATATTAACAAAATAAAATAAATAGAATAGATATGTACAAGTAAAATAAATAGAGTGATAAATATGTTCAAACATATATACATATATACAGGTGCTGTGGGGAAGGGAAGGAGGTAAGACGGGGGGATGGAGAGAGGGACGAGGAATGCAAGAAATATACACATCATTAATATAAATGAATAGAATTATAAATATGTACATATACACACAAGTTGGGTGGGGAGGGTGGTAGAGAAAAGGGAGTGAGTTGGGGCGATGGGAAGTGGAGGGGGAGAAGAGGAAAATGGGGGCTTAGTCTGGAAAGGCCTCCTGGAGGAGGTGAGCCTTCAGTAGGGCTTTGAAGGAGGGAGATTTGAGGCGGATTTGAGGAGGGAGGGCATTCCAGGCCAGAGGTAAGACATGGGCCAGGGGTCAAAGTCGGGACAGGTGAAAATGGGAGTACTGTTCTAAGCACTTGGGAGAGTATGCTTCCAAAGAATTAGCAGACATGTTCGCTACCCATAATGATCTTACAGTCTAGATTGAAATAGCAGTTGTAACTAGCACAAAGAAAGTGACCAACATCAGGATGCTTCGCAAGATTTTCAAAAATAGTTTTGTTTCTTCTTATGGGTATGTGTGTGCATATTTGGGACTCACAAGCTCGTACTCTCACTACTATCCAGAAGCAGAAAAGGCTAAGTATGGTTTCATTGTTATGGGTTTTTGAGAAGAAATGTGTCCTACTGGAAAGAGCGCAGGCCTGGGAATTGGGAGACCTGGGTTCTAATGCTAACTGTTGTGTGACTTTGGAGTAGTCAATTTATCTATGACTCATTTTCCTCATCTGTAAAATGCGGATTAAATATCTGTTCTCCTTAGACTGCAAATCCTATGTGGGGAAGGGACTGTGCCCGACCTGATTCTCTTGAATTCACCTTGGCACTTGCTACAGTGCTAGGTACATAGTAAGTGCATAGCCAATATACATTATTACTATTGCTAATAATGCATTTCATTATTGTAGGCATTGGTGGTTCAGTGGTAGAATTCTCGCCTGCCACGCGGGAGGCCTGGGTTCAATTCCCGGCCAATGCAAGTTTATTTTGGGAAGCAGCGTGGCTCAGTGGAAAGAGCCTGGGCTTTAGAGTCAGAGGTCGTGGGTTCAAATCCCAGGTCTGCCAATTGTCAGCTGCGTGACTTTAGGCAAGTCACTTCACTTCTCTGGGCCTCAGTTCTCTCATCTGTAAAATGGGGATGAAGATGTGAGCCCCATGTGGGACAACCTAATCACCCTGTAGCCACCCCAGCACTTAGAACAGTGCTTTGCACATAGTAAGCGCTTAATAAATGCCATTATTATTATTATTATTAAGTAAAAGCCATAACTTACTGATGGTGGGCACTTTTCATCAGTTTCTATTGACCATAACAAAGGTTTCACCTGGTTGGCACATATTTGTCATACTTCTAACTCTTACTTTGTCCACAGACAAAACACATTCTGCATTTGAATTACAAGGCAGCTCTTCCACTTTCAGCTCTTGCCAATTATTGCTTATATCAAAGCTGAACCCTCTTGGACTGAAGACCACACTATCTATACAGTGGAAGCCTGCTGGTCTCCAGTGTGAATCCGAAAAGTACACCCTTAACTAGTGATTAACATATGAATACCCTTGACTGGGAAAGAAGCAGAGCTGGTGGAGCTGAGGACAAACACTCCCAAGGAGTTAAAGGTTGAAAAAAGAAACTGCTCTTCCTAATTAAAATAAAAAACAACAGAGCCCAAAGTCATTAGCGGTATTTTCCCACATAATAGCTCACACATTCCCTTGGTAAAACACCAAAAAACAATAAAATGAAAAATGAAAGGAAAAAGGAAAGCAGAAAAGCCCTCTGATCTTATTTTACAAAGCCCAGGAGTCCTCCCCTCCAAATATTACTGCAGACAAGGCCTCAAGCCCACATACCCAAGTTGTATGTGTTTCTTTTACTTAGGTTTAGGGGAAATAGGTCATGTGCATTCATCATGTGCTTAGATAAGGCTTGGGGACTTTCCCTAAAACCAGCCTTATGACTTATTATTAGTATTACTAGTAAGCGCTCAATAAATACGATTGATGATAGTAGTAATAATTATGGCATTTGTTAAGTACTTACTATGTGCCAGTAACTTTATGGATTACAAAATAATCCATCTTAAATGGGGCTCACTGTCTAGTACATCAATCAATCAATCAATCGTATTTATTGAGCGCTTACTGTGTGCAGAGCACTGTACTAAGCGCTTGGGAAGTACAAGTTGGCAACATATAGAGACAGTCCCTACCCAACAGTGGGCTCAGTACATGGGACCTAAGCACTACCCAATCACTTCTGAGAAATGTTGATTCCTGATCCATTGCTGGAGAAACAGTTTGGCCTAGTGGAACACATTATTGGGTAGGGACCGTCTCCATATGTTGCCGACTTGTACTTCCTAAGTGCTTAGTACAGTGCTCTGCACATAGTAAGCGCTCAATAAATGCGATTGAATGAATGAATGAACATGGGACTGGGAATCAGAAGACCTGGTTTCTACTCCTGGCTCTGCCACTGGACTGCTGAGTGACCTAGGACAAGCGATTTAACTTTTCTGTGCCTCAGTTTCTTCATCTGTAAAAAGGGGATTCAGTACCTTTTCTTCCTCCTTCTTAGACAGTGAGCTCCATGTGAGCTCACAGTCTAGTGTGGCTAGAGAAGCAGCGTGGCTCAGGGGAAAGAGCTCGGGCTTTGGAGTCAGAGGTCATGGGTTCAAATCCCAGCTCCGCCACTTGTCAGCTGTGTGACTTTGGGCAAGTCACTTAACTTCTCTGGGCCTCAGATACCTCATCTGTAAAATGGGGATTAAGACTGTGAGCCCCACGTAGGATAACCTGATCACCTTGTATCTCCCCCAGCACTTAGAACAGTGCTTGGCACATAGTAAGCGCTTAACAAATAACATCCTTATTATTATTATTATCATGTGGGACCTAATATTAATAATAATAACAATGATGATCATTTATTAAGTGCTTACTATATGCCAGGCATTGTACTAAGTGCTGGGGTGGGTACAAGCTAATCAGGTTGGACACAGTTCCTGTCCCACGTGGGTGTTCACAGTCTCAATCTCCATTTTACAGATGAGGTAACTGAGGTTCAGAAAAGTGAAGTCACTTGCCCAAGGTCACACAGCAGACAAGGGGCAGAGCTGGGATTAGAACCCATGACCCTCAGACTCCCAGGCATGTGCTCTATTCATTACGCCATGCCACTTGCTATTCTCTTGTATCTACTGGCTTAGGCAGTGCTGGCCCTAGTAAGCATTTAAGAAACACCACAGTTAAAACAAGCGCTTAACAAATACCATTATCATCATCATCATTCCAGTAAAATCAAGTCAGAATTAATATCATGATCAAGATTAAATACAATCATTATGACACTAGGAACGGAAAGCATTTTACTCTGAGAACATCAAGACCCAGAGCCTGAGCTTTGGAGTCAGAGGTCATGGGTTCAAATCCCAGCTTTGCCAATTTGGGCAAGTCACTGAACTTCTCTGTGCCTGTTACCTCATCTGTAAAATGGGGATTAAGACTGTGAGCTTCCCATGGGACAACCTGATCACCCTGTAATCTCCCCAGCACTTAGAACAGTGCTTTGCACATAGTAAGCGCTTAATAAATACCATCATCATTATTATTATTATTACTATCCACATATCCAAAACCATTTGCAAGAGAGATGCAGAAGTTTGTTATGGGAAATAAGTATGATGCTCTAGCCCGATGCCCTTTATAATTCTTTATCATCTTTGCTCTCACATAATCAAAAAAGAAAAAGTAGGAAAAAACTAAAAATGCCTCCAGAGCACATCCAATATTAATCTAGCAGCCACAAGCAACAGGATTTATATCTTCCTCCTGAGATAGAAAATCAGAAAATCATTGCCAAAAGTAAAGATCAGAACTTAGTCATAATGCTAATAAATTGAGAGAAATATCATGTCACGATGGAATGCTGTGTTTTCCACAAACATACATTCTTGAACTCTACCTCTGACCTCAAAATTTTAATATGTTCCTTCCCATTTTAATATGTTCCCTTAGCTAATCTATTAGCTAAACTATTAGCTTAACTAATAACTAAACTATTCTCTTTTGAACTCTACTGAGGTGTATTTCTTAAATGCACTTCCTTAACGAAACTTCCTTCCTCCACTAAATTTTATTTATTAAGAAATATACTTTAAGTTTTGCTATTTTAATAATTGTAACCGTTAAAGAAAAATACAACCTCCCATATTTTACAGTCATTTCAAAAATGAAAACAAAAAGAAAATTTGACATAGATTAAATTTTAAAATACTTCAGTGAAAGGAAAATTATAGTGCAGTAGTTTTGATTACTTCACAATCAAGTCCTATTGAATTTAATTAGTGACTGTCAACTCAATATGAAAATGCACAAATTGATTTTCAGTTTTTTTAAGGACAATAGGTCTGCCTATAGATAAAAACTGGTTGTCATATGAAACATGCATCTCCTTGAATATAAGCATTTTAGAGCCAGTTTCTCATCATGCTCAGCACGTTTGTGGAGTTGAAACAAACAAAAAACATCAATTAATACTTCAAGGAGTCCTTCGTTTTTTAAAAAAATAGACAAACACTTCATTCTTATGACCCTTAATAAAATTTCATGTCATCTTCAAAAATTTTACTAAGGATGTTGCTTTAATAAGGGCACAAAGAATTCAATGAAAATTCCATAATTTGTAATGGAAAGGGGAAACGGTTGACGTTAAAAAATTTTTTGGTTCACTATTAGTTTAGAAGACATGACCCTCTGATGACCTGATGGTGAATTGAGTAGTTCCAAGAGATTTCCTCTTAATAATAATAATAATAATAATATTAATAATAATAATAATAATAATAATGGATGGCATTTATTAAGCACTTACTATGTGCCAAGCACTGTTCTAAGCGGTGGGGAGGTACAAGGTGATCAGGATGTCCCATGGGGGGCTCACAGTCTTCATCCCCATTTTACAGATGAGGGAACTGAGGCACAGAGAAGTTAAGTGACTTGCCCAAAGTCACACAGCTGATAATTGGCGGAGCCAGGATTTGAACCCATGACCTCTGACTCCAAAGCCCGTGCTCTTTCCACTGAGCCACGCTGCTTCTCTTAGTCTTACCAAACCCATTTTATCCTTAATTTCCTTCATTTATGACAGAATGGACACAAACTTTCCATGCCAAACATTTTATTTTTACTGTTTGAATAAATTGATAGTCTAAATGCATTTATTCTTTCCCATGTGACAAGACCGGTAAAGAGTTTATGGAGAATGGACTGTATCCAGATGACTTGATCACCATAAACCTGCTTGAATCTTTGATCTCTGACTTTTTGTTCATATTGTTTTCCTGACTGGAACTCCCACTGCATCTTCAAAATCCTCCAAAAAATAAACTAAATAAATAATGGCATTTGTTAAGCGCTTACTCTGTGCAGAGCACTGTTCTAAGCACTGAGGGGGAATACAAGGTGATCAAGTTGTCCCACGTGGGGCTCACAGTCTTAATCTCCATTTTACAGATGAGGTAACTGAGGCTCAGAGAAGTTAAGTGCCTTGCCCAAGGTCACACAGCAGACATGTGGCAGAGTTGGGATTCGAACCCATGACCTCTGACTCCAAAGCCCGTGCTCGTTCCACTGAGCCACGCTGCTTCCCAAAGCCCCACCTCCTCCAAGAAGCCTTCCCCAATTAATTTCCCACACCAAGTCATCTCAACAGTCACCTTTAGCGTTTATACACCTATTCCCATTCTCTGGACTAATATACAAATGTATATTCAATTGAGAATTCAATTAATTATTTCATCTTGACATCCTCAAGCTTCTGAACTTGTCCTGCCCCCTTAATTTTGCAAGACTGTAAATTCCTGGGAAGTAGGGATAGTGTTTTATAACTCAAACGTCCTCTCCCAAACACTGAGTACTTCGCACAAACATAGCAGGCTCACAATGGACAGTACTAACTGACCGATAGATTAATCCTGTTTCTACCCTTTCTATGCCTGCGGACAATTTGAGGACCTGGACCTTTTCTTTTGGTTCTGAATTTTCTTTCACATTTGTGTCCCCTCACAAGTGCTTACAGCAATGCTTTTCGTGTATTAGGGACTTGATAAATTAAATAAACCACTGATTGACTGACAATGACTCCCTTGGCCCAAGAAATGATGGATATTTTTCTTAGAAAACAGACATGAGGAAGAGTGCTATCTAATTTTAGAATAACCATAAAAGGCACACAACTGAGATGCTCCTTTTTTGGATCTTTGAGTATTACAGTCTCAATGGGCAGGGAGTCATTTCCTAATCATTCATCCAATACGAAGTCAGTTTCAGTGACTGTCTTTACACAACTCATTTTTATTTGCCACTTACAATCTTGCTTTTTTCATTTATCATTCTACTTGTAGATAGACTTTGACAATCAAATGTGAACTGCAACTGAAATATCCCTTTTATTAAGAATTTTAATAGAGTAAAATCCATATTAAGTATAAATCTCTATCATTTTTCTAATATTTCCAAAAGTCTAACGGAACAACTCTAACAACAGGATGAAAACCCCGTATTTTCTTAATGGCCCTGACCAAAATCTGCCAGCTAAGGGTAGAGAAATTTTGTTAGTAATACTTGTTGTCACAATTGGCCCAGAAGGACCAAAGTCAATAAAATTAAAATTTGGTTTTTTTCTTCCATTTACGACATCCCTGGGTAGAAGCCTGCCTGATATCAGCAGCTTCTCTCAGGGAGGCACAAACTGGCTTTCAGTCATGGCCATTGAAGACAGTGGGAGGCTCTAAGCAATCAAAGCGATCATGAAGAAGTGAAATCGTGAGGAGCCAAAGATGGAGAGAAGAAACGGGCAGCCCACATGGCTCAGTGACAAGAGCCTGGGCTTGGGAGTCAGAAGTCATGGGTTCTAATTCCGCCTCCACCACTGGTCCAGCTGCGTGACTTTGGACAAGTCACTTCGCTTCTCTGGGCCATAGTTCCCTCATTGGTCAAATGGGGATGAAGACTGTGAGCCCCATGGGGGACAACCTGAAGACCTTGTATCTACCCCAGCGCTTAGAACAGTGCTCGGCATATAGTAAGCACTTAACAAATACCATCAAAAAAAAGATGCCCTAGAAAATGCTTGGGGTGTCTATGCAACTCTGGTTTGGCCCTCCACCCACAACCAGCTTGGGATTTTTCCTGAGGTTCCTCTCAACTATAGCAGCAAGATGGTTGGACAGAGCTAGCAACAGGAAAGGGCTTCCATGTTGTCCATCAACTGGATGCTGATGTTCCCTTCATTCATTCATTCAATGGTATTTATTGAGTGCTTACTGTGTTCAGAGCACTGTACTAAGCGCTTGGGAAGTACAAGTTGGCAACATATAGAGATGGTCCCTACCCAACAGCGGGCTCACAGTCGATATCTATGACTCGGTGGTCATCTTGGAGACAGGTCTATCCCTATGTGGTTCCGTTAATATTAGTCTTGTCTTTACATGGCAAGCCCTACTTTGTTCCTTGTGCTTTCATCTGCGGTTTTCCTAATAAATACTAATGAAGGTGATAATTGGAGCCAAGTAAAGAAATTTAAAACTGGATTTTATTTTCCCCTAAAAAACTAGCCAATGGTAGGAACCAGGGAGGTTTGTACCAAGAAGGTGCTAGGGGTTCCTACAGACATGAAAATCAATTAATGGCCTTTAACACATTCCCCGCCACAACAAACTTACTCTAGAGAATGGAAAATGATATGGAAAATAGTTCTCTCATTAGAAAAGTAAATACTTAATGCTTCAACCCATGCATGAAAGAACTTAGAACAAAAACTAACCACACAGACTGGTTACAGGAGATTATTCCAGCCCTATTATTTTGAGATTCAGTATGCAAAGTAGACCAGCACAGGTCAGGATTAATAAATGCCACTGCACAAATAAAGTATCTAAATAAAAATAAACATGAAGCCCATGCTGCTTTTCTTCCTCCTACAGTCCAGCAACAACAAAAATCCAAAATAGCACTGTCACAGGATAGGTTTAATTTCAAGGATTTGCTTCTGCTTAGGTTCTATGCACTCCAGAGTCCTCTCCTACCTCACTTTATGACTGCTGACTTTTAAACTGTGTATGTCATTTGCCAGCATAGAAATGACTTAGGGTCAGTGAACTGATTTACTATTCCTCGTGAATTGCATATCCAAGCACCATCTTGCTTGTGTGTTTGTATGGTATAATACCTGGACATCTATACAGCTTTCTTGCCTGTGCAATATCTCCTTTGCTTAGGCGTGTTCGCTGGCCTATGGCAGGACGAATACCATTGTCATCACGGGAAGGAAGAATGGTATCCAGAAACATCCCCCTGAAAAAAATGAAAGCAGACCCAGACAATCCTATCAGTTTTCTGTCATCAAATTAAATGTCTTCTCAGCTTTAATCTTTACAAACAATCTAGCTGGGTTTTACAATATACACTTTTGTTTTGAAATCAAGGAAATCAAAGAGGAAATTTCCCAGCCTTGGGTGTAGTAATAACAGCAGAGCAACAAGGGTTTCATTGTTTCAATGTGCCAATGTCCAGTGACAGTTAACTCTGTAGTGCTTGTAAGTTCAACAATGAATCTTAAGTTTTCTATTTAAATTTGAACTTAATGGGTAAAGAAATTCTGGCCTGGCACATATGCCCACACTGAATGAATAATTTTCCCTTGTTTGTCCAGGCATCTGGGAGCCGTAGCACATAAGATGGGAATTACCTAACTACAAGTTCTCATCAAGGCTTATTTCCATAAAAGCAAGGAAACACAATGCTTATACAGTGTTTTTTCATTAATGTTCATATTTCCTGTTGTAGTCTGCAACCAGGTCTGAAAAAATCACAGGGCAGAGAGCTGAAGCAGGATTTGTTTAACTCGAGGTATTTTAACTTTTGTTTCCTAAAATGTGATTTTTACCATCCCTCAGCCACAAAGGCTAAGTCCTTTTTAATAACAAATATAATATAATGCTATAAGACCTACCAAGTTCCTAATGACAAGCTATAGACACTGAGGCTACTTTGGATCTGATAGAATATTAGTGGAATTGTTAAGATGGAATTATATTTACCCTTGTCGTCCTTATGCCTTTATGATGAAACAAAGAAAACCTGAACACTAATAGTTTGGGGCTTCGAGTGGATTTGCATTTTATACATTACATACAACTTTGATGAAATCCTGGAGGGAGGAAAATTGTTTGCCAACAGCAGAAACTGCCTTAGAAAACTTTAAACTGCTTATCTTAACTGCCTGATTAACTTTTTATAAAATCACAGCAGCTTCTTAAACTGCGATGAGTTGGAATGAATTAATTCATCTGTAAAGAAAAATTGATGACTTTGCCTAGTACTGTCCTGGAAACATTGGTTTATGAAATATTTTTTAAAAAGAACTACATGAACAACTCTGTATATTGTGCTGTACTGTGATCCCTTGAGAAATGTGAGGTGATAAAAACTTCAAAACAACAGCTCCACTTTCCCTCAAACACCAACCAAACATTCATTCTGTAATTTCTAAGAGTAGCTTTGTGGGTGACAGTTACTCCAACAAGGCTATAGAGCTAAAAACTTGAATTACCTGCTTTGAGTAATGTCAGAAAAATGTCATTAAATCCAAACCAGTAGCCTAGTCAAAAATCAAGTGATATTAGATCTCAAAACCAAAATAATCAATGGGATGAATTTATAAAAACAAGTACTGCACATGGAGAAACTGAAAAGGATTGATTCTTGATCAATTTTCTTCCCATTTATAAAGTTTTGGTGTTTTTCCTTTTGTGTCAGCATCATCTAACAAATAAAGAAAGGCAAATCATCCCTAGATTGCTTCATGTCAGGAAAACGAAGTATCACAATCACTTCAGTACATCAGCCCCTCATTTTTGTGGGTTTTGTGGGGTTGGGAATTTTTGTTTAACATATCCTGTTGCAAGTCACTGCATGGGAATCGAAAAGTCCAAGAAAGGCTGTAAAGTGTAAATAATGAACCCATTCTCCCTAGCCCTACTAGTCTGAATGCAGAGTTTATGTTCATGTTCTGAACTATTGAAATGAACTTCAGTTATTAGGTCCTTAAGAGCAAACAGAGGGTATTTGTTATAGCATTTTACTAGAAATGTTCTATGGCACACATATACACTTTCCAGTGCAAAATGATCTAAGCAGAGCCAACTGTCCAGTAATGGGGTTAGAAATAGCTCAGACAAAGAAATGATCCATAAATCTTGGAATTCTTTTATTAGGAAATGATAATTACTCTGAGGAATAGCAAAATTTTAAAAAAATCTATTTTCTTTTACATTCTGCTTCTTGTTATTATGTTCTATGTTTTCCTTGTGTTTTGTCTTTGTGTTATTCCTGACTGCATGCTCCTTTAAGAGGATATTTGCATGCTCTTTCCACCCTTTTTACCTCTATACCAAGATGCCTAGAATGGCACTCTGCATGGAGCAGGTCATCAATAAATTGTGCTGACTGAATTACTAGGAGAGGCAGTAATGAGCAGTAAATTGACTACAGAATGGGAAGGAGAATGGAGGAGGAGGAGTAAGCAGCCCCTCAGGATTTGAAAGATGACTGCTGGGTTTAAATATCCCAACTCCACACCTGAGCCCTTTCCATCTGCCTGACACATCCCTGTACAGCTCCTATTCTGCTCCTCATGGGTGTTCCTAAAGAAGAGCATAGGAGGAAGGACGGAAGAGAGAAGGAGGTGTCCACTGGTCTCTCAGCCTTCCCATTAAGACCACAAGAATGGAGTCTCACCCTTGAGGATTCCCCCAGCCCTTGGGAGTAATTTGGGGGCCAGTGTCACAACAGCTCAATTATTATATAAATGACTTTACTTCATAGCTATGTTCTTCCGGCTGTAAGTACAACAATCTGTAGATTTCAAGGAGGGTTTGAATGTATTCCTCAATATTTCATCTTAAAGTGTGGGTACATCTCAGTCTGATCTTTTTGGTCACCCCAAAATCAAAAATGCTTCTATCCATTCTGTTTTAATGTCTTTTCTCCCTTCCCCTCCCCCAAGATACCCACCATCCTCCTAGGCAGCTCTGCAAGCGACTCAACTCCCCTTTCTGGGATAGTGGTAAATCATCCTACAAAACACAGGGAAATGCTAGTATAGACTTTTCTCCTGAAAAAAGTACATTATAAGCCAGTGAAAACCAATACTGATTGATTTTCTCTGCAATTAAAACTTTCCTAAAAATGAGTTAATGTAAATATTTGAACTGATTTTAAAGTGAACCACTTCAGGTGGAATATTAAAAGATATATTTTTGAAATGATTTCCTGATAATTGGTGGTAAGAAGAAGAAAGTCTTTGGTTTTTTGTCTGATGGTGATTAAGAATGATTTGTGCTGAGAAGCAAGAGCGTTTGACAGTAGTTCCTGGGTCCCTACGTTTAAGCAAAGATCTGGAAGCAGTCACATAGAGGAATGGAATTAAAATTCAAAAGGTATAACCTGAGACTCCAACCTTGAGAAGGTGTTCCTGGCATAGTGCATAATACTGTCAAAATCATATGGTTCTCCCAGGGAGTTCACTTCTCCAGGCTCCATCTTCAGGAAGTTGTACTCCTGACCTACAAACCATTCATAAGCAAAGACTCAGTGGACTCTGGACAGGTCATGGAAAAAGATCTACGGTGCTTTTTACGGAGTATCTTTCTATGCTGAACATCATGTTGAACACATGATGTGTGTGTGTCTGTGTGTATGAGTTGGGGTGGGGGTGGATGGGAGCATTTATACAGTCAAACCTAAGTGTACATAAGGGCCCAACATTTTTCTTTTGAGTTTCGAGGCCAGACACTTTCAGTGTGTGCTCCCAAGCACCCATTATAGTGTTCTGCACATGACAGATAATAATAATTATCATAAGAAGAATAATGAATAATAACTGTATCTGTGGGGCCCTCACTATGTGACAATCACCGTACAAAGAGATGGGGTAGATACAAGATAATAAAGTCAGAGTCATAGATCCTGTCCCACGTGGGACTTACAGTTTAAGTCTAAGTAGGAGGGAGAACAGGCAGAATTCCCAGTCTACAGATAGAAAACACTGAGGTAAAGATGGTAATACTCTTAATAGAGACTGAAATTATGTTCAGTGAATTCAAAATTTCAGAGATATACCTTGCCTGGTTCTAGATACATATTTCTTAAATTCTATGATCAATGTAGTTAACATTTTCTCTTTATACCTACCACAAAGGGTGAAGATAGCTAGGCTGCTCCTTCTGGAGGATTCTACCATCACTGAGCTATTTACTGCACATACCATTCTTCTGGTCTCGAAAACCTTCTCCTGGTCTCTTTGTAAAACCCTTGTTTTCCTGCTGTCAAAATGTACTAAAATCCTCAATTCCCATCAACTTTCCAGATAAACCCAGTTAGGTTCAATCACTGCAAACACACCAGGAATCCCTAAAACACTTATGCAAAATACGCTTAAGTGTTTCTGTCTTCTGAATACTTAAGTATCTTTCAGGTGTTTACATGTCTCTGACATTTGCATTTCAATGACTGATACCTGTTTTTGTATATTTTCATCAGTATTTTCCATCAGATTGTAAATTTCTCAAAGGTAAGGTTTGTGTAATAGTAGTAGTAGGGAGATTGTCCACCAATTCTGTTGTATTGTACTCTCCCACGCCTTTAGTACAGTGCTAACAATAATTGTGGTATTTGTGAAGCACTTACTATGTGCCAGGCACTGTACTAAGCACTGGGGTAGATACAAGCAAATCATGTTGGACAAAGTCCCTGCCCCACATGAGACTCACAGTCTCAATCCTCATTTTACCAATGAGGGAACTGAGGACCAGAGAAGTAAAGTGACTTACCCAAGGTTACACAGCATACAAGTGGTAGAGCCAGGATTAGAACCTAGATCTTCTGTCTCCCAGGATCCTGCTCTACCCAATGCACTATGCTGCTCCTTGAGTTATCACTCAATTAATTACTCAATTAATCACTCAATTATCACTCAATTAATACCACTGATTGATTATACTAATTGCTTGTTTCTTGTCTTCTGCTTCTTTTCTAACTCTCCCCAACATTCAGGCAGTGCTTTGCATATAATGAGTGCTCAAATACTGACTCAGTCTCCACCATTACAAATACCTTTGGCCTAATTGCAAGTACCAGACAGTACTTCCATTTCAAAATTAATTTTGTGCTTTGAATATAAGAATAAATCTTCCTCCCACTCCTCCCTTATGTTTTTTTTTAAATAAAGGACCAGTAAAAGATAGCATAGACGTGGATGGACTTGGTGATAGTCTACACTTTTAAAATTCAACCTCTTAAGAAGCTATTTTAGGGACATTATCTGACTTTGCTTTTCAGTCACCTTTATTTTTGCTTGTTTGTCATCTTTCAGTAGGTGTGCATTTCCACTGAGTGACTTAGTCAAGCTTACTCTTCCTATTAAGTGTGATGTGGCTGCTAAAATGTCTCTTCTGCCAAGGTGCCTGAGAATAATAGTGATAGAGAAGACGGAGGCCCTCAGCAGAACCAATTAACACAGATTACTCAAACTTTACCCACTTTTAATCCTCCTCATAATCTCAAAGTGTAGCTCGGATGAGCAGTGCATTCTAAGAGTTTCAAAAAGTTGTGTTATTCATTATCTATGGCTGTCTCTAAATGCCAGAACAGACAAAATAATGGAATTTTAAAAACTGAAAAAAAAAAAAGGTTTTTATCCAAGGTTCATCAATGTTTTGTTGAGTACATAAACTTTGACTACCAGGAATGATACAGATAATGGAAGGCCAGAAATGGGAGAATCAATATTCTCAGTGCTAAGAATAATATGTGGCACATAGTAAGCACTTAACAAATACAATGGTATTATTATTATTATAATTATTAGAGGAAAGAGCGGCAGTCTGGGAATTAGGAGACTGGAGTTCTAATCTCAGTTCAGCCCCTCCACTTGCTTTCTGTGTGACCTTCGGCAAGTCATTTAACTTCTGTGTTCCTCAGTCTCCTTATCTGTAAAGAGGGAATTAAATGTGTGTTCTTACTTCCACATTAGACTGTGAGCCTTGTATGATATAGGGACTGTGTCTGATCTGATGGTACTGCACCAATAAATAATAACAGCATTTGTTGAGTTCTTATTATGTGTCAAGCACTATATCAAAGGGAGGAGTAGATACAAGATAACTAGATGCTACATGGTGCTCACAGGAGGGAGAACAGGTAATGAATACCCCATTTTGTAGATGAGAAAACTGAGGTTAAAGAGAAGACAAGGTCACACAGCAGACAATTGGCGGAACCAGGATTAGAACCCAAGTCCTCTGACCACCAGGCCTGTGCTTCTTCTTCAAGTACCTATCCCAGTGCTTAGCACAAAGTAAGTTCTTAACAAATACTATAATTAGTATTATTCTTACTGATTCTCAACCATTCTTGTTTGTCCTACTGCCAAAGAGAATGGCACTAATAGAAGGTATATCAGAATTAGGGCTATGGTTTCCATCATTCCCACCACCCCTGAGGAGAGCTATGTCAGGGTTGGAAATCGTTAGTATAATCTAGTTATATTCTTCTTTTCTCCCTAGGTAGTGATGGAAACATTTCGTCTCATAAAACCCTTGAACAAAATCTGAAGCCCAGAAAGTCAAATTCTGTGGTTCTTTTGATGAGAGTTTCAGATTATGGATTGTAGAATTAAGTTCGGAGCTGTGAGACGATTCCTGTTTGGAACTGGTTTATGATGCACAAATGTCACGTGAAATTTCAAAAAAAGCAGAAGTTTTTTTTTGGGAATGGCAGAAATCTAAGAGAGGAAACTTATTTGATGACATAAAGGGAGAAAGAAATATTAAAAGAAAATGGAGACTACTACCCTCTGCTAACCGGTGTCTTGGGGACAACCAGGCAAAGATTCCTGGCAGTCCATAAGGCAAGTCGATCTCAATTGACAAAGATTTCCATTACAGTAGTCAGTTCTCCTATAAATGAATAGTTTCACTAGATGTTTGGAAAAAATGCTGCCCGGAAATTTGAAGGTGTTCTTTGAAAAATGTGTGTCTGTCTTCATAGAAATCATTGCAAAGTCAGAGAAAATTAGGATGGTATTCGTGGGACCTAGGCAAGGAGTGAGTACTATAGCTCAAATTTTCCTTTAAGATAGTACAACCCCATGTTACCAGACGTCTGACTCATCAAATAGCACAGGGTCAAAACTGCTGAAAATTAGCATGGGATAAAACTGCCTTTTTACACTCAGCTTGATGCCTACTCAAGTATCACTATTTTTAGACAATCTCTGAACAGTTGTAAGGGGTGGAAGATGATTACAGGCTTCAACACAAGTGATTATATGTAAATATTTGTCTTGCCTCCTCCATTAAAAGACATGCCCCATAGTCTTGGAGTGTATGCTCTAATTGTACTTCCCCGGTGTTTACTGCAGTGTTCTAAATTTACCCAGTGAATATTTAGGATGAGTTGATTTGTTTTAGCTGATGGGGACAAAAGCAGCTTCTCTAAAACTTGCCTGCCCTTTCAAATATTCACCTCTGGGTGCTATGAGAGCCCTGCCTCTATGCATTGTTATATGGATATCGCAGCATTATCCTGTTCATTCTTTCTTGGATTCCTGAATATCAGTAATTCTACATGCTACTCTTTTCATTTAACCTAGTTCACTGATCCGCATTCTTCTTTTTCAATCAATATTCTTCCTCCCATTTGAGATCTGAGTCCCTTATAGGCCAGGCACAGAATCTCAAATAACTGATAATAAGAATAATGATAATAGCATAATAATAACAATAATAATAATAATAGTATTTGTTAAGCACTTATGTACCAAGCACTGTACTGAGCATTTAGGTAGATATGAAATAAATCGGGTCCCACATGGGGCTCACAGTCCAAGTAGGAAGGAGAACAGCTATTTAATCCCTGCTTTGGAAATGAAGAACTGAGGCCCAGAGAAGTTATGTGACTTGCCCAAGGTCACCCAGCAGGCACATAACAGAGTTGAGATTAGAACCCTTGTCTTCCCACCCAAACTCTGTCCTCTGTCAGACTTTCCCGTCACCGTAGATGGCACCATCATCCTTCCCGACTCACAAGCCTGTAACCTTGGCATTATCCTTGACTCCGCTCTCTCATTCAACCCACCTATTCAATCCGTCACTAAATCCTGTCGGTCTCACCTTCACAACATGGCTAAAATCCGCCCTTTCCTCTCCATCCAAACTGCTACCAAGTTATACAAACACTCATCCTATCCCACCTAGATTAATGCATCTGCCTCCTTTCTGATCTCCCTTCATTCTGCCTCCCCCCACTCCACTCCATGCTTCACTCCGCTACCCGGATCATCTTTCTACAGAAACGTACAGGACACGCCACCCCCCTCCTCAAAAACCTCCAGTGATTGCCAATCCACCTCCATATCAAACAAAACCACTGGCTTTAAAGCTGTCCATCATTTTGCCCCCTCCTACCTCACCTTGCTTCTTTCTTTCTACAACCCAGCCTGTATGGTTCAACTCCTCTGGTGCTAACCTCATCACTGTGCCTGGATCTCACTTTTCTCGCCGCTGAACCCTGGCTTGGAATGCCCACCCTCTTCAAATCTGCCGGGCAATTACTCTACTCAACTTCAAAGCCTTACTGAAGGCACATCTCCACCAAGAGGCCTTCCCAGACTAAATCTCCCATCCCTGCATTGCTATGACTTGCTCCCTCTGCTCATCTCTCCTCTCTTGATAGCACTTATGTACAGATCTGCCTGTTTATTTTTATTGATGTCTGTCTCCCCCATCCCAGACTGCAAGCTTGTTGTGGGCAGGGATTGTCACATTGTTGCTGTATTGTATTTTCCCAAGTGATTAGCACATAGTAACCGCTCAATAAATATGATTGATTGAATGAACAAATGGATTAATTAATTCATTAATCAACCCAAGTCCTCTAACTCCCAGGCCCGTCTTTGCACTACACCGTACTGCTTCCATGCTGCTTGATGTAATAATAATAATGACGACATTTGTTAAGCGCTTACTATGTGCAAAGCACTGTTCTAAGTGTTGGGGAGGATACAAGGTGATCAGATTGTCCCATGTGGGGCTCACAACCCCATTTTACAGATGAGGTAACTGAGGTACAGAGAAGTGAAGTCATTCGCCCAGAGTCACACAGCGGACAATTGGCGGAGTCAGGATTTGAACCCATGAACTCTGACTCCCAAGCCTGGGCTCTTTGCATTGAGCCACGCTGCTTCTCTTGATGTGCCGAGGCTTTACTCATCTAAGCATTTAATCAACACTAGTACTAATAATAATATATGGGAATGAATAATCTTAAAATTCTTGGTGTTTGCCCTTTCCCAAATTGCAAGTGAGTTTTAAAGTGATGGGCCGCGGAACAAAAGCTGTCATGCAACTGGCAGTGGCAGATTTTGGAGGTCCCCTTTCCCTGGACTTTCATTTAACCTAGTTCACTGATCCGCATTCTTCTTTTTCAATCAATATTCTTCCTCCCACTTGAGATTTGAGTCCCTTATAGGCCAGGCACAGAATCTCAATTAACTGATAATAAGAATAATGATAATAGCATAATAATAGCAATAATAATAATAATAGTATTTGTTAAGCACTTATGTACCAAGCACTGTACTAAGCATTTAGGTAGATATAAAATCTCCCAGACTCCACCTCCCAGACAGGGAACACTATTTCCTGTTAGCATCATGGTCACCTGGCCATCATCTGCCCTGATAAGAGCTGACGAGACCTTATGTTGGTAGTGAGAGCGGGGGAGTGGGAAGGAGAGGTCTTGCTAGCCCCCAGGGCCTCCATTCCTAGAACATAATGATGGCATTTATTCATTCATTCAGTCGTATTTATTGAGCACATATTGTGTGCAGAGCACTGTACTAAGCGCTTGGGAAGTACAAGTTGGCAACATATAGAGACGGTCCCTACCCAACAGCGGGCTCACATTAAGTGCTTACAACATACAAGGCACTGTTCTAAGCACTGGGGAGGTTAGAAGGTGATCGGGTTGTCCCACGGGGGGCTCACAGTCTTAATCCCCATTTTACAGATGAGGGAACTGAGGCTCAGAGAAGTGAAGTGACTTGTCCAAAGTCACACAGCTGACAATTGGCAGAGCCGGGGTTTAAACCCATGACCTCTGACTCCAAAGCCTGGGCTCTTTCCACTGAGCCACGCTGCTTCTCTGACATCCACCAAGACACTACTCTGTAGATTAGTTTGTTAATCTAGATTTAATTTAAACATTCAGGTTTCTTCATATCAAAATTACTGCTGAGAAGTAAATGTCTCATGGTCTGAAAAAAAAGGCCATATTTCAGCTGACTAGCTTCAGAAAATATTAGATTTTTCAAGTGTTACAGAGAAGCTCTACAGAACTTGGGTGGCCAAAGACGCAGGACCTGAAGTATCTCAGTGGAAAGGTAAGGGATAATTTCAATAACAACACAGCACTAAAACTTTCATGGCAAGTTGATGACCCTCAAAAATTCCTAGAACTTGCTGATCTTTTAGCCTGATGTCTGTTATACTGAGAAATCAGTTGAAAGCTTTTAAAGAATATAATAAAAAGAAAATAAAAGGATGTCAGGGAAATGTAAAGTAGTGAACTCTTTAGTATACACCTCACCTGGTTGAATGTTTTCTCTAATTATGGTCACATGATCATCTCGGTCCGGTCGGGTATGTTCATGCCAAAAGCCTATCACATGGCCCAATTCGTGAACAACAATCCCAAATTTATCACAGTTCTTGCCGATGGATATGGCCTGAGGTCCATTGCCCCTCCGACCCACATAAGAGCAACACCTGGAAGAAAATTTTAGAGAGAAATTACATATTCAACCTTCCCTAACCTTAAACTCCCCCACAAAAAAAGACTATACAGCAGTCGGTACCAGAACTCTGAGTTACACTGAAAAAAAAGTCATTTCCAAATTCTAGCTGGGCTGTAACATTAAATTACTCTTAATTGACAAAGCCCAGCATGTTTTTTTTTAAAAAAAAAAAACCAAGGAAGTGCCAAAATGTTATCAAACTATAAACCAAACAAAGCCCTCAGAGCAGGTATTGGTTTTAACCTGCTGTGGAAATGCAAGATCCCAACCTACAGCAGACATCACAACCAGTTTTTAATAATAATAATAACAATAATAATAATAATAATGGCATTTATTAAGCGCTTACTATGTGCAAAGCACTGTTCTAAGTGCTGCAGAGGTTACAAGGTGATCAGGTTGTCCCACAGGGGGCTCACAGTCTTTATCCCCATTTTACAGATGAGGTAACTGAGGCACAGAGAAGTTAAGTGACTTGCCCAGAGTCACACAGCTGACAACTGGCAGAGCTGGGATTTGAACCCATGACCTCTGACTCCAAAGCCCGTGCTCTTTCCACTGCGCCATGCTGCTTCTCAACAGCTGCTGTTTTTCAGCAGTTTTATTCAGATTCATGAATGTCACCAGATATATTTCTCAAACTTAATTGCTCAATGGAGAGTTTGTACCCTTGTCAACAGTTATGGCATAAACAGAATTTCTGACTTTTTCCATCAGTGAAAAGGAAGTGAGCATTAAACAGCAAAATACAATCTAAAAATAGTTATTAGCACTGTAGTAGTATAGATTACAGCCTTGCCTTGTAGTCATCAAATTTATTTACTGAACTTTAAGGATCCTCACCACTACAAAGTGAAAGTAAATGTATTTTTTAAACTCATAAAATGAAAATATTTAAGAAGGGATCTGCTTCCATTAATTTGTAGCACAATAGGTGCCGCTGGCTCTGCCATGATCTTTCTATGGAATGAATTTATGTCAACACGTTGTTTGAAACCCTCAGACCTCAAAACCCCCGGTCACCTAAATTGTTACTGTCAGCAGTCAGCAGGCTAACTTCAAATCTTTATTAGTAGGATTTTATCAATTTTATCCGCTCCTCTGCTGCAAACCTCCTCACTGTTGCCTCGTTCTCACCTGTCCCGCCGTCAACCCCCGGCCCACGTCCTTCCCCTGGCCTGAAGTGCCCTCCCTAAGCTAGCTGTCTTCCTCCCTTCAAAGCCCTACTGAGAGTTCACCTGCTCCAGGAAGCCTTCCCAGACTGAACCCCCTTTTTCCTCTCCTCCTCCCCATCTCCCCGCCCTACCCCCTTCCCCTCCCCACAGCACTTGTATATATTTGTACAGATTTATTACTCTATTTTACTTGTACATATTTACTATTCTATGTATTTTGTTAATGATGTGCGTATAGCTTTAATTCTATTTGTCCTGACGATTTTGACACCCATCTCCATGTTTTGTTTTGTTGCCTGTCTCCCCCTTCTAGACTGTGAGCCCATTGTTGGGTAGGGACCGTCTCCATATGTTGCCGACTTGTACTTCCCAAGCGCTTAGTATAGTGTTCTGCACACAGTAAGCACTCAGTAAATATGATTGAATGAATGAATGAATCAGTTTCTCATCCATAATGACAGGTAGAGAGAGAAGAAATTGGTAGAAGGACAATATTAGTTGCAGGCAGGCATATATTATTGAGATAAAGTATCATTTTGAGTCTCCTACAGATAACTGCTCCAAGTAGATTTAGGCTGCTAAGGGTATGAGAGCTGTGGAAAGCATCAACTTATCAAATATATGTTTGAAAAGGTGTAAACTTCAGGATAATAGCAGTTTCTCAGGATATTAATTGCACTCTCCAGAGGACGAAAATGATGCAAGAGGTAGAAACCCACGGATTATATTCATACCGATAGATGAAAATATAAAAGATAGGAGGGGAACTGTCTGCAATCTGAAAAGGATTCTGTCAACCTTTTGCCTTAAAATTCACACTTTCTATTCACAGCAATAAACGTTCCATGGAAAAAGAGAGTTTTTCAGGGGAATTAAGAAAATGGATTTGGAATGGAATGGAAAATTGATTTGTAAAAATAAAGCACAAGCAATTGGTCAAAGAAATTATGATAGTTCTGCTCCCATATATCAAGTTTTCCTGGAATTTAAATGAGCAATGTCTGTGAAACTACCGTTTTCCTAAAGATCATCATCAACCGTATTTGGATCGTCAGTCGTAAAGATGTAGAACATCTTGTTGAGTATATGGAAAAACTGGGAAATAGAAAAGCATTATTAATCAGCTTCGAACTCAGAGGAAGAAGGGCATTAAAAAAATCAGTACTTTTACAAAATTGTGAAGCCCTATTCATTTCTATGCTAAGAATGACAATTTAAATGATTAATTAATTACAATGAATGCTTTTATTTCACCTACAATTTATATTATTCTTTCATTAATATTAAATGAATGTCTGCTATGTGCAGAGTACTTATTAGGTTTCTGTAGAATACAAAAAAGGAAAAGATGTGGTCTTTACTTGCTGGGTTAAGGTTGTCCCATGAGGATACTGGGCAAAAATACCTTTCACTGAGTATTTCCCACAAAAAGATGCTTGTCCGTAAATACACAGACTTAGAAACAGTGCCAGGGGCAGGAAAATAAATTATCACCACTCCCAAACCTTAAGCCCCCACAGCACTCATGCATGCATATATCTATAATTCTATTTATTTATATTGATGCTTATTTACTTGTTTGGATGTCTGTCTCTCCCTCCCCCTCCCCTGCCCCCCAGATTGTAAACCCACCATTGACAGGGATTATCTCTCTTTATTGCTGTTTTGTACTTTCCAGTGCTTAGTACAGTGCTCTGCACACAGTAAGCACTTAATAAATACAACTGAATGAATGAATGAAGCATGACCACTTGTTCTAAATTCATTCATTCATTCAATCGTATTTATTAAGCGTTTACCGTATGCAGAGCACTGTTCTAAGCGCTTGGGAAGTACAAGTTGGCAACATATAGAGATGGTCCCTACCCAACAGTGGGCTCACAGTCTAGAAGATGAGGGCAGGACCATGTTTTTGGTTTTATTTTATTTACACAAGAGTTTATACAGTAGACCCAGACTCTCATATAGAACAGGGTCTCTATCCCACCTGATTGTCTTGTTTCTACCCCAGCACTGATTATAGAGGTCAACACATAGCAAGTACCACAGTTGCTCTGCATGCAGTGAGCACTTATTGCTCTGCATGCAGTGATCGCTCACTAAATATGCACTGATGATGATTCAGTGCTCATGAGGTGCACAGCTTACCCTACACACTTGGGTACCTTGAGGTTCTAAAGACCACGATCCTCCTTTTGCCAAGAAATACTAAAATATTGGGAGACGTGGCCTCTAAACATAAAACCAACATAAATAGGTAGAGATAAATGCAAATCATTATCTAAGTGCAGAAAAGAGGATTGTGTTGGTATTCATTCATTCATTCAATCGTATTTATTGAGCGCTTACTGTGTGCAGAGCACTGTACTAAGAGCTTGGGAAGTACAAGTTGGCAACATATAGAGACGGTCCCTACCCAACAGCGGGCTCACAGTCAAGAAGGGGGAGACAGACAACAAAACAAAACATATTAACAAAATAAAATAAATAGAATAAATATGTACAAACAAAATAAATAAATAGAGTAATAAATAATGATGCTACTGATGCCTGTTTACTTGTTTTGACGCCTTTCTGCCCCCTTCTAGACTGGGAGCCCGCTGTTGGATAGGGATCGTCTCTATCTGTGGCCAAACTGAACTTTCCAAGCGCTGAGTATGGTATGGTATGTTGGTATGATAAACAAGGGCCGGTACTAATTAGAAGAAATTTCTTCAGGGAAGGAAACCATAACATGAGGTCCAACTTGTTCAAATTGGGATATTAGGATACCTCTCTTGAGGTGAAATTGGAAGACTTTTTTTAAGAACTCGAATTTTTATCTTTCCCTGACAGACTGTGAGAAGAACGTTTACATCTAATCCTGTGATTTTAGCATTTAGTATATTTAGTATAACGTAAATATTTAAACATTTTTCCCCCCAGTGGGTATGATAAAATGTAAATGGGGCCCAACCTTGGCAATTATGGTTCAGCAGAGACAAGTGTAGCAGAGTCTGAAATGTTTGAGGGCTTTTTAGCTTCGGATGACCTTTTAAGAAATTTACATGGAAATCAATTTCAGCTGCTATAAACCATAAGGAAGTCTTGACATAAAGAGTATTTAAACAAGCTGATGAATCACATAAATAGGCAAAGCAAGATTAAAGGCTTATTGCAGTGTCAAAACAGTGGGATAGTTTCATTTGATTCACATTCCATATAAAACAGGTTTCATCTTTACCTCAGCATAATGCATTTTTATAGCCATTTAGAAGGTCTCAGGCTCCCTTTGGAAGCCCACAGTCAGAAAGAGAACAAAATGATGAAAGTGTTAAGTTTTAGAGTTAAATCTCTAAGGTAGAGATTTCAAAATGTGTATGCTTGACAAAGGTATGGTATTTAAAAAGGAACATTTCTCACAGTAATTTTCACTTTGGTATTACCTGATATTACAGGGAAAAAGAAAAATGCTTCTTTTAATAAGGGATATACAGATGATCTATGATACACTTTTGGGAGAGTTTTTAACAATTCCATTTACAACCCATTAATCCTATGGATTGAGTGCTTATTGTGTGCAAAGCACTGAACAATATAACAGTGTCGGTAGACACGAAACCAAAGATCCAAGCGTTGCAATATTATCTGCCTGACTACAAATTTCTCCCAAGCCAGCTGTCCCTAACTCTTCCTTGTCAGGTTTCTTCTGATATATTTCTAAGTCACTGTGCTAAAAGACTAGTGCAAAGGAAAGCGGGATGGCATAGTGAATGGAGCCCAGGCCTGGGAATCAGAAGGTCATGAGTTCTAATCCCGGCCCCGCCACTTATCTGCTGTGTGGCCTTTAGAAAATCACTTAACTTCTACGTGCTTCAGTGACCTCATCTGTAAAATGGGGATTAAGACAGTAAGCCTCATGCGGGACAGAGACTGTGTCCAACCCCATTTCCTTATATCCATTCCAGCGCTTAGTACAGTGCCTGGCATATAGTGAATCCTAAATGAATATCATCATCATTATTATTATTATCATTATTATTATTATCTGCCTGGAGTGCCTGGATTCTAGTAACTCACAGGATCCTCAAAATAGAAAAGATCAGAAAAATTTTAAGGCAGGAAGAAAAGTTGTAAAAATTTGTTCGATATAGGCTAATATAAAACCACCTCCTCCAAGAGTCAGAAGTGGGAAGTAGTGTGATCTAGTGGCTAGAGCACAGGCCTGGAAGCACGAAGGAGCTGGGTTCTAATCCTAGCTCCATCACTTGTCAGCTATATGACTTTTGGAAAGTCACTTGAGTTACCAGTGCCTTATGCCTCATCTGTAAAATGAGGGACATGTACTGAATCCAAGCTGATTTTATATTCTATCTACCCAACTGTTTAGTCTGGTTAAATATCATAAAAAAGAAAGTGACATTCCCAACTATTCCCATCCTACCTACTAAAATATCCGTTCTTAGTACTTTCTTGCATATCATTCTATTATCCTATTTATTCATTTTTCACTAACTGTTGTTCATATCAGACATAACCAGGTTTCCTTTTTTACCACTGCATGAACAGAATCTGGTTCTGCCTGTATTCCCCATTATTGTATTAGCTCACTGAAGGCAGGAACTATGTCCTCTTCAATCTTAGGTCCCAAGGAACTAGAAGAGCATTTGGGACACAAATTGGTGCTTTTGTAAGGGTGAAAATAATTATTTTAGCTGGATTATAAACTTGAGGTCAGGAACTATGACTACCAACACTGTGGGATTTTCTCAAGCATTTAGTACAATGCCCTGCATGGATTAAATGCTCCGTAAGTAAATTGATGGATAAGGTCTAACAAAGTGAAAGAAGGCCTTAAGACAGTCTGAGATATGAAGAACAGCACTTTTAGCATCTGTGAACTTGGCTTCCTGTCTCAGATTAACGACTATAGATTTAACTTTACGACACCAGGCTCCTAAGGTAGTCACTGTGTAACTCTTCCCTAAGCGTGGCTTTCCTGTTCTTTCTCCCTGTGTTCACCTCCCTCTCAACACAGCTGATCTTGTAGCAATCTCAATTTTATCACGATGCTCTCTCTTTCTTGCTCACTGTTTCTCCCTCCACCCCCACCCCAACCTTTGTAATATAAGCCAAGTCAGCTATCAAGAACCTGTCTCTGTTCTGGCCGTCCTACACAGTGGTCAGGTGCTTATGGCCTTTGTTACCAGCAGTTTATGTATTGACACCTTGTCAGAAAATGTCACCACTCTCTTCAGACATGTTCTTATTTTGGAAACTGAAACAGAGTTATCCTAGGCAAACAGGGTCATAGAAAACTAGATCCATTTCAACTAAGGAAGTGTTTTGGTCTTTGCTGTACAGGGAAAAATCAATATTTCATTTGGGGAAAAAATTGTTACCCATATGTTTCTTAACAGCAAAATGAAATTAGTCTAATGTTCAACTCGAGTAGTTCCTCTAGGCCATAGGCTCCTCCTCTAGACTAAGCTCGTAGTGGGCATGGGATATGTCTAACAACACTGTTGTATCGTGCTCTTCTAAGTGCTTAGTACAGGGCTCTGAACAGAGTAAGTGCTCAATAAATATTGTTGATTGACTGAAAGTTCTGCTGTAGTACACAAATAACAGGGCTAGAGTTTGGAAAAGTCCCAACCGAAGCTGCTGATGTGAGGATCTCCAGGACTTCCGCCATTTGGTTGGAAAAATGCTACCCATCTGCATGCCACAGCCCCAGCAAATGTTGGATTACCCTATACAAATGATGGCTAGATTGCCATTGAAAGATTAATGTCAAAGCTAGGTTTTCCCAGGGTAAAAATGTATTCAAACCCAGATTTACCAATCAAGGCTTTTAAGTGGTATAATAAGGGGAAAGTTACAAGCAATCTAACATATATTAACATATTCATGTGAGTATGGATATAAAAGGGGACATTTATTTGTATACACACAATACATTCACTGATTTTGACCTTCAATGTGAAATTCCTGATATTTTAACACCCTTGTACAAGTCACTTGACTGTGAGCCCGTTGTTGCGTAGAGACAGTCTCATATGTTGCCAACTTGTACTTCCCAAGCGCTTAGTACAGTGCTCTCCACATAGTAAGAGCTCATTAAATATGATTGAATGAATGAATGAATGAAGTCACCACTCTGTATCTCAGTTTTCTCATCTATATTATGAGTATAACTAATGTTTTCCTCTTCCTCTTAGACTGTGAGCCTATATGGAATAGGGACTGTGTTTGTTGCTATTATTTGGTATCCAACCCAGCCCTTAGCAGTTAAAAAACCATTAATGAATATGCCTAACTAAGCTTTTCCTCACTACTTCTACCCTAACTCTAACGGTAAAAAATTACGTGTTTCATATTCTCTTGGCCTATAAAGTCTCGGTCAAACTGGGAATGAAAAAAGAGATACATAGAAGCTGCACAGAGGGAGCAGAATGAGAGGAGATCACCGTTTGACTTACTACAGTCTATAAAGTCAACTCGATCAGGTTTTGAAGTCCGACAACCTAGATCATTCCCAGTTGATTCATTCTTGTCTTCTCTGCCCCTCACCCCCATTGATATTTTGTCCCCTAAAGTTTTACAGGTCCTCTTAGAAAATGTGGCTTGGAAATGATCCAGGTCTTCTGTACAGAAACCCAGAGAAAATGATATATGGTGGCATTTATTAAGTGCTTACTATGTGCCAAGCACTGTTCTAAGTGCTGGGGTAGATACAAAGCAATTAGGTTGTCCCACATGGGGCTCACAGTCTTAATCCCCATTTTACAGAGGAGACAACTGAGGCACAGAAAAGTTAAGTGGCTTGCTCAAGGTCGCACAGCAGACAAGTGGTTGGGAAGGATTAGAGCCCACAACCTCTGACCCCCAAGCCTGTGTACTTTCCAATAAGCTATGCTGCTAAACTACACAGGAACTGGTCATTTTTCCAGGCATTTGGACGGGAGAGAATTAATACCGTTTAGAACCAGAATCACTCCCAATAATGCCTTTGGGTGGGTGTAATGCTTCAGATTCAGTAATAGCCAAAGATATAGCTTAGTACAGTCAAGCGCTTAGCACAGTGCTCTGCACGCAGTAAGCGCTCAATAAATACAATTGAATGAATGAATGAATATAGCAAGCCAAATACTTTCATTTTGGTCATTGCCAAAGATGGTTGAACTATAAATGCAGCTAGCAAACACAGGGTGGACTAGTGGAAAGAGTACAGGATTAGAAGTCAGAGTCAGAGTCAGAGGGTATAATAATAGTAATAATGATGGTATTTGCTAAGCGCTTACTACGTGCAAAGCACTGTTCTAAGCACTGGGGGGAATACAGGGTGATCAGGTTGTCCCACGTGGGGCTCACAGTCTTAATCCCCATTTTACAGATGAGGGAACTGAGGCACAGAGAAGTGAAGTGACTTGCCCAAAGTCACACAGCTGACAATTGGTGGAGCCAGGATTTGAACCCATGACCTCTGACTCCAAAGCCCGGGCTCTTTCCACTGAGCCACGCTGCTTCGATGGGTATGGGTTCTAATCCCTGCTCTGCCACTTACCTGTTATGTGACCTTGAACAAATTAATTAATCTTCCTGTGTTTCAGTCCCCTCAATTGGCAGAATGGGAATTTATTTCCTGTTCTCTCTCTTACATGGACTGTGAACTCCATGTGGGCCCTGATTATCTCGCATCTGCCCCAGGGCTTATATTACAGTGTTTGGCATATAGTAAGTGCTTAACAAATACCACTATTATTATTATTATTTCAAATGTTGGCTTGGTGAGGAGGGAAAAATGGTTTTTGCACCAGAGATAAGTACTTTACTATACACACATCTCTATGCAACAAAAGCCTATTTTGTACAAACCTTCTCAGAATGCATTTTATCAATAATGTCTCAAATTCCAGAATTCCATGTCATCCCATTCCCAATTCTACTCACCCACATGGTCTGTAAGTGAAAACAATGTAGCTTTCTTCATCGCTCCGCTCGATAAAGGTAACACATGTGTGTTTTTCCCAGTGTCTCATTGCCTGCTTAAACATTGCTCTCTGGCTGCCTGAAAAAGTTTGGGAAATGAAATAAACAGAACATAATCTCTGAAGAAAAAGAGCTCCCAATAATTTCTACCCCAGTTACAAGGCTGATTTGGGGGGGAGGGTTTCAACAAGAGGTGTGGCTCACATTCAGCCACTTTCTACCCATGAGATCTTTCTTTCTCTCTTTTTCTGTCTCTCTGTCTCCGTATCTGTCCTGCTATTCATACCCACTCCCCACTGAAACTCTAAACTGTTCACATTCCACTCGAGATCCCACTAAATAAGTCAGGAGGTAGCATATTCTACACTTTCAGAGTTCCTTTCTGGGCCTCTGATCAAACAACATTGCCATGGTCTGGGTGGGTCTATATGTTTTCTATATAGAGCCACTGCAACTTACCTTTCACAGAAAATGGATAGAAGTTCTCATTCCATAAGTTTTAAGAACAAGTTACCTCATAACTAGCCATTCACTTACTAAAATAGAGCTTTCTCATTCACACCACCAGCCCTGTACAACTGAGTAGGACACTAGAAGTATAAAATTATTTTGATTCAAATTGACTTAAAAGGTCAGGTGTTAAACAAAAAGCTACCAGCAATAACACTAGACAATAAAAAGACCTTGAAAATCACAACCTTATTCCAGCCTAGTGAAATACAATAATTAGTTTCATGATCTTTAAAGCTTATCTTTAAGTATCTTTTTTTAATGAGATTAATATTTGATGGGAAAGATACATTAGGCTAATCAATAAAGGGAATTTCCTTCTTTTTCTCTTCCAAAACAGATGAACGGGGGAGAATCATACCAGTGAAATTTCCTCCTATAACGTATGGAATGACGCCTCCAGGCCATATTCTTTCAGTTCTTGATGTGGCAGCTCTGGGAATTCGATTTTTCTCATTCTGCCGTGAGAATCTGACAGTTGCTTTTCCCTTTGCGGTGAAGTTTTGCTCCAAGCCTGAAAAGATATTGAAAATGCTCCATGAAACAGATGTGATTTCCAAAAGTCCTGGAGTTCATAATTTCATAAATGGCTTTTAAATCAAAATACATAAGCCTATCACTATGCAAAGAGACTAAAACGATCCTTAATACCACCTGGGTCAGAATACTTCCACCCACCCAGCTGGGCTGCCTCTATCTAGCATAATCCACCGGCCCCCTGGAAACCACCGGTTTAGGAAACAGAAACCCCTAGGTGCCACTTGTCTGATCTGATTGTCTCAATACTGTGTTTTACACTATTTAGCACATAGCAAATGCTAACTGATCACCTTGTGTCCCCCCGGCGCTTAGAACAGTGCTCTGCACATAGTAAGTGCTTAACAAATGCCATCATTATTCTTCTTCTTATTACTGTTATTATTTAGTGAAACTTCCACAAGGGCATGGACGTATGATGCCTCCATTCCAGAACGTCAAGTCTGGTCTCCGGTTGGCTCTCTCAGATCCACTGCAATCATTCAGATAGGCAGTGTGACTCAGTGGAAAGAGCACGGGCTTTAGAGTCAGAGGTCATGGGTTCAAATCTTGGCTCCGCCAACTGTCAGCTGTGTGACTTTGGGCAAGTTATTTAACTTCTTTGTGCCTCAGTTACCTCATCTGTAAAATAGGGATTAAAACTGTGAGCCCCCCTGTGGGACAACCTGATCACCTTGTAACCTCCCCAGCACTTAGAACAGTGCTTTGCACATAGTAAGCACTTAACAAATACCATCATTATATTATATTTTATTATTGAGCTCGGAGTAGGAATGGGATAGCCAGAGATTTCCAGATTGGCAGAGCTCTTCATAGACTAATAGGCTTTGGTCCAACCTTAGGTGAACCCATGGACCAGGATGACTTGGTCCAGGGAAAGTCCAGACCATGTTGAGGCCTGGGACTGTGGTCTGGTCCTACCCAACCCTAGACTGTGTATTTTTGTTCTGTTTTTCACCAAAATGACCCAAAAGCCAGTCATACTCAGACCCAATCCTGTCCAAGGTGCAGCCTCCCTGCCTCATCTTGATCACCGAGTTTATAATAGATTATAAACTCGTTGTGGGTAGGGAATATGTCTGTTTATTGCTATGCTGAACTCTCCCAAGCCCTCAATCCATTGTTCTGCTCACAGGAAGCACTCCATAAACACAAGGTTGTACAACCAGGACTACTTTATATACCCTAGTCTGAAAGAGTCTTGAAACCATTCTTTAAAGATTTATTCTTGTAGTGTGTTGTACAGGATTTATTTCTAGAGACACACACTGAAGAACGAAGGGTTAGGCTATCATAAACTACTGAATTGTACTTTATTTCCCTTTATGGAAACAATAGTAAGTGCATAACAAATATCACTAAAAAGGCTTGATGCTTGCTAAATCAAATGGGATCACTGTGAAGAGAATCAATTGTGAAGAGTCAATCTAAAAAATCTGCATTGAGAAGAGGCTCATTAGAGAGATCTGGGATTGGTGGAATGAGGGGAGTAAGTAGAGGATAGAGTTAAGACGTTTAAGGATTTAACATTTTCAAGCTCTTGTCTAGCTTCTGAACAACATTGTTTCACACCATTTACAACCTCCATCATGACTCAGAGGCTAAGGAAAATCTTAAAAACCCGAGGATCAAATCTGAGTATAGACAGGGGGTTTTTTTTGTTTGTTTGTATTTTTTGTTTTGTTTTTATTCTTTTTGTTAAGTGCTTACTATGTGCCAAGGACTGTTCTAAGCTAGGGGGTAGATACAAATTCTATCAGGTTGTACACAGAGTCCCTGTCCCACATGGAGCTCACAATCTAAGCAGGAGGGAGAAGGATTTAATTCCCATTTTACAGTTGAGGTTTTGGGAGTTTATTCCCTGAAAGCCTCCAGTCTCAATGTTCTAACTGTACTGTCTCCTTCTGGTACTGCTTTCCAGAGACAACACCGGGGAATTCTCTGAAGCACTAAGAGGTTGGGCTGGAGTTTCCCTAGTGGGAGGAAACAAGAGTCAGGACATTGCGATTTGCTTGCAGGGCCTGATCAAAAATTAGTAAACTACAATTTGAATTTTTTTGCATGCTGAATTTTTTTCTTAAGTTTTTTTTGTGTTACTGTTTTTATGGCATTTGTTAAACACTGACTATGTGCCAAACATTCTTCTAAACGCTTTGGTAGGTGCAAGTTAACTAGGTCAGACACAGTTCCAGTCCCACAAGGGACTCCTAGTCTAAGCAGGAGGGAGACCAGTTATTTAATGTCCATTGAGGAAACTGAGGCATACAGAAGCTAAGTGACCTGCCCAAGGTTGTTCAGCAAGCAACTGGCAGAGCTGGGAGTAGAACCTCCATATCCCTCCTCTTCCCACTAGGCCATGCTGCTTCTCTAGTTCCATCATAATGAAAAGCAAACTGTTTTATGAGGTACACCCATAAAAAGCTAGTAGATATAGCATGCAGCTCACTCAAAGCCATTTGCTTGGGGAAGAAAAAGGTCTGAAATAGCTAAAGATTTTTTATTGTTTAATGCTGTATTCATCATACATATTCCTCAGAAATAGCTACCGAGAATACTAAAAGAATGACCGGAGCTTATGAGTATATACAATAAGTGAACAATTACAACTCTCTCTAAAAGAAAAGGCTCTGGTTTTATGGCTAAGAAAACCGCAATTTTGTTTTTGGGACAACTGAATTATCTATCCTTTGGGCTGTGAGTTGGAGGTGACAATTTCAGATACTTACCAAAAAAGGACGCCTATTTTCATAAAACACTGAAAACTGCTGTGTGATACCAATGAATTAGTTATGAAGAACAGCACCATAATGAACCCCTTAATGCATTTTTAATAAGCAGAGGCTTAAAATAAGCTGTTCCAAGACTTCAGCTTCCCCAAATTAAGTTTTATAGTGCTTACATGAAACCCGATCTCGCCAATAAAACTGAGGTGGCCAAAATGCTACTCCCTTTGTTGCTCTTTTGCTCTTAGTAAAGACTTTAAACAGTACTGACTGACTTGGTTGAAGGACCTAGACTGTGGAGGTTAAGTTAACTGAATGAACTGTTATGTCAAGCAGTCAGCTAATTTAAACACAGAAAATACCAGAGCCAAATCTTCTTATCCTGTCAATAAGCTGGTAGAGGGCTCCTCTTTTCTTTGACATTACTCGCTCTCCAAGGCCACCTTTAAAAAAAGAAAAAAGAAAAGATAATTGGCATCACACATCAAGCAAGCTTAACTGGAGAAAAACAATAGGACTTTCTCTGAAGAAAGGCCCGCCACATGCCATATGTAGTCAAAACAGAAAATTCTACATGCAAAGTTCATAAATGGAGGGGGATGGAAATCCAAACACATTTGTAGCTAACATGCATTCCAGAAAGTAAGTGAACATGACTTTGTTATTCAGACAAGTTGAGGCAATTACATCATCCTATCATTATTTGAAGCTCTTTCTCTTCACTGTGACCTTGAAGTGCAGTGATATGCTGATTGACAGTGAGATGTTTTGCTCTCACAGAAGCCTCCTGACTGCATACCATTTTTTCCTCCAATGTGTCCGAACATATTTTCACAAACAAAAATAGCAAATTAGAAAGCAAAATACAAAATGATCTTTTAGTTGCAAGATGAAATATTATTCCCAATGTCCTTTGCTAGAATTGGATTGATCTTAAAATCACAGGGATGCTACATTATACAAAATTGCAGGTTTGTAATGAGATTGTTAAGACGCTTTCATGGACCTCCAATAATAACTGAAAGACAGAACGGACAAGAACCAAATTTGGGGTCTTTTTTTTTTTTAGTTCTATTTGTTATGTACCAGACAAAGAACTAAATGCTGGGGTACATGCAAAGATGTCCATTTGAACACAGCCCCTGTGTCTAATGAGGCTCATAGTCTTAATCTCCATTTTGCAGATGAGGTAACTGAGGCATGAGGAAGTTAAGTGACATGCCCAAGGTCACAAAGTGGACAAAGGGAGGAGGCAGAATTAGAACCCATATCCTCTGATTCAGGCTTGTACCTAGGCCATGCTGCTTCCCAGTACCTGGAATTTCACTGCTTTGTGACTGATTCTCTTGGCAAGAAAATGTGGCAGATATATAAAGGTTATTTATAACGGATAGGATTGGGTCTTGAGTTTTTTCTACTTTTTATTACTGTGCTTGCCTTGCAAAATGGACAAATTCTGTAAGTACCTCATTGAAGTAAAGATGCTAAACTATAAAGAAAACATCAAATATCTAATTTTGCTTGGGGAAAATTTGCCAGGGGAAATAAAAGTATGTTAATACGAGCAGCAAAAAGGGGAAAAATTGTAATAAACCCATTCTTATTAACTCAGGATTTTTTTCCTATTCCTCATTGTCCTTTTCATATTGTATTGTGAATATAAATACCAGAAGGTGTACGGTAAAAAAAAAATACGTTTTCTTTTTAAAAAGAATGACAGAAAACAATGCCATATAAGGTAAGTGGTGTAGTGTGCTTGCTCACTAAATAATAATGTGCTTAATTATTTGGATTACACTGTCACATATTTGCAGTATCCCTTGAGAAAAATTTTTGAAATTTTTTAGTTGTACATTTTAGGGGTATGAGGTAATAAATACATTCCTTCCCAAGAAATATCTGGGTCATGTTTTAGTATGTCATACGTATATGCTAGTAGTAATAACCAGCATGAAATGTAATTATCCTTGATGTCAGAGGGTGAGCATAAAATTGCATTCATAATTTAGAAAAGTGAATAGCTATGTAAAAAGATAAACAGCTTCTTATAGTAAACATGGAAATAGCAAAAATAACACTAATTGTAGAAGAAGCCACCACGGTCGTGAGGAAGCTCAATCTTATATTTCAAGAGAAAGAACAAATGTTCATTTTGAGGGGAAAGGCATTTGCCTTCCAAAGCTCATCGTCAGTGATTTGCAACACAATCGTTGAACATTAAATATATGTACAACCAGGAATTCAAAAGGAAAACAAGGAATAAGGAAAATAAGGACCTATTTATAAGGAATAGGTCCTTATTTATAATAAGGAATTATTAAAATAAATAAAATGAATCAACATGATAGTTGCTGATTAGAATGATATTGCCCATCCCCAAACCAACTGGCAGCATTACATAGAAATAGAGAAAAATGTTTCTCAACATGGAGGAAAAATAAGAATTTCAGAGCCTCTTTAAAACGTATATTCAGTTATCATGTATTCACAAGTACATCTGTTGGGACACCAGGACTGGTCCACAGTGTAATTGATAAATGACATCGGCAATAACTGTAATGGTCTCTTGCATGTAGTAAAAGCTCAATAAACATCACTGATTAATTGATTCTCGTTTCTCAGTCAGTTATGTTACAGTATAAAACCGTAATATGAGAATGGCATGGGGCAATTACCTTGACTATAAATTTTGAATTAGAGCACTCTTACTCTCCAAATAAGATGAAACAGTATGACTTAATGAAAACAGCACAGTACTACTACTACTAATAATGGCATTTATTAAGCGCTTACTATGTGCAAAGCACTGTACTAAGCACTAGGGAGGTTACAAAGTGATCAGATTACCCCACAGGGTGCTCACAGTCTTAATTCCCCATTTTACAGATGAGGTAACTGAAGCACAGAGACGTTAAGGGACTTGTCCAAAGTCACACAGCGGACAATTGGCAGAGCGGGATTTGAACCCATAACCTCTGACTCCAAAGCCCGGGCTCTTTCCACTGAGCCATGCTGCTTCTCAGTACTAGATACTGTGCTACTTTAGAAAAGTCATTCAACTGCTGTAAACCTCAGTTTCCTCATTTGTAAAATGGGAATTAAACGTGTTCTCCCTCCCACTTGGACTGTGAGCCCCATGTGGGACAGGAACTGTGTCCAACTTGATTAACTACCATAATTATTATGGTAAACTGATACAGGTAAACTGTTGCTTATGAGACTCACTAGGAGCCAACAGTAAGGTGCATCATAAATACTCAATTATATAAACGTGTAAAGTTTTCAAAATTAGGTAATTGGAGCTACTGAGAGCTCACCTCCTCCAGGAGGCCTTCCCAGACTGATCCCCCTCTTTCCTCTCCCCCTCCCCATCCCTCCCACCCTACCTCCTTCCCCTCCAACACCTGTATATATGTTTGTACAGATTTATTACTCTATTTATTTTACTTGTACATATTTACTATTCTATTTATTTTATTTTGTTAATATGCGTTGTTTTGTTGTCTATCTCCCCCTTCTAGACTGTGAGCCCGCTACTGGGTAGGGACCATCTCTATATGTTACCAACTTGTACTTCCCAAGCGCTTAGTACAGTAAGCGCTCAATAAATACGATTGAATGAATGAATGAATGGAATATTTTTTCAGAGTTTCTTTTAAGGTTGATTTGTTCTACTTTTCCACCTGCGGCTATTTCACAGTTTATGTTTATGGTATCCAGTGTTTTGCATTTCCCTCCTTGTCTCACAATCGATATGAAGTTTCTGCTCAAAAAGAGTTGCTCCTTATTCCTTTGCAGCGCCATTAGTACAGTAGTATATTTTAATATACTAGGGAATATTTTCCCAGTGGGTTTAAAGAGCTGTGGTGAAAATAAACAAAAGACACTGGGCAAGTACAACATTTAGTAGGAGCTGAAAATAGGACCCACAGCAAAAGTGTTTATTTTCGCTACCGATTTTCTTATTCATCACAAGAATCACTGCTATGACATGGGTGGTAGTGGGAAAATCGGAGGATGAATTTGCAAATCAGTGAAGACCTTTTGAACTCATCTGCAACTGAGACTGGTATTCTGAAATGTAAATATTTAAAGTAGAGCAACATAAAACATAAATAATCTGCATGGTAAAGTGTAATATTTTTCAGATTGCTCTAATGTATATTTAAATATACACTCGTACAGAGAATAACTGTATATTAAAGACATTTATATGACTCAAATTGAGATTTCTAATTTGTTTTTTTCTGAGGAGACATCCATTTGCACCATTAGACAGCCCTTACAGTCCTCTAGACAGTGAACTCATTGTGGGCAGGGAATGTGTCTACTACTCTTTCACATTGTACTCTCCCAAGAATTCAGTACAGTGCTCTGCAAACTTAAGCACACAGTAAATACTCTTGATTGATTAATAAACCAAAATTGTAGACTTCTTTCTCATTTACAATGAAGCAGACCTAAAGAGGAACACTGCAATGAGGAATTAGATTTTCAGATGTGTATTATACGTACTTAATTGTCTCCTGAAAGTGACTATTGTATATATAATACATATATACTCACACAAATATATATTGACATATAAGCAATACGTGTATACATATACATGTACACAAGATATATGTGTGTGTATATAAGTATACACAAACACACTCACACATATATCAGCAATACATTTCTCCTGCAACACAGAGAAAAGGAGGAGTGACAGTTGCAAAAAGGGGTGAAATGCAAAGTAAATGACTCAGCTGCATCCAATTTTAAAGGGACCTTCTGACCTTGCTCTAAATTAATTCAAGAAACTAAGAAATGAGCTACATTAAATTCAATTAAGTCTTTGCTAGAGAATTCCAGAAATATTAACATTCTAAACCTAATCTCAAAATCAAAGTACTTCTAAACAAACAACTTTACAATGAAATGATCAATCTTTAGTTTACCATTTTTCTTTTGATTCAGATAAACTTAATTTTTACAAAACCAATGGTTGTTACTGTTCTTTGCATTACGCATATAAATTTCTAAAAGGAACACTTGGAAAAAAGGATATATTTTGTAGCCTACCCATTCACCTCTTGGGAATTAAAATGAAAATGCATTGCATAATCCTCTTCAAACAGGATGCTGAGACTTTCAGGTGTATACATTCATACTCTGGTAGGAAGTAAATCAACATCTTACCTGTGGTATGTCCAAGTTTTTCAAATGAATTCTGTGTAAGATCTACTGTTCCATCGATCTGAAACATTTTTAAATCTTCATCATCTAAGGCAATGTCTCCCCAAAAGACCACTTTAAATAAAAAAGTGAAAGATATGATTTTTTAAACAGTATCTTCATAAACAACAGTTTAATACAAAAGAGACAAGTTATGTTGGAAGGATGACATTTCAAAGTTGATTCACATTACTAAAATATTTATGCATAAGTCAATAATATTATTGCTAGAACATTCACCTTAATATTGAGCAACAACTGTTTTGATAGCTGAAAACCCTGTTCTTCATCTTGAATCCTTACCGAATTTTTTTAAAATGGTATTTGTTAAGTATTTAATATATGCCAGTAACTCTACTAAGCACTATGTAGATATAAGAAAATCCAAATCAGTCCCAAGTGGGGCTCACAGTCTTCATCCCCATTTTGCACATGAGGTAACTGAGTCACAGAGAAGTTAAGTGACTTGTCCAACATCACACAGCAGATTAATTGCAAAGCCAGGAGTAGAACCCAGATCCTCTGACTCCCAAGCTCATGCTCTTTCCACTAGGCCACGTTGCTTCCCTTGAACTAAGCTCTTAGAATGGATAACAGGAATATAAGAAACGATCCTTGCCCTCAACAAATCTACAATCTAATGGGGAGACACTTCAAACTTAAGTCGGCAGATACATTTCTCTGCTCTGATTTTCGTAAAATTCAATAAGACACCCTGAAGTTTCATCCTTTACAACAATTTATGACACATGACAGTGGAATAGAAAATACAACAGAGAACAGTTACTTTTTGGTTACTTGCAGCTCAAGACGAGTGGGGTTTTTTCCATATTGAACACTTCACATAGTTAAAGGTTAGGTCTCTCCCAACAGCAGGTAAAATCATTCTCAGAATGTCAACAAACTGAGCAGTGAAGATTTTGGGAATTGGTCTAACCTTAGATAAAGGGTGGCCAAATTCCAGTTGGTGAGTTAAATGTGACATTTCTTCATTTGATGGGTAGCTCTTGCTCTTATGCTTCATGCCTTGCTAATTTACTTGATACTGATACAGTTAATTTTTTTTTTAATCTGTGGGTTTGGGCCATGTTATGTTTTGGTAAGCATTCCTCAGTTTTTGAGGGTTGACCATTCTTGTCCCAAGTAGCATCACTCAATAATAATCATGCCAAATGTGGCATTTGTTAAGCACTTACTAAAAGAATGTCTATTTTACATTATGATGCTTCAACTGCTGTTTTCCCTTTCTTCCCCCACATCACTCTCCTTACTACCATGCAGAAGAGAACGGCTATCACAGATCTATGAAGACAGGTTTCATAGACCTTCATGGATAGCTTTAATAGATTTTCATAGACAGTTTTCTGAGAAAATGTTCCCTTCCCCTACAAGGAAGACATCTGCCCATATCACATGGTCTTTGACCGTAAGCAAGGGAGCAGCAGCTCTGAGTTCTCCCAGGATACCAAAATTGTTGTTCCGCTGTCCCTGAGGTCTCCCAAACAAGTTTCAAAGTTGTGTGATTGGGACAGTCGCTTCGGTTATGGCTATCCATGAAGTTGATTCTCTTGAAGATATAGTTGTAAGTCCACTTTCAGACAGGAAACAGTAAAATTCATTTCCTTGCACAAAACTTCTAAGTGTGCACTGTAATGTCCCTATGTATTTTAACCAGGAGAATCAGGATTGGAGGATTACTGACAAATGCATATTACCTTTCAGATGTGATGACACCAGTGTTGTTTAGGGATGAGAGTCAAACTCCTCTGCTATGTTGTAAACTCCTCGGGGACAGGGAATTTGTTGCTTGGATTGTGCTTTACAAGCAGTTAATATCGTGCATTGCATTCAGAAGCTCCTCAATAAATGTGACTACTACTATAATGAAATAATACTAGACTATAAATAGTGGATTCATGTTCTAGGTCAGGCCCCTAAGCATTATATAATGAATCATGACCACATTTGCCGGCGATTTAAAAGCTTTTACATAAAAAAAAAATTATAAAAGGTGTTGATTTCTTTAAAAGAACAGCAGGCTATTAACAACCCCAGACAGCGCATGCCTTTGTTGCAGTATGATATGTGAACTGAAATATTTTTATATGTTTGTTAAGTACCATAAGTAAAATGTTATTCTATTTTTCCTAAACTAAGGTTGATTTTCCTTCCCCAAGTTTCATTTTAATATAAAAGTGTGTAAACATATATTCTGCTTTGAATGAATGCTACACTTATATTACTGCTAATTAACAGGCGGCCTGTAACTAAAGCTGAAAAACTTTGCAAAATGCATCCATTCATTATGCTATACTTATTCTTATTTTATTACCAAAGGCATCTAGGGGTGGAAATCAAACTGAAGTATTTTTAGCCCTTCTGGTATCCTTAGAAGGAATGCCACATACAGAATCCATCATATTCGACTGAATGAATTAATCACAAACCTGCAGAATTAAGGCAGAGAAGCAGGGAGTAGTATGGCCTAGTGGAAAGAGCACAGGTCTGGAATCAGAGGATCTGGGTTCTAATTCCAACTCCTCCATTTACCTGCTGTGTGACCTTTGTATCTACTCCAGTGCTTTGTACTTTGTACTCCAGTGCTTTGTATATGCTTGGCGTATAAAAAGCACTTAAATACCACAATTATTATCTATCAATCAATGTTATTTACTTACTAGGTACAGAGCACTATTCTATGAGCTTGGGAGAATACAATGCAATAGGATTATCAGTCACCTTCCCTGCCCATAACAAGCTATAACAGAGTATTCTACACGAATGCTCAAGTGACTGGGAAGGAAGAATAGAGGCACAGAGCCAGATAACTCCAAGAAGGTGAAATTCTTGTAGAGTAATAAAACACTTTGTAGTTATAGATGTTAGCTATAAATTAGCAGCTCTAGCACAAACCCAGTCTTGCCAGCTCTGCAGAAACAGAGAATCACTTCAGGCAAAAACCCAATATCTCTTTGAGGTGAGATATAAAGTATGAATAAACTAAATCATTTACACATATTTCATTGGCTAGAATTCCAACAGGCTTACTGTTATTTTTTCTAAGTGCACTGTTTAAAAGTCATTCATCCCCTTTCATACTGCCCAGAGTCCAGTGGTCCACTTCAGACTTTTTCCCACTTGCCTCTCCTTATTCACACAGAATCATTTTTACAAGTGAACAATATATGATGAGCTTAACTGTATGGTCCACATACATCTATTAGATGGACCACATAATGGCTATCAGTCAGGCACAAAAGATATTACTCTTTGCCCAGGTCACTGGACTCTTCAGAACATAAACCTTTTCTCCAATTCTCTCATTTCACTTTTCTCGATCATGATAAAAGGAGTGGTAGAAATCAAAAAGGAATTTACCATCACATTAATTTGGGGTAGACGTAGTAGCAGATCTGCAGAAGACCTAGGATCAGGGCTTAGTGACTGTAACAGTAATCGTATTTATTCAGTGCTTGCAAAAATGTTCAATCCATGTTTTCCCACTCCTCAAGAACCACCAGTGGTTGCCCATCCGGGACTGCATCAAGCAGAAACTCTTTACTATAGGCTTTAAAGTACTCAATCACCATGTCCCCTCACACCTTACATCCCTGATTCTTACCACTACTCAGCCTACACACTCAATTCCTCTAATCCCAATTTACTCACTGTACCTCAATCTAATCTATCTCACCAATGACCCCTCATCCATGTTCTGCCTCTGGTTTAGAACTCCCTCCTCCATCACATCCACGAGACAATCCTGACTAAGTCCTCATTTCCTCTTAACCCCCTCCCTTCTGAGTCACCCTCCCACCCCTCCCTCATCCCCATCCCACTTATATACATATATGTAACGTAGTTATTTATAATAATGTTTGTCTCCCTCTATAGACTGTAAGCTCATTGAGTGCAGGGAATGTATCTACCAATTCTTAGGCTGTAATAATAATAATAATAATGGCATTTATTAGGCACTTACTATGTGCAAAGCACTGTTCTAAGTGCCGGGGAGTTACAAGGTGATCAGATTGTCCCACATGGGGCTCACAGTCTTGACCCCCAATTTACAGATGAGGTAACTGAGGCACAGAGAAGTTAAGTGACTTGCCCAAAGTCACTGGCAATTGGGGATTTGAACCCATGAACTCTGACTCCAGAGCCTGTGCTCTTTCCAGTGAGACATGCTGCTTCTCCACGCTGTACTAACCCAAGTGCTTAGTTTAGTGCTCGGAACACAGTAAACACTCTATAAATGATTGATTGATAAGTACTGTACTAAGAACTGGAAAAAAAATACATCAGTGGGGAGAAAATGCACAGGTACTATAGAGTACCTACTCATTCCTAGACAAATCATCTGGATCTAGAGAAGCAGTGTGGCTAAGTGGAAAGAGCACGGGCTTAGGAGTCAGAGGACTTGGGTTCAAATAATAATAATAATAACAATAATAATAATAATAATAATGACATTTGTTAAGCACTTACTATGTGCAAAGCACTGTCCTAAGTGCTGGGGGGATACAAGGTGATTCAAATCCCGGCTCTGCCACTTAACAGCTGTGTGACTTTGGACAGGTCACTTAACTTCTCTGTGCCTCAGTTACCTCATCTGTAAAATGGGGATTAAGATTGTGAACCCCACATGGGATAACCTCATCACCTTGTATCCTCCCCAGCGCATAGAACAGTGAGTTGCACATAGTAAGTGCTTAACAAATACCAAAATTATTATTATTATTGTCATAGTCATGCTTTTGAGAAGAGAGGTGAAGACAGATGTTAGATTCAACTGGAAGCCAAGTAACTAGCTATGGCTCTAAAAGTATTAATGAGTCTGCCACCATTTAGGCCCTAGATAGGAATGTATTATTCTTTCTGAATCTTAATTTCCTTCAGTGTGCAATAGAGATGTGATGTACATAGACAAGAATTCAAAGTTAAAACTGAACAGAACTCAGGATAAAAACCACCACATGAATCAAGGAATGTTAACTAAGACACAAAAAGTTTCAACTATCCATAACTTCATTCTCAGTTGTAAAATGGAAAAACATACTGCAGGACTATTTTAGGAGAGTACTGGAGATGATTGTAAGCAGCACTTAAAATGTCGTAAGAGGCTGCCTTTCAATGGTAGATTAAATTTACTCTCGTGAAAAACTCTCACCTTTCTCCACGGCTTCCCAAGTAGATGAAAAGTAATGACCTTCTGAGCTTTGAAATCAAATGTTTGGACACGGACAGATATTTTTTCAGTGATATGTGACAAGCACAGAATGCAGTTGTGTTTAATGCTTTTACCACAGTTAGAGTGAACTTTGGGTCTTATTGTTTTTGGAGTGAGGGAGGGATGATGATATCATGTGAAGAATGGGTTTTGGGGCTTCTTTGGCTGCCCTTGCTTGTTTGGGATGAATGCATGATGAAAATTTTCCCAGACAAGGGCAATATCAAAGGGTGGAAAGATTCAAATGTCAATTGTCTGCTCCTATCTAAGTGACAGACTATTAGGTACACTCCCAAGGAAATGTATAAAATTGGCATCAGTCCTAGTATATACCCTTTGGAGAGGTTTAGTAGCGTTAACCAAAGGAAATCATTTTGGAGATAGAGATTCAGCTAGAATAATGTTTTTGCAAGAATTATACGTGGAGTTTTACATATGCTGTAAGATCTCAAAAAGAAAATTATTTTTGGAGGAAACAAAACATGGCCCAGTATAAAAATGGCTACTAAAAAATCTCATTGTTTTTCACAGCATCACTCAAATGTTCAAAGAACAGAAAACAAGCAGTCTGCGTCCAATTTTTTTTTTCATGTCTGTATCCACTGCATTCCCATTCTCTAGATCTGCAAGATAAATTCCCTAAGGTCTAAACTATTCTTTGGAATGAGTACAAAAATGCATCTTAAATGAGGTTTCAGTTGGCATGTTTTTGTTTTAAAGTTATCTGTGGTTCAATTCTGACCCTCAAAGAAAGTAATTATTCAGTAAGCTCAGCTAAGTTGCTGTGATGAATAGTCCGCTACCCAAAATCCCAACACTGGTATCTACAAAATCAAGCTGCTGACTGGTCTTTACCAGTAAAAGAGAAAAGTTATACATCTTTGGACCATACCTTGTTAGACTGATGACAACACTTGTTCAGCTACCACGGACAGCTCTGTGAGGGTGGAGCTGAGACACTTAAAAATGTTCCTGGGAAATGCTAACAAATGTAGCAATCGGGTTGATTTCTGCATATGGCAACAAAGCATTCCAAACATGCTGCACAAATTAGAAAAGTCCACTCTAAAGATCATCTACAACAGCTCCGGCTGCAGTGGATGAAACAGGCCACACTGAAATTAATTTCTAAATTAATGCATACACAAATTCTGCTCTAATAATAATAATGATGGCATTTATTAAGTGCTTACTATGTGCAAAGCACTGTACTAAGCACTGGGGAGGTTACAAGGTGATCAGGTTGTCCCATGGGGGGCTCAGTCTTCATCCCCATTTTACAGATGAGGTAACTGAGGCCCAGAGAACTTAAGTGACTTCCCCAAAGTCACACAGCTGACAAGTGGTGGAGCTGGGATTTGAACCCATGACCTCTGACTCCAAAGCCCGGGCTCTTTCCACTGAGCCACGCTGCTTCTCATCTGTATATGGAAAGCAGAAATGTGATTAAAATCCCAATTAGGATGGATGACATGGCTACTGTTCCTTTAGAATGTGCAGAAATCAGGTAGAAGAATTATTTTCAAGGCTGTGGAGATGAAGTAAAAAATACCGTTGATGCATTAATGTATTCTAGTGTAGACTAGACTAGAAAACCTGTAGCTCAGGATAACAAGAAAGCTTTGAAAATCTGGACCTGATCCCCTTCAATGTTCTTTTGACAACTAACATTTTTTTCAGAAGCAGGAAAAAACACATTCAGGGAAAGAAATGTGAAAAGGATCAATCATGTATGCTCCTAATCATGTAGTGAAACGTTACATGGCATCTGCCCAATTTTTATGGCTATGTTTACCTTGGACAGCTCTATCTTCCAGCTATTTCTAGAACAACATACACACCGTACTTATTTTTTTGCCAACTAACTTGTTTTCCTCAATGAGAGTGTGTTGTATAAGGTATTGCTGCTAAGTTTTGTCATAATCCAGTCTGTAAAATGAACATCATAAAAATAAAGGCTTCCTTTTGTTACCCCCCAAACTCATAAAGGCCGCCTATAGTCCTTCCCAGTCGGTCATCCAAGTTCTGTGTTTGGTGGCATACATGACATTAGAATGTGTCCAAATCCGGGAGCGGGTGTGCATGAGCTCAGAAAAGTTAATAATGGTAGCACAGCAAAATTTTACAGTACCCTTAGGGGCTTCCACTGACACCCAGATAAGAAAGCACTGCTCCAAAGAGTCTGGAACCCCCTTCTATAATGGTCCCTCCACAGGATGTCATTGCATCACTACATGCAAAGACAAACGGAAAATGATCCACTTGTGGTGGCAGTAAAAACGAGTCTTGATTTATGACTCCTTCTCTCTGAACAACTCTGGATGGCTCTAGGCAACTTAGAAACCAGAGAGTCATGAGCGTAGCCCACAAGTACTTCTAAAAACATATTAGTAAAAGTCTGGCTTAATAAATTCACATAATGAGTAAAATAATCAATCAATCAATCAATCCTATTTAGTGAGCGCTTACTGTGTGCAGAGCACTGTATTAAGCACTTGGGAAGAACAAGTTGGCAACATATAGAGACGGTCCCTACCCAACAGTGGGCTCACAGTATGGAGTAAAATAATGAGTGATAATAATAATAATAATGAGTGAGTGAATAATGAGTGAAAATGCTAAAATGTCATATATGTGTGTACATATTATATTAATTGTTCTTTGCCATTTTATAAGGCTATTACTTTTGCTGTCTGTGACCTGAATCAGCTAAAACTTTGGGAACCTCTTTCCTAGAAACAACCCTTTTGTATGTCACAAGGAGCTGCAAGATATTTTACATCACTGCAAGGTACATGTCAATATTTTATCTATCCTATCTCTTTGGGGTCCAACTGATAAAACATAATATAAGATCGGTTTCAATTTCATTTTTCCCCCAATCCTGAGTCTAGCACCTTAAGATAACTAAATGCAAACTGTAATTTTAATCAAATGTTGTCTATTATTTGCATTTCTCTGCATGCACAAAAGTCAACTAAGGATACATTTACTCAAAAAATGTTTTGCATCTTTTTCCTTGTTTGTTTCCTAAATGTTTATACCAGTCTCTAGGGAAATTCTTATTTTCTCTCCCTGAAAAAAAGGTTGGGTTTACTGCTAATCTTCTGCTCTCTATATTCCAGTTGTACTTTTCTTGATGGCTCCCTCCTCAATACCCTAACAGAAGGTCCTTTTTCTATGTCTTTATATAGCCTCCTTTTATGATGCTTTAAGTGGGAAAAGACTTGCATTCCAGCATAGCTGGGTGTTGTTATTTGCTTTCAGAAACCTCTATTTTTTTGGCTAGTGATCATAAAACGCTGTGTCTCATTTCTTTGGTTCTTATCCTTTTCCACATTGCCTTGTCAACAACAGTACACTCTCTATATGTCCACAGTAAAGTTGTTAGACATTCCAACTACGCGAAATCTCACAGTGATACTGCAAATTCCACTCAAAATTTCCATTACCGTTTCCTTGCAAAGAGGTCTTTTTTATCCTTTTCTTCCTCTACACAATGATGGGACTCTAAATGAGATGGAAATAGCTTATGGGAAAATGATCAGGGAAGCCAGAGATGTCTGGCCCTTTTTCTTTCCAATATTTTAAAGGTACTGCTTTGAGATTTTATTAAGTGTTACTGACCCAGTGACCTACAGGGTTCAGAAAGCTGATTTTAACCTCTTCAGCTGCCTAAGCACTTAACCTTGGTTTCTTTTTTCCTCTTTCCCTTAATGACTATCCAGAAACATTACCATGATCCTCAAGTTTCCACAGACAAATTGGCTGTTTCCAGCTATATAACAACTTGATTCTCAGTCATTTTATTAATGGAATGATACACCCTTAAAGGACATTGGAAAAGTAGGTTTACTAGTGAAGCATTTACATACCTTAATCATAAAGAAGGGCCTGAGACATCCGTGGGGTACTCTATGTCACTTCAATTTGTCAAAAGTGCAGAAAATCAGACTTGCAAAATGAATTAATCAGATGCCCATTTCCCTTAAGTTGTTCGCTTAGATTGTGAGTTCCTTGATAGCCAGGGACTATCATACATACATTCTTCCCCAGCATTCAGTACATTGCTTTGCACGTAGTCAGCACTTTAATAAATACTATCACTACTATTTCTTCAGACATTCCTACTCTCTTGCTGTAAGTTTCTTTCCCCAGATAAATTGACAGAGGGGACCACTTACCTGATGTGCTCAGCCATCACATGGGAAAAAGTTCTGGGACACAGAATAAGTAATTGCATACCAATCTATGGACAATGTCTCTCAATACAACCATTCACAGTATGACTACAGTTCAAGGAACATTACCTGGTCACATGTGCCTGCAATCAAAGTATAAACATGATTCAGAAAAACTGTATGTTTAGCAGAAGGATATAAAATCATGTGTATCTGATTTACGAACACCATGAATAGAGCTGCAGAGGTGATTCAGAGATGCGGCACATTGGAGGCAGGTTTTAATGAAGTTTGACAGGAGTGGGAGTTTAAAATTCCTCGGCGTTTTAGGATAGCTATATTTCAGTTCCCAGAATATTGTGTAACCCATACTGGATGTGCTCTGAGTATGCTCTGGCAAAGATATGGATGTACAACCTTCAAAGTGAGCATGAGTGAATGGAGGTTGGCAAAAGGTATGCCTGTCTTGTTAGCTGGACATATGAACACTTTTCTAAAATTATTTGGCATAGCCCACAGAAAAACCAGGCCTGTTCTGGTAAAACATAACATACTACAAAAAGAACACTACTTTCCCATTTATTAGCAATTTGAGAGTTTTTGACTCCATTACTAAAGTACACATGGTGTGGTCTGAAGGATTTACAAGGAGTTAAAAGCAGAAATGATTAGAACAATAGTTTTGGATCTACCCAACACATCCTAAATCAACACCTAAAAGTCTCTCTCTGAGAATGCTCAAACTGACACCTAATTGATTCCACATTGGGAAATCTGGAAAGCTGTCATGACAACTGGCTAGACAAAGTCTAGCCACTAGAATGTGTTCAAATGAAATCAGGATTCCCGGACTGAGTTTCCAACAATTCTAACAGTACATCAAATTTAGGTCTATGTCTAAAGAAATTTTTCTGTACTATCTGTGTTCCTATGTAAATATTGAGATCATTTACAGCCACATGGAGAGAGAACTTTACCCACCCAAATAGAGGTTGGTAACATAAATGACACTACAATAAACTGGATGACTAATGAATAATCTGTTTTTTTCCTGTAACTCTAATTCTACAGGCATTATTATTGTTCCGTGTCAAAGTTCTAATGAAATCATGTGCAAAGTTATCCCTTCCAAGTAAGGAAAAAAGTTCATATAAAAATACCAATTAAAAAAAAATTACTGGGACAGTCACCCTAGTTTAATTTACTAGACCTATTTCTCAGAGTACATCAAGGACTCTTCCAACATTTACTTTTGAACAGAGAGATAAAACCACTGATATATTCATGAATCAAAGTTCTCATCATCAGTTGGACAATGTCAAAGATATTCTTGCACACCATTACGCTAAATGTCACTACCCAAACGATTTTCAGTAAATAAGCAATGATGAATTGTGTTTTCCGTAAATGAACTTCATGCAACTCACTCTGTGGTCTAAGATTTTATGCACCTAGGTTACAGTAAGGGATTGAAAGATCAAACCACCTTTTTTTTTGTTCATTTCATTCTGATAAAATGGAAGACAAAGAGGGTTCCTAAGAAGGATTAGGTAAATTAAAAAGAGTGGGAGGAGAAATGGAGAATAGATGCTAAAAGAAAAATAAAGAGCCTAAAATTCAAGAGGAAGGAGTGCTTGAAAATAGATATTCCTCACTGTAATGTTATTCAATTGCAGGGATATCATCAGATCATTGCCTCTAGCATCCTGATGAGTCGATCTTATTGATGAGTGGATGAGACCTGTACTTTGTGATAATAGTATAACAGAATAAAATACTGCAAAATGAAGACAAATTGAAGGATTATGAAGAGAAAGTTAGAAGAGGCACAGTTAAAATCATCATGGGAAAAGTCACAGTGGAAAGAATCAAAGAGACAGGCAAGAGCTGGAAGCCTACTCAAAATAAAAACCATGAAACCCAAGCGTGTAAAAACAGCACGATCTGTCCAATATTGGGTCATGCATCGGGTAAACAACATATAGCTCTACTAGTTGGGAGGCCCTAGGAGCAGTTCTAATCTTTTTATATAGACAGTTAAAAGATAAGTTTACATAGTATTCATCCCTATTAAACAAGTGTTGCTCCACATGACGGATATTTCGCAGTTACAATTAGGGTACAGAAATCCTAATGATTGTAATTAAGAAATGACAAAATGTATTTTATTTCCTGCAGATGTACAAAATGTGGATTGGATCAGTTGGTCAGATACTATAATTCTGGTTTCAAATTATTTATTTCTCACAAGGAGCTAATCACTGTACCTAAAATAGTGTTTTAATTAAATTAGTAGGAGTCTGTTCTATATTGGAATGAGGTAGAAAAGAAGAGGAGTTGTTACTGTAAAGAATAAGTATGCATTAAACATTGATTTTCCTGGGCCTTGGTAGGCTTTAAAAAAGAGATATGAACCCTTTCTCACAACTCCTCAGACAAACATATATCTTCCATTAATATCAATGTGGAAAATTAATGTTCTAGAACATTTTTGGTAGTTTCTTGGATTTGTTCCTTAAAATTATTATTTTTCCATTTTTCAGTGAAATTTTAGTGTAATGTCCATTTTAATTATTTTTTTCTTTTTTAATGCCAGCACATATGTATAATATATGTTTCTATGCAATTAAAAAATAAAAGAAGGCTCTCGAGGAAACTGTGCCTTAAAATTGCATTCTTTGGAAGCATCTGGAAGATTCCTCTAGCAAAGTAAAAATGTTACACAAGTGTAAACAGAAACACAATAGACATATTGTCCTTATGGTCTAAGTGCTCAACCACAGGACCAGGAGGTTTGGAATTTAATCCTCATCTCTCTACCTCAGTTTCTCCAATTTTAAAAGAGTGAAATTCCCTCCCTATGTAAAACCAGACAAATTTATGGACACAAAAGTCCTTAGCACATTCTAGCATGAACATCTGGCTGGGAACTATTGATTCCTATAAAATTATATAGGTCAGGAATCTGGCCCAGTCATGATAATACTTAACAACAAAGCGTTTTTCAGGGAATTATTTAATGTTTGCTCAATATTTGAAGTATGAAAAAGCCTATACCCATACTAGGATTATTAAAACTAGGAAAACATTGCATTGTTTATTTTCATAACATCAAGAATGCCACATAATCCATAAAAGGATGAGAAGAAGGCAGATCCCTCAGTAATTGGTGTTAGGTCATCCTCAACAAATGAAAAAATAACAACCAATTTATTACACTCTTCATTATCATGAATTGCACTGATTTGACACAGGAATGGGAAAATTTTCCCAGGTTCTAATATTTTGATTTTCCAAGTTTTCAAAGATTATGAGCCCCTTGGGAGCCAATGCCCATGTTTAATTCTCATGTATACTTTTTCCCAGCTACAATGCTTTACACACAGTAGGTGCTTAATAAATACTACTACTTCGTTTTGGCTTGAAAAGAGAAGCATTTGGGGGCTTTTGCCTCTTAAAACATACACATCCTTATCCAGGTACTTAGAGAGCTTCATCACAGTATTCATTCAATCATATTTATTGGCCACTTACTGTGTGCAGAGCACTGTACTAAGTGCTTGGAAAGTATAATTTAGCATCAGATATAGTCCCTACTCAAAAATGGGCTCACAGGCTAGAGGGGGGACACAGACAACAAAACAAGTAGACAGGTGTCAATACCATCAAAATAGATAAATAAAATTATATATATGTGCATATCATTAATAAAATCAATAGAGTAATAAATATGTATAAAATATACAAATGTGGGGAGGGGAAGTGGGGAGGGCAGAGGGAGAGAGGGGTGCGATTGGGAGGGGAGGAGGAGCAGAGGATAAGGGGGGACTCAGTGTGGGAAGACCTCCTGGAGGAGGTGAGCTCTCAGTAGGGCTTTGAAGGGAGAAAGAGAGCTAGTTTTGTGGATGTGCGGAGAGAGGGCATTTTGGGCCAGGGTAGGATGCGGGCCAAGGGTCAATGGCAGGACAGGTAAGAATGAGGCCCAGTGAGGAGGCTAGCGGTGGCAGAGGAGTGGAGTGTGCGGGCTGGGCTGGAGAAGGAGAGAAGGGAGGTGAGGTAGGAGGGGGCAAGGGGATGGACAGCTTTGAAGCCAATAGTGAGGATTTTTGCCTGATGTGTAGGTTGACAGGCAGCCACTGGAGATTTTTGAGGAGGGGGTAAGTATTTCTGTAGAAAGATAACCCGGGCAGCAGAGTGAAGTATAGACTGAAGTGGGGAGAGACAGGAGGATGGGAGATCAGAAAGGAGGCTGATGCGGTAATCCAGTTGGGATAGGCTGAAAGATTGAATCAACAAGGTAGCGGTTTGAATGGAGAAGAAAGGGCTGATCTTGGCGATGTTGTGAAGGTGAGAATGGCAGGTTTTGGTGACAGATTGGATGTGTGGGGTGAATGAGAGAGCGGAGTCAAGGATGACACCAAGGTTGCAGCCTTGTGAGACGGGAAGGATGGTAGAGCCATCTATAGTGATGGGAAAGTCAGGGAGAGGACAGGGTTGGTGGAGGGAAGATAAGGAGCTCAGTCTTGGCATGTGTTTTAGGTGGTGGGCAGACATCCAGGTGGAGATGTCCTGAAGGCAGTAGGAGATAGGAGCCGAGAGAGAGAGAGAGAGAGAGAGAGAGAGAGAGAACAAGGGAGGAGATTTGGGTGTCATCTGCATAGAGATGATAGTTGAAGCCATGGGAGTGAATGAGTTCACCAAGGGAGGGAGTATAGATGGAGCACAGAAGGGGACCAAGAACTGACTCTTAAGGAACCCCTACAGTAAGGGGTGGACGAGCCCATGAAGGAGACTGAGAATGAACGTCCAGAGAGATAATAGGAGAACCAATAGAGGACAGTCTGAGAAGCCAAGAGTAACACAGTAGCATAGAGTGTTTGAAATTCCAGAGATATTTATTATAGAAAGAATCACAAACGTTAAAGGGCAGGGTCCTTGAATCTTTGGTAAGGAATGCCAACTAAACCACCTAAATAAAATAAAAACTGAATTACAGGATAAAAATCCCTAATTAAGAGTCAATTCACTGGGGGCTGAAAAGTGATTTTTCACCAAATTTAAAAGTACCTATAACCATATATCTGAATTTGAGATTTTCTAGATGAGAATTCACTATTATGCTGGCAAGACAATTCCCAAGTTAAAAGGTTTGTGATTGACAAAAATATAATTTTCATATATGAGATGGAGGAAACACACAGAAATAATGTGTGTTGAAATAACTAGTAGTTTAAAATTGGGGAGGGGTGGACAGTTGGCAAATATGTTTTTGGTTTTGCTAAACAAGAAACATCTGAATTGCCTTGTGAGATGTCTTGCCAACCATTTCCAGGTTCTTTGGTCTTTGACACATTCACATATGTATTCTTCATTTTCTCACATAAGAAAACACAAGGAAAACTTCTTAAAAGTCACAATCAATGTATCTTCAATCTAATAAAGTGTAGTTTATTTCTCCATATGAAATAACCAATACTAATGCCATACTGAGCACACAAGTTCTAATTTTTCTTAGCATCCTAAATTTCTATAATGAATTTTTCATCAGATTCAGCACTATGTGTTTTCATGTTTACAATACTTTCGTAATATGCCAGAAATCTTTCCCTCTAGACTATAAACTCCTTGTGAGCAAGGAACGTCTACCAACTTTGTTATATTGTGCTCTCCCAAGTTCCTAGTACAATAATATTGATTGATTGATTGATCTTTCATGTGGTAACCATCCTTCAATAAATCAATTAAATCAATGGTATTTACTGAGCACCTATGTGTGAAGTATACTATGTGATTGTGAGAGTATGATACAACAGAATTGACAATTACTCTCAAGGGCTTCAAAGCCATATTGTAGGTACATCTCCTCCAAGAGGCCTTCCCTGACTAAATCCTGCTTTCCTTTTCTCCCACTCCCTTCTGCGTTGCCCTGACTTGCTCCCTTTGTTCATCCCCCCTCCCAGCCCCGCAGCACTTATGAACATATCTGTAATTTATTTACTTGTATTAATGTCTGTCTTGTCCTCTAGACTGTAAACTCACTGTGGGCAAGAAACGTGCCTGTTTATTGTTCTCTTCCGAGAACTTAGTACAGTGCTCTGCACACAGTAAGCTAAGCACTTAATAAATGTGATCGATTGACTGATGGATTCCCCGCCCCTTTAAGCATATGGGCAGGGAAATCCCATTGCCTAAAGGAATTATAAAGTACTGTGTCACCAGCAAGTTCATTGATTCATTCAATCAATCGTATTTATTTAGCGCTTACCGTCTGCAGAGCACTGTACTAAGTGCTTGGGAAGTACAAGTTGGCAACATATAGAGATGATCCCTACCCAACAATGGATATAGTGGATGTTAAGTAGCATGGAGGTGAAATATTGCTTCACCTACGACTTTGATCATTTGAAGTCAGGTCACTGTAAGATTAAGATTAAGGTAAAAATATAATGGCTACTTAGGAGATAACTCTGCAATAACATACGCAAGCAAAATTACTATTGGGATTTAGAAGTCTATTAAAATATCCTAAAAATAACACTGACTTTAGGGGATTATCTGATCAAACACTTTTACAGCATTTAGTAAGTTACATGTGGTGAAAAACAATAAAGTGTAATATATAAGGCTACACATATAAATGAGTTAGAATTCCAGCTCTACAATGGACTTATTCTGGAGTTTTAATCAAGTTACATCGATTACTCACAGCTTACTTCACTGCAAAGTAGAAATGAAACTATTACCTACCTCAAAAACATGATTAGAAAAGTCATTTAGCCCCTCACCCAAAGCATGCCAAAGTTATAGCTTAAACATAATCTTAACTCTTGGCAAGGACATCCAAGGATATTCTTTTCTTTTTTTTTAAAGACCCCTTACTATCCGTGGAAACAAAAACAAAAATAAACAATTAATGATTTAAAGTGGTTAAAGGAGGCTTCATATCCAAAGAGCCTATACCCAGGTCAAATCAAACATCTGCCAGTAACTGCACTCAGCACACTGTGGCTCAGACATGACTCTTACTGGAGGGAAGGGAGGACAAATTAAAAAGGAAGAAGATGGAGAAAGTCTGAAGGAGAAGGAGAGCGTGAGAGTAAAAGAGAGAAAAAACACTACCACATAGTTTTCTCAATTATCCTTGAGGGATTATACACCACAAATAACCGAAACCCCAGAAACATTATTTTAAATTAAACTCCTTTTGACCATATTAATCCCAGTAGTATTTATTGAGTTCATTCATTCAATCATATCTAATAAGCACTGTACTAGGCACTTGGAAAGTACAATACAGCAATAAAGAGAGACAATCCCTGCCCACAATAGGTTTACAGTCTATGGGCGGGGGGTCGGGGGAGACGTACATTGAAACAAGTAAACAAGCATCAGAATAAATAAACAGGATTATAGATATATACATATATACATAAGTGCTGTGGGGTAAACCAGTACAGATGAGTGATTGTACTAGCGTGGTAGCGGTTTGGATGGAGAGGAAAGGGTGGATCTTGGCTATATGGTGAAGGGGAGACCAGCAGGATTTGGTGACAGATTGGATATGTAGGGTGAATGAGAGAGCAAAGTCAAGGATGACACCAAGGCTGCAAGCTTGTGAGATGGGAAAGATGGTTTTGCCATCCACAGGGATGGGAAAGTTCAGGAGAAGACAGGGTTTTGGAGGGAAGATAAGGGGCTCTGTCTTGGACATGTTGAGTTTGAGATGGTGGGAGGATGTCCAAGTAGAGATGTCCTGAAGGCAGGATAAGATGCGAGCCTGGAAGGAGGGAGGAGATATGGATTTGGGTGTCATTCACATAAAGATGATAGTTGAAGCCATGGGAGTGAACGAGTTCTCCAAGGGAGTGAGTGTCCTTAGAGAATAGAAGCCAACAAACAACTGACCCTTGAGGGACCCTACAGCTAGGGGATGGGATAAGGAGGATTAACCCACAAAGGAGACTTAGAATGAACTGCCAGAGAGATAAGAGGCAAACCAGGAGATGACGGAGTCAGTGAAGCCAAGGTTGGATAATGTATTGAGAAGAAGGGGATGGTCCACAGTGTCAAAGGCAACTGAGAGGTCAAGAAGGATTAGGACGGAGTAGGAGCCGTTAGATTTGGCAAGAAGGAGGTCATGAGTGACCTTTGAGAGGGTGGTTTCGGTGGAGTGAAGGAGGCAGAAGCCAGATTGGAGGAGGTCCAGAAAAGAGTTGGATGAGAGGAATTCAAGGCAACGAGTGCCTTGACTTGCTCAAGGAGTTTGGAGATGAAGGATAGGAGGGATATGGGGTGATAACTGGAGGGGACTATGGTGCCAAGGGAAGGATATTTTAGGATGGGGGAGACTTGGGCATGTTTGAAGGCAGTGGGGAAGAAGCCATTGGAGACCGAGCGGTTGAAGATGCCAGTTATGGAGGGAAGGAGGGAAGGGGTGAGAGTTTTTATAAGGTGTGAAGGAACGGGGTCAGATGCGCATGTGGAGGGGGTAACACTTGAGAGGAGGCAGGAGATCTCCTCTGAAGATGCTGCTGGAAAGGATGGGAAAGTTGAAAAGGGGACCGAGAGGAGTGGGGGGTGGAGGAGGGGAGGGGTGATTTTGTCGAACTCACAAATGATGGTGTTAATTTTTTCAATGAATTAGGTGGCCAGATTGCTGGAGGTGAGGGATGGGAGATGAAGGAGGACAGGGGGCCTAAGGAGAGAGTTAGATGTCCAGAACAACTGATGAGGGTGATGGGCATGGGTGTCAAGAAGGGAGTTCTTCCTGTGTGCAGAGCACTGTACTAAGCACTTGGCAGACTACAACCGAGTTGGTGGACATGTTCCCTGCCCACAAAGAGTTTACAATCTAGAGAAACAGCATGGCCTAGAGGAAAGAGCAGAAGCCTGGGAATAAGAGGACCTGGATTTTAATCCAGGCTCTTCCAATTCCCTGCTGTGTGACCCTGGACATGTCACTTAACTTCTCTATGCCTCACTCATCTCATCTGCAAGATGGGGATTAAATCCTCCTTCCTCCAAATTAGACTGTAAACACCATATGGGACAGGGGATTGTGTCCAACCTGATAAGTTTATATCTATCTCAGCACTTAGAATGCTGCTTGCCACTCAGTATGTACTTAACAAAATCCATAAAAAGGGGCGGAAGGGAGAGACAGACATTAAAATATGTTTTATTAGTTTTAGCCAAAGCTGCTTTTAAATAGGAAAATTGACAAAGGTAATTTGAACTTTTCTTCCTTTACCTTTCCTCTAATTATTCCCTTGTGGAGGAAATAATAGTGAATGAAAGGAAGGAAAATGAGAAAGAAGCTGTAAAATAGGCTAGATGCAACATAGATAAGACACTCAAAAAATAATGAGTAGATTGAATTTGATGATTATTAGCATTTATATCTAAGCAGTATCTTACAGAACATCAGGTTAATTCAATATTTGTCAACAACTACGAGTTGAGAACTATGTATTCATTTCTCTAAAACTGTTAGCTATAACAGTTTCTTTGACTACCTTTGGGAAGTCTATTTTTCCTATTAGAGAGTAAACTATGGGAACAGGGAATTTCCTATCACCTGGTATATGCCCCACACCAAGTTAGCACTCTGACTGAAGTTGTTCATCAACTGTTATACAGCTCACCAAAATTTATTTTTGGAAATGTACTTTAATTTTTAGACCACCATATCTTCCCTTCAGTACAATTCAATCATGCTAAACAGTATCAGGCCATAGGAAGTAAACTTTTAAACCTAGTATTTACTGAAATTTATAGTATAATTGTGGCTACAAATAACATACCAACAGTAATTTTGGAAAACATGATTGCAAGTTCCTAAATAGTAATAGAACTATGCCTTTATTAAATGTCTACATTATGTGATGTCATTTTACAGCAAATTTACTTCATAAATTTCAGAACTATTATTTTTAAAAATGCTCTATTTTCTTAGAAAACAAAAGGGCCAAAAAGGAGGAGAAAAAATAGTAATTTGTGTACTGGTGATCTGCCTTAAGCTTCTGAATGGGCAATAAGTGAAGCAATGCATTCTGTCATGTGTTTTAGCCATACACTCCTTCTTATTCCAAAATGAGACAAAACTCTCAACAGAGAACTTATGAATCACATTGTCAAGAGCTGTCTAAATATATGTATCAATAAAATAAATTAAAAGTTCTCTAAGACAAACTGGCCCACTGGGGCAAATTCAATATTTGACATTTTTTATTTTTTTCATATCTTTCTCTCCTCCCAAATTCTTTTCATATTATCCTTTCCTGAAAAGGATACCTCTAGAAACTTCCACTTGATTCCTTATATGTCCTTTCTTCCTTACCAGTTATTCTGCTTTTTTGTTTGCTTTTACTCTATTGTACAGACGTTCCGCATATTTGTTAGAAATTTAAAGGTAGCAATTCATTTCTGTCACCAAGTATAATGTTACTACTTTAGTTACAAACTCCATCTTAGCTCTGAGGTTGATTTTTTTAAAAAGCAGAAAAATTGCATTTTCTTTTATCAAATCTGTTCATTTTCATACTTTATTCATTTGCCCCCTTCATAGTCCAAATCGACCCAAAATACCATTTTTCTGCATCACCATAAGATACCATTCTAACAACATCACAATATTTTTCTCTCCCATTTCATTCCTATAGAGTATACTCAATCTTTATTCTAGGCCTGTTTAATTCCACAGTAATTCATTCAACAAACTTAGGATTTTGCTTCCATCTCTTTAGTACCAAATACGTCATATATGGTGGGTCCCATTCTTCAAGATGAAAATAAAATTCCTTAATGCTTAGGATTCCATTCCCAAATTTGTCAAAATTTGTTGACTATGTGGGTATTGACATCATCATCTAACAATCCAATTTTGAATATGTACCATCTTTTAATTTGCTGATTCTTCCAGTAAATCTTTAAGATGCCTTCCTATGTCTTACTTGTGCTAGTCTCTTCTCCTACAACTTTGTTAGAGGATACAACCAAAACACACTACTAGAAATGACTTTTTACATTTGGCCTAATGCTTTCCTCTTCCCTCACCTATATTAGGAGTTAATTTCTCCATTACAGAGTCCAGAGATATCCGGGCGTGGTGGGGACACTCTGCTGACACCAACAAGCCTGCCCTCCACTCTTGGACAACCGAGAAGATGCCACAGGATCCCCAAGGTGTCGTAGTCATGGACCTCTTTTTCTTTAAATAATAACAATAATTGTGGTATTTGTTAAGCGCTTACTATGTGCCAGGCACTGTTCTAGGCACCAGGGTGGATGCAAGCAAATCGGGTTGAGCAGAGTCTCTCTCCCGTGTAGGGCTCACCGTCTCAATCCCCACTTTACTGATGAGGTAACTGAGGTTCAGAGAAGTTAAGGAACCTGCCCAAGGCCACACAACAGATGTGGAGAAGCCAGGATTCATTCACAATAATAATAATGATGGCATTTATTGAGTGCTTACTATGTGCAGGGCACTGTTTTAAGCGCTAGGGAGGTCCAAGGTTGTCCCATGGCTGGCTCACAGTCTTGATCCCCATTTTTCAGATGGAGCAACTGAGGCACAGAGAAGTTAAGTGACTCACCCTAAGTCACACAGCTGACAGTTGGCGGAGGCGGAATTTGAACCCATGACCTTTGACTCCAAGGCCTGTTCTCGTTCCACCGAGCCACGCTGCTTCTCTTTTAGTCATTCATTTGGTCATATTTACTGAGTGCTTACTGTGTGCAAAGCACTGTACTAAGCGCTGGGAAAGTACAATTCAGCAGTAAAGAGAAACAATCCCTGCCCTCACCCAGCTTGCAGTTTTGAAGGAGTCTTCTGACTCCCAAGCCTATGGTTTAATCATTAAGCCATGTGCTGTGTGGATTTCATCCTAAATCCTGGAAACATTCATTCAATCGTATTTATTGAGAGCTTACTGTGTGCAGAGCACTGTACTAAGCGCTTGCCATGCAGGAATTGTGGTATGCAGCTGGCTGTACCCTAGAGGAACACTCAGTCAATCTTTGGTATCTAATAATAATAATAAGAATAATGGCATTTATTAAGCGCTTACTATGTGCAAAGCACTGTTCTAAGCACTTACTGTGTGCAGAGCAGAGCCAGGCAGAGGAGTGTAAGCCACTTCACTTAATCAGCCGTTTATTGCTGGCTGAAGAAGTCTAAAGAAAAGAGAGGTGTTTTATTTCTTTTTTTAACAGTATTAGGTAAGCACTTACTATGAGTCCAATGCCATTCGAAGCACTAGGGTAAAAATAATGCTAATAGTAATTGTGGCATTTGTTAAGCGCTTACTTTGTTCCAGGCACTGTACTGAGCACTTGGGTGGTTACCAGCAAATCGAGTTGGATACAGTCCCTGTCCCACATGGGGCTCACCGTCTCAATCCCCATTTCCTAGATGAGGTAACAGAGGAAGTGAAGTGACTCGCCCAAGGTCACACAGCAGACAAGTGGTGGAGCCGGAGTTGGAACCCACGACCCTCTGACTCTCAGTCCCGGGCTCTATCCACTAGGCCATGCTGCTTCTCAATGCACGAATTGTACTTTCCAAGTGCTTAGCGCAGTGCTCTGCACACGGTAAGTGTTCGATAAAGACGATTGAATGAATGAATGAACGCACCCCGGTGCTTAGTACAGTGGCTGGCCCATAGTAAGCGCCTACCATCATTTTGTTTTTTCGACTTTCCCAAATACTTAGCCCACGAATAGAAATACCTCTTCAGCGAAAGCTCAACCTGTCCTACGAAGAGCTCACCTCCTCTGGGAGGCCTTCCCAGACTGAGCCCCATTTTTCCTCTCCTCCTCCCCATCCCCCCGCCCTACCTCCTTCCCCTCCCTTCAGCACCTGTATATATGTTTGCACAGATTTATTATTCTATTTTAGTTGTACGTATTTACTATTTATTTTGTTAAGGATGTTCATCTAGCTTTGTTTCTATTTATTCTGATGACACCCATCCACATGTTTTGTTTTGTTGTCTGTCTCCCCCTTCTAGACTGTGAGCCCGTTGTAGGGTAGGGGCCACCTCTATACGTTGCCAACTTATGCTTCCCAAGAGCTTAGTACAGTGCTCTGCACACAGTAAGTGCTCAATAAATACGATTGAATGAATGAATAATAACAATCATGGTATTTGTTAAGCATTTCCTATGTGTAGAAATACTGTGCTAAGTAAACACAAGCTAATTAGCGCAAATACAGTTCAGGTTCATTCATTCAATCGCATTTATTGAGTGTTTACTGTGTGCACAGTACTGTACTAAGCTCTTGGAAAGTACAATTCAGCAATAAGGTTCCATTTAAGAAGCAGAATGAGGTCATTATCTTACCCCCATTTTACACATGAGAAAACAGAAGAACAGAGAAGTTAGGTGATTTGCCAAAAGTAACCCAGCAGGCCAGAGGCAGAGAAGGGGTAGAATCTGTTTCTCCTAACTCACCCTTTTTCCATTAACTTAAATTGACTTTTCTTCTATGCTCCAGACTTGCTCTCTGTCTGTAATATGTACTAATCTGACTTCCACCTTCTGCCAACAGACTCAAGAAACCCACTAATGATGCTCCTACTACGTGCAGAGTACTAGCTCTGCATCTCTCTCTAAATTCTTGCGGCTCCTTGTCTTCATTCTGGTTGTAAAAGGGACTCTGTTGTTCAAACAATCAATCATATTTAATGAGCAATTCCTCTGTGAAGAGCAGAGCACTAAGCGCTTGGGAGAGTAGAATTGGTTAGAGCCATTCCTTGCCCACAACTCCTTTTCAATCCCTGAGAATTGTCTGGAACTTTGGCCTTTCCTCACAATGAAACTTGGTCCAAATCCATGTATTTGGCCACCAACGAAGTGAAGACCAAACCTAGAACTCAGGTTTCTGTTTAGTCCCCTAGCCAATAGGCTAGAAGCCTCTAAAAAACACCATCAAACCTGCTGGTAAAAGTTTCATTCCCTGGAAATTTGTTTCATAGTTGATAAAATCAGTATAACGGTAACAAGTATAACGGTATTTCATGAGTGCCTACCACGTAACAAGTACTGTAATAAATGCTTGGATGAATACAATGAAATATATAGACAGAGGATGAGACATTGGACTGGATGTGAAGGGTGATGGGAAAGTATTGTACGATTTACAACCTCTCTTGCCATTTGCTATCAAGAAAGATGAGGTGAGGGAATGTGTTTCTAAAGGAAATTGAGAATGAAGGCAATAGTCTAGCTATAACTACTCAAATAACATGAGACAGTCCGCCTTCACAGAGTTTACAATCTAGCAGAGACAAGGTCATATGTAGCTCATTTTTGTACATTTAATGTTGCACAGTTTCAGAAAAATATCAAATGTTTCTTACATTTTTCTGGTTCCATAGATTCTCAAGTAAATAGAGGCTAATTTAGCAAAGATAGCTATGACAGCAAAGTTGAATATTAAGTAGTGTTATTTGTATTAAATAACCTTTTTATTAAGATTCTCACAAAACAATTAAAGCATAATGTTTATATTGCATAGTCTAATTTTTGGAATGCTGTTCTTAGTGTAATCGGGTGAACAGCAAAATGGAACCAACCAAAAACTCTCAAGACAGTGAAAACCATGGAATACTAAAAACTTGCTATCAAGTGCTATCAGTTATTATAGTCTAAAGAATGTATAATACAAAGCACCACATATTTATCAACATATTTTTGGCATGATCAAACTAATAAAGTGAGACCCAAATCCTAACATTAAATTTCTTATGTTATGCAATGGCGCCAATGGTCATTTGATATGGCATGATGAAAAAAATGGTATGTTTATCTTGTGGTTTTAGCATAGTTAGGCGTATCAGCCTTTATATCACAATAAAAACTTTAGATCTTGAAAGACTCTCCCATGTTATTTGAGTAGTTAGAGCTAGACTATTGCCTTCATTCTCAGTTTCCTTTAGAAACACATTCCCTCACCTCATCTTTCTTGATAGCAAATGGCAAGAGAGTTTGTAAATCCTACAATACTTTCCCATCACCCTTCACATCAAGTCCAATTTCTCATCCTCTGCCACCTGGACTCCATAGGCCTCTTCTCTATTCCTACTTCTTTATTTGCTTATCTTTTGCTTTGCCACTATCCCCAGAGGGAATTGAAATATAACTTTGGTGTTACCAAATCATTTTCTCTAGGAATACAGCGGACCCTATGTACTTTTGGAGTTCCTTCCTGGGAACTAATCTAGACTGAAATCCTTTTCTAAATTATTAAAGTTGTTCTTTTTCCATTCCCAACTTTATATTAACCCCAAGTAGAGACCTTGAAAGATAGGGGACTCTATCCATTTCTCCTATCCCATCTTAAGTGACCTCCCTGTCTCCTGTCTCTCCCCACTCCAGTCCATACTTCACTCTGCTTGCCCAGATCATTTCTCTACAGAAACATTCAGCCCATGTTTCTCCAGTCCTCAAAAATCTCCAGTGCTTGCCCATCCACCTCTGCATCAAACAGAAAATCCTTACCGTCAGCTTTAAAGCCTTCAATCACATTGCCCCCTCATATCTCACCTCACTACTCTAGTAAAACTTGGCCCTGAATACTTCACTCCTCTAATGCTAATGTACTCATTGTACTGAGGTACAATCTCATCTATCTCTCTAGAGATCTCTTGACCAGGTCCTGCCACTGACCTGGAACCCCTTCCCTCTTCATGTCCGACAGACGGTCACTCTCCCCACCTTCAAAGCCTAATTAAAAGCACAACTCATTCAAGAGACATCCCCAACTAAGCCCCAATTTCCTCTTCTCCCACTCTCTTCTGTGTCACCCTACCATTTATGCACCCCTCCTTCAGCCCCGCAGCACTTCACCCATAATTCATTCACTTATATGAATGCATTTCTCCCCTTCTAAACTGTAGACTCATTATGGACAGGAAACATATCTACCAACTCCATTATGTTGTACTCTCCCAAGCACTTAGTACAGTGCTCTGCACAGAGTAAGTGCTCAATAGATACAATTGTTTGATTGATCCTAAGGTAAGATATAATCAGGCCAAACAGTGTTGTTTACAGACTAACACTTTCTCCCTCTTTCATTTCTCTAACACCCTCTGAGATCCAAAGTCAAAAAAGACCCTAATAAAGGGATAATAAGGGAAGGTGATGGCAATGAACTAGATAAGTTTGAAAGTGTATAAAAAAAGGAAAGAACATAAAAATAACAATCATTTCTTGAATTAAAGAGGAGGGGAAAAAATGTTTCAAGTGGGTGAACTGGACAGGAGAATATCTGATGGGCCCTCTGGAGAAACACGTGACCTGCTTTTTTCAATCAATTATTGATTGAATTGATTGAGTGCCTCCTGTGTGCAGGGCACTGTACTAAGCCCTTGGGAGACTGCAACAGAGTTGTTAGACATGTTCCCTGCCATCATAAGCTTAAAATCCAGAAGGGAAGACAGACATTAACACAAAGAAATGAATTATGACTATGAATGTAAGTGCTGTGGGTGGGATGATTATCAAATGATTAAAGTGAACAGATCCAAGTGCATATGTGACACAGAAGGGAAAGAGAGTAGGGGAAAAGAAGGCTTAACCAATAAGGCCTCTTGGAGGAGATTTGATTTCAATAAGGCTTCGAAGGTGAGGAGAATGGAGAGAGTTCCAGGAAGAGGGAGGATGTGGTCAAGGAGTGAGCAGCAAGATAGATAAGACTGAGGTTCAGTGAGTAAATTGGAAGCAGTGTGGCTTAGTGAAAAGAGCACAGGCTGAGGAGTCAGAGGTAGAAGGTTCTAATCCCGGCTCTGCCACTTGTCAACTGTGTGACTTTGGGCAAATCACTTAACTTCTCTGTGCCTCAGTAACCTCATCTGTAAAATGGGGATTAAGACTGTGAACCCCACATGGAGCAACCAGATTAATTTGTATCTACCCCAGCACTTAGAACAGTGCATGGTACATAATAAGTGCTTAGCTAATACCATTATCATTATTATTATTATTATTATTAGAGGAGTGAAGTATGTGGGCTGGATGATAGTAGGAAATAAGCAAGGTAAGGTAGGAGGCAGTGAGTTGATGGAGTGCTTACAATCAATGGTAAGGCATTTCTGCTTGATGTAGAGGTGGATGGGTAACCACTGGAGATTTTTGAGGAGTGGGTAGATGTGGATTGAATCATTTACTTAGAAAAATAGTCCAGGCAGGAGTGTGAGGTATGTACTGGAATGTGAGAGATGGGAGGCAAGAGGTCAGCGAAGAGGCTGATACACTAAATGCTTGGGAGAGTACAGTACAATAGAATTGGTAAACATGATCCCTGCCCAAAAGGAGCTTACAGTTTTGGGGGGCGGGGATAGAGGGGGAGGTAGGATAATTGTTTAAATCAACATAAGAGCAGTTTAGATGGAAAGGAAATGGCAATTTTTACGATGCTGTGAAGTTGTTCTAATTGACAGAATTTGGTGACTTTAAATATGTAGGTTCATTCATTCATTCATTCAATCGTATTTATTGAGCGCTTACTGTGTGCAGAGCGCTGTGTACTAAGCGTTTGGGAAGTCCAAGTTGGCCACACAGAGATTGACTGTGAGCCTGTTATTGGGTAGGGACTGTCTCTATATGTTGCCAACTTGTACTTCCCAAACAGTACAGTGCTCTGCACACAGTAAGTGTTCAATAAATACAATTGATTGAATGAATGAATGAATGAGAGATGAGTCGAGGATAATGCCAAGACTATATGGGCTTGTGAGATAGAGAAGATAGTGGTGTTCTCTACAGTAAAGGGAAAGACAGGGGGAGGACAGGGTCGGGTAGAAAGATAAGAAGTTAAATTTTGTACATGTTTAATTTGAGGTGCTGGTGGGACATTTGAGTATAGATTTCCTGAAGGCAGGAAGAAATGAAAGACTGCAGAGGAGAGAGTCAAAACTGGAGAGATAATATAGGAATCATCCACTTAGAGATGGTATTTGAAGCCTTGGGAGCAGATGAATTCTCCAAGAGAGTGGGTGTGGCTGGGGAATAAAACGGGAGTCAAAATTGAGCCTTAAGGGGCTCCCACCACCAGATGGTGGGAGGCAGAATAGTAGTCAGTGAAATAAATTGAAAATGAGCAGTTAGAGAAACAGCAGGAAAACTAGTGGGAGAGGCCGGTGTCATTGAAGGCAAGTCTGGATAATGTTTCAAGGAGAAGAGTTTGGTCTACAGAATCAAAGACAGCTAAGAGATTGAGGAAGATTAGGTTGGAGTAGAAGTCATAAGATTTGGCAGAAGGTCATCGGTGACCTCAAACAAGACAGTTTCCATAGAGTGAAAGGGGTAGAAACCACACTGGAGGACATCAAAGAGAGAATTGGAGGAGAGGAATTGGGTGGAGACAACTCACTCAAAGAATTGGGAGAGAAATACTAGGAAGGAGGGAGGACTATAACTAGAGGAAGACATGGAGTCAAGGGAGGGTTTGCTTTTTTTTTAGGATAAGGGACATATGTGCATGTTTGAAAGCAGGGAAGATGAAGCTGTTGGAAAGTGAACAGTTAGAAGCAGCATGGCCTAGTGGATAGAGCACGGGCCTGGAACTTAGATGGACTGGGTTCTAATCCCAGCTCCATTCATTCATTCAATTGTATTTGTTGAGCGCTTACTGTTTGCAGAGCACTGTACTAAGCACTTGGGAAGTACAAGTTGGCAACACATAGAGACTGTCCCTACCCAACAACGGGCTCACAGTCTAGAAGAAGAAGGGAAGAAGAGTTGGAGAAGCAGTGTGGCTCAGTGGAAAAAGCACAGGCTTTGGAGTCAGAGGTCATGGGTTCAAATCCCAGTTCTGCCACTTGTCAGCTGTGTGACTTTGGGCAAGTCACATAACTTCTCGGGGCCTCAGTTACCTCATCTGTAAAATGGGGATTAAAACTGTGCCTCAGTATTAGAAGGCAAGTCATTTCTCTGTGCCTCAGTTACCCCATCTGTCAAATGAAGATTAAGACTGTGAACCCCATGTGGGACAGGAATTGTGTTCACCCTGATTTGCTTGTAGCCACCCCAGCGCTTAATATACTGTCTGGGACATTGGAAGTTCTTAATATCACAATTAACATTATTATGATTAATATTGAAGATGGTGGTAAGGGAAGGCAGAAAGAAGGGAGCAAGTGTATTGATAAGGGGGAAAATGTGAAGGAATGGGGTCAGAGGCACAGGTGTAGGGGGTATATTTGAAAATAGGTGAAAGATCTCTCAAAACCACTTGTCTGCGGTGTGACCTTGGGCAAGTAACTTCCCACGAAGTTCTTCTCACAGTCTTCTAGACTGTGAGCCCACTGTTGGGTAGGGACCGTCTCTATATGTTGACAACTTGTACTTCCCAAGCGCTTAGTCCAGTGCTCTGCACACAGTAAGTGCTCAATAAATACGATTGAATGAAAGTAACTTGACTTGTCTGTGCCTCAGTTCCCTCATCTGTCAAATGGGGATTGAGACTTTGAGCCCAATGTGGAATGGCCCCACGTGTCCAACCCAATTTGCTTGTATCCTCCCCAGTGCTTAATGTAGTACCTGGCTCATAGTAAGCATGTAACAAATACCATGATTATTATTATTACTATTATTATTATTATTAAAACTGCTGGGAGAGTTGGGAGAGTCAAAAAGTGTGCAGGAGAAGAGAGGTACTGGAGTAAAGCAGGGAAAATTTTAGGGAACTCACCTCTGATGGTTTCAATTTTCTCAATAAAATGCGTAGCCAGATTATTAGAGGAAAGAAATGAAGGAGGCAGGGGGGCAGGGGGTTTGAGGAAGGTGTTAAATGCCTGGAACAGCTGGTTTGGGTAATGGGTATAGGAGCCTATTAAGATTGAAAAGTATTGTTATCTGGCAGAGGGGAGGGCAGAATTAAAGCAGGCATGGATAAAATTGAGATGGACAAGTTCAGCCAGGTGTCCGGATTCCTGCTGGCACCGCTCCACAGCTCAAGCGTGGGAGCAAAAAGAGTGTATTTATCGGTGTATTTGCCGGAAATGTTGGTCACAGTGGCCATCTGAACCCTTGAGTGGCTGCCCCAGGTAAGACTTCCGGGTCTCCCACCAGTCTAAACTCACTAAGCAGATGGTCAATTGGCTGCCTTCCTGGAGATTCTAGCATCCCTACAGGGGTACGAATGCTTTGCCTGACACCAGCCTGCAGAGTGTGAAGTAGAAAAAGGAAGAAAGACCCTGCAGAGTAGGAAAATGGTTCATATCAAAACCAAGAAAATTTCAAGTATCGTGGGTTAAACGGGGTACCCGAAGAGTCAAAAAGCAGGTGTTCTGGAACTCCCAAGGGGCCACCCCAAAGGCCACACTACCATTCTACATGCTTCATTAAATCTTTCTGAAGGGCCTGTCAACTATGTATGACCACACGCAACCATCCTGTCTGACAGATGCTACTGAAAGAGCACCAGGATAGGGAAATTTATAAATAGTGACATTCTCTGGGACAGAAAGACCTTCACCAGGGCTTATTATAACTGGTTGGATGTCTCTGACAGTTGGCTGTAGCTTTCTTGCGTATGCCATGTATAAACTAGAGAGAACTTACTTCCCAGTTATATCACATGGATTTTTTACAAGATGGGGCCTGGCTTGGGAAGGAACAATATTGCCCTAATTTTGATGGGTCCAAATTAGGTTTAAGTCCTTAAAGCCCAAGGACAACAGGGAGAAGCAGAGAGGACCGATTATATTATTACCCAGCAAAAACTGTTCTGGAGACCCCAAGAAGTCCAGGAGGGCTGACAAGATTTCCTGAGGCCTCTAAGGATATGAAATAAAGATGAAATACCCTGCATCTCTAACTTGGTTTGAACTCATGAGCAAATAAGAGATCCGCTTGCAGAAATGAAGAACTAAAATTTTTAAGTGAACGTGGTGAAAATTCCCTGAATGTTTGGGGGAGAGGGGCTGCCTATATATAGATTCAAGCATCCAGGATGGCTGAGGTGTGGGGAGGTCAAGTGAGAAATTCTGTCCCCTCGTGCTGCAGAGTTGGCACCGTCCCCAGACTCCAGATGGAGGAATGAAACTGGGGGAGCCAAGGGCTGGAGAGAGCAGGGGGTCCATCTGGCAGGGCATCGTGGTTCCTGCAGAGCGCAGGTTGGGCGTCTGCAAACTGTGACTCCGGATCCCAAATATAATGAAGGACAAAGGAAGCTACGCCTCAGTCTCTCCCTTAATTGTCCTCCACCACTGAAACCCCCAAGACTCTTCCACTCGCACCAAGCCTAGGAATTCCCTCTTTTTCTCTCTTTTTATCAGCCCCCAAAACATGAAAATCACTTTGTCCATTGAAAACTCTGGTTTTAAACCAACGGTTTATAAAGTAGCGTGGCTTAGCAGAACACAGGACTGGGAGTCAGAAGGACCTGGATTCTAATCCTGGCTACTGTGTGACCTTGGGCAAGTCACTTCATTTCTCTGGACCTCAGTTTTTCTCATCTAGAAAATGGAGATCAAGATCCTGTGTCCTATGTGAGATAGGGACTGTGTCCAACTCAATTACCTTGTATCTACGCCAGCGCTTAATACAGTGCCTGGCACATAGTAAGTGCTTAACAAATCCCACAATTATTACTATCATTATTATTATTATTAATAATAATAATAATAATAATAATAATGGCATTTGTTAAGCACTTATTATGTGCCAGGCACTGTATTAAGCGCTGGGGTAGATACAAGGAGATCAAGATCCTCTGTCCTATGTGGGATAGGGACTGTGTCCAACTCAATTACCTTGTATCTACCCCAGCGCTTAATACAGTGCCTGGCACATAGTAAGTGCTTAACAAATCCCACAATTATTACTATCATTATTAATAATAATAATAATAATAATAATGATGGCATTTGTTAAGCACTTATTATGTGCCAGGCACTGTATTAAGCGCTGGGGTAGATACAAGGTAATAATAATAATAATAATAATGGCATTTGTTAAGCGCTTACTAGGTGCCAAGCACTGTTCTAAGCACTGGGGGGATACAAGGTGATCAGGTTGTCCCACGGTGGGGCTCACACCCTTCATCCCCAATTTACAGATGAGGTAACTGAGGCTCCGAGAAGTGAAGTGACTTGCCCGAGGTCACACAGCAGACATGTGACGGAGCTGGGATTCGAACCCATGACCTCTGACTCCAAAGCCCGTGCTCTTTCCATTGAGCCATGCTGCTTCATATTATTATTATATGCAGCCATAAGGACACAGTTTTGGCATCTACTTCAAAAATATTATGGAAAGAAAACATCTGATTATGTTCTTGAGCAGCTTTGTTATCATTTACATAGAGTCATTAAACCAGTGTAAATTTGTTATGGGCAGGGAAAGTGTCTGCTAAGTCTGGTGAATTGTACTCTCCCAAGCACTTAGTGCAGTGCTCTGCACATAGTAAGCACTCAATAATACCATTAATTGATTCTATCAAAGTTTTTTATCTTTTTATCAGGCACTTAGTATAGGGTTCTGCACAACTTTGTGGTCAATTCAAATCATTTATTGATGAGCTCTTCTTTTTCGCCCTCTTGTCATGAAGAACAGTTTAGAGGCATTGTGCTTTATACTAGTTTTATCCTTTTTTCAATTCACAAATATCGAATTGTCCTCCAGATCATTTCGTTTGGGGATTAAATTACCAAGTCATGAATTGGAAAGGTTTTTTTTTTTTGCATTTTCAAATTGATATAAAGGGGGAAGCAGCATGGCTCAGTGGAAAGAGCCCGGGCTTTGGAGTCAGAGGTCATCGGTTCAAATCCCGGCTCCGCCACTTGTCAGCTGTGTGACTTTGGGCATGTCACTTCACTTCTCTGGGCCTCAGTTCCCTCATCTGTAAAATGGGGATTAAGACTGTGAGCTCCCCGTGGGACAACCTGATCACTTTGTAAACTCCCCAGCTCTTAGAACAGTGCTTTGCACATAGTAAGCGCTTAATAAATGCCATTATTATTATTATTACTCAAAGAATAGAAGCACACATCTTAAATCATTATTCTAATATCTCAATTATTCTTATATCTCAATTTCACAAGCAAGTTAACACTGCATTCCCTCCAGAACGGCAGCTCTTTCTCTCAATACCGTCTTGGGCACTTCATACACGGCAGTCAAACAGGACATTGTTTCCTTGGTCTATGAACATGTTCTCTACAAAATGATACTGACCACATGCATCTTTACCTCCTTTTCTGGACCTTTTCCCTGCATAGATGTTTGCTCTCCCACTGTGGTAGTAATTAAAGTTACTGTGCATCTGTGTGGTTTTCACCTCCACCAGTAAACAAAGAATGGAATTTGGTTCCCTTTAAACAGAAAAATAAAGCCACCTTGGAAACAGTTATGTTGAACAAGCAAGAAGTTAATTACTAAAGGTATTGCCTATACTTTCCCATACTTGTTTTTTTGAGAGGTGGGCATTTCAACCAACTATACTGTATTCTCCCAAGTATACAGAAAATGCTTAATAAATACCATGGACTGCTGTAGTGGTAAGGCTGTCACTGTTTTTTTGAGCACGGTTTTGAATATCCACTAGTCGAGAACTGTAACAGTAAAAGTTGAGTTCTCTGAGCAATGCTCACGAACAATGACCACCATAAAGGAAAAGTTAGAAGGCAACAAAAAAAAATGTGCACTAAGGGGGCATTGTGACCCATTAGAAAAAGCAGATGACCGGGAGTCAGGGCAACTGGATTCTAATATTGGTTCTGTCACTTAATAATATCAATAAAAATAGCAATTGAGGTATTCATTAGTGCTTACTTGGTACCAAGGCACTGTGGTCGATACAAGATAATCAAGTCAGGTAATCAAGATAATCAGGTGCCACATGAGGCTCACAGTATAAATGGGAAGGAGAACAGGTAGTTAATTCCTTTTTTACAGATGAGGAAACTGAGGCACAGAGAAGTGAAATATTTGCCCAAGATCACTAAGCAGACAAGTGGTGGAGCTGGGATTAGAACCCAGGTCCTCTGTAGTATTACTCTCCTCTAGGCCATGCTGCTTTAGTTGCCTGTGTGACCTTGGATGAATCACTTAACTTCTCTATGCCTCAGTTTCCTCATCTGTAAAATGGGAATTAAATAGCTTTTGTCCTCCCTTTTGAACTAGGAGGCCTGTGTGGGATACAGATTGTGTCTAATCTGGTTATCTTGTATCTTCCACAGTTTTTAATAAATTTTAACATAAGTAAACTGTGAGCCCGTTGTTGGGTAGGGACCATCTCTATATGTTGCCAACTTGTACTTCCCAAGCGCTTAGTACAGTGCTCTGCGCACAGTAAGTGCTCAATAAATACGATTGAATAATGAATGAATGAATGAACTATTGTTAGACTTAAGATGCTTCTTGCTCACTAATAATAATAATAATAATAATAGTAGTAGTAGTAGTAGTAGTAGTAGTAGTAGTAGTAGTAGTAGTAGTAGTAGTAGTAGTAGTATTCATTCATTCTATAGGCCTTTGGTTTGCCCACCATGGGTACTTTCGTGATTTAACCTCAGGATCACTCAAAGAAAATCTTTATAATGTTGACAGACACAAAATAGATAATATGCCAACATAGTAAATGGACACTTCAGAACAGATCTAGTTTTCCTATAAAGACTGATGTAACATTGTTCCAAATTTTAGGGCCTATCCTACACAAAAGCAAGAAAATTAGTTTGGTATCAACTCCAATAGCAACAGAGCCAGTGTAGCCTAAGGAAAAGATCATGGGCTCTGGTATCAGGAGGCCTGGGTTCTAATTCCACCGCTGTCACTAGTCTTCTCTGAGACCCGACTGTAATCTCTTTTCCTTCTATTATCAATCAATCAGTTGTATTTACTGTGCACTTTTCTGTGGGCAGAGCACTGTACTAAGTGCCTGGGAGAGTATAATGCAACTGATAGACAGATTTCTCCACAACAAGCTTACTGACTAGATGGAAAAATAGAGATGGCCTTGTATGTAAATTCATTGAGATTCAGTGGGCTCCTCCACCGCTGATCTCCTCACCGTACCTCGCTCTCGCCTGTCCCGCCATCGACCCCCGGCCCACGTCATCCCCCGGGCCTGGAATGCCCTCCCTCTGCCCATCCGCCCAGCTAGCTCTCTTCCTCCCTTCAAGGCCCTGCTGAGAGCTCACCTCCTCCAGGAGGCCTTCCCAGACTGAGCCCCTTCCTTCCTCTCCCCCTCGTCCCCCTCTCCATCCCCCCATCTTACCTCCTTCCTTTCCCCACAACACCTGTATATATGTATATATGTTTGTACATATTTTTTACTCTATTTATTTATTTATTTTATTTGTACATATCTATTCTATTTATTTTATTTTGTTAGTATGTTTGGTTTTGTTCTCTGTCTCCCCCTTTTAGACTGTGAGCCCACTGTTGGGTAGGGACTGTCTCTATATGTTGCCAATTTGTACTTCCCAAGCGCTTAGTACAGTGCTCTGCACATAGTAAGCGCTCAATAAATATGATTGACGATGATGATGATTGGGAGTGAGTCATAGGCTTAAGGGATGAAAACCGATGAAAACCGAAGTGTGTAAGTGGCCTGGAAAGTAGCACACAAAGGAGAACTGATGTAGAAAGGAGAACTGATGTAGAAAGGAGAACAAATAGGAGAAATCTTAGAACAGCCTTCTTGGAGGAGATGTGATTTTGGCTTTGAAGACAGGAAACATGGTGGTCTGTCGGATGCGAGCGTGGAGAGAGTCCCAGGCTAAAGTGAGGAGGACATGGACAGGGATTGGTGGCGAGAAACCTGAGATCGAGATACAGGAGCAGAGTGTGAGGGTTGAGATGGCTGTGGGCAGGGAATGTGTCTGTTTTATTGTTAGATTGTATTCTCCCAAGCAATTGGTACAATGCTCTGCACACCGTAAGCGCTCAATAAATACGATTGACTAGTAGGAGTAGTAAGAGCAGCGTGGCTCAGTGTAAAGAGTGTGGGCTTTGGAGTCAGAGGTCATGGGTTCAAATCCTGACTCTGCCAACTGTCAGCTGTGTGACTTTGGGCAAGTCACTTCACTTCTCTGGGCCTCAGTTACCTCGTCTGTAAAATGGGGATGAAGACTGTGAGCCCCACGAGGGACAACCTGACCACCTTGTAACCTCCCCAGCACTTAGAACAGTGCTGTGCACATAATAAGTACTTAATAAATGCCATTATTATTATTATTATTATTATTAGGGGATCAGCGAGGCTGTGTTGTGCTGTCACTACAGTGTGCACTCCAGAAGTCCTGAACTTTCATTCATTCAATCGTATTTATTGAGCGCTTACTGTGTGCAGAGCACTGTACCTAGCACTTGGGAAGTACAAGTTGGCAACATATAGAGACGACCCCTACCCAGAAGCGGGCTCACAGTCTAGAAGGGGGAGACAGACAACAAAACAAAACATATTAACAAAATAAAATAAATAGAATAAATAGGTACAAGTAAAATAAATAAATAGAGTAATAAATATGTACAAACATATATACATATATGCAGGTGTGGTGGGGAGGGGAAGGAGGTAAGGCGGGGGGATGGGAATGAACACATACCGACATTACTACTACCAGTTGACTTGGGTAAGTTATTTAATAATTATGGTATTGGTTAAGCACTTACTATGTGCCAAGCACTGCTCTAAGAGGTGGGGTAGATACAAGATTATCAGGTTGTCCCATGTGGGGTTCACAGTCTTCATTCCCATTTTACAGATGAGGTAACTGAGGCCAAGCACTGTTCTAAGAGCTGGGGTAGATACAAGGTTATCAGGTTGTCCCACGTGGGGCTCACAGTCTTCATCCCCATTTTACAGATAAGGAAACTGAGGCCCAGACAAGTAAAGTGACTCGCCCAAAGTCACACAGCTTACAAGTGGCGGAGCCGGGATTAGAATGCACGACCTCGGACTCCCAAGCCTGTGGTCTTGCCACTAAGCCACACTGCTCTTCCGATTCAATCAGAGGGATTTAATCTCTCTGAAGCTCAGTTTCATCATCTGTAAAATGGGGTTGAGATAGTTGCTATCCCTGTCTCTTAGACTGATCCTTGGGGGGCAGGGTTTGCTTACAGTATGATGATTTTGTATCTCCCGCAGTGCTTAGCATTCAATCATTTAATCGTATTTATTGAGCACTTACTGTGTGTAGGGCACAGTACTAAGCGCTCAGGAAGTACGAATCTGCAACATATACAGACGGCCCCTACCCAACAATGGACTCACTTAGCACATCGTAAGCATTTAATAAGTACCCTTCACCCCACTAAAGATAAGCATGTTTGTATCAGTGCTTTGCACATAGTAAGCACTTAATAAATGCTATTAATTATAATAGCATCATCATTATTATTATTATTATTATCATTATCTAAACTAAAGTACCAGCTGACCAAGCCCAGGATCTGCACACTGGCTTGGTAATGATCAAACTCTTTAAAAAGAAGAGATCAATGTGACACTACTTACGGTGAAAACATGAAAAATGATTTTAAAACACCTTGCACAAGTGTAAGTGCTTTATCTTCTTTAGCCTGCAAGTTCATAGAGGGTTGGATCCTTTTATATTAAGTATTATAGCTTAATCATACTTACCTTAGCCAAAAGCAATATGAAAAATGATTTTAAAACACTATGCATACATGTAAGTGCTACATCTTCGTTAGCTGGTAAGTACATAGAGGACATGATCCTTTTGGTATTATTGTTTAATCACATCTACCCTTAGCCAAAAGCAATCATGGGCCATGAATATGTTATGCTGATTTTCCAATCCAAATATTTTTCCTAGCTTCTAACTGTTTTTCAGTGGGCAAATAGATTTAAACTACTGAAACTTCAGAAATCTTAAATTTGTTCCATAAACTTCCCAGTGCAATTTTGGTAAGAACAACTCATTCTAGGCAGCATGAATGAGTGAGATGGTGTGACATTTCCAGCTAAGTGTCCGGGTGCAGACCACCGGGAAGAGATAACCAATTCAATAGTGAGGGCTAACAAAATATAAGTAAATTTGGCAAAGCCTTAATAGAAGACTTCAGCTGGGGAACTGGATAACAAAAGGTTGGCATAGAACGATCTACTTTTTAATAGAAGAGATGGTATCAGATAAGCAAACAGCCAAATATTCACATCATATCTTTCCTAACAATAACACAGACAGGAATACCTGGCAGTGCTAAAGTTTCACAGTATTTTCTTTGGAACACATTTTTTTTGAACATTTGAACACCAAGGGAACTTTTGTTTATTCAAAGTTAAAAAAATTTCCTTTTCTTAACCATCGGTTTATTAGATTACTCAAATCTAACATTTATGTCTACCTAAATCCCTATTCTCTTCCTGAGTGTATATACTACCTTTCTAGGGGAAAAAAAATATGAAGGAAACATTTTCTCTCTTCTTGTCCTTAAAAGTGAATCTGCTTAAGATCAAAAGCTATTTATTGTAGCTAAGTGCGTTTCATTCACAAGGTTGTCCTAAAACAATGTTTTCTAAATTTTCTAGTTTTCACAAACCATATCAATAATCCTCTCATTTGTGTTATAGGGATCTCCTTTCATGAAGTTCTGAAGTGTTTACAAGTCCACGCAATGTGCTAGACTATATAACATGGCCAAGAGGTGTTACATAAGATCATCATTTTCATTCAATACTTTTCTTTTACTAGGAAAACTGTATTTGAGCATCACTCCTGTAGGAGACCTTTTATCTTAAATATCATTATAATAACTTTTACCTCCAGTGAGAATAGTTCCAATTTCATTCTACATTCACCTAACTGTATTCTCTCCTTTTGAAGTTATTTGTCAAATTCTTACCCTGCACCAGGCACTATATCAAAAGGTGGGGAATCAATCAATCAATCATATTTATTGAGCGCTTACTGTGTGCACAGCACTGTACTAAGCGCTTGGGAAGTACAAGTTGGCAACATATAGAGACAGTCCCTACCCAACAGTGGGCTCACAGTCTAGTAAATCATTAGTGGTGAAGATATAATATAGTAAGGTCAGATACAGTCCCTGTCCCATATGGAACTCATTTTTTTAGTAGGATGGAGAACAGGCATGGCTCAGTGGAAAGAGCATGGGCTTTGAAGTCAGAGGTCATGGGTTCAAACCCCAGCTCCGCCAATTGTCACCTGTATTTTGGGCAAGTCACTTAACTTCTCTGTGCCTCAGTTACCTAATCTGTAAAATGGGGGTGAAGACTATGAGCCCCCCATGGGACAACCTGATCGCCTTCTAATCTCCCCAGCACTTAGAACAGTGCTTTGCACATAGTAAGCGCTTAATAAATGCCATCATTATTATCTTAAATGCCCATTTTACAGATGAAGAAACAGGAACAGAAAAATGAAGTTCCTTGCCCAAGGCCACACGGCAGCCAAATGGCAGAGCCAGAATAAGAATCCAAGGTCTATGACTTCCAAGCCCATCATCTTTCCACTAGGCCACACTGCTTTGTAAAAGGAATCTCTGAACATAGGGTAATGAAGGCCACTTAAACAGTCGAATCCTGTTACGTGGGTCTCAATCCAGTAGTAGTGAGCAATGGAAGCCACCCAAAATTTATGGTAGCACAAAATCGGGCTTATTACAGGTAGTGGCAGAGAAGTTTGGTTTGCTTCAGAGATGAGGACTTAGAGAGACATCCCACTTTAAAACTAGCCATCACCTTCTGCTACGACCACTCTACAGTTTATCCAGTCTTTATTTCATTCATTCAATCACATTTATTGACCACTTACTGTGCACAGAGCACTGTACTAAGTGCTTGGGAAAGTACCATAAAACAGCAAAATTCCCTGCCCACGATGAGCTCAGAGTTCAGGTATGCAGAGGTGGCAACCTGGAAAATCTTCCATCTCAAAAGGCAGAATCAAATATTGACTTTGAATTAATTATCTTTCCATAAGACATCTACATTTTCTTTGGCTTCCTTACCCACTTTGCCATTCTAACATAGTCTGACTTTATTCTGCACTTTAATATTGCTCATAGACTCAAAAGGAAAATGAAACATATCAAATATAAACAATTTGACAGAAACAAATAAGCAAAGAATTAGCGTTGAATCAAAGTTTACTTTAATAGGCAACAATCTATAAGCCTCTTTAAATAGCTCCAAGGATTATAAATAGGTTGCTGGCTGTGCTTCCTACTTCAAAGTGCATTGGGGAGTCCAAAATGTGTAATTCATAACTGTATGAATTACAGGCAGGTATGTAGTGCCATATTTTAAACCAAATTCTCTTACTTCACAGCTGTGTTCCCCCTTTAAAGTACATTTTTCTAACTATAGATATTACCGGAGATTATGATTCTCTACGTTTGACTCAGGTTTAAAATCCAGTTTTTCAAGGTTATGTAAATAACTTTAAAGTTGATACTATTTGAAAAAATATAGTAATAAAATAGTGTGAAATAGGACTGAAATTGCTAAGGATCGTATATACTCCTGGCACTCAGTGTCAGTCGCCCCCTTTTTTTAAAAAAAAAAAAATTCCTGAGGTTTTTGTCACCTATTTATCCACAATGAATATTCCAGGCGTGGAAAAGAGTCCAAAAATACAGCTATTCATTCAAATGGATATTTAAAGCACCCATCATTTTTTAAGTCTAAAATTTGTATAATTTAATGCATTCATTTACATTTCCTAATGGAATCATTAGTAAATAATTTTATCTCTAACCTGGCCGGCTAAAGGATTTTAAAATAAGGAAACCTAACGGTACCATCCCAAGTCTATATATTTATCCCTTTCCCTCTCAGAAACCATGATGGTAAGGAGAATGTGAAGGAAAAGAGTGCGGGGTTAATAATAATGGCATTTGTTAAGTGTCTAAATTGAGCCAAACAGTGTGCTAAACACTGGGATAGGTATAAAATAATTAGTTTGGATACAACACCTGCCCCACACGGGGCACACAGTCCAAAAGCCTCATGAGGGACAGGGACTATGTTTAATTCCCCCATGAGTATTTTCTCCCAGTGCTTAGTCCAGTGCACAGTAAGTGCTTAATAAATACTGTTACCTCTACTACCACTAAGAAGGGTGGCAGAACGGCATTTCATCCTCATTTTACAGATGAGAAAACTAAGGCCCAGAGAAATGACTTACCCAATGCCATAATACAGGAACATATGGCAGAGCCAGAATTAGAACCTGGTTTCCTGATTGAGCGCTTAGAAGAGTGCTTTGCACATAGTAAGTGCTTAATAAATGCCATTATTATCATTATTCTGTTCATTCATTTGATTGTAGTTATTGAGCTCTTACTGTGTGCAGAGCACTGTACTAAGAGCTTGGGAGAATAGAATATAACAGACACATTCCCTGCCCACAATGAACTTACAGTCTAGACGGGAGCCCTATATTAACTGTACATTCTCTTTATTTTGCCAGGATTGGGCTGCTGTCACAAGTCCAAAAGAGTGGGAAGGGCTTTAGGATCATTGCCACTTCCTTTATCTTCACTAATCACTATCATATCCTCCCTAGACCTCAAGTGATTATTTCAATAGCCCCCATCCTTCTCATGCTTTCCCCATTGTTATCCAGAGCAATGAGGAACAGAGAGGGGAGGGTTGTGCTATTGGATATCTTGGAGAACTGGTGTGGGGAGGGTGGGAATGGGTTGAGGCCTAAGAAATACCCCCACTGCAGAGAGTAGCAAGCCTTCACCCCACTGAAAAAGTTGGTGAAAATATTAATTCCCTAGGTACATGGTCACTGAGGTCTATTGACTCATTGCAAGTTAAAAAAAAAAAAACTATTTGAGCAGTCCAATCAATGACATTTATTTAGCACTCACTGCATGCTGAGCATTGTACTAAGGACTTGGGAGAGTAAGCTTAAACTATCTCTGTCCATAAGGAACTTACAAACTAGAGGGAAAGACAGACTTTAAAATACATTCCAAACTGATATGTAAATAAGGGCTGGGGGAGGGGTAAACAGCAAAGAATTCAGAGAACATATTGAGTGTATAGGTGGTGCAGAAAGGAAGTGAGGACTTAGTTGGGGAAGGCTTCTCGGAGGAGATGTGATTTTAGTAGGGCACTGAAGATGGGGAGAGATGTGGTCAGTTGGATATGAAGATGGATGAGGTTGCAAGCCATGGGCATGAGGACAGTGGTGAGAAAGATGAGATCAAGGTACAGTGAGAAAGTTGGTGTTAGAGGAAAGAAGTGTGAAGGTTGGGCTGTAGGAGACCAGCGAGGTTAGGTAGAAGAGGGAAAACTGATTTAATGCTCTAAAGCCTATGGTTAGGAATTTCTGTTTGATATGGAGATGGATAGGCAGCCACTGGAGGCTTTTGAGGAGAAGGGAGATGAGGACTGAGGTGGTAATAATAATAATAATAATAACAATGATGGTATTTGTTAAGCACTTACTATGTGCAAAGCACTGTTCTAAGTATTGGGGAGATACAAGGTGATCAGGTTGTCCCACGTGGGACTCACAGTCTTAATCCCCATTTTACAGATGAGGTAACTGAGGCACAGAGAAGTTAAGTGACTTGCCCAAAGTCACACAACTGGCAATTGCCAGAGCCTGGATTTGAACCCATGACCTCTGACTCCAAAGACTGGGCTCTTTTCACTGAGCCATGCTGCTTCTCTATGGTAGTTAAGGTGGTAGTTAAGATGGGATATGATAAGAACTTCTATCAGCATGGTAGCAGTATGGGTGGAGAGAAGGGGTGGATTCAAGAACTGTCGAAAAAGTAGAACCAACAGGGTTTGGTGACTGACTAAGGGTTGAATGAGAGGAATGAGAGGAATGAGTCGTTGAGGTTGTAGGCTTGTGAGACGGTGAGAATGGTGGTGTTGTCTACCATAACAGGAAAGTCTGAGGGAGGACAGGGTTTGAGTGGAAACATAAGGAGTTCAATTTTAGACAAATTATATTGGAGGTGGTCACAGGGTATCCAAGTAGAGATGTCCTGAAGGTAGCAGGATGAAATATGAGCCTGGGAATCATATGCATAGCAATGATAATTGAAGCTATGGGAGCAAATAAGTTCTCCAAGGAAGTAGGATAGAAGGGAAAAAAAGCTTTTTAGTGTTTAAAGTGCTTGAAAGTTCTCTTACTTTTCACACTGTGGTCTTGTATTAGTTTGATTGCTTTGCAAGTTAAATTTAATAATTGTGGTATTTGTTACACGCTATGTGCCAAGCACTCTGCTGAATGCTGAGGAAGGTATAATCAGATCAGACACTGTCCCCGTACTACATTGGGCTCACAGTTTAAGAGGGAAGGAAAAGAACAATTCCCCAGATGAGGACATTGAGGCCCAGAAAAGTTAAATTACCCACCCAAGGTCACACAACTGGCAAATGCCAGAGCTGGAATTAGAATCCAAGTCCTCTGACTCTCAGACTCTCTTTCCACTGAGCCATGCTACTTCTATTTAGTATTTACTATAATGTGAGTTCCCTGAGGGCCAATGGTTTGTACAAAGAGGCACTCAGGTTAAACAGTAAGCACTCAAGAAATATGATGATTGATTGATAGTGTCGGCTCCTGATTTTAGGGCTGGTACTTCAAACCCTAAAAGGAATCCCAAACAGTCAGTTCATGGAAAAAAAAAACCACACCACCTTGCAGCCTGGATTATCTGGTTGGGTTGTCTATATAGAATTCTCAACTAGATAATTAATCTAATTCTCCACTACCCTCCAACTTGGCCAGTCTAGAGTGACAAACTCATTCACAATAGCTAAACTTACATATATCCATATATATATACATATATATATGTAAGCATATATATATATATATATGCTTACACACACACACACACACACACATATATGCATGCATACACACACACACACGGAAAAATTAAGTGTTTCTAAGTGACAGGCGTCCCCCAAAATGTAATCACTGAATTTGAGCCTGGGCCCACAATTTCAAATTGCGGCAAATACTTCTTGTAGCTATACAGCCTTTCTTCTAAGACACTACAGATATTATCTCATCATATCTGCAATACAGGGCCTTTACTTTGCACTTGGAAAGACTCAAGCCACAAACCAAAGGTGAACAACTTATTTGTTCAATTAATTTTTTTAACTGTCTATGTTAAGCACCTGCTATGCGTCGAATGCTATTCTAAGCATCCGGGTAGGCATGAGTTAATTAGTTCTGACTTAGTCCCTGTCCCGTAATGGGGCTTGCAGTCTAAGTACAAGGGAGAATAGCTATCCCCATTTTACAGTTGAGGAAACTGAAGCACGGAGAAGTTAAGTGTCTTGCCCAAGGTCACACACGAAGCAATTGGCAAAACTGGGATTAGCATCCCGGTCCATCTGGTTCCCAGGCCCATACTTTCTCCAACAGGTCACGCTGCTCCTAAGTTCAAGTTGCCACAGCGTGGTTAGTGGCAACCCTGGGAATAAATAAAACAGATCTTCTGCTGTTCAGGCCAGCTTTTGTTATATTGTCAATAGCATATTGCCTATGAAACATGGAATCACTAAAGCAGTCTAGGGTAAGAGGTAATTTTGAGCGTGACTGCTTATGAATTCCCTGTTCCATGGGAAAAGGCTTGCTGGGGAACACCCAAGCTTCCATGGTGTGAGTTGAATTAAGGGAATCCTGAGATATTTCTCACAGGACACTAAGAAGTCCAATTTTCTTCATAACACTCCCTTGTTTTCTTTCCAACATAGCCTGAGGGAAGACACGGGCATTAATAGTTTGAAAAGATAATTGAATGTGAGGCCAAGCTGAGTCAGGACTGAGAACTGCTTGTTCAGCAGTCTCAAGATGAAGCTCGCTGTAGAGACGTTGAGATGGCTGTAAAAGAAACCCGTGCTGCCTCCTGTCAGGCTTAGCCTGGGGCGGTTGGCGCACGGAGTCTGCCAACGCATTCTAGATAGATTCCGGAACGGTGAGATGAGCTAATGCTACCCTTGGCTCACTTCAGTTCGGGAGCTATGAGATAGCAATGGTATTTTCACAAAGACGCTAGAAGAATAAGTGGAACCGAGGAGAAATTACAGCAAGCGTCCTCCACCCCTTTCTCCCCCACACTGTCCCCACCCCAGAAAAACAACAATAAAAGTCATCCAGAAAGAAGACATTTGCTCCTGAACTTCATCACTAGTCATTTCTCTTACTTTCTTTTGCCCAAGACCCGGAACCATTAGGCATGAAACAACATGTTAGAGAGGTTGAAATAATGGAGAAATTGGGAAAGGGAATTTTTAAGACCTAAAGAAGAAGCCTAAAGAAACCAATGACAAATCTAAAAAGAAATGAATGGACAATAATGATGATAATAACAAAGTTGACTCCATATCCCTAAGGAGAAAAAAATGAGAACAAGGAGTCTCATACATTTTTCTTTAGAGAAATCTGAGTGACATAAGAGAATTGTTATTTTTACTGTACAAGTAGCTATAATTAAGGAAACAACAGATGGGAACCAGAATGGTTTAGTGGAACAAACACAGGCCTAGAAGTCAGAAGAGTTGGGTCCTAATTCCAGCTGTACCACTGGCCTGCTGTGTGATCTTGGGCAAGTCACTTAACTTTTCTGTGCCTCAGTTTCTCATCTATAAAATTCAGATTGAATCTTCATCCCTCTGATTTATTACATAGTACAGGGACTATGTCTAACCTGATAATCTTCTATCTACCCCGGCACTTACTACAATGCCTAGCACACAGTGAGAACTTAAGCACCAAAAAACCCCACATTTTTTATGTGAAGTCCTTTTCCATTTCTAACCCTCAATTATTTCCCCACAAACAAAGCAGAATCTACCCTCAAAAAGAGAAGCAGTTTCCAAGAGAAATAGACTTCTTGAGAACAATTTTGCCTCAACATAGGTGACCTCCTGCATGACTTCCAAGAGTTCAAAAAAAATTAGCATATAAGCTATGTTGGCTCCAGCCCAGTATTTGTAAATTAAGTGTAAAATCCAGAACCTGAAATACTTAATCCTCTTACATATTTAGTAATCTATTTTACTAAGAACAATGAGGCTGTCACTTTTTTCTCGTCTAAACAACAGCTGGGTCTTTAACAATGAAATAAAAACCAATAAAATCTTTGTTTCAGTAAGAGCCCATTTTCAAAGAAAGGAAAATAAGACAATTTTTAAAACTCCCTTCTGGAAATGAATGTTATGCAACTTATGCAGCTTAAACATGCTTATAGTTCTTTTATCACCAACTGAAAAGATACCAAGTCATATTTCTGTAACAAAAAAATAAAATCACTATGGTTGGTATATAATTGGGAGAAGTAATAAATGCACATACAAGTCTTGAAGAAGCTTCCTTTTAACCCCCATCCTCAAACTAATAATAATGATAATAACGATGGTATTTGTTAAGCCCTTACTACGTGTTAGGCAATGTGCTAAGTGCTGGGGTGGATACAAGCAAATACAGTTGTACACAGTCCCTGTCCCACATGGGGTTCACAGTCTTAATCCACATTAAGAGAAGCAGAGGGGCTTATTGGAAAGAGCACGGGCTTGGGAGTCAAAGGACATGGGTTCTAATCCCAGCTCTGCCATTTGTCTGCTGTTTGGCACTGGGCAAGTCATTAACTTCTCTGTGCCTGTTACCTCATCTGTAAAATCGGTATTAAAGGTGTGAGCCCCACGTGGAACAACCTGATTATCCTGAATCTATCCCAGTGGTTAGAACAGGCTTGGCACATAGTAAGTGCTTAACAAATACCATAATTGTTATTATTATTTTACAGATGAGGTAACTGAGGCACAAAGAAGTTAAGTGACTTGCCCAAGGTCACACAGCGGACAAGTGATGGATCCAGGATTAGAATCCAGGTCCTTCTAACTCCCAGGCCCATGGTCTACCCACTAGGCCAATGCTGCTTCTCTGCCATTAACCATGATTGAAAACTTTGTAAACAAACATGAAACTCTTCCTTGATCTGAGTTTTCTGTTCAGAACAGACAAGTAGGTATAGGTTAACCAGAAGGCTCACCTGCTTTCAAGCAGGATATCAAGAATTAGACTAAGATCTGGAATAAACTGAGGGCAGGACATTGAGATGAAATTGTTGAGGATTTTAGATTTGAGGTAACTTAAGTGGACATATTATTCATTCAAATGGCCATTACAGACTCAGGTTTAAACCAATCAGCTTCAAAATAGGGTTAGATATCAATATGGAATTTCACTGATCTCTAACTTTAGATATCACAAACATTTCATTAGGTAGCATTTTAATTTGCCTGATCTGAAGGAAGAAAATCAATCAGTAGTATTTTTTAAAGTCTATTATGCATAGAACATTGTTCTTAGCACTTAAAAGGGTGCAAAAGAGAAAACACAATCACCATCCTCAAGGAATTTTACCTGGGATCTAGTGGGGAATACATACATTTAAATGAATTACCGAGAGAGAGATTAATTGACTGTACATGATACGTGCCAAAGGACTACTGAAGTTATGGTAATTTAAGGGTTTGGATGACAGGGAAGGGCTGAAGTGGTAATTAGAGGGTCTTGTTGCTGTTGTTGTCTTACGCTGCCGAGTCGTGTCCGACTCATAGCGACACCAGACACATCTCTCCCAGAATGCCCCAATGTCATCTGCAATCGTTCTGGTCATGTATCCAAAGAGTTTTCTTCGTAAAATTATAGAATTGGTTTACCATCACCTCCTTTCACACAGTAAACATGTCTCCGCCCTGGATTCTCTCCCATGCCACTTTTGGGAAATTAGAAATTCCTTGGAGAAGGCCTCCTGGACGTCTGAACTCAGACGAAATTTGAAGATGGAGATGGCTGGAGTTCCATGCAGGGGTGGGAGGAGGTGGTTGTGAAAGAAAGGTGTATGAAGTGAAGAGCACAAGGTAGAGTGGAAAAAAGTCACCGACAAAAAAAAAAATGAGCACGAGGCACCACGAGGATGTTGACTTCAGAGGATTGAATGATGTGAACTGAAGTGCAGTGGGAGAAGTGAATGGATAATTAAGTATACAATATGGACCAAACAAAAATAATGAAACAGTGAATTGCACGGAGATTTACTTATTGCTAACTGATAATAAGATTCTAACATTTGTCCTGGAAAACAGTCTCTAGTTTACAGCAAACTCCTTGTGGACAGGGGTCAATCTACAAAGTTGTACTGTACTTTCCAAGCACTTAGTAGAGTGCTCTGCACACAGTAAGTCCTCAATAAATATGATTAACTGATCATCATTATCATTCTCAGTGGTTTTTATTGAGTGTTTACTTCATACAGGGCATCAGTACTAGGAGCTTGGCAGAGTATAATAAGGATACAATAATGATAACTGTAAGGATAAAACAAAATTGAGGCTGAAGTAATCAGAAACTGACTTGGATGATACTTATTCTGCCTTTCTTTTTCATCTTCCTTAAATTACAACAGCCTTCCTTTCACATTAATCACTTTTGTTTAAGTGTTTACTCTGTGCCAGGCAGTGTACTAAGCACCAGGGTAAATACAAGCTAATCACTTTGGACACAGTCCAGGTGGGACTCACAGTCTTCATCCCCATTTACAGATGAGAAAACTGAGGTAGAGAAGGCACAGGGATTTGCCTGAGACAGACAACTGTGGATTAGAACCCAGTTCTTCTGACACCCAGGCCTGGGTGTGCTCTTTCCACTAGGCCACAGAGTGTCTACTTTGCTTCTGATGAAACATACTAGGACCCTCACCCAGTGGGCTGAAAAATATTTTAAAATACCCTAAAGGGCACTAAAACAAGCTATCAGGATAATAATAATGGTATTCATCAAGTGCTTAATATGTGTCAAGACCAGAAGTAGTCCCTATCCCACACAGGACTCTCAGTCTAAGGAAGAGGGAGAAAAAGTTTCCATTTTACAGATGAGTAACCTGAGCACAGAGAGAAAAAGTAATTTGCTCAAGGCTACATACAGTGGGCAAGTATCTGTGCTATGATTAGAAACCAGATAATAATAATAATAATAATAATAATTAATAATAATAATAATGGCATTTATTAAGCAAAGCACTGTTCTAAGTGCTGGGGAGGTAACAAGTTGATCAAGTTGTCCCACAGGGGGCTCACAGTCTTAATCCCCATTTTACAGATGAGGGAACTGAGGCACAGAGAAGTTAAGTGACTTACCCAAAGTCACACAGCTGACAACTGGCGGAGCCGGGATTTGAACCCATGACCTCTGACTCCAAAGCCCGGGCTCTTTCCACTGAGCCACATTGCTTCTCTAAGCCACATCTGCTTCACAGACCCAGTCCTATGCTTCTTCCACTAGACCACATTGCTCCTCAAAACTGGAAGAAGCTGGAGAATCTGTGAGCCTAAAAGGGAGTTCCCAGCCAAGATATGTATTAAACAGTAGTGCACATCCGCTCTAGGGTGAGTGGCCCTGAACCTTAAAGCAGGCCTGGGGTTTCCAATCAGTCTCCATCCTCAGGGGAGCTTGACAACTGGCACTAAGTCTAGAGTTCCAATCTCCCTGGGGTCTTGGGTCTGGTTTAGACCTGAAAGTTCAGTATCTCATCCTTTCTTGTTTGTTGATTTTTTGTGGTATTTGTTCAGTGCTTACTATGTGTTCTAAGTGCTGGGGTAGATACAATGTAGCTATATATTTCGTCCTTTAGCAAGGGGAACCCCCTCCCAGTAACCTTGCAGATATTGATCCTCTTGGGTTGCAAGGCAATGGGAACAGAGGGGAAGAGGGAAACCGTAAAAAACCTCATCCTTTTTTTTTCTTCATGGTATTTGTTGAGCGCTTACTACGTGCCAGGCACTGTACTAAGCGCTAGGGTAAATACATGCTAATCAGGTTGGACGCAGTCTGTGTCTCACATGAGGCTCATCGCCTTAATCCCCATTTTACAGATGAGGTAATTTAGGCACAAAGAAGTTAAGGGATTTGCCAAGGTCACACAGCAGATGAGTGGCAGAGCTGGGATTAGAACCAAGATCCTTCCAACTCCCAGGCCTGTGCTCTATCCACTAGGTAATGCTGCTTCTCATCTGTGGATTTGGTTAAGATTGTCCACCAAATTCGGCTGACTTTTCCAGTGCCCTACACTTTTCAACCTCACCATTTGGGGTATTTTGGACTGGGGGATGTGGTGCAGTGGTCAGGGCCAGGAAATGATCCCAGGAAAGAAAGTCCTGTGAGCGCTCTTCCATTCAGCTCTAGAGAACGAGAGGTTTCTAGCATCCCAGAGTTCAGGCTGGGGAAGTCCCGAAGCCAAGCAGTATTGACTGACATTTGTGGCAGGCTTAATGGATCCAAAAGAGGTGACATTTTCCACTGTACCTGCAAACCTCAGCAAGAAACATCATTTGATATAATACAGGACTCTGAACATAGTAAGCGCTCAATCAATTGCACTGAATGATTGATTGCATCTTAGCTTCGTACCAAGGAGCACTATGGACCAAAATATCCCTTTTCTGGCTTAATGAACCCTAAACAAGGATAAATAAGCAGACACTGCTACTTTTCATACCACTATATGACAAAATTTCTAAGTGGAACCCAGATATAAGAAGGTCAGGTCAAAAACCTTAAAAAATCCAGATGATGAAATAAATATTCCAAATAAAGTTAACACCCTAATCCTCTTTCTCAGGAAGATTAAAAGACAGAAAAAATGACTCGCCCTTCTTTACTGAGCTTTCTGAGACACTCCAGTGATACAATAAAAACCATCATGATTCTAATAAACATGAAATATATTTTCAAAACAGATGTTCAAATTTTCTTCAAACAGTTTCAATTCTAAATGTCAAAGAATCAACATGTCCTGTTATCCATTAACTTTCTTGTTATTTCTCTTGCCTTTTTTCTCTTCCTTCACAGTTTTTCTGGCTTAACTCAGTTTCTGTGTGCTCTTCCTGTCTGTTTCAGTGACAAAATCAGCTACTCTGAAGGCAGCACTGACAAACTGCAGTGCTTCTGGCTCACAGAGTTTTCTTTGTCTTTATGACTCAACCCAGTCTCCCAGCTCTAATCCCAAACATTCCCCCAAATTTTTAAGTCCCTTTCTTTGTGTTTTTCTCCTCTATTTCTTCTCTAACACTTTTCTTGGCAACCCCAATCCAAGTCTTTTCCCCAGATTTTCTCTTTTTGGTAGGTAATTTCCCATGCTCCTTGCAGCCTTGTTACTTGGGCTCATTGATGCAAATTACAATATGGCAGCGGATAGGTGGTTCTAGTGAATTTAGAGGGTTCCCTGATTCCAGGGAAAAAGTGGCATAAACCGACCATCTCTGTGTCATGCTCACAGTCATCTGCTTCACTACAGTCTTTTTTTCGGTGGTATCTTGCCTGGAACTCTCTCCCCCTTCAGAACTGTCTTACCCATCTTCAAAGCTCTTCTAAAATCACCTCTCCTTCTAGTGGTCTTCCCTAATTAATCTCCTCACACCAATTCTCTCTTTATCCCCACTTCAGCACTTTCTTGTCACCTAAAAACTGGAGTACTCACTGACCCCTTCCCCATAGCACTTATGTATCTACCCTTCAAATATGCTGCTTTCATTTACCTGTAATTTATTTGAGTGTCCCCGGCTAGGTTGTAAGATCCTTGAGGAAAGGAATAGGAATCGTGTCTACCTATTCTATTGTATTCTCCCAAGGTCTGCACAGAGCAGCACTCAATAATACTAATCACTGATCATTACTCAGGTCTGGGGCAAGTAAAGATTGTGTCTGCATAAGAAGCCTCTTCCCGAAGGCGCCTTCCCAGTACCTCTTCACGTTAAGAAATTAATCCCACCCACCCCCCAAAAAATCTCAATTTTCATTTCTTGCGAGTTCTCTTGGTCCTTCAAACTTCAAATTCCTTCAAAGTTCAAATTCAAAAAAATTGTCATTTGATTATCACAGGCATACCAAAGGTTACAGCCAGGTACATAAAGCCTGGAGACACAGCCAGAATTCTCCATTACCTTATCACAAAGGCTTGATGCTGCAGGTAAATAAATCCCACCATGCCTGTGCTGACAGTCAGTAATCAGCAATAAATATGCTTTCATGGTGTAAAATCGAACCTTGAGCAAAGAACCAAAGAAGCAGATAATGCAGATGCCTACTGCTTTCAAGACACCAAACAGAAGAAGAAATAATGGTCTCTTCAACAGCAACCAAGGATGCTTGCATCAATTTTCAAGTAAGCAGATGAATTGATAATAAAGTTGAATAAAGCCCTGATGGTGAGATGAAATCAATGATCCATGGGTCCTCAGGAGTTCTCCTGCTACAACGAATTTCTGAGGTAAAATAAAGGTGGTTGCTCAACCTAATTTGGTCCAATTCTTCAGGCAACAGAAAAAACACTCCTACCTTTGCAGGTTCCTAAAAAGGCTCATAACCATATTATGGCTCCTCATTTAAAATTAATAATAATGATATTTTGTTAAGCGTTTACTACGTGTCGAGCACTTTTCTAAAAGCTGGAGTAGATACAAGTTAATCAGGTTGGACACATCCCTATCCTACATGGGGGTCACAGTTTAAGGATGAGGGAGAACAGATATTGAATCCCCAGGAAACTGAGGCACAGAAAAATTAAGTAACTTGCCCAAGCAGGCAAGTGACAAAGCCAGGAATAGAACCCAGATCATCTGACTACCAAGGTCATGCTCTGTCTACTAGGCCAGGCTGCTTTTTCAATTTAAAAGCTGTGATGTTTTACTTTCATCTATTTCAATGAAGATTAAACAATAGCTTAGAGATGTGTATCATTACAGTATGTAGCATATAAAGGAATTCCATATTACTTTTCCAGAAGTCCTACAGTGGATACTAATTCATAACTTGGAAGTCTGAGGGAAAACATATCATGCACTACAGTCCCTCCGATACCAAAATAGTTTCAAGAGAAATCACCTACTGAATCATGGAATACAAGTGACAGAAAACAATGTGAACATGAAAGTGCCTATCAATACGACTACATTGTTCTCTTTCACACACTTAGCACAGTGCTCGACGGTATTGACAATTGAATATAAATTATATTTATCATCATAAATAAAAAGATTTAGATGCCCAAAATATACCATTGATTGCTATGCCTATATACCTTCACAAGAGCTTTTTTTGGCATTTCCCTTGGAATTGTCCATAATTTTCCTATAGTTTTCTGAGACCATAACCTTTGTAAATAAGACAGGATTCAAATCTGACTCCTGAAATGGAATTCTTTTCAACAGTTTGAATCCAATAACTATGGCAAAGAAAAACCACTTTGAAATTATGTCTTTATTCAGGTTCCCCTTTTTAATATGATTACAATCTAAAATACTATTTCTGTATTCAAGGAAAAATTATAGTGATTCAATTCAGAAGAGGAACAAAATGAAGCTATATTAAAATAAGATTGTGGGGCTGGACATAATCCAACAAAACCTAGGAAGAAAACACAACTTAAAGATTATGATTGTATGCAGATGTTTCAGCTCATAATGGATCAGATATGTGCTGCATTTACCCCACCCTTCAGGAGAACTGTGGCACATGGGAAGGCAGTGCATAGGTCTGTGTATGAAAGAAAACAGTAGAAAGCAATGTTTCTCAAACTGGAGTCTGCAACCCCTCAGGTAGTTGGGGACCCCTGTGGAGGCTGTAAGAGAATAGAAAAGCTCTTCAAAACCACTCTCCCCTTATCATTCTGACAATTTATACCTAATGATAATATCTCTACAATCACCTTTCCTCACCTGCCCCCTTGTTAGCTTCTCTTCTCTTGGGTAGAACAACAGGAATTGTTATTCCCTCTTCCCTTTGTTATTTTGTAAGCTCTTTTTTGAATGGAGAAGCACTGAAAATGGGGAAGCCCTATTAGAGGTTACTGGATAAAGTTTAAGAACCGCATATGATGATATAGATGTCTAGCAATACTCTGATTCAATATATTATTAATTGATAAATCTTATTTATTGAGAGCGCTCTGTGGGAGAGCACTGTACTTAGTGCTTTGGGAGTGTATAATACAATGGAGTTTGTAGGTACATTCCCTAAACCCAAGGAGCTTGTCTTGTCTTACGCCGTCGCGTCATCTCCAACCCATAGCGACTCCATGGGCACATCTCTCCCAGAATACCCCACCTCCATCTACAATCGTTCTGGTAGTGTATCCATAGAATTTTCTTGGTAAAAATACAGAAGTAGTTGACCATTGCCTTCTTCCGCGCAGTAAACTGGAGTCTCCACCCTTGACTCTCTCCCATGTTGCTGTTGCCCAGCACAGGGGAGTTTTAACTTGTAGCAGATTGCCATCCACTAGCTAGCCACTTTTCAAGCTAGGAATGGAATGGGTATGCCTCTGCCTGACTCTCCCTCTCGTAGCCGAGATTGGAAGAGTACTGGAAACTCTCCAGGTATGATCCTGAGAGGGGAAACAATGAACTTAAATTACTCTTTTAAACACATAATATGACTGGAGGCATTTAAGAACTAATGAACCTCCTAAATTCAGTGTAATTAATAATAATAATTCTTCTAGACTGTGAGCCCGCCTTCTAGACTGTGAGCCTGCTCTTGGGTAGGGACTGTCTCTATACGTTGCCAACTTGTACTTCCTAAGCGCTTAGTACAGTGCTCTGCACACAGTAAGCGCTCAATAAATACGACTGAATGAATGAATGAATGAATAATAATAGTAATGATGAATTAGAGTGTGTACTTGTTCCTTTGGGCAGCTAAAAGCAGAAACAAAATGACTATCTTTATACTATATCAAAGTAGATAAATAATTTATATAACCATAAATTGTGAAGAATTTTAAGTTATCTGATCTTTCTTGGTTAAAGGAGGGACTGACCAGTCTTTTTTCCATACAAAACAAAGGTTATTAGTCCACTGACTATCCTTGTGAGAGAAGCAGTATGCTCTAATGGAAAGAACAGGGGTTTGGAAGTAGAAATACCTAGACTTTAATACTGGTTCTGCCACTTGCCTGCTAGGTGACTTGGGCCAATCACTTACCCTCCTTATGCCTCAGTTTCCCCATCCACAAAATGGGGATTAGATATCTGATCTCCTGCCTATTGGTCTATGAGCCCCATGTGGGACATGGGCTCTGCCTGACCTGATTATCTTGTATCTGTCCCAGTACTTATTCATTCACTCACTCAATCGTAATTATTAAGCACTTACTGTGTGCAAAGCACTGTACTAAACACTTGGGAGAGTACAATATAGCAGTAAACAGACACATTCCCTGCTCACAATGAGTTTATATAGTTCTCAGCACATTAAGTGCTTAACAGATACCACAACTATTATTACTGTTATTCACTTATACTGCTCAAATCATACTTAAAGCACAGCATTACTCTTCAGTGTGAATTAAATTCCATATCTGCATATTAACCTGATAGAATATTTTTCCTAGAAAACAGTCAGCAAAAGTAATAATGATGGCATTTATTAAGCGCTTACTATGTGCAAAGCACTGTTCTAAGCGCTGGGGAGGTTACAAGGTGATCAAGTTGTCCCACAGTGGGCTCAAAGTCTTAATCCCCATTGTACAGATGGAGTAACTGAGGCACAGAGAAGTGAAGTGACTTACCCACTGTCACAAAGCTGACAAGTGGCAGAGCCGGGATTTGAACCCATGACCTCTGACTCCAAAGCCCGTGCTCTTTCCACTGAGCCACGTTGCTTCTTCTAGGTAACCTAGATACACTAGAACTTCCACGCAGTCAGGCTCATTGACAGTACCTAAATTGAATTTTCTTAGAGAAAATTATATTTTTGGCATGAATCTGCACAGGCTAAACCTAATCCCAATTGTCAGCAAAGTAGGAGAAAGACAGAATTGATGTTTTTGGAGCCAGGCGGCACACTAGTGCTACCACACAACCTATACTGAGGACCTTGACATCAGCATGGCCACCTGACTAAATGCCCACTGTGGCAGCTCTTCAGAACCTTGTAAATGACTTTTTACAAGGGTGCTGTCTCATCTTATGCCATCTAGTCATCTAGTCATCAACCCATAGCGACACCACAGACACATTTCTCCCTGAACATCCTTTTCTCTATCCGCAATCATTTTGGTAGTGTATCCACAGCGTGTTTTTGCTAAAAATACAGAAGTGGCTTACCATTGCCACCTTCCATGGAGCAAACTCGAGTCTTCGCCCTTGACTCTCTCCCATGCTGCTCTTTCCTAGCATGGGTGAGTTTTGACCTGTAACAGATTATCTCCCACTTGCTAGTCACTGCCCAAACCAGGAATGGAATTGGTATGCCTCTGCCTGACTCTCCCTCCCGCAGCTGAGACTGGTAGAGTACTGGAAACTCTCCAATTATGACCCTGAGAGGGGATTAGGGTGCTGTATTCCATGCTAAATGATGAAAGTAGAATACCCACAGGCCAATAAACTCCATCTAGTTGTGTGCGTGTGTGTCCATGCTAAATGAGCAAAATAGAACTCTGTGTGCATGTGTCTATGTTTTCGAAAATCAGTGCAAGACATTCAGATCTTTTCACAAGTCACCTGTGTCCTTTAATTTATGCCTGCAGCTTCTGTTTTTGGCTGCTCTGGGTGTTAATGGCTCTTACTTCTAAACTTTAACATTATTCAAAAATGATTCACTCCAACACATTCCTGCATGTTGTCATTTTGAACAAATGTTTGGGTGAAATAATGAATTTATTTCTTTCACTTTCTTTCAGTTGCTGCAATTAAGCTCACACAAGCAGTAGAGACCAAGCGTGGTGTAGTTGAAAGAGTTATAGGCCTGGGATTCAGGAAAACTGAGTTCTAATTCCGGCTCTGCCACTTGCCTGCTGTGTGACTCTGGACGAGTCCCTTAACTTCTTTATCATGCAGTTTGTTCACCTGTAAATTTTTTTTAATAGTATGTGCTAAGTGCTTATCATGTGCCATACACTGTACTAAGAGCTGCGGTAGGTAATAATAATAATAATTTTGGTATTTGTTAAGCACTAACTATGCGCAAAGCACTGTTCAAAGAGCTGGGAGGTTACAAGATGATCAGGTTGTCCCACAGGGGGCTAACAGTATTAATCCCCATTTTCCAGATGAGGCAACTGAGGCCCAGAGAAGTTAAGTGACTTGCCCAAAGTCACACAGCTGATAAGTGGCGGAGCTGGGATTAGAACCCCTAACCTCTGACTCCCAAGCCCCTGCTCTTTCCACTGAGCCATGAGATGCAAGCTGATCATCTTGGACAAGTCCTTGTCCTACCTGGGACTCAAAGTTTTAATCCCCATTTTACATGGGAGGTAACTAAGACACAGAGAAGTTAAGTGACTTACCCAAGCTCACACAGCAGACAAGTAGTAGATCTGTGAACGTTCAGCATTTGAGATTCACTCCACAGCATTTATGTACCTTTAAATTATATACTGTAAACTATTTAGTCATACTAATGTCTATCTTCTCCAGCAGCGTGGCTCAGTGGAAAGAGCACGGGCTTTGGAGTCAGAGGTCATGGGTTCAAATTCCAGCACTGCCAATTGTCAGCTGTGTGACTTTGGGCAAATCACTTAACTTCTCTGTGCTTCAGTTACCTCATCTGTAAAATGGGGATTAAGACTGTGAGCCCCATGTGGGACAACCTGATTACCTTGAGTCCTCCCCAGTGCTTAGAACAGTGCTTTGCACATAATAAGTGCTTAACGAATACTATTATTATTATTATAATTATTATTATTATTATTATTATTATTCTCTGGGCCTCAGTTCCCTCATCTGTAAAATGGGGATTAAGACTGTGAGCCCCCCGTGGAACAACCGGATCACTTTGTAACCTCCCCAGTGCTTAGAACAGTGCTTTGCACATAGTAAGCGCTTAATAAATGCCATCATTATTATTATTAGACTAGTTGGCAAGAAATCCATCTACCAACTCTGTTGTATTTTCCTAAGTCCTCAATACTGTGCTCTGCATATAGTAAACACTTAATAAATACCACCCAATAAATGGTTGAGCCCTGATTAGAACTGAGGTCCTCTAACTCTCAAGCCCATGCTCTTTCCACTACTTCACACTGTCAAAATGGCTAAATACCTGCTTGTTCTATCTCACCCTTAAACTGAAAACCCCATATGGTACAGGGATTGTGGCTGATCTGATTGCATTTTATTTATGCCAGCACTTAGACAGTACTTGGCACATAGTAAGTGCTTAATACCACAATGATTATTATAATTGTTATAAGCATCCTAAATTATCATTGCAAGCCAGTTGTGTAGCGTTGCTCCAAGCATGCTTTGCCGTGGAACTGCTAAAACAGTTTCACGACTGAAAAAGCGTGCTGTAACAAAGACATATAGAACGAATAAAATCTGTACTCCTGTGCTGGAGGGGTTACTGGCTGTCAAAAATGGACTGGGAAAAATGACTATAAAATGGTCAGTAGGGTGACTAAAGCAGTGACCACAAACAATAGAGCATTGGAGATGCTAAATGGCAAAGCATGAGAAATGAAATTACTGTTGGATGTAGAAAAGCATTAAATGGTGTTGTTTCTAAAATGCTAAACTTTTTTATGTAAAATCAGATCAGTAAAAAATTGGAAAGTCATTCATTTTATTCATTCTGTTTCTAAAAATCCTTCTCAACAGTTGGCAATCCTGTCTGACTTCACCTCAGACTGAATCATTTCCTTAAAGCAACGAACCGTCTCCCCAAAACACATAAAATAAATCACCAAGGCAAAATTAATCACTAAAGTAATGGCGGTTCATTTTTTCATTTAATCCCAATTACAATTAATGGATTTTATTTCTATCAGAAGCCTGGGAAAGTTGGGACATTAAAAGTCATCTTCGCAATTCTGAATATAACGAAACGTTGTTAGAAAATGAGATAGGGCCAGTATAATCAAAATCATGTATCGTTCTCTAGAAATAAAGTGGAAATCCCTTCAGAAAAAAAAAGGGAGTGATATATACAGAATATCACATACTAGTCCACTTTAAACTCTAAAGAGAAACACAGTTTGGTTTCACCACAGTCCTCTGGATAACAGACAGTCAGTGTACACATATTAGATCCCTAGCCTTTAAACTCCATAGAAACCACTGGAATATTGGCGTATCACAAATCCAAACGCAGTTTCAGAGAAAAACAAACACATTGTCTAGACCTTTTATGGTCTGTTTTGGTTTACGTGTTTTGGTTACAAACAAAATTTAAAAAACCACTTTGCGATTTCCCTTTTATGAAAATGACGCATGAATCCCACAAAAGCAGATTTAAAGACAATTAAAAAATGGGGAAGTGAGGGCCCTGATTCCCAGGCCTGTGATCTTTCCACAGCTCTGGAATCTACTCAGCATTATAGAGAAGCAGCGTGGCTCAGTGGAAAGAGCACGGGCTCCTCTGGAGTCAGAGGTCATAGGTTCGAATCCCGGCTCTGCCACATGTCTGCTGTGTGACCTTGGGCAAGTCACTTAAAATCTCTGAGCCTCAGTTACCTCATCTGTAAAATGGGGATTAAGACTGTGAACCCCACGTGGGACAACTTGATCCCATTTTATCCCCCTCCGCGCTTAGAACAGTGCTTTGCTCATAGTAAGTGCTTAACAAATGCCATTATTATTATTATTATTATTATTATTATTATTATTATTATTATTATAATTATAGACTTGCCCTACTCTTGAACATCATCAAACTCAACCAACTTTATTGACTGGGGGCAAAAAGGCAACAGAGAGAATACAACAGAGCAAACACGATCCCTACCATCAGGGAGCTTATGGTCTAGCGGGAGCCTATTCACAAGAGCCCAGTTTGGTGTTTGATGTGTCCAACATCTTAGAGAAGGGGGAAGTTCTTACAAACCCTGAATCCCTATCTTTCTGACCAAGTCCTGGCTGGGCCAGGTCTACAGGACTGCAATTGGGTTCAGGTCCTGGGTAGATGGAATAATCTTTCTGGGGCAGTCCAAGAATGGCCCTAGCTAGAGGCAGTGAATTGAACTAGATACAGCTCTTCAGCCTCCTTCCAGTGCTCTGATGCTATTTCTGTATTTGCACTTGTGATTCATAACGGTTTGAGTTATATTTGGTTCCTCTTCCCTCCTGGCCTTCTAACGGAGTCCCACAAGGACACAGCATTTGCATTTTTTTCCAAATAATTCAGGAAACCTTCGGAGTTTCTGATCATAACTAAGCCTACCGTGAATATCCTGAAATAAGATCAGCGTAAACATACATGCCTGGATGGTCCTATATTAAACTAAGGTAATCAAATCTGAACTTTTGTGCTTTCATTTTTGGAGGCATGCCTTAAGCCTGTAGACAAATGGGTATAAAATCCATCTATTCAATCAACCTAAAAGTATTAGAAACACTGAGTAGGCTCCTAAATGCACTTCTAACTTCTCACACTGACCAAGGCAATACTTGGAAAACTTAGTCAATTTGAATAAGAAATGACTCACAGTATAGTGTCTTCTATCCAACAATGGGAGTTTGGCCTGAGAATCAATTCTATATTGTTATTATTACATTTTATTTGTAATTGATTGCATTTGTTACGTGCTTACTATATGCCAAGTACTATACTAAGTGCTGCAGGTGAATACAGAAAAATCAGATCGGACATAGCCCCCGTCCCAAACAGGACCACAGTCTAAGTGGAAGGAACAGGTATTGAATCCCCATTTTATACAGAGAAATTAAGTGACTTGTCCGAGTTTACACAATAGACAAGGGGCTGATCCAGGATTAGAAACCAGGTTGCCTGACTCCTGGGCCCATGCTGTTCCCACTAGGCCGAACTGCATTGATTACTATCCTTTTTAAAATTACAGGGCATCTGAATTTGAAATGACAGAGAAATGTTTGACAGATGATAAAACAAATCACTGTTTCTCTGAGATCCCAGAAGAAGCTTTTACATGAGAGCCAAAGTTATAATGCTACTTTATGGAAGCAAAAAAACCACCTTGCCTTCAACTCTTACTGAAAACCATAAAGATCCAAATACTCTTTTTAAACAAGCCCCAAAATGGAAAATAACAAAACCTTTTCCTCGCATTGAGCATTTAAAGCAAATACTATGTGAAGCTAGTTTATCCAGAAGGTGTTCTTTCACGATGTGCTTTGGGTAGAACAGGATGGAATAGGAGAATTAGGAAATGATGTGCAGATTGAGAATTCCTCTTTGTAACAGTGTGTTGGAGGAAACAATTGCTCCCATGGTCACAGCACCAGGGGCAGGGTGAGTACCACAGTGAAAGTTATCCTTAATGCGGGCTTCCTCAAGAATGCAACCCCCCATGTTAAAGGAGAGCTGTGTATAAATACAATTTCATCAGAGGAATAAAAGCATAAAAAACCCGACAAATTCCCACGAAATCAGATCTTCCAAATGAGATAAAACAGTACTCCATTTTTGAAATGACCTATTGCCTGCTGGAAAACTTTTCAAATATATTCTAAAGTTAATTTTCCTATTTTACTAGTTTCTTTAGCATTTGTCAATTACTGTACAAATTCTGGGCATTTTCTCCTTGCTTCTGTCACTCTCCCTTAGGACTCAGAAACAATCTATCAATTACTGGTATTTTTTGAGCATTTACTGTATACAGAGCATGGTACTAAGCACTTTGGAGAACATAATACAGTTGGTAGACATGATCCCTGCCCTCAAGGGATCTAGTGGACAATGGCTGAAATACTGATTTGTCTGTCTCCCCTTTCTAGACTGCGAGCCCGTTGTTGGGTAGGGACCATCACTATATGTTGCCAACTTGTATTCCCAAGCGCTTAGTACAGTGCACTGCACATAGTAAGCGTTCAATAAATACAATTGAATGAGTGAGTGAATGAATGAATGAATGATGCCTCACCACTGAGTCCAGGGATAACGTCCCTAATAGGCCTAAAATTCCAAAGGGTCCGGGCCCAACGTCTTTCATGGATAGGTTGTGTGGGGGCTATCCACCAGGGATTCTGGAACATGCAGCTCCCAGGAGAACCCTTCCATTTGGACAGCACTGGAAACGCCATGCCTCACAAAAGCAGTTAATTGCTTTTAATTCATTTTATTGAATTAAAATAAAAACACCCATGGCTGCTATGGTGGATGATGGGTGATGAGAACAGGAAAGTGTAGATTTCTCAGGAAATTCCTCTCAGAAAAGGTTACTTTTCAAGGCTTTGAAGGTGCAGAAGGTCACGGTTTGGGGAATATAAGGTCACGGTTTGGGAAATATAAGGTGAAAAGGAGTTCCTCGAGGGAGGGAATTGTATCCACTAATTCTATTGCAGTTCCCAAGCATTGGGTACAGTGCTCTGCACAGAATAAGCACTCAGTAATTGCTACTGATTGGTTCATTCCATGCAAAGGAAAGATGTGAGCATTGAAACAGAGACAGAAGAATCACGAGCAAGGCAGCGTGAAGGGATTAGCCATGAAGGAACAAAGAGATAGAAAAGAGCAAGCTGGGCCTTAAATCCATAGAATTTCATAAATTCTATGTTTTTCATAGAATTTAAGCACTTATTATGTGCCAGGCACTGTACTAAGTTCTGCGGTAGACAGAAGATAATTGCGTTGTACACAGTCTCTGTCCCACATAGAGCTCACAGTATTAATCCCCATGTTATAAATGAGGTAACTGAGGTTAAGTGCCTTGCCCAAGGTCACACAGCAGACAGGTCCCTCTGACTCCCAAGCCGAAGTTCTATCTATTAGACCATGCTGTTTCCCTGTTGTCTGAGACAGAAACGGATTAGTCATGGAGGTTTTTTGAGGAGAGGAATGACGAGTAATCCAAGTTCTTCCCTCACACCTCTGATCACATTTCTCCCCAATAGCAGGATTGACTAATGTTCATTTCACTTCTTCTCCTTGCCCTGTGCACATAGGGAAGGGGCCACTAATTAGCAATGAGATCGTCAAAACGGCATGAGGAAGTAGACAGGATCTGCATTTGTAGTACACAGTATTTCCTATAAGCACACAGTGGTGTTTTAGACTGTGAGCCCACTGCTGGGTAGGGACTGTCTCTATATGTTGCCAATTTGTACTTCCCAAGCGCCTAGTACGTGCTCTGAACACAGTAAGCGCTCAATAAATATGATTGATGACGATGGTGTTTTCCAAAACTAATGAAAACAGGGGCAGGACTTAGTACAGTGTTCTGCACAGAGGAAGCGCTCAGAAAATATCATTGATTGGCTGAAAAGGAAAAGATAATGATTAGGAGAGGAAGGAGAAAGTCCTGATAATAGTGGGATAGTCTGATGTTAATTTCTGGGGGTCTACACAATTTTGGAAAACTAATTCCCCTATTGAACTGAACTTTCAGAAACCTGCATTATGAATGACAGAGAGTCCTTGCTTTTAATGGCAAATGAGGTGTACTTTTCCACATCATGTAGACTTCAAAAATCAAAACTTTCTTTTGGCACAGATTAGGGTTGGGGATTTGAAAGAAATCCTTCCTTCTTGAAAGAAGGAACATTCACACTCATTAAGTACTTAATGCATAAGAACAAATACCACGTCGACATCTCAATGGAAAATTCTGATCAGTAGTGTCCCAGAAATGGAATCTTATGGGGATATTCAAAAACAGGCTAGTTTAGAACAGAGTTGAGGTTATAGCATTTAGTGCCAGGTTTTGAAAAGTAATTCCTTATCTAGGGACCCACAAAAATGATTTAAGCATACACTTCTAATTTAAAAACTAGGCTAGTTTTGCAATTGCATTTATTTCAAAAACCCTCATACTCATTCCACAGTTTGCCCGAAACCACTAAACTGTAAAATCCTTGTAGGCAGGCGTTACTTCTACCAACTCTCCCAAGCACTTAGTACAGTACTGTTCATGCAGAAAGTGCTCAACAAATATCAAGAGAAGCAGCGTGGCTCAGTGGAAAGAGCACGGGCTTTGGAGTCAGAGGTCATGGGTTCAAATCCCAGCTCTGCCAATTGTCAGCTATGTGACTTTGGGCAAGTCACTTAACTTCTCTGTGCCTCAGTTACCTCATCTGTGAAATAGGGATTAAGACTTTGAGCCCCACATGGGACAACCTGATCACCTTGTAACATCCCCAGCACTTAAAACAGTGCTTTGCACATAGTAAGCGCTTAATAAATGCCATTATTATTATTATTACCAAGACAATGTCAATTAATTGAATATCTAGTCCAGACACCTCATCAGGATGGCCCTGGAAAGAACAGTGATTACTTATCTGAACTCAAAGAATTATGAAATCATGTAAAATAAGGATGTTCAAAAATAATTTGGATCCACTGTTACTCATGTAAACTATTTATCCAAGCAATTAGCATGAATTCTTGAGTACTCTTCGCCACTCTCCGTATTCACTCAAGTTTACAACTCCATAGTTAAGAAAGGCACTCTTTCTCCTAAGGCATCATTTTTCACATACCTCGAGCAAAGACAACTCCAGGAGCTATTTTAAATCATAACTGAACTCTACCTGTCTTAATCCAATCTCTGTTTACAAATATTAAAAGAAAAAGCCGCAAGTCAGCATATTGGTATTCACATCATAAGCAGCGTGAATATGGAGAGTGGCAAAGAGTACTCAAGAATTCATGCTGATTGCTAATTGCACATAGTAAGTACTTTACAAATGCCATTATTATTATTATTATTATTATTATTACTTATACTTGAATTACTCTCCCTAAACAGATGGCTGTTTTATGCCACAGGGCCTTATGTTCAGATTAGCTAAATCCTGACCGAATATCACAGTGATTTTTGTGTACATACTAAGGCACCATGGATTTTCTTTCCTGCCATGAAAATATGCGCTAATGAAAGGCTACGTACCGAGATTCACGTAGAGTGGGACGTTTCTTCGAGATTCAGCCACACACCAAGGCACACCTTCACAGGTCCTCTGTGAAGTCGATTTGCATTTTCTTAATTGTTATAATTACAATAATTATGACATTTGTAAAGCACTTACGTGTTAACCATTGTGCTAAGCATTGTGATCACTACAAGCTAAGCAGAATGGATACAGTCTATTTAAACCCTATTTTACAGATGAGGAAACTGAGGCACAGAAAAGTCAAGTGCCTTTTGTGTGTGAATACTTGCCTGAGGCCACACAGCAGACAACTGGCAGAGCCAGGTTTAGAACCCAGGTCTCTGACTCTCAGTCCTGTGTTCTTTCCCCTAGGCCACGTGATCCTCCCCCATGAATTTTTCCAAACCCTCCTTAAGCCTATTGATATTTTCAGCCTGCACAATTTCCTACGGTAATAAATCAAGATCTAGGGAAAGAGTGATTATACTACTACTAAAACTACCACAAATGAAACATAATCCTACTCCTGGTTATTCCTGGAATCTCACCTCCCTGATTAAAAAAAATAGGCTCTCATTTAACACTGATGACAAAAGTGGTATGCCAAATATACCTGTGGCAATTTTCTTGCCTTGATTAAAAATATTTCCACGTAACTATTTGCACTAAAAATGTCATTTTATTGTTGTTTTACCAAAAACTATATGATGTTTCGCAAGACCGGATGGATATTACACACTCAGGAAGAGAGTCCAAGCATCGTAGTTGAAATGAATTATTAGTTCCACTAGGATACAGATCAAGATGAGTAGTAAAGAGACACCTCTGCCAGTTCATTGTAGAATAGAAATCCATTTACATCATAGAGATCACTTAAACTGGTGGAAGCCGGCTGGGATTTCAGAGACAAGACTCCTGTCTCAGTTCTGACACTGACTTGCAGGATGCCCTTGGGCAAATCACTTAACCACTCTACGCCTTCGTTTTACTTGCTGATAAAATGGAAATACAGTACTAACCGCATCTCCCCACCTCTCACAGACAAAATGCGTTCACTGATGTGAAACTGCTTTGAAAAAATAAAGGCTAAACAAATTCGAGGTATTTACACTCATTCATTCATTCAATCGTATTTATTGAGCACTTCCTGTGTGCAGAGCACTGTACTAAGCGCTTGGAAGTATGTCGGCAACATATAGAGACGGTCCCTACCCAACAACGGGCTCAACCAATTGTTGATTTGGGCTACAGAAATGAAAAGAACAATTTTGCTCAGAGAAGCAGTGTGGCTTACTGGAAAGGGAGCAGGATTGGGAGTCAGAGGATCTGGGTTCTAATCCAGACTCCATCTCATACCTGCTCTATGACCTGGGGAAAATCACTTAACTTCTCTGTGCTTCAGTTCTGTGCTCCCTCCTACATAGAATGAGAGCCCCATGTGGGAACTGATTGTCTTGTATCTACACCAGTGCTTAGTACAGTGCTTGGTACGTAGTAAGCGCTTAACAAATACCATGATTATTATTAATTATTATTAAAGTCACCACAGGAGATGGTGAAGTAAAGGAGCATAAAAGAAGGTAGATAACTGATTCATCCATTCCAGTTCCCAACATTGCCAACCAAAGACAACTGTAGGAACTGTGGTTTTCTGCTGCCCTTTGCCCACATTAAGCAAAGACCACTAATTAATACTAGTGATTGACAGCTCCACCCTAATGGCTATGGTAGTACCCACTAGCACCCTCAACCTAATCCTTACATCCTAATAATGATGGTATTTGTTAAGTGCTTACTATGTGCTGAGCACCGTTCTAAGCGCTGGGGTAGATACAAGGTAATCAGGTTGTCCCATGTGGGGCTCATAGTCTTAATCCCCATTTAACAGATGAGGAAACTGAGGCCCAGTGAAGTGACTTGCCCAAAGTCGTCACTTTGGGACTTGTACAGAAGGTGATCCTAGACAGACACTGGGAGAATACTACTGCAAATAATAACAAATAGTATTAATAATAATAAATAATGATAGTATTTGTTAAGCGCTTTCTATGTGCCATGCACTGTTCTAAGCGCTGGGGTAGATACAAGGTAATCAGGTTGTCCCACATGGGGGGCACAGTCTTAACAATACTAATGATGGCATTTGTTATGCATTTACTATGTGCCATGAACTGTTCTAAGAGCTGGGGAGGTTACAAGATGATGAGGTTGTCCCATGGGGGGCTCACAGTCTTCATCCCTATTTTACAGACGAGGGAACTGAGGCCCGGAGAAGTGAAGTGACTTACCCAAAGTCACCCAGCTGACAAGTGGTGGAGCCAGGATTTGAACCCATGACCTCAGACTCCCAAGCCTGGGCTCGGCACATAGTAAGCGCTTAATAAATGTTGTTATCATTATAATTATTATGATAATAAATGCCATCATTATTATAACGATGATGATTATAAATGAGGTTGTCCCCCGTGGGGCTCCCAGGCTCCATCCCCAATTCCCAGCTGTGGTGACTGAGGCCCAAAGCAGTGAAGTAACTGGTTATGGGGCTGACTTGGGCCTCCTGAGCTCTCAGCCCAGTGCTCTGCACACAGTGGGCGCTCAATAAATAGGATGGAAGGATTGACTGATTGACTGACTGACTGACTGACTGGGGGCAGGGTGGTCCTGGGTCTCCGCTTCTCCCTAACTTTCCCTCTAGCAACTCATCATTATAGTGGCTTCTCCCCATCATGAACTGTTTCAACCAAAGTCTCACCCCATTCAATGAATAAATTCATTCGAGTGCTTACTGTGTGCAGAGCACTGTACTAAGCGCTTGGAAAGTGCAATTCGGCAACAGATGGCATGTTTTGAATATTCACTGTGTCCAGAGAGCTCCTCTCTAGGCTAAAAGCTCTTCATGAGCAGGAAGCATGATTACCTTTTCCCTTCTGCGTCACCTATGTACTCAGATCTGTTCCCCTAAAGCACTTGATATTCACTCCAACCTCAGTCCTACAGCAAGTTTGCACATACCCTAACAGTCTGCCATTTCCCCTTTCTGTAATGTATGTTAACATGTCTCCCCAACTAGAAAGTACCTTGGAGGCAGGTATCGTGTCTACCACTCTACTATATTTACTCTCCCAAGTGCTTAGTATAGTTCCTCACACAGTATGTGGTCAATAGATACCACAGACAGACTGACTGATTGAGTCTCTTGGTATTTTCAGCCTGAATCAATTCTTGTGATAATAAATTGAGATCTAGGGAAAGCTGCATGTCCTTAACTACGGTCCCCTAATTCCATGGCAGTGACAGAGGCCACTGGATCCCTGGGTTTCCAGCAGTGTGGATGAGCCCATTGTTCTCTCCCCCAACCTCTGTTTTTTCTGTTCCTTTATTTTTGTGGTATTTGCTAAGCATTGACTGTGTCAGGCACTGAACTAAGCGCTGAGGTGGATGCAAGTTAATCAGGTCAGACACAGTCCCTGTCCCACATAGGGCTTACAGTCTTATTTCACAGATAAGGTAACTGAAGGGCAGAGAAGTTAAGTGGCTTGCCCAGGTCACACAGGAGTCATGTGGCAGAGTCAGGATTAGAACCCAGGTCCTCCTGATTTGTGGGCCAACGCTCTTTCCACTGGCCACACTGATCCCCTCTGTTGGGCCTGGACTTCCAACATCTCTCATCCAAGTCTCCAACAAGACCCGAGCATCTTCAAGAAGAGCTGAATAGAGCTCAGAGTTTTAGTTTTTGTTTGCTTGCTTTTTTTGAAGAGTCACCGCTAATCCACTGGGTTCCTACGTGTGTTTTTAAAGCGCTTTAAGTCCCAGACAGGGATTTCAACTGTATAGACTCTCTGTAGCCTGAAGTGAAAAATTTACAAACTATAAAAACTTCTCAGTTACTGCATAGCACACTTGGCATTTACAGAGAGAAAAGAATACGGTGCCAGGATACTGAAGTCTGACACCATACCTGCAGAGTGACCTTGGTGTGGCTATTGGCAGCTGTTGGCTTCCCCAGGGGTTCCCTATAACATTTGATGGCCAACAATAATGCCCTTCTCATAAAGCAGTTTTTAACTCTGCGCCTGGCCGGGTCAGATATTTGGGAGACTGAGAAAGAATGAGCAGAGCACATGTACAGAAGTTTCAAGGATAAGCTGAAATTTCAGAGTTGCCATATTCACCCCTAGCAAAGCCTGAAAGAGACACTTAGTAAATAGCAGGAATATCTCCCTTTCCCCAAAAAACATGAATTTCTGCCTCAGGGAATCCAAAGTAACTAAATAAATTAACATAGTCAACTTGGTCTAAAGTCCAAATACTGAGTTACCATAAAGGAATTTGGTTTTTCCCCTGAGGTAGTCCTAAAGCGTATTCTTTTAATCTGAAGAAACAGTATGTTTAAATCTAGAATAAGTTTATGTCCTGGACAAGCCCATGTAGATGTATGCAGTTCTAAATATATCTTCCCATCACACTGTTTATTAAAAAAAAGACTTTTGCCAGTACATTGTTTTAAAGTAAATTGTTGCGGGACAGACTCAGAAAACCTAAAAATCCCCCTTTTGGGATTTCAGAGGATTTCAGAAAATGGCCAATTTACAAAACTTCTTCACGTAAATATACAGTTAAGCTTGGAGGGTCTTAGCTGATAAGACTTCTCTGCTAGTAAAGCAAAATATCTTTTCAAGTAAACAGTTGGGAGACAAATCAGGTAGGCAAGGCGCTTAAGAAGCCCACTCTTGGGTTTTCAATTAACAGCCAATGTAGAAAACTTCTTTATACAAATGTACAGTTAGCCTCCCAAGAACAGCTTAGCTGATAGGATTACCCCACATCTCCTAAGGAGCTAGGCAAAGCTAGCATTCCATTAGCTAGCTCAAGGCCCCTGGAAGCCTAATTGACAATACCCTATTCTAGAAGCTAACAATAGTAAGTACTAAATACACAAGCAAAGTGGTTGTCTTATTACTCCTACCCCCTACACAGCATACACTCTCCCTTATCTCTACCGTATTCTGGACTTCCTTCCACCCTATAATATGTAAAGCCGCCTCTTTCCCATGCTCTCGCTTTGATTCTGTGAAAGCCTACAATATTATCATAAAACCGAAAGGCCATGAAAAGCCCACATCTCCAAACACAGTCCTAAGAACTGGAGAATAATAATAATGTTGATATTTGTTAAGCGCTTACTATGTGCCAAGCACTGTTCTAAGCGCTGGGGGGAGACAAGGTAATCAAGGTTGTCCCATGTGGGGCTCACAGTCTTAATCCCCATTTTACAGATGAGGGTATTGAGGAGCGGAGAAGTTAAGTGACTTGCCCAAAGTCACACAGCTGACAAGTGGCGGAACCGAGATTAGAACCCATAATAACAATAATAATAATGGCATTTATTAAGTGCTTACTATGTACAAGGCACTGTTCTAAGGGCTGAGGGTATACAAGGTGATCAGGTTGTCCCACGTGGGGCTCACAATCTTCATCCCCATTTTACAGATGGGGTAACTGAGGCCCAGAGAAGTTAAGTGACTTGCCCAAAGTCACACAGCTGACAAGTGGCAGAGCCAGGATTCGAACCTATGACCTCTGGCTCCAAAGTCCATGATCTTTCCACTGAGCCAAGCTGCTTCTCTATATGTACATAGCCTAGTGGATACAGCACGTGCCAGGGAATCAGAGGATCTGGCTTCTAATCCCAGGTCCTCCACTTGTGTGCTGAGTGACCTTGGGCAAGTCACTTCTCTATGCCTCACTTGCCTCCCCTGCAAAATGAGGATTAAGGCTGTGATCCTCAAGTGGGACATGGACCATGGCCGGAATGATTAGCTTGGATCTACCCCTGTGCTTAGTACAGTGCCTGGCACATAATAAGTGCTTAACAAATATCATTAAAAAGGTAAAATATATATATATATATAAAAATTCAGGATCCTAGTCAAAAAAGCACAGGCCCAGGAGCCAGAAGAGCTGGGTACTAACCTTGTTTCAGCCACTTGCCTGCTGTGGAACCTTGGGCAAGTCACTTAACTTCACTGAGCCTCGATTTCCTGTAAAACGATGAATCAATACTTGTTCTCCCTCCTACTTTGACTGTGAGCCCAGTGAGGGACAGGAAGTGTGTCCAACCTGATATTATTATCATCCATTATTGTGCACTTTCCCTAGTGCTTAGTATAGTGTATGGCAAATAATAAGCCCTAAATACTACAATTACTATTACAGCTGGAAGTTTGGGGTTCACTGGGGACTCAAAACCCTCATCATCAGCAGGAAGCCCCCTGCTCTGCACCATGCTCTGAGGGCACAAATTAACCTTCCAAGATGTCGGAACTGATTTTATTTTGTTAGTATGTTTGGTTTTGTTCTCTGTCTCCCCCTTTTAGACTGTGAGCCCACTGTTGGGTAGGGACTGTCTCTATATGTTGCCAACTTGTACTTCCCAAGCACTTAGTACAGTGCTTTGCACACAGTAAGTGCTCAATAAATATGATTGATTGCTCGGAATATTGCTTAGAACTGGAGAGCTACAAAAATATTCTGAGAATTTGCAGCTCTTTGAATTGCAATTTGGGGCTTTCTTCCTTTTAATCCCCCAGCCACACCTACCAGTAGAGAACTTTAGGGAGGCACATCGGGTCCACCCCGCTACAGAACTTTCAGACTATATTAAAAACACACTCACAGCCTAATCAATAAGTGGGACCTTCTGCTGGTAATACAACAGAATGTCAAATCTTTTCATGTTTACTTCCCACATCTTCTGGAACCTGAATTGAGAATGAATCTACAAATCCAAATTTTATATGTCAAATGAATGGCCTCTAGTCATGAAGGGGACTGCCTCAGGAGGTAAGGAGATAGTCACCCAAACGAGACTCTTTACTTCATCCGTTTGCCTTTTCTATTACTTTAAAGGCCTTCTATCAACTTTAAAGGAGATCTGACTGAGCCTGTAGGAAGACTGTTCTTTAGTCTCTCCTCTCCTTCCCGTTTCCTCCCACCCTTCTTTATCCAAGAGGAGCTGGAGGGAAATAGATCAAGACAGCATGGCAAACTCCACCCCCGTAAGCACTAGCATCCAAATGGGGTGGAGGACATTGTTTCAAAATGTTTTCAATTAGGGTTTACTCACATTTCCTCATATATTTTAAAGCCTCCTTCCTTCCCACCGGTACATTGTCATAAATCTAATCATGCCCATTTCAGTCTTGATACTACTCTGACCATTCCCCTCTGTAATAAGACCTGAGTTGAGACAAACCTAGCTGAGTTTCCCACCCTTCCGCCACCAGCATGAACAGCTACAATACTGATCTTACTCTGTTCAATGCACAAGCTTTGCTCAATTAAAAATCTTCCCATTATTTAAATGTTTACTTCATGCACCATATTCAACTCTGTTTGTTTGGTACACCTCCAGATCAAAGATTCTGTTTTTTGTTTTATTTTTCCAGGAAGGAATAGAGCAACAATTGATTCCTAGAAAATATGGAATTTATCAAGTTTAGTACAGGTCACCACTAGCAGACTTGAAATTAGCCAATTATTCATTCACCAAAGGGGTCCATATAAATCTAGGCCAGAAGTAACAAGAGCTATTAGTCAACCCTATTTTTCTGAATTAGTGGTATTTAATAACCATTTACTGTGTGCAGAGCTCTGTATAATAATGTACTTGGGAAAGCATATACAATAGCGTTATACACACAATCCCTGCCCACAAGAGAGCATGACCTAGTGGATAAAGCTGGAGAAAGTCAGTGCCAATCCTAGCTCTGCCACTTGCCTGCTCTGTGACCTATGGCAAGTCACTTAACTTCTCTGTGCTTCTGTTTCCTCAATTGCAAAATGGGGATTCGATAACTGCTCTCTCTCTTACATAACTGCGAGGCTCACATGGGATGAGGACTGTTTCCAGCCTAGGCCCAAGATGTAAAACAGCGCTTGACACATAATAAGCACTTAAATACCATTTTTTATTTTTTAAAAAAAGAGCTTATAGCTTATGCAAGGAGTCAATCATTAAAATACATTGCAGATAGGGAAAATTGTAGTATATAAAGATATTTCTCTAAACTATAAGGTCATTGTGGGTAGGGAATGTGTCTGCTTGTTACACTGTACTCTCCCCAGAGCTTAATAATAATAATGATGATGATGGTATTTGTTAAGTGCTTACTATGTGCCAAACACTGTTCTAAATGCTGGGATAGGTACAAGGTTATCAGATTGTCCCACATGGGGCTCACAGTCTTAATCCCTATTTTACAGATGAGGTAACTGAGGGACAGAGAAGTGACTTGCCCAAAGTCACACAGCTGACAAGCGGCAGAGCTAGGATTAGAACCCACATCCTCTGACTCCCAAACCTGTGGTCTTTCCACTAAGCCACGCTGCTTTTCAATACAGAGTTTTGTGCACAGTAAGTGCTCAATAATTATTATGAATGAATAGTATTTACATAAGTTCTAGAGACTTGGGTATCAAAGGGGTACACAACCAAATACATAGTCAAAGGTGAGAAGAAGGCAGTTAGGGGAAATGAAGGTTTAGTCAGGGAAGGCCTCTTGGAGAAGATGTGATTTTAGGAGGGTACTGTAGAAGTATTCCAAGCCCACCTCAAATCCAATGAATACAGGACCTAACATTATCTACCTTTAGTTACGGTAGACCTGGCCAGACCCATCCTGAATTCAGGAGTTCTTTCAATTACTGCATATATGTATATATGTTTGTACATATTTATTACTCTATTTATTTATGTATTTTACTTGTATATATTTATTCTATTTATTTTATTTTGTTAATATGTTTTGTTTTGTTGTCTGTCTCCCCCTTCTAGACTGTGAGCCCACTGTTGGGTCGGGACCATCTCTATATGTTGCCAATTTGTACTTCCTAAGCGCTTAGTACAGTGCTCTACACACAGTAAGCGCTCAATAAATACAATTGAATGAATGAATGAATCACTGGTATTGATTAATGATAATAATGATGGTATTTGCTAAGCACTTACTATGTGCCAAGCACTGTTCTAAGCGCTGGGGGGGGATACAAGATAAGCACTTACTGAGCACTTACTGTGTGCAGAGCACTGTAGTAAACTGTCCCTATGAAATGCTGAGATTTGCAACTCCAACAGGTGCATAGAGAATACTGCACAATAGCCCTGTGGCTGTACTCTGGCCCTGGGGCCCTTGGTGATGTCCAGATCACCAGCTGGGCTCCCAGACTGTGAGCTCGTTATTGGATAGGGACTGTCTCTATATAATAATAATAATAATAATGGCATTTGTTAAGCGCTTACCATGTGCAGAGCACGCTGACTTGTACTTCCCAAGCGCTTAGTACAGAGCTCTGCACACAGTAAGTGCTCAATAAATATGATTGAATGAAGTAGGAGAGAGCAAGAAGGAGAGAGCAGGCCTACCTTCAAGCCCAGTCAACCTTTTGACTGCCTAGGCAGATCATGCCTATCCCAAGTAAGGCTGTACTCTGGGGAATTCCACATTGAGGGGCCAACTTTCACCAGCAGTAATTGAGCTGCTTGTCCCACAAAACCATTCCCAGCTGGCAATCAGTCAAGCCCACACAATCCCAGGCAAGCTCTTTTTCCATCCTTCCCCCATCTCCTTATCCCTCCCTCCATTTTTCTTTATTTCCTTTCCCTCAGAAAAAAAGCCCCTCTGTAGCTTCTAAAGTGGTTTCCCTTTCCTCATGACTCTTATGTACCCACCAACCAGAAGTCCTAAAATCCCTCCTCACTTCCCCAGAGTCCCCTTGCCCACCATCCCTGGGTGGGCTTCCCAATGCACACCATTTAAAAAAAAAAAAAACATTTCTCCACATCCACATCTCCACATCTTATTTCTCTCCACCACCCCCCTCAATGCCAAGTCAGGCCCCTATGGGGAATAAGGCTAAGGAGGGAGCTGGAGACTCTGGCATGGGCCACAACCAGCTGTGTCATTGGTGGAACCAGTTTTTTATTTTAAAGTAATGCTAGGCGGGAAAGGGAAAGGGGTATGGACATGGTGAAATGATTTTAAAAGTCACAGTGGACAGTTCAAAGAGTCACAGGAAGAGGCCAGGGTTTATCTGACTGCAAGTCAAGGTAGCCAGGGTGAGAACACACACTATTTTATTTCCAATGGAAGTAAAAAAAAAAAAAAGTTAGCCAAACTGTTATTGGACATCCCAAGTTACTATGGCCCTTTTTCAGTTCCTTCCCTTTACAGCAACTAGCCACTATATTCCCTTCTATTTCCTCCGGCTCCACCACATTCCTTACTTTCATCTTTGAAGGAAACCAGAGCACTGCAAACCCACTTTATGTGGAGGGAACATGTCTACTAGAACTCTCCCAAGTGCTTAATACAGTGCTCTGCAAACAGTATGCACTCAGTAAATATATTGATGGATTAATTCCACCTGTTTGTTGCAGACAATTTATTTTATTATTTCTCAGATCATTATTTCATGGGTAGTCCAAGCTTTATAAAAAAAAAAGATTCAAAGACCCCCTTCACTTTTCTAAAAATCATATATGAAAACCACATGTAATTAGAAATGAATGATGCTCATTTCTATATACACAGTGTACTCTTACTTTCAGAACTGCCAGTTCAACTTTACTTCAAATATAAGTGCTTAGTACAGTGCTCCACAAACAATTGCTCAATAAATATAATTAAATAAATGAATAACATGGGGTCTTAACCCAACCTCTTTTAAACACCAATTCCGGAGCTATCTAGAATATGCTGTGTACAATGTCCACGGAATTATGTCTATTTGTGCAATGGATATTCAAATTGGTGACATCTAATAACTAAACTCAATGATTAGGCAGATTTCTGGCTCTCATATCTGACAAGCGAAATTTCCCCTAGTAAAGTGAACACTGCCCACAAGCATGTATATAACCACTTGCAGAATCTGGGCTAGCTACAGACAAGGAAAGGGAAGCAACGAAACAAATAATATTCCATTGGGAAGTAATAAGTAATATAGTTCTAACCGGCAGGTGCATAATTTTCTATCGAGTTGACACAAGCACTCATTCCAAGATGTCATTAGCTTAAAGACAATTAAAACGCGGAGAATGGCAGATTAAAACGCAGAATCTGGGCTAGCTACAGACAAGGAAAGGGAAGCAACGAAACAAATAATATTCCATTGGGAAGTAATAAGTAATATAGTTCTAACCGGCAGGTGCATAATTTTCTATCGACTTGACACAAGCACTCATTCGAAGATGTCATTAGGTTAAAGACAATTAAAACGCGGAGAATGGCAGATTTCAGGAGGCAAAAGGCAACCCACCAGTGGGGATCACCAACACCACATCATCCCTCTCCACCCAGTACTCTCTTTAATCTTACCTAGTTTGTATCCCTGTCACCCAATCAACAGGTTTTTCATAAAAGCCAAGAAAAACTCTCCCCCTGGGGCTCGAAGTCTCCGTTCCAAGAGATCGGCACCTGAACGCCATTGGGGAACTTCAGTCACGGGGGATTTCAGAGTCCCAGCCAGGCTGCACACCAAGAGGCTGGTGTCTGTGTGGTCACCTCCCAAGTATGGGATACCTGACTCAACAGAAAGGCAGCTGACAGCCAGTTTTGAACCAGGAGAGAGACTATTCCCACCTGATCTGAGCTCATGGCAGACTGAACGTCAAAGGCTGAGGTTAAGGGATGGGAATTTCCCTCTCTCCCCACGGACAAACTGCAGACCGGAGCTTCCCCTAGTGGAAAGGGCACAGGCTTGGGAGTCAAGAGGTCGTAGCTTCTAATCCCGGCTCCACCACTTAGCAACTATGTGACTTTTGGCCTGTCACTTCACCTGTCTGGGCCTCAGTTACCACATCTTGTAAAATGGGCATTAATCAATCAATCAATTGTATTTATTGAGCGCTTACTGTGTGCAGAGCACTGTACTAAGCGCTTGGGAAGTACAAGTTGGCAACACAAAGAGATGGTCCCTACCCAACAGGGGGCTCACAGTCTAGAAGGGGGAGACAGAGAACCAAACAAAACATATTAACAAAATAAAATAAGTAGAATAGATACGTACAAGTAAAATAAATAAATAGAGTAACAAATACGTACAAACATATATACATGTGCTGTAGGGAAGGGAAGGAGGTAAGGCAGGGGGGATGGAGAGGGGGAGGACCATGAGTCCCACATGGGGCAACCTGATTACCGTGTATCGACCCTAGCGCTTAGAACAGTGCTTGGCACAGAGTAAGAGCTTAACAAATACCATTATTATCTGAACTGTACTTTCCAAGGGCTTAGTCCAGTGCTCTGCACACAGTAAGCGCTCAATAAATATGATTGCATGAATGGAGAAGCAATGTGACACTGTGGAAAGAGCATGGGCTTTGGAGTCAGTGGTCATGGGTTCAAATCCCAGCTCTGCCAATTGTCAGCTGTGTGACTTTGGGCACGTCACTTCACTTCTCTGTGTCTCAGTTACCTCATCTGTAAAATGGGGATTAAGACTGTGAGCCCCTCGTGGGACAAGCTGATCACCTTGTAACCTCCCCAGCGCTTAGACCAGTACTTTGCACAAAGTTAACATTTAATAAATGCCAACATTATTATTATTATTATGAACCTCCCGTGCCTCAAACTGTTTCAGCTCCAAGAGGAAAGCGGGAAACCAGGGGAGAGGTGTGAAACCCCGCTGGCAAATAGAGTGAGCCGAAGCTCCTGCCCCGGGCTATCGTGGCCCCTGGCCCACATCCTTCCCCAGGCCTGGAATGCCCTCCCTCCACACATCCGCCAAGCTAGCTCTCTTTCTCCCTTCAAAGCCCTACTGAGAGCTCACCTCCTCCAGGAGGCCTTCCCAGACTGTGCTCCCTTTTTCCTCTCCTCCTCTCCATCCCCCCGCCCTACCTCCTTCCCCTTCCCACAGCACTTGCATATATTTGTAGATTTATTACTCTATTTATTTTACTTGTACATATCTCCTACTTTATTTATTTTGTCAATGTGCATATAGCTATAATTCTATTTATTCTGACAGTTTTGACACCTGTCTACATGTTTTGTTTTGCCGTCTGTCTCCCCCTTCTAGACCGTGAGCCCGTTGTTGGGTAGGCACCGTCTCTATATGTTGCTGATGTACTTCCCAGGCGCTTAGTCCACTGCTCTGCACACAGTAAGCGCTCAATAAATACGATTGAATGAATGAATGAGTGAATCATGTTCCTCCCATGCATGCCCTTCCAGGTCTAGGCGGCGGGAACCTGGTGGCCCCGGGAATTCCCCGGGAATTCCGCTCACCTGGCCCTGGGCCTGGAACTAGTCCTTATCCCGGGCAACGCGGCGAGAAAGCGCCCCCAAGCGACCGAGATAGGACCAGCAGTGGGACCAAGGCGACCCCAGGTAGGATGGGCGCTGCTCGTCGAATAAATACGGGACCGAGAGATACCCACGGACAGAAAGAGGTACACAGGGACAGGCAGAGAGAGAAAGGAGTGGGAAGGTGGGAGAGGAGAGAGACTGCCCAAGCCTGTGTGTATGTTGGGATCTGGGGACTTTCAGTACAGTAGTTGCTGGGTTGCACGTGTTTGGAATGGTAGCAACTTGGGTGGGGGATATAATAATAATAATAATAATAATAATAATAATAATAATAATTAATAATGAAGAAATAAAGCAAAAATGGGATAACCCAATAACAATAATAATAATGATAGCATTTATTAAGCACCTACTATGTGCAAAGCACTGTTCTAAGCGCTGGCGAGGTTACATGGTAATCAGGTTGTCCCACGGGGGGCTTACAGTCTTAATCCCCATTTTCCAGATGAAGTAACTGAGGCACAGAGAAGTGAAGTGACTTGCCCAAAGTCACACAGCTGGCAATCGGCGGAGTCGGGATTTGAACGCATGACCTCTGCCTCCAAAGCCCGTGCTCTTTCCACTGAGCCACGCTGCCGATGCGAGTGGCAGCTGGGGGAATAATAATAATAATAAAGCAAAAGTGGGAGAACCCAATCCACGTGCCAGCTGGAGGGAAGAAAAAGAAGAAGAAAGAAGAAAGAAGAAAGAAGAAGAAGAAGAATAGAAAGAAGAAGAAGAAGAAGAAGAAGAAGAAGAAGAAGAAGAAGAAGAAGAAGAAGAAGAAGAAGAAGAAGAAGAAGAAAGAAAGAAATAAAAGTGGGGGAACCCAATCCGCGTGCCAACTTCTTCAGGGGCCAGGGAGATTGCGAGAACTGGAACCGTCCAAGTTAGAGCCGGCAGAGGGATTTCCCCTGACCACCTTCTTGCTCCAGGGAAGGAAAAATTTCTTGGCATTAAAGAGGGAAGCGTTCCCCACGCCCCACCCCCAAACACAAGTCCGTGCCCCCTCGGTTAGTCACACTTTTATGGGATTCCGTGCGATGGGACTCACGGTCCAAACTGCAAACTGTCACTAAACTGAGAAACAGCAGTCCCGGGAAAACCGGTCCTTCGCAATCCCACCGGGCAGCTAGCAAAGAAGTAATAATAAGAATAAGAATAATGTTGGTATTCGTTCAGCGCTTACTATTGTGCCAGGCACTGTTCTAAGCGCTGGGGTAGATAGAAGGTAATCAGGTTGTCCCACGTGGGGCTCACAGTCTTCATCCCTATTGTACAGATGAGGGCCAGAGAAGTGAAGCGACTTGCCCAAGGTCACACAGCTGGCAAATGGCAGGGTTAGGATTCGAACCCATGACCTCTGACTCCCCCGCTAAGCCACGCTGCTTCTCACTCTTGGATAAAGTACTCCAAGAAACTTTATCCAGAGCTGTTCCAGAGGCGTCTCCTTCGGACGGTTATTCCAAAAAAAAATCGCTTTCTGATGGAGGGGAGGTGCAGAAGGGGGAAGGAGAGGAAACAGGTGAATTCCCCCTTTTGGAATATTTGAAAAGCAGTCGTTAGGTTGGAGGGTCACTTACCGGCTTTGCAGGGATCCTTATAATCTATTCCTTCGGCTTTGTCCTCTTCTCGGAGATCGTAAGGGGGGTCATCCCCAGGACGGGCGCAGACACAGAGGTCCCCCCAGAAAAGCCACCCCGCCGCGGCCAGCCACAAGACTTTTTCCATCCCCATCCTCCCCGGGAGAGATGGGCCGGCCGCTGTCCGTGTTGTCGGGGCGAGGTGGATGGGGCGCGGGGCAGAGCGCGCTGGTCCTCCTTCGGGCTCGGGGGCCACTGAGCTTTCCAGGGGGCCGGGACCGTGCGGATGCAACGGGAGCATAAGGGGGAGAGGGAGCGTCTGGGGCCGTTGCGAAGGAGAAGTTGGAGACCGGCTGGTGCGGGAGGAAAGAGGGAGGGAAGGAAGGAGGAAGGTGGGATTTGGACCCGAGCTCTTGCTGCTGTCGGGCAGGGTAAAACCCCGGCCAAACTTCCCGACGAGGCTACTGTTGCTGCTCCCGCTCTTGTTCCTGCTCCTGCTCCTGCTCTTGCTCCTCCTCTTGTTCCTGCTCCTGCTCCTATTCCTGCTGCTGCTCCTTCTCCTGCTCCTGCTCCTCCTCTTGCTCCTATTCCTACTCCTGTCTTGTTCCTGCTCCTGCTCCTTCTCCTGCTTCTGCTCCTACTGCTGCTCCTGTCTTGTTCCTGCTCCTCCTCTTGCTCCTGCTCCTGCTGCTGCTCCTTCTCCTGCTTCTGCTCTGCTTCTGCTCTTCTCCTTCTCCTGCTCCTTCTCCTGCTCTGCTTCTGCTCTTCTCCTTCTCCTGCTCCTCCTCTTGCTCCTACTCTTACTCCTTCTCCTGCTGCTGCTCCTGCTCCTCCTCTTGCTCCTGCTCCTGCTCCTCCTCTTGCTCCTGCTCCTGTTCCTGCTCTGCTTCTGTTCCTGCTCCTTCCCCTGCTCCTGTTCCTGCTTCTGCTCCTGTTCCTGCTCCTCCTCTTGCTCCTGCTCCTACTCCTTCTGCTGCTCCTGCTCCTGCCTCTGCTCCTGCTCCTCCGGGAGAAGAGCAGTGTCTTAGGAGGCTTTCCCCTTGGTTACGGCTCCTGCTAGAAGTCCAGCACCGCTCCGTCTGTGTCTCCTCCTCGTCCTGCTCCTGCTGCTGCTACCGCTGGAAGATGGATTTGGTGAGCGCATCAGGACATCCGAACTGAAAGGGAAGAAAAAGAAACGGAGAAAGGGCAGTAATGTCCAGGCCGCCAGACTTTCCCAGCCCTGCAATGATCCCAGGCAGGAGCGCTGATTGAAGAGGGACTAGAAAAGTGCTAGTTTGGGGATTGACTTTTTTTTCTTATGCTCGTCGGGTGTGTGTTTTTTTTTTCCCCTTCCTAACTTAAAAAATCTTGGGAGGCATCTAACCCAATCACCGGCATCCTGCTTACTTATTCATACAATCAGGGTCAGGATCCGGGCTGCAGCCCCCGATCTGGCTTCTTTGATAGTCTTATGCAAACACACACACACACACACACACACACACACACACACACACACTCCCTCTCTCTCTCTCTCTCTAAGCTCACTGAACATCTCTCTTTCCTTATTCTCTCCTAGATAAAAGATCCATATGATGTGTATGCGACTGTGCAATATGCACTGCTTAAATGCATAGATCGGGAATGGATAATTTAGAGTGCCAGCGACTTGGAAAGATTCGTGATCCTTTAGCAACAAAATCCCGCTCCTCCCTCCCCCTCCTTCCCAAATAAACAGGCGGCGTGGTTCTTTCCTCTGCTGCTGTTTAATGTTAGCGCCGCCCTAAAATAAACGTTCGGGCCTGGGCTGTTTGTTTAAATAGGGAAAGGCGTTATAAAAGAAAAAGTCTGTTGCTCGCCAAAGTTTAGCTCAGAAATTGCGAAGCCCCAAACTGAAAGTAAGGAAAAAAGCCGGAAAATCTAAATAAAATTACGGATCGCAGCAGCAGGCGGAGAGGCTGAGATCCTGGAATCCGGCTGGCTCGGCCCTCACGTGGATGGGAAGAATGGTTTGGGGAGGTTTATTTGGATAGCAAAGTTCCTGCAGCTTTTCCCTCTTCCTGAGCCTCAGCTACTCTGCATCGTGCGGGTTCCGTGTTCAGAAAGTCGGTGGTATATATGTGTGTTTGTGTGTGTGTGTGTGTGTGAATGTGTGTGTGGAGGGGGCTAGCAACTGAGAGGTGGGAGGGCAGGGGGCCTTGGGGGAAAAGTGGATGTTAAATCAGTCCGATCAACCACAGTTCAGCCTATCGGCCTGAAGACAACTAAACACAGTTGTGGGAGATTGGACGAAAGAGGGGTGAAAAACACGAGAAAAAGAAATTTCTGTAAAAAAAAAAAAAAAATCCCCCGTTGTGAGCAATTCCGAGTCGGCAGTCACATCTGCAAGTAGTTTCCAACGAAGGTGAGCCGCCTTCTCCTCCTCCTGAGGGATGGGGAGGGGGTGGTGGGAGGAGACTGGGAGTTTCTAATCTCCTTTCAGTGTCACCTCTAGCAGCGACTTCTGAAAGGTCTTGAGTGGGTCTTGGAGCTTCACTTGACACCGGGTGTCCTCAAATGTCTGTAACAGGATGCCAGCTCCGCCTCCTCTACTTCTTTGCTACCATCAACAGACCATATAGCACACAGAAACACACACAAACACAAACAAACACACACACAGCTCAGAACTCAGAGGGAAAGTGACAACACAAACAATCATTAATAATAATAATAATGATAATGGTATTTGTTCAGCGCTTACTATGTGCCAAGCACCGTTGTAAGCGCTGGGGTAGATACAAGGTCATCAAGTTGTCCCACAGTCTTAATCCCCATTTTACAGATGAGGTAACTGAGGCACAGAGAAGCTAAAAGTGGCTTGCCCAAGGTCAAACAGCAGACAAGTGGCAGGGTCAGAATTAGAACCCACGTCCTCTTGCCACTAAGCCATGCATTGAGACTCCAATACTTGTCCCACGATTGGGGGTTTGTTCTGATTTCCAATTTTGGCAAAGGAAAGTCAATGGACCATCTTAAAGTTGATTTCATCATGTTTGATGCAAAATCGAAGTGAAGGGACAAGGCATGGTGATGGGGCTTTAGAAGAGAATATCGTTACAGTAAAACCCAGGACCTTCAAAATCCTCTTGTGTTTTCAGGCAGTGATGTGCTGGTCTGTTCCTTCAGAGCCACCAGCTCTGTCGCAAAGGAAGACAAGCAGCAACATCCAGAAGGGACTGTTCAGCAAGTCTGTTTTACTGGTTGGTTTTTAATTCCCTTGCTGAGTCACTCTCAAATTATGTTGCACCATTAAAAAGAGAGTGTTTATTTGCATAATTAAAAATGGAATTGTCCTGGGACAGAGATAGACATAAAAGTATCTTGCATCCCCACAACCCTAACCTGGTCGGACAGGAGTTTCTCACTCCCACCCTCATTCTCATTAAAATCGGCACCTCAAATTGAAATATAATATTTTAAAAATAAGCTGGAAGCTAGGATTTAAAATCCTCCATTTAACTCTTGTGACTATCAGATACTGCTAAGAGGTCTTTAAGCACATCCGCAGCTGTAACAGAATGCTCTTAAATTGTTGGGTTTTTTTTTCCTTTACGAGGTACTAAATTGATTAACTCCTTGAACAATAATCAAATGTATAACAATAAGAAGCTATAGTAACAAATTAGGTAAAACAACAAGCATGCGACCCTTTAAATATGAACATTTTTCAATCAACCAGTGGTATTTATTGAGCACCCTACTGTGTACAAGAGCACAAGACATGCTTGTTTATCTCATTAATTCAGTGAGATCAAACTGTCTCCCCATCTAGATTGTAACTCGTGTGCAGGGAATATGTCTGTTTATAATAATAACGATGGCATTTATTAAGCGCTTACTATGTGCAAAGCACTGTTCTAAGTGCTGGGGTGGTTACAAGGTGATCAGGTTGTCCCTTGGGGGGCTCACAGTTTTAATCTCCATTTTCCAGATGAGGTAACTGAGGCCCAGAGAAGTTAAGTGACTTGCCCAAAGTCACACAGCTGACAATTGGTGGAGCCGGAGTTTGAACCCATGACCTCTGACTCCAAAGCCTATGTTCTTTCCACTGAACCATGCTGCTTCTATTTGTTTATTGTTATATTGTACTCTCCCAAGCGCTTAGTACAGTGCTCTGTACATAGTAAGCCCTCAGTAAATACAATTGACTGACTGACAAACTGCAAGGGAGCAGGATCAATTTTTTTCATGGGGCAAACAGAATAAAATCTGTACTAATATTGTACATATGCATGTATGTATGTACGCACATTGTACATTGTACATACAGAGCTACCTTTTTAAAAATAATCTGTTCTTTCGTTGCTTGGGATCACAAACCTAAAGCTGATTTTGTCCTGCAACATATACATTGTGATAGGTGGCTAATTGCCAGTTGCACAGAGGATTGTGAACAATATTTGAGTGCAATGATGCCCAATCTTCCCAGTGAAATGACTGTTAGATTGCTTTTCACTCACAGCACGATTGTGTTCACTCACCATTACCCTTCCCCCTTCTCAATTGATGTCACCCCTGACTTTCAGCCGGCAATCTGCCCCTGACCTCAGCATCACCATTAACAGAAGAATCAACCTTCAACAAGCCTGTGAACAGCTGGACAAGATAAGCCACCCAAGATACATTCTATGCCAAAGAGAAAATTGTACTGTATATACAGTAATATTATCACAGTGGTTGGAAATAACTTTGGCATGAATTTTATCGCTACAAATACATGCTTTTATTTCTTATCAAGCCACTTTGAGCCCAGTGGAAAGAGCACGGCTTTGAGAATCAGGAGAAAGACCTGTGTTCTACTCCAGTTCTGCCTCTAGCTGGCTAATGTGGCTGAAAACCGTACATGCTGCCCTTTTGCGGTATGCTTCGCTCTGCCCACTTAGATTCAATCAATAGATCAATGGTGTTTATTGAGTGCTTATAAAAATAATAATAATAACTTTGGTATTTGTTAAGCACTCACTATGTGCCAAACACCGTAGTAAGCTCTGGGGCAGGTACGAGCAAATCGGGTTGGACACAGTCACTGCCCCACACGGGGCTCATAGTCTTATTCTCCATTTTACAGATGAAGGGACTGAGGCACAGAGAAGTTAAGTAACTTGCCCAAGGTCACACAACAGACAAGTGGCCAAGCTGGAATTAGAACCCAGGTCCTTCTGATTCCCAGGACCATGCTTTACCCACTAGGCCTCGCTGCTTCTATGTGCAGATCAACCTACTAAGCACTTAGAAGAGTACAATACACGTTCCCTGCCCCCCAGGAGTTTACTGCCTAGAGGGGAAGACAGATATTAACATAATAATAATAATTTTGGTATTTGTTAAGCGCTTACTATGTGCAAAGCACTGTTCTAAGAGCTGCGGAGGACACAAGGTGATCAGGTTGTCCCATGTGGGGCTCACACTCTTAATCCCCATTTTACAGATGAGGTAACTGAGAAGTTAAGTGACTTGCCCAAAGTCACACAGCTGACAAGCGGCGGTGCGGGGAGTTGAACCCATGACCTCTGACTCCCAAGGCCATGCTCTTTCCACTGAGCCACGCTGATGAACTACAGATAAGTACTGTGCTGAGAGTGGGGTGAATATCAAGTCCTTCAGAGGATCCCTGCAGTTCATTCCACAGCAAGGCAAGATTAGAGAGTCTGAATGGTGCTGCATGCCACGTGGCTCAGTGGAAAGAGCACTTGCTTGGGAGTCAGAGGTCATGGGTTCGAATCCTGGCTCTGCCACTTCTCAACTGTGTGAACTTGGGCAAGCCACTTCATAATAATAATAATAATTATTATTATTATTATTATGGCATTTGTTAAGTGCTTACTATGTGCAAAGCACTGTTCTAAGCGCTGGGGGGAATACAATGTGATCAAGTTGTCCCACGTGGGGCTCACAGTCTTAATCCCCATTTTTACAGATGAGGGAACTGAGGCTCAGAGAAGTGAAGTGACTTGCCCAAGGTCACACAGCAGACTTGTGGCGGAGCCGGGATTCGAACCCATGACCCCTGACTCCAAAGCCCGGGCTCTTTCCACTGAGCCACTTAACTTCTCTGTGCCTCAGTTACCTCATCTGTAAAATGGGGATTAAGACTGTGAGCCCCAAGTGGGATAACCTGATCACCTTGTATCCCCCCAGTGCTTAGAACAGTGCATTGCACATAGTAAGTGCTTAACAAATACCACTGTTATTATTATTATTATTACCATAATCAACTCCCCTCTGCATATTCTCAATCCTGAAGGGTAAGACTGTGGATACTCTATTATTCCAGGCAGGAACTGCACTGATGTATATATCTTTAATTTATTTTAATGTCTGTCTCCCTCTCTAAACTGGAAGCTCCTTTGTGGTCAAGGAACTTGCCAACCAACTTTATTAGATTGTACTCTCCCAAGCGCTTAGTACATATAGTGAGCTCTCAGTAAGTACGATTGATGGGTTGAACTCATCAGGCCACTTTAAAAAAAACTCTGCATCAGCATTATTTTTCCTTAATAATTGGGGTATTTGCTTAACGCTTACTATTTGTCAAGCACTGTATTAAGCACTGGGGTAGATACAAAATAATGAGGCCCCACATGGGGCTCACAGTCAAAGTAGGAGGGAGAATCCCTATTTTGCAGAAGAGGGAACTGAGGTACAGAGAAGTTAAGTGACTTGCTCAAGAGCACACGGCAGGTGGGTGGCGGAGATAGGATTAGAAGCCAGGCCCTCCGACTCTCAGGTCTGTGCTAGGCCATGCTGCTTCTGTACATGAACTCATGAATTTATAACACACAATTATATAACTTTATTCCCTCAGATTCAGTGAACTGCAGCTTCCTACATAGTTCCCTTTTATTGAAAAGTTTGCATTCTAAATTATTTTTCATATTACATCTACTCTCCCACAACTCCAGAATGCTCACCACTCTGACAATCAGTTTGACAACACATTCAATCCAAACTCATCTTATAGTAGTTTCCTAAGTAACCAGCATTCTGCCACAGAAACCAATTGAAAAATTAGGAAAACAACAAAAAATTTAAAAAAAACCCTGCTTCATTTCCAATATACCCAGCATTTTTTGAATTATCCAATTGTTATGAAGCTGTTGAGGTATAGATTGGGGAGATGAGAAATTAACTGGAGAAGGCTTCTTGAAGATGTAATTCAGGAAGGCTTTGAACATGGGGAGAGCAATGGCTTGCCAATTGGTAGTGGGAAGGGGGTTCTTGGCGGGGAAAAATGTGAGCAAGAGGTTGACAGAAAGAGACAAGACATGAGGAAAATGATGCCTCTACTTCCCTCTCAGAATGTAGTGATCCCAAATATAATGATAATAATAATGGCATTTATTAAGCACTTACTATATGCAAAGCACTGTTCTAAGCACTGGGGAGGTTACCAGGTGATCAGGTTGTCCCATGGGGGGCTCACAGACTTCATCCCCATTTTACAGATGAGGTAACTGAGGCACAGAGAAGTGAAGTGACTTGCCCCAAGCCACACAGCTGACAATTGGTGGAGTCGGCATTTGAACCCATGACCTCTGACTCCAATGCCCGTGCTGTTTTCCAGTGAGCCACGCTGCTTCTCTATTCCTCTTCTATTTCCATTTCTCTTTCTATTCTCTTATTTATTACATAAATATGTAAATAAAACATAAAATTTCCTGAAACTCTTGGAAGAAAGTTTCTAAAGGAGCCAAGATTTTATTGTTTTCTTCTTACTGTCTTTAGATTGTAAGTTCAATTCAATGGAACATTTATGTTGCTTCTGTTGAACTCTTCCAAGCACTAAATACTGCATTCAGGAGGCACTCAGTAAATATCACTGGTTGATGGGTTTTCCATACTAGGACTAGAGAGGTCAGAGTCTTCTCAGTGACGGACTATTAGGTCTGTTAGATCACTGACAAGAATCTATCCAGCGAAACTTCATTTGGCTATCCTCTCCTACATGCTCTCCTTTTGTTTCCTGTGATTTTAGCTCTCTGCGTACTCAAATGGATTCATTCTGAAGTGGAAAATCTTCAGTGGAAAATCCTGATCCTCCTCTCTGCTCTTATAGTTACCTAGGATAGTTGGGGGAGGGGGCTTCAGAGCAGACGACCCCCATTCTGCAGCCTGAGCCTCTGGTACACAACAAAGTGAGCCCAATGTTGGGTAGGGACCGTCTCTATATGTTGCCAACTTGTACTTCCCAAGCGTTTAGTACAGTGCTCTGCACACAGTAAGCGCTCAATAAATACGATTGAATGAATGAATGAATGAACAAAGGAGCAGGAGAAATGAACCCGTTATATTCGTCCTTCCCATCAGTCACATTCATAGCCTAATGGAAAGAGCACAGACTGGGATTCAGAGAACCTGGATTCTAATCCCAGCTCTGCCACTTACCTGCTACATAACCCTGGGCAAGTCATTTAACTTCCCTGGGCTTCAGTTTCCTCATCTGTATGATGGAGATTCAATTCCTGATTTCCCTCCTGTTTAGATTGTGAGTCTCATATGGGACAGGGACTGTGTCTGACCTGATTAACTTGCTTCTTGTGGGCAGGGAATATATCTATTGACTCTGTTATATTGTTCTCTCCCAAGTGCTTAGTACAGTGCTCTGCACACAGTAAGCACTCACTAAATACCACTGATTGATTATCCCGGGCTTAGTACACATAATAAGTGCTTAACAAAAATACCGCAATTATTATTATCACTACTACCACGCTTACTTTTTGAACAATGGAAGAATGTTTCCCGCAGCCTCGGTGTAGTATCCAGCTATTAAACCTGGGTTTGCAAACAAATGCAACTCACATGAGTCAATTACTCCTGCTGATCAAGCAGGGAATGGTATTTATTAAGCACTTACTGTGTGCAGGGCCCTTTTCTAAGCACCTGGTAGAGTACAGTACTAGAGTTGCTAAACATGTTCCCTGTCCACAATGAGCTTACAGTCTAGAGGGGGACATGTGTGTATTTTCAACTGGAGTCCTGCTGTTGGTTCAAGGCACAGACCAATGCTCTGGGAAGCAGGAGACCTGAGTCTCTTGACAGGGCTGTGCCTGTATTGTACTTCCCAAGCACTTAGTACAGTGCTCTGCACACAGTAAGCGCTCAATAAATATGATTGAATGAATGAATGAATGAATCTGACTAAAGTAGGTGAAGACTGAGCAGGAATTCATTAGATTGTAATTATTGAGTGCTTACTGTGTGCAGAGCACTGGACTAAGCGCTTGGGAAGTACAGGTTGGCAACATATAGAGATGGTCCCTACCAAACAATGGGCTTACAGTCTAGAAGGGGGAGACAGACAACAAAACAAAACATGTAGGCGGGTGTCAAGTTGTCAGAACAAATAGAATTAAAGCTAAATGCACATCACTAACAAAATAAATAGAATAGTAAATATGTACAAGTAAAATAGAGTAATAAATCTGTACAAACATATATACAGGTGCTGTGGGGAGGGGAAGGAGGCAGTGCTGTGGGGATGGGAAGGAAGGGATGTACCCCACTCCATCCTGCCCACTTGCTCATTGAACTCTGTGCCCCAGAGGGTCATGGCTGGCAGGGATGAGAGTGTGCTAACAGTGCTGTGGAAGCCACTGGCACTCTCATTCATTCATTCACTCATTCAATCGTATTTATTGAGCACTTCCTGTGTGCAGAGCACTGTACTAAGTGCTTGGACAGAACAATTCGTCAATCGCTGTACCCAGCTCTTTCAGTCCTAAAGACCAGGACCAAAGTTCATCCACTGTTACCGACAGGAGACTCCATTATCACGTTCAGCCAGGATTTGGGCGAGTCACTTGACTTCTCTGGGCCTCAGTGGCCTCACCTGTGGAATGGGGATGAAGACTGTGAGCCCCACATGGGACAACCTCATCACCTTGTATCCCCCCCAGCGTTTGGAGCAGTGCTTCACACACAGTAAACGCTTCACAAATGCCATCATCATTATTATTATTATTTGTTGCCTAATTGTACTCTCCCAAGAGCTTAGTCCAGTGCTCTGCACACAGTAAGCACTCAATAAATATGATTGATTGAATGAATGAATTCTACAGAGGATTCTATGAGAATAATAATGATAATGATGGTATTTGTTAAGCGCTTACTATGTGCAAAGCACTGTTCTAATCACTGGGGAGGTTACAAGGTGATCAGTTTTTCCCACGGGGAAGCAGTGGCAAGAGCCCTGGCTTGGAACTCAGAGGATGTGGCCACCTCAACTTGTCTGCTGTGTGACCTTGGGCAAGTCACTTCACTTCTCTGTGCCTCAGCTACCTCATCTTTTAAATGGGGATTAAGACTGTGAGCCCCCATGGGACAACATGATTACCTTGTATCTTCTCCAACAATTAGAACAGTGCTTGGCACACAGTCAGTGCTTAACAAATACAATAATAATAATAATTACTATAATTATAATTATTATTATTATTACTATTACTATTACAGCCAGCTCTTGTTTGGCTCAGCTACAAACCCTGCTGCTAAATGAAGGGCCAAACTCTTCTCCCCAGGGCTGATTATTGGCAAATGCAATTGCTTTGGACATACTGTGCTGTTTAGCATCTAAAAAATAGAGAATAAAATGCACGCCTGGCATTTCCAGTGTTTTTTGGTTTGGTGAGTAAACCCAGATAACCTAGAGGAAATATCACTCTACCTCTTGCCCCAAACCTAAGATTTCCTGTGCTCAGTGCTTAGTACAGTACTCTGCGCACAGTAAGCACTTACTTAATACATATTATCACTACTACCACTACTAACAGTACTATCAGCCAAACCCCGAAAGACCTAGAAAAGAGAAGTCACAGAATAATGATAATAATAATAATAATAATAATAATAATAATGGCATTTGTTAAGTGCTTATTATGTGCAGAGCACTGTTCTAAGTGCTGGGGGGAGATACAAGGTGATCAAGTTGTCCCACGTGGGGCTCACAGTCATAATCCCCATTTTACAGATGAGGGAACTGAGGCCCAGAGAAGTGAAGTGACTTGCCCAAGGTCACACAGAAGACATGTGGTGGAGCCGGGATTCGAACCCATGACCTCTGGCTCCAAAGCCCGGGCTTTTTCCCACTGAGCCACTGAAAAGTACTCCTGGCTCTGGCTCTTTCCCCAATTATGATTAGTAATCTGGTGATTATTTAAACAGACTCTTAGATGAGATTAAAAACCCTGTGGAACATCAGTGGAGGCATGCAAAGAATATTTTTTTTAAATGGAAAATACTGCTGAAAAACAGATATTTCAGGATATGTAATCCTGAAATGATTCCGGGAGACAGTGTGAACAACTGATCAATTTTGGAAGAAAAAAAAAGTGGGCATAAGCTACTTTCTGCAAATCTTTAGTAGATGAGCTCTTAATGATTGACTATTAAACAATAACAGGGAGCCACTAAGCTTTAGGCACTTTGGTTCAGACCCATCCATTCCTATTCTCAATTACTAATCACCTTTGCCAAAATCAAAATGACCAAGTAATTGGACTTGGCTGTTGTCATTTTATCCCCATTCTATTCCCTACAACAATAAGATTCAGTAACTTAGTGTGTACTTGAAAGTACAACACTCAAAAATCCATTCGGTTAATACAGAAAATGAACTCAGAAATAAATTTGATCCAGAAATAGTTAATATGCTTATTTGGGGGCTGAAGTCACTCCTTCCTTTTATGGTGCATTGTGAAGTCACTAATGCTTATTTTATAGCTAATTTAACCAATTTCACAAAATCCAGCTGTATTTTACCATGGGTGTTCTGTGTGTACTTGAGTTTTCTCCATTACATTGTGGACTTTGTTCCTAGGCCAGGCCAAACTGGGTTTTGGGTCTGTGGTGGGGTGCCAGGTGGCACTTATAAATGACCATGGCCTTAGCATTCAGACACTGTAACTCACTTCGGGTCATTTTTTCCAGACCACTAGAGCAATACTTTGGCATCATAAAACTGAAATCCAATTAATCTAAATATCAGGAGTGTGTTTATATGTTCATTGTTTTCCTTTTTCAAGTCACTTTAATAACATTAATTTATGTCCCTAAAATTGGGCTTTTTAGCCTTTAGAAGCCTCACCATAACAAACAAACAAACAAAAAACAGAGAAACTGGGGTAACCGATCCGCTTGGTAGAAGGCCCCTTCCTTGCTTTCCCTAATCACGGTGGAAAGAGATTTTCTAGAGAATCAAAGAAGCTCTCGGTTGAGGGAAAGAGAAGAAGACAGCAGTGAAGGAAAGGGAAGACATGGAGGGGAAGAAGAAATTCATTCATTCATTTAATCGTATTTATTGAGCGCTTCCCGTGTGAAAAGCACTGGACTAAGCGCTTGGGAAGTACAAGTCGGCAACATGTAGAGACGTTCCCTACCCAACAACAGGCACGCAGTCTAGAAGGGGGAGAGAGACAACAAAACGAAACATGTAGACAGGTGTCAAAATCATCAGAACAAATAGAATTAAAGCTATATGCACATCATTAACAAAATAAATAGAATAGTAAATATGTACAAGTAAAATAGAGTAATAAATCTGTACAAATATATACAAGTGTTGTGGGGAGGGGAAGGAGGTAGGGCAGAGGGGATGGGAAGGAGGAGAGGAAAAACAGGGCTTAGTCTGGGAAGGCCTCCTGGAGGAGGTGAGCTCTCAGTAGGGCTTTGAAGGGAGGAAGAGAGCTAGCTTGGCGGATGTGTGGAGGGAGGGCATTCCAGGCCAGGGGAAGGACCTGTCGATGGCGGGACAGGTGAGAACGAGGCACAGTGAGGAGGTTAGCGGCAGAGGAGCAGAGGGTGCGTGCTGGGCTGGAGAAGGAGAGAAGGGAGGTGAGGTAGGAGGGGACAAATGACTGGACTCTGATAAAAAGAATAAGGAAAAAAGAATTGAATGGAAGCAGTGTGGCTTACTGGATAAAGCATGGGCGTTGTAGCCAGCAGACTTGGGTTCTAATTCCCAGCTCCACCACTTGCCTGCTGTGTAACCTTGAGCAAGTCATTAAACTTCTTTAATACCTTAGTTTCCTCAACCGCAAAACAGGGATTCAATACCTGTCCTCCCTCCTACTTAGGCTGTGAGCCCCAGTGTAAGACAGGGACTGTATTTGGCCAGATTAACTTTGTATCTATTCCACCGCTTAGAACAGTGCTTGACGTACTGGGTATTAATTTGGGTTTTAAATGTTAGGCATTGTGGATCTTAATTAAATGATAATGGATGTTGTTGCCGACAAATCTGTTCCAGTATTGACATACCTGAAGTTTTTAAAACCAATTTCACTGTAACTCAATCATATTTATTGAGCGCTTGCTCTGTGCAGAGCACTGTACTAAGTGCTTGGGAGGGTACAATACAATAGACTTGGTAGATAGACATTAATATAAATAAATAAATTATGGATAGTTACATAAATTGCTGGGGGACTGAGGGAGGGGTGAGTCAAGGGAACAAATCAGGGCAACGCAGAAGCAAATGAAAAACACTAGCAAGAGAATTGAACTTTCTCTTTAAATTAAAGAGAGTTTAAATTAAACAAAATAATTCTATAATAAAAGGTAAGGCAATTTCAGAATTTCTCTGATTCCACACAGCTTTATAGAATTACACTTTATGCAGTTACACTTGAATTTTGAAGGCATTACTAATTTGTAAAAATGTGTCTCGTATCACACTTCTCTCGTGTCCGCCATATACACAGATGCTGAAAGCCGCTATTTTCTCTCACTCTTCTTCAGAAATTCAAACCGTCTGCTCTTTCATTCATATTCCAACAATGAGAGGGCCGAAAATGAATTAGGACTATTGCTGAAAATGATGACTTGTGTGCCTCTTTTTTAAAAAAATTTTACTAAATTCAAGTAATTATCTTTCCTTCCAAGAAGTTAAAGTTTTTTACATTTAGATCAATAATCTTGTTAACACATTCAGGGTTTTGGGGGGATTTTGTTTAGGAGGCTTGAACAACATATCAAGCTAAATATGCTATTATTTTGATCACTGAGAAATGGAAATTGCCATATGTTTTATTGTAAAACAAACCAATGCAGAGATTTGGAACATACTAAAGCCTGAGACTGTCAGGCTTTATGCAAAAAAAACTTTAACTTGGCTTATAATATGTGTAGCCACTGGGTAAATACAACCTTTCTAGCAGGAAAGTCTGTGTCAACTCTGCTTGGGCACTTCATATTGCAAATTTCCAGTCCACACAGAAACCTGGGGAGATCTCTTTGTCCCCTAGGAACTGTACAATTCAAATGGAAAAGGGTGTTTATTCGAAGTTATGGAGTTATGAGGAAATGGGGAAATGGATGTCCCCAAATGATATCCAAAATAGGACAATTTTCCCATTCCACATCCAGAATAAATCAATCCATACCAATCAATCCATGGTATTTATTATGCATTTACCTTGTGCTGAGCACTGAACTAGGTGCTTGGGAGAGAACAATACAATAAAGTTGATAGACATATTCCCTGTCCAAAAGGAGAGCACAGTCCGGAGAGGGAAACAGGCATTAAGATTAATTTCTGATGGGGGAGATGGGAGCATTCGAGGATATGTACATAAATGTTGTAGGGCCGTGGCTGGGGTGAATGTCAGAATATCAAGCGTTTAAAGAAACAAGTGCATTGGCAATGCAGAGGGAGATGGGTAAGGAAAATGAGGGCTTAGCTGGAAAAGGCTTCTTGAACGAGATGGGATTTTAGGAAGGCTTTGAAGGTGGGAAGAGAGGTGGTCTGTTAGCTATGATGGGGGCGTGATCTTCAGGACAGAGGGAGGACAAGGGATATTTCCCTAGTAAATCAATCAATGAATGGAATTTACTAAGTACTTACTACGTGAAGCACACTATACAAAACACTTGGGAAAGTGCAATGCACCAGAGTTGGTAAATGCAGCAGCACGGCTTTGTGGAAAAAGAACAGGCCTGGGAATCAGAGAACCTTGGTTCTAATCCCAGCTCCGCCAATTGCCTGTTTGTGTGACTTTGGGCAAGTCACATAACTTCTCTCCACCTCAGTGGCCTTATCTGTAAAATGAGTATTAAATACTGTCCTGCCTCCTACTTGGACTGCGTCCAACTTGATTAACTTGTATTTACCCAAATGCTTAGAATAGCTCTTGGCAGAGAGTAAGTGCTTAACAAATGCAATTAAAAAAAGACGATCCCTGCCCACAAGGAGATTACAGTCTACAAGGGGAGACAGACATTAAAATAGATTAGAGCTAGGGAAAATGGCAAAATATAATAATAATAGTAATAATAATGGCATTTATTAAGCACTTACTAGGTACAAAGCACTGTTCTAAGCACTGATAAATATAAGAATATTTACCTAGGTATTGTGGGGCTAGGGTGAGTATCAAAGTGCTTAAGGGGTACATTCAAGTTCATAGTTGACTCAGAGGGGAATTGACAGGAAAATAAAGGGGTTTGTCTGGGAAGGCCTCTCTCTTGGAGGTGATGTGACTTTAGGAGACATTTGAAGGTGTGGGGAGAGGTGGATTGTAGTATATAAAGAGGGAGGGAGTTCCAAGACCAAGGGAAAATATAGGCAAGAGGTCAATGGTGGGAAAGATGAGATAAGATACAGAGTATAGGTGGTGTTAGAGGAGCAGGGTTTGCAGATTGGCAAGGTTATTTAGGAGGATGAGGGCTGGTTGAGGGCCTTAAAGCTGATAAGTAATTCCCCAAACCTCTCTTCAGGGAAAAAAAATGTTGTTAATATCATAGCCGCTATGGAGTTGTGTTTCCTAAAGAAGACTTACCTACCTGGATTGGATTTTGGAAAAAAAAAATCAGTATCCAAAAGAAAATTTCCAGCCCCTCAGCCTTCCTCTCTCACCCTCGGCCCTCCACTTTGGTGCTTTAGTGCATGAGTGTTTCAGGTAAGATGTCCATATTAAACTTGGCATCTCACTGGCCACATGATGAACTACTTGCTGGACTGATGTGTTTTCAGAAAGGCCAACCTCCAATGACCATCAGTTCTGGGAGTGCTGACCTCTGTAATAGCAGCAGGAGTCCCGCAGATGGCAAGTGACTTAAAATAGTTATAAATCTCTGTAGTCGTGGAAGGTCTTTCATAGGTCCTGGCCTGCAGTAGCAATAACTGATACCTGCTGCGATAGCCCTGAGGCCCCCTCTCCCCACTGCTCCCCTGCATATGTGTAAATATCTTTACACTCTGTTGCTTCCCTCATCTGTAATTTATATTTGCATTCATTCATTCAATCATATTTATTGAGCACTTACTGTGTGCAGAGCACTGTACTAAGCACTTGGGAAGTACAAGCAGTGAAGCACGAAGCAGCGTGGCTCAGTGGAAAGAGCCCAGGCTTTGTAGTCAGAGGCCATGAGTTCGAATTCCGCTCCGCCACATGTCTGCTGTGTGACCTTGGGCAAGTCACTTAACTTCTCTGAGCCTCAGTTCCCTCATCTGTAAAAATGGGGATGAAGACTGTGAGCCCCATGTGGGACAACCTGATCACCTTGTATCCCCCCCAGTGCTTAGAACAGTGCTTTGCACATAGTAAGCGCTTAATAAATGCCATCATTATTATTATTATTATTACAAGTTGGCAACATATAGAGACGGTCCCTACCCAACAGCAAGCTCACAGTCTAGAAGGGGGAGACAGACAACTAAACAAAACATGTAGACAGGTGTCAAAACCGTCAGAATAAATAGAATTATAGCTATATGCACATCATTAACAAAATAAATAGAATAGTAAATATGTACAAGTAAAATAGAGTAATAAATCTGTACAAATATATACAATTGCTGTGGGGAGGGGAAGGAGGTAGGGCAGGGGGATGGGGAGGAGGAGAGGAAAAAGGGTGTTCAGGCTGGGGAGGTCTCCTGGAGGAGGTGAGCTCTCAGTAGGGCTTTGAAGGGACTTCCATTCTAGATTGTAAAATTGTTAAGGTCAGAGCTTTTGTCTACTAATTCTATTGTGCTCTCCCAAATGTTTAAAACAATTCTCTGCATGAAATAAGTGCTTAATAATTATTTTTGATCAATTGATTGGTGGTTTGAAGCTGCAGAGGAGGCAGTCACCCTTGAATGACACTGGCTCTACAAGTGTATGTGTGGCAACTCTTCCACAAGTGGCTTGACGTTTAAGTCTGCAAGTGCAACTTTTAGAATTCAGTTATGCCTATCTAGGGCTACTGGCGGGCAGGTGCTGTTCTCTCTTCCTTTAAGGAATCCCATTCAGTAGCTTTCACAGCCTCCTCTACTCTTCCTGCCCGTCTGTCTTTTCTGGGGGTTCCCTTTCAGACATCTCTACACTTCTTTGGGTGCTCTTCCCATCTCTGTTTCTCCCCATCTAACCAACGCCACTTTACAACCTCTTTACCAAAGTAATTTCCCAGGACATATGATTCACCTTACTCAGAGGACCCAATAAAAAGTGGAGTTATGCAGATCAAGGCTTTCTAGAGCAATGAGATGGCTTAGTTCAGTCATCGTGTGGCCGCAGAAATTTCCTGAATAAGAATACCTTGAAAATTCCTAGTTAAAATTGCAAGATGGGATATTAACAATGAGAACCTAACCTGCAACTCAGTCAGCTCACCAGCACTGAGATAATTAATGCTCATTATATCACACCTTTGCCAAATGGGACACGTGGAGGAGAAGGAAGATAGGAATGTGGAATGGAGATAGGAACTGAAGACAGAAACCGGAGCATCTGCTGCATGAAAAAGTGAATTGGGGCAGCAGCCAGGAGGGAGGACAGAACAAACATTTGAAAGAGTCAAGCTCAGTTTTAACAATGTGGTAAAGCAAGAACAACCTAGACAACCAAGATGAGTCAATCAAATCTAGGGTTTTCCATTATCTGCCAGACAATTACTGTCCCCACCTTCAAAGTTTTATTGAAGGCACATCTCATCCAAGAGGCCTTTCCTGACTAAGCCCTCATTTCCTCTTTTTCTTACCCCCTTTTCATCTCTGTGACTTGTTCCCTTTATTCACCACTCCCTAGCCCAGCCCCACAGCACATGCACATATCGATAATTTATTTATTTATATTAATGTCTGTCTCCCCCTCTAGCCTTTAAGCTCACTGTGGCAGGGAATGTGTCTGTTATATTGTTACATTGTACTTTCCCAAGTGCTTAGTACAGTGCCCCACACCCAGAAAGCACTAAAAAAAATGACTGATTGATAGGGCCTCTCTTCTTCAACAGAAGCTTTGAGACTATCTGAAAATAGGCACATATTAGAAAGCAGTGGTAGGCATCGTAGGTGACAAACACATCAGCGTGGAAATGGACAACCTTCATGTGTATCCAGTGTGGGATAGATGTCAATTTTTACAGTTACACTGATTTTTCTGGATAGGAACACACAGAGAGTGGGCTGGTCTTTGAATGCAAAGGACATTGCTTGCTCCAGCTTTCCCTCTCTGCCATTAAACATGAATTTCTATGTGACAGGATTGCAATCATTCGTACAATTACAGTGAAACCTCATGTTTCTGTTATCGTAATCTGTTGCCTGATATTTGTACATATATTTTTTCATACCTTTGAATTTCCTACATGGGCAGTGGACTAAATTTCTTTGTACAATATCTTGTAGGGAAAAAGTAACTTTCCACAATATGCAGTTGTTTTTCAGAACTTTCAGAGTGGAGAAAGAGAAGTAAGCACTTGTGCCCAAAGGGCAGGGACCTTAGGCCGAATGTGTCATTTCACTTCTCTGCACCTCAGTTACCACATCTGTAAAAATGGGGATTGAAACTGTGACAGTTTCACATTGGAACAGGGATATGTGAGCCCCCCAATTTGCTTGCATCTACCCCAGCGTACTTAACAAATACCATTAATATTACTATCTGATTGTACATACCATAGCACGTGGCACATAATAAATGTCCAACAAACACCACAATTGTTATTATCATTACGCTCCCTACCATCTCCCATAGAGATCAGCCAGATAGAGAGGAGAAGAAGCTTAAGTTGGAAGCAGTTCAAACACAGTGGACAAAGCAGCTGGACAAGTAATTAATTGTTCAGATGACTATATCAATTAAGTATATACATAAATAAAAATATACATATGTTCATGAGCACAGGATAGGGAAAAAGTACAAATGTGATGTGGTAGTTGTACTCCAGGCTGTAAGCTTCTTATGGTCAGGGACCATGTCTACCAATCCCCTCATAGTATGCTCTCCCAAGCACTTAGTGGAGTGCTTTGCACACATTGAGTGCTCAATAAATATGATTGATTGGTTGATTGAAACTTTCTGATACAAAATTTCCTGGGATAGTGCCACAGGTTTCCCTTAACACAAAATAAGTTATTCACTTCATTAACGAGAAATGCCAGTAAGCTCTCAATCAAATACAATTCATTGATTGGTCACATGTAACCGGTCATTTGTTATCCAGGATGGATACAGGAGAAAGGGGCAAAGGGGGGATTAAGAATAAGGAAATAGGGTATTTCTCTCCTTTCCCTCTGTACCATAAACTCACTGTGGGCAGGGAACACTTCTGCCAGCTCTGTTATATCGTAATCTCCCAGGCACTTAATGCAGTGCTCTGAACATAGTAAGTGCTCAATAAACATGATTGATTGATTTCTCTTTAGAATTCCTGCTTCCAGTTTTTATGTGCCTCACAATGTTGAATTGGGAACGTGAAGCAGAGGATTGTGTCTATAGAGTTTCACTAAGCTCTGAAGAGAGGAGTGCAATGGAGATCTCTGAAGGGTACAGGAGAGAAGGTGGTCCTTTCCTGTTATTTCTCTCACCTGCTCGCCTCCAGTTCCTTCTTCATCCTTCTTCCCTCCCCCATAGCCCTTATGTACTTATTTAGGGTTGCTTCCACTACCTGTAATTTATTTTAATTTCCATTTCACCTACTAGACTTTCAGCTCTTTGAAAGCAGGGACTGTGTCCACGTATTATATTGTACTCTCCCAAGTACTTAATATAGTATTCTGAACAGGCTAAGCACTCAAGAAAACCCACTGATTGATTGATTCTTTCTTTCCCCAGGATTTAGACAGTGGCCTGCTTGGTTCTGCCCTGATTTTGATGAAGTTAAAACATTTATATTTATTCTCTTGTTAAATTTTCCTTCTGGTCCCCAGAAAACTGTAAAAGGGTTTCACTTGTTTTCCCCACTATTCACTTTTGGAAGATGTATATTTTTATTAAAGAGATTGCCACTCTACTATATAAAGTTGGAAATTATATTCAGGAAGTCAAGGAACACAATTCTTTAAGGTCCTCATATCACTGTTACATTTCCTGTGTTGAACATGATAAGGTGTTCCTAATTCACGATAACACGTTGTTTCCCACTTTTTTTACAGTATGATTGGCTAAACATTTCTTAAAGAATCACTGCTTTCGTATTTCTCATCTTCATTTGAATTTTGCATTGCTAATGTTAGATTTACATCGCATTAAAGATTTAAATCACTCAGAATTTTGAACAACTTTTCCTAAAAATACCTCTGGGTCTAGGCCAAGGTAAATGTATCTGCATAAAAGAAGAAGTGTCGGAAAGTCAGAAACAGAAATCATGGTTATAGTGAAAGTATGTTACACTTGCAAATGTTACAATATCCTCCGGCCTTCAGATGCCTTTTCTCTATTAGATCTTTCAAAGACAACAAAGAGCTTCCAAGTCCCTAATTCCAGTGAGAAACTGGTCAGGATTCAGGAAACTAATTGGCTCTAATGTGTCCTAATCTACTGTCCAAATCGGTATTGGATTTTTCTCTTCCTAGCAATCGCCTCACTCTACAAATGGCTACTGTAAAGCAGCTTTGCAAAGATTAGGTTTGGCAGCTTTGTCCTTGCTGGCAGATCGATTTTTTGACATCCTGCGACCTCTAGTGAGAGCCAGAAGTTGTAAGCCACAAAAACTTCTTCCGCTCTGCTCTCTGCTACAGTCAGACCCTCCTGAAAAGCCAGCATAAATTCAGGGAAGTTCTCGGGAATCAGTTAACTACCTCCAGCTCAGTCCTGGGTTGTCCAGGTGGGGCAGAAAAGTCAGAAAAAGGCATCTTTGGAGCTAGTAGTGAGATAGTGTGAGATAGAATATCTCACATTCTTCTCCATCGATATTCTGTCACCCTAGAATAAAGCAAAAATGAAGATTGCAGTGAACCACATATGTTGAGTCCTTAAGAAAGAGGGTAGCCAAGGTTTTGCCACTGTTTTCACTGCTGTCACTGTGTTACTTGGATGTGGCTATATCTTTGAAGCTGCTACTCGCTATCACTTAGAAGAAACAGTCAAATCGCAGGAGGAAGGAGGACAAAAATTGTTTAATAATAATAATAATGATGGCATTTGTTAAGTGCTTACTATGTGCCAGGCACTGTTCTCGTCATCATGCAGCAACCCAAATCTAAAGGCAAACAATTACTAACTGCAAGGCAAATCATAAATCAATCCATGGGATTAACTGAGCACTCAATATGTGTAAAGCGCTGACTGAGCATCTAGGATAAAATTTTTAAGATAAAATTTTTAGGATAAAATTTAGGATGAAATTTGTAAGATTTAAGATATCATAGTAATAAAAATGGTATTTGTTAAGTACTTACCATGAGCCCAATACTGTACTTTGAGGGTTGAGGAAATTTTTGGTTCTGCTATGTCATTTTATACAGGCATGCTTTGCTTTGCTTTGCTGCTAGTTTAAAAGATTCTTGAGGGCAAGGACCATGACAATCTACTCTATCATGGGCAAGCAGTGTGGCTTAGAGGAAAGAGCATGGGCCTGGAAATCAGAGGACCTGGATTCTAATTTCAGCTTCATCACATACCTGCTGTGTGACCTTGGGCAAGTCACTTAACTTCTCTGTGCCTCAATTCACTCATCTGCAAAATGAGTAAGATTCCACCCCTGGTTTTCCTCCTACTTAGACTGTGAGCTCCAAGTGGGACCCGATCCTTTATCTACTCTAGGGTTTAGTACTGCGCTTGGCACATAGTAAGTACTTAACAAATACAATTATTATTGTTGCTCAGTGCTGATAAAGAGACAAGATAATCAGGTCAGACAAAGTCCCTGACCCACATGCAGCTCAGTATCTAAATAAGAAAGAGAACACATATTTAATTGCCATTCAGCGTATGAAGGAACTGAAGACACGGGGAAGTTCAGTGACTTGCCCAAGGTCACACTGAAGGTAGGTGGAGGAACCAGGATTAGAATCCAGATCCTTAGACTCCCAGGCCATTGCTCTTTCCACCCAGCCACACTTCTTGCCTACATTAGTGTAGGTTGATCGATTGATTGAGTTACCCTGATACCTGTCTTCAAGAATCATATAATCTAGCAGCAAAGCTAAGCAAGACATAGCTGTATAAAATAACAGAGCAGGATCAAAAATTTCCTCAAACCAGATAAGAAAATATATATTCCATCTGAAGTGCAACTCAGCCATGGAAATGAAAGTAGAATTTGTTGCTCTGCTTTCATCAGCTCTTTAGTCTTTTTCAGATTTATTGGTCCCTCTGCAAACCCCGAAGCAAAACTGAGAATAGGTTTCTGAGCGGCTCATCATTGGAATAGACTTCTTTGTATTTCTGACTCTATAACTGAGCATCTATTCCCTTAATGCCTTCCTCTTATTTCCTCTCCACTCATTTAGCACTGTAATTATATATCAATGAACTCTTTAAAGTCAGGGCACTTGGTATAAATGATATGGTGTTAAACTGAGTTATAGCATATGTTTTTAAAGGTATGCATTCATAAGTCTTCACAGTGTAGTCGATATTGTTGCAATAGGAACCACACATTTTAATTTCCTGATTCTTAGGCAGTGAAATTTTCAATAATTATTCCCTGGTTGACATAACGGTCTATATCGATTTTATTTAAATATCCAGTTTTTAAAAGAGTTAATCTCATATTCCAGTAAGGAGTAGACTTAAATTAATGTCAAGTGATGATACTACGTACCTAGTGTATTTAGGAAAGTGATACCTTGATTCATACAGTGGCTTTCTTTTGAAAAATATCAAGCTTCCCGCATATTTATCACTTCATATATTCTCTCTCATACAGTAGGTATGCATTGAAAGTAATTGAATCTTCATTGAATCTTCATATGCATTGAATCTTCACAGTGTAGTCAATATTGTTGCAACAGGAACCACACATTTTAATTTCCTGATTCTTAGGCAGTGAAATTTTCAATAATTATTCCCTGGTTGACACAATGGTCTATATCGATTTTATTTAAATATCCAGTTTTTAAAAGAGTTAATCTCATATTCCAGTAAGCATTAAACATAAATTAATGTCAAGTGATGATACTACCCTCATGATCTACGTACCTAGTGTATTTAGGAAAGTGATACCTTGATTCATACAGTGGCTTTCTTTTGAAAAATATCAAGCTTCCCACATATTTATCACTTCATATATTCTCTCTCATACAGTAGGTATGCATTGAAAGTAAAAACACTTATTAAGTGCTTACTATGTGCCAAGCACTGAACTAAGCAAGAAGCAGTGTGGCTCAGTGGCAAGAGCCCGGGCTTTGGAGTCAGAGGTCATGGGTTCTAATCCTGACTCCACCAAATGTCAGCTGTGTGACTTTGGGCAAGTCACTTGACTTCTCTGTGCCTCAGTTACCTCATCTGGAAAATGGGAATTAAGACTGTGAGCCCCCCGTGGGACAACCTGATCACTTTATAACCCCCCTGCATTTAGAACAGTGCTTTGCACATAGTAAGCACTTAATAAATGCTGTTATTATGATTATTATTCTGTTGCTTTGATTCAAGACAACTACAGGTCAACAGCAGTTAACTACTTTCCTATTGAAGGTGTGTGAAATAAGATGCTATTCAGCTCATGAGATTTGACCAGCTGTGAGAGGTTTGCTCCTTTCTTTAAGGTAGGATCAGGTTCTCAAACTGTGAAGGACATGAAAATAGGTGTCCTATATTTTTCTAAGGAAGAGCCTCTTTTCAGACATTTGATTGACACATAAGCCATTTGTGAGCAATCAGAGCTAAGGAACGGGGAGAGCTCAGATAAGAACAGCATCTTAAACCATTTGGAAAGAGACATACTCTACACTGCATGGAAAAAAAACCTTTTCAATGACAACTCAAGGTTCATTAAACTCATCAGGTCAGATAGAGCAGCAAAAACTAAAGATCACACATTCAAAACAGTAAATTATGTGTGATTAAGGAGTATACTTTTATCCTTCCTTGATTTGACATTCAGTATACATTCCATGATCCACTCTTTAATTCTTGCTCAGTTGAATATTTCATGAATTATCTTTCTTCATCCATTGTCTATATTCATTTCTTGTCTTGCCAACTATTTCAGGGCAGAAAAAAGAACCTGAGGTCCTTATGTTTTCTCTATTCCATGGTGTCCCTGAATCCATAGCAAATTTCTTACCACTGACATTTTCTAACCCCACAGTCATTCAGGCTAGCTTCGGGACACATAAGTGAATAAGTTCAGTGGTCCTGAAAGTATGGACTCATCTGCTATCCTTATTCACACAGAGAAAGTGCTGTCGGGATCTTATGCTGATCTCTTGAAATAGCAAAATATTGTACCAGCGTAAAGCAGTAATTTTAGAACACATAATTGATTTAGGTATATAGATATAGATATAATATATAATGTATTTATAATATAAATATAAAATATATATTTTATATCTAGTAGGATTCAGCCACAGATATGAGCAAATTTTAGATGGATATTAGCATACCTCTTCTTTAGGTATCACCATTGTGATGTGATGCTAATATATACTGAGCTGCATGACAAATAGGTCACAGGCTGCATGTGTTGCGGTAGCTTAATTCAAATTGTGTTTTAAAGGGCAGCATCTTTGAAACCAGGGCACTATGATCCGTGGAAACTGTTTCTTTAAAAAAAATGGAAGAATTAGGCAACAGTGGAGTGGATCTCACTTAGATTAACTTATTCCTCAACCCCTGTCATCTTCCTGTAAACACAGGGAAATATTTTATATGGTTTTTGAAATGGCCTTATGTTATTTTAAACCATCTCCAGCTGTGGGAGCTGTACACTTGCAGCCAAAGTTCACGTAACAAAAGGAATTTTTAGAGAAGGGCTTTTGATTGAGAAATTGCTCTTTTGCTCCAAACCTGCAATTGGTATCTAACCTTCAGCCCCAAGCTAAAGCAAGTAGGGGTTTCTGCGGGCAGGCAAGAATAATGTTTACGAAGCTGCATTCCTTTCCATGGCACCCCAGGAGCCTTCTGTCACCATATCCATCTGATGGAGGTTCTGTATTTCACACTTTTCTGCTCCCTCCCCTGCAAGGTAGGGAGTTGGGGAAGAGTCTGCTTGGAGTTAGTTGCTGCTATTGCTTCTGCTCCTTTCCTAAGCCCATTAAAACAAAATTGTAGGGGAAAACTATTGCATTTAACAATACCGAGGCTTCAAGGTTCCCCTTTACCCAAGGTCTTCCTTTCTCCCTTGTGAATTCTGACTGCCAGAGAGACTAATCTAAATTGCAAATCTTTAGCAGGTAAGAGCAAAACTCTTCTAAGGTAGGAGCTGTCAAAAATGCAAACCCACCGGGGGAAAAAAACCCTGACTGTACTGGCTTAACCTAATGCTTTTCTGGTTTTCTATGTGAAATTGGGGCAAATTCCTCTTTCATTAGGAAGAAAATGAAATTTGGATGTCAGCAATGAGGGACAAGCAGATACTGCAGTTGTTGTTGGTTATTTTTAGTAACTATTTGGACAGACTCAAACAATATATAGAACCTGCAGTTACTTGGGAGATTCAGGAACCCTACACTTAGGGAAGAAAGCGGGATCCTTGGGGTATTATGTCCTGCTCGATAGGGATTTCTTGAGTTGCAATAGCTTAGGTGCTACATATTGCAGGGAAAGAGGTCTGTAAAAGTATAAACAAGGCTAGCACCGACCTTGAAAATGTGATACTGGCAGCTCCTTTCTTCTTTGCCCACATGTCACAGCAGGCATTAGACTGCTGGAGGATGGTAGAGGAAAGAAGAGGCCAAGAAAAGTGGCTTGTATGGCCCTAGCATTTCTGGAATTTGTACCCCTCAGAAATACTACTAAGGGAATTTCAGCCTCCAGAAACACCACCAGAGACTCTCAGTGTTGAGAGCTCCCAGGGTCTGGGGACATTTCCAAGTTATTGATGACGTCCTGACTCTGCCACTTGCCTGTTGTGTGACCTTGGGCAAGTCACTTAACTTTATGCTTCAGTTTACTCATCTGCAAAATGTGAATTCAATACATATGCCTCTCCTTTAGATTGATTGTCTTGCGTCTACTGTTACACTTAGTACAGTGCTTATTCATTCATTCAATTGTATTTATTGAGCGCTTACTGTGTGCACAGCACTGTACTAAGTGCTTGGGAAATACAAGTTGGCAAATATAGAGACAGTCCCTACCAGCGTGGCTCCGTGGAAAGAGCATGGGCTTTGGAGTCAGAGGTCAAGGGTTCAAATCCCGGCTCCCCCAATTGTCAGCTGTGTGATTTTGGGCAAGTCACTTAACTTCTCTGGGCCTGCCTCAGTTACCTCAACTGTAAAATGGGAATTAAGAAATGTGAGCCCCACGTGGGACAACCTGATCACCTTGTAACCTCCCCAGTGCTTAGAACAGTGCTTTGCACATAGTAAGCGCTTAATAAATGCCATCATTAATTAATTAAATGGGCTCACAGTCTAGAAGGGGGAGACAGACAACAAAACAAAACAAAACATATTAACAAAATAAAATAAATAGAATAGTAAATAGTAATAGTAAATAGCTTAGCACATAGTGAGTATATAACAAATGTTATTATTATTATTATTATATTGTGAGTCCTCTAAGGGGCAGGTTCATTCCTAATTCACTGCTGTGTATTCTTTCCCAGCTCTTAGTATGGTGTTCTGCACACTGTAAGCACTTAATAAATGCTATTAAAACAATTATTATTATTAGCACCTTTACCTTCAGGACTCTGGCTTCTGCCTGCTTTGCCTGCGTCTAAAATGGAACTTTTGGCATCAACCCAAAACAGAAGCACCTAAACATGCCTTTTTATAAATGCGGAGAAACAGCATGGCCTAGTGGAGAGAGCACAGGCTTGGAAGTCAGAGGACTAGGGTTCTAATCCTGGCTCTGTACCGTGTCTGCTGTGTGATCTTGGGGAAGTCACTTAACTTCTCTATGCCTCAGTTCCCTCATCTGTAAATTGATGATTAAATCCTACTCCCTGTTACTTAGATTGTGAGCCCCATGTGATTCAGGGACTGTGTCCAATCTGATGATCTTCTATCCCCGGCCCACGTCCTCCCCCTGACCTGGAATGCCCTCCCTCCGCACATCCGCCAAGCTAGCTCTCTTCCTCACTTCAAAGCCCTACTGAGAGCTCACCTCCTCCAGGAGGCCTTCCCACACTGAGCTCCCTTTTTCCTCTCCTCCTCCCCATCCCCCCTACCCTACCTCCTTCCCCTCCCCACAGCACCTGTACATATGTGTATATGTTTGCACATATTTATTACTCTATTTATTTATTAATTTTATTTGTACATATTTATTCTATTCATTTTATTTTGTTAATATGTTTTGTTTTGTTGTCTGTCTCCCCCTTCTAGACTGTGAGCCTGCTGTTGGGTAGGGACCGTCTCTAAATGTTGCCAACTTGTACTTCCCAAGTGCTTAGTACAGTGCTCTGCACACAGTAAGTGCTCAATAAATATGATTGAATGAATGAATGAATCTACCCCTGTGCTTAGAAGCATGCTAGCTAAGCAAATAATAAACACTCAACAATTACCATAATAATAATTATAATAATGATGGCATTTGTTAAGCTCTTACTACGTGCCACACACCATTCTAAGCGCTGGGGTAGATACAAGGCAATCGGGTTGTCCCACGTGGGGCTCACAGTCTTACTCCCCGTTTTCCAGATGAGGTAACTGAGGCACAGAGAAGTTAAGTGACTTGCCCAAAGTCACACAGCTGACAAGTGGCAGAGCCAGGATTAGAACCCATGACCTCTGACTGCCAAGCCCAGGCTCTTTCCACTAAGCCACACTGTTAATAATATATATTATTATTATTATCATTTTAGCTATAAAGCAAGGAATAATTATTTAGAAATAAGAGCATCATTTTGATAATTCTCTTACTATTATATTCACAGATGAGGCAACTTTTTAGTGGAATGAATTTGCCAATATTTTAAAATAAAAAATGTAAGTTATAGATATACTATAGGTTTGGTGCTTTCAGTATGATAATTGGTCGTGGAAAACTGAAAAGCTTCTGAATTGCAGGTATACAAAAACAGCCATCCCGTGGGAGATACTACAAACTTACTTGGAAATCTCTTTTAATACATGGGGCTCTAATCTCTCCAGTGGGAAACTTTTAATAGCATCTCAATAGGTTCCAGGGAGTCACATGAGCACTGAGTCATCTTTGATTCAAAGTCCTTCAGAATTATAACAAAACTTGAAGATTGCCGAGGTCATTGGTCCCTAACTTTTCTCTGCTATAATGCTTGCAGTGAAATCAAGGATGATTTGGAAACATTATTTTAATATATGTTTGTGGTTCGTCCAGATTTTCTTAGGGCATAAACTACCCTAATTGGTCTGCATTGACATTTTCAGACCAGGAGATCAATATTTATCTCTTTCTTCAGTAAATAGCACCCTAATTGCTTGAATAAGTTAAAAGAGTTTTGTTTTTTTTAATTCCCCAACACTTTCTAGAATTGGCAGCTGGCTTGATATGGCATGAACTTCAAATACTTTAAACTCCACGAGTTATAACCTAGTGAGGAAAGCGTGCGAGAAGATCAGGTTACTCGATTTCCAGTACCACCTCTACCACTTCCCTGCTCTTTGTCCTGGGTCAAGTCATTTATAATAACAATAATAATAATGGCATTTATTAAGGGCTTACTATATGCAAAGCACTTTTCTAAGCACTGGGGAGGTTACAAGGTGATCAGGTTGTCCCATGGGGGGCTCACAGTCTTAATCCCCGCTTTACAGATGAGGTAACTGAGGCACAGAGAAGGGAAGTGACTTGCCCAAAGTCACACAGCTGACAATTGGCAGAGTAAGGATTTGAACCCATGACCTCTGACTCCAAAGGCCATGCTGTTTTCCATTGAGCCACGACTTCTCAGTTTCCTTATCTTTAAAATGGGAATTAAATACCATTCTATCATCATCAATCGTATTTATTGAGCGCTTACTATGTGCAGAGCACTTTACTAAGTGCTTAGCACTGTACTATAGCATTCTATTTTTCTCTTAGGCTGTGAACCCCATGCAGGATAAGGACAGCATCCAATCTGATTACCTAGGATCTACCCTAGTGCTAAGTACAGTGCTTGGCACATAGTAATCACTTAGTAAAAACCATTATTTACTCACCCGAAGCCTAACCCACTATTGAGCAGAGGAAGTCTCTGTGTGGCCAAAAGTAGATAATAACAACAACAATAATACTAATGGTATTTGTTAAGTGCTTACTATGTGCCAGGCACTGTACTAAGTGCTGGAATGGATACAAGCAAATTGGGTTGGTCACTGTTCCGGGAGCAGGGAATAGAACCTATAACCTTCGGATTTCCAAGCCCATGCACATGAAAACCTACAATACCCTCAACACCCTCCTCATTTTGAAAAACTAAGTTTTCCCTGGCTCCCTCCAAACGTATGTGATGTCATACACAGGAGATGATATCCGTTTGCAAAACCCAAGTTGGAAGTTTTAAGGAAAAATAGTGCTAAAATAATTTTATAATGCATTTTGCAGTTCTTTGCTGAAACCTTCTTCAGATTTTCTGAAATGTGGTAGTTCTGATGGGAATAAAATGCACATGCAGTTTCCTTTTAAATAAAAAAAAAACATATGGAATTTTGTTTGTAGCTGGGAGAGATGCCGCCTTAAAAAAAGGACCAAAATATTCATGTTTTCTCTCAACATACTTCAAACTGGATTTCACTTCATCAATATCTACACAGTTTAGTTTTTGCTTTTAAGGCTTAGGTTAATTTCTGCTCTTTAATCCAACTTCATTTCAGTGTTTTCTTGTAGCAATGAAGTAAAGAGTGTGTTGTAATCATGATGTGAACTTGCTGGCCAACAGGCAGCTGAAGATTAAGGAGAGTGGGAGAAATTCTTGGAGCATTAGATGATAAATATATGACAGACATTCCCATAGTCAATTCTTGGTATGTAGAATTCATGGTAGAATTTTGTCCAAGAACTGAAAGTATGTATACACCAGACACATTCAGTTCTCTTGTATCACAGGAGTTATGTTCTCAATGAACCCCACATGAAGGAAAACTCAGATTTTCCTTGTGCCTTGATCAATGCCACATGGATATACACAAACTGCGCTTCCAACATCCTATCACAGTCTATCCAGAGAGGGGAGGTTTCCTATTTCTCAAACAGTATTCTATTCAAAAGTGTTGTGAGAAGTATGGAAGAACTAAGCATATTATTTTTTGATCTTATCTCTATCTAACCTTTGCTCAAGTAGTGCTTTAGAATTTTATTATGAAGCCCACTGTGTCTAATACCCCCTGATAATTCTCTCCCAGTGCTTAGTTCAGTGCTCTGCACTGAAATATGGTTACTACTACTATCACAAAATGTAGATGGATTGGCCCCAGAATTTAATCACCCTAAAACCTATGCTTGGAGCTGGGACCCATCCCAAATTCCCCAATGTATTTGTAATGCATCCATGGGATTTCAGTCTTTGCACTTACTCGACTGTATCATCATCTTCCGAAAAAGCTACCTGCAAAGATTTACAATTATAACCTGGAGCAAATTCAAGCCTTTTCATTTTTATTCTGACAACAAGAGTTCAATGTTGATAAAATGTTGCAGGCTGAACGGGTTTATTTTTAGGTTGCTTCAAAAGTACTTAGAAGCTACTATTCATGGTACAGTAGAATGCTGAGTGTTTTATATTTCTAAGGCTGTAGAATCTTGTCTCTACTGTAGACATGCCCTTGAGCTATAGAATAAACAAATGAAGTATTTATAGCCACCCCAAATAAACCTGTTCATTCAAAAGAAAGCAATGGGCTGTATTCATCAATCGTATTTATTGAGCGCTTGCTGTGTGCAGAGCACTGTACTAAGCGCTTGGGAAGTACAAGTTGGCAACATATAGAGACAGTCCCTACCCAACAGTGGCAACACATGGGTGCACTGCTCACTTCTTACATCATTATTCAGCACTAAAAGAAGATTATTGTTTTATCAAAAGGAATATTTCCTATTTAGTTTGATTTTCAATTCCTTTTGCTCAATTTAGGATTCCTTCCGTTGGGTTACAAAGTAAAAATAGCTAATAATCTGGTTTGAAAGCCCTGCTTTCCCTTAAAAAAAAGTTTAGGTGTCCTCTTCAAATCTATGAGAATCAGCAGCTGAAATTCCTTTTTTTTCCCTAGAGTAAAACTGATCTATTTTCTCCTTCTTTCCTTATGATGAAAGGAAATCTATGAGGGGTGTGACAATGGTCTTTCAAAAATTTAACACAGTTGTCCGACCAGGACAACGAGATTCAGAATCAACTGAAAACTGGAGCTATGTATCTGAATACTTATAGATTTTAAACACAGTCATTTCTTACTAAACCTATTAAAGTTAAATGTTACCTCTGGACTGTAAGCTCACTGTAGGCAAAGAACATGTCTACCGTGGTCATGGGTTCAAAACCCAGCTCTGCACACTGTCAGCTGTGTGACTTTGGGCAGGTCACTTAACTTCTCTGTGCCTCAGTTACCTCATCTGTAAAATGGGGATTAAGACTGTGAGCCCCCTGTGGGACAACCAGATCACCTTGTAGCCACCCCAACGCTTAGAACAATGCTTTGCACATAGGAAGTGCTTAATAAATGCCATTATTATCATTATTATTGTTACTAACTCTGTTGTACTCTTCCAAGAACTTAGTAGAGTGCTCTGTACACAGTAAGTGCTTAATGAATACCATTGATTGATTGATTGGTTATTCCAGTTTAGATTTAGTAATGCTCAAATTTGACTGACAAAACTATTTTAATAATAGCATTTGCATTACTACATTATAGCAATATTACTGATATCTGAAAAGCATTAAAAGCTAGTTTCATGTATGATTCCTGATCACCTATGAAAATTCAGGAAAAAAACCTGAATTTTATTTCATCTGTTCTTAATATAATATCATATTAACACAGGATGGAATGGAAATTATTTCCCAGAGCCCAATGGAAAGTGTTGACCTTAATTCATTCATTCAATCGCATTTATTGAGCACTTACTTACTTTATTGTGTGTAGAGCACTGTGCTAGGCACTTAATGCTGTACAAGTATTACCATAATGATGACTAATTAAAAAAGAAAAGAATTCTCCATCGAATTCACCCTCCTCCCCCATCCCGGTCACATAATCAACTTCTCATCAGCCACCTTTAGAACCTACTGATATAGTCATTTATTTATTCATGTATTCCTGTTTTCAGGACCATTTCTGTTTCACCAGCTGCATTTATATTTACCTTCTATTCATATATATTGAGCACTTACTGTGTGCAGAGCACTGTACTAAGTGCTTGGGAAGTACAAGTTGGCAACATAAAGAGATGGTCCCTACCCAAAGTGGGCTCACAGTCATCGGTTGGGGAAGAAAGGACATATAGAGAAGAGGCATGTGAAAAGTTTCAATTTAGAGAAAAAATAAAAGAAATCAATGATAGCACCAAAAAATCTTGCATTTTTTTTAAGCATAAAGATATTGGAGTTGAATCCAGTCAACTCTTCATGGGTTTGGTACTTCCTTTCTTGTTTTGCTTTGTATCCCATGTAATCAAAGCATCACATTCACCCAACTTTGTTGAAAATAAGCTGCCTGGACTTTGAGAAAAGTCTATGGTTGATTCCTGGGATACAGTGGATGACAGTGGGATTACAGGGATGTAGAAGCCTAGGAGGTAGTGAATCTTGCCAGAAGGCAGTGTATCAAGTAGTTAAGGCAACGACAAGTATCCATTAGTCTTAGAGGGCAATCTGTTAATTTTGTAAATTTTATTTTCCTAGAAAGCTGAACTTAAAATCTATATTCATGTCTTCTGGAAAACCAATACTGATATTAAAAAATCAGCCTTTCAATAAGGAAACTTGGCTCAGCTTAGGCAATGCCTCGACTAATAAAACCATAAATGAAAAGTATCTTCACACTTTAAATCGTTTAATTAATGCATTTAAGATCCTGATCCACTGACTTGTTTCTGTGAAGAGAATAAAGGTTTTTGTAATTCATTCATTCATTCATTCAATCGTATTTATTGAGCGCTTACTGTGTGCAGAGCACTGTACTAAGTGCTTGGGAAGTAGAAGTTGGCAACAAATAGAGACGGTTCCCACCCAATAGTGGGCTCACAATCACTGACAATTTTCTCCCATTGTTTTGAGAAGGTAGGCATGGAGATGGCAGTTAATTCAAGCCCTTTACAATAGTTTTCTGACGTTTGCTTTGAGAGAAAAAGTTTCTTAAGCCACTTAATTTTTGTGCCTTGGTTACCTCATCTGCAGAACTGACTAAAACTGTGAGCTCTATGTGGGATATAGACTGTGTCCAACCTTATTAGCTTGCATCTATCCCAGTGTTTATTACTGTATGTGGCACTTGAACAAAAGCCTTAAAAAGAATTAACAATAGACCAAAATCCTTCTTTGTCAGTTCCATTCATGAGAAGCAGTGTGGTCTAGTGAATAGAGAAAGGGCCTGGGAATCAGAAGGACTTGTGTTTTAATCCTGGGTCTGTCACTTGCCTACTGTGTGACCTTGGGCAAGTCCCTTCACTTCTCTATGCCTCAATTACCTCATCTGTAAAATGGGAATTAAGATGGTGAGTTCTGTGTGGGACACGGATTATGTCCAACCTGATGAACTTATATCTACCCCAGCAATTAGTAGAGTGCCTGGCATACAGTAAGCACTGAACAAAGACCAAAAACTAAGGTAATTAAAATGTTTTTCATCTTAATATTATGATTGAATACCCAACTGAATAAAGATAGGTTCCTTTCTTTTAACGCTGTCTCTGTTATCAATTAATAGTTATCATTATTGCTGTTACTCTTCAGACTGGCTGGAAATTTTAATACAACTCAAAATAATATTTTGTTTTTTTCTTTGACATGGTGGTTGAGCTACCTTGTTGCTTAGGAGGGTAATTTGCTTAACTCTCTCAGTTATTAGTCAAGAACATTATCCATTATGTCAGACGAGTTCAAGTTTAATCCATTTAATCTTTATAGCAGTTACTTTGTCTTTGATATTGAAAGACTCAGGCATTGAATTTTTTAATTTAAACCAAGTTCACCCCTCCAATTCTCCATTCATAATTGTGTTTTCAAAGCCTACCCTGAGCATTTGAGGTATGTGGTACTTTCCTGACAATCTAATGTTCTCCCCAAAATGACACTGCCCTAAAGAAGATAAAAAAAAACTTTAACCTCCTTGAAGTTGAAACAGAAGATGAAGAGACAGATGTGAAACATGGGAGACCGAATTCCTGGAACCAATGAAAGATTTGAACCCTGATATAAAGGAGGTTGTATTAGCATGGACGTGATTTGTGCAGTGAAGCAAAGGAGAGAAAATTGATCAGGATGAAAATTCTGCTGCTTAAAAGGAAAACTTTACAACTAGGAACTCTTCCTCTATTTCCTTTACTAGTTTAAAACACCGAGAATTAAGATCATACTGATCAGTAGGGCATTTCCCTGAACTTTTACATACTCAAAATATGCAACAAATTTGCATAGACAAGAATTACATTAGATTTACTTTTCTGATAGCAGAAAGTATGGTATAATGAGAAGAGACATCTTTAGCATGCCAGGCTGAAAAGATGTGCCCCAAGACCATCAGGTGCTTATCTATCTGCCTGTGCTTGGGACCGGCTTCAAATATTTGGCCTTCCACTTGTGGGAAAGCATTTCTGTCCTTCAATTAATTCATCTAGTCTATTGAGTGCTTAATGTGTGCAGTCCACTGGACTAAGGGATTGGGAAGTACAAGTCGGCAACAGATAGAGACAGTCCCTACCCAACAATTTGCTCACAGTCTAGAAGGGAGAGACAGACAACAAAACAAAACATGTAGACACGTGTCAAAATCGTCAGAACAAATAGAATTAGAGCTATATGCACATCATTAACAAAATTAATAGAATTTTATGTACAAGTAAAATAAATGGAGTAATCTGTACAAATATATACAAGTGCTGTGGGGAGGGGAAGGAGGTAGGGTGAAGGGATAGGGAGGAAGAGAGGAAAAAGGGGGCTCAGTCTGGGAAGGCCTCCTGGAGGAGGTTGCTATTCTGAAGGGAGAAGAGACCTAGCTTGGCAGATGTGCAGAGACAGGGCATTCCAGGCCAGGGGAAGGACATGGGCTGGGGGTTGACGGCGGAACAGGCGAGAACGAGGCACAGTGAGATTAGTGGCAGAGGAGTGGAGGGTGTGGACTGGGCTGTATGCCAGGCACACATCACAGTGTGTATCACAGTGAAATAGATGTGATACAGAAACCTGCCCAAGTCCACAAAAACTTGGAGTATTTCCTGGGGATTGCCTCAGTTGCCCTCTCCTTATTCCAGAGTCACTGTGTTCCCTTTCCAGGTCCCCGTTAACATAGTACTTCCAACCCAGACAGCATGGACTTTTGGAAAGAGCATCGTGGAAGGCAAAAGACCTAAATTCGAATCTCACCTCCACCACCTGCTATGGACTTTGAGAAAGTCATTTAACTTCTCTTTGCCCTGGTTTCCTCATCTGTAAAATGGAAATTCAATACCTTTTTTCCTTCCTACTTGTGTGAGCTCTGTGTGGGACAGGAACTGTGTCCAGTCTGGTTAACTTCTATCTATCCTGGGCTTGGACCAGTGCTTGCTTGACACATAATACACACTTAGCAAATACCACAATTATTACCAAGAAGGCTGGGCACTTTCAAGTTTTCGGTCCCAACCACCCACTCTGAGAGTGCATCTGGAAGTTCACCTCCCTCGCTTATCATCTGAAACCAGTCCTGTCGGAAGAAGGAATGGGATTGAATTGGACCTATTATGCTTCAGTAGTCAGTATGCTATAGAGGGGACAAGGGTGATATCATTTCACTCATTTTGTCAGTATGCCGGATCCGCCTTTACAGATCCTTTAGTCAGAGCAATATTGAGGCTTTGAGAGCCAGGTTATTTCTGTTCCTCCATTTGTAAGCACATTGTGGGCAGTAAGTGTGCCTGTTTATTGTATTATTATACTCTCCCAAGTACTTAGTACAGTGCTCTGCACACGGTAAGCACTCAATAAATATGAGTGTTTGAAAGCAGCACACATGTCCATTTTAGAACAAGCTTGGAAATTTCAAGGATTGCCCAACATCCTTGCATTTCTGCCTGAGATACCACAGTTTTCCAGCTCCATGATGCTGTAAATAAAATGTTTGTTTTAAGACACACACTGCCTTTGAATTCCTACCACTTATTTAAAATTACAGACAGCCTAAAAGGACAATGCTTATCTACTCTTCTATCCCTGACCTCTCATCTAATCTATAATCCTACATTTTGTCTTACCTCCATTTCTTTCTCCACTTGGATGTCCTGCTCAGCATTACAAAATCCACATGTCAAATGTGAACTTCTCACCTTCCCTTTTTGACCCATTTCTCCTTGCTTTCTGATCTCTGTTGGATAGACCTCTAATCCTTCTGTTCTAGAAGCCACAGCCTTAACAACATTCATAATTCCTCCTCATCTATCAAGTCTCAAATTCAATCAACTGGTAAATCTGCCATTCTTCTTCCTCCACATTTCCTGGATCTGTCCCTTCCTAGCTACTCAAAGAGCTACTATCTTGGGCCAAGCTCTTGGTCTATAAGAGTTAGACAACTGTATCAGCCTCCCCGATTCAGTCTACATACAAACGGCTGTATGATTCATCTTCTTGAAATGTTTCAGCACACACATCTCTCTATCCCTTGAAAACCTCCACTGATTACTCATCTCCTTCCATATCAAGAAAATTCATCAATCAGTGGTATTTAATGAGCACTTTGATTAGAGCAGTGTGCTTGGGAGAGTACAATACAGTTGGTAGTTGTGATCCCTAGCCTTAAAACTCCTCAAAAGTGGCTTCAAAACTTGGCAGTAGGATCCCCAATCTTTTATGCTGGCTTTACTTTCCAGATGACACTCTTCATTCTGCCCAAACTTTTGACTTGGGCCGCTGAATTTCGAATCTCCCACATCTGACTCCTCACCCATTCACGCTGTTCCTCCAGCTTGGAACTACTTAGAGCAGTAATATACCTCTCCCCTGTCCACAGCTCTCCCTATATTTAAAGCCTTCATAAAAAGCCTATCTCCTCCAAGAAGTCTTCTCGAGTCAAATTAATCCAACTCTGCCCTTGTATGGTTTATTTTTACCTTTGGCACTTATTGCACATATACAAATCAATATATCACTCCTATTATTTATTCAGGTATTTCATCATGATATATTTGATATATACTCCTTCCTCAATCAATTACTGTAGTAAGCGCTTAGGAGAGTACAATTCAAGAGTTAGCAGAGTGCTTAGTATAGTGTTCTGCTCAGAGTAAGCACTCAATAAATATGATTCCCTGTCTATTCCTCCTGTCCCTCCTATCTGTCGGTCCAAAGGAACTGTGATTGTGAGGAGTTTGTGTCTCTTGTGTCTTAAGGCTACTTACAGGTCAGCTGAAAAAGGAAAGAAGAGCAGCATGCTGGAGGAGAAAAAGCAAGAGCCCTCTCTGGACTTTAACAGTTCTGCCCAGCTCACAGATTGGCTGAACCCTCCCCAGGCTCCTATTAGCCATAATCACTTCTTTCCAGAGGTTCCACTTCCCAAAGGATTTGGTGAAAGTTATCCTACCTCTAAGGAATCTGGGAAATGAAATCCCCTGAATGGCCGGGGTTACTGGAAGAGGCTTCGTTTTCCTTCACGCTACTTGCATCACACCCTGCTTCCTACAGGTCTTAATATTTATACAACCAAACTCCATCAAAGTGTTACAGAAGACCGGCTTGAATCTGTCCCAGGCTATCCATTAAAGCCCTACCAGTAGCTGGAAAGCGAGCTTCATGAAATTACAGGTTATCAAAACTTTTATTCTCAGCGCCAAAGACAAATCAAGGAACATGCAATGATGCTTCTAACTTTTACAAAATCATAGAAGTTGAATATTTAGAAATATTTTTACTTAAAATATAGCAAGAATTTTGTGTTTGGAAAATAACCAAACACACAGAAATTATGTTCTCCCCATGAGTTACTCTGAATGAAGTGTCCTGGAGAAAACATGCTATTTCTTGGGTCAAGTTTTCTCCCCTTCCTTCTCTCTCATCTTCCCCTCTTCTTTCAAACTTTTTCTCTCTCCTTTTATAGAATGATAGCCATAATCTCTTTTTCAGGCATTTGCCATTCTCCCCTACCTTCAACCCCACAGCACTTATGTACAGATCTTTAAATCATATATAATAAATTACTTTGTATCAAAATCTGTCTCCCCCTCTAGACTCTAAGCTCACCATGGGCAGGGAATGTGTCCGCTAACTCTGTTGAATTGTACTCCCCCAAGCATTTAGTACATTGCTCTGCACCTAGTAAACACTCAATAAATACCAATGATTAATTGACTTGATTGTACCCTCCACCTCAATTTATTTATTCATTTTATGAAAGCTTATCCATGGCAGTCCTAACATGTAGGGTTTTTTTTTAATTTCAAAGTGTCACTTTTCCTGCCACCAACCAATCTTGAAAGCAGGAGGATACAACAATCTAGAGAACAGTCAACGTTACCATTTGAAAATGACTCCACTTATGATGAAGATAAGAGGTGATATAAGATAGTATCCAACTGATTAGTATCCAACTAATTCCAACTGAAGCACACACTCCCATGCATGTAGCTCACATGCTAGGAACATGGACTCTGAAAATCTGCACTGCTTTGGATTTGGTAGGATTCTCTGGCCCAATCAAGTGAGTTTACAATTTGGTTTCACTTCAGCCTTGAAACTAACCAGAAAGCCCACAAGACTGCCAGCCGATGCTTCTGTGGAGTATATATATGGTAGAGCAGTGTCTGGCACCCACTCTTTGACCTAGATACAGTCATTCAACGTGGTGAAATCTAATGACACACAGCTTTTGTAAGGCTATTGATTGGGTTTAGAAGAAAAACAGCTTGGAGATGGCTTAAAATAATCTCCATCTGTGAGTAAGCTGAACACTTCCATGACAAGAAGGCAAATTATTTCAAGAACTACAATCCAAGTGCCCTTGTGTATCTTTAATATATTGCTGACTCATTTGATCCAAAGCTGGGTTAAGTATTTTAAAAAAAATGTTTCTTGCCTCTTCAAGCCAGTCAGAAATAATCGTGACTGAAGCTAATTTAAGAAATTACATTTTTTTAAATCCCCATTTAGAAATAAACTACATAAATAGAATCTGATTCTATTTTGAAGATTTCATTCTCACGATTTTGCAAAGCAATGAGTGAGCAATAAGCCAAAACAGACATATATTTAGAACCTGTTTTATTTAGAAATGGAAACCAGCCAAGAGAACAGGGTTATGGGATCTTCCCTTTGGAAAAGAAATTTCTTTTAGCTTCTTATACTTCTTCTCGAGTTACTTAGATCCCAAACTTGGGATGCTAGACAATCCCTATATTTCACAATGAAGCCGAAGTTGCTGCATTATCTAGTGAATCAATCAATCAATCAATCATATTTTTTGAGCGCTTACTGTGTGCACAGCACTGTACTAAGCGCTTGGGAAGTACAAATTGGCAACATATAGAGACAGTCCCTACCCAACAGTGGGCTCACAGTCTAGAAGGGGGAAACAGAGAACAAAACCAAACATACTAACAAAATAAAATAAATAGTGAAGGAAGAATCAATCAATCATATTTATTGGACACTTATGGTGTGCAGGGCACTATACTAAACACTTTGGGAGAGAGTACAAAGTAATAGAGTTGGTAAATATGTTTCCTGCCCACAATGATAATGCACCTGAACCCCCAAAGTGAGATGAAATGGAGAAATCAGCAGTAAACATTTTTTAAAAGAACTTTCTTACCTATCCACTTCAGTCAGTAATAATTATGGCTGGAGCCCTTTTGAAAAATCTAAATTAAAAAACAATTTCCATGGAGTATGAAAATGACAGAAAGAGAACAGGATTCTGTTCTGAGGACATCAACTCTCCACTTCATTTTATAGTCCTGGCCTGGCCTTAAATCAGGAGACTCTGTTTAAACCTATATTACCCAGTTTAGGCATAATAATAAAGGTTGTATCAACAATATTAGCAATTATTATTTGTATCTCCACATTATGTGCCCCAAATTGGACTAAGCATAATGGTAATATCAATTATCATTATTATTATTGTTTTTATCTTTATTTTTTTGCATACCATGTGCCCTGCACTGGGCTAAGCACTAGGGTAGATACAATACAATCATATCAGACACTGTCCCTACCCTACATGGGCTCATAGTCTAAGCGGAAGAACGGGAATTCAATCCCTATTTTGCAAATGAGGAAACTGAGCTGTAGAAACACTACATGGCTTCCCCTATGCCACCCGGCAGGCAAGTGGACAATACTTATGGTATTTGTTAAGTGCTTACTATGTGCCAGGCAATGTACTTTGCACTGGGATGGATATAAGCAAATCAGGTTGGACACAGTCCCTGCCCCACATGGGGTTCACAGTCTCAATCCCCATTTTACAGGTGAGGTAACTGAGGCACAGAGAAGTCAAGTAATAATAATACTAATAATGGCATTTATTAAGCGCTTACTATGTGCAAAGCACTGTTCTAAGTGCCGAGTGACTTGTCCTGTTCTAAGTGACTTGCCCAAGGTCACATAGCAGACAGGTGTCAGAGCCAGGAATAAAACCCATGACCTTCTGACTCCCAAGGCCCATGCTGTATTCACTACGCTATGCTGCTGAATGAGGTGGAAATGGAATCCAGGCCACACTGCTTCCAGAACATCCCCCAGGTAACCACCAGGTAAATGACTCACTGGGCAAGCAATAGGCTGGTGATCTAAATTATGACCTAGGGTTTTACCCTGAATTTGCTGTGCCACTTTGGGCCAGATCACTTCACCTTTCCGTCTCTTTTTCCTGCCCCATCCCTCCAGGCTTGTATCTCCTCCTGCCTTCAGGACACCTCCATCTGGATGTCTGCCTGCCATCTAAAACTCAATATGTCCAAGACTGAGCTCCTTATTTACCCTCCCAAACCCTGTCCTCTCCCTGACTTTCCCATCACTGTAGACAGCACTACCATCCTTCCTGTCTCACAAGCCCGCAACCTTGGTGTCAATCTTGACTCCGCTCTCTCATTCACCCCACACATACAACCCATCACCAAAACCTGCCAGTTTCACCTCCACAACATCACCAAGATCCGCCCTTTCCTCTCCATCCAAACCGCTACCTTGCTGGTTCAATCTCTTATCCTTTCCCGACTGGATTACTACATCAGCCTCCTCTCTGATCTCCCATCCTCCTGTCTCTCCCCACTTCAGTCTATACCTCACTCTGCTGCCTGGATAATCTTTGTGCAGAAATGCTCTGGGCATGTCACTCCCCTCCTCAAAAATCTCCAGTGGCTGCCTGTCAATCACGAATCAAGCAAAAACTCCTCACTCTCAACTTCAAGGCTCTCCATCACCTTGCCCCCTCCTACCTCACCTCCCTTCTCTCCTTCTCCAGCCCAGCCCACACCCTCTGCTCCTCTGCCATTAACCTCCTCACTGTACCTCGTTCTCACTTGTCCCGCCGTCAACCCCTGGTCCACGTCCTCCCCCTGGCCTGGAATGCCCTCCCTCCGCACATCCGCCAAACTAGCTCTCTTCCTCCCTTCAAAGCCCTACTGAGAGCTCACCTCCTCCAGGAAGTCTTCCCAGACTGGGCCCCCTTTTTCCTCGCCCTACCCTCTTCCCCTCCCCACAGCACTTGTATATATTTGTACAGATTTATTATTCTATTTATTTTACTTGACATATTTACTACTCTATTTTGTTAATGATGTGCATATAGCTGTAATTCTATGTATTCTGACAGTTTTGACACCTGTTTACATGTTTTATTTTGTTGTCTGTTTCCCCCTTCTAGACTGTGAGCCTGTTGTTGGGTCGGGACCATCTCTATATGTTGCCGACTTGTACTTCCCAAGCTCTTAGTACAGTGCTCTGCACACAGTAATCACTCAGTAAATACGATTGAATGAGTGAATGAATGAATGAATGTTGGCACTAATGCTGATATCTCACATTGCAGATAAAAAGAACCTGTTGTTGGATGCCGCTTTGATATCACCAACACCTTCTGAGACCTTCCACGTTGTGACATTTTATGCTCCCTGTTTGTGTGTTTCAAATGAGACACTCACATATAATAGGGAGACAACAGATTGCAATGATTCAATCTTTGCCTCCAGCTCTTCATGTGAAGTCCAATTTAATTTCTAGCCTGATCTGCATATTATTGAGGTATTTTTTTTCCTCTTTTAGGTAATGTAAAAAAATGAGTGCCTTGAGAAAAAACAACCCAATGGCTGTCCATAAACTTGAACAATTTTAGCAACTGACTCTCAGTTGACTGAGAAACATAGGACTGAATGGAAACTGAACAGGACTGAACGTGAACAGAGAAGCATAGGACACTATGTTCAGTTCTCTTGCTTGTGTTCTGCTTTTCATACATTATAGAAAGCAGTGCATAAGGGCTTAGCTTTGTTTTCTCCAAACAGTAAACTACTACAGTTTTATTCTGGTCTGCAGTGGCCTGCTTGATCTCTAAGCATCATCAATGCTCAAATGATTAATGCTCAATGCTCAATGCTCAATGCTTAGATCATCAAATTATTTTATTTATTTTATTCTGTTAATGTGTTTTGTTAATATGTTTTGTTCTCTGTCACTGTCTCTGTCTCCCCCTTCTAGACTGTGAGCCACTGTTGGGTAGGGACCGTCTCTATATGTTGCCAACTTGTACTTCCCAAGCGCTTAGTACAGTGCTCTGCACACAGTAAGCGCTCAATAAATACGATTGAATGAATGAATGAATAAATCAATGCTTTAGGCTTCTTATCATGAAGAGGGGAAATTATTTTCGGTAAATAATTTGGCTGGTGAGCTAGATAGCTATCAGTGGTAGGTAAGGTTTTTGTTTTGTTTGGGTTTTGTTCCTGAGCTACAATCCTCACCTTGAAAACAATACAGCCGTTGACCGAAAGGAGATAAGGGTAAAAATTGTCCTCTTAGAAATGGTAGACAAAAGTTCAGCTAGGAGAAAATGGGATAATGGCCCATTTCCTCCTTTGTGCTGAAGCATGGGTGCTAGCCAAAGGTACTCCATTCAGGGTTGTTTCCTGTATGCATCATGTATCATTGTGTACACCGCACGGTGCAAATTTTAGCAAGGGTTGCCAAGTGGAATTTCACTATCGGGTCCATTGCAGAGGCGAAGCTACAATGTAACCTTCGTTCCACCTCACCTCAACTGTTCCCAGAAAAGGAAAGGATGGGTTCTAAATATTTTCAAAGGAAAGGGGCTTAGGTAGTATTGCCAACTACTGAACTATAGTTTACTCCTAAGTAATGCGGAAAGACTGGGTGAACGCAGGTCAATTCTCTGAAACCACATCCCCCATCTGTCTGCTGACAGGAACAGGAACAGGAAGCATCAGCTGGCAACATTTTAGGTTGTCTTATCTTACCATCTGGTTGCACACCTGTAAACAAGGCATGACCCAGAACCACTTATTTGATGACTTCTCAGAGTTTTTTTAAAATCGTATTTGTTAAACACTTACTAATGTGCCAGGTACTGTACTAAGCGCTGAGGTAGATACAAGATAATCAGGTTGGACACAGTCCACATATCATATGGGACTCACAGTCTTAATGCCCATTTTACAGGTGAGGTAACTGAAGCATACAGAAGTGAAATGACTTGCCCAAGGTCACGCAGCAGACAAGGGGTGGAGATGAGATTCAAAACCAGGTCCTAATGACTCTCAGGCCCTTGCTCTATCCACTAGGACAAGCTACTTCTCATCGTGTTGTTTGGTGGGGAGAGGGAAGAGGGGAGAGGAAATTGCCCAGGAAATGAAAGGAGAATTGGTAAGGAGGTAAGTAGATCCCTTCCCAGTCAGATGAGGTGATCGAGAACAAAAGATAGAAGACGACTAGTTAAGGAAACTGAGCTCCAGGCCAACTTGGAGAGTACCAGGAATACGAAAATATTTTACCTTATATATCAGATGGAAAAAGGGAAATTCAAGGTCAATGTTATTTTCTGAAGGTAAATACAAATAATCGATGATTTTCCCAGCATTTCAACAGCAGTGTTAACTTTCTGCATGGAGAATACCATCTCACCAGATCCCACTGTCCCAAGAGGTGGCACGAACTGCGGAAGTCTTGTCTTGAGCCACGGTCGCAAAGGGCTGTGATCATGGTGGGATCGGAATAGAGTGGAGCTGAAGCAGTGGCAGTTGAAGTCAAGAGAAACAGGACCTTTTCTGCCACCACTGCTCCCACTGCAACATGGCATGAAATGATAAGCACTTTGTACAGTGCTAAGCACTTAATACAGTGTTATGCACTTAGTACAGTGCTTTGCACACAGTAAGCGCTCAATAAATATGATTGAATGAATGATGAATGAAGTCCTTCAAGAAAGGCTGAGGGGCAGCTCGAGGAAAAGGCTGCACTCTTGTGTCTCTTTGCCCCTTCCACGTCACCTCATCCTGAAAAATCTGTTTATTCATTCAATCATATTTATTGAGCACTTCCTGTGCAGAGCACTATAATAAGCACTTGGGAGAGTTTGATAAACAATAAACAGATACATTCCCTGCTCACAATGACCTTACAGCCTAGAGGGGCAGATGAATATTTGTACTTCTAAGAAGGCTATAAACGTACATGCTTGGATGAGTCAAGTGTGTGTGTGTGTGGAGGCATATGTGTGTGACTGGGTGAGTAGGGTGAGGGGTGTATATATGTGTGTGTGTCTGTGTGTGTCTTTGTGTGTTTTTGCTCATGATTTAATCAGCACTATAAATGCCCATGAATGGTGTGTTATGTGTGCAGGGTGTGTTATGTGTAATTGGCAACCAATCAGTACTACTTATTTATCAGTACTATTACCCTATTCAAAGCACTGTATGAAATGCTTGAGAGAAAGTACAATAGATTTGGTTGACACAATCCCTATTCTCAAAGAATTTATAATCTAGTGCAGGAGACACTTAACTATAATACAGGTAGGGGAAGCAACCAAGTTTAAAGATGTGAACGCAAGTCCTTTGGGATGCTGGGGGAAGAGAAGGGAAGAGGTGGGGTGAGTGCTTAGAGGGAAAGGCCTCAAATGCATGGGTAGGTGTCAAAATAGGGTGGGGAACCAAGATATGGATTTGGGGTGCTATGGGAGAGATGTGTCCATGGAGGTCACTATGGGTCAGAGATGACTCGACAGCATAATACAAGGGGGAGGCTTCCTGTTACTGCCCACAGTAAGTAGTCAATAAATACCATTGATTGGTTGATTGAACATGGGGTGATTAGTGGACTGTCCAAAGTGAAGGGGAAGGTATAATGTGTGATGTATATGCCTGGTGAATGATATATATGTGAGTGTGTGTATAGGAATTTCTATGTTTTTTCCTGCCATTTCTCCCTTTTCCCTCTTTCTTACCAGCTCCGATCTGCTAGAACTGCTGGCTCAGCCCTCCTGCCCTATTTCGTGCCTGAGAAAATATGGTCACTTCATGTGCCTTGTTCAAATTGTATTACTTCACTCACTTTTAAGTTAAACCAAGGGATAAGAAGAAGAGAAAAGAAAGAAAAACTATTTTCCATATATAGAGTACTACAGAGATGACAAATTGTAAAAGTAAATTCGTGCCTCATCAGATACATTTATTTGTTTCTTGAGATAGTTATGAGATGGTTAAAATACACTAAATGTATACAAACAATTAGGTCTAAATATTACTCAATTCTTTAGGCCTAAAGGGAATTGTTAATGCATGCACTAATTCCCTGTTGACTTGATTCTGAAGAGAGAGAAGCAGGCAGGTGCCAGAAGAGTAAAGGAAAATAAATAAATACGGAGGCAAGCTTTAAACAAAAGAGAACAGGGAAATCCTGGAAATTACTATTAGTCCGGCTAACTTCCTTCCCAAGTAAAGTGATGGAAGAAATATTAGCAGAAAAATATGTAAACATCTTGAAATCCTGGAGGATATCCCACTCCAAATTGGACCAATATTAGCATAAGAACGTCTCATAGTTAGGATACATAATTGTTATCTCCATTAAATCTGCAATGTTTTGTCCAGCAGAAGTGCATCAGATTTTGAATTGCTGGATAAATCTTTACTGCTTGCTTTTCCCCCTAGGGACATCATTATCTCTAGGTAAAGAATTTTCCAATGCCTCTGCAGATAGCATGGCATAGTGGATAGAGCACCAGCCAGGGGGCCAGAAGGTCGTGGGTTCTAATCAAACTCCACCACTTGTCTCTTCAGTGCCCTTGAACAAGTCACTTCACTTCTTTGTGCCTCAGTTGTCTCATCTGTAAAATGGAGATTGAGATTGTGAGCCCCACGTGGGACAGGGACTGTGTCCAAACCGATCTGCTTGTAACAATAATAATAATAATGATGATGACATTTATTAAGTGCTTACTATGTGCAAAACACTGTTCTAAGTGCTGGGGAGGTTACAAGGTGGTCAGGTTGTCCCACTGGGGGCTCACAGTCTTTCATCACCATTTTACAGATGAGGGAACTGAGGCCCAGAGAAGTTAAGTGACTTGTCCAAAGTCACACAGCTGACAATTGGCGGTGCCGGGATTTGAACCCATGACCTCTGACTCCAAAGCCCTGTGCTCTTTCCACTGAGCCACGCTTGTATCCACCCCAGCGCTTAGTACGGTGCCTGGCATAGTAAGGGCCTAACTAATACCATTAGTATAAATTTGTTTGCTTTTGGGTGCAGAATATGGTCTGCCTTTTCTGACTGATTTGCTAATCAGTGTCATTACAAGGGAGCTCACTGGAGCTACTGTGACCGCTTTGCCTCTCCCCTGGTGAAAGCTAGGGAAGGCACACTCAATTTTTTTTTTGCGGGGGGGGGATAGTGGCTAACCCATATTTTTGGGATTCGAGAGGTACCCCTGGCCCATTTCCTGGAAATCTGCAGATTTGAAGCCTGTACCTTCTTGAACACACGGATAAATTATTGAAGAAAGTAGACTGATAATGGGATTACTGTTCCCGGAAAGTTTAGTCAATCCACAGTATGTTGTGTTTGGAAGACAGCTTGCAGCTTGAGTTCTGCTCACTGAAATGAACCATTCTGCCTGACCCATATTTTGCACGGAGCCATGGTGTGTCGACAGCCCCCTGGATACTATCTAACAGGCTAGTTTGAAGGCCGCCCACTGTCTGAACAGACCAAGTGGTTAGGCACGCCGGCCATTTAGATTTATGGTTGGCTACTGTTCAGATTAAGTTGATTGTTTTGTCTCGAATTTTGCCTTTCCTCCGGGGCTTCTGCTCCCTATTTCTCTAAGGAGCAGTGTGCATTCTCTCCTCCTCCTGAACTAATCTAAGGGAGGGAAGTTTAAGTTGTTACAGACTCTTGATATGGAGTCCAGTTACCTTAGTCTGCTTTATGCTACTCTAGACAGCAATAAGGAAGCTAACCTCCCACATGAGTCCTGCAGTTGTTACTTGGAGCTGACTGGCGTTGACAGCAGAAACTCCTCCCTTCAATTTAAAGGATACTGAGGAAAATGTCACTTATGACTGATGAACATTTTTTGCTGAGCAACCATGATCTGGTCCGTTCAGACACAGCCCAAGTTCCCCAGTCCTGAACTGCAGAAAGTATAACAGACTTCCCTGTATTTACCATGAAAAGCCAGACACTCCTCCAAGAGACCCATTGATAAACACAACTTAACAGATAAAATATCTTAGGAGAAAAATGAAAATGATGACCCCTGAATTCAGATAGGTCATGTAAAAGACTTTATAAGCAGCAGCTTGTTCAGAGGTTTACTGACCATAACCTCATCTTGGCAGGAGTTAGATGAGAGTCTTTATTTCTACTTTATTTCATTACCTTGGTGATTTTAAAAAAAAACTTTAAGTTGCTTTATCTGACAATTAAATATTTTATAACAATACTATCCTGAATTCTTGAAGCACTCTTTATTTCCACATCGTTTATCTCTTTCTTGTCTTCCAAACAACCCTGCGAGGTAGGAAGAGGCAGATATTATCTCCATTTTATAGATGAGGAAAATGACTCATATAATCACCTTATAAGCAAATATGCATTTGTATGAATAATTCAGCACCAATTTGGGCATTTTTAAATATTCACCCAGTGTCAGGTCACGTCCTGGAATTACACAACACCACAGAAAAAAGTCAAGATACTAATCCTACCCTGAAGGAGAAACAAAACAGACAGGCATAGAACAAAATAAAAGTTTTTTAAAAAAGTCCCCAGGCCCCCAAGTAATATAAAATAATTGCATAACCTTTCCTGCCAGAAGTCTAACAGGCGGATGATGAATGGCTTCAATTCTCCGGTTTGGTCCTGAAGATGTATCCTGCTCATACACTTACCAAAGAATGGATTTAAGATAAAGCTCATTTTATTTCCTTTAGCTTTTCTTTTGCTGTGTTTGTTTATTTGGCCCCTCCTTGATTATCAGCTCCTTGACAGGGTTCGCTCTGGCCTGTTTTCTGCAGTCCCTCCCCACTGTGGGCCACCAGGTCACCCTGGACTGGCTCTCCACCAGTAAATGGAAGAGAAATGGGAAGTAATTATCTAAATTTTTCAGGGCAATACTGCTAATGCATGAATCTCTTTTTTTTCTCATTTGAAATTGGTCAATTAATCAGTTGCATTTGAGTGCTTACTATGTGCAGAGCACTGCATTGAGGGCTTGGGAGACTACAATACGATGGAGTTGGTAGATATGTTCCCTGCCCATGAGGAGTTTACAGTCAGTAGTGTAGTCTGAGAGTCAGAGGACCTGGGTTCTAACCTTGGCTCTGCTGCTTGTCTACTGCGTGATCTTGTGTAAGTCACTTAACTTCTCTATTCCTCAGTTTCCTCAACAGTAAGATGAGGATTAAATATCTCTTCTCTCTAAAACTTAGCCTGTGAGCCCATGTGTGATGGGGACTATGTCTAACCTGATTTTATGTGTCATGTATCTAGTACAGTGCTTGGCACATAGTATGTACTTAACAATTACCACATTAATTGTTCTTTGCCAAAACTATTCAGAATTTCCCATTTTCCCTTCACTCCTTTATCCATTACCTTCCTCTTCTCCCACAAATCACCTTCTCCTGTTTCCCCTTTGCCCATCTATCCCTCTTTACATCATCATCATCAATGACATTTATCAAGTGCTAACTATGTGCAGAACATTATAATGAGTGCTTCTTCTCTGGTTCCACCAACTCTTTCTGGTCCTCCTCCCCTACGTTTAGCCTCACTCCCATCCTGCCTGAGGTGATCCAATTCATGGACATTTTAGCCTAGAGGGACTGAACATGGAAAATTAGAATTAGATTCCAAAAGCAGCACCCCTCAGAAACAGAACACAATTCAATTCAAATGGTAGATTTATATTTTGGTAACTGACAATGGAAGAAACATCACTTATGCCTTTTTTCCCTCTTTTGGTTGTGCATAAGTGTTTTTTTGTGCTTCTGTCACAGTGCCCATGGCATGCCATCCTTCTCTTCACCACCCTGTTCCCTAAATTTTCAGCGGGGTGGTAGTGGAGCCGTTGGCATCAGGGGATGCAGATACAAATAGTCTTGTTTAACTCCCCTTCCAGAGACTCTGGAGTATTCTCCTTCCCTCTTCCCTCTCATCACTTAGGAATGCTTGTGACAGGGATGCTGGAAGAGGCAGGCCCAGTGCCCACAGCATCCCAACATCCCACTAGTGACTCTCTTTTTAAGCAGTAGGAACAGCAGCAGGAATTCTTTCATTTAATCATATTCATTGAGCACTTACTGTGTGCAGAACACTGTACTAAGCACTTGGAAAATACAATTTGGCAACAAATAGAGACAATCCTTACCCAACAAGAGGCTCACAGTCTAGAAGATGTGATGTGGTAATGTGATGTGATGTGGTGATGTGATGTGATGTGGTGATGTGATGTGATGTGATGTGATGTGGTGTGATTCCTGTGCTAACAAGAAGCAAAAAGAAACAATGTGCCTGTAACTCAGAGGATCTGGATTCAGCACTTAGAACAGTGCTTGGCACATAGTAAGTGCTTAACAAATACCATTATTATTATTATTATTATTATTATTATTATTATTGTCAGGATTATAATCCCTGATCTACCATTTGTCTTCCGTCTGACCCTGGGCAAACCACTTAACTTCTCTCTGGGCCTCAGTTTACTCATCTGTAACATGGAGACTAAATGCCCGTTCTCCCTCCTACTTAGACTGTGACCCCCATGTGGTATAAGGACATTGTCTGACCTTTTAACACTGTACCTATCCCACCACTTAGAACAGTAGTTGGCACAGAGTAAAATATCACTATTATTATTATTATTATTATTATTATCATTATCATTATTATTATTATTACATGACGAGCTAAATATTTACCCTGCTTTCAGTTCCCAGGGTGCATTTTGGGCTCCTCCAGGTGGCAGCAGAAGTGGGGCTAGGGGAAAAGGCAGCTTCTGCGAAGTTTTCTTTATTCAGGAATGAAATTGCCATTTGTTCTGGATGTGAGGAATCTTTTTCCACTGCTGGTCTTTAGCACTTCAGTTCCTTCCATGCTGTTTAACATCATCCGTCTCTGAATAGATGAAGCTGCCACCTGTTTTCAAGGAAAACAGCTCGTCTTCCTTGTCACGTGATGACAAATTCATGTTGTGGGGGGGCGGGGGTCACACATCTGTCTGGGCCTGTCCGTCCTCTGCCTCAGACTGATGTTCAGACAGAAGAGAGCCTATCAATCAATTACTAGTATTTATTGAGCACTTACTATGTGCAGACCACTGTACTAAGCGCTTGGGAGAGTACACTACAATGGAACTGCAGATATGTTCCCTGCCTATAACAAGCTTACAATCTAGAGGAGACAGACATTAATATGAATAAATAAATAATTCATAATATATAATTTAAAGATTATATTATTTATACTATTTTGGGTTGTTGAAGATACCAAGTGAGCACCCCAGTACCTCAACTTCATCATTTCTCCCATTCCTACTCCCAGGGCCTTCCTTTAATGTCTCCATTTTTATGATGATGATAATGGCATTTGCTAAGCGCTTACTATACACCAAGCACTGTGCTAAGCACTGGAGTAGATACAAGGTCATTGGGTTGGACACAGTCCCTATCCCACGTGGGGCTCACAGTCTTAATCCCTATTTCACAGATGAGGGAACTGAGGCACAGAGAAGTTAAGCGACTTGCCAGAGGTCACACAGCAGATATGTGGTGAAGCCGGGATTAGGACCCAGGTCCTCCTGACTCTGAGGTCGGGGATCTATCCATTAGGCCATGCTTCTTTCATATTATCACCACAGAGGCAGAAAAAGAATGCAGCTCTCTGCTGTAAACCCTACCATCTATGGCAGATCAAACAATCTTGAATTTCATGGCCACAAATCTCTCTAATATTCAGCTCCTATGGGATCAGAGGAAAAACTGATTTGGGTAATGATAATAATAACAGTTGTAGTAGTTGTTAAGCACTTACCCTGTGCCAAACACTGTACTAAGCACTGGGATAGATACCAGTTAATCAGGTAGGGAGAACAGACATTGAACCCCCACTTACAGATAAGGAAAAGAAAGTTAATAATAATGATGGCATTTGTTAAGTGCTTACTATGTGCAAAGCCCTGTTCTAAGCCCTGGAGGGATACAAGGTGGTGATCTGCCCAAGGTCACTCAGTAGGCCTGAGTTCTTAACAGTAGGACACACTGCTTGTCCACTCTTTTTGTGTTAAAGATGATCTAAATGTTTTTTGGAGTCCAGTGATCAATCATCAATCAGTCAAAAGAGGCGAACTTGGGAATTATCCTTTTACAGTGAAGCAGAATTTGTTGATGTGGGAAAGGGGGCTACGGAAGCTAATTGAAATCAAACATGCATACATCACCATAATGGAAACCTACTTAATCAACTGATAAATTATTTACTGAACGTTGTATGTAGAACACCGTACTAATAGCTTGGTACTAAGACAGCCTGCCCTCAAGACGCTTGGGGGAGACAGACATTAAAATGAATTACAGGAATGGGGAAGCAACAGAGTATAGGTTATTTACACAAGGGCTTAGTACAGTGCTCTGCACACAGTAAGCGCTCAATAAATACGATTGAATGAATGAATAAGGGCTGTGGTTGTGGGGGTGAGTATTGATATGCTTGAGGAGAATTGAACTAATTGCAAAGGGGATGGAAAATAGAGTGGGGAAAATAAGAGGTTAGGAAAGGCTTTCTGGAGGAGCTATGATTTTAATAGAGTTAATGAAGATGGGGAGCATCTTCTGGTCTGCCAGATATGAAGTGGGGTGGCAGGAAGGATTCCCAGGCAGTTGGTTAAGTTTTGATTAATGAACAAGAATAATAAAGTCTGTATAACAACACAGCTGAATAAATACTTTGTTTTGATTTTACCATGCTTTAATTAAGACTCCTCTATACCATTACTACCGGCAGAAGTTAAAAATTGGATACTACACTATATAATATTTCTACTCGGAGAGTTCCAACCTACCTGCTGCAAATAGCCAGGTGTCTCTAGAAAGTACCTCTTAGGAAACTGGGCCACATTCACTGGGGTGTGTTGTTGCAGTGTCTGCATCTATTCCTAATCATTAAGTGAAGCAGTGAGATATTTTCCTCCCTTTTGTCTTGTCTCCTAGTTCTCAACACTCTCAGGATGAGACTTTAGCTAGTGTGAGATGGATTCCAAAAAGTATGGAGGTCATTCCTTACCACGAAAAGTGTCCAGACCTGCTGAGTAATCTTGGGCAGATCACTTAACTTCTCCGTGCTTCAGTACGTAAAGGCTGTGATTGTAACCATTTCAGGGAAGGGGTAATCATGAAGAAAGAAGAGACAGGGTTGCCTCCTTGAAAACACAGAGGACTAGTAGTCAGAAGGCCTGTATTCTAGTCCAGCTCCATCACTTAATCTGCTCATCACTTAGTTTTTCCATACCTCTGTAAAACAGGGATTAAATTCCTGTTCTCCCTTCCGTAGACTAGGATCCTTAATAATGATGATAATAATAATAATAATGGTACTTATGTGTTTGCTATGTGCCAAGCACTGTTCTAAACACTAGGATAGGTAAAAGTTAATCAGACTGGACACAGCCCCTGTACCACATAGGGCTCACACTCTAAATCCCCTTTTTACAACTGAGGTAACTGAGGCCCAGAAAAGTTAAGTGACTTGCCTAAGATCACACAGCAGACATATGGCAGAGCTGGGATTAGAACACGAGTCCTTCTGACCTCCAGTGCTTGACCTGTTGATCTTGTAATGTTCTCAGTACTTGACACATAGTTAGCCTTTCATAAATGCTATCGTTATTATTATAATTACCTACAGGAGGAATCCTGGTAAATTCCTGGTGGATACAGAATATAGTGGAGTCCTCTCTCCTTAGCTATCACCACTATCCTTGTGTTTATGCTGGGTTTTTTTGCTTTTATTGTTCTGTCTCTCCCAATATGTCTGCCACCAACTCTCCACCACTTACTCTTAGATGGCAAGCTCCGTGTGGGCCAGAAACCATGTCTAATTCATTCATTCATTTATTCAATTGTATTTATTGAGCGCTTACTGTGTGCAGAGCATTGTACTAAGCGCTTGGAAAGTACAATTTGGCAACAGATAGAGACAGCCCCTACCCAACAATGGGCTCACAGTCTAGAAGTGGGAGACAGGCAACAAAACAAAACAAGTTGACAGGTGTCAGTACCATCAGAATAAATAGAATTATAGCTATAAGCACAGTATTAATAAAAAATAAAGTAATAAATATGTACAAATATACAAAAGTGCTGTGGGGAGGGGAAGAGGGTAGGGCAGAGGGAGGGAGTGGGGGGGATGAGGAGGGGAGGAGGAGCAGAGGAAAAGGGTGGGCTCAGTCTGGGAAGGCCTCCTGGAGGAGGTGAGTTCTCAGTAGGACTTTGAAAGGAGGAAGAGAGCTAGTTTGGCGGTTGTGTGGAGGGAAGGCATTCCAGGCCAGAGGTAGGATGTGGGCCAGGGGTCGACGGCAGGACAGGAGAGAGCAAGTCCCAGTGAGGAGGTCAGCTGAAGAGGAGCGGAGTGTGTGGGATGGGCTGTGGAAGGAGGGAAGGGAGGTGAGGTAGGAGGGGGCAAGGTGATGGAAAGCTTTGAAGCCGATAGTGAGGAGTTTTGCTTCATGCGAAGGTTGATAGGTAAACACTGGAGATTTTTGAGGAGGGGAGGGACATAATTCTCATCTGTGCATTTAATTCAGTACTTGACTCAGCACTTTGCACATGATATGAACTCAATAAATACTACTGAATGAAGGAATAATCCACAAAGTACAAACATCAAATACTATTTTATCTAACGAGAATTACCTAATTCTTTCCTCTGGAGATTCTTATATTAACTTCCAGTCATTATCATTTTTCCAGATGCTCTTCTCCCCATTCCCCTGTGTAGAAGTCATCCGCTGCCGTTTGGGCTTGTAGACTTGAAAAAGAATATCTGTGTGCTACTTAGGACATTTACAGCATAAATCCACATAGCCAACCACATGTCCCTTTCATCCAATGGAAATGATACAGGCAATTTTTCATGAAGGAACCTAATTCATGAACCATGAAGGACATCAAACAGCACGGGAATAAAGATCTTCATCTCAAAGTCCCTCAGAGAGCCCATTTGAACATTCCCCATCACCAACTATAAAGAATCTGTTTCAAATGAAATGAAAGATTTAGGGATATGAATATGGTTGCCCATTCTGAAATTTATGTGGGATGTCAGAAAAGATTAAGGATGAAGAGAAAAATCTAGCAATACAAAAATAGTGTAATGAATGCCAACAGCCATCTCGAGTCTAAGGCCAATATAAAGGTCTCAAACTTTAAACTCCCAGTAAGAGATTCTCTCTTTAAGAACATAAGGGTAACAGATGGGACCGTAGTCCACCTCTTCCCATGAACAAATACATGTAAGAATTGCTGTTTCTTTGGCACAAAGATAAACAAAATTTACAAATGAACTTCTCTCCCTTCCACTTGCAACCTGCAACAGTCTCCCATGGAGATTTAAACTCAGGACCTTCAGAGAACAGATGGTGAAGACCTTATCATCTTGCTGATCACAGCATGGGGCTGTGTAACTTGGTCTGATAATGTAGTAGCTTGAAATACAACGCTTCCTGACCTCTCCATTCACCTCTATTCTTTAAATAAATGTCTTATTTTTATCAACAATAAATATTTCATTTAAATCTGACCTGCCTTTGGGCATACCAACGTGAAACAGAGGTTGTAAATTCACATCAGGTGCTGGTCTTTTAAATAAGAATTAGCTCAGGCTGCGATTTTGGCATCTGGAATTCGAGTTTCTTCCTCCCAACCATGTGTTTCAGCTGGAGTTTGTATATATCTAACTCTAACTTTCATTTACCAACTGTATTATACTGTACTATCTCAAGCACTTAGCAATGTGCTTTGAACACAGTAAGAGCTCAATAAGATTGATTGATTGCTTGATGAAATCACCCCTCCTCCTCATCAATCATGTAGCTATATCTGCTCAATGTATTCATTTTGACAACTCTATTTTGGGGAAACATGGCCTAAGGGATAGAACACTGGCCTGGAGTCAGAAGGACCTGGGTTCTAATACCGGCGTTGTCACTTGTGTGCTGCGTGACCTTGGACAAGTCACTTAACTTCTCTGTTCCTCAGTTACCTCATCTGTGAGATGGAGATTAAGGCTGTGTGCCCCAAGTGGGACAGGGGCTGTGTCCAGCCTATTTAGCTTGTATATACCCCAGCGCTTAGAACAGTGCTTGACACATAGTAAGTGCTTAACAGATACCATCATCATCATCACTCTCCTTGTAAATAATAACCATGTTTATCTCCCAAGTTTGAGTGTAAATTCCCTGTGGGAGGGAATGTGTCATTTTGTTATTCCAGACTTCCCAAGTGCCTAGTACAGTTAATTACACTAACTGGGTGCTCAGTGAATGCTTCTGGTGCTCAGTGGAAAGGGCCCGGGCTTTGGAGTCAGAGTTCATGGGTTCAAATCCCGGCTCCGCCAATTGTCAGCTGTGTGACTTTGGGGAAGTCACTTCACTTCTCTGTGCCTCAGTTCCCTCATCTGTAAAATGGGGATTAAGACTGTGAGCCCTCTGTGGGACAGCTTCATCACCTTGTAATCTCCCCAGTGCTTAGAACAGTGCTTTGCACATAGTAAGCTCTTAATAAATGCCATTATTATTATTATTATTATTTCTACTGTAATATTAATAGCAGACCCTGACCAGAATAATGCCAAGTGCTTAGTACAGTGCTTTGCATACAGTGTGTGCTCAATAAGTACTATTGATTTGTGTAGAGAGTGCTATAGTATGGGCCGACATCTGGACCCCCAGGTGACCTGAATTTCTGAAGTCTTGTTGGGGTGGTCATCTGGGTCCAGTTCAGCCTGGTGTCAGGTCAGTGATGGATATAGGAGGGAAAGAACACGGTTCCATGTGTGGCTCAGTGGAAAGAGCACAGGTGTTGGAGTCAGAGGTCATGGGTTCAAATCCCACTCCATCAATTGTCAGCTGTGTGACTTTGGGCAAGTGACTTAACTTCTCTGTGCCTCAGTTACCTCATCTGTAAAATGGGGCAACCTGGACACCTTGTAACCTCCCCAGCGCTTAGAACAGTGCTTTGCTCATAGTAAGTGCTTAATAAATGCAATTATTATTATTATTATTATTATTATTTTTATGTGTTGTTCCTTTGAATGACTGAGATGCTTCAGTACGCTCCATTTCTTCATTGGAACTGGAGCTCCTATAATACATCAGGACTCCACACGGGAAAATATTAAAGATTTAGGCTTGACTGAGGCCCAGCTTGGGGCAGACAAGTGTCAGGTTGGGCCTCTTGAGCCTCCTCTACCAGTTCCCTTCTGGGTCAGAGGTCAATCTAAGGCTCAGAAACAGCATGGATCACTTGGTGGTCCAAAGAGAGTATTCTCTAAACACTAGGAGAAGTGTCTGCCAAAATCCAGAGTGATTTCTGAAAAAAGAAACTTCCGCAGTGCTCCAGTTCAGTGGGGCAAGTCTTACGTATCCTTCGATATGTTTCTTTTCCATAGGATTACTTATGTTGTGGGTAGAACATAGAGCTGTTGTGGGGGTGGGGGGAGAGGGGGTGAGGGGCCAGTTAAGAAGCCTGGACTGTCGAATTAAGTCTGCCACTAAGTCACCAGGTGACTTTGGGTCTTAACTGTTGTAGCCTTCAGATTCTCCATCTGAAAAACAGGGAGAATAAACTTTACGCCTCCTGGATGTGGTACATATGTACTGTTTTCCTTCCTACTTTCCTTCTTCCTTCCTAAGAGAAGCAGCGTGGCTCAGTGGAAAAAGCCTGGGCTTTGGAGTCAGAGGTCATGGGTTGAAATTCCGCCTCTGCCACTTGTCAGCTGTGTGACTTTGGAAGAGTCACTTCACTTCTCTGGGCCTCAATTCCCTCATCTGTAAAATGGGGATTAAGACTGTGAACTCCACGTGGGACAACCTGATCACCTTGTAACCTCCCCAGCACTTAGAACAGTGCTTTGTATATAGTAAGAGCTTAATAAATGTCATTATTATCATTATTATATGTACAGGTAGCATGCCACAAAGAAAATGCCAAGCTCTTGGGAACCATGGACTACTGGATCCTTCACCCAACCCTGCCCAAAGACCAGGGATCTCACCTCGGGGCTCACTGTGTGAAAGCAAAGCAGGGAAAGCAATGGTTGCTCCAAGGTTACCCCAGACCAAAGTGGAAGCCAATGGTGGCTTCGCTGGATTGAGTGTCGCTATTACGGGCTTCTAGCTAGCAGGATGTCCTGTTGCCTTAAATCACATAAACTAGCTTTGTAATCAATCAGACAAAATATCAAGAGTATTCACTGAGTGTTCACTGTGTGCCAAGTACTGCACTAAGTGCTTGGGGAATACAATAGAGTTAGTAGCCATGAGTGCTGTCCTCAAGGAGTTTACATTTTGGTGGGGGAGATGAACACTGAAATTAATCAAAAATAGGTGGTGAAAGAGTATAAAGATATGTGGCTCAGTGGAAAGAGCCTGGGCTCTGGAGTCAGAGGTCATGGGTTCAAATCCTGGCTCTGCCAATTGTCAGCTGTGTGACTTTGGGCAAGTCACTTAACTTCTCTGTGCCTCAGTTACCTCATCTGTAAAATGGGGATTAAGACTGTGAGCCCCCCAAGGGACAACCTGATCACCTTGTAACCTCCCCAGCACTTAGAACAGTGCTTTGCACATAGTAAGCGCTTAATAAATGCCATTATTATTTATTATATGTATATAAGTACCCCCCTCTCAGGGTCACACCTGGAGAGTTTCCAGTACTCTACCAGTCTCAGCTACTGGAGGGAGAGTCAAGCAGAGGCTTACCCATGGAAATTCCTAGCTTGGGAAGTGGCTAGCAAGGGGAAGACAATCTGAAACAAGTTAAAATTCACCTGTGCTGGGCAGCAGCAGCATGGGGGAGAATCAAGGGCAGAGACTCAGGTTTAGCGCCCGGAGCGAGGCAGTGGTAAACCGATTCCGTATTTTTACCAAGAAAACTCTATGGATCCACTAGCAGAACAATTGCAGATGGAGGGGGGTCATTCTGGGAGAGTTGCTATGGGTCGGACATGACTCGACGACATAAGATAAGATATGAGTGCTACGGGAAAAGAGTGCATGAGTACCCAATCAATGAATCAATGATATTGATAATACTTATGATATTTGTCAAATGTCTAGTATGTGTCAAGCACTGTTTCTAAGCACTGCTGTAGATACAAGTTAATGAGGTCAGGCACAATCCCTGTCCCACACTGGGCTCACAGTCTAAGTAGGAAGGAGAACAAGTATTGTATCCCCATTTTATAAAAGAGAAAGCTGAGGCACAGAGAAGGTAAATGAATTGTCCCAAGTCACATAGCAGAGAGGTGGCAGAGGTGGGATTAGAACCCAGGTCCTTCTGATTCCCATGCCCATTCTCTACCCACTAAGCCACACCGCTGTTCATATTTGCCTTTTCTACAGGCATGAGCACAGAGATTATTCATTCATTCATTCAATCATACTTATGGAGCACTTACTGTGTGCAGAGCACTGCACTGAGCGCTTGGGAAGTACAAGTCGGCAACATATACAGACGGTCCCTACCCAACAACGGGCTCACAGTCTAGAAGGGGGAGACAGACAACAAAACAAAACATGTGGACAGGTGTCAAGTCATCAGAACAAATAGAATTAAAGCTAAATGCACATCATTAAGAAAATAAATAGAATAGCAAATATGTACAAGTAAAATAAATAGAGTAATGGAGCAGTGTGGCCTGATGGAAAGAACACAAGCCTGGGTGTAAGAAGACCTGGGTTATAATTTTGGCTTGGCCACTTTCCTGCTGGGAAACCTTTGGCAATGTCACAATTTCCCTGTAGACAGAATGCTTGCTGTGGGAGGAGAACATTCATTCATTCATTCATTCATTCAATCGTATTTATTGAGAGCTTACTGTGTGCAGAGCACTGTACTAAGCTCTTGGGAAGTACAAGTTGGCAACATATAAAGATGGTCCCTACCCAACAGTGGGCTCACAGTCTAGAAGGTGGGCTCACAGTCTAGAAGACACGTTTACTAACATAATTGTACTATCCTCTCCCAAGTGCTAAGAGAGCTCAACACACAGTAAGCACTCATAAAGAGGATGATCTGTGCCTCAGTTTCTTCATTTATAAAATGAGGATTAAATAGCTGTTCTTCCACCTCCTTAGACAGTAAGCCCCACATTAGTCAGAGACTGTGCTCCATCTGATTACTTTGTATCTAGCCCAGTGTTTAGTATAGTGCTTGACATATAGTAAGCATTTAACAAATTCCACGATTATTATTCTGGGTATTAAAAAGGCGAAAACCCACTAAACCCTAAAGCAAACCCCAGATAACATCTAGATTCCTGGCCTAGGAGTCAGGAAGCTGAAATTTTAATTTCAATTACCGGAGAGATTCTGGACAAGTGCCCTAATTCTTACATTTGGAGAGAGGTCATGACTGCTGAACTGCTATGTTCCCCATTAATGCCAAGAGTCATACAGAGCGTTCCCTTTATGAGCAAAAAGAAATTGGGAGACTAATGGGTTAACATGTGTAATTCTAATTCCGATTCTTCCGATAAAAGGGTTATCTTTGCCTGGGAAGCTGTAGCAATGACGGTTTAGGCAAAGGCAGCTGTCACCCCCGAATAACCATTTTCCTTGCTAAAACCCTGAAATATTGACCATAACCAAGTGCAGTTGTTGATTTCTTTCTCTCCTCGGTGGTTTTCTCAGAATAATCGGGATCTAATTTGGCTCAATTACTGATGTATATTTGACTCTATGCACATTTTCTTTCCATGGGCAAGTTACACTTATTACCTAAGCTAATTATCATTTAAAGTAGTGTAATCTATTACCACAGAAGATTCTAGTCACAGAACACTTTACTAAACGTCATAAATTAGAAACAAAAGAAAAAAGAAGACAAATTCACAAATAAGTAGTTAAATGATACCTACTGCTGAAAGCTTTATATCAGCTTTTACCCAAGATAAGGCACTACAAGGAAATGTTGAATAATTTCAGAAGTCAATTCATGGAATTTATTGACCACATACTCTGCAGAGTGCTGTAATAATAATAATAATAATGACATTTATTAAGCGCTTACTATGTGCAAAGCACTGTTCTAAGCACTGGGGAGGTTACAAGGTGATCAGGTTGTCCCACGGAGGGCTCACAGTCTTAATCCCCATGTTACAGATGAGGCAATAGAGGCCCAGAAAAGTTAAGTGGCTTGCCCAAAGTCTTGGTGGAGTACAATATAATGGAACTAGTAGGCATGGTCCCCTTCCTGTAAGGAGCTTACATTCTAGTTTTGGAAGCTTACAAAATCCACCATTAGCACCAACTTTGGGCAGAAACAAATCATGAAAGCAATCGCAACATCTTACTCCTATCAATTCTTGGCGATATCTTCCAGAGTCCTCCTTGTTTATGAATAACATCTCCTCCATTAGATTGTAAGCTCTTTGATGATGAGAATGTAACTTTTCTTTCTGTTGCCTTCTCCCAAGGGCATAATAGCCCTTGAGAAGCAGCGTGGCTCAGTGGAAAGAGCCCGGGCTTTGGAGTCAGAGGTCATGGGTTCAAATCCCGGCTCCACCACTTGTCAGCTGTGTGACTTTGGGCAAGTCACTTCACTTCTCTGTGCCTCAGTTCCCTCATCTGTAAAATGGGGATGAAGACTGTGAGCCCCCCGTGGGACAACCTGATCACCTTGAATCCTCCCCAGTGCTTAGAACAGTGCTTTGCACATAGTAAGCACTGAATAAATGCCTTCATTATTATTATTATTATTATAACGCAGTTCTCTGGATACCATGGGAGCTCAATAATACCATTAATCCATTGACTGAATTAACTTTATATTGTGGCATTGCATGGTAGACATGGTCTTTGTTTCATGACAGATACAGGAGATTTGTAAGAAAAATAGCAAGACAAAGTGGAAGAACTGCAATAACTGAATAATAATAATAATAATAATAATAATGGTATTTGTTAAATGCTTACTCTGTGTCAAGCGCTGTTCTAAACGCTGGGGTAGATACAAGGTAATCACATTAAACACAGTCCCTGTCCCACATGGGGCTCACAGTCTTCACCTCCATTTTGCAGATGAGGGAACTGAGGTGCAGAGAAGTGAGGCGACTTGCCCAAAGTCACACAGCAGACAAGTGGCAGAGCAGGTATTAGAATCCAGTTCTTTCTGACTTCCTTGGCCCATATTCTATCCTCTAGGACACGCTGCTTCCCTAAAGAGAACTAAAGCAAAATGGCCAGAATGACCAGTGGGAGTCTGACAAAATAGTCTAGTGCTTATCTTCTCTATGCCTTTGAGATTTAGAACCTCTATAGATGCCAAACCCAACTCCTCAAGTTCATAAAAAACACCTATGTACCACACTTGATATTAAATGGCAAGGAGCAACATCAAAAATGAAGCCCTAGAATATAGTCAGTCTTCAGTACTGAGTTAATGTTCACTTTAGCATAATTTCACTGGGCAAAACATGTTTTTAGAAAGAAAGATGACAGGTTGCCCAAATGGTTCCTGAACTACATAGAAGGTAAGGAAGTAAGAAAGTAAGGAAGAAAAATTGAAGGAAAATTTTTAAAGAAACAGCATAACCTCAAATTGTGCCGCCTATTAGCAAGCTGCAGTAGAAGAGCAATAGATACACTCACTTTGAGTGCCACAATTAGATAGCGATGACTCTATTGGATGTATCTTTTGGTAACATTGTGGAAGGAAGAGAAAATACTAAAAACAACACTGGTATTGTAAAGGTAAACACATAGCAAAAAACAGGCTGAGTGGAATAGCTGGTTAGTTCTAACTACACCCCAGCTACGGTATCAACTTAAATGCTATCATTCCCCAACCCAGAATGATACAGTTCTCCTAAGATGGGATGGGTTATATTCTTGAAGAACCCCACGTCAAGGAAAATGCACATTATGAAACCCAAGGTACGTCTCACATCACGTGCCCACACATAAGCATTTCTTCCAACACTGCATCATGCTGAATCCAGATAGAGGGTTAATTACAGATCATTCTCTAATCCAGCCATTGAATTCTATTCAAAACTGATGATCAAAACACATATTTTAGGAACGCTATCCAAATATGCAGGGGTGTGTAAACAAAAATTTTGTTTTCTCCCCAAATCCTGTACAACTGCACCAAATTCAACACAGTCTTCCTGTCCACTGAATGCAGGCAGCCAGGTTTTGGTTAAAGCAAGATGAGGGAAGATGTTTCAAAATTGGATGGCCTAGTGGAAAGAGCTTGGAGCTGAGAAACAGAAAACAGTTTTAATCTCAGTTTTGCCAGTGTCCTAAATCATTTAATCTCTCTGGACCTCAGTTTTTTCATCTATATAATGGGGATAGGATACCTGCTGACCATGCCAGTTAGACTGTGAGCCACCTTTGGGACAAGGACTGAATGTCATCTGATTACCATATTTATATCCCAGTTCTGCACACACTTCTTGGTACAAAATAAATTCTTAATTAATTCTAGAACTCCCACTCCCAGTTACAGGACTGTGAGCTCCACATGGGACATGGATTATAATAATAGTAATAATAATAATAATGGCATTTATTAGGTGCTTACTATGTGCAAAGCACTGTTCTAAGCGCTGGGGAGGTTACAAGGTGATCAGGTTGTCCCATGAGGGGCTCACAGTCTTAATCCCCATTTTCCAGATGAGGTAACTGAGGCACAGAGAAGTTAAGTGACTTGCCCAAAGTCACACAGCTGACAATTGGCGGAGCCAGGATTTGAAACCATGACCTCTGACTCCCAAGCCCGTGCTCTTTCCAATGAGCCACACTGCTTCTCAGATTGTATCCAACCTGATTATCTTGTGTTTACCCCAGTGCTTAGCACGGTATCTGGAACATTGTAAGCACTTCACAAATACCATAAAAACTCATTGATACTATAATGAAAAAAATGGCATTAGTAGTAGTAGATTTCCAGTTGAGATCATCTTACTTTTAATATTATTCCAGATGACTATAGGGAAGGATACTTCTTACACCAAAGCCAATGTTATTCATGGTGCTTCTCGAAAATCTACCAGGGAACTTTCAATTAAGAAGGGAAATATTGCAAGGCAGTAAGTAGGTCCACCGGAGGGACCTACTTTTTTATCCAAAAGTTTCCTCAGCATGGCTACTAATTTTAAAGCCTAGTAGGAGGAAAATAAAAGAAAGGGCAGGACGAGGCTCCCTGATTCTGTTTCACTGCTATTCTCTAGTTCAGATCCTCTTACTTTACTAGGTAGTCAGTGGAAGTAGCCGGAGGAGTTTTTACATTCCGTCAGATCCTGATCTGGTCAGAGAACTAATATGCCCACAAACAACCTCATCTGCCCTCTCTAATACATACTACAAGGCCTATTTGAAATGCCTGATTAGGGGTGGGTGGGACGCTCCACTGCCTCAAATACCCTATCGAGGGCAAGTTCAACTGCAAGCAAACACTTCCTGTCAGATCAGAGCTGTCAGCAAATATCTCTGATGAATGTGGAGCTTGGCTAGGCTCTGTTCTTGGAAGAAGGTTTTCTGCAGTTTGACATCTGGGCTCTGTCAGTGACTGACATGAAAGGAAGAGGGTGTGACACAGAATGGGGTAGCGATGAAGCAAATGGCACCCTAGCCCCAAATCTACAAATGGTTAGAAAACACGCTGGAGGGTTACGGATCACAACATCTGAAGAGAACGGGCCAAAGAGTTACAGCTAAGAGAAACAATTAAAGGCAAGCATCATGCTATTTCCAGGGAAGCAAATGTGTTTATAATTTGCATGTGTCTCCCTCTATTGTGGTGAGCATTCGCAATGTGTCATTTGTGACATGAAATATGTGAGAAAAGTGCTGGATTTCCATGCCAAATGCATTAGAGACCGAAGTGGAAACACTGTTCCCCAGAAAGTGGTATCACAGGATGAAAGCAACCAAGGGCTTGGGTTGCAGTTGAAATAGGGAGTGTTTTCCCACATCCTCATGGGATTTAGGGCCTTTCGGGGAAGGAAGGATGTGGGGGAATAGCTTAACCAACTCCACCAGTGTGCAAATGGATTAGCTCTAATAGCGTCATGGTTCCCAGGCTAAAAAAAATATATCTTTTCTTCACTGCCAATTCCACTTTATATGATTTCACTTGGTTAACTTGCATTTGCCCATTTGAAACCTAAAGAAAAGAACTGAAACCATTGTGAATGGAAATGGGTGTGCCAAGAGCGAGTCCATCACAACAACACAGTGACCTAGAAAAGGGTTATGAATTCTTTCCAGTTTTGACATCTAGGGGAAACCGAAACACAAATTAGATTAACAACTTGTCTCTGAAGGACTGTGTGTAGAGCCTAGGTTCCCATCTCCCAGACGACTCCTGCTCATACGATGCTTGTTTTCTCTGTACAGGGAATGTCGTTGGACAACATTTACACCTAGTGCCAAACAGAGAGAGACTTGCATGTGTAGAGGAGTACTGAACAAACAAAAGGAATTTAAGGGAATGAAGGAAATTCTAGCAATAAGGCAAACAAATCAATAATCAGCCAACCCCATGAGGTGAAAATCAACATGGCCAAAATAGAATCAATAATGCCAAATTATAATCCTTCCTGAATTTGACGTTATCCAGAACATCATTTACCAAAACATTGTTAAACCTACGGCGGTTCATTCGTTCAGTCATATATATTGAGCACTTACTATGCGTAGAGCACTGTACTAAGCTCTTGGAAAGTATAATACAGCAGTAAAGAGAGATCATCCCTGCCCACAATGGGCTCACAGTCTAGAAAGGGGGAGGCAGACATCAATACAAGTAAATAGACATCAATATAAATAAATAGAATTATAGAAGTATACATATATACATAAGTGCTGTGCGGCAGGGGCGAAGAGCAAAGGGAACGAGTCGTGGTGACGCAGAAGGGTGGGGGAGATGAGGAAAATAAAGTGGGGCTTAGTCTGGGAAGGCTTCTTGGAAGAGGTGCATCTTCAGTAGGGCTTTGAAGGGGGGGAAGAGTGATTGGCGGATTTGAGGAGGGTGGGCATTCCAGGCCAAACGTAGGATGTGGGCCTTGGGTCGGCGGCGAGACAGGCGAGATTGAGATACAGTGAGAAGGTTATCACCGGAGAAGCGGAGTGTGCAGGCTGGGCTGTAGAAGGAGAGAAGGGAGTAGAGGTAGGAGGGGGTAAGGTGATGGAGAGCTTTAAAGCCAGTAGTGAGGAGTTTTTGTTTGATACAGATTTGTAAAGACAGCCCTGGAGATTTTTGAGGAGGGGGGGGTGACATGCCCAGAGCGTTTCTGTAGAAAGATAATCTGGGCAGCGAAGTGAAGTATGAACTGAAGAGGGGAGAGGCAGGAGAGGCAGGAGGTTGGGAGGACAGAAAGGAGACTGATGCAGTAATCCAGTCAGGATAGGATGAGTGAATGTACTAACATGGTAGCGGTTTGGATGGAGAGGAAAAGGTGGATCTTGGCGATGTTATGAAGATGAGACCAGCAGGCTTTAGTGATGGATTGGATATGTGGAGTGAATGAGAGAGCGGAATCAAGGATGATGCCAAGATTGCGGTAACAAGTAGTCGATTAGTCACCCAACTCCTGGTAGTACTGTGGGTCATCCCACACTTATAAAGGTCCCCTGAATATTGACAATAACTAGAACAGCTGAGAGATCAGGTTCTCTTTATAGAGCAAGATGTATGTGATCCCTCTTACTGATGGGCTACTAAAATGCTTCATTCGTTTTGGGTTTTTCTTTAATGGCTGTGACTTTGATTGTTCATTTTCTGTCTTCAGTTTTGAAAAGCTGAAAAGTTCTGTTTGGCTACCTTTAGATCAATCACTGTGGCTCACTTCTATAGTGGCACTTGGGAAATAGGTGCAACATAGCCTGGCAGAAAGAGCCTGGGCTTTGGAGTCAGAGGACCTGAGTTCCAATTCTGCCTCTGCTACCTTCCCACTGCGTGACCCTGGGCAAGTTACCTAACTTCTGTGTGCCACAATTTTCTCATCTACAAAATAGTTAGATCGTGAGCTCCGTGTGAGACAGGGACTGTGTCTGACCTGATTATCTTGTATCTACCCATTTAAATAGGTTGACACATAGTTTAAGCACTTAAATGATACAGTTATAATTAGTAGACTGAAAAAGCAAATTAAACCTAAGAATTTCTAAGCACTGACAATGAGACAAGAATCTATAGGCATAGAGTAGCCCATCAGAATGTTGGATATATTCTAATGTATATTCTAATGCAGGTGAGGAGCCTGAAATCCTGCCGCTCCTTTCCTGTTTATCTTTATCCTTGTAGTTTGCATTTTTGTTCACTTTTCTTTATGTGCCTGTCACTAGTTCCCTTCACCTAATTTCCTCATTTTTAGATTGTGAGCCCCTTGGGGGCCAGAGACTGTTTCTACACCTTAACCATATATTTCTTTCCCAGTGCTTAGTACACTGCTTTACATACAATGTAAGTGTTTAATATACCCCACTACTCTGGCCTAATTTGATGTTCCTTTCTATTTTACATTTTAATTCCACAGACCACTTTTAATTCTTTAGATCTCATTCAGTTTCATGGTCTACTCTAGTGTTCGATTTTGTGTCTCAAATCTTCAAACAACGACTCGTATTGACTGAGCCCTTACTGTGAGCCGGACACTGTACTAAACACCTGGAAGAGTGGAATATGGTAGTTAGACACAGTCATTCTTATTCTTAAGCTTTCACTTTCCTTATATTCCAAAACTGTTTTCTATACCTCCTAAAAGTACCCAGGACTCCACATTCACCCCATTTGCAGTAGATCACAAAACTTATAAGGTTTGTAGATACTATTTTCCAAGTTCTTTTTCAGAATTTTCACTAAATAATTACCAAAAAGCTCACATTAAAAAGAAAAGAAAAGTGGGGGTAGTACTGAAGTACCCCTTTTTTTTTGCTTTGGTTCATATTAAACTGCTTTTCTCCCTTTCCTTTAAACAATAAAAAACCCGCATGTGTCACCACTAAAGAGAACACCGAGCTGGCTCAGCACATTAAGATTTGCAGTTTCTGGACCTGAAGACTTTTAGACAATGGAATCTTTTCCTAATCTTGTACTGATAACAGGCATTTTTTATGGTCTCCACAGCCCTCCAAGAACATTTCCCTCACTTTTCTGTAAGGAAGAAAAAGCCTTCATTTTTATTGCATTCAGAGGGGAAAAAAAAAAACATTATGATACAACATCTTATGGTTGGAAGTTTTCTGAACTCTAAAGCTTTCCAGATGTTCCTGGACTGGGGAAAGAGGGATCAGCATTTAAAACTAAAAAAAACCCAAAACCTTTCTACATCTAAAGAGGAAGCTCAAGCTAAGGAATCAAATATTTGTGTTATATTCAAATAAATCCAACATTCTAATGAGGCACTCTGTCCCTCCAGACTATTCTCTCATGGTCACTCCTCAGAACTTGTTTAATTCAACTGTGTAGTCTTCCCATTTTCCCATTAGCAACTTGATTTCAGATTCATTGTTAAAAAGAGAGAGCAGATACGGCTCTGGATTGCCGGAATTGGAGTGCCTCAATACAACCTCAAGTCTGTGTCACTCAATATCTCAATACCTCACTTGTCTCTCATGTGAAACAGGAACAGGAATATGTTTTCAGAGAAAGTGTCTCCTCTCCCGGACAAGAGCTCCCAAAGTGTTTTTTTAAGCATCCCTCTCTGCCTCACTGTCTAAATATTTAAAGGCAGAAATTCTAGGAAGCCATCTCGCATCACCAGTTTAACAAAGCTCCGTTGCTTTTTAGAGGCAATCAAGATGATAGGGCATTCTTTCAGGATTTACTGCAGACATTCACCCATTCTAAATTTCTGGTCTTCTATATAGAACAGTCTGTCTGGACAGCGAACCCAGAGGCTATTATTCTCAATGGGAGGTTTTTACAACCTCCCTGCAACATTTTGAAATTCAAAGCTTTGCATTTCAACACACAGGTGAATTGACAATGCCCGGCAAATAATGACAAATAGCTACTTGTTGGTGTTTTCTGCATTTTAATCAGAAAATGAGTGTTGTTTGTAGTTGTATTTAATACAACTTATATGGACTCTCTTCCTACCAACCAGGACCAGCTGGGTACTTTAAGCAAGAGACAAAAAATCCTGAGTTTTAGAAAAATGTAGGAACCTACACTTTAGGTTTTCCAAAGAGCTCTAAAGTATCACACCTAAATACCATCAAGCTTCATACCCCTTGAAATTGGTGAACTCTGATCTCCTCAATACTCTTGTGTTGATAGGAAAATCAAAAATGAGAAATTAGTCATACAGGGTCAGAAAAATATAATCCAGAGAGTGACCAAAGCATCCATGTAATTTTAGTAACAAACACAGCCATTGCTTTTATCCGCAGCTAATTTATCTATTTTGGATGTCCACTGATTCCATAAAAAACTGTTATATTCACTCAATCATTTATTTAGCACTTACTGTGTGCAGAGCAATGTACTAATGATATGAAAATTACATTCCATAACTGGTTCTGGTAATAGTGATGATATAGCAATTGTTAGCCTTCCTGCCATCTATGCAGCTTTAAGGTTTGTTCAAGTTTGTTTTCCATTGGCCACTCTTTTATCATTGGCTGAGGTGCTAATCAATTTCATCTCATCTCTGGGATCAACCTCACCCTTCTTCCAATACATTGAACTAAGTTGTTTCCACTGAGTTACAGATCAATAGAACGATTGCCTTTATGTGATACAAAACATTATTTTTGGGCCCAAACTACCAACAGTTGAATGTTGCCCACACAGGAATATCTACTGCAATAAATAACAACCTTAAACTAGGAAATTTACATTTAAAACAATCGAAATTTATCCCACCACTTTTAAAAAAATTAAAATCAGGACCTCCAAGATATTTTTCATTCTAAAAAGAAACAAAAATAACTTGCCTTTGCTGAGAATTTATGTCTTCTGCTTCTTACACTCACCTGCCTCTGGGCACCTTTCTTTTAGAATGACCCCAACTTGTGCTAATTTACAGCTGCAACCATGCTAGCTGATTTGATAGAAGGTTGAATTTCACCAGGTGGAAGCTACTTTCTCAATTTCAACACATGTCTAATAATAATAATAATAAGATAATAATGATGGCATTTGTTAAGCGCTTACTATGTGCAAAGCACTGTTCTAAGCACTGGTGGGGATACTAGGTGATCAGGTTGTCCCACGTGGGGCTCAGTCTTCATCCCCATTTTACAGATGAGGTAACTGAGGCTCAGAGAAGTTAAGTGAATTGCCCAAGGTCACACAGCAGACATGTGGCAGAGTGGAATTCGAACCCATGACCTCTGACTCCAAAGCCGGTGTTCTTTCCACTGAGCCATGCTGCTTCACTACATCATAATGCTTTAAAAACTCTAATGGGGAAACTCTAGTTAGTTTCTTATGTACATTTATCTTATGTGAAGAAGTCAGTGATATTAGACTGAAATTATGCTGACACCTCAAATGACATTTTCATGTCAAATTTTAATTTTAAATTTCAAACACATACGTTGCATCCCACAATTTATCTGTGGGTTTCTAAGATATATACACACCAAGGATGGATAAATACGTTAGCTTTATCCCAGTAATTTAGAGGAGTTTGGATTATCAGGTGAAACTATGTTATCTACGGAGAAGTTAAGATGGACAGAATGGGTGTTTGTTAGAATAAAAATTATGGCATTTGTTAAGCACTTACTATGTTCCAAGCACTGTTGTAAGCACTGGGGTAGATACAGGGTAATCTCGTCCCACGTGGGGCTCATACTTTTAATCCCCATTTTACAGATGAGGTAACTGAGGCACAGAGAAATTAAGTGACTTGCCCAAGGTTACCCAGTAGACAAGTGGCAGAGTCAGGATTAGAACCCATGTCCTCTGACTCCCAAGCCCGGGATCTTTCCACAAAGCCACACTGTGAGTGATATTTTGTAGGCAGGAAAATAGACTGGATGACCTCTGGAGGGATACCTGTTCCCTCTCCCCCTTAGACTCTGAACCTTTGAGGGAGAGAGACTGTGTCTGATCTGAATGTATCTGAGTGTATCTAGCACAGTGTCTGGCACATAGTAAACACTGAACCATTACAACTATTACAGTTATAACTCTTACCGTGAGGCCATGTTGGGCAGCGACTGTGTCCGACCTGATAATCTTGTATCTACCCCATTGTTAGTACAGTGCTTGGCATATAGTAAGCACTTAGATTCCCACAGTTATTATCATTATACCAGTAGTAACATTTCTCTGGGAAACAACAAACGCTGCAATAGCGTGGTCTGCTACTCACCCCTCCAAAATGAATAGTTCCCTCACATCAGTTTCTTATTTAACAAATTTATTATTGTTGGTGGCGCATCTGGAAGATTATAATTTAACCAGGCTGTTGTGCCATTTGGCATATTTAAAAATTGTCCTTGAAAAAACATAGACACTACCAGCTAGCTTCTTTTACCTTGTCTTGCTTATCTTACAAAAACAGGTGGGTCTGGAAATATCTGTGTAAAAGAAAACACATACAACGCCAGTCTTAGTATCAAATTTTACTTGGAAATCTATCTTAAATTGCTTCAGGAACACCAAGAATGCCTGCTGACATGGAAATGGATTACACAGCGCAGTGCACATTACCATCTGCCTGGGCAAAACGTCCCTTTCTGCTGAGCTTAGTGGAAAGGTTAGATTCAGCTTGGCTCTGTGGTTGGGCACCTCCCCAATGGAGCTGCAAACCAAAAGAGCACTGTGCAACAGTAGAGGAAAGTAAATACACGATGAGCTTGTAGAGCAGAATGGGTCGGGTTAATTTCCTGTGCATTTTGATGAGGTGGTTCTGGTCCCTGAAGATCACTTTAGGAAAATAGGGGTGGGCGTCAGGTGCTCTTGGCAGCGCAAGGGTCTGGCTGATGTTGTGGTTCAAGGGGCTTCTGGGAAGGAACAGATTTGGAGTTTCCACCCCAGGCTGCGGTTGAAGAAAGAATTGTGTGAAATTGGGCTTCAAAATAAAACTCAGATAGTCATCACCTGCCATAGAGAATGCTATGGACTCTGGTTGCCAAAAATATTCTTTAGAGAATTTCAAGACTAGTTTGAAAATTCAGCCTAGAGAAAGGTAAAGCATCATGGGATCTTCACCATTTGTCCGCTGTGTGACCTTGGGCAAGTCACTTAACTTCTCTGTGGCTCAGTTCCTCATCTGGAAAATGGGGAATAAGACTGTGAGCCCTGTGTGAGAAAGATACTGTGTCCAACCCAATTATCTACCCCAGAACTAAGAACAGTGCCTGGCACATAGTACGTGCTTAACAAATATCATTATTATTGTTATTCATGAGGAATGTAGAGTGCAGTGAGCCCTATTCGTGGAGAAGGGGGGACAACCTCTTTCTGGTAACCTTGGACAAGTCACTTAACTTCCCTGTCCTTCAGTTTCCTCATCTGTAAAATGGAAAGTCAATACCTGTCTCTCTACTATGTTGACTTTCAGCCCCAGGTAGGGCAGGGTCTTTGTCCAAACTGATGGATGTGTACTTTCCCCAGCGCTTAGTGCCCTGCTTGGCACATAGTAAGTGCTTAACAAATACTATTATTATTATTATTATTATCATCAACATTTGGGAGATTTGTCTTCTAAGGAAGAAGTTTCCAGAGCTACAGCTGGGCCCTCATCCCTTATTTCCCATTTCAGGGGACTCAGAGATGGAAGGTGGTAGATGAAAGATGGAAGTCCTAGAGGACAAGAACTTAGAAAGATAGAAACTCAACACCCAGCACAAAGGCAGCATTTTTTCAGTTGTTGAAACTTAAGGAATCTCAGAAGTTCATGCAACACATAAGAGTTAACAGTCCACAAAAACAATAACTTTCTGTAAGGCATTTCACTGTATAGCCTAGACATTAATATACTTTTTCCACTGAGAGCAAGTTGCTCTACAGAGTGATAGATAATTTCAAAATCCTTCAGCTTCTATTCTATTCTATTCTTACCTCAGTGAGTATCACTATCTAGTTTTCACGGTAAATCTGAACTGCCTGTCACCTGCATTTAAGTAATTAAAACAAAGTGTTGAACTATGTTATCCTTAGCCACAAATGACTCTGAGTAGAATTATATAAAACCATGGATCATCAGTGAATATTTCACTGAGCAGAATGAAAGCCAGTCTTCACTGTGACAACAACAGGGACTGATTGTACCACTCAACAGCCCTTTCGCACTGGAAAGGCTAAAAGGCATGCTCTCTGTGTGTACGTAACTTGCATAAAAAATTCATTTGTGATAGGTGCAGAAGTTACAGCTGTTTTCCACACTTTTCACTGGATTCTCAGAAAGCACTGAGATCTGTACTGTTCATGTTTTCACTCATCACACCAGACTGCAGTTTTGTTTATTTGTTTTATAAAAATGTACCCTACCCATAGGTCTCTGGGTTGGTACGCAAAACAAAGAATAACATTTAAAATGGATTAAAGAAAGCCAGCTGGTGGCTTGAAGAATGAGACAAAAGCTCAGGCTTTTAAAAAGAAAATGGGCCTTGCTTCGTATATTAAATATCAAAGGAAGGAGAGCCTAAAGGAGACTCTTCCCAGAATCCTCTGCCTCAGGTCTCTAACCCTGGTCCAAATTATCCCCAGCAAAAACGGACCTTACTAGATTTCCACTGAGCTAAGGATCAATCAATCAATCAATAGTATTTACTGAACACTTACAGTGTGCAGAGCAGTGTACTAAGAGTTTGGGGAAGTGAGCCCGTTGTTGGGTAGGGACTGTCTCTATATGTTGCCAACTTGTACTTCCCAAGTGCTTAGTACAGTGCTCTGCACACAGTAAGTGCTCAATAAATATGATTGAATCAATGAATGAAAGTGAGTGTAATACAATAAAGTTGGTAGATATGATCCCTCCCTCAAGAAACTTACAATCTAATGGAGGAGACAGATATTTAAGTAAAATTTAATCTGGGGAAATGGCAAAGTATAAAGATATGAACATTAGCACTGGGGGACTGGGGGTAGGGAGGATATCAAGTGTTTAAATGGTGCAGATTAAAGAGAATAGGGACTGCAGAAGGAAGGGTGAATAGGGTGTGGAAATGGGAGATTTCTGGATGGAAATAAGATTTTAGTAGGGCTTTGAAGATGGGGAGACCGGTGCTCTGTCAGATGTGAAGGGGAGGAAATTTCACATGAGAGGAAGGACGTGAGCAAAGTGTCAATAGTAAAAGAGTTGAGATTGAGAGACATTGAGTAGGTTGACATTGGAGAAGTGGAGTGTTCAGGTTAGGTTGTAGTAGAAGCAGCGTGGCTCAGTGGAAAGAGCCTGGGCTTTGGAGTCAGAAGTCATGGGTTCAAATTCCTGCTCTGCCACTTGTCAGCTGTGTGACTATGGGCAAGTCACTTAACTTCTCTGTGCCTCAGTTACCTCAACTGTCAAATGGGGATTAAGACTGTGAGCCCCACATTGGACAACCTGATCACCTTGTAACCTCCCCAGTGCTTAGAACAGTGCTTTGCACAAAGTAAGCGCTTAATAAATGCCATCATTACTATTAGTAGGACATCGGCAAGGTAAGTAGGCAGATAAGCGCTGACTTCTTAGAGTCTTAAAGCCAATGGTAAGGAGTTTCTATTTGATGGGGAAATGGATGGGTAACCACTGGAGGTTCTTGTGGAGTGGGGAATAGTGGACTGAGCAGTTTTTTCAAAGAAATGATCCAAGTAGCCAAGTGAATTATGGACTGAAATGGGGAGGTGGGAGGCAGCGAGGTCAATGAAGAGCCTGATGCAGTAGTCGAGGCAGGATAAGATAAAGTGCTTGGATCAGAGTGGTGGGAATTGGTAAATGGTTAAATCTTACTGTTTTCGTGCTATTTTGATTGTATTTTATGGGCTCTCTAGGTCTGACCTCCCATTTAGATGGTAAACACCTTGTAGATCAATGAGTTTTCTAAATTGAGTTTCATGTAATCTTAGTACAGTATTTTACATATTGTAAGCACTTAATAATAATAATAAAACTGATTTATTAAGTGCTTACTATGTGCAACGTACTGTTCTAAGCACTGGGGAGGTTACAAGTTGGTCAGGTTGTCCCAAAGGGGGTTCACAGTCTTTATCCCCATTTTACAGATGAGATGACTGAGGCACAGAGAAGTTAAGTGACTTGCCCAAAGTCACACAGCTGACAATTGGCAGAGCTGGAATTTGAACCCATGACCTCTGATTCCAAAGCCCGTGCTCTTTCCACTGAGCCACGCTAGCATTTATGGTGTTAACGCAATGCTCTAAGCACTTAGGAGAGTACCACAGAATTGCTAGACAGGAGGTCTGCCCTCAAGGAATTTACATCATTGTCATCGTGACCTGGCCTCTATTTTAGTAGTAGTAGTAATAGTAGCATCTATTGAGCCAACCTGGTGTGCTGTGCTATCCTGCTAGACACTGGGAAGTAAGAATAACAAAATGATATATTTCCTGCCCACGAATATATGTAGGAAGGCAAATATAAAAATATTTACTACTGGAGTGTTCAAAATAAGTCAATTGAGCATATGAAAGCTAAGGAGCATGTAAATAAGTTCATAAGTGTCAAGTTACAAAGAATAGTTCAGCGGCAATATCAAAGTGAAGCGGTCACCTCGACCTAGCAGTTTGGCTTAGTGGACAGAGCAGGGGCTTAGGAGTCAGAGGTTGTGGATTCTAATCCCGGCTCTGCTACTTGTCTGCTGTGTGACTTGTCACTTACTTTCTCTGTGCCTCAGTTACCTCATCTGTAAAATGGGGATTAAGACAGTAAGCCCCACGTGGGACAACCTGCTTACCTTGTATCTACCCCAGGGCTTAGAACAGTGCTTGGTGCATAGTAACCACTTAACAAATACCATCATTATTTATCAAAATACCTCTCTATTGGCCTGATGACCATAGCGAGAATCATGAAAATGAAAAAAATTGAGACTATATTTCTTGTCCTGAAGAGAAACCTGCGAAATAACACTTTGTAAGCAGATTGTGGGCAGGGATCATATCCTACCAACTCTATAATATTATACTTTCCCAAGTGCTAAGTACAGTGTTCTCTACTTAGAACACAGTGTTCTGTACTGTACAATGAATATCATTGATTGATCGATTGATTAATCAATCAACACTGCCTGATTGATGGGATAATGTACAGAGCTCTAAGTTAGGAGTCTTTGGGACTACATAATAGAGTGAGGGCTTTGAGTAGATCGCAAATTTTGTCACTATCGCTATCATGTCCCGGAGCCAATTTTAGGCAGCATTGAATGAATGAAACTGATAAATTAAATTTTAGGACTAGGATTCGGTTTCTTAAAATCTATGTCCTGTTGCTAACCTAAGCTCCTTATCTCTTTGCCACTCCGAGACAAACGTTTTCATCATCCACTTCTTTGGCTCATCCCACATCTTACCTAAGACTTGTCTCATGTCACAAGTACCTCCTTCCCTGTTGCCCAGTGATGACTCCTTTCCTGATTTTCCGGGATGATTCCCCCTGAACCACTCTGTCTGAACATGTAGTTCCCATGACTCACCCATCAGTCAGCATACATTTGGACACCAAGTTAAACAAAATATTTTAATCTGTGTATTTGTTTACTGTGTGTTCAGCCCCCTGTTACAATTAAATGGACCGTTTTCACCGTCAGACTAGAATGTGTAATTTAAATTGTGAGTTCTGGTCATACAAAAGGCCTTCCCAATTAAGCCCTTTTGTCCCCTATTCCTTTTCCTTTCTGCATTGCCAGTGCATTTGGATCTGTACCCTTTAAGCACTTGATATTCACCCTACCCTCAGCCCCACAGCACTTATGTATATGTCCATAATTCATATTTATACTGAGGCCTGTCTCCCGCTCCGTACTGCAAGCTCCTGGTGGGCGGAGAACATTTCTACTAACTCTGTTGTATTGTACTGTCCAAAGTGCTTAGTTCCCCTCTCAGGGTCACACATGGAAAGTTTCCAGTACTCTACCAGTCTTGGCTACAGAAGAGGAAGTCAAGCAGAGGCCTACCCATTCCATTCCTACCTTGGGCAGTGGCTAGCGAGTGGAAGGCAACCTGCTACAAGTTAAAACCCACCCAGGATGGGCAGCAGCGGCATAGGAGTAGAGGGTGGAGACTCAATTTTACTGCGCAGAAGGCTGCAATGGTAAACCACATCCTTATTTTTACCAAGAAAATTCAATGGATACACTACCAGAACGATTGCAGATGGAGAGCAGGGCATTCTGGGAGAGATGTGTCCGCGGGGTCCCTATGGATCAATCAATCAATCAATCAATCGTATTTATTGAGCGCTTACTATGTGCAGAGCACTGTACTAAGCGCTTGGGAAGTACAAATTGGCATCACATAGAGACAGTCCCTACCCAACAGTGGGCTCACAGTCTAAAAGGGGGAGACAGAGAACAGAACCAAACATACCAACAAAATAAAATAAGTAGGATAGAAATGTACAAGTAAAATAAATAAATAAATAAATAAATAGAGTAATAAATATGTACAACCATATATACATATATACAGGTGCTGTGGGGAAGGGAAGGAGGTAAGACGGGGGGATGGAGAGGGGGACGAGGGGGAGGGGAAAGAAGGGGCTCAGTCTGGGAAGGCCTCCTGGAGGAGGTGAGCTCTCAGCAGGGCCTTGAAGGGAGGAAGAGAGCTATGGATCAGGAACAACTCGACGGCTTAGGATAAGGCAAGAAGCGCTTAGTACAATGCTCTACATACAGTATGCTCTCACTAAATATCATTGAATAATCGATTGATGTATACCCACTGCTTGATTATAGGGTTATGTTGAGTGGTGCAAATGTCCATAATCCCCTGATCCTAACATTTGTCTTTTATTGGCTACCTTCGGTAGTGGTCCCTAGTCTGTAGGTTTAACAATGTGCAAGGAGTGGTCTTAAATGGGACAGAAGAGAAGCAAACTTTGGGCAGATGGAACATTTGGCAGATAACCTGCCTCAGTGGCCTCCCCCTCTCCAAGTCCTCCATCCATGCACACTCTGATCCCATAAACTTCTGCTCTGTAGCCCTGCCTGCCAGGACACACCCCACTTCTGGGCACCCCCTAAATCCTAGTGAACCCCTCTTTTTGGTTCAGCAGCACATTACCAGCCTACCCAATCAATCATTCAATCAATGGTATTTATTGAGTGCTCATTTATTTATTAATCAATGGTATTTATTAATCCCCCCTCTCAGGGTCTCACTTGGAGAGTTTCCGGTACCCTACCATTCTCGACTACGGGAGGGAGAGTCAAGGAGAGGCCTGTCCATTCCATTCTATTCCTACCTTGGGCAGTGGCTAGCGAGTGGAAGGCAATCCGCTACAAGTCAAAACTCACCCATGCTGGGAAGCAGCAGCACGGGAGAGAGTGGAGGGAGAAGCCTCGAGTCTACAGCGCAGAAGGTGTCATTGGTAAACCACTTCCATATTTTTCTCAAGAAAACCCTACGGATACACTAAGAGAGCAATTGCTGATGGTGGCAGGGTGTTGTGGGAGAGATGTGTCCATGATGTCGCTATGGGCTTGAGATGACTCGACGGCATAAGAGAAGACAATTTATGGGTGCAGAGAGCTGCTCGGTGCAGCTCCCTAGCCTCACCAAAGAGCTTCACTAGCTGTCATAGACCTGATATTCACTCTACCAGAGAGGGCCATTGTTGTTTGATTGTTTTCTATCTACCATCCAGAATGGTGATGTACTTGAGTACGTACTTCGTCACTTACTGGTCATGGTGATGGTGATGCTTGAGAAGGGTACAGAGCAAAATAAAATTCAGACCCTTAACCTCCATGAATAAATGTTATGTCCTCAATTCAAAGCCCAGAAATAATTTCCAGTAAAGATAAACTGACCCGAATTAGAACCTAGATTACTTGTGCAGGTTGGAAAATTCAAATCAATATTTTCGAGGGAGTATTTTTTGTTTGAAGAATCAACTTCCTATTACTTATAGGGGAAAAAAAGTTTTAAAAATATCTGATTAAAATGCCCCATTCAACCTCCTGAACATCAAACAGTTCTTACCAAACAATGTTTTGATGAGTTAATTGTAAATGAATCAGAAACATATGGGCTAAATTTCCCCTGAACTGTTTGGAAGTTGAATGGAAAAACTGCTTGGTAACTGTATTTTAGGTATTATTTTACCCCAAATGTTTGACTAATAATTCAAGATGTTCAATTTAATCAAAACACAGCTGGGTTTCCCCATCCCTAGTAATTATGTAATGGGTGGGGATGGGATCAAGGCACATTTTCAATGAAGAGTCCTCAAATATCCACTGAGAATACAAATATTCAAATAATAATAATCAGATTAGACAGTTCTCAGTGAAAATGTATATCCTTGCCCTTTTATGCTGGAAGAACCACCACCCCTTAAAAGCCAGCAGATGAAAAATCTCCCAAGTTCAAAAGCAAAATTAAATACAACTCCAGGAGGGCTTCCCCAACTGATTTCTAATTTCCCCAAGTTGTATCCCTTACATGGTCCTTTCAGCACTTCTGAGCTACCTGATACATAGTAAATGATTAACAAATACCATTAAAAAATAAGCACTGCACTAAGCACTGGGGTAAATACTAGCTAATCAGGTTGGACACAGTCCATGTCCCATATGGGGCTCATAGTCTTAATTCCCATATTATGGATGAAGTAACCGAGGCACAGAGAAACTAAATGACTTGCCCAAGACTTCACAGCAGACAAGTGGTGGAGCTGGGATTAGAACCCAGGTCTTTCTGATGCCTAGGCCTGCCGTTGATCACCCTAAACCACACCGCTTCTCTGTGTTGAATACATTCTATTGATCAATTGATTGGAAAGCCCAGGTGCTCCTAGAATTAAATTTCCCAGTGTCCACCTCCATATTGAGAATGAAAGAATCAATCATATTTATTGAGTGCTTATTGTGTGCAGAGCACTGTACTAAGCACTTGAGTGAGAACATACAACAGACAGATATTAAAATAAATTATGGATAGTACATAGATGTTATGGGCCTGAGGGTGGGGTGAATATAAATTGCTTAAAGGCTACAAATCCAAGTGCTTAAACAAGGGAGAGGGGAGAGGGGATAGGAGAAAAGAGGCCTTAGTTGGGGAAGGGCTTTTGGAGGAAATGTGATTTTAATAAAGCTTTGAAAGTGGGAAGAGGGGTGGTCTCGCATTTATCAAGGAGGAGGGATTCCCAGGCCAAAGGGAGGAGGTGGGCAAGGGATTGATGGTGAGATGAGTGAGTAGGTTGGTGTTGAAGGAGCAAGGCTACGGGCTGGGCTATAGTAAGAAATCGGTGATGGAGATAGAAGGGGGTGAGCTAATTGAATGGTTTAAAGCTGATGGTAAGGAGTTTCTGTTTGATGTGAAAGTGGATGGCCAGTCATTGGAGTTTTTTGAGTAGGGAGATGTGGAAATGATTAAATTTTTTTTTTTTTGAAAAATGATTTGGGCAGCAGAGTGAAGTATGGAATGGAACAGGGAGAGACAGGAGGCAGGACAATAACTGAGGAGACTCATAAGAGAAAAAGTGTGGCCAGCCGTTAGAGCATGGGCCTGGAATTCAGGAAAAATAATAATAATAATAATAACTAATTATTATTATTATTATGGCATCTGTTAAGTGCTTACTATGTGCAAAGCGCTGTTCTAAGCGCTGAGGGGGATACAAAGTGATCAGATTGTCCCACGTGGGGCTCACAGTCTTAATCCCTACTTTACAGATGAGGGAACTGAGACTCAGAGAAGTTAAGTGACTTGCCCAAGGTCACACAGCAGATATGTGGTAGAGCTGGGATTAGAACCCATGACCTCTGGCTCCCAAGCCCATGCTCTTTCCACTGAGCCATGCTGCTTTTCTGTATCTTTATGTTTATGTAATGTTTATGTTCATGTATCTGTATGTTAGGATCTGGATTCTAATCCTGCCTCTGTCACTTGTCTGCTGGGTGACCTTGAGCAAGTCACTTAATTTCTCTAGTCCTCATTTACCTTATCTGTAAAATGGGAATTAAGATTGTGAGCCCCATGTTGAGGCATAGACTATGTACAAACTGATTGGTTTGTATCTACCCCAGTGCTTAATACGGTGTCTGGCATGTAGTTGGTGTTTAACAAATAGCATTAAAAAGAGGCTGATGCAGTAGTCAAGTAGGATAAGATGCATTCTTGGATCAATTTAGAAGCAGTCTGGAGACGGAAGGGTATATTTCAGTCATGTTGTGAAGGTAGACCTCATTGGATTTTGTGACGGATTGAATATGTGGGTTGAGTGAGAGAGATGAGTCAAGGATAATGCTCGTTACATGCTTGTGAGACAGAGAAGATAGTTGTGTTCTCTACAGTGTTGGGAAAGACAGGGAGTTGTCCGGGTTTTGTGTGTGGGAAGATGAGGAGTTCTGCTTAGGACATGTTATGTTTCAGATGTCAGGGGACATCCAGGTAGAAATGGTCTGAAGGTAGGAGGAAATGCAATACTGCAGAGAAAGAGATTGGTCAGTGCTGGAAAGGTAGAGTTGAGAATCATCTCGGAAGAGATGGTAGTTGAAGACGTGGGAGCGAATGAATTCTCCAAAGGAGTGGGGGTAGATGAAGAGTAGAAGGAGACCCAGAACTGAGCCTTGAAGCATCCCCATCTTTACAGGATGGGAGGCAGCGGAGGATCTATTTATTCTGATGCCTCAACAGCTGTCCACATGCTGTTTTGTTGTCTGTCTCCCCCTTCTAGACTGTGAGCCCGTTGTTGGGTAGGGACCATCTCTATAAGTTGCCAACTTGTACTTCCCAAACACTTAGTACAGTGCTCTGCACACAGTAAGTGCTCAGTAAATTCGATTGAATGAATGATCTAGAGAAAGAGACGGAAAAAGAGTGGTCAGAGACATAGGAAGAGAACTAGGAAAGGACAGTATCAGTGAAATGGAGGTTAGATAGTGTTTCCAGGAGAACGGAATGGTCCACGGTGCGAAAGGAAGCTGAGGAGGGATATGATGAGTAGAGGCCATTAGATTTGTGAAAAAGACCAACCTTAATAACAATTTCTATGTTAAAATGTTACAATCTTTTAATAAATGATGGGTCTCCAGTCCTCATTTCTAGACCTGAAAACCACACAATTACCCAAGTTTTCTACACAGAGAGGGCTTGAATATAATTCTGTAGGACATGGGGGCATTCATTCATTCAGTCAAATTTATTGAGCTCTTACTGTGTGCAGAGCACTGTACTAAGTGCTTGGGAAGTACAAGTTGGCAACATATAGAGACGGTCTCTACCCAACAACAGGCTCACAGTCTATAAATTATTACTCTCCATAGATTGCCAGCCAAAACTGAACTCCAGGACCAGAACTGATCATTAACATTATTTTTCTTGAGACCTTTAATATGCACTGATATCATCGGAATCATTTTACCTTAGAACTTCATCATGCATGAGTGCAGTTGGCAAAGATTCTTGGACTAAGAACTGCTTTAGAAATGATCAGAAATTGCAATTTAAAATTCAATTCTATAACTATGAGAAGGGATGAAAACAATTACTGACGTTTGAAAGTCAATTTACAAGCATTTCTAATTGGAGCCTAATTCTGTCTTGGTTCTATGTTTCTATTTCATACTCATGATCTTTTTATTTTACTTAAATAATTAACAACACTTCCAAGACATAAAAGTTTGAACAAAGCTGGAAAAGTGCATAAGAATCCATTCCACCAAACCATGGACTTCAAAAACTGAAACTCAGAGGTGAATTAATTAAAAAAAGAACAAACTTTTCATTTATTCATTACCCTCTCAACACTCCAGAGCGTAAAGTGTAGGAATGCTCAACCCACTTGAGATGAGGACTTGGTCTGAGCTTGAGTAAGATGCCTGTCATCCCAGAGTTTGGTTATTCTTGGCTAAAATGAGATAATCAATCAACCAATGGTCTGTAGTAGGTAATTACTGTGTGCAGAGAGCACTGCTCTAAGAGTTTTGGAGAGTACAATACAATAGAGCTGGTAGATAAGATCCCTGCCCCCCAAGGAGCTTACAGTCTAGAGGGAAAGGCAGGAGAAATGGAACAGTATGAGGATAGATACATAAGAGCTGTAGGAGCTGTGGATGGGGTGAATATCAAGGGCTGAAAGGATACAGACCAAAGGGCATAGACACTACAGAAATGAGGGTTTAGTCAGGAAATTCCTCTTGTTGCAGATATGATTTTAAGAGGGCTTGGAAAGTCAGGAGAGTGCTGCCTTGTCGGACATGAAGGGGAAGGGAGTTCCAATTTCAGGCCGGAGGGAGTGGTGAGCAAGGGTTTGGCAATGAGAGGGAGAGGTCCAGAGAATAGTTTGGCGCTAGAGAAGCGCTGTGTGTTGAATAGTAGTAGATCAGAGAAATAAACTGGTGGGGGAGAGCTGGTTGAGTGCCTTATTTCTCAAGTGAGGAGAGGGATCAGATGTTGGAGAAGAGCACTCTGGAGACTTTCTGATGAAAGTATCTTAAAATGTGCTGAGAATCCTTACTGTTGATTAACTCTAAGTCAATTATTGAAGTGGCTCCATTACAAGAGCACTTAAAATTGAAAAAGAGGCCAGCACTGTGCCATGTAGATATGCTTAATACATATTCATAAGTATAAATGATATGATACAAATGATTTATGGTTTCTGAGTGTGCTTAATAATTCTAGATTTATGCTTAATAACCATACTACTATTAAATGATGAAAGCTTGTTCCCTCGCCTTTAACTCTACTGATGAGAAACAGATGCCAGGTGAATTGGCTCAGATTAAGAATTTCAGTTTTCAAGGCTGTCAGTCAGGAGAACAGAGTGCCCAGTGTAAACTTCTACCACTTCACCTATCAGATGGCCCTCAACTGTGATCAAGAGGAAGTGGCGTACCCACTCAGAGTTAAAAGGTGATTTGAAGCGAATGAATTTAGCTACTTTAACAATCAACCCTTGGCAGTTCTATGGCAGGATTGTGAATGGAAGAAGACCCATCAAAGCAATTTTGGAGGTCTCCTTTAGAGACTGGACTAGCCTCATTCCCTATCAGTGGATGAAAGTTTCTGAATATTTCCATCATGGAGCAGTCTGCCAGTAACAGTCATCAGAATCCCAGAGGGAAGTTGATGGTATGTGTGTCACAGTGGATTGGAAGCTTCTTGAGGGCAGGGATTGTGTCTACCATTTCTATTTTATTGTACTCCCCCAAGTGCTTAGTATAGAGCTCAGGGCACAGTAAGTGCTCAATAAATACCACTGATCTATTGATTGAGAAGCAGCATGGCCAGGTGGAAAAAGAGCAGGCTTGGGAGTCAGAGGACAGGGGTTCTAATCCTAGCTCTTCCACTTGCTAGCTGGGTGACCTTGAGCATGTCACTTATCTGTGCCTCAGTTTTCTCAGCTGTTAAAATGGAGATTCAATGCTTGTTCTCCCTTCTACTTGGTCTGTGAGCCTCATGTTGTAGTCCCCTTTGGACAGTATCAGCCTTTCTGTGGGCCAATTTGCCCTGAGTTCACTGGTGACACAGAACAATAGCAGTAGCGGGAAGAATATTGCATCTGTTGTATTGGCCTTTAGCTTCTTTTCAGAGCTCCTGCTCTGGAAACCTCTAGGGAGGTCATTTGATGCCTTCCACTTGACTGAAATCTCAGGGAAACACTGTCTCCTTCCACCTTCCACTTTTGGATATCCTTTCAGCATCTCCAATTTCTGGAACATTGTCCCTTGTGCCCCCGATAGAAGGCAAGCATAGCACTGCAGAACACCGGCTGGACAATGGCCAGTTTAGTCAGCTGCCCGGGCTACCCTTTTGTCTGGCTCATATTTCCGATAAGGGAATTACTGTGCCTGGGAGATGCCTTCTGTTTTAGAGGGCATAGGAAGCAGCCTTAGTCATCTCAGCCATATTACCTCCTAACTCTTAACTCTGCAGATTTGGAAACTAGAGGGATAGAAGGAGTTATAGGGAGAGAGAAATTGGTACTGTGTAGAATACATCTTCATTTCAACTGAACCAGTACAAAGTCTGGAATAGAAATAATGCCAGTGCAGTAGTTTTCAAAATAGAAGACCATTAAAATAAAGATGGAAAGAGAGAGAGGTGGAAAGAGCACTGCTCTGGGAACTAGGAGTCCTGGGTTCTTATTCTAGTTCTGCTTGTAGCTGGCAAACATGGGAGAAGACTACACATGGGCCTCTCAGTGCGCTGAATCCCCGCCTGCCTTCTCTCTCTCACTGAACTCCAGGCTGTGGCAGCAGCATGAATTGTAAGGATGCAAGTTGAGTTGGACACAATCCCTGTCCATCTGGAGCTCACAGTCCAGGAGGACTGAGGCACAGGGAAGTTAAAAGACTTGTCCAGGGTCACATAAAAGGCAATTTTTCAGAGCAGGGATTAGAACCCAGGTCCCCATGCTGTTTTCCATTAAGCCATGAGCACTATACTAAGTGTCTGTCGGCAGGGAATGTGTCTACTAACTGTTGTATTGTAGTCTCCCAGTGCTTAATCCAGTGTTCTACACAGAGTAAGTACTCAATCAATACCATTGATGGATTGATTGATTGGGAGTGCAAGTGGTGCTGCACAAACTCCTAGCACGGTAAGAAACAAAGTAAATTCTAGTATTTCTTAAGCACATATCATGTGTCAGTAATAATAATAATAATGATAGCATTTATTAAGTGCTTACTATGTGCAAAGCACTGTTCTAAGCGCTGGAGAGGTTAACAAGATGATCAGGTTGTCCCACGGGGGGCTCACAGTCTTCATCCTCATTTTCCAGATGAGGTAACTGAGGCCCATACTAAGCACTGGGGTAGGTACAATATAAGCAGATTGGACACAACCCCTGTTCCACATTGGGCTGAGAGCCTAAGGGGGAAGGAAAGTGGAGGATAATCAATTTTCCTGTGCAGGTTACTGGACAAAGTCTCAGGACCGAGGATCATCTGACATTCTTGACCTTCATTTCTTCTCTTCCTGACCACAAGATTGAACGGTTTACTCTAGAATGGTTCTTGTCTCACTGCTTTCAAACATGCACATGTATCCCCTATCCTAAAAAAAAAAACCTCCCTGAATCCCAAGCACTGTTCAGTTATTGCTCCATCTCCCTCCTCCCATTCCTTTCCAAATTCCTCAAGCAAGTTGTCTGTACCCGCTGCATACACAACCCTTCCTCCAACTCTCTCCTCAACCCTTGAAATCTGACATCAGTTCTCTCCAGTCCACGGAAACAGCTCTCTCGATAGTCAATTGCTTTCTTCTTGACAAATCCAATGGCCTCTACTCCATCTTACCCCTCCCCAGCCTGTGGACCACCCCTTCTCCTGGAAACACTAACTAAACAGTTTCACTGATACTTTCTTCTCCTGGGTCTCTTACTATATTGGGGGACTTTCCTTCTCATTTTCTTTCACCTCCTCCTCCTCTCTCTCTCTCTCTCGCCTTCTAATTGTGGTAATAATAATGATGGCATTTTTTAATGTTTTTTTTTAACTGTTCTAAGCACTGGGAAGGTTACAAGGTGAACAGGTTGTCCCACGGGGGGCTCCCAGTCTTAATCCCCATTTTACAGATGAAGTAACTGAGGCACAGAGAAGTTAAGTGACTTGCCCAAAGTCACACAGCTGACGATTGTAGTCCCTAAAGGCTCAGTCCTGGGTCCCCCTCTATTTTCAATCTACACCTACTCCTTTGAGGAACTCATTTCCTCCCATAGCTTTAACCACCATGTCCCATGGATGATTCGAAGATCTACCTTCCAGCCCTGACCTCTCCTTTTGTTTGCAGCCTCATGTTGGCTCCTGCTTTCAGGAAATGTCTTCTTGGATGTCCTGCTGACACCTCAAATTTAATATGCATAATAAATTGTGCATATAGCTATAATTATATTTATGCTGATGGTTTTGACACCTGTCTACATGTTTTGTTTTGTTGTCTGTCTCCCCCTTTTTAACCGTAAGCCCGTTATTGGTTAAGGACCATCTCTATATGTTGCCGACTTGTACCTCACAAGCACTTAGTACAGTTCTCTGCACACAGTAAGCACTAGATAAATATGATTGAATGAATGAAAGAAGGAATATGTTCCAGTGAATATGTTTCATCTTCCCACCCAAATCCTGATCTCCCTGACACTTTCCCATAACTATAAATAACACTGCCATCCTCCTATCTCACAAGCCTGTAGCCGTGACATTATCCTTGCCTCATCTCTCTCGTTCACCCTGCAATTTCAGTTTATCAAAGCCTGTCAGTTCTACCTTTACAATATGTCTACAATCTGTCCCTTCTTGTCTTTTCAAACTGCTACTATGCCAATCCATGCATTCATGGGATATCCATCACTCTCCCCATCATTCAGCTCTCCTTCTACTACTTTCCCTTGCTGATCTCCTACTACAACCCAACTGTACACTTTGCTTCTCTAATGCCAACTTACTCGCTGTGTCTCAATCTTATCTTTTGTTCATGTCTTTCATCTAACCTGGAAGTCCTTCCCCCTTGTATCCATCAGATTACTGTCCCCATCTTCAAAGCCCTACTAAAATCATATCTCCTTCAAGAAGCCTTCCCTAAGTTTTTGTGCCCTCACTTCTGTGTGGCCCATGCACTTTGGTCCATACCTTTAAGCACTTTGATTTTTGCCGCACCCCCACACCGCTTATGTACGCAGCCTTCCCTAATGAATTTTAATGTGTCTGTAGTCTGTAGCCTCTAGTCTGTAAACTCCTTATGGGCAGGGATCATAACGACTGGCTCTATTATATTGTATTCTCTCAAGTGCTTAGTAGAGGACCCTGAACACAGTAAGTGTTCAATAAATACTATTGATTGGTTGAGACTTTATCATCACTCAATTCTTTTGGATAATCATAAAATATTTAATTTCCCTTTTGAATTATATATGACAAAGAATAATGAAAGTAGTGGTAATTGTTAAGGGTATACTATGTGTTAAGACCCCTCTCAGCATTGCACCTGAAGAGTTTCCAGTACCCTACCAGTCTTGGCGACAGGAGGGAGAGTCAAGCAGAGGCATGCCCATTCCATTCCTAGCTGGGGGAGTGGCTAGCAAATGGAAAACAATCTGCTATAAATGTAAACTCACCTGTGCTGGGCAGCAGTGGCGTGGGAGAGAGTTGAGGGCAGAGACTCAAGTTTACTGCGTGGACGAAAGCAATGTTAAACCACTTCTGTATTCTTACCAAGAAAGCCCTGTGGATACACTACCAGAATGACTGTAGATGGAGCGGGGGGCATTTGGGGAAATAGGTGTACATGGAGTCGCTATGGTTCGGCGATGATTTGACAGAATATGAAAAGACAAGTTGTGCTGGGATAGATACAAAATAATCAGGTTTAACATGAACCCTTCTCCACCATATAAGTAGGAGGGCGATCAGCTATTTAATCTCCATTTTACAGGTGAGGAAACTGAGACACGGGGAAGTTAAGTGCCTCACCCAAGATCACACAGCAGACATGTGGCGGAGCCAGGATTAGAACCTAGGCCCTCCAACTCCCAGGCCCATGTTCCTTCCCCCAGACAACTTTGAAGGACTTAGTGGTCCCCATGGTGAGTATGAACTTTCCACAGCATTAAGACCCAGGAATCTAGATGAACCCAAGAAAGGATTTCAGGAATATCTTGTTATTGTGATCCATCATGAGATTTTTATTTTTAGGTTATTCGGATGTTTTCAGGTGATAACACAGCATTAGCCAAATGCATTGCAATTATCTAATGTTAGAAATCTTCTGTTTCTGTGACAGGAATCCTGCCTCATCATGCTCTGAACTGATTCCAGAGAATAATGAATCCCCCTATGCTTTAGATGTTTTACTACTGTGTGGGGCCGCCTGAGTAGCTGAGACAAATTTGATTTACTTAGTTGGATTTCAGTTTCCCCATTGTTTCCTGCTTCCACCAAGCCTGTATACCTAATTATCTTCTCTGCTTATGTTTTTATGTTTTCCAAATGCGAACCATGACAAGAATAATGTCCTTCTACTTTGGATTCCCACTGCCATTATATATTTCGTTGCTGAAATTTTTGCAGACTGTTATAAAATGTTCAGTCTAAAAGATATCTTTCAACCTGTCTTTCATGCTGTTCTACAGTCTGTTTCCAGTAATTTCTCATATCAAAAGAATTATCTCAGTAAGAATTTGGCTGCACCATGGAATGACTTAGATTTTTTTTTTACTGAGCTTCAAGCACTATGACCCTTATTTTAGGCTAGTAACTGAGGAGGATTTCATTTTAATATTAATGTTATGCTCTCCTCTCTGCTTAGATTTCACTAATTCAGCTATTTATTAATCAGTCTTATTACCTGAGCACTTACCGTGTGCTCATTGCATTGCACTAAGTGCTAGGGAGAGTTCACTGAAACAGACTTGGTGGAGATGTTCCCTGCCTACAAGGAGTTTACAACCTAGAATAATTAAGTGTTGATGTGTCTCCTCACTGTGCTTGTCACCGAGTTGAGTAGGAGGAGCCATTTTCCCCATTTTTACAGTTGAGAAAGCTGAATGTCAGAGAGGGGAAGTGACTTACCCAAGGTCACCCAGCAAGTCATTGGCAAGGTGAGTCCAGACCCTGGGTCTTCTAACTCCTAACTCCCTGTTCTTTCCACCAGGCCATGCTACTTTCCATGTATATATGCACACATGCTTCTTCCTGCTTTTGATTAGATTATATTTTTTAAAATTTAACTGGGAAGATTCCACATCATTTAGCTAAATGATCCGCAGAGCCATGTCAGCAATGATAGTGTGTAAAACATTTAATGATGTTTTCAAATTTACCCTGCACAAAGAAAGTTCCACTGCAGCTAAACACTTTCCTTAGAGATGCATGAAGCAGTTCTCACAAACCTGATTTCCAAAAATCAGGGTCCAATTTCACTGAAATGATTTATCTAAGGCCACCCAAGGAGCTAGCCAGAATTCAGAAGTGGAATCCTAGCTTCTACCACATTGTTAAAACCGTCCCACCCTCTATTCCCTATTGTCTCACCAATGCACTCAATAGCGGAGCAGATGACATGGCCAGCAATAAAACCACTCCTTTCCTGTAAAGGAGAAGTAGAATCAGTTTATAGTTCCCTGAGCCATATCCTTTGAGAAACCATTGTTTCCAGTCAAAGGTACAACTGAAAACGTAGTTTTTATCTGTCAGCATTTCAGGAAAAGCTCCTGCACTATCAAAAGATTTTTTCCCCCATCAGCCAGAACCATTCTCTGTTCTGAACAAGAGTAATGAAGAATCAGGTTATTGGATTTTACTATGTTAGTTGTGAACCTGCCTTACCATCCTCACAAGCCACCTGAAAGTTTGATGCCACTGTGTCCTTAACTTCCTTTCCTATTTCATTCATTCAATTGCATTTATTGAACACTTACTGTGTGCAGGGCACTGTATTAAGCACTTGGTACTTGAACATCAAAACACCAGAACACCAAACTGTGCAAAGGATGCTAAACTCAAGCTCATTAGAGGAAACTCTCAGAGAATGAGGACTTGCAAATGACCTTTTCCCCTTCTCAGGGAGAATAGGCATCCTCTTAATTGGGATTGATGCTGGTCAACAGCAAGATGCTCTCTGTATCTGAAAGAGTCACTACCATATTATTATTACTTCTATCCAGCAAAGTTATTCCCTAAACTCGTGCCTACCAAACTACCTAGTCTATCTGGGCAGGAGAGTGTGTGAAAGCTGTAGATGTGATCCCTGTGGGCAATCAAACAATTTCTTTACATTGTCTCAAAATAGGAGAAAAAGACATACCTCTACATACCTGAGGTTGAGGAGAAAGATAGTTCTCATCTAGACTGTGAGCCCGTTGTTGGGTAGGGACCATCTCTATATGTTGCCAACTTGTACTTCCCAAGCACTTAGTACAGTGCTCTGCACACAGTAAGCACTCAATAAATATGATTGAATGAATGAATGAATATTTTTACAAATGCATATTGAGTTTTCCCATTTTTGCAGTGATCTTCAGCAGGCAGAGGCAGACATCATGAGCGTCTACATCTTTGGGTGGCAGCAATGTGATAGCATAAAATTTTATAGTTCTCTATTCCCCCTGGCAAGCAATATAAAATGCAAGGAATGCAGTGATGCATGATCTCAAGGTTTGTTCAGGAGACAGAATCACCTTCTAAATCAATCAATCAATTAATTAATCAATGTCATTTATTGATTACTTACTGTATATAGAATGCTGTAGTAAGTGCTTGATCACACTCTATCATAACTCCCCATCCTACAAACCAGGGCACTAATGTCATTCCTACACATATTTATAATAACCTGCTTATTATCCCTAAATAGGAGGATGTCAGGGTTGAGGACAACCAGACATTTTATCTTCTTCCATTTGTTCCCAACCTGCTTGCTGATTTTAAAGGAACAAGATTTCATAATTGCACACGAGGTCTAGGTTCATTTCAATCTTCCATATATATTTACATATACGGAAGAAAAAACTGGAAGAAAAAGATTCACCAGTGTTGGAGTCTGAAAAAGAGAACCGGTCTCCGTTGTTTTTCAAAGGATATCCCTTGTGCTGACAGAATCCCATGGCCATCCTGACAATGCCAGAGTCCTGCCCCAAGCTGGCCAAAGAAAACTCTGACCCCATTGGAGTTGACTTGGTTTCTGAGTTTTCTGGTGAAATGAGAGTGACCGTGAAGCTAATCTCTTGTTTATGTTCCACTGTGATAATGCTGCCTCAGTAACAGTAGACAAGGAAAGGCAGGAAGCTGAAAAAAGTGAAAGCAGAGAAAAGGAGGAACCCTCTGACTGTCTCATTGTTTTGACAGTTGCCAATGCAAAATTGAAGGAGCCTCTTCTGCTCAATAATTCCCTGGAACAAAGGAACACTTATATCTGCATAAAATATACATTTAATGGAAAGGGCAAAGGATATCTGAAATTATTGGCAAAAAATTTATTCACGTAAAAAGAAGAATTCTTTGGGGGGGAAATAACCTATTATACTTGGAGGTGGTTCAGCCTAGAGCCACGGAGATGATTAAAGGATTGGAAAATAGGGCCAACGTGGAAAGGTTAAAGAAACTGGGATTGTTTAACTGGGAGAAATGAAGACTGAGGGGCAATTACAAACGGCCTGTGGATATATGGAAAGTCTTCCACAAAGGACTGTGACCTACTGTTCCCCATATCCAGTGAGGACAGAATGCCCTGAAAAAGAGATTTTCTGTTCCTACCTAAGAGATATCAGGGCAGCTATCAGGAAAAACACCTTCCCAGCCTAATATTTGGTTTCTGACAGTGGCAACAGATTGCCACCCTTTGCGATAACCCTCCTAGCAGTTACAGATGTATCAACACCATCTCAGGCGGTTCCTTCCATTTGCTTAGTTTTCCACCGAGTAATATATTATGCACTTTTCTCCCATTACTTTTTCCATCTTTGCTCATCCCGCATTTTTGAAGAAGGTGTTTTTGCTGGTGAATTTTTCATATGAATAGCTAAAGAGGTTGATGCAAGCCTGATGGATGCAAACTACAATAAATTGTATATATTTAGGGCTTAGAGTGTTCACAGCATTGTTCCAATTGAGAGAGTACAACACGAGTTGGTAGACATTATTATTATTGTTAATAATAATAATAATGATAGTATTTATTAAGCACTTACTATGTGCCCAGCATTTTACTAAGCACTGGGGTGGATACAAGCAAATTGAGTTGAACACAGTCCTTGTCCCAAGTAGGGCTCACAATCTCAATCCCCATTTTACAGATGAGGTAACTGAGGAACAGCAAAGTTACATGCTTAAAAGGTACAAATAATAATAATAATGGCATTTATTAAGCGTTTACTATGTGCAAAGCACTGTTCTAAGCACTGGGGAGGTTACAGGGTGATCAGGTTGTCCCACGGGGGGCTCACAGTCTTACTCCCCATTTTACAGATGAGGTAACTGAGGCCCAGAGAAGTTAAGTGACTTGCCCAAAGTCACACAGCTGACAATTGGCAGAGCTGGGATTTGAACCCATGATGTCTGACTCCAAAGCCCGTGTTCTTTTCCACTGAGCCACACTGCTTCTCCATCTTATGGTTCCACCCACCCCAGGCACAAACATCAATCAGTAGCATTTACTAAGTCCTTACTGGGTGCAGAGTACTGAACCTGGGAGAGAACCTAACCACAGACTCTGTTATATTGTATTTTGCCATGCTCTGCACACAGTAAGCACTCAACAAACACCACTGATTGATTACAGTACAATGATGATTGATTACAGTACAGTAGGTTGGTAGAAACCAACCTTGTCATCGTAGAGTTGACCTCCCTGCCTCCTGTCTCTCTCCACTCCAGTCCATACTTCAAATCCCGGCTCTGCCAATTGTCAGCTGTGTGACTTGGGCAAGTCACTTAACTTCTCTATGCCTCAATTACCTCATCTGTAAAATGGGGATTAAGTCTGTGAGCCCCACGTGGGACAACCTAATCACCTTGTATCCCCCCCAGTGCTTAGAACAGTGCTTTGCACATAGTAAGCGCTTAATAAATGCCATTATTATTATTATTATTACTCTGCTAACTGGGTCATTTTTCTAAAGTCCCTGCTTCCCCAGTCCTCAAGGTGGGTTGCCACCCACCTCTGCATCAAACAGAAACTCCTTACCACTGACTTTGAAGCACTCAATCACCTTGTCCCTATCTCTCCTACTTTTCTGATTTCCTACTGCAAACCAGCAGGCTCATTTTGCTCTTCTTCAGCTTGAGCTTGAGTACCTTGATAATATCTATCTCATCACTGATCCCTCATCACATGTCCTGCCTCGGGTGTGGAACTCCCTCCTCCTTCATATCAGACAGACCATGGCTCTCACCACATTCAAAGCCTATTAAAATCTCATCTCCTCCAAGAGACCTTATTCATTCAATCGCATTTATTGAGCACTTACTGTGTGCAGAGCACAGTACTAAGCACTTGGGAGGTACAGGTTGGCAACATATAGAGACGGTTCCTACCAAACAATGGGCTCACAGTCTAGAAGTCTAGACCTTATGTGACTAAGCCCTCGTTTCCCCTACTCCCTCTCCCTACTGCATTGCCCTTGCATTTAGATTTGTACCCTTAAGCACTTACTATTCATTCATTCTTTCATTCAATCATATTTATTGAGCGCTTACTGTGTGCAGAGCACTGTACTAAGTGCTTGGGAAGTACAAGTTGGCAACATATAGGGACCGTCCCTACCCAAAAGTGGGCTCACAGTCTAGAGGGTGGAGGGTCACTCCACCCTCAGTGCAGCAGTCTTTATCTACATATCTATAGAGACGCAGTGTGGCTCAGTGGAAAGAGCAGGGGCTTTGGAGTTAGAGATCATGGGTTCCAATCCCTGCTCCAACAACTGTCAGCTGTGTGACTTTGGGCAAGTCACTTCACTTCTCTGGGCCTCAGTTACCTCATCTGCAAAAAGGGGATTAAAACTGTGAGCCCCCACCCCCATCGTGGGACAACCTGATCACCTTGTAACCTCCCCAGCACTTATAACAGTGCTTTGCACATTGTTAGCACTTAACAAATGCCATCATTATTATTATATTATTATTATTATTATTATTATTATTATATCTGTAATTTATTTTAATGCCTGTCTCTCTTTGTAGTTTGCAAGCTCCTTGTGGGCAGGGAATAAATCTACCAACTCTGTTATATTGTACTCTCCCAAGTGCTTAGTACAATGATCTACACAGAGTGAGCACTAAATATATACAATTGTTTGAAGTTTGCAATCTGGTCCTCTGTATGCCTGGGTAGTTTTAATGTGGCTGTTATTTTGGCTCTGAGCCACATTTGCTGGGGATGATTTTTGCTGCACCTATGAAGTTTTTTTTTATTTTGCCCTTGCATTTAGTTCAGTTATAGTAACAGCATTTATTAGTCACTTACTGTGGGCATAGTACTGTATTAAATACTTGGGAGAGTACATTAAGTTAGTAGACGTTATCTTCACACCCAGGTAGCCTATCATTCAGCCGCCCCAATTCAGTTCACACAAGCTGACTGTAGAATAGAATAGATCCAATCCCTTTTGGAATTTATTTCTGATAGTTTTGGCCTCTGCAACTTCCTGAGTTAACAAAATGCCAAAGCCACACCACCTACCATGACTTCACACGAGATTACCCTGTCTACAGGTACTGCTCACAAGAGTCAATTAATAGTATTAATAATAATAACAAGCTCTATTTTAAGGGTTGAGATAGAGTTCAATCAGATCAGACACAATCCCTGCTTCATAGGGTGCTTAAAGTGTAAAGAAGAGGGAGAGCAAGTATTTCACCCCCAGGTACAGATGATGAAACAAACACAATGAGGTTAAGTGACTCAGTCCAAGGTCAGAGAGCAGGCAAGTGACAGAATGAGGACTAGAATCCAGGTGTCCTGGCTCCTAGCCCCATGCTGCTTTTCCGTATATGGCACTGCAACCGTAAGTGTCAGTGTCATGGTGAGAATCCCTTGTGCCCATGAAAATCGAGTAGATTCATTTTGAGGGGGCTTTAACTATTTGGAATGTGCATTGCTCAGACATTATGGGTCACAAGAGGAAATAGATGTCCTACCACCCATATTTCCACTATATCTCAAGTGGACTGCCCATACTGAGTTTATATTTTTCAGAAGCAGTGTAGTCTATGTAAAAGAACATGAAGAAACATGAAAAGAACATGTCCAAGACTGAACTCCTTATCTTCCTTCCAAAACCCTGCCCTCTCCCTGACTTTCCCATCACTGTTGACGGCACTACCATCCTTCCCATCTCACAAGCCCGCAGCCTTGGTGTCCTCCTCGACTCCGCTCTCTCGTTCACCCCTCACATCCAATCCGTCACCAAAACCTGCCGGTATCACCTCCGCAACATCACCAAGATCTGCCCTTTCCTCTCCATCCAAACTGCTACCCTCCTCGTTCAATCTCTCATCCTATCCCGACTGGATTACTGCATCAGCCTCCTCTCTGATCTCCCATCGTCCTGTCTCTCCCCACTTCAATCTATACTTTACGCTGCTGCCCAGATCATCTTTGTGCAGAAATGCTCTGGGCATGTTACTCCCCTCCTCAAAAATCTCAAGTGGCTACTAATCAACCCACGCAACAGGCAGAAACTCCTCACTCTCAGCTTCAAGGCTGTCCATCACCTCGCCCCCTCCTACCTCACCTCCCTTCTCTCCTTCTCCAGCCCAGTCCACACCCTCCGCTCCTCTACCACTAACCTCCTCACTGTGCCTCATTCTCGCCTGTCCCGCCATCGACCCCCGACCCACGTCCTCCCCCTGGCCTGGAATGCCCTCCTTCCGCAGATCCGCCAAGCTAGCTCTCTTCCTCCCTTCAAAGCTCTACTGAGAGCTCACCTCCTCCATGAGGCCTTACCAGACTGAGCCCCCTCCTTCCTCTCCCCCTTTTCCCCCCCATCCCCCCGCCTTACCTCCTTCCCCTCCCCACAGCACCTGTATATATGTATATATGTTTGTATATATTTATTACTCTATTTATTTATTTATTTTGTACATATCTATTCTATTTATTTTATTTTGTTAGTGTGTTTGGTTTTGTTCCCTGTCTCCCCCTTTTAGACTGTGAGCCCACTGTTGGGTAGGGACTGTCTCTATATGTTGCCAATTTGTACTTCCCAAGTGCTTAGTACAGTGCTCTGCACATAGTAAGCGCTCAATAAATATGATTGATGATGATGATGATGATGATGATGATTGAATGAATGAATGAATGAATGAATGAAGCTGAGCATCAGCAGATCTGGATCTAATCCCAGTTTTTCCATTGACCTAGTGTATGAACTCAGGTAATCTGTCAATCAATGGTATTTATTGAGTGCTTACTTTGTGTGAAGAACTACAATAAGCACTTGGGATAATACAACACATCAGAATTGGTAGACACATTCCGCTGCCCCATCTTGAGGGGGAGACAGACGTTAATATAAATGAATAAATCACTTATTTTCTCTGTGTCTCAGTTTCCTCTTCTGTAAAAAGAGAATAAAATATATTATGAACCCTGTGGAACAAGGAATGTTTCTTTAAATTTGTGTATCTTTAAATTTGGGTACGTATTTTTAAATTATATATTATAAATTATTTATTAATATTAATATATTTCTTCCCTACTAGACCCTTGTTGTGGGCAGGGAAGGTGTTTGCCAACTCTGTCATATTGTATTATCCCAAGAGCTTAGTACAGTGCTCTGTACATAGAAAGCATTCAGATAAATGCCATTAATTAGTAATGTATGTACTCGGGTATATTAGTAAATACCTCTGAATTACGAGCCTTATTATTACTGAGGGAGAAGGAAAGAGTAAGGAGATGGTGGGTTTAAGCCTTGATGGAGAGAAAATTACAGGTAGTGGAGCTGAGGAAAATCTTCTCTTTCCTCCTGTATCTCCAAAGCCAAAGAGGAAAAACAATTTTATTGTTTTTCCAGCTTCACAGAGGATTTCATTTCCTAAAGCACTTTTATAGGCAAGCAGAGGAGAACCATCAAACTAGATGGTATCTGAAAGAGCTAAATCTAAAAAACCTAAGGAACATTCCCTTCAGGAGAAGCACTCAGCTCCTTGTCTTCACAATCTTTTTCTGCAAATATGAAAGAAAGGCTCAGTAAAATTGTTCAATTCAGAGCAGCTTAGCTTGTGAATTGATTTAAATCGGAAAGATACTCAGAAATCTGTAAAGTATATTTTGGCTGCCCATTAACTTCAACCCTATATTTCTGGGTTCTAGGAACTCTTTCTTCAGATGGGGAAGAGAATCTGTTATGAGTTGGGGAACTGCCCAATCAAAATAGCAGAGCAGCAATTTATAGCCTCCAAAATAGAGATACCCTCAGACTCCCTCAAGGGTACACCCCTTAAAATCATTTATTCGAGGGAGTGAATCTAGTCCAGTCTCGCAATGCAACAATGAGGTCAACATAATCATTGGTTTTTGATCTTGTGAATTCACTTTTTAATTCTCTTTTGATACCAGGCTGATGTCTTCAACCTAAAGCGAGCTAAGAATTGATGTTTCTTTGCCAAAATATGTTTGAATGTGATTTGGATGATGAGGTGAGTTGAATTTTATCTTCCTGCCACAAAAAGCAATTTTAAACTCAAGTAAATTTAATATGTAAAACTCAAAAAAGATATATGAGGTGACATTTCAAAGTTTCTCTTTTCAAGTTACAACTCTCATCTTGAAAACCATTTAACTTCTCTCTGCCTCAGTTTCCTCATCTGAAAAATAGGGATTAAATATACCTGCTCTTTCTCCCCCTTAGACTTTTAGGCCCATTTGGAACAGGGTCTGTGTCCAATGTAATTACGCTCCAGCTACCATAGATTTTAGCACAGTGCTTAACAAGCACCACAGTTTTCATTATTACAAGATCAGCTAATCTGCTCCTATCACCCAGGCAAGGGTTTGAGCATGAGAAAAGAGACAAGTTACAACATCTGAGATTTTTCTTACCTCTTATATTGTATCCATTACTTCAGTGAAACAACTTTGAGTTTCCATGTGCTATCTTTAAAAGCTATTTATGGTGGATGTTAAAGCATGTATTTTGTACTGGTTTTAAAAAGTAAAGCTAATTATGCGTTTCCACAATAATAAAGGTTATTACCACGATACGGCAGATCCAGGCAAAACAGAAAAATACAATATAAAATCTCATTTTAGCTGTTAGGACTGAAATGTCCTCCCCAATCCAATCTTTGATCTGAGTTGGGAGCAAGACTCGTAATGTTCCAATTTGAATTTACTCTCTCTTCCTGTTGCCTTCACTCCCTTTGAGGGAGGAGTAAATAAGCAGTAACAGAGCCAAAAAACTCAGCAGGAGGATACTAATGAAGCCCATTCAGGAAACCCACAACCTATGTGATTTGTCTTCAAATAATGGGATCAGGCTCTAAAGTACCGGTTCCCGAAAATTCCTAATCAAGTAAAACCTTCAGATTAGCAAGGCATAAAATCATATTTTTGCACAAACTAATGGCTCCCTTCATGAATTTATAAAACATGTTTAAACAAGAGAAACACTGTGGCCTAGTGGGAATAGCCCAGGCCAGGGTGTCAAAGGACCTGAGTTCTAATGTCAGCTAATCTAAACTGTGGTTAGAACATGTCTGCTGTTGTGACCTTGGGTAAATCATTTAACTTCTCAGTTACCTCATCTGTATAATGGGTATTAAATCCTATTCTCCTTTACTTGGGATGTGATCCCCACATGGGAAAGAAGGTGTCGACTTGATTATCTTGTCTCTACCGAGCACTTAGTAAATAATAATAAATAATGATGGCATGTATTAAGCGTTTACTATGTGCAAAGCACTTTTCTAAGCGCTGGGGAGGTTACAAGGTGATCAGGTTGTCCCACGGGGGTCTCGCAGTCTTCATCCCCATTTTACAGATGAGGGAACTGAGGCCCAGAGAAGTTAAGTGACTTGCCCAAAGTCACACGGCTGACAATTAGCGGAGCCGGGAATTGAACCCAGGACCTCTGACTCCAAAGCCCGTGCTCTTTCCACTGAGCCATGCTGCTTGCTGCTTCTAGTACACATAGAGCTTAACAAATATCATTTAAAACAAAACAAAACAAACAAAAACAAGTCCAAGTCCAGTTCATTTTGACAACGCTTTTGAACTGGCCAATTAAGAGCAGATTTTAAGTTGCTATGAATTTTAATAGACTGGGCACTGGAAAAATGGGTATTTGTTTATTCATGTGTGCAAATTTCAGAATGAGAATACTATCTTTACTTGTTCCCTTTCTGAAAACCTGTCTGACTCAGATGAGGTTCAGCATTCACACAAAGTGACAGCAGGATTGAAGTTTTACAGCCAAGTTATAACAAATTCCAGAAACTGGGAGTTTAAAACACATAAAATGTCAGATGCTTACTATAGAAGCAGAACTGGGTGGCCCTACCGTATCTGCAGTGATGAGTTTTTAAGTGAGAGGCATGAAGAAGGATTAGGGCTTCAATTCTCATAGAACTACCACCGATTCTTCTTTTTCCAAAACCTCTGCCTGTGAAAGTGCTCTTAGCAATATAAATCATAGAGTTCCTAGTGAAACTCCGATATGCAGGAAGCAGTGTGATCTAGTGGAAAAAACACAGGCCTAGGAATCAGAGGACCTGGGTTCTAATCCCGGATCTGCCACTCACTACTGAGTGAACTTGGTTCTGTCACCTAATTTTCCTCTGCGTCAGTTCCTTCATTTGCAAAATGGGGATTCAATATCTGCCCTCCCTCCTATTTGGACTGTGAGCCCCATGTAGGACCTGATTATCTTTCCTCTAGAATGTAAGCTCCTTGTGGGCAGGGAGTGCATCTAACAACTCTGTTATCTTGTACTCTCCCAAGTGCTTAGTATAGCATTCAATTAATATGATTGATTGATTAATACTTGGTATTGGATGCAGTTCTCGATACTTGAAGCAAACAGCACTGATGGTGAGGATTCTATATAAGTATATGCCCAAACAAACCATTTCACATCGAATGAACAGAGGTTTTCCTTTGTCACATGATCACATCTGCATTTTGTATTCGAAACCGCTTCTTCGACTGATGTTCCCTCCTCTTAGGAAAGTCCTATCCCTGGTGGAGTCCTGGTAAAATAGGAGCCAATTAGTCTGTGAGCTCCATGTGGGATGGGGACTGTGTCTTATCTGATTGCATTGTATCTTCCTCAGTGTTCAGTATAGTTTGTGGCACATAGTGAATAGTTAACAAATACCATTATAAAAAATAAATGTGGCTGTCTATCCATCCCTGCTCCAAGGAGCATGGGAAATGGGGAGTGCAATCCTGAGAGGCTGTGAAGTAGCAAACAGGCTCTGAAATATGTAATAATGACAATAATTATAGTAATTATGGTGTTTGTTAAATACTTACTATGCGCCTGGCACTGTTCTGAGCCCCGGGGTGAATACAAGCAAATTGGGTTGGAAACAGTCCCTTATCCCACATGGGGCTCACAGCCTCAATCCCCCCCACGCCCCCTGCCAATTTACAGGTAAGGTAACTGAGGCCCAGAAGAGTAAAGTGACTTGCCCAAGGTCACACAGCAGATAAATTGTGGAACTGGGATTAGAACCCATGACCTCTGAGTCCCAGGCCTGTGCTCTGTATCCCCCAGTGCTTAGAACAGTGCTCTGCACATAGTAAGTGCTTAACAAATGCCATCATTATTATTATTATTATTATGCCATGCTACTTTCCCTGTACCAAAAGCTAGCAAATCAATCAATCAGTAATATTTCCTCAGGGCTAACTCTGGACAGGGCAACTACTCAGTACTTGGGAGGGTACAATAGAGGCATGAGCCCTCCCCTTTTAAGGAGCTTACAGTCTGGCTCACATTTCAATCAGCAAGGATAGCTTTATTACCAATACGAAGTGACATTTTGAAATTAAGTCTACTTGAGTTTGCAAATACATAGAGCCCTGACATGAGAATTCTGACTGTGCAGAGAATGTCATTTCCACCCACACTTAGCTGCTTTTAGCTTGCTCTAAGCTATTGATTTGCCATTACCCCTCTGCTCGAGATCACACAGAAAACACAATCCGTACTTGACATTACCACCCACCATCTTCCAGCCACCTCTCTTTGGTTCCATCATCTGCAAAACTGAGAAAGTATCTCCCAGGGGAAGCAGTATAGGCCAATGACGGGGCCGTTTGAAATATGAATTCAAAATATAGCTCTATGTGTTAAATCATTTAACCAAATGGGGATTTTGAATTCTACAATGAATAATAAAAGCTCCACACACAGCCCTGTTAACTGCTGTTCTCCATTCTGAAACGTTAGCGGGTACGCTTCTTGTGGATAGGAACCACAATCTTGGGCTGCAGTTAGCTTCCTAACTCTTGATACAGTGCATTGAACGGTATCAGGACTCAGTAATAATAATAATAATAATAATGATGGCAATTTATTAAGCACTTACTATGTGTAAAGCACTGTTCTAAGCGCTGGGGAGGTTTACAAGGTGATCAGGTTGTCCCACGGGGGGCTCAAAGTCTTAATCCCCATTTTACAGATGAGGTAACTAAGGCACAGAGAAGTGAAGTGACTTGCCCAAAGTCACACAGCTGACAAGTGGCAGAGTTGTGATTTGAACCCATGACCTCTGACTCCAAAGCCCCGACTCTTTCCACTGAGCCACACTGCTTCTCAGTAAATACTTTTACTACTACCAATACTACCGCCAAATCCCGGCTCCGCCAATTGTCAGCTGTGTGACTTTGGGCAAGTTGCTTAACTTCTCTGTGCCTCAGTTACCTCATCTGTAAAATGGGGATTAAGACTGTGAGCCCCCTGTAAGACAACTTGATCCCACTGTAACCTCCCCAGTGCTTAGAACAGTGCTTTGCACATAGTAAGGACTCAATAAATGCCATTATTATCATTATTATCATTATTATTAGCATAATATAGAGGAAAGGATTAAAGGATTTTAAAAGAAAATCTTTCATACAATCTCTTTGTCACTTCAGAATGAAGAAAGGCATGAGGTAAATCGATTAGGACTCAGATGATATATCTATTATTTTATAGTCAGAGATATTGTTGCCAAGTGCTTAATACAGTGCTCTGCACATTGTAAGTGCTCAATAAATGCTACTGATTGATTGTTTTATTACCATCAAAATGCAGGAAAACACACCCAGAAAGAATGAGAATCAGAGATTTTATCTCCTAAGAAAAGCCTCTGTTCCTGTCACCTTCCAGATGTGAGTTTTTTTAAGAGGCCAGTAATGTTGACCCTGGAGATCAAAGTAGGGAAACTTTGAACAACGGTTAGAGGGTAGCCGAGGCAGGATCATTCTCAAAGAAACCTCCCTCTGCCTATCTTTCCTAAACTAAGTGTTTGCGCTCCTGTGCCCTACTCTGAATTGAAGTGGAGTTGAACATCTGCTAAACGCTCTTCACTTCTCCCAACCCAGAGGTCTTGAAATGCTCCTTCCATATGTTCTAGCAGCAGACCCCATGGGAGCCTGCATTTTAACAGAAAGTACAGGAAAAAGGAGATGGAGCCGAACAGTTAGGTTAAGTCATTTAAGAGATCCAGGACTGCACATGCTGTTTTCCCCAAAGGGCCTTAATGAAAAATGTGTTTCGTCTCCATAATGAAATCCTCAAAAGAGATAGGAGAGCTGGCAATAGTCTCGCCCGCTTCTTGAGAAGTTCTTAATGGAAGATGTCTTGAAATGAAGTTTCCAGCTAAGCAAAGCTTTCTCTCCTGGTGAGCTACTCTCTCCTCCACCTGCGTAGATCCGAGGTAAATCCCAACGGCATTTTCTGCTTTTTCTGCTTCATGGTCGATGACAGCATTCTTCATGAAATTTTCAGGCAGGGATCTTTGTAGAAAACTTTCCCCGGGTGGGAAAGAGCACCGTGGATTTTTCATTTGTTTTCTTCCTTCTTCTAGCTGTGAACTGGCTGGCTGTTTTGCAGCTGTCTGAGCAAACGTAAGACTTACGGTTTAAAGCTAGGGTGTTGCTCGTCAATCACTCCTAGTCAATGCTGCAGCTGTGATTCCAGGTCACCACATCTGCAAGATTCAGGGATGTTGGCCATATCACGCAGCCAGATTCTTCTGTTGGCCGGAAGTTGAGAATCTGAAATTATTCATCAACTTAAAACCACATTTATCAAGCACCTTTCTGAATGTGGTCTTTTTGTTAGGTGCCTTTTGTAGAATGAGGACTCCATTAGATGAAGACAGAAAGGAAGGGGTATTTCAACTATATCTCACACATTCCCTGATTGAGGTTTGAGGATAAAGTGCAGGGTAGGAAAGAGGTGTTATGTATATCTATAAATATAGGCATAGATATATAGATATCAGTATATGTATCAGTATATATCTATATATAGATATATATATCAGTAACAGCAGGTGATGAGAAGCAGCATGGCTCAGTGGAAAGAGCATAGGCTTTGGAGTCAGAGGTCATAGGTTTGAATCCCAGCTCTGCCACGTGTCTGCTGTGTGACCTTGGGCAAGTCACAACTTCTTTGAGCCTCAGTTACCTCATCTGTAAAATGGGGACTGTGAGCCCCACGTGGGACAACTCGATCACCTTGTATCCCCCCCAGTGCTTAGAACAGTGCTTTGCACATAGTAATTACTTAACAAATGCCATTATTATTATGATGATGATTATTAACAGAGGAAGAAGCAAGCCCTTCCCTTCTGACCCAGGAATCAGGGTGAGGTTTCATGAAATTAGCACAAAGAGGCAGCATCTGGAACTCCACTACTGGGGTGTTCAACAGTCCTTGTCCCAAATGGAGCTCACAACCTAAGTTGGAGGGAGAACAGGTATTGAATCCCCATTTTACAGATAAGAGAACTGAGGCACAGAGAAGTCACCTTGACCAAGGTAACACAGCAGAAGAGTGGCAGAGCCAGGATTAGAACCCAGGCTCATGCTCCTTCCAGTAAGCCCGCTGCTTCCCCTTGTTTCATGGTGCTTTGCCCTAGACATTCATCCTAGAGCTCCATTTCCAGGAGAGAAAGATCCAGGGATTGAGGTTCTAGCTGCTAAAGCATATAGGATGAACTTTTTCTTCCTTTTGAGGAGCCCCATCTGTGACTTCTGCAATTGTGGTGGAAGAATGTCAGACAGCCTCATCCCTCTCGTGTTTCCTTATTGCCCATTTTCCAAAGCTGATAAATAGGCTGATCACACATTATTTTTCTGGAAGACTGGTGTATTGGACCACCTTTACCATGTTTTAAACTTCTCCCTTTTCTATCTGCAAATAGGAGAGACGACAGAAGATGAAGTGTGGGCATAACAATGATGGCATTTGTTAAGCACTTACTATGTGCAAAGCACTGTTCTAAGCATCAACACCATTCCAAGATGTCCATTCTCCATGGCCCAAAATGCTGTGATCCTAAACTGAGCTTCAATCTGGTCACGAAAACCAATGCTTTTAAAGTGAATAATCACAACTAGGGATTGATGCATGCTAGAGTGAAGAATACCATCAGGGCAGTGCCAATGCATTTGTATACTTTCCAAAAATGGCCCGAGATAGTCTACAAAAAGCAAAAATCCAAAAACTCTGGATGAATTCTTCCTTGCTATACTCTGTCCTTTAGAAGGTCTTGGGGGTCTAGTGACAGTCACTAGAAACTTGTCTGCTGTGTGACCTTGGGCAAGTCATTTAATTTTCTGTGCTTGAGTTTCCTCATCTGTATAATGGGGATTAATACTGTGAGCCCCATGTGGAACGTGGACCGTGTCCAACCTGATTATCTTGTATCTACCCCAGTGCTTAGTACAATGCCTGGAACATAGTAAATGCTTTACAAATAGCACAAAAATAGGAGCTACCATTATTACTAAAAATTACCCTGTAATTACAGTCAAAATTAGACAGTAAGCTTCTTGTAGGCAGGGAACGTGTCTACCAACTGTTATGTTGTACTCTCCCAAGTGCTTAGTACAGTGCTGTGCGCAGATTAAGCACTCACTAAATATGATTCATTGAAAAGTGTCATCAACAAAGACAACTACAAAGCCATCAAAAGTGGAGTGTGAATGAAATGAGGTGAACTTCACCTACCAGATGAAAGGGCCAAATTAGCATTAAAAAAAATTGAAAACACAACCCTCCAAGTAATACTGTGGCTTAGTGGAAAGAGCACCGGCTTGGGAGTCAGAAGTCATGGGTTCTAATCTCTGCTCCACCACATATCAGCTGTGTGACTTTGGGAAAGTCACTTAATTTCTCTGTGCCTCAGTTACCTCATCTGTAAAATGGAGATTTAGACTGTGAGTCCCACGTGGGAAAATCTGATTATTTTGTATATACCCCAGCTCTTAGAACAGTGCTTGGCACATAATAGGTGCTTGACAACTACCATCATTATAAGGGCTTAGTACAGTGCTCTGCACACAGTAAGCGCTCAATAAATACGATTGAATGAATGAATGAATGAATATGCTCTCTTCCTTATCTGGACCTGTCACCCTCCCACTTTCAAGGAGATCCTTGGGGAATGCTAAGAAATGGGGCATTTTAACTTCATCGTTTTACCTTCTGTGACCTGGTTGAGACATTGCACCTTTATGTGCATTGGCCCAAATTAATTGAAATTATTTCAACCCATTCATTTTCCATTGCACATTTTTAGGCCCTGTCAAATCAGAGCTCTCAAACTGGGGTTGTCTCTCTTCAGCTAACTGTTTTCCAACAGAGTTGGTATGTGTGTTTTGGAGGTGGGATGTAAGTTGTTTATATTTTCGCTTGGAAAAAAAAAAATCAAAGATGTTTCTTCCAGACTTCTGAAGTGCAGGAAACATGAGCTGGAGCTGAAAGGAAAGGAGCACTCATAAATGGGTGCTTAAAAAAAAATCTCCTTTTAGGAAAGAAGCAGGTAACTTCCCCTTTCATGATCCCATTTCCTCCCATACACTAGAGGTCTTCACCTCTTTCTGCCTGTGTATGCCCTCTCTGCTCCTAATTATCAAGTCCACACCTCGACCATTAAGGATTGGTAATAACCATTTAGGAAGTCCAAATGGTAATGATGACTTGTCAGATTTCCAAACTGCCGTGTTAAGTGGCCCCCTGGCAACTTTAAACCTTTCCATCTTGATTTTTATGTTTCTGGATTGTTTGGACTGCTTCAATGTGCTTTAATTGTTATGATATTGTTTTCCAGAGAACTTTGAATTAAGTTTTTTGATGGGCTGCCCAAGAGTCCTATTGTCAAAATGAAGCAGGTTTGCAAAGCTTGATTCTGTGAAGTATTATGAACCCTTGATAAAAAAAAAAAAAACAATAGCCCCTGAGAAATGGAATCCTGAGCACATTTAGGGGTCTTTCCAACTTACCATGTTTTGCCAATTTTTCCAAAAATGAATCAGTATACACTATTAAATTGAAGTTCCTTAATACTATTACTAGGATCATTTTCAGAATTTAGTTTTTCAAACACTGGAAGACTGAATGAATTTGTGACTGGCAGAGCCTGTGAAATCCTGAATCAGAAATAACACTAACTCAAACTAAATCCTTCTACATGTGTGCCTTTTAGTGGAGCGTTCCATTGCTCAAACGTCTGCCTATCGAATTTTTACAAATTAAGAAAACGATAGAGACTTTTAGGGGCTTTTCAGTAGGTTTTCTCCAAAGTTTTTTAAACAGCGGCTTTATCTTCTAAGGCCAGAAGTGAAGAGTTTGCAGGAGAGGAGCTGACCCTGTTCGTCTCTAGATTCTCTGCTCTAAGGACATTAGCAGGAAATCATCAGCCTAGAGATACAATGAAAGGAAACCCAGCAGCGAAGGTTTCGCTGATAACATGTGATCTGAAGTCAGTGAACAGATTCAGCAGTCATCAGTCGCTCAGACCAAAGTGCAAGGCGCTCTGCTGGCTCCACTAAGATCTTGCTGTAAAAGCATAGCCAAGACTGACCTTGCAATGGGCAGGCTGAAGCCAAATGTATTCTTATCCCTCTAGTTGCAAAACAAGGAGCAAATGTTTACTGTTTTACATAATGAACCTCTGTGCCCGCTGCTAAAAATTTCACTCTGATCCTCGGGGCCAGGTGTAATTTTTGAATGAGGGTTTTTCTCGTAAATACTTGTTTTTTAGGCCCAGACCAGTAGAGGTCAAGATACGAATCTTCTGCTCCAGGCATACACCTTTAGAGATAGCTCCTCGAAGACGAGGGAAATGGTTTCCGGGGCATGTAACACTAGTGACAGCTCCAAGGTCATCCTGAGTTTCAGACTCTGCCAGTTCCCTGTTCCCTGCCCTTGACTTTACCCCCTAGGGAGCCCTTCATTGGAAGTCACAGATGGACAAGAAAACTGGCAAAGAACTGCCAACATTCCCAAACATCAGCTGTCAACCACATTAGCCCCTAGGCCAATAGGGAGGTACACACAAGGGTGAAAATTCCCAAGAAGGACACTTTGAATGAGAAGCGGTGTAGCCTGGTGGATAATGTCAATAAGAGTTGTGGTATTTGTTAATCACTTACTATGTGCCAAGCACTGTTCTAAGTGCTGGGGTAGATACGAGGTAATCAGGTCAAACACAGTTCCCAGCCTATATAGGGTTCACGGTCTTCTTTCTTCAACCCCATTTTACAGATGAGGTAACTGAGGCACAGAGAAGTGAAGCAATTTACCCAAGGAAACACAGCAGACGTGGCAGAACCGGGATTAGAACCCATGTCCTTTAACTCCCAGGCTGGTGCTCTATCCACTAGCCCCACTGCTGTTCTCAGAATTGCTGTTCTCTATTCTAGTAGACAGGGACTGTGTCAGACTTGGTTAAATTGTATCTACCCCAGTGGTTAGTACAGCACTTGAAACACAGGAAGTGCTTAACAAATATCACAATTATTATCATAATTGTTATAGGGCCAAAAATCGGTTTCAGTTTGCTGTATCATGTCTCCAGCTCTGCAGCAGGACCCCTGGATTGAGTACTGATCCGGGAATGAGGAGACTTGGGTACTATGAACTGCTCACTCACTTCTTCGTTGCAGTCCATTCCTCAGAAAGTATCTGTCCAAAAAGGACAAGGATCTGCAAGTGGCACTGTGCAAACCACAAGCCCTAGAATCAATTCCTCTGAGAAGATTCTCCAAACTGAAGTCTCAGAACTGAAACTCCTCTGTTGTTCCCTAAAGAGAGATTCCACCAGTGTCGGTGCCGTTATTTTCATGGGGTGTCTGCATTTGATACTAACCTGAACCCTTCATCATAAAGTATCACTGTGCCTAATTTTTCCCCTAAGGGATAAGCATTCCTAAAGACTTCCCTGTCCTACAAAATGCAACAGGAATAAGTTCCAAACCTGCCTCCCTTCTGAAGGATGACTCGGTCTTCAGACATGTTTCAGGTACAACTAACACCTGTCTTCTCTCAGTTAGATGTTTTCAATGGCTGTAATCAGTCTGCCACCATTTTCTGAAAACCCTAAATCTTTGTCTTCCAAAACAACCACTTGGGAGGCATCCGCTTTTTCATCTTAAAGGGCCTTGTAAGAAGTCTGGGGACTAACAATTTGTGTTCCCTGAAATTTTCAGTCAGGTTACAGGATGGGAATGGATTCCACCTACCAACATCACAAGGAGACACAAGCATCCACCCAACCATCAGGCTTTTGGTGCTTATTGAAGCCACTCTGACTCCGGTTGGCTCCTCGTTCAGAGCTAGTGAGGAGACTTTTGCTCAGTAGAAAATTGCTACCCTTCAAACCTCCACCCTCCAAATGCCTCTTCTATTCTCAATCACTTGCCTTACAATAGCCCTGGAAAGTCAGAGAGGGCAACATTCTAACTCAGGGGATTACGGGAAGATGATTCTGCTCCCATCGAAAAGCTTCACATCTCTTGCAGCGGGTGATTCTCAGAATATGATAATGTGAACATTATCAGATCTGTGATCTATGATCTTTTGATATTTGCCTTACTTCCAGCCCCTGTTGTATTCTATTGTATTGTACTCCCCCAGGTTCTTAGAACGGCACTCTGCACATAGTAAGCGTTCAATAAACACCACTAAATGATTGAACAAACAAGTTTAAAGAGACATGGAGGATGAAGAACATGGTAGCATTTGCTACCTATCTCAGTGCTTAGTACTGTGCTTAGCGAATGCTTAGCAAATGCTACCATCATTATTACTATTAACAAACACCACGATTATTTCTGCTCCGGTGGGGGTAAAGTATGGGGCTGTTCTTCTCTCTACTTAGCTTAGGATATGTACTCTATTACCACCCCTTATTAAGCACCTCCTGGATTCCTCTACCCTACAAAAAAAATAGGACTTTTTCTTTCTGAAAAAACAAAAACAAACAAAACAAAACAGAAAATGCTGCTTCTTCTAGTACTTTGGTCTGGTTATTGCCCTCAACCTCTCTCCAGGCATTAGACTCATTTTCAGTGGCAAAGATATTGAGCCACTCTGAGGTTCAGAAAGCTCTTTGGGCCTTTCTGAAACTCAAGTGCACTATGCAAATCTACGCTTCTTATGCCAACCTATGAAATTCACAGCAGGAGGCCTGGAACTCAGAAGTGAAGGTTTTCATTCTGGGGGATTTAAAGTCATCAAAAAACACTATTTCCGTCAAAGACATAAAGGAGTTAAACAGTTTGCAGACAATGGTGTGATTTTTAAAATCACCCAAATTATTAAAGGAAGAAAACTGAAGGAACATTCATTCAGTCATATTAATTGAGTGCTTACTATGTGCAGAACACTGTTACAATCATTGCAGTGTTTTAGAAACACTGATGATATCTGGCTTAACCAGCACTCGTTCTGGCTTGGGGACCATATTTTTTTGAAATGACCAGAAGAGATTCAAACCTTTTCGGGTGCCTCCAATTCTAAACACTAAAATACTGAGAAAAAGAAAATTGGATATTGGCAATCAGGCACAAAAAGACAGTGTGAGATTTCACAAAAGACTGGCATTCAATAATAAAGTTGTGATTAGGTATAACAGGAACTATTTCAGACAATCCCCATTTCAAGAGTTTTAGCTGAGGTAAAGTATACAAGAGAGCCAAAGCCAACAAAGCACAGAGAACATGACTTTACAAAGCTTTGAAAACCTCCACCTGTTCTTATTTTTCCATAGATTTTGGCACTTAGACAAGCTGACACACAATGGACGATGGTCTGAATTAATTTTACTTTCAAGATTTTGCTCTTTTCACCAGTGTCCTATTAGTTCTCCTTCTCTGAAAAACCTTAAACCTACTAGCCCACTTAAATTATAATTACTCTCTGAGAAAAGGTGTACTACTTTCAGGTAACGGCATTGTTTGTGTGTAATTTCATTCACCATCCTCCGATAGTTTCTAACTTGCAACCAGGAAACAAAATGATAGACTCCAAAGGCTTATTAAACCGTGAGACGTTACATTTCCCATTTCTTAGTGATAAATAGTTCAACGTGTTAACCATAGGTGATACCTCTATTTCATTCATCCAGTAACAGAATAGGTATTTGGCTCTTGGTTTCCTTGAGGGTGCGGTGAGGGGAATTGTGCAAGGGCTGTTCAGGGTTAAGGATGTACTCTGGAGCTAGACCAAGTCACCTCCCGGGACTCACCTCCTGGATCAATTTTTTTTTTTTTACTCCATTTCTCTGTATCTCTTAGCGACTGGGGTCCCAGCACAGAAAATGTCAGGCGTGACATTCGGAAGGCAATCCCATTTTCCCACGGACACACCCACCTTTGATAATCGTCCCAGTGTTTGTGACCTTCCTGCTGTGATCCCCACGGCGACCTTGGCAGATGATACAGGCCTTCAGAGAGTCCCATAAATACAGTAAATGGATGAACTAAGCTCTGCAACTTCCCATCTGGAATCTGTTAAAAATTTTGGTCTTACGCGGAAATAAAAGCCTGTTCCTCCAAGGAACTCAAAGTATTGAGAGCTGTTGTCTCATCCATTCCCCAGTATAACTTGGAGCTCAGTTATGGACAAGAATTTAAAATGGAGAAAGTGAGGCCTAGCAGTGAAGTGAAGTGATCTGAAGCCAGTAACTGTGGTTGAATAGAAAGGAAAGAGGGAAAAGAAAAACAAGACAATTGAAAATCCCAAGTGACAGTTCATCATCATCAATCGTATTTATTGAGCGCTTACTATGTGCAGAGCACTGTATTAAGTGCTTGGGAAGTACAAATTGGCAACATATAGAGACAGTCCCTACCCAACAGTGGGCTCACAGTCTAAAAGGGGGAGACAGAGAACAAAACCAAACATACTAACAAAATAAAATGAATAGATATGTACAAGTAAAATAAATAAATAGAGTAATAAATATGTACAAACATATATACATATATACAGGTGCTGTGGGGAAGGGAAGGAGGTAAGATGGGGGGGATGGAGAGGGGGACAGTTGCAACCATTATTTTCTGGTGATTTTACCAAAAATGTACACAAATGAAAGTCAAGCATCTTCTACATCTCACAGAGCTCTGGCAAATTTCTACAGCTTTTTTTCAAATGTGGAACTCTTCTCTTTCTCATAGCACTTTGAGAAGAGAGAGGGTCCCTAAATAAAAGATTTTTTGAGACTACTCCATCATCAAGGGCCAGGTAGCACTAAAGACTTACGCAGAGCTGTCGTGTTACCTATTGGCTGTCTTAATGGAGTGATCAAAAATACAACTGTTAAGAGATGCAGTGTGGCTCAGTGGAAAGAGCCCAGGAATGGGTTCTAGTCTGGGCTCCACCACTTAGCTGTGTGACTTTGGGAAAGTCACTTAACTTCTCTGGGCCTCAGTTACCCATCTGCAAAATGGAGATTCAGACTGTGAGCCCCACATGGGACAACTTGATCACCTTGTATCTACCCCAACGCTTAAAACTGTGTGTTGCACATAGCAAGCACTTAACAAATGCCATCATTATTATTACTACTAGTAGTTACTGTACTCTCCCAAACACTTAGCACAGTGTTCTGAACACAGTCAGCTCTCAATAAGTATGATTGATTGGGCAAAACTTAGGGGCCATGTTTAATTATCAACTGCATATTCTTCCTAGTGAATCGTACAGTACTCTTTAGACTGCAAACACTTAAATGCTATACTCTACTACAACTTCAAATAGCCAGAAAATACCCCCAAAACAAAATACCGTTAAACTTACTGGCTGACTAAAGGTAGGTGCACATTCCTTCCTTTCTTCAGAGGTACCAGAGTTCCCAGAACTGTCAATAGATTCTAAATTAACTCTCCTTATAATAATAATAATAATAATAATGGCATATATGCAAAGCACTGTTCTAAGCGCTGGGGAGGATACAAGGTGGTCAGGTTGTCCCACGTGGGGTTCACAGTCTTAATCCCCATTTTACATATGTGGCAACTGATGCACAGAGAAGTTAAGTGACTTGCCCAAAGTCACACAGCTGACAGCTGGCAGAGCCGGGATTTGAATCCATGACCTCTGACTCACAAGCCCGGGCTCTTTCCCTATGGTTCTTACTGGGTACATCTCAGATTTAATTGAATAAAATGCCTCCACTATATTCACATTAACACTGGGAAGACCAGAATAAAAATAGTAATTATGGTACTTAAGCTCTCACTACATGCCAAGCACTGTAATCAGTGCTTGGTAGCTACAAGATGATCAGGGGGCTACAGACATTAATATAAATGAATTATAGATATATTCATAAGTGTTGTATGGCTGAGGGAGGCGTAAGTAAAGGGTGCAAATCGAAATCAAAGAGCGACTCAGAAGGGAGTTGGAGAAGAGGAAATAAGGGCTTAGTAGGAGAAGGCCTCTTGGAGACGTTGTCATCGTGTCTCAGTGGAAATAGCACGAGCTTTGGAGTCAGAGGTAAGGGGTTCAAATCCCGGCTCTGCCAATTGTCAGCTGTGTGACTTTGGGCAAGTCACTTAACTTCTCTGTGCCTCAGTTCCCTCACTGGCAAAATGGGGATTAAGACTGTGAGCCCCACGTGGGACAACCTGATCACCTTGTATCCCCCCAGCACTTAGAACAGTGCTTTGCACATAGTAAGCATTTAACAAAAACCATCATTATTATTATTATTATTATTATTATTATTAAGGCTTTGCGATAGCTTGAGAAATAGAAAAATACTGTTCCATGACTATAGTGAGATCTGTTTTCTTTCTTTGACCCTTGGTAACTTGGGCACTTAGCTCTTTTCTAACAGGAGGTTATGTTCCTGACAAACGCCATGCTAAAGAAAACTTCTGTTGTATTACACATATCTTAACCAGTGCCGTACACAAGCACACAAGCTTCTCTTCCTTCATATTCTGTCCATATAGGTGTGTACTATCTTAAGAATGTTCTCTAATTCACTAATGACATTCTATCCCAAATGCATAGTAAAAAAATGCACTATGGAAGAACTGTGTATTTCTAAAACCTTGAGATCTTTAGTTTCATGTTCACTTTGTGTAGAAAGGTATTCTTGAGGTATGGAGGGAGAACTGAAAAAGGCTAATTCATTTATTAAGATTTAGAACAGTATTTCTTTGCCTTTCTTAGGTTTTTTTTTTAAACCAATGGTCTTACTGTGATTCAACGGCAGGTTAATCTAGAAAAATCCTAATATTCTTGGCAGTCACCTGGTGCTTAGAAACAACATCATTTTTATTATTACTGGGCTTGATTTTGTGTTAGCCTGAATTGCACAGAAATCCAAAGGAAGCTGTTGAAATTTTTTCTGACTCATTCCAAAAACATACCTTATTACTAATCTTTATATTTCATCTTCCTGTCCATTTGTGGCACATACACAAGTTCCCCTCTGTCCCCCCGCTGCATCCCCCTCCCACCATACGTACCCATGTGCATACATACGCATACATACACACACACAAAAAAAATTTGTGCCTGGTAGTTATGTACCTATCATCAAACTCTGTTGCTTCTCCATACTTGTAATTTATTTTAGTGTCTCACTAGATTATAAGCTCCTTGAAATCAGGGTTCATGTCTATTTTTTCACACTCTCCCAAGTGCTTAGTGCACAGAGTAAACACTCAATACACAATATTGACTAATTTAATTGCAATGAAAATAGGCTAATAGGAAACAACAGTAGCAGAAACCCATAGTTTCTATGGAACTAGTGTATCATCCTTTGAAAAGACTTCCAGTATAATTTGCTTCTTAGCTAGTCAATGCAATTGACATTAATATTTCTCAGTGTTTCTGTCACTATAATACCAGGTTTAATCAGAGCCTTTCATAACTTTTTCTGTTACTCTTCCTCTGCATAATGGACTCCTGGGGGCCACTTAAAGATAGTTTGAGTAGTTTATGGAGAATAATGAAGGACTAGTCGGATAGGGACCATCGCTATATATTGCCAATTTGTACTTCCCAAACTCTTAGTGCAGAGCTCTGCACACAGTAAGCTCTCAATAACTACGAATGAATGAATGAATGAATGTAAATCTATTTTCCTTTCCCTATAATGCTTCACTAATGTTTACACACTATTAAAAATCATTGCAGAACCAAGGAAAAGAGAGGAAGCAAGATGTAAAACAAAAACTCCTATAAAAATCTTTTAAACGGCCATATTTTCCCCTCCACACAACCATATGTAATGGAGACAAGGAGCAGTGTGCCCTATCATCATCAAAGGTATTTACTGAGTGTTTACCATGTGCAGAGCACTAAACTAAGTGCTTGGGAGAGTGCAATAAAACAGAGTTGGTTAGATGTGTTGTCCAAAACAAGGTTACAGTCTAGAGAGCAAGACAGACATTAATAGAAATAATTTATATGTAATTTATAGCTATGTACATGAGTGCTGTGGAGTTGAGGGTGGGGCAAGTATCAAATAATAATAATAGTAATGATGGCATTTGTTAAGCACTTACTATGTGTGAAACACTGTTCTGAGCACTGGGGGGGATACAAGGTGATCAGGTTGTCCCACATGGAGCTCACAGTCTTAATCCCCATTTTACAGATGAGGTAACTGAGGCTCAAAGAAGTTAAGTGACTTGCCCAAGGTCACACAGCAGACATGTGGTGGAGCCGGGATTAGAACCCATGACCACTGCCTCCCAAGCCCATTCTCTTACCGCTGGGCCATGCTGCTTCTCAAATGCCCAAAGGTCACAAGCTTACAGTCTAGAGAGCAAGACAGACATTAATAGAAATAATTTATATGTAATTTGTTCCAAGATCCAAGTACTACATAGTTGACTCAGAAGGGAGAGGAAGTTGGAGAAAAAAGGGCTTAGTTGAGGAAGGCCTCTTGGAGAAGATAGCTTAGTGGAAATAGCATGGGACTGGGAATCAGAAGGTCATGGGTTCTAATCCTGGCTCTACCACTTGTCTGCTGGGTGACCTTGAGCAAGTCACTTCACTTCTCTGGGCCTCTGTTCCCTCATCCAGCAGCATAGCAGAGTGAATGGGCTTTGGGCATCAGACGGTCATGGGTTCTATTCCCAGTTCTGTCACTTGTCTGCTGTGTGACCTTGGGCAAGTCACTTGACTTCTCTGTGCCTCAGTTACCTCATCTGTACAATGGGGAATGAGTCTGTGCACCCCATGTGGGACAGAGACTGCATCCAACTTGATTTGCTTGTATCCACCCCAGAGCTTAGTACGGTGCCTGGCACATAGTAAGCACTTAATAGATACCACAATTATTAATACTCATTTTCTAAACCCATCTCCGCAAGTTTCCTCTGTATGACCTTGGCCAATCACTTAACATCTTTGTGGCCTAATGGGGGTTCAATACCTGCTGTCCTTCCTATTTAGACTGTGAACTCCAAGAGGAATGGGTTTGTGTCTGACCTGATTTACTTGTATCTACTACCCCAGTGCTTAGAACAGTGCTTGATACGTAGTACGCACTTAACAAATACAATGATAATACTAATAATAGTAATGGTAATAATACTAATCTATGTTTTAAAGAGAAGTCAATGGCAAAATTAAACATACTGTAAAAGCAAGAAAAGAGCAAAAAGTTTGCAAAATGGGGACAGTGTTATTTTTTAAACTGTTAATTTGGTCAGGGAAAAATAAATGCCAAGATGCTTTTCCCATCTCTTTATCTTTCAGAGACATCCTGAGCCATTTTGTTAAAAAAAAAAAAAAAAACAACAGTGGCCATGGAGTGGTTTAGAGACACAATTTATCCAAACTCCCAAACAGCGGTCTGTCCCATGGAGAGGAGCAGGGGAATTTAACAAATTACGATGTCTCTCACATGGTCGAAAGATGAGTTGTTTTACACGAACTCCAATCTGCACTCCTTGGCACGGGTCAAATTTTCCTCTGAAACAGAGATAGCTTCCTAAGGAAATAGTACTCTCCAGAATATGGATTTAACTTTTCAATACATTGTGTGATAGGTGTGCCAGAAGAGATGTGGGAGACAAGTTGTGTGGCAGCAGGGAAGGGACGTGGCTCCAGAAGCAAAGGAATCAGGAGCTGGAAGAATTGGGGAGAAAAGTGGGTAAAGTCCCACTGGGCACTTGAAATGATAAAAATCCTTTTTTAAAAAAAAATGACTAAAATTGGCTCTTTCTATTAAATTCTAGCCTGAAAGTGTTCGGCTATGAGACCTTTGGATCACTTGAGAACCTGAGAATTGAGAACCTCAATTACCTGAGGGTAGGCTTATTCTGTTTCCCTTATACCAATAATCTAAGGAGCTTATTCTGTAGAAGCCATGTCTGTCAGAATTGAACAAAACAAATGAAACCAGTACTAAGCCAGTGGGAAAGTTGCCTTGTTTTCCTAAGTCAGAGTGCACAAAGCAAACAAATGGGAATGAATAGTGGAAAGTATAGCACATTTTACAAATTCAGAGGAAACAATTTATGGTACTCAAAGGCAGTCTTTCCAAAAAAGACAAAAATGCACCAATTTGCATACAAAAATATTTCAACTTGTCTTCTTTCTCCCGCTTTTTTGCCCAGCCTGGATTTCATCATATGTACCGTCAGCCAATACTCTTTACTTCTGGCCTGCCAGCAACTTAAAATATCCTGGGCAAGAAGACTTAGGCCATCTGCAAACCTGAACAGAGTTATTTTTAAATTGTTCATTTCAACCAAAGTTGGTTTAAGTGTGGAACTGCGATATTTCACAACACAAAATGATTCTCAACCAGCCCTGACCACACACGACTATGTAGATATCAGTGTGATGGTCAGTTCCATTGGTTCCTACACTTAAGAATCCTCAGGAATAGGGGACAAAGGACCAGATGGAGGTGAGACCCACGACATCTACTAGAAAGCATAGAGGGCCCTGTGGGGAAAAGTACTAGATCTAGGGAAAGGAAGTTTGACCTGGAATAATTTTCATTGTTAACAAATTAATAATAATAGTAATAATAATAATAATAATGTTGGTATTTGTTAAGCACTTACTATGTGTCAGGAACTGCTCTAAATGCTGGAGGGATACAAGGTAATGAGGTTGTCCCACATAGGACTCACTGTCTTTATCCCCATTTTCCAGATGAGGTTATTGAGGCCCAGAGAAATTAAGTGACTTACCCAAAATCACACAGCTGACAAGTGGCAGAGCTGGGATTAGAACCTATGACTTCTGACTCCCAAGCCTGGGCTCTTTCCACTGAGCCATGTTTGTACGTTTATGTTTGTACGTATTTATTACTCTATTTATTTAATTATTTTATTTGTACATATTTATTCTATTGATTTTATTTTGTTAATATGTTTTGTTTTGTTCTCTGTCTCCCCCTTCTAGACTGTGAGCTCGCTGTTGGGTAGGGACCGTCTCTAGATGTTGCCAACTTGTACTTCCCAAGCGCTTAGTCCAGTGCTCTGCACATACTAAGTGCTCAATAAATACGATTGAATGAATGAATGCTGCTTCTATTAAATATTTTTGAGATCTCTGATCTTTTAAATGAAGGCAGAACCAGAAGAGATTGCCTGGGGGCCATGTACTCCTAAAGAGACTACGGAGGCCCTGTTAGCAGAGATTTAGGGCTGAGAATGCCCAATAGCATCACTACCTTTATACTCTGCTGCTTCTTATCTTTAATTTATTTTAATGACTAGCCTCCCCAGTAAGAAAGCTCCTTGAGGGCTCGGATCATGTCTACCAACTCAATTGTACTGTGCCCTCCTAAATGTTTAGTAGAATGCTATGCCCACAATAAAAACTCGATAAATACAGTAAATACAACTGATTGATGAGCATTGTTCCCTTTCAAGGGTTTTGCAGTTTAATTAGACAATAAGTACAAGATGGAATGATAAGTAGTGACTTGGTGGAGGAAAACCCAGTAAATATTTTCATTATAGCTTCTCTGCCTTAGTATTTCAGTGGTCCTGGGGAGGGAGTCACAGCAGAAATAAATCATGAGGAAAAATCTGAAGACAATACCTTGGAAGGATTAAGGGAAGCTATTATTTCAGCTGACCATTGCATTACTAAGTTCAGAACATCTGGCATAGGCTTCTCATCAATTAATCTTCAGGAAAATTTTCTATTAAAAATGAATTTTCTTCGAATCATCATGTCAGCATTAATTCAAGCCCTTAGCTGTAGCTCTATTGGAAATATTTTGGTTGCAATGAACACCCTCCCCAGGGTCCAAAATATGGGCTCCTGCAATCCTGGAATTCTGGACTCCTTGTGCTGTGTTGCAGGATTATGGTCCAGTATTAGCAGGAGGTACAATAAAACAGTAGGGCACAGCTTTGCAACCTTATTGAATTCAGCTCTTGCCAAATTCCAGGGGTGAGCATCTATGATTTATCCTTTACAGAAGAGAGAAAAGATGTGCCCACACACAGAGAGTTGAGAGGGATCTTGAACCCCATCATAGGTTCCCATTCAATCAATCACAGAGATTAGTAGGACTGTCACAAATGTTTTGGCACTTTTCGGAGGAGGAGATTAGCAAAGTTCACCTTCTGCCATTTTTTTTTTTACACCACAGACCATTCAGCCGCAAAACGGTAGCTTTCCAAAGTCAATATCCCAAAGGCACATTTGCTCAGTATATATTTCTTGCTCAGTTCAATCTCTCACTTGTGCCTGTTGTACTCATCAGGCTGTGTGTAGTCTTCCCCCATTTAAGTTCTTTGAGGATAGAAATTGCATCTTTAACTTTTGTTTTTCCTCCTAGTGCCAGGTGCTCGATACATACTGATGATAGGGATAATGAAGATGATGAAAGGAATTTAGCAGACAGCATGAAGATAATGGCAAATTTTGTTTCTGAAATTGCTCTGTTAACATGTTAAACTCTTTTATTGCTAATTGTAAGGGGTGACTGAGGCAAGGGACATTTATTATCTATTAGAAAAACAGACATTCCTTTAGATCAAGTGAAATCTATTAAATACATACTGATTTGTCTACCATTTTCATTTTCCTTTTCAGCCCCTTGTGGGCAGGGAACATGACTACCAACTCTGTAATTCTGTACTCTCCCAAGCGGTCAATACAGCACTCTGCACACAGTAAGTGCTCAATAAATATGATTGATACGTCTATAAATTTAGGATGATTTTCATCTGGTTTTCATCTGATATTCATCTGAGAAGCAGCGTGGCTCAGTGGGAAGAGCACAGGCTTGGGAGCCAGAGGTCATGGGCTCTAATACTGGCTCTCCCACTTGTCAGCTGTGTCTGGACAAATCACTTAACTTCTCTGTGCCTCAGTTACCTCATCTGTAAAATGGAGATTAAGACTGTGAGCCCCATGTAGGACAACCTGAACACCTTGTATCCACCCCCCCCAGCATTTAGAACAGTGCTTCACACATAGTAAGCACTTAACAAATGCCATCATTATTATTATAATTATTATCTGGTAAAGTGAATAAACTGATTAGGCTTCTACCTTAAAGACAGCTTGGCTTCACTCTCCTATTCCCCAGAAGAAAAAAAAATAAAAATAAAAATAAAAAACCAACTAGTCATATTGGGGGAAACAACTTACCATTAATGGCTGAGTGTAGATTTGGGAAAGGAGGAAATAGTGCTTGGAAAGGATACTCCTCTAAGTTCTGGGAAAAGAAGCAGGACAACATCCTAATCAATTGTGGAAATTACTACACTTGCTACCTTTGGTCTAAATCCCCATAAGGATGTAGTCACTTAGGAACATTTGCAGAGTTCTCTTTCCATGTGAACATCAGCACCCCATTTTTAAAAGTCTTCCTTTGCATCATTTCTTCACATAAATGTAAAGAAAGAAAGCATTTCTGGTAAAAGGTGTTAGATCTTTGAGATATTTTAAGGTGACTGATGTATTGAAACCTATTCAGGTAAAAATAATGAAAGGAGTTGACCAAACAGGGAGTGGAAGATGAATAATTTTCCCTACAGGGCTCAAGATGATTCAGTAAATGTAAAAGTGCATAAGGGTGAAGCCAAGGGCATCCTCCAAATCTGCCAATGAGAAGTGTCCAACCTGCATGTCACTATTGCAATTCCCCAGCATCACAACTAAGGAGATGTGGAAGAGTAAAATTAATTCTTGATTTTAAAAATTATATTAACTTTTCATTGTAAGAAATAACAGCCCTGCAGATATCACCATCATGCTCCTTAATGCAGCTTGAGAAAAAAAATGCAACAGCAGTCTCTGCATTTCAGAATTCTTTGGCGCGTAGTACAGTGCTCTGCACACACTAAACGCTCAATAAATATGATTGAATGAATTTGGAGGGCTCAGTTTTTGTTATTCTTGAACTTCTTTCTCTGACAGTCACCTCCCTTGCACTTGATGGCACAGAAACCCTTAATGGTACTGGAGTTCTTTAATTTACCTTTTAAAATGCACAAATCTAAAAAAGTCTATACCTTTTCCAAATCAATATTTAAAAAGAAATTAAGCCATTTAAGTGACTGTAGGCATTTCTTTAATGAAACTTTGAGGGAAATATATGAAGGACACTTTAAATAAAAATGAGAGGAGCAAAATGAGGAATATTTTAAAATACGTGCTGTAATTGGTTTGAAGCCCAAGAGATGAAGAAAAATATGATTTCATCAAAATAAGTATGGAAACATTGGGATATCTTTGGATATCTTTTATAAAGATGTTTCAAATGCAACCATATTTCCTCAGAGTCACTTTTTACACACTCTTTCAAGCATAGATTTCCCGGTAGTTTTATTATTCCCTTTTTAATCTACTTAATCTACTTCAGATGTTTGACATACATATAGTTCTAAACAAAAGTAGGAACTGGACATAAAAGATGTTGATTTGAACAGTGGTAATCAATAAATCAATGATATTTATTGAACACAGTGTACTAAGTGCTTGGGAGAGCACAATAAAACGGAGTTGCTAGATACATTCCTTGCCCACAAGCATAGGAATTACCTCAGAAATCTGTTCTTCCCTCAGTATGTAAATAATTGCAATTTTTACAAGAACAGAGGTTTGCTTAATGCATAACAATATGGGACTAAGACCAATACTTTACCATGATCATATTTTGGATTCTTCCAAATCTTCCAAATCATGGTTCCTCAACCAGAAGTTACAATCTAGGTGGTCTGTAAAAACAGGTCAGACAGCAATAGAGGAAGAGAAATCACGGAAAGTTCACGGTTGCTCTATTGTTAAAAATCATTCATCGATGTCTTAGACATGGATAATAAGATTTGTTACAGAAAAAGAAATTGAAATGGGCTAGAAATAAATTAAATACAATTCTTACATTTTATCATTCACCGGCTTTAGTAATTACATTAACTTCAATTATTACTTGAGCTCTTTTTGGCTTGAGTCTGTACTTATGAATGCCTTTCAAGTAGCCTGTGTGGCTGAATTTTAAGGGCTGAGCAACAACCCGCACTAACTTTCACATACACATCTGTGGTCAGCCCTGTGCCTCATGTTTGGCCTCTGGCCAACTCATAAGACACCAGAAGGAGGAATGAGGTTCCTCTGCTCTCATCTCAGCTCAGCCATATGCAGGAAACTGAGTGGTCAGAGCATGGGGAGCGGATGAAGAGGTGATGAGAATGAGGGAGGGAGGGGAAGAAAAGAGAAGAGGAAGAAAAAGAGGTTCATTGTCATCTGTCAAATTTATTGAGTTCTTTTTGGAGGGTCCTGTTGATCAGATCTGCCATCATCAAAAAGGTTCCAAACTCTTAGGGACAGCTGAAAAATGTAGCCCTAATAGATTCTGGGAAATGTTATTTCCAGGAAAGGAAGGTTTCAGAATGGGCTTCTTAATTCTTCTTCAGCGGCTTTGGTAACCTTTCCCTTTTGATGGTCCTTCCAATTCAAGAACCTAGATGGTGAGCTCCATGAAGAACAGGGACTTTGTCCAACGTGATTATCCTGTATCTACCTCTTCGTTTAGTACAGTGACTGCACATAGGAAGTGGTTAAAATGTGTCATTAAAAAAGAATACCACTAATGAATGGTTCACTGATTCCACTAATAGTGACTTTGGTAGAAAGGGACATCTTCCCAACATCCGCCTTTGAGAAACAACTTCCTGCTGAACTGATGACTAGGCCAGTGAGAAGGCATCACATCAAGGACCATGTCATCACTAAAACACCAAGGCTTTACGTTAATGTATTTTTAGCAGATTCTGAAAATAACAAGACCAACTCAATTCAGACCGAAAACAAGGCTGCTTCAGGTCGCTCCAATAAAAAAACATGAGGGTTTATGGTTTCATTTTCAAAGAAAAATTCTACTTTTGCCTTGGGAGATGAACAGTTTTTTCCAGCCTCTTTTCCTTTGGAAAGCACTATGGGGGATTTGCTTTGAGTCCCTGAAAGGTGAGTTGCCTTATTCTAGGTGGTTGAAAGCCAAGTGCCATTAAAAGTTAATAAGAAATTGATCCAGGTGTGCGGTCTATGTAAAATGGCCACAGAAAGCCTCACCCACATGCTTTAATTTCTTTGTATATGTCTTTCAGACTTAATTCATGGTTGACTTGTGGCTCACCAAGTATGATGCCATCTGGCTAGCAAATTGAAATTGTCTGAAAGCAGAGAATTTTAATTTGTGGTGAGAGGTATTTTGATTAATCAAAACAATGGAATGTTTTAGCTCAGTTTATTATAGAGGTCCCAAATCCTGTTTTCCAAAAAATTAAATGGAATTATAGTCATATTTCAAGTTCCTAAATGGGGAAAGTGTCTGTGACTAAGGTCCATACAGTTCTGGGAAAAAAACATTAAAGCTTATTATTTTATGATTTAAAACCTAAAATATTTTTCTCATAATGTAACTGGAGTGTAAGCATTTCAATTTTCAAGGATTTTATTTTTCCTTTTAAACAGTACTAAGTTAATGGAAACTAGTATGCACATAGTAAATGATCTACTGTAACCTTTGTGGAATTTTCTCTTCAACTCATATCTGTGAGGAGAAAAAAAATCCTCATAAAATACAAAGAAAAGTTGATGATACCACATCAGAAGAAATAAATTCACAAAGGAAAAGGACTTCACAGAAGCCGGAAAATGGGCTACCAGAGAGAGGAAATGGGTACTAGAATATTTCATTTAATGACTGTATGACAAGTCTATCGTAGGTCATTATTTATAGGTCATTTTCCTGTCAATTGTAGAAATCCTGGCCTTAATCATTTGTGTCAACACACACTTCCGTATAAAAACTTCCAACATGATACAGATAATTCTGAGAAACACAGTGTGCATTTTGACAATTCTGTGCTTTCCTTTGGACTCTGAATTTGCCAAGATATTTCCTGTTAACTCCTTGGCATGAGTGGCCGTGAAGAGACCATTGCCGAGGCCAGTACTGGATACTGCACTGAGAAAGTCTAATGTTTGTCAGCGAGAACACGAAGTACCATCATCAGCATTAGCTTAAATAGGGTCACTACTTTCTTAATATCACTCATTACTCTGTAATAATTCAATCACTGTTATTGAGTGCTTATTATATGCACAGCACTATACTAAACACTTGGGAGAGTACAGAATTAGCCATTCCCTCCCTAAAATAAGTTTACAGTCTTGTGATGGGAGACAGACATTAACATGAATGAATTTGTAATATATAATTTAAAACTATGTACACAAGTGCTTTGAGGTTTGGGGTGGGGTAAATATCAAGGGCCCAAAGATCACAGATTGAAGAGCATATATGATGCATGAGGGGCAGCGAGCTGGGACAAGGGGGTTTAATCGGGGAAGGCTTTTTGGAGGAGATGTAACCTCAGTAATGCTTTGAGGGTGGAGAGAGTGGTGGTCTGGCATATCAATCAATCAATCAATTGTATTTATTGAGTGCTTACTGTGTGCAGAGCACTGTACTAAGTGCTTGGCACTGTACTAAGTGCTTATATAGCTTATAAGCTATAGCTTATAAGTGCATATATAGAGGGGGAGGGAATTCCTGGCTCAGGGAGAGTGAACGTGGGAAAGGGTTTGCTGGTGAGATAGACAAGATCGGGACACAGTGAGTAAATTGGTGCTAGAGGAGTAGAATCTGTGGGCTGGGCTGTAGATTAAAGAGGTGAGGTAAGGTGGAGAGAAGTGATTAAGTGCTTTAAAGCCAATGAGAAGGAGTTTCTGTTTGATGCAGAGGTGGATGGGCAGCACTTGGAGATTCTTGGGAAAGGGGAGACATGAACTGAATTTTTTTGTTGAAAAATAATTCCTGCAGCAGAGTGAAGTGTGGATTGGAGTGAGGAAAGAAGAAGCAGGGTGGTCAGTGAGGAGGCCAAGGCAGTAGTCAAGGCAGGATAGGATAAATGCTTGGATCAGCATGGCAGCAGTTTGGATGGAGAGGATAGGGTGGATTTTAGCAATGTTGTGAAGGTAGAACTGACAGATATGTGGGTGGAATAAGGGAGATGAGTCAAGGACAATGCCAAGGTTACAGGCTTGTGAGATAGGGAGGACAGTGGTGTTGTCTACAGTGATGAGAAACACAGGGGGAGGACAGGATTTGGGTGGGAAGATAAGGAGTTCAATTTTGGACATGTTTAATTTGAGATGTCAGGGGGACATCCAAGTAGATATGTTTGAAGGCAGGAGGAAATGCAAGATTGTGGGGAAGGAAAGAGGTCAGGTCTGGAGATGTAGATTTGGGAATTCATTCATTCATTCCATCGTATTTATTGAGCGCTTACTGTGTGCAGAGCACTGTATTAAGCGTTTGGGAAGTACAAGTCGGCAACATATAGAGACGGTCCCTACCCAACAACGGGCTCACAGTCTAGAAGGGGGAGGCAGACAACAAAACAAAACATATTAACAAAATAAAATAAATAGAATAGTAAATATGCACAAGTAAAATAAATAGAATAATAAATCCGTACAAACATATATACAGGTGCTGTGGGGAAGGGATGGAGGTAGGGTGGGGGCGATGGGGAGTGGGAGAGGAAGGAGGGGGCTCAGTCTGGGAAGGCCTCCTGGAGGAGGTGAGCTCTCAGTAGGGCTTTGAAGGGAGTAGGAGAGCTAGCTTGGCGGATGTGTGGAGGGAGGGCATTCCAGGCCATGGGGAGGATATGGGCCGGGGTCGACAGCGGGACAGGTGAGAACGAGGCATGGTGAGGAGGTTAGCAGCAGAGGAGTGGAGGATGCGGGCTGGGCTGTAGAAGGAAAGAAGGGAGGTGGGATAGGAGGGGGCAAGGTGATGGACAGCTTTGAAGCCAAGAGTGAGGAATTTTTGCCTGATGCATTGGTTGACTGGTAGCCACTGGAGATTTTTGAGGAATCATATACATAGAGATGTTAACTGGAGCCATAGGATCGAATGAGTTTTTCAAGGTAGTGGGTATAGAGGGAGAATAGAAGCGGACTTTGATCTGAACCTTGAGGAATGCAGAGCTGAGCCACCCTAATGTGGAAGGTCGGGTGGAAGGCAATATAAGAGCCAGCAAAAGTGCGGTCAGAGGTCTAGGAAGAGAACCAAGGGAGGACAGTGTTAGTGAATTCAAGGTTGGAAAACATTTCAAGGAGAAGGAGGTGGTCTACAATGTCAAAGGCAGTTGAGAGGTCTAGACTCACTCACTCAATCACATTTACTGAGCACTTACTATGCAGAGCACTGTACTAAGTGCTTGGGAAGTACAAGTTGGCAACATATAGAGACAGTCCCTACCCAACAAAGGGCTCACAGTCTAGAAGGGGGAGACAGACAACAAAACAAAACATGTGGACAGGTGTCAAGTCATCAGAATAAATAGAAGTAAAGCTAGATGCACATCATTAACAAAATAAACAGAATTGTAAATATGTACAAGAAAAATAAGTAGAGTAATAAATCTGTACAAACATATATACAGGTGCTGTGGGGAGGAGAAGGAGGCAGGGGAGGGGGGATGGGGAGGGGGAGAGGAAAAGGGGGGCTGAGTCTGGGAAAGCCTCCTGGAGAAGGTGAGCTCTCAGTAGGGCTTTGAAGGGAGGAAGAGAGCATGGCTTGGCGGCTGTGCGGAGGGAGGGCATTCCAGGCCAGGGGGAGGATGTGGGCTGGGGGTCGACGGCGGGACAGGTGAGAACAAGGCACAGTGAGGAGGGTAGTAGCAGAGGAGCGGAGGGTGCGGGCTGGGCTGTAGAAGGAGAGAAGGGAGATGAGGTAGGAGGGGGGTGAGGTGATGGACAGCCTTGAAGCTGAGAGTGAGGAGTTTTTGCTTGATTCGCAGGTTGACTGGTAGCCACTGGAGATTTTTGAGGAGGGGAGTAATATGCCCAGAGCATTTCTGGACAAAGATGATCTGAGCAGCAGCGTGAAGTATAGACTGAAGTGGGGAGAGACAGGAGGATGGGAGATCAGAGAGGAGGCTGATGCAGTAATCCAGTCGGGATAGGATGAGAGATTGAACCAGCAAGGTAGTGGTGTGAATGGAGAGGAAAGGGCTGATCTTGGTGATGTCTAGAAGGGTTCTGATGAAGTAGAGGCCATCAGATTGGGCAAGAAAGTTACTGGTTACCTAAGAGAAGGTTGTTCCTGTGGAGTGAAGGGAGCAGAAGCCATATCGGAGGGAATCTAGGAGAGAATCAAGGATAGAAACTGGGGACAGTGGGTGTAAACAACTCTCTCAAAAGTTTGCAGAGAAATGGTAGGAGGGAGATGGGTGTTAAGTGGAGGGAGCCTTGGGGTCAAGGGAGGGTATTTTTAGGATAGAGGTTACGTATAGCATGTTTAAAGGTAGTGGGGAAGAAGCTTTCAGGAAGTGAACAATTGAAGATGGCAGTCAAGGAAGAAAAAAGAGAGGTGGGTGTTTTAAAGGGGTATTAAGGGATGGAGTCAGAAGCACACGTGGGGAGGTTGATTTAGAGAGGAGGTAAGGGATTTCATCTTGAGTTGCTGCAGGCAACACAGGGAGCAACGAAGAGGATGGAGGAGCAGCTGGAGATTGGGGTGTAGCAGGGGAATTTTTAGGGAGATCATGCCTGATGGTTTTAATTTTGTTGATGAAATAGGTAGCCAGATAATGAGGGGAAAGGGATGGTGGGGGCAGGGGGACAGTAGGTTTGAGAAGGGAGTTAAATGTTGAACAGTTGGTGGGGATAACAATAATAATAATAATAATGGCATTTATTAAGTGCTTACTATGTGCAAACCACTGTTCTAAGCACTGGGGAGGTTACAAGGTGATCAGGTTGTCCCACAGGGGGCTCACAGTCTTAATCCCCATTTTACAGATGAGGTAACTGAGGCACAGAGAAGTTAAGTGACTTGCCCAAAGTCACAGAGCTGACAATTGGCAGAGCCGGGATTTGAACCCCTGACCTCTGTCTCCAAAGCCCGGGCTCTTTCCACTGAGCCACGCTGCTTCTCTAGATAGATAGGGGGATGGAGGGGATGGGAGCAAATTAAGAAGAATTATTGTTTTGGGGCAGTGGAGAGGGCTTAATTGAAGCAGATATGAATGAATTTAAGGTGGACAAGATCAGAAAGATGTCCAGATTTCCTCCAATAGCACTCTGCTGCTTGGACAGAGGAGCAGAGGAAGCATACTGTGAAGGTGATCTAGGATTATAGGTTAGTGAGATCAGACCAATGGAGGGACAGGGAAGCAAAAGAATCCAGTTCAGTGGGGAGGGTGTATGGGTTAGAGAGGAGGTGAAGAAGGTGTGGTCAGCTAGAGGAATTTCAGAAATGGTGAGGACAGAGATTGAACAGCTACTGGAGAGTATAAAATCATCTGGTGAGTATGTGAGGTGGGGTGGAGCATGAGGCCATTGGAATAAAAGAGTGAGAGAAGGTGGACAGTGGAAGGATCATCAGGGACATCCACATGAATACTGAAGTCCTCAAGGATCAATGTAGGGATGGAGAAGGAGAGAAGGAATGTGAGAAAAGGATCAAAATCATTTGAAAAGTTGAAGGTAGGTTCTGGGGGCTAGTAGATGGCTGTGACTAGTAATTGGAGTGGGTGGTAAAGGCAGATAATAATAATAATAATGGCATTTGTTAAGTGCTTACTATATGCAAAGCACTGTTCTAAGTGCTGGGGAGAGTACAAGGTGATCAGTTTGTCCCACGGGAGGTTCACAGTCTTAATACCCATTTTACAGATGAGGTAACTGAGACATAGAGAAGTTAAGTGACTTGCCCAAAGTCATGTAGCTGACAATTGGCAGAGCCGGGATTTGAACCCCTGATGTCTGACTCCAAAGCCTGTGCTCTTTCCACTGAGCCATGCTGCTTCCCCGATGACGATATGAGCTTTAAAGGAAGGGAGAAAGAAGGATGGTGGAGGGAGAAGGAGGCCGACTCCTCCCCCTTTCCCAGTAAGTCTGGGGACAGGTGGTGGGAAAAGATGAGCCCCCCCCAACCTCAAGAGGGAGATTGTGTCATCTGGGAGAGTCAGGTTTCTGTGATGGCAAGGAGGAGCAGTGACTGGATCAGGGACAGGTCAATGATGATGGGCAGCTTCCCAATGGAATGGGATTCCACACTTGGCTGAGCATGTGGAGAGGGTGTGTAGGATGGAGACGGTGGGAGTGGTAGGAATTTGAATGGGGGGAGGTGGGGCCGGGGTGGGGGGGGGAGGGATTGGATGGGAGTGCACTGAGGAGGGTAGGCCTAAGGGAAGAGGGATGAGGAGGGGTGCTGGGACAGGGAACAGGGGAGGGAAGATCAGAGAAAGGGGATTGAAGGCACATGGTGGAGGTAGGGCCTAAGAGAAAGTAACTCCTGAGCTGCAGCAGCTGATCTGTAGACCCCCCAAATGACCAATACAGATTCCTGGAGTAGGGGAAGACTCAGCAGGTCCCAGCTGTGGAGAATTCACAAATTGGGATCTTAGATTAGGGGATCATTAATGCATCTGTCCAGGGTAAATGGGCAACCACTATCGAGTCCTTCATTGTTGATGGGTGGCTGTTGACATGTTCTTAACACCTTAGTTTGCTGTCCTGCATCTTTGGCAGGGGTCGGGGTCCCAGTGGTTGGGGGATTGGCGAGTCCTTCTGCCATCAGGCCCAAGTCCCCCGTAATTGGATAGAGAGAGAGGGGAAGAAGGATGTCGGTGCCCTTCCTTTGGTGCAGTTGTAGGAATCCCAGGGCCAGGGGGCTGGGGTCTCTTCTATCTGGGCAGTCCCGGTGGACGGGGAAAGGTGGGGCAACCCTTCCCATTTTCTCAGTCTGCAGGCACTCACATGCAGAGGGCAGTCCTTCCCTCAGGCTGATCCCAGGCCTTGTGGTCAGGGGACTCAGCATCCCTTCCCTCCCGACTATCCCAAGTCCCTGTGGTGGGGGAAGGGGCAGGGGAGGGTGGTGGAGACCCTCCCCTCATCTCCAATTTTTGACCCCCATCTTGCCAAAGGGGCGATGGGGTGACCATCCTTCACTCTGGCACAATTTTAGGCTTCTGGGGTGAGACGATGAGGAGCAGGATGACTATAGGTCACTATGGGGAATAGAAACATGGCAGAGACCCTCCCCCAGCCTCAGTTTTTTGGCCAGTGACTTGTCAAGTGGACGTTGGGTGGTAACAGCCACTTGTCTGCTGTGTGACCTTGGGCAAGTGGCTTAATTTCTCTGCACCTCAATTATCTAATCAGTAAAATTGGGATTGAGACTTTGAGCCCCAACATGGGACAGGGGCTGTGTCCAACGCGATTGTATACACCCAAGAGCTTAGTACAGAGCCTGGCACATAGTAAGTGCTTAACAAATACCATCATTATTATTATCCTCTCAGGCACGATCTTAGGCTTCCTGTGTGAGGGGGAGGGGAGGGGCCAGATGACTAAGGGTCCCTTGCATCTGACACGGTCCAAGAACCCCACAGATGGGGCGAGAGCATGAATGGGGTCAGCAATGCTTCCCTTTTGTGCGTGGGTCTGGAGGGGTCTCGGGAACTCTGGCAATCTCAGAGCCTGCTGCCATGGCTGCCATCTTGCCAATCCATTTCCCAATTATTGATGATGTCGCTAACATAGGCTTCCTGAAAAATATCTCTAATCATTTTATTAGGATGCTTTCATGGCAAAAATAATAAATGATGTTGCAAGGTCATGATATTTCTGTCTCCTCTGTTAGTGACAGCTCTTTGTGGACAGAGAATGCAACTTGTGCATCAGTTGAATTTTCCCACGTGCTTAATACAGTGCACTGTATTCAGTAAACACTAGTGCTACTACTGCTATTACCACCTAGCAGTACTACTTATTACTGCTATTACTATGTAGCAACTGTTCAATCATTTTGCTTAAGTTACCCCTGACCCCATAGCTCTTAGGTTCATATTTTTGTACTTTGTTACTCTTCTTGGCTGTCTCCCCCGCTAATCTGAAAGCTTCTTAAGTGCCAGGTTCATGACTACTAATTCTACTGCAAGTCTCCTAAGTGCTTAGTATAACACTCAATAAATGCATAATGATGATCCTTATGAAGTTTCACCAAAGGAAATTGTTGGGCTATTTCTAGATTCTCCTCTACAAGGTGTGATCTAAGAGGAACTAACTAAAAAAAGATTAACTTTGTATTAATTTATCAGAGTGGAATGTGATAAATAATCCCTTCTTGGGATTTTTTGCTTTTAATCAATACCCAGTTTCTCAGATCTCTTTGTCATGTATCATTTTCTTATAAAAGATTGGACATTGTGAGCCCCTCAAGGGACAGGGCCCACGTCTCAGTTCCATCTAAACACTCTTTCCCAGTGCTTTGTAGATTCCTCTGCACAGTAAGCCCTTAATATATACTATTACTACTAATTATAATAATGGCATTGGTTAAGCAGTTACTACATGCCAACCATTGTGCTAAGTGCCGGGATAGATATAAAATAAGTTAGTTGGACACAGCGCTCAAAGTCTAAGAGGTATTAGATCCCCATTTTACAGTTAAGTGACTTGTCCAAGGTCACAAAGCATGCAAATGGCAGAGCAGAGATTAGGACTCAGGTCCTCTGATTTCCAGTTCCATGCTCATTCCACTAGGTCACATTGCTTCTCACTCGAATAGCATGCCTAGATTATACACCTAGATTTGGTTATCAGAATTGGATTTTCTACTCTTCAGTTTTAGCATCTTACCTAACAGGATTATCATGTCCATTTTGGGAAAACCTATAGTAAAGGGAGAAACAGCTCTCTTCTGGATTTCAGTGCAGTTCAGACAAGGCCAGGGATCCACTAGGATAAGCAGAGAACCCTAAATAGTTCTGATACAACGATCAATTCTGACCATTTGGCTGTTTTCCTCTAGGATGTATGATCTTTATGGGCTGGGATCATGTCTTCCAACTCTAATGTATTGTGCTCTCCCAAGTGCTTAGTACAGTGCCATGAACGTAGTAAGTGTTCAATAAATACCACCGATTGAAAAGAGAGATGTTAGACCATCCACCCCAAATCCCTGAGGTTTCCAGCATTTGTTATCTGCTGCTTGCTAGAAATATGGATCTGTCGGTTCCAGCCATGCTAGTCAGCAGAAGCTTTAAGAAAGAGCTTTAAGACCGCCCCCCCCTCCACCTCACCCCCATAAATATCTAACTTCTTACTTGTGTATTTTTTCCCAGTGCTTGGTATAATGCTCCGCGCACCATAAACACTTAATAAATGTTATTACTACGACCAGTGAACTAGACAGATAAAATCTACTTTGAAGAAAGCATGATCATTCTGGAATGTGAAGTGATGGAAGTGTACTTTCACTAATGCCATGTTCTAAGAGGCAGTTTTGGAAAGGCAGGAAAGCTTGGGAAGGAACTATAGAGACTGAGTAAATTTTGTTGAGACAGGAAGAGGCAAAGGTTATGGTTCTGCAGATAATTAAAGGGCGAGAAGCTCTTCCTCTCTTTCAGATGTCCGGGATTGGTAGGAGATGATGAAGGTAAAAGCAGTGAAACAATGCTAAGCAATTTAGGGAATAGAATCAGTACAGAGAGCTACGGAGGAGGCACCTCCGAGAAAATATGGACAGGATGAACAGGAAGGAAGGAGAAAGAACACAAATAACAGAGATTAAAGAACAAACAAGAGAAGTACGCATCGAGAGCTAACAAAACACAAGAAGACAGCACAAAATAATGAAGATTTACCAGGACACTGGGGGTGGAGAAAGTGGGTTAGGAAGGAGGTGAGCAATGATTGATAAAAGGGTAATAATAATAATGATGATGGCATTTCACTCAGAAATGAATGGGAGAGTGTCCCACATTTCAGCGTACTAAAGGAGAGTGCTCAAATAGGAAATGGAGGAAAAAATGGGTTAAATACAGAGAAATGGAAGACATCTTTCCTTATACACTGAAAAACATGGTGTGGGTCGCAACTCCACAACATAAATTATGGTAGGAATAAAGCCCAGTCACCTTAAATTAATTGTAAAGGAGGGGAAAGCACTCAGTTTACCTAGTGAGCCTGGGATCAAAAAAAGACATTTGGCAGACTTTACCATTTTATTATACTAGTAACCCCGGGTTATTATCCAAGTCTATGGGATCTACGAGACATTAATCATAAATGTAACTAGAATTCCTGTAGTCAATGAGTAGACTGGAAAGATGAAGAAGAGAAGCAACATTTCTAGTAGAAGGAGTATAGACCTGGGAATCAGAGGACCTGGATTCTAATCACAGCTTTGCCAATTGCACGCTGTGACACCTGGGGCTACTCACTTAAATTCTCATCGCCTCAGTTGCCTCCTCTGTAAAATGAGGATTGTAAACCAGTTCTCCCTCCTACTTTGATTGTGACTCCCATAAATTACAGGGTCGGTGTTCTACCAACCGACTTTGGACCAGTGCTTGACATATAGTAAGCACTTAACAAATATTATTAAAAAATGAAATAAAGGGCCCTAGATAATTGAGGCAAGGCTGTCTATACAGTCCTCTGCTATAGATATTGGCAAAACAGAAGGTATTCATCAAGCATACATCCAATACAACTGAGATAATGGGAAGAAAATATATATACCAAGTCTAGGAATAGTATTCAGGAATAGTATAATATTTATTGACAGAGGAGGTAGGTTGGGGTTTTCAGACTCATGGAACTACGCAGTGCTCACAAGGCCTGAAGTGAATAAAAAATAAATTGACGATGATCAAGCCAAGGAGAAGAAAAAAAGTAGTTATAAAGGTAGTAGGATGTCGATAAGGTATTTTACAAGCCCATATTTTAGGTGGAATAGTGATGTGAAACAGATTTAGGAAATGAGAGTGGAGGAAGGTGAAAAAATGAAGTTACAGGAAATGTGGACTATATTCACTTGGTGTAGACTAGCCTCATTGAGCAGTTTTTAATTCTTGTCTTTTTAGGCACATATAAATTACGTCAAACTCTTGCCAATTGAATGTGTGGTTTCTTGGTTGAATTTTTTAATCACTTTTTGGAACCATAAAATATGGCTAGAAGAAAGTTGGCATATCCACAACTCAATAAAGAAAGGCTGGAAGTGATTAACACACAACTTCTTTTGGACTGAAGTTGTGTATGTTTTTCTTCTAATAAAACGTGAAGTAGTCAGGGTAATATGGCTTAGGTTTCATCGTCCTCGTTTCACTGGGGAGGGAAAGTTCAGTACTGAGAAGAGGAGAAATGATCAGAATGTGGAGAAGGGAGGATTATAAAAAGAAATAGCAAAGAAGACATGTGAATGAGGGATAAAGGGTAATTTGAATGTAAAGGGCAGAAAAAAGCATATGGAGAAATTCTGAGAAGGATAAAAAATTGACATTTAAAGTCTATGGAGCTAAATAAAAATACAGACACTAAAAAAATTTGATAACTTGAAACTGTGGAAAATAAAGACATAATATAGTCTTCAATTATAGGAAACAGCATATTGAAGAATAAATGAATTTTGATGGACATAAGAACAGCATGTTAAAAGATTGGATGTAGTAAGGCTTAGCCTGATGAAAACCAAGCCATCACATCAGCCTATGAAAGAGAAACACAAACATAATCAAAGATCTCAATTGGCAATATGGAATTGAATGCCATCAGAGGAATCTGTTGCTTAGGCAACACACTGTCCAGTCATGAGTCAGTAGGTAGAAAAACAGAAAAATGAAGTCAAAATCGGCACGTCCTTTGGGAGAATATCAGACAAGTATGATGGCAATGAGGCAGCGGGCTACAACCCAAAGAAAGTAATGAAGAGCTGTAATTCTAATCCAACTGACTCCATAGTTGTGAGACTTGGATACTTCTTTCAGTAGTCACACAGGACTTCTTGAGCGGTTGCCACATCAAGTGGCAAAATTTGATCCAGGCCACGTGGAATAGATCTTATCCTTCTGCATGTGATTATGGAAATGGGAGGATTCTCCCCCGACCTTCCCCCCTGCCCAGACACTTGATAGCACACTGATTTCTAGGCCCCTGATACGTGAAGTTATGTGCGCTTGAACAATTTTCTTAGATTGGGCATACGTGTATAATAGATAATGGGGGAATGTAGGATATCTAAACAACTGCTGACACTGAAAGGAGACATCTGAAAGTAATCCCGTCTGGACTACCGCACCAGCCTTCTCTCTGATCTCCCATCCTCGTGTCTCTCTCCACTTCAATCCATACTTCATGCTGCTGCCCAGATTATCTTTGTCCAGAAGCACTCTGGGCATATCACTCTTCTCCTCAAAAATCTCCAGTGGCTACCAATCAATCTGCGCATCAGGCAGAAACTCCTCACCCTGGGCTTCAAGACTGTCCATCACCTCGCCCCCTCCTACCTCACCTCCCTTCTCTCCTTCTACAGCCCAGCCCGCATTCTCCACTCCTCCGCCGCTAATCTCCTCACCGTACCTCGTTCTCGCCTGTCCTGCCATTGACCCCTGGCCCACGTCATCCCCCGGGCCTGGAATGCCCTCCCTCTGCCCCTCCGCCAAGCTAGCTCTCTTCCTCCTTTCAAGGTCCTGCTGAGAGCTCACCTCCTCCAGGAGGCCTTCCCAGACTGAGCCCCTTCCTTCCTCTCCCCCTCGCCCCCCTCTCCATCCCCCCATCTTACCTCCTTCCCTTCCCCACAGTACCTGTATATATGTATATATGTTTGTACATATTTATTACACTATTTATTTATTTATTTATTTTACTTGTACATATCTATCCTATTTATTTTATTTTGTTAGTATGTTTGGTTTTGTTCTCTGTCTCCCCCTTTTAGACTGTGAGCCCACTGTTGGGTAGGGACTGTCTCTATATGTTGCCAATTTGTACTTCCCAAGCGCTTAGTACAGTGCTCTGCACATAGTAAGCGCTCAATAAATACAATTGATGATGATGATGATTGTAAGAGGAAATTTGCCTTGTAACACAGAAGCAGTGTGGCCATGTCGAAAGAGCATGGGCCTGGGCAACAGAGAACTAGGATTCTAATCACGATTCCACCAGATACCTGCTGTGTGACTTTTAGGAAGCCACTGAATTACTCTGGACTTCAGTTCCTTCAGAATCAAAATAGGGATTCAATACCTGTTCTCCCTCCTACTCAGACTGTGAGCCCACTGTTGGGTAGGGACGGTCTCTATATGTTGCCAATTTGTACTTCCCAAGCGCTTAGTACAGTGCTCTGCACAGAGTAAGCGCTCAATATATACAATTGATGATACTCAGACTGTAAGTCCCATGTGGGACCTGGCTATCTTGTATCTACCCCAGTGCTCAGTACAGTGTTTAACACACACTGCTTAGTAAATACTCCAAATTATTAGCATTATCGCAAGTTTATTACCAATGGGCTCAAAGGATGCAACATTGCAGCTGAAATCTGGGGGAAAAAAAGTTGTGTTAAAACGAATAGCACATAAATGAAAGAGCAAATTATATAATTATACAATTTCAAATCCTGTTTTTCAGTAAGAATTCACTATTTGTATATTTCCACAGGAAAATGTTTCCAACAAAAACAACCTGGGAAAATTCAGGAAATAAAATGAAGACAGCACTTTGAACTCCTCTGAATAATTAGAGAAGCAGCATGGCTCAGTGGAAAGAGCCCAGGAGTTGGACTCAGAGATCATGAGTTCAAATCACTGCTACGTCACTTGTCAGCTATGTGACTTTGGGTGAGTCACTTAACTTCTCTGTGCCTCAGTTACCTCATCTGGAAAATGTGGATTAAGATTGTGAGCCCCCTGTGGGATAACCTGATCACCTTGTAACCTCCCCAGTGCTTAGAACAGTGCTTTGCACATAGTAAGTACTTAATAAATGCTATTATTATTATTATTATTATTATTATTATTAATGGAAGCATATTAGGGAGGATCTGGGTTCTAATTTCACTTCTTTGCTACTTGCCTGCTGTGTGACCTTAAATTATCTGTGCCTCAGTTACCTCATCTGTAAAATGGGAATTGAGACTTTGAGCCCCATGTGAGATGTGGACTGTGCCCAATCTGATCATCTTGTATCTGCTTTAATGCTTAGTACAGTGCCTGGTAGAGAATAAGCCCTTAAATACATTTAAAAAAATTAAAAGGAGACTTTTGCCAGAAACACCTTTTACTATATGAAAATTTCCCTTTAATAAATGCTAACTTCAGAAGTCTAGGAGTTTGTCTATGGTCACATTTTCACGCAGTGAGTTTCATGCAAGCTCTCTAAATCCTCAATCAATCAGTGGTATTTACTGAGTGCTTACTGTATTCAGAGCACTGCACTAAGCACTTGGGAGAGTACAATACAACAGAATCGGGAGACACGTACCAACTTAGAACAGTGCCTGGCACAGGAAGTGGGTTGGTTCATTCATTCATTCAATCGTATTTATTGAGTGCTTACTATGTGCGGAGCACTGTACTAAGCGCTTGGGAAGTACAAGTTGGCAACATATATAGACGGTCCCTACCCAACAGTGGGCTCACAGGTTCCGCAACTTATCCGCTGTATGAGCTTGGGCAAGTCACTTAACTTATCTGTGCCTCAGTTCCCTCAACTGTAAAGTGGGGATTAAGACTGTGAGCCCCACATGGGACAAACTGATTGCCATGTATCTACCACAGCACTTATAACAGTGCTTGGCACATAGTAAGTGTTTAACAAATACCATTATTATTATAATAATAAGTGCTTAACAAATACCATAGACAAACAAATGTGCCCACAAAGATCTTACAGTCTAGAGGGGGAGACAGACATCAATATAAATAAATAAATTATGGATATATAGAGAAGTTCTGTGGGGCTGAGGGTGGGGTGACTATCATATGCTTAAAGGGCAATTGCAAATCTTGTCTGTTCTTACAAGGACTTCCTACTTAATAGAAGCAGAGTTCAGGCCAGAAGCCCCCCCTCCCCACTGTGCCATTAGTAATCAATCATTCACTGGTATTTATTGAGTGATTCTGGGTATAGAGCACACACTGTACTAAGCAGCTGAGAGAGTGATGAAGCCCCGGAGAACTGGCTCCCACAAATACTATTTACTTTTGTAATGCTCTTTATTTCTGCCATGATTTGTACTTTACTCCCATTTTCTATGGGATTGCTTTCCTCCACTGAGATTGTGAATCTCTGTGGAACATGTACCATGTCTGAGTGAATTATTTTGCTTAGCGCAGTGCCTGGCACATATTTGGCACTTACAAAATACCATAATCATCATGTCATCATACACTGCCAAGGCATATAACTTAGGTCTTGCACACGTGTCAGCTGTGGATACCTTCCAATAGTTCAGTGATTTCCCCCAATGTATAAACCTCAACAAAATAGAAAGTACCTCACTTTACAATCAGGAAAAGGGTTATGAAAACATTCTGTATTTACCTCTAAAGACTGAGTTCGCTTTAAAATAAAAAAGGGAATCTTAAAGACCCATTACTTATCGTCTGTCTTCAATGGATCTCAGACCTATCCCACAAAACTCAACACATGTAGATATTAGGTATTTGAAGGTCATGTCAAAGGAAAGAATCCTCTCTTCCTAATCATTTTTTACTATTCTGGTCCTTTCCCGAGTAAGCAATATTAACCAACATGTTGGTGGAATGCAAGGACAGAAGAGTGTTAATGTCCTGACAACTAGAGGAATGTCAAAGCGTAGTACTATTGTTCCTGATTTGAATGTCTAATGGGTGTAGTGCACTAAAGACTAAAGTACACTAAGTACTCAGCACAGAATTAGAAGATAAAGATGCTTGCCCTCAAGGAGTTTACAGTCTAAGGTAAACTATAGGCACTTCAACACATAACAAAATTAGTAGTAATAATAATAATGGCATTTGTTAAGTGCTTACTATGTGCAAAGCACTGTTCTAAGCGCTGGGGCGATACAAGTGATCAGGTTGTCCCACGTAGGGCTCACAGTCTTAGTCCCCATTTTACAGATGAGGGAACCAAGGCCCAGAGAAGTTAAGTGACTTGCCCAAAGTCGCACAGCTGACAAGTGGTGGAGCCAGGATTTGAACCCATGACCTCTGACTCCAAAGCCCAGGCTATTTCCACTGAGCCACGCTGCTTCTGCTTCTCTAGTAGAGTTGCTTGTCCTCACGGAGCTTACAGTTTAAGGTAAACTAAGGCACCTCAACACAGAATCAGTACATAAGATGCTTGCCCTCAAGGATTTTACCATCTTAAGGTAACCTACAAGTGCTTCAACACATAGAATTAGTAGATAAGATGCTTGCCCTCCAGGAAGTTTATAATCTAAGGTAAATTGCAGGTACTCAACATAACAAATTAGTAGAGAAGATGTTTGCCTTTATGGAGCTTACAGCCTAATGGGAAAGATGGGCCCAGTTTTGGATTACAAACTGCTATAGCCTCACGAGCATGCATTCTTGATCTGGTTGTCCTGTCCTGCCATGCTCTAATGGGAAGCAGTGAGGTTACTCAGTGTAATTCAAGTAACTGAATCATGATAAAACGATGAAGTCAGAAAAAATAATAGAGCCCGCTTGGCTGAAAGAGCAAATCAGTAGGGGAATATAGCAATTATTGTAGTAGTGAGGAGAAGGCGAAACTAATTATGTAAATGGCATGAGGGAATCTTGGGGAATTTAAGGAAGACGGTGGGTTGATAGGAAGTTTGAGAGGAAAATTGATTTAATCTTAGGTCACTGTTCATTACATACCCAGAGATCTTGGTCGATGAGGTATTGTAAAGTAAGTAAAGGGGGTGGAAAAGCAGAAGTGGGACTGTGAAGTTTGTAAAGAAATGGGTCATTAATAATGATGATGTTTATAAAGAGCCAAAAGCTATCTAAGCATTGGTACTTGTTAAGTGCTTTATACGTGCCAGACACCATACTAAGAACAGGGCTAGGTATAAGAGGATCAGGTCGGACTCAGTTCCCATCCTAAATGAGGCTCACAATTTAAGTCAAGGAATTTAATCCCCATATTAAAGATGAAGTTATTGAGGCACAGAGATGTTAAGTACCTTGTCCAACGTTACACAGCAGGTAGGTGGTGGAGTGGGGATTAGAACACAGGTCCTCTGACTCCAAGACCTGTCCACTAGGTCATATGTTGCATTCCCTTAATTCAATAATCAGATGAGACACAGTCCATCCAACATGGGATTGATAGTCCTTCCTGACATCTCAGCTACCATCGACACTATGGACCAACCCCCTTTTCCTGGAAATGTTATCTAACCTTGGTGACACTGTCCTCTCCTAGTTCTCCTACCTCTGTGTCCACTCCTCAGTGTCTTTTCTCCATCTCTCACATTCTAACTATGGGAGTCTTTTAAAGCTCAGTTGTGGGTCCCCTTCTATCCTCCATCTACACTCATTCCCACAGGAAACTCATTCACTCTGATTGCTTCAACCACCATCTCTTTGGGGATGTTTCCCAAATCTCCATCCCCAGTCCTGACCTTCTCTCTTCTCTCACATTTCCGGAAAACTCTACCTGGATATCACACTGCCACAACAAATTTAACATGTCTAAAACAGAATTCCCCATCTTCCTATTCAAACCCTGTCTTCCCTGAGACTTTCCCATTGCCATAGAGAGCACCATCCTTCTGACTCAGAAGCCCATAAACCTGACATTGTCCTCAACTTATCTCTCTCATTCCACCCACATATTCATTCTGCCACTGAATCCTGTCAGTTCTACCTTCTTGGCATCTCTATACTCTGTCCCTTCCTCTCCAAACTGCTACCATGCTGAACTAAGCCCTTATCATATCCAAAACAGCATGACTTAGTGGAAAGAGTATGGTCTTGGGAGTTGGAGGACGTGGATTCTAATCCTGACCACCACTTGTCTGCTTTGTGACCTTAGACAAGTCACTTAACTTCTCTGCGCTTCAGTTACTTAATCTATAAAATGGGGATTAAGACTGCGTGCCCCTCGTGGGACAACCTGATTATCTTGTATCTACCCCAGTGTTTAGAACAGTGCTTGCCACAAAGTAACCACTTAACAAATACCATAATAATTATTATTATTATTCTAATTATTATTATACCCTGGCTCTGTCAGCCTCCTCGCTGACCTCCCTGCCTCCTGTCTCTCTCTTCTCCAGTCCACACTTCACTCTACTGCCTGGATCATTTAAAAAAAAAATGCTTAGCCCATGTCTCCCATCTCTTCAAAAAACTCTAGTCTATTCATCTGCATAACAAATAGATATCCTTTACCACTGGATTTAAAGCACTCAATCAGCTCTCCCCTTCTTACCTCACCTCACTGATAGCCTACAACCCAAACCGCACTTCATTCCTCTCTTACCAACGTTCTGACTGTTCTCAGTCTCATCTCCCTTGCCACTGACACCTTGCCCACATTCTCTCTTTGGATTGCAATTCCCTCTCCCCTCATATCCAACAGACTACTCCTCTTTCCATCTTCAAAACCCTACAATAATTACATCTCCAAGAGCCTTTCCCAACTAAGCCCTTCTTTCTGCATTGTTTACGCACTTGGGTCTGTGACCCTTATGCACTTTAATTTTCACCCCACCCTCCCAAGTCCCACACCACTTATGTACATATCCATTTGTAACTTATTTTAATGTCTTTCTCCCCCTCTAACCTATTAGCCAACTTAAGCAGGGATTGTCTAAACCTGCTCCCTTTTACTGTATTCACCCAAGTGCTTAGTGTAGTGCTCTGCACACCGTAATCATTCAATGAATACCATTGATGGATTGAAAGAGGGAGGCAGAAATGCATTACTTGATCCATATTTCACAGGTGAGTAATATGGCCTGGTGGATAGAGCACAGGCCTGGGAGTGAGAGGACCTGGGTTCTAATCCTGTCTCGGGTAGATACTGTCTGTTTGTGAACTTGTAACATTTTCCCGCTAATGACTGAGCAAGGCTCCCCTGAATAGCAAGAAGAACAAGAAACGTACATGATGGTCTTAACATGCAGTAATGTAAATGACTTTCAGGGTGACACACCCGCAGATGGAATCACCCCATGAATCTCACTATAATCTGTAAATGAGTTGGTCAGGGAGAAGAACTAAGTCCATCTTTCCCTAAGGAACTGGATCACAAATTAATTGGATCTATCTTTTTCCAAGTAAATATCAACCCCAAGCCTCATGAGTGGTGAATTGAAAGTGGGATTTGCTGTAGCATATTAGGAGTTATTATACACTCTGAAACCTATGAAAATGAAATGAAATGAGTGAACCTAGGAAACAAGTGTTGGAATCTCCCTTCAGGCATGATGACATAACCTTGTTCTGGAAACCTTCGGAGATGAAAATCTGTGTGAAGGAATTGTTTACACTCCTCTTGGGAGGGGACCAAGAGTCTAGTGCTGTGCTCTGCTCACAGTAAGAGTTCAATAAATATAATTGATTGTAGCTTGTGCATGTCATTTGTTCTCTCTCCTCCCTGCCAGTGATGTTCCCCTTGGGGCACAGAATACCTCAGGGGAGTAGATCAGTAGGGGTGTAGCACATTGAGAAATTCACAGTCAAGAAATTTTATGTACAAAACCTGTTTCTGGCTGAAATGACTGCAGTCTAGTCCTGATTATGTGCCGTAGCAGTGTGAACTGAAAGTCTGTTGTTTAGGAAGCCACTACAGTCACACTGGACAGCTATTTTTCAGGATTGCTACTGAGTCTGTGGTTTCTCATCAACCACATGCCAAGTTAGAACCTGAGCTAGCATTAACTAACTGGCAACGATCCCTGAGCATCAAAGTACTCTCCCATTTGGGTCTTTTCTGAACTCACAGGGGCCCAGGGGCCCTACCAAATAATGTGCATAAAATAGAGTGATTCGAACTGCTGAAATGGGCTGGGAGCACCCAAGGGTACTTGAAACATCTGTAATCTCTATCTCTAAATGGTTCTTTTGTCAGAAACCTTTCCCAGTGATGGAAGAGACCCAGGAGGCCAAACTGGGACTAGAAACCAAGTCTCCTGATTCCCAGAGCAGTGCTATTCCACCAAAAATCATATTTCCCTGGCAGAGATATTGAGTCCATGCTAAATGGAATAGAATTAAGTTGTGATTCGGTGTGGAATTTTCAGTCATTTAGCTAAACTGAAATGGAAGGGAAGAAAAGATTGTGTGCTCCTGTAACCAATGAAGAAATTAATAGGAACCAAAATATTTTTGCTACCAGCCGCTCTCCATGGACTTTTTCATGCCCATGGAAATGTCTTCCCTTATTTTTATAAAATTAATGCCTCAGCAACTCGTGTCCCAGTTTTCCTCTGATCACCCATTGGAGATTCAGTTCCTCATCAACGGTATGCCATGTTAGAACCTGAGCTAGCTTTGACTAACTGGCAAGGATCCCTCAGCATCAAAATACCCTTCCATTTGGGCCTTTTCTGAAATCAAGGGGCCCAGGGGCCCTACCCAATAATGTCCATAAAATAGAATGATTTGACCTGCTGAAATGGGCTGGGAGCACCCAAGGGTACTTGAAACATCTGTAATCTCTATCCCATGGAATTGCAAAGTTCTGAGTTTAAGCTCTGATAGAAAAATATTCCCTATAAAACCTCTATGTAGTTAATACTTATTCCAGAAGGGAAAATAGAAGAGGAGAAAGCAGCCCATATGTTTCTGTTCCTTATTTTTTTTATCAGAAACCAGAAAGGAATAAGATGTTAGTAATTCCCTCCCCTGCTCTCTCCCTTTACTTCTTTTCCCATCTCCTGAAATAAATCTGGATAATGCTACTCTTCACTTTGTAATTAAATTGCCTTTACTCAAACATATGTGCTCTGGGAGCACTTTCCTTCCCTCCCATTAACAGATACTCAAATCTCTACCCTCTTCTTGAATGTGAAAGTCTGGCTAGGTCATAGCTAAGGGAGCATATAAAACAGGCTATCAAAATTAAAATCAGATATCTACTTAACTTTCATCTTTGCTACTCTAAACCACTCTAAATTATTAAAATAGAATCCATCTAAAATAGCTAATGGTTTGATAGGTATAAATCACTTTTCACTCTTCAATCATATTTCCTTCAGTTTGAATCAAGAAAATAATAGATTATCCTGCCTATTGTTAATATTGTTATTTTTCTAGACCTCAAAAATTGTTAATGGGATGAGCATCATAATAACCAGGCAGTGGCAAAATATTCCCTCCCCCCTTTCACCCCCAAAATGAGTTCATACCTCTAAGGGAAAGTTTACATATTGGGCTTTACTGACCTATTTGCATTGGAATTATTTCAGGGAAATCTCTCTTTGGACTGCAAGTTTTGAAAATCATTCTCTGTTCCTCCAAAATTCAATATGAGGGTCTTCAACTGAGATAACAGTGCTTCTTTAAATGTAAACATGTTGAATATGACAGGTGACTAGAAAAAAGAAACAGTTGTATGGGAAAACCTTAGGATATGATGAAATGACATATCCCAGAGAAGCAGCATGGCATAAAGGATAGAGCACAGGTCTGGGAATCAGAAGGATCTAGGTTCTAATCCCAGCTCTACCACCTGTCTGCTTTGTGACCTTAGACAAGTCATTTCACTTCTCTGTGCCTCAGTTACCTCACCTGTAAAATGAGGATTAAGATTGTGAACCCCATGTGGAACAGGAACTGCGTTCAACCTGTCAATCTTGTGTCTATCCCTTTGCTTAGAACAATGCCTGGCACATAGTAAGCACTTAAGAAATATCATTAAAAAATTTAAAAAATAACATAGCAAATCTTTTGTTTTTCCTCTTACAGAATTTGAAAATTTTTTATTTTTATTAGGATTGCTTTGAATAATTGAATGTTAAAATGTATTATTAATGAAACTAAAATATTTAACAGCGATAAAGATGTTATGAATGAAACCTCAATAATGAAGATCTAGGCACCCTGACAATTTTAATATTGCTTGAGATCAATCACAAGTGTTTTGATCCAAGCAGCACTGAAAATTTTACTTGGCTTTACTAATTGTGGCAGTAGCATTTGTTCTCTGAATAAGATCCAAGTTGCATTGAAAAATATATCTTTTCAAGTTGATGATTTTCGTGACAAAAATTTTCTACATCTGGGAAAGCAAACCCTTCTGTATACATTACTGACATTTTCAAGGATAAATATGTGATTACGGTTGTACAAAGTTGATAGATGAAAAGACTTCAGAGAGAATAGGGCAGGGTAATGCAGCTGGTCACGGGAACACATGAGATATGAAAATAGTGCTCAATCCAAGGTCGCCCATGACATTTTTCTTGTGATAACATGGAACTCTAGGGACGCGATCCCTTGCAAGGTGGCCTGTCAGCTGGGGGTTTAGTGGCAGGGATAACGTACATGCAGTGTGCTTAGAAAAGATCACATTATTTCATACTCCGAGAGGGATCTGAATGCCAGGAGATGATCTGTGACTGTGCCAAACTTTTCTCTCCTCTTCCCAACATCCACAACCATCCTACCTTCACAAAAGCAGACAGAAGATGCCAAGGACTGATTCCATTCCACTGACCACCAAGAACTGTGCTAGAGAAAGATTGAAACACACTTTCCTAGAACTCCCAGTTTGTGCCAACAATTCAGTAGAAAGATAGACATTTCACTAACTACTTGGTCACTAGATGTAGAATGAGTCAGTGGATATACCAGATCCTTTAGGATGTAGTTTGGACCTAGCTAGATTCTGTCCACTGTCTAAATTGATGCCTGGTGGTAAATTCATTAGCATTCATTAACTGTCCAGATCACTAAAATACTATTCAGACTCTAATCAGTGCTCTGCTTCAGCTATGCAAAACAACAACCCCTTATCGGCCTAAAGGATGAAAAGCAGCTTGCATACTGGAAAACGTATGGGCCTGAGAGTCAGAAGGTCATGGATTCTAATTGCGGCTTTGCCGCTCAACTGCTGTGTGACCTTGGACAAGTCACTTCACTTCTCTGTGCTTCACATGCCTCCTTTGTAAAATGGGGATTGAGACTATGTGCTCCATGTGGGACAGAGACTGTGTTCAACATGATCTTCCATTCATTCATCAATCATATTTATTGAGTGCTTACTGGGTGCAGAGCACTGTACTAAGCGCTTGGGAAGTACAAGTTGGCAATATATAGAGATGGTCCCTACCCAACAGCGGGCTCACAGTCTAGAAGGGGGAGACAGACAACAAAACAAAACATAATAACAAAATAAAATAAATAGAATAAATATGTACAAATAAAATAGAGTAATAAATACATACAAATATATATACATATGATCTGCTTGTATCCACCCCAGCTCTTAGTACAGATCCGGCATACAGTAAGCACTTAACAAATACCACAATTATTATTACTTAATCAAGCTCCCTAAGCATCACACATACTCCAGAGGGGAACAAGGGAGGAGAGGGTCAAATGTTACCCTTTTTACTCAACCCGTATTTCCCTTGCTCTAGATGTATTTTCCTACATAGCCAAAGGAAAACTCAAATTGAGAAGAAAGTTCCATTTTTGTCAGTTAGAAAAATGGGGTCTCATCTAAGTGCTATCCTTGGGCTCAGTCAGCTGGATCTATTCCTGAACTCATAGATACCTGGGCTTCTCCCATTCCCCACCCTTCACCCCCAGAACCAGTGTTTCTGCTCAGTTCATCTTCCAACCATTCACACTCGGAATGTGATCCGCTGTCGGGAATTGATGCAGTGGAGGTTCTCCCCAAAGTGTCCCTTCTCTCACCTCGTGAGCTCTGCTTACTGTACAGATTGTATTGCTGCTACTGGCAGAAAGTTGCACACATAGCAGCAGTGATCAATTCACAAAAAAAAACCTATTGCCAAAACAGCAGATGAAAGTGTTGAGAGATAAATGATGTTTTAATGGCTAGTAGGGGAAAGCTATTCAATTTCCCCTAGAACAGAGTCCACTTAATACACTAGCTTTTGTTCTATTTACATTCATTTTCCCCGCTTAGCCCACATGAGATGGAGAGGAATTGGAATAATAACAAAAGAACTCGGCCTTCCTAACTGGTAAATCACACTGATCTGCTTTAAAGAAGAATTTATCATCCGGTCGGGGCCATGTTAAGTCATAGAGGCAATTATTTCTGTAAAGGATTTTTTTTTGTTTTAATACTTAAGAATTTACAACTGACCAAGAAAGCTTGTTTTTCATTGCACTGATTAGATTTTTGACTCTAAACAACTACTTTTCATCAAGTGAGCTACTAACTCCACAGGAACTATAGGTGGAGGTGAATTTGAAAAGAAAAGTGTTTTGAGGAGGTGACAGTTGGGGGGCAAGGGGCAAAGGCAGAAAGGGAGTGTGAACAGGCTTCAGCTTCTTTGCTACTTCTACTCCCATTTCCCAGTGGTTCCAGGTCAATGGCTGTCAGAAAATGAGCAGAGCAGAGCAGAGCAGAGCATTCTCCCTGAGCAGAAAATATGAAGTCCAAGAGTCAGAGATCTGGGTTCTAATCCCAGCTCTGCAACTTGCCTGCTGTGTAACCTTATCTGTAAAATGGGAATCGAATACTGGTTCTCCTTCCCACTTAGACTGTGAGCCCTGCGTGGGACAGAGGCTGCGTCCTATGTGATTGAATCTACCCTATTGCTTAGTACACCGAGCACATAGTAAGCACTTAACGAATACCATAATTTTCAATTTATATAGTTGCTATATGCATAGAGAAGCAGCGTGCCCCAATGGAAAGAGCACAGGCTTGGGAGCCAGAGGTCACGGGTTCTAATCCCAGCTCCGTCACTCGTCTGTTGTGTATCTTTGGGCAAGTCACAACTTCTCTGTGCCTCAGTTACCTCATCTGCAAAATGGGGATTAAGACTATGAGCCCCACGTGGGACAACTTCATGACCTTGTATTCCCCCCCAGTGCTTAGAACAGTGCATGGCACATAGTAAGCGCTTAACAAATACCATCATTATTATCTAGACTGTGAGCCCACTGTTGGGTAGGGACCGTCTCTATATGTTGCCAGCTTGTACTTCCCAAGCACTTAGTACAGTGCTCTGCACACAGTAAGCGCTCAATAAATACAATTGATTGATTGATTGATTATTATCATGATCTTTTTCAAGCACTGTTTCGGTTCTGCTCTTCACAATCTTATTCTCCTGGAGTCTTGCCTAAAAGAGAACACTCTTCCAACCAGAGCCATCCAACTACTGCTCCTTCATACAATTTGCAATAACTTGTATTTTTCTATAGTCTCCTAAACTTTAAGTGGTGTTCTAATCCACTGTACCGGGTAAAACGATCTATACTGTTGTTAAAGGAGTACTGCAGGGAACTGCCTTGACAGGTCATCAATAATGATCCTGACCTGGCTACAATCGTGGCATTGGTTAAGTGGAAAAGTATTTAATCTTTTATTCAAGCAGGAAACTCCTGCTTTCCAGTAATTGGAAAAAGGAGCAGGGGATCAAAATTGATCTTCTCTAACCTAATGGAACAAATATGTAGATGATAGGTCCTGTGAAAGTGTGGCTGGAACTTTTCTTGTTTAAAAGTTAATCAAATTCAGGTATTAGTCAAACACTCTACTAGAGAGCAGGATTTAATCCCCATTTTACAGATGAGGGAACGGAGGCCTGGAGAAGTAACATGACTAGCCCAAAGTCAAACGGGTGACAAGTGGCGCAGTCAGGATTAGAACCCAGGTCCTCTGACTACCGCTCTCATGTTCTTTCCACTAAGCCACGCTGTTTCTCACTGCAGCCTCAAACCCTCAAAAAATATCCTTAATGCTCTCCTATTTCTCCTATCTGTAATTTATTTCAATGTCTGTTTCCCACTGAGTACTGTAAACTCCTTGTGGGTAGGGACTGTGCTTAGAGAAGCAGCGTGGCTCAGTGGAAAGAGCCCGGGCTTAGGAGTCAGAGGTCATGGGTTCTAATCCCGGCTCTGCCACATGTTTGCTGTGTGACCTTGGGTAAGTCACTTAACTTCTCTGAGCCTCAGTTACCTCATCTGTAAAGTGGGGATTAAGACTGTGACCCCCACGTGGGACAACCTGCTCACCTTGTTTCCCCCCCAGCTCTTAGAACAGTGCTTCGCATATTGCAAATGCTTAGCAAATGCCAACAAATGCCATCATTATTATTACCAACTCTATCGAAAGGTACTTTCCCAAGAGGGCAATACAATGTTCTGCACACAGTAAGTACTCAATAAATACCACTAATTGTTCATACACCTATTTCGATAGTGTCAATCTAATCTTCCCCGTCTAGATGGGATCAGTCAATAGTGTTACTGAGTACTTTCGCTGTGCAGAGCATTGAACTAAGCACTTGGGAGAGTTCAAAAGTTAGTAGATGTAAACTTTGCCCTTATGGAGTTTATGACCTAGCAGATGGTCTTCTCCTTGAATAGTCGGATGGCTGAGAAGACATTAGTTCTAATTGCTACAACCTCTAATAATAATGATAATAATGGTATCTGTTAAGTGCTTACTATGTGCAAAGCACTGTTCTAAGCACTGGAATAGATAGATTGTCCCACATGGGGCTCACAGTCTTAATCCCCATTTTACAGTTGAGGTAACTGAGGCAGAAAGAAGTTGTGACTTGCTCAAAGTCACACACCTGACAAGTGGCGGAGCTGGGATTATAATAATAATAATAATAATAATGATAGTCATTCATTCATTCAATTGTATTTATTGAGCATTTACTGTGTGCAGAGCACTGTACTAAGAGCTTGGGAAGTACAAGCTGGCTACATATAGAGACAGTCCCTACCCAACAGCGGGCTCACAGTCTAGAAGGGGGAGACAGACAACAAAACAAAACATATTAACAAAATAAAATAAATAGAATAGTAAATATGTACAAGTAAAATAAAGACTAATAAATCTGTACAAACATATATACAGGGGCTGTGGGGAGGGGAAGGAAGTAAGGCGGGGGGATGGGGAGAGGGAGGAGAGGGAGAGGTAGAAGGGGGCTCAGTCTGGGAAGGCCTAGTAGTATTGATAGTATTTGTTAAGCACTTACTATGTGCAAAGCACAGTTCTAAGCACTGGGGAGGTTACAAGGTGATCAGGTTGTCCCACGGGGGGCTCACAGTTTTAATCCCTATTTTACAGATGAGGTACCTGAGGCACAGAGAAGTTAAGTGACTTGCCCAAAGTCACACAGCTGACAGTTGGTGGAGCCGGGATTTGAACCCATGACCTCCAACTCCCATGCCCATGTTCTTTCCACTAAGCCATGCTGGCTAGAGGTCCACTCCCACATCTTAAGAGCTGTTCAAGTCCCAATATTAGTTCAGGAATATATTCTTCTTCAGAGATTCTGCACAAAAGTATTATATAAGAGTTCTAGTTGTTAATGGGTGGCATGCAGCAGCTCTTTGGGGTATTTTTCTAATACAGAAAAGTATTTGGCTAGTCAAAAACCAAAAACAGGATCTAATACCTGGTAGGAAATACTATTCAACTTCTTTCCAAGGAGATGATGTAATTCATTCATTCAATCAATCGTATTTATTGAGCGCTTACTGTGCGCAGAGCACTGGACTAAGCGCTTGGGAAGTACAAGTTGGCAACATTCATTCTGCTTGATTCTCTTTCCCATTGCCGAGACTGGTAGAGTACTGGAAACCCTCCAGGTGTGACCCTGATGGGGGGCTACCATACGAAAATAAAAAGATGGGGATGTACTTTGCCGCACTCACCAATGTCTCACACCAGCTTAGCAGAAACATTCTCCTAAATGAAATAGCTGCAGATAAACACTCCCCACCAACCTGAGTGATATGCAGCATTCAAACTTCATAAGGAGCAGGGATCAAGATTCAGCAGACCCCAAAATGAAGCAGTAGAGGGATTTCTAATCTCTCCAACTGCTTTGCATCCTTCGCAGTATCACGGAAAAAGCTCATGTTAAGCCTCACAAGTGCCAGCTTGTTTGTGAAAGGTGTGTGGGGGTTTGAGATTGTGTATCTAGAAATGAAGAATGTACTGCAAAGAAAAGCATTAGGGTAAAAAAAAGCCATGTAGAGTCATAAACAATTGAATATGTCATTAGAAAAAACTTATTTGGAAATATTCTAGGAGATGGAAGGTAACGTGGGATCTGGCAAGACATTCTGTACTGAGAAGTACACGCCTCAGGGGAATCAGAGTGGCAATGAGACAGAGAGGTTACATGTCTGAATTTAGGTCATCTTCTTATGGCCTGAGAGAATTTACCAACCGACAGCTGTTTACTGATGAGATCGTGGTCTCAGAGCATTACTTAGTGGACAACTAACTGTGATTAGGTCTCTAGAGCTGAAGAAAAGTTTCTCTGCTTTATATACCGACAGTGGTTTTGATTCTCCAATTTAGAGGTGACACTTTTATTACTGATCTGAACATCCACTGCTATGGTGAACACCGCTGGGGACGCGTATTGGGACAACGGGCCGAGTATGATCTGGAAAGGAGTCTGCATCATACTTAGAAGAAATGTAGGATTGTTCATAGGACTAATCCCTCTTTTCCTTTTCTTCCACTCCCTTCTATGTCGCCCTGACTGTTCCCTTAATTCATCCTCCCTCCCAGCCCCACAGCTCTTATACACATATCTGTAATTTATTTATTCATATTAATGTCTGTATCTACTTCTAGACTGAAAGCTCACAGTGAGCAGGGAATGTGTCTGTTATATTGTTACTTTGTATTATCCCAATAGTATGATGCCTTGCACACAGGGGATGTGTCCAGGGAATATACATCTTCCATTAATTTTAGACTGTGAGCCCACTGTTGGGTAGGGACTGTCTCTATATGTTGCCAACTAGTACTTCCCAAGCGCTTAGTACAGTGCTCTGTACACAGTAAGGGCTCAATAAATATGATTGATTGATTGATTGATTGATTAATTGTACTACCCAATTGTGGCCTTGTGGGAAGAGCACAGACCTGGGATTCTGATCCCGGCTCCACCACTTGTCTGCCGTGTGACCTTGGGCAACTCACTTCACTTCTCTGTGCCTCAGTTTCCTAATCTGTAAAATGGGGATTGAGACTGTGAGCACCACGTGGGACAGGGATTGTGATCAACCCGATTTGCTTGTATCTACCCCAGCACTTAGTATGGTGCCTGGCACATAGTAAGCACTTAACAAATATCACAATTATTATTATTATCCTGGCTTGGTCACAGCAGAAGCAGCATGGACTAGTCGCAAGAGCACAGGTTTGGGAGTCAGAGGTCGTGGGTTCTAATCCCAGATCTGCCATTTGTCTGCTGTGTGACTTTGGGCAAATCACTTAACTTCTCTGTGCCTCAGTTCCCTCATCTTTAAAATGGGGATTGAGACTGTGAACCCTATTTTGGGACAGGGACTGTGTCCAACCCAGTTATCTTGTATCCAACCCAGCACCTACAATAATCAATCAATCAATCAGTCACATTTATTGAGTGCTTACTGTGTGCAGAGTACTGTACTAAGCGCTTGGGAAGTGCAAGTTGGCAACATATAGAGACAGTCCCTACCCAACAGTGGGCTCACAGTCTAGAAGGGGGAGACAGTGTCTGACATGTTGTAAGCGTTTAATAAATACCACTGGAAAAAAAAAAGCTCTTTATATTCTTGTGGAATAGTCACTTCTCTCTATATATCAAGGCATGAGACCTGCTGAATCTGCAAAAACAAACTTCAATATAAATTTTAAAACAAATGCACAAGGGTTCTAAAAGAACTACAACTGTCCAGGCTTCAGTTTAAACATTTTCTCTTGGCAATGAATATTGAAACAAATATAAAGTGATTTATTCTCCGCAAAGGGGGTACTGTATTAGTGGTTGGCCTGGAGCCCTTCTTTCAGCCCCAGTGAGAGTAAACCTCACATCTTATAATCATTACTATGATGAGCATTACAGGACCATTACACTATGAATCTGCATAAACCATTAGGAACTTCATTGCTCTTACGAAGACAGGCAGGTGGTGGGGTGAAATGGACAGCATTGACTCTATTCAAAATTAGGACAAAGTTTAAGAAAATGTTCTCATATAATATAAAAGGATCCCAAAGTTTCCAGAAATAGCTCAATTTGCATTTAAGGTTAATTAAGTCTGCTTAAATAATTCACTTCTCTGTTATTGCTTTTCCCCCCATCTATACAGTAGGAGAATACTTGGTAGTAGTAACAGTGTTTATTAAACACCTAAGCAGTGCATCTGAGTGGAAGGAGAAAAAATTTAAAAATAAATAATGATGGTATTTATTAAGCACTTACTACGTGCAAAGCACTGTTCTAAGCGCTGGGGGGATACCAGGTGATCAGGTTGTCCCACTTTGGGCTCACAATCTTAATCCCCATTTTCCAGATGAGGGAACTGAGGCACAGAGAAATTAAGTGACTTGCCCAAAGTCACACAGCTGACGATTGGAAGAGGTGGGATTTGAACCCATGACCTCTGACTCCAAAGCCTGGGCTCTTTCCACTGAGCCACGCTGCTTCTCTAGTGGCATGGGAATTAGAGGACCTGGATTCTAAACACAGGTCCACGACTTGCCTGCTTTGTGACCTTGGGACAGTCACTCAACCTCTCTGTGCCTCATCTGCAAAATGGGGATTCAATCCCCTTTTCCTTCCTATGTAGAGAATGAGCCCCAGTTGTGCTCTGGTGGTTTTGTCTCTACCCCAGCTATTAGTACAGTGCTTGGCATGTAGTAAGCACTTAAACACCACACCACTAAATAGCCTGGAGTGATCACTTTGTGCATTGCATTGGAATAAGTACTTGGAAAAAACAGAACAAAGAAGTGATCTTTCCTCAAGAAGCTTATTACTTATGCAGAAATTAAAATATTTACCAGTGGAATAACCAAAACTGTTGAATGTGAAATTGACTGGAACGAGCATAGCCTTGGGATTCAAGGGTCCTGGGCTTCCATACTAGCTCTGACAGTTACTTGCTGTGTGGTCTTGGGCAACTCACTTCCTTTTTGTGCTCTCAACTTCCTTATCTGTAAAATGGGGATAAAATACCTATTCTTTCCACCCTGTGAACTCCTTGTAGGACAGGTACTGTGTCCATCCTGATATCTCATGATATCCTGATATTCTAGCACTTCAGTAGTAAGCACTTAATAAATTATTATTATTGAACAAACAAACAAACAAACATGTACACCATATCATTCTGCCTCAGAGTATGAAATTCTCACATGCCAATTTATGGTCAAGTCTGTATGGTGCAAATTAATTTCAGATGATAATTTCTCCAGCGAACATGGTAATCTTGACCAGAATATGTGTGGGGCAGAGGAAGTCTTTGGGGACAAATTATTATTTTCAATATTTTCCCCATGCAGATAAAACTAAGGTGCCTAATCTGGTTTCAGAGTCCCATTCCGTATCCTAGGTAAACTCCTTGTGATCAGGGAACGTGTCACAGCTTGCCCCTGTTGTTCTTTCCCAAGCACTTAATATAATGCAATGTACCCAGCAGGCAATCAATAATAATTGTGGTATTTGTTAAGCACTTCCTATGTGCCAAGCACAGTACTAAGCACTTGATTAGACACAATATATCAGGTTTTACACAGTCCCTGTTCCACACGGGGCTCGCAGCGTAAAGGGGAGGAAGTAACAGGCATTGAATCCCTATTTTACAGATGAGGAAACCAAGGCACAGAGTAGTTGGGCAAATTGACCAAGGTCATTCAGGAGGCAAGTGATGGGATCAGGAGTGGAAACCAGGTTTCCTGACTCTGAGACTCATGCTTGCTCTTTATATTAGTCTATGCTGCTTCTCAATAAATATCATTACTACTGTTAACATTTGGCCTCTTAAATTGTAGTCTGCATTTACTGTTTCTCTACTCAAGCCAACCCTAATGCCCATTCTGAAATCTGGGATAAACCTGTGGGCAGGAATCATTTCTACCAACTTTGTTAGGTTGTTAAAATATACTCTCCCAAGCTCTTAATACAGTGCTCTGCACACAATAACCACTCAATAAATGTGACATTTAACACATTTGTTAAGCACTTAAAATGTGCCAAGCACTTAACAAGCTAACCAAGTTGGATAAAGTCCCTGTCCCACACAGGGCTCACAATCTTAAATCCCATTTTACAGATAAGGTAACTGTGGCACAGAGAAGGTAAGTGACTTGCTCAGAGTCACCCAACAGACAAGTGGTGGAGACAGGATTAGAACCAAAGCCCTTCAAAATCCCAGGCCTATGGTATATCCACTAGGTCATGCTGTTTCTCAATTTATGAGAATGACTGATTGAACAACTATATTGCGATTCCCTTAAATAGGCTCAACTTCCATTGCCAATAAACTACTCATGGAATGACCACCTAGCAACAATATATACAGATTAGGGTTACACTTCTTTTCTTTTCTCCTTCCCATCTTTGGGTAAAAGCGCTATTAGGAATGAAACACGCAAAAACTAGGAATCAGAAAAAAAAATCCAGAAGAGGAAAAACTAAGGGATAAATAACCACAACCTGAATAAGGAGCAATGTTAACTACATATACGCTACTCATAGAGAAGTATAGCACAAACATCACCACTCCATTCACTGTCTGATCCTAAAATACTATTAACAAGAAAATGGTTATAAACAGGTCTATCCAACTGCACGTCGGACCCTAACTTCTGTAAGACATCTTGAATCATGATTCCAAGCCTCAGGACTCTACCTCATACACCTCTATACAGCTGCCACACACAGAGGTTTATGGTCACGCACAGAGAGAAAAAATGAGGAACAGTGATGCAGATCCAAATACTTACATTTTCCTAGATAAGCAGGCTCCAATCTAACCACCACCAAAACATACAAGCAAACTTCCTTTTATACCCAGAGTTCTGAGAGTGTTGACTCACATTAATACTTGGGCAGACCATATGGCAAAATTACTAACATTTCTTAGCAGGTAGAGAAAAAGAAAGCCCCCAAACTACCCTCTCCTGGCTAGACCGTTAGTTCATTGTGGGCAGATAATGTGTCTATTATATTGTACTCTCCCAAGCACTTTCTACAGTGCTCTGCACACAGTCAGCGCTCAATAAATATGACTGACAGACTGATTGATGAAAAGGCTCCACCCTGATTAGCTCTCTTTCCCAAAAGCTTCTGGGAAATGACGTCCCAAAGCAACAGGTAATGCCGAAAATAAGTTTATGTTCCCTTAATTGCCTTCACCCCCAGCCCTATTTCTAACAGAATCCTGCTATCACTGCAATTCGCTTCATTTCTACTTATAATCAAACCTCTGCCTTTCTATGACAGGACCCCCTCGGCTTGTGTCTCTAACTCTCATTAAAAAACAAAAGTTACTAGGGAAATTGTTTAAATTCAACTGCTGACCAGGGGCAGCGTGACTTTCTGTTCACAAAGAGAGGATGCTGGAATGTTTCCCAGCCTTTACTCCCATCATTCTGGGAGATAAAATACCTACTACCTCCTACTGAATAGAATGATCAGAGATTTTCACCAGTGAAGCCTAAATAAATGAGAATCAGATTGTTCAGTGTTAACCCTGAGGCTGAAAGCTTCTATCATTTCATTAGGGATAATACTTTTCTACATTCTTCCCCCTAGGGCCTAAGGAGAAGGCAAGCTTTGGATTGTCAATTTTTCACGCTCCACTGCATTTTGAGAGAGGTCAGCTATTACTTGGAATAATGATGATGTAGCGGAAATCTTTTTCCTAAATTCAAGGTAATTATGATAAAAAGCCAATATTTGTGTAAAATGCCATCAATTCTTGGTAGGTATATTATTTAAGGGTTTTTGACAGCATGATAGAAACAGAGGGAAGGGAAGCAGTTGAAGAATGATTTTCTGCATATTTCTTATCCCTGCTCTTTTATGAAAGGAGTTAATTTAACAACCTTCGCTCAGGCTGGTATGGGGTTATGTGCTGATTGGAAAAAGCATGTTGGGTGGAAAGAGGAATCCAAGTAGAATGTGAAATAAATTGTAAGACTAAGACATCGATACAGTAATCCCAGAAGTTAATGGGGACGGAAAAGGAATTCTTCTTATCAAAGTAGCATGGCTGAGGTTGAAACACCTCAGACATTTAAAGAAGGGAGTATTGGAGTGCAAAGACAGAAGGGTGTCACTCAACCTGAAGAGCAGCATAGAAAGCAAGTGTGGAGTTCTAGTGGAAAGGGTGAGTTCACTGTGTGCAGGGAATGTGTCTACCAACTCTACCGTATTGTACTCTCCCGAGCACTTAGTACTGTGCTCTGCACACAGTAAGTGCTCAATAAATACGATTGACTGATTAACTGAAAGGGGTCATCCCATTTTAATGAAACTAAGGCTATGACCAGATGATTCCAGGTGACGACTGATCTGGGGGAGACTTCATTCCTTCAGAACTGATCAGGGAAGGAGCAGAAGGAGGAAGAGCAACTTGACAACACTTCAGTCTGGGCCACCTTCCTACCCACCAGGCCTAAAAGACTGGCGGGAGAGGGGAGGAAGGAGACCCACTAACCCTGGAAAACAAGATTCCTATACCAGGCAGTGATAGGTAACGGGGATTTCTCTGAATCTTTCCATATTTCAAGATTGTAGCTTTCTTCAACTGAAAAGACTCAGAAGGAAAATTGAACTATTCCAGGAGTGGGCAGTAGGCTAGTTTTTGTCAACTTCCTGTGGGTGGGATCCACCCAGCACACAAACCATTATTGAGAGTTTGGGGAATAAACTGAAAGAACAACCCTTGCCTATATCACCATCATTGCCCTCCAGGGGTTTTTACATCCTGCATTAAAAAGCTCCAACTGCTTTGGAGATATCATCTAATCAATTCCCACAGCCTGGCTTTGAGGTGAATAAGGAATAGGATCCACACCATCACTACAAGTATGCACCATGGAGGCTTTGAACATCTGGGAAAATTTTTGACGAAATAAGGACTAGAATGTAGATATCCAAACCTTCAATTCCCCTGTGTTGTTCACTGGATCTGTATTTCAACTGCTCCCGGCTATAACTCTCCATCTCTAGTCAGGAAGCGTGTGAAATCCTATATGTAAATTCAAAGAACTGCAAATATGCACTCCACAGCCTCTTTAAAGATGTTGTGAAGCTCCACTGACTAACATTTGCAACATGAACAGTGGGGCCTAGCTGAAAGAACACGAACCTTGGAGTCAGAGAACCTGGCTTCTAATCCTGCTCTGCCACTTGCATCCTATGTCATTTTGGGTTTAACTTCTCTGTACCGCAATTTTCTCATCTGTAAAATGGGTATTAAAAAAACCTGTTTCCCCTCCTAGGTAGACTGTGAACCCCTGTGGGACAAGAACTTTTCCAAACTAACTTGTAGCTCTTAAGTGCTTAACGAATACCATTATTATTAGCATCATTATAACTATCTTCAGATGAGGACACTGAAGAACAAGAAGAGGACCCCACCCTGCTCAGATCAAATTAGAGAAACTATTTCTTCCAGGGTCCAGACATAACTCAGCAGGAAATGATTATTATATAACTGTTCAGTAATTGTTCATTAGCATCCTGGAAGGGGTGATTTACTTCTGATGTAATCATGGGCAACTGTTTTATTCTCCCAGGGCCTCCTGGAAGCAAATAGGAAATCAGCTGTGTGTTTGAATACAAAAGTTCTCAGGTCAATCATTCTCATTCAAGTCAGCACTTGCTGAAGTGACTTTCAGCTGCTTTGAACACAGAAGGGGGACACTTTCATCCCATCACAGGGAATTTCTTCATGTGTCATTTTATTCTGTGATTAATCAACAGGATTTCCTCAAGCTGTGGGTGAGCCATTTACCCTCCAAAGGGTCCAGCTCTCCCTAGCACCATGAAATTTGGAAATATGAGCTGCTCTGTAGAAGTTTCTTCAGCCTACTTTCCAGGGGGTTACTCACTGATAACTTAATTCAGGGGAACAAACAATGTCATCAGTGGACACTTACCAAGATCCTTAGGGAATGTAGCATGCACTATGTAATCAGCAGCAATCAATCAAAAGTATTCACTGAACATTACTGTGGGGGGGAACACTTTAGTAGCTGCTTGGTGGATTTCAGTAGAATCAGTGGACAGGATCCCTGACAGAGGTCATTAAGATACTTACTGATGTCACAGAGTAACCCTCACTTTTCTGAAGAATTGAAAGGGTGAGGAGCACCCTTTGATCTATCCCCTAGAAATTTTACATCAGACAACCCCTTACTCCCCATACTTTTCCCAGTAGCGTGGCATCATGAGAATTTGTCCATCCTGACCAATGAGAGTCTATTTTGCGTAGGACCTACAGTCCTAAAATACATAATAATGATATTTGTTAGATGCTTGCAATGAATGCTACTATAAACTCCTTATGGGCAGGGATCATGTCTTCCAAATCATATTGTATTTTCCCAAGTGTTTAGTAAAGTGTTCCACACAATGTAAGCAATTGATTAATACCACTGATTAATAATAATAATAATAATAATGGCAGTTATTAAGCACTTACTATGTGCAAAGCGCTGTTCTAAGTGTTGGGGAGGTTACAAGGTGATCAAGTTGTCCCACGGTGGGCTCAAAGTCTTAATTCCCATTTTACAGATGAGGTAACTGAGGCCCAGAGAAGTTAAGTGACTTGCCGAAAGTCACACAGCTGACAATTGGCTGAGCCTGGATTTGAACCTATGACCTCTGACTCCAAAGCCCGGGCTCTTTGCACTGAACCATGCTGCTTCCCCAAAAAAATAATTTTGGTATTTGTTAAGCACCTACTATGTGCAAAGCACTGTTCTAAGCACTGGGGAGGATACAAGGTTATCAGGTTGTCTCTTGTGGGGCTCACAATCTTAATCCCCATTTTACAGATGAGTTAACTGAGGCACAGAGAAGTGAAGTGACTTGCCCAAAGTCACACAGCTGACAAGCGGCGGGGCCAGATTTGAACCCATGACCCCTGACTCCCAAGCCCGTGCTCTTTTCACTGAGCCATGCTGCTTCTCTGATTGCCCAGCGCTCACTGATTGCTCACTGATTGATTGATTGATTGCCCAGCACTAGGGTACATACAATAGAATCAGATCAGACATAGTCCCTGTCCCACGTGGGGTTCACAGTTGAAATTGGAGAGAAAACAGGTAATTAATCCCTATTTTGCAGATTAAAAAACTGAGGCACAGGGGAGTTAAGTGACTTGCCCAAGGTCACACAACAGGCAGAGTAACGGCATCATTGGAAGTCTTAAACTTCCTTCCCTCTAGATCATAAATTCATTGTGGGCAGGGACTGTTTCTACTAACTCTGTTGTACTGTACTCTCACAAGTAGTTAGTACAATGATCTGCACCTAGTAAGCACTCAGGAAATACTGTTGATCAATTGATTGAAACCAAACCCCTTGGGGTTCCCTGTGGGAGTCTAAGAATTTCACTTTGCTGGGGAACAACCCAGAGGCTTATTGATCTTTGTTGGCCTGAAGCTACCAAGGTGAGTTTTAGCAAAATTTAGGTTGACAGTAACTGCTTTAAGACAGAGAAGCAGCATGGCTTAGTGGATAGGGCACGGTCCTAGGAGCATGACTTAGAGGAAGGAGCACAGGCTTGGGAGCCAGAGGTTGTGGGTTCTAATTCTGTCTCCACTACTTGTCAGCTGTGTGACTTTGGGCAAGTCACTTAAGTTCTCTGTGCTTCAGCTACCTCATCTGTAAAATGGGGATTAAGACTGTGAGCTCCATTTGGGACAGAGACTGTGTCAAACCTGTTTAACTTGTGTCTACCCCAGCGCTTAGAACAACGCTTGACATATAGTAGTCCCTTCTAGATGGTGAGCCCATTGTTGGGTGGGGACCGTCTCTATATGTTGCCAACTTGTACTTCTCAAGCACTTAGTACACTGCTCTGAACACAGTAAGCGCTCAATAAACAAGATTAAATGAATAAATGAATAAATATAGTAAGTGCTTAACAAGTACCATTATTATTATTATAGAGGACAGGCCTGGGATTCAGAAGGACCTGGGTTCTTATCCCAGTTCTGCCACCTGTCTGCTGTGTGCTTCTTCAAATCACTTCACTTCTTTTTGCCTCAGTTACCTCATCTGTAAAATGAGGATTAAGACTGTGAACCCCTTGTGGGACTTGGACTGTTTCCAACCTGATTAGGTTGTATCAACCTTAGTGCTTAGTACAGTGCCTGGCACATTGTAAGTGTCTAACAACTATCATAAAAGAAAGACAAATGTTAAGGGACTGGTGCACCCTATTTCTGTGCTATTCCAGAGGCATTGCCACTGAAACTCTTTCTGTAGACCCATGGGAATCTTAAGGCCTGTAAGGACATTCCTCTTGAAACAGCAACCAGAATAACGGCCATAAATTTAGAGGCACAGAACCTAGTTCTAATTCCAAAGATATTTCACAAATCTCTGGGCAACCTTATAAAGAAATGCCAAAGGAGGTTTTTATCGTGGGTTTCCGAAGCAGTGAGCTCACTGATTTCCACCCATCGGGCAAACACCGATTTCAGTAACAGAAATCGGAGCTGTAAAGACTGGTAGATCCCATTACCCTGAAGCCAAAGTGGGATTTCTCACCACAGTCTACTCGGGAGGACTCTGACCAGGCTAACATCCAGTGAGTCAAACATCTCCCATGACGAGTTCGAAGCCAGTGGAAAATGAAAGAGATCAGCCTGCAAACCTCTCAGCGAAGCAGTTTGTAAAGGAAATGCTGACAGACCCTCTGCTGGGTGCTGCTATGATAACAGATGAACCCTTCCCTGGGAATATCCATTCTAGTTACACCCATTGGCCTGGACTTTAATGGCCAGATCCTGCAGCTGAAACTGCTAGGCACTCGTGGAAAATTATGCCAGGAAAAATAATCTGCAGGAGAGCCAGGGCCCAAAAGGAAGCACTTGATGTCAGATATGAGCCTGCCATTGTTGTAAGGCAGAAGGGGTTACGAATGAATAAATACACGTGTGTTTGATACTCTGCATTCACACACCCACAAAACCTCAGGAGAGGAAGGTTTATTTACCTCTGCTTCTTGTGACCCCCTCAAAGATAATCAATTTCTGACATCTGGTTTGAAATGATGCCATTTGGTTCCATACTACTGCCTGGAGGACTCTGAGTATGAGTGTATTTTTTAGATTGTAATAAATATGTGAAATAATGGGCAAATATGTATGCAGGATGTTGTAAACCAGGATCATTTATTACTAATACTATATCCCTGTTTTACCTCGAGCCCTCTTTCTGCACTCTTCCTTCTGAGGGGTTTTATTTAGCTAGATACCCAATTTTCTCTAAGTAACTACATGTGTTTATACTCACCTTCTGTCCTCACAAGCTGCCATGACTTTGTGGGTAGGAGACAGAGGTTTGCTGACTTCAGTGAGGCAACTATGCCAACTCTCCTTATTTGCCCTCACAATGTCTCTAAATTATGGCTTCAAAAGGAGGACAAACCCATCGAAGTTTCTTTCAACAACCACTGACGGGTTGACCCAAAGCCACTTGTAAATTTGCTGAGTTCTCTGGAAAGCCCCAGCGCATTCACCACAACCAGAACTCGCCCAGTCGAAGGCTCGACATTCTCCCAGTCAAATGCTCAGGACCATGGAGCTGGGAAGAGGGGTAGCCAGAAGTTTACTGAATGCTTACTGTGTGCAGTGCACTGTAGTAAGCACTTGGGAGAGTACAATATAACAGAGTCAGAAGGCCTCTACTTCCAACTGTCGCTCCCTCGTGTCTCCTTAGTGGCCATGGGATCTGGTTCAGAATATTACCCAGAACTACACTTACCCAAAGAGATGTCAGAGGAAGATGCACAGCTCTGGCCTGGGTCCTAGAAGTAGCCCACTGTCCGGTAGGGACCGTCTCTATATGTTGCCAACTTGTACTTCCGAAGCGCTTAGTACAGTGCTCTGCACACAGTAAGTGCTCAATAAATACGATTGATTGATTGATTGATTTCAAGCCCAAAGCTAAGTCCCAGTCTGAGAGAGACTCAGGCTTAATTCATATTTGTAACATTCTTGGTGCAAGTTCATTCATTCATATTAATGTTGAGTGCCTATTGAGTAGGATGCACTGTCATAGTAATAATAATAATAGTAATAAAAATCGAGGTATCTGTTAAGTGCACACTATGTGCCAAGCACTGCACTAAACGCTGGGGTATTAGTCCCTGTTCAACACAGGACTCAAAGTGTCAGGAAAAGGTAGACAGGTATTTACAGAGCCTATGCCTAGGAGTCATGGGGTTCTAAGGTTCTAGGGTTCTGAAGTCTAGGGTTAGAAAAGCAGGATGGCTCAGTGGAAAGAGCCCAGGCTTTGGAGTCAGAGGTCATGGGTTCAAGTCCCAGCTCCGTCAATTGTCAGCTGTGTGACCTTGGGCAAGTCGCTTAACTTCCCTGGGTCTCGGTTAGTTCATCTGTAAAATGGGGATGAAGACTGTGAGTCCCACGTGGGACAACCTGATCACCTTGTAAGCTCTCCAGTGCTTAGAACAGGGCTTTACACATAGTAAGCGCTTAATAAATGCTATCATAATTATTCTTTGGGCCTCCATTCCCTCATCTGTAAAACGGGGATGAAGACTGTGAGCCCCCCGTAGGACAACTTGATCACCTTGTATCCTCCCCAGCACTTAGAACAGTGCTTTGCACATAGTAAGCACTTAACAAATGTTATTATTATTATTATTATTATTATTATTATTATCATTATTATTATTATAAGCCTGGCTCTGCCCCCTGCCTGTTGTGTGATCCTGGGCAAGTCACTTAACTTCTATGTGCCTCAGTTTCCTCATTGTAGAATGAGGATTAAATTCTTGTTCTCCCTCCTTATTAGACTGTGAGCCCTGTGTAGCACAGGGATGATGATGATGGTATTTCTTAAGCGCTTACTATGTGCCAGGCACCGTTCTAAGCTCTGGGGTAGCTACAAGCTAATCAGGTTGAACACAGTCCATGTCCCACATGGGGCTCACAGCATTAAAACCCATTTTACAGATGAGGTAACTGAGGCACAGGGAAGTGAAGTGACTTGCCCAAGGTTACACAGCCACCAAGTGGTGGAGTGGGGATTAGAACCTAGGCCCGCTGCTTCTCAGTTGTGTCCATCCAGATTATTTGTACAATGTACTTTGTACAGTGCTTGGCATATGATAAACACTTAAATATTATCATTAATATTATTGTTATCATTAATAACAATTTCCACTTTATAGAGGAAGAAACTGAGGCACACAGAATTTAAGTGATCTTTCAAAGTCCTGCAGCAGGTGTGGAACTTAAGATTAGAACTCCTGACTCCCTGACGTGGTCGAGCCATTAGGCCATGTGAACCCGTTGTTGAGTAGGGACTGTCTCTATATGTTGCCAATTTGTACTTCCCAAGCGCTTAGTACAGTGCTCTGCACACAGTAAGCACTCAATAAATACAATTGAATGAATCTCAATCAATCAATGGTATTAAATGAGTGCTTTTGTGTGCAGAGCACTATACTAGCACTTGGGAGACTACAGAGCAATAGAGTTGAAAGTCACGTTCCCTGCCCACCAGGAGCTCCTAAATAATATTTAATTTAATACTATTGAATATTAGTTTACTAACTAAATAACAGTATTTATCGAGCTCACACTGTATGTAATGCATGTATCCTGAGAAGTACAAAGTAAAATGACACATTTCCTTCTCACAAGGAGATTATCACATTCCCTTCCAAAAAAGACCTTAAATTTTAGCAGGAAAGACAAATGAAAATCACACTTACAAATCGTATTATCAGAATAAATAATCGAAGTGCATTCGAATATGTATATATACACAAGTTCAGAAGAGAATCAACCCTACCCAATCTGATATCATCATGGGATAGTAAATGAACTAGCATGCTAGGATTCATTCATTCATTCAATCATATTTATTGAGCACTTACTGTGTGCAGAGCACTGTACTAAGCACTTGAGAGTACATATCGGCAACTTATAGAGACAGTCCCTACCCAACAGTGGTCTCACAGTCTAGAATATGTCTCAAGAAGAACACAATCAGAGCTAAGACTTGAGGTTGTCTTTATTTTTTGTATAATCCCTACCAAGAACATCAGCACATAACCGATTCTCAGATATTTAGTAGCAAACCAGAGACACATTCAAAACACTGCCCCATGTTTGTTTCATCCAGTGACAAACAGCTCTAATGAAAGTACAGCCAAATCTCCCTCTCACTTCAGTCACCTATGCACTTATCTATGATTTATTTATGTTAATGCATGTTTCCCTCTGTCTAGACAGTAAGCTCCCTGTGGGCAGGGACTGTGGCTATGGACTCTGTTATACTGTGCTCTTCAAAGCACTTACAACAGTGCTCTGCGCACAGTAAGAGCTCAATAAATATGATTGATTGATCAACTGATCGAACTGGGAAGGTTGTAGAACGAATCTTGGGGTGTCCCTCCATTCAATTGGGCTTTAAAACCTGGTTCCAAGTAATATATTGCTAGAGCTGGGTTCTTCTTGCCCTCCACCTCCCCATGGGCGAAGGAAGTCTGCACTTCATTTCAAACCTGTCTCTTCCTCACAAACATTTTGATAATGTGTTTAGAGAAGGAGACTATTTACCACGCTGCACTTAGGACAAAACAAATAAATCTTCTATTCTCGGGCCTTCAGGGGAATCAGAGACCCACTGTATAATAATGCAAACAGCACAAGTATTTCCAAAAGACAGTGATTTTGTTAAGGGGAAGCATGGTCTGACTTCATTTTCTAAAAGTCGTTACTCACGAAATAGTTGCGGTTGGTTAATGTTGTGATTACTGTTATGATAAAACACCTCAATGTGAAGGACACATGCATTTTTGTGTCAAATTCCTTAAACATATACTCCTAACAAAACCCATTAATTGAAAAATGGAGAAACTAATATGATTTACTACCTCAGCTTTACAATCTTTGAACTTTGTCAAAGCAGATGCGTCACCATTTATCAGAAATAGAATTTCTCTGAAAAGTGTTTTTCCTGCATAAAATGGTGATTCCTCTTCTCCACCGCCCTCTTTCTAGTGTCACTTTCTTTATTTAGTTTCTTTCCTTTGAGAACATGGAAGCTGTGATGCTCTCAGGCCCCTGGTGAGTTCACTGTCCAATTACCTATCATCACCCAGCTGTGATTCACACCCTGGACTTAGATTTAGTGGTTTGAAAATTTACTTCCAGCACAGTTCAAATGGAATGGGTCAAAGGGACATATCACGGGTAATTCTAAGCCCACAGATGTTTGACAGAGACAAGTTTAAATCTGAGCTGGGAAACAGCATACCCCTTGCACTCCTAACACACTGGGACACTCAGTAACGGGGAAACCATTTTGCAAAGTATGTTCACCTGTTTATGCTGGCATGGGATGCTTGAATCCACTGGGTGGTGGTTATTTTTCCAACAACAACACTCGTTCATGAAGGCACAAGTGCGACAATTTGCTTTATTAAACCCCGTAGGATCCATCTGGAGTTGAATCAGCCGAGTATTTAATAGGGTAGCGTGCAGGGTGTCCTATCTGTAACTTCTGGTTAATTTTCATACCCTGTAAAATGTCAGGGGGAAGGAAACAGTCAATAAAAAGCGTTGGTATAGAAATGTACTGTATCAGCTTGAAACCTTTTTGCAGGGGTCCAAGAAGTAGAGCAACAGGGGAACCCAACTGGGGTAGGAGTGGATGGGATTGGGATCTTAGTCTCAAACTTTCAGTGTTGCAAGGAATTGCCAGATGTACCTTAAGTCAAGCCACAAGTTGAAAGCAATCTGTCTCCACTGCATAGTCTTTGAAGACTCGCACCCTCTTCTAAGTTTTTCTAAAATATATTTCCTCTAGAAAGCCTTCCCTGATTAAAACTTCGAGGCCCCAACATATTTTCCCTCCCTCCTGCTTCATCCCGGCACTTTGTGCCACCCCCAAGCACTTAAGTGCTTACCACATCTTCACTAGCACTTATGTACATAATCCTAATACACCATTGCTTCCCCTACCTGTAACTTATTTTAACATCTGCCTCTCCACGCTACACTATAAGCTCTGTGAAGGGATCATGTCTATTAACTGCATTACATATACTTCTCAAATATTTAGAAAATTCTGCGCAAAAATAACTGCTTAACCAATACTGTTGATTGATTGATGGACAGGCTTTGCTTGGGAAATAGTACTAATTGAATAATTGCAGACCACTTCCTTCCCTATTTGCACAGAACCTACGTATTCCTGTCCTATTCATGCAAACTCCATAGGAAGGCAACAAGGATCTTGGCTTCTAGCCCCAACTTCATTCATTCAATCGTATTTATTGAGCTATTACTGTTAAGCGCTTGGGAAGTACAAATCGGCAACATTGTTAGTGCCCTGCTGTGTGACCTCAGAAAATTAATCTCTCTCTACCTTAATTTCCTCATTTGCCAAATGGGGATAACATTTCTCGATACTTGAAGATACAAAAATAGAGTATTTTAAAAGTTCTAGATAATAATAATAATAATAATGGCATTTATTAAGTGCTTACTATGTGCAAAGCACTGTTCTAAGCGCTGTGGAGGTTACACGGTGATCAGGTTGTCCCACGGGGGGCTCACAGTCTTAATCCCCATTTTTACAGATGAGGTAACCGATGCCCACAGAAGTGAAGTGACTTGCCCAAAGTCACACAGCTGATAACTGTTGGAGCCGGGATTTGAACTCATGACCACTGACTCCAAAGCCCGTTCTCTTTCCATTGAGCCACGCTGCTTCTCTAAGATACTATTCGAAGTGTGTCTAGCACCCTGGAATACATTTTGCCAAACTCTATTTGTATGCAACCAATCTTTTTAAGTGCTGTTAAATGATTTCCTTCCTTACCTCATGTTGGCTTTCCATTCAACTATTTACATTCACTATTCTATTTATTTTATTTTGTTAATATGTTTTGTTTTTTTGTCTGCCTCCCCCTTCTAGACTGTGACCCTGTTGTTGGGTAGGGACTATCTCTGTATGTTGCCAACTTGTACTTCCCAAGTGCTTAGTACAGTGCTCTGCACACTGTAAGCACTCAATAATTACGATTGAATGAATGAATGAAATTCAAATAAGACCACATGTGCCAGGCACTGTACTAAGTGCCGGGATAGATCCAAACTACCTACGTTGGACATAGTCCATGTCCCACATAGAGTTCACGGAGTTAATCCCCATTTTCCAGATGAGGTAACTGAGGCACAAAGTGAAATGACTTGCACAAGTTCACACAGCAAACAAGTGGCAAAGCCGGAAGTAGAACCCAGGTCCTCTGACTCCCTTCCACTGGACCAACCTGCCTCCCAGTTATACTAGATATCTTTTGAAAGATGCATCCTCTTTTAGTCATTCAGATTTTTTCTTGATCCTATTCCTTACTAAGGTAGCCTTACTAATTCACACATTCAGCTACATATTGATGACGAAGATGATGATAATGCTGAAGTGTTTCATCAGGAACAATGGATGAGCTTAAATTCTGAAACTTCAAGATAGAGGACCTGGGCAGAGAAATTTAAAATAGAACTATTAGTTGCAAAATCCTGGTCAGCTTTGGAGTCAGCTAATGTGAACACCTTACTACCCTTTTTAAATCTTTTTTTTCACAGGAGCAATTTGCTCTTATGTTCTGTAGAGCTTTAGTGTTCAGAGCCCAAGAGGCTTATGTATTATGTACATATTTATTATTCTATTTATTTTATTAATGATCTGTATATATCTATAATTCTATTTATTTATATTGACACTATTGATGCCTGTCTACTTGTTTTGTTGTCTGTCTCACTGCTTCTAGACTGTGAGCCAGTTGTTGGGTAGGGATTGTCTCTATATATTGCCAAATTGTACTTTCCAAGCACTTAGAGAAGCAGCATGGCTCAGTGGAAAGAGAACGGGCTTGGGAGTCAGAGGTCATAGGTTCCAATTCTGGCTCTGCCACTTGTCAGCTGTGTGACTTTGCGCAAGTCGCTTAACTTCTCTGTGCCTCAGTTCCCTCATCTGTAAAATGGGGCTTAAGATTGTGAGCCCCACTTGGGACAGCCTGATTTCCTTGTATGCCCCCCAGCACTTAGAGCAGTGCTTGGCACATAGTAAGCACGTAACAAATGCCATCATTATTAGTAGTAGTACAGTGCTCTGCACACAGTAAGTGCTCAATAAATACGATTGAATGAATGAATGAAAGGAGCAGGTGAAGCCAAGATGTTCATAGTAACCAACGATCATTATTGGCAGGATCTTCAGTGTACATTCATCATCCCTCTGGGAATTTCTTTGGGTTGTCTTACAAATAATTTGAGATAATTCAAAATCAAACCAATGTAAATTGGTGTTCTGGGACTCTAAATTTCTGCATGAAAATGAAAAATAATAGACATTCTAAGCACAAGGATGAGCCTCAACCATTGGGATTGACACCTAGAAGGAAAGGAATCTGAGAAAGTAAGTAGAATTTCAGGAAGTGAGAAGACAAACTATGTCTGTGTATCCACATAGATTATATATGTGCTGTGAACTTGTATTAGGTGTTTGGAGAGATTCAGGCTGGAACTCAGACAAGCTGGAATATCTCGATTATCCCACCCGGGTAGTGGGATCACTATCGGCTCAGCTGCACCATGGCAGGCCCAAGAATTTAGTTTATAAAAGAACAGTCAGCTGTTTGGGACTTCGCCAGTCTAAAGGCAAAGGGCTAAGTGTTTTCATTCACTTTTTTTTTCCTTCCTCTGGCTCCATGCTCAATCTTTAGGTTCTGGATATAAAATCACAAAGTGGATGTATCTAGATAGAGTTTGTCCCTGGAGAGACCCCATGGTCCATTAAAGGGAAACAGAGAGCAGGTCCAATGAGGAAGCCAGAGAGAGGGGTTTAAGAAAAAATAAGAGTCTTGGAGCAAAGCCTATTGGTACAGTGGAAAGAGATAGAGGAAACAATGAAAGAAATTAGATCTCTCTCTGGAATGAAATACTCTTGTCCTCATTACCAAACGTTTGGGTCTCTTCTGAGTTTATTACAGTATCGTCAAATCCTCTGCCTAGCTTCTGTAGGACAGAATTGGTCTCTCAAGGCCTTCTGCCCATTTCTCTATGTCACTGTAATGAAGTAATGAAATACATATTTTAACCTCAGCTTTAGAAAATGTAGTTGCTAGATTCCAAAGAGCTCTAACTTGATGTTACTGTGTACTACAAGATTTATAAAAATGCACTATGGGACAGATAAGACCACCTTAATTCAAATAAAACTGCTCTGAGAGAATACAAGGAAGTTTCTAAAGGCGTGCTTCATTAAAAATGCAGTATAATTAAACCCAGGTTGGGAGGAACTCTTCAATGGCAAAAATGTTGGTCTTGTTAATATTTAATGACGTTTGGTCAACCAATGAGTATATGCACTTTTCCTCACAACTTTATTCATACACTCTTTTTTGCTAAAAATGTTACATAAAAAGAAAAGACACTTTTCCAAAAATTAATGAGATGGTTTTATTCTCCTGTTTCCTGTATGTTCCCAAGAGCTACTGAAGATAAAGGAAATGGCATCAGAATAAAGGAAGAATTTCAGGGAGTAGGGCATCTTTTTAAAGTATGTTTTCAGTAAGATATTTTGGCATAGGAGCCCCAGTACAGTGTGGTGACTGTATAGACCAGTAGGCTGGAGGTCAGGCGAAAGAGATGCGAATTATAACCTGGCTATATTGTGGATCTGGTGAATCATTGGTTTTCATTGGGAAAATATTATTCAATGTCCATTCATTTTCACACCTTCCATACTCAATACTGTTCATTCAATCATATTTATCGATCGCTTACTCTGTGCAGAGCTCTGTACTAGGCACTTGAAAATTCGTTCATTCAATCAATCATATTTATTGAGCGCTTACTGTATGCAGAGCACTGTACTAAGTGCTTGGGAAGTACAAGTTGGCAACATACAGAAACGGTCCCTACCCAACAACGGACTCACAGTCTAGAAATGTACAACACAGCAATAAACAGTGACATTACGTTCCCACAACAAGCTCACAGTTTAGAGTGGGGGATACAGACATCAATGCAAATAAATAAAATTACAGATATGTACCTAAGTGCTTTGGCGCTGGGAAGGAGGAGGACTTGCTGCTCTAGAGGGGAGGGGAAGGAACTGGAGAGCTGTCATCACTGGCCCCCTTCACGGTTCTGTGCCCCAAGGAGTTGGGATGGCTAAGAGCATGAAGAAGGATATCAATTTTGATTTTTCAGACATATTCTCTCTGTCTCTAATAAAATTTTAATGAAGTCTCATATCCTATCAGCAGGAAGTACCCATCTCCAAACCCCTTCCACAGAAGGGGCAGGAGCTGGGGAAAAATTGGAAAAAAATCCTGGCTCATGTGTGCAGTTATGAATCAAATGAGGCATTTCATAACATGCCATAAATTAATCCTTTCAACTGAGTGAAGTAAGATCACAAAGGGACACCCAGGATGGCCATCATCCAATCAGATGTATCTGAGGCAGTCCACACCCTGCCAGGTACTCCCTATGGGACAACCTAAAACACCACTGTGGAAATTGTCTGCAATCACAATATCTCAGCTGTTATAATGGAAAATGTAAGAAGTGGCATATTGTTGGGTTTTATTACTGTACAATATACTTTGCATTCTATAGTATTGTCACCAAAGCACCTATGCAGTTTAGAGGAGTACTTGCTCAATTTTGCAGTACCAAAAATTCCTTCCTTTCTCTCTGCTGGACCTCTGCCATTCTAAATAAGGAGGACTTTGTAAATAGATGAATTCAGTTGCTTGCACTGGCTCAGGTAGAAAGTTTGGGCAGTGGGTTTGGAGATGATGAAACTGACGATGCACTGATCTGAGATTAGGTCCGGGAACTTGTGTAAAGGCCAGCCAAAGAAACAAATAGAGCTGCAAGAAGCAGTGATACTATCTCAGAGAGGGAGAAGATGGAACCCTTTCAATAATAATAACCGTGGTATTTGTTAACCCCTTACTCTGTGCCAAGTACTACGCTAAGCATGGGGTAGAGACACTTCAATCACATCGGGTTCAGTCTGTGGCCCACGTAGGATTCACATTCTAAGGGAGATAGAGAGTTGAAATTTCATCTTCATTTTACAGATAAGGAAATGGGGGCACTAAAAAGTTTGATTGACTTGCCCAGTAGTATGTACTGGAAATCAGCTGGTAGTGGGGTAAGGGAGAAATCTGTGGCCACAGATAGTCCACAGCAACCAGGGATGGCCGTGCTTTCATCTGTCTCAGCTTCTTCAGTGGAGTGAAGCATTCTCATCTGCCCTACAGATCACCAGGATTTTCGATAGTTACCCAGCTAACTTGAGTTTATCTGAATGGAAGGAAAAATGCTAGAAATGCTCCTGGATCATACTGGATTTGAATGTGAGAGGAGAATACACCGGTTTCTCTAGTACAGAGTACAGCATGAAGGGGTTAGAACTCCGGTTTAGTGGCTTAATTTCAGACTGTCCTTACAGCTCACAGATGAGACCTGCAGTGAAAAGCTGATAGGCGAGAAGCATTGTGATCTAGTGGAAGGAACTCAGTATGGGTTCTTATCCTGACTCTGCCACTTGCCTGCTGGGAGACTTTGGGTGAGTCACTTAACACCTTGGGTCTCACTTTCATCATCTGAGCAGCTGAACCACTTAGCCTGTGAGCTCCTGTTTGGGAAAGAGACGGTCTGATCTGATTATCCCCTTTCTAACTCAGCACTTAACACATGGATGACTAATAAAGACCATAACTAACTAACTGTGATGGGAAAGTTTATCTCTTTGAGGCAGAGCCAAAGAAACAGCTCAGAAATTGAATTTCCAAAAGAACTATATTGAGTTTATAAAAGGTTTGGAAGCATCATGGCCAAGCGGCAATAACAGAGCCTGGAAGTCAACAGGACTGAGTTCTAATCCCGGCTTTACCACTTGTTGCTCTGAGATCTACAGCAAGTCACTTAGCTTCCCTATGACTCAGTTTCCTCAACTGAAAAACGAGGTATCAGTACCTGTTTTCCATCCTACTTAGGCTGTAAGTCCCATTTAATAATAATAATAATGATGGCATTTGTGAAGTGCTTACTATGTGCAAAGCACTTGTCTAAGCACTGGGGGGGATACAAAGTGATCAGGTTGTCCCACGTGGGGCTCACAGTCTTAATCCCCATTTTACAGATGAGGTAACTGAGGCTCAGAGAAGTTAAATGACTTGCCCAAAGTCACACAGCTGACAAGTGGTGGAGCCAGGATTAGAACCCATGACCTCTGACTCCCAAACCCGGGCTCTTTCCACTGAGCCACTCTGCTTCTCTAACTTTGGAAAAGGGACTGTGTCCGACTTAATTAGCTTGTATCTATCTCAGTTCTTAGAACAGCGCTTGACACGTGAGTGCTTAATAAATATTCTGATCATTATTATCATTATATAGCTGTCACAGGCCAGGAATCCATCTTTAGGCGTGTGCGGTGGACCTTTTCAGTATCATCCACCCAAGGGTCACATCTTCCTCAAACAGGAAAGCTGAGTGAATCACAAGTTCCAGTAAAGGAGAATGAAATGAATAAATGAAAAGCAGAGAAGCAGCTTGATCTAATGGATAGGCCATGTGTCAGGGAGTCGGAAGGGCCTGGGTTCTAAGCCTGGCTCCACCACTCGTCTGCTGTGTCGCCTTGGGCAGTCACATAACTTCTAATACAGTTACCTCATCTGTAAAATAGGTTTTAGGACTGACAGCCCCATGACAGGGACTGTTCTCGATCTGGCAACCTTGTATCTACCCCAGTGCTTAATTCAGTCCTGGCACATAGAAAATGCTTAACAAATGCCATTAAAAAAAATGACCCTGACATAGCATAGATTTAACCTGAATCATTCAAGTTCTCCAGAGTTGTATGGTGTGGGTTTGATGGGTGAAAACTATCTCTCATTGTTGGCAGGGTAATTATAATGTAGTCCTTGACCATGTGGAGGTGGCTATATCTATTTTTAAGTTCATGAAATGCGTGAATGCTAAAGGATGGAAGGAGAGTTTGAAGCATTCATACAGGATGAAAAATGAATGAATAAATGCCTATGTGTTCATCAGCTCAAACTTGCTAGGGGAAGAATATTTTGAGATAACTTGTTTATACAAGATACTACTTGATGAAATGTAAATTAAGTGGGAGGTGTTGGGTGTGCTTGTTAATGTTATGTATCAGTTTCGCATTTCATTATTAAGTCTCAGAGTAAAAACCCTCGAAGGGCAGGGATGGTCTCTTATTGTACCTGCTCTTGAGCTTAGTACAGGGCACAAGAGACACTAGGCAATTAATAAATACTATTGATATTGGCAGTCTGCAATATAGAAAGGTCTTCAAATAATACTACTTAATGTTTACTTTTCCTCCCAGAAACACAATTATTGTGAGGAATGCCTTAATTTGAATTTAAATTCTTATCATGAAAAATCTCAATACAGGAAAAGGAATCATGATTTGGCTGTTGACTGGATCATGAGTAACGACCGATATTATGAACTCATCTGGGGCCATTTAACATTCCCTAGTTCAATACTCCTTGAAAACAGTTTCTGGGAGAGCAGTAACATTTCAGATTTCTTCACAGTTTATTTTATATCTCAATGCAGTATCCAACACAGACATGAGTGTTAAGCGATCAGTAGCAAAAAATAGAACAATTTTTCGTCCTGTGATTTATGATTCAGTCGATATGTTTGGCCAACATTACATCTGGCCAAGCTCAAATAGATGGGTTTTGCAATGATGACCAAGTCTTAGAGAGTTTCACACATGGGGTGGGGGGGGTGGGAGGGGGGAAGAGAGAGAGAGAGAGAGAGAGAGAGAGAGAGAGAAATAGCAATTTACTGTAGGCTCCCAACTCTAGGAAAGCAGATTAGAGTCAGAGAGTGAAGGAATGGACATTCTCCGATGCAATTATTATAAACAGGACATCTACTAAAAGAAAGCAAATGTCTGAGTCAGTAACTGGGATCGACTACATAGGACCCTACAGATAGGGCAGGGAATAATGTGGTTTTCCTCTTGTGGGAACATCTTGAAGAGTGAAAAGGCCACCTGCATTTGACAGCTCGGTGTGGGCTCATTCAAATGCAAGGATGTGTTATAACCCAGCCCAAGTAAGATTCCCAAACAGAGTATGTGGAGCTGCTCAGTGCCTTGACACATGGTTGAGTAGTAAACTCTTTTTTTTGGGGGGGGGGGGGAGGAGGGGGGGGAGAGAGAGAGAGAGAGAGAGAGAGTGAGTTAGAAACACAACAATTTACCGTAGGCTCCCAACTCTAGAAAAGCAGATTAGGAGTCAGAGGGTGAAAGAATGGACATTCTCCGATGCAATTATTATAGAAAGGACATCTACTAAAAGAAAGCACTTTGGGTTTAAAAGCACTGTGGTCTCCTCACTGCAGTGAGACTGGTAGGAACTGTTATGGCGATCTCTGAGGGAAGGCTTTAAAACATCATGCCAGGCTAGTTGTCCCATCACTGTGGAGGAGCTTTTTTTGTCAGCCCAGGAGCAGAGCTAACTCCTGGCCTAGAGCTCCTATTCCACCGGCTCTCAGGCCCAATGTCTGGGACAGATCCCATCCATCCTCCCACCTGCCACTGCGAAAATCCGGCAACTCACAGTCTGGAGCCTGGGGTGACTGACTGTAAGCCGGGAGTTGGGAGTTGCCAGGAGCTGCCAGTTGGCGCAGCCTCCACCCATCAGTCAGTAAGTCAGTCATATTTATTGAACACTCAACTGTGTTCAGAATGCTGTACTAAGAACAAGTCAACAATTAACAGACACATTCCCTGCCCACAACCAGCTTACAGTCCAGAGGGGGAGACAAACCTTAATATAAATAAATTACAGCTATGTACAGATAAGTACACCACTGCAGAGGAGAAACCTTCCATCCTGGGAAACATTCACAACTTGGGAGACTGATGGCTATTGGGACTAGGGTGATACTGTCTGGGACAGTGAGGAGTCCGTTTGAACTAATATTTTTGCTGTTGTTTCAATTGAATTATTTTACTATATATTGGTATATTTTCTCCGTGAGATTTGTCCTCTCTGCTCTAGGCTGGAAAGTACTTATCGGTTAGTCACCATGTCTTAATCAGCATCCGTGATCCTTCCCGGCACTGAGTACAGTGTGACCTAGTGGAAAGAGCATGGGAATCAGAGGAACTGGGTTTTCATCTTGGCTCTGCTACTTGCCTATTGCATTCATTCATTCAATCATGTTTATTGAGCACTTACTGTGTGCAGATCACTGTACTAATCGCTTGGGAAAACAAGTCAGCAACATATAGAGATGGTCCCTACCCAACAACGGGCTCCTGGACAAGTCACCAATGCTCTGTGCCTCAGTTTCTTCAACTGTAAAATGGGGATTCAATACCTTTTCTCCCTCCTACTTCAACTGTGAGCCTCAGGTTGGTCAGGGACTGTGCCCAACCAGATCACCCTGTATCTACCCCTCTGCTTAGTACAGTGCTTGGCACATAGTAAGCACTTAAATTCCCATGATTATTATCATTATTATTAGTATTACAGTACTTCACATATTGGGATCACATGGTATGTGTCACTGCCCATTGTATGCTTCGGAGATGTGTTCAGCCAGGAAAGTGCATTGGCATCATGGATCAAGGCCAGAACCAGCGGCTTTGTGGAATAAGGCCAAGCATTCAGAAGGATTTCTGCTCGACCACCCTTTTCCATTGCAGACCAAGTAGGCAAGTGATATTGAGAAGAGGAGAGGGTTCAAGACCAAATATATTTGGAAATGAGAGATCTCTGTTCTTTTCAGAAGATGGTACTACCAAGGAGAGTGAAATCAGCAGCTGAACAAACCATTCCACAGCATGTGCATCTAATAGAGCTATTTTCCTCCCTGCTGCTTAATAATAATAATGGCATTTGTTAAGCACTTACTCATTCATTCATTCATTCAATCGTATTTATTGAGCACTTACTGTGTGCAGAGCACTGTACTAAGTGCTTGGGATGTACAAGTTGGCAACATATAGAGAAAGTCCCTACCCAACAGTGGGCTCACAGTCTAGAAGGGGGAATAATGATGATGGCATTTATTAAGTGCTTACTATGTGCAAAGCAGTGCTCTAGGCACTGGGGAGGTTACAAGGTGATCAGGTTGACCCACAAGGGGCTCAGAGTCTTAATCCCCATTTTACAGGTGAGGTAACTGAGGCACAGAGAAGTGAAGTGACTTGCCCAAAGTCACACAGCTAAGTGGCAGAGCCGAGATTTGAACCCATGACCTCTGACTCCAAAGCTGGTGCTCTTTCCACTGAGCCACGCTGGAGGGTACTCTGTGCAAAGCACTGTTCTAAGTGCTGGGGGGGATACAAAGTGATCAGGTTGTCCCACATGGGGCTCACAGTCTTAATCCCCATTTTACAGATGAGGTAACTGAGGTCCAGAGAAGTTAGGTGACTTGTCCAAAGTCACACAGCTGAAAAGTGGCAGAGCTGGGATTAGAACCCATGACCTCTGACTACCAAGCCCAGGCTCTTTCCACGGAGCCAGACTGCTTCTCTTAAGCTCCTTCTGGTCTCCTTTCCTGTCTCTTGAATCCTCGTCACGTGGAACATCTACCTAAGCAAGTTACAATCATCATCATCTTCATCAATCGTATTTATTGAGCACTTACTATGTGCAGAGCACTGTACTAAGCGCTTGGGAAGTACAAATTGGCAACGTATAGAGACAGTTCCTACCCAACAGTGGGCTCACAGTCTAAATGGGGGAGACAGAGAACAAAACCAAACATACTAACAAAATAAAATAAATAGAATAGATATGTACAAGTAAAATAGAGTAATAAATATGTACAAACATATATACATATATACAATGAAACTAGAAACGTGGGTTGGAATTAATCTAGCCAAAAGGGAAAAGAAACTCTGTACAAATGGATTTCTGTTATTGTTTGTATGTCTCTCAAGACCTCCTCTTCCCTTGATAAAACTACTGTTCTGCATTGAGAGGCTTTTCCAAAAATGAAACTCCAAAGGACAGTAATCATATTTCTAAGCTTTTCTTTTGCAGAAAATTCCATAGTGATTAAAAAATGTCCAAGTGATGATACCCAGAAATATATCAAGAAATTAAAATTCTGCCAAAATATTAGAGGGTTATGTCAAATTCTGACTGTTATTATTACAGGAGTTTATGGATATTTAGCTTGATTTTTTAAAAAACAACTAAATACACTTTTGAGCCAGCTAATAACAATAATAATAATTAATATTATGGTATTTTTAAGTGCTTACTATTTGTCAAGCAGTTTTCTAAGTGCTGAAGCAGATACAAGTTAATCAGTTATCTCATATGGGGCTCACAGTCTAAGTAGGAGGGAGAACAAAAATTGAATCCCATTTTACAGTTGAGGAAACTGAGGCACAGAGAAGTTAATTGATTTGCCCAATTAATACAGCAAACAAGTGATAAAGCCAGGATTCAAACCCTGTCCCCTGATTTCCAGGACCAGGCATTTTCCTCTAGGCCATGCTGTTTCCTTTAGTCAAAACCTTATCAGAATGAACAGTTCAGGACATAAAAGCAAAAATATATAAAGAAAATCACAATAAAATAGCTTAGGTCAGTGACAAAGAAAATACATTTTCTTATATGCCTCCTATAACTGACTAGAAAAATGTGAAAATGTAAGAAATCGGGAGTTTTGAAAAATACATTTCTCATTTTTTAAGAAATTATTTTCTGAGGCCATCCTACAGGACAGAGTGGCAACTCAAACAGATAAAATGATTGCATCAACAGCAAGCACAACAAATGTGGTAACTACTTACTATGTGCTAAGCACCGTAGTGAGCACTGGGATGAGTACAGGATGATCAGATCAGACGCAGCCCCTGTACCATCCAGAACTCACAGTCTAAGGGGGTAAGAGAACAGATATTTACTCCTCATTCTAAAGATGAGAAAATGAAAATACAGAGAGTTGTGTCATCCAAGGTCACATGACAGGTAGGTAGAAGAGTAGGAATTAGAACCCAGATCTTTTGACTTCCCAAGCTGGGTTCTTTCCTACAAGGGAATCGGCTACACCCAAGCATTTTGTAATATGAGGGTTGCAATTTTGCACCATCTTGCCTTTAGTAACCACCTATTTCAACTCCATGACCAAGTGTGCACTCAAACAGAATTTCTCTAATAATGTGGCACAGAGAAGCAGTGTGGCCTAATGGGTAAGAACATAGGCCTAGGAGTCAAGTAGATCTGGGTTCTAATTCCGGCTCCACCACACATCTGCTTTGTGACCTTGGACAAGTAACTTAACTTCTCTGTGCCTCAGTTACCTCAGCCGTAAAATGGGGTTTGAGACTGTGAGCCCCATGTGGAACAGGGACTGTGTCCAACCCAATTTTCTTGTATCCACCCCAGAGCTTAGAACAGTGCTTGGCACATAGTAGACACTTAACAAATGTCACAATTATTATTATTATTATTATTATTACATTAAACCCAAACCTAGCACTTAGTACAGGGCACAGTTCTTGTTTATTTAAGCACATAGTAAGTGCTTATCAAATCCCTTAAAAAAAAACCCCAAAACCAAACAGGCTCAGATTGTCAGAAGACCTACCCGGATCATAGTCCAGCCAAAACGCATATTGGAAACCTGTTTGATAAATCTGAATTAATTTAATGAAGTAGAAAACTAAAAACTTGTGAATCAAAATTTTCCTCTTGATTTCAGTGTAAAAGCTAGTATAGGACTCTTATGCAACTCAGGAAATATGTGATGTGTAACATAATCAAGTAAGGGAGGCTAGAGTTACTGAACAAAGTTATATTAACAAGCCTAAGTAGCATAAGCCTGGGGTATTTTTCTATTACTCGCCAATATTGAAAATTGTTGCTGTCCGGGAATAATATTATTTTTGGCCTTGCCCTTAAATGAAAGGTTATAATGACACATGCAGCTGTTGAAATGTAGTCGAGGAACAGGTTAACCACAAGTGGAAATATCACACTGTTACTCTAAACTTTGACTACAATCTGGTCATTTAATAAGTACACCATTTTTCCCTTCACAGTATTAATAAGAATATCCAACATATAGCAAAATATACCATTCCTAGTTTAAATGGCCATTCCTTAGTAATTTTCCCCACTTATAATATGGAGGCATAAGCCAGGCCGAAATATGTTTTGAATTTTTAGAATATATAGGATTCATTGGAATTGCATTATAGAATTCATTAGAGTTTACAGAATATATAGAATTCCTGTTTATATCCCTAAAACGTAGAAGCAAAGGGATGCCTAAGGAGCATCTGTGCGGAGAGAATTCCCTCCCCTTAAGGCCTAACAATTGGCTTGCTGTTGAAATACACATTTGAGACCTGCATATATTCACAGAATTTTGCCTAATCATTTGTATTACAGCAATCTGATAAATAAAGCATCCTCGAATCGAAATGAAATGATGTGTGTTACCCTGGTTCAGGAGGCTCTGTCAATACACCAAAAATACTAAACGAAAAGGTGGAGTGAAGCAATATGTACGTTGAGTCCTAAACCACTTTGAAAACTTTTCTGCATTTCAGCCGTTCACCCAGTCCTGAAGTTTATCTCTCTTTTGAGTATCCAGTGAGCCTCCTATAATTTCCCGATTTTCTTTTAATTCTATTTTTGCCATTTCCTTCCTCTTCTCTGCTTTTAAAAACCGGGGGGCTTGCATTGTTAGACTATGCTCCTGAACAACCCCAAATTTTCAAGGGGAGGTAGATTGAAGGCAGGGGAGACACCATCCAAATTCAGTGCGGTGGAGCGCTTAAGGAAGTGGCGATAAAGGCCCTCAATTAATACTTCTGAATCATTTAAATAAGACAGAAATTGATTTGGAATTAGAGTGGGAACAGGAAATAGCTTCCTTGCTAAGCTAAGGATCAATTACGCAATCAATTCATCAAACTTACTGAACACTTATTGAGTGCAGAACACAAAAACCAGGCTAGTCGAAAGTGCAGTTTGGTCGGTTGGAAGGAAAAGTCCTAGTGGGAAACCTCACTTGTTAAAAACAGGGATACTTAACTAGCAGCAGACATTGCCGGCCCAACTAATTACTTCAAAGATTGGAGATTAGGTGATACTAAATTTTTTTTTTATTGCTCATGAAAGACTTGAGTGAAACTATGAAAGCTCTTCTGGCTTGGAATCACTGTTTGGTGAATCTGTATAAGAAGCTGCCTAAGGGAGTCCTTAAAAACGTCAGTCAACCAGTCAAATTCACTTTTGAAGGATAAAATAAAATCGCAGTGAAAACCATGAAGATCCTTTCTAATTGGAAGCTCCTAGAAATATCCACTGGACAGACTTTAATTAGGGTTCAATTCGCACACCATTTCTTTAGTATTCTCAGGCCCAAACTTTGTGCCAGTCATTTAGACTGTGGCTCAGCAGAATTATAAATTCAGCTCATAAAGTTCCACATAGCACTTCCCAGCTGTAATTTCACACTCACACATAGAAATTAACTTATGACCTTTTCAATTCATTACTCTTTGAACTCCCAGGGTGGAAAGAACACTTAGGGACACGTGTTTCTTTCATCTCTGTGTGGCTGTGCCGTGCTGCTTTTCCTTCAGAAACTGGCAATCTGTGGCTTATTTTCTTGCTCGTGAGAAATGCTTTGAACAGACAATTCCCAACCTCCGATTTCCGTCTTCATTTGGAAAGAAGCGGTGAACTCTATTTGGAAACCAAAACAAATTATTTGCCTTCTCAGATAGTCTGGTTTATTTTCCAGTCTGTGTCCTTCCTGACATCAGAAACCTAAAAATTTGCAAGAGATTTGCCAAACCTGATAAAGAACCTGAAAGACTGAGATTGTGACTTATCTAGAATATGAACTGGTTCTAGGCAAAGTACGTGTCTACCAACTCTTTATATTGTACACTCCCAAATGCTTAGTACAGTGTTCTGCACACACTAAGCGCTCAATAAATACGATTGATTGATTGATTCAGCTCTCCCACTGTCATGGATAAAAAGGCTGCAAGACCCTAATGTCTGTCTCTATGGCTAATAATAATGGCATTTATTATGTGCTTACTATGTGCAAAGCACTGTTCTAAGCACTGGGGAGGATACAAGGTTATCAGGTTGTCCCATGTGGGGCTCACAATCTTAATCCCCATTTTACAGATGAGGTAACTGAGGCGCAGAGAAGTTAAGTGACTTGCCCAGAGTTACACAGTTGACAATCAGCAGAGCAGGGATTTGAACCCATGACCTCTGACACCAGAGGCTGTTCTCTTTCCACTGAGCCACGCTGCTTCTCTAAATTCCCTGAGGGCAAGGTTAGTGTCTACCTATTCTATGGGACTCTTCCAAGTCCTTAGTATACTGCTGTGAGTGTAGTAAGTGATCAATAAATACCACTGAAAGACTGATTCAGAGTTCCACTTTAGCTCAAAGAACAGTTTAACTGTGATCCCAAAGTCTCCCTCATCAATGACATAAACTGGGGATTCCAGGTTTCATATTAGTCAATTAATCAGTGGTATTTATTGAGTACTTACTATGTGCAGAACACTATACTAAGGACTTGGGAGAGTAGAGTAGAACAAAATTGGTGGATACATTCCCTGACCACCAGGAACTTAGAGTCTAGAGTGGGAGATGGATATTAAAATAAAATGTGGATACGTACATAAGGGCTATGGGGCTGAGAATAGGGTAAAATCAAGTGTTTAAGGGGTACCACCAAATACTGCAAGCTTGTCATAGGCAGGGAAAGTGCCTGTTCGTGACATTGATTGATTGATACCAATCCAAGGATATAAGTGACATAGAAGGGAGGGGGAGTAGGGAAAATGAGGGCTTTGTTGGGGAAGACCTCTTGGAGAAATGTTTTAATAGGGCTTTAAAGATGGGGAAAGCAGTTGTCTCACATATGTAAATCCCCTCTAGACTGGAAGCTCATTTTTGACAGGGAATTTGTCTGATATATTGTACTCTCCCGAAGCTCTTAGTACAGTGTTCTGCACACAGTAGCACTACTTGATTGATTGAAATTCAGGCCAGAGGGAAGAGGTTGGCCGCGACCTAGACAAGATTGAGATACAGTGAGATTACAGTGAATATACAGTGAATAGGGAAGCATGAGCAGGTTTGAAAGCAGTGGGGAAGTCTCCATCATCAAAACAATAAACTTGGAACTCCAGATTTCTTGTTGCTTATCCCAAGGCCCACCCACCCCCCCATCAGTGCCAGAAACTGGGAATTCTAGGTTTAACTATCCATCTGAAGGTTACTGTAGAGCATACAGATGGAGGTTGTGGGGGAGGGAGCAAGCTGTTAAAACAGCATGCAGCAGCTGATATTTTCTCATTTGTTTTTTATCACTATTGAAGAGGAATGGAGTGACATTTCTACAAATATTCTCTTCATTCCCTGTCCGCCCTCTCCCAAACTTCAGATCACAGTGTCTCCTCTGGTTAGGCATGGGAGTATGCAATATTTGCTATCCTTTTCCTTTCTTAATAGAATGAAATCACAGATAACCTTAAATAAAATGTCAGTTTTCTTTCCCTTCACTTGGAAAGCCTGTGCTCTTCTGAGAAACACCCAAGGCAAAGAAAGCAGTTTTCTACATAGTGACTGCTTGTCAGTTTTGATGACTAACTCCATAAGGGCATGTGGGTAATCGCTTGATATTTTGAAAGCACTGCTAGATGCAATTACTGGAAATGGCAGTACGTATTGATATTTTTCCGCACTGTGACAGAAAGAAGACCAAAGCAAACAAGATACTCATGAATATAGTATTCTAAAATATATATAAATAGCATTTCCATGGGAGTTACTAAAGGTGGGTGTGTCTGTGACATTCTAAAATCAAGGCTAGAAATTTACTGAAAGACTTCCCCTCCTTTTCTTCTTCCCTAGCCTATTCTTCAATCAATCAATTGCTTTCATTGAGCTCTTACTGTGTGCAGATTTCTTGGAAAAATACACTGCAACAGATAGTAGATGTGATCCCTCACCACAAGGAACTTACCCTTATCCTCCACTTTCTTCCCTACTCTCTCCTCCTCCTTCCACTCCTCCCTCTCCTCTTTCCCACCCCCATTATCCCCCTTCTTCTCTCACCCTCCCCTTCCAAGCTCATGTTATGTTCAAACTAATGCCATGGTAAGGGAAAATACTTTATGAAATCACCACCTGCCCCTATCTGTCAATTGTTTTTTGTTTAATCTTTCTTTAAGTGTCCTTGAAGGGATTATGTCCAACCTGATTAACTTGCATCTACCCCAGTGCTTAGTATAGGCCTTGTCACAGTAACAAATACCATTATTATTATTATGAGAAAAGAGGGTGGAGGGAGGAAAGCATCTTAGCTGGTGTCATCAGCACATTTCCATTTGATTTGTTAGTCTTCATCGACCAAGCCCAAGAAGGAGAGGATGGAGGTAATTACCCAATTTCCTGAATTATCTACATGAGATAGGCTGGTTTGAGCCACTCCCAATCTCCCATAGAAGTTCAGGAAGCTCTGATTTTACCTGCTTTCCTTGCAGAGATTTTACTCTAAATTTGACTCTTCCTCAACCAACTAGAGGTCCCCACTGTAATTACTTCACTAGGAATTATTAAGATAGAGAAATAACCTGGTGGTTGCTAGTAAAGATAGACGTTTCTATAAAAGAAACAAAAAATAATAAATAACATAATAAAATCAACTTTGTCGTAGTTGAGTATACCAAATTTTGTCAATTATCTGCACTTTTATCAGTAATTCAGCCTCAGTTTGGATAACTGGTATAACACCATATATAACATGCACTTTATCCATTTTCATTTTAAACATTTTAGTTGGAGATGACCTAAACTATTCCCTTGGGAGGCTCTTTCATAATCAAATAGTCATCACTGTGAGACATTTTCCCTTGACACTTAGCTCAAATTTTCCTTTGTTTAGTTTTATGCCATTACTCTTAATTGCATCACTTTGGAGTTCCCTAAACAGTTTCCTGTCATTGCTCAGCCTTTTACACCCCTCAAATATTCCCCTGATTTGTTACTCAGTTTAAGGAAAAACGTCGTTAATTTACCTCACAGATTAATCACCCTGTCTCTTTGCTTTGGTTACTTTTATTTGAATTCTCTTTCCTTCCCACAGTTCTCCCTCCACCCCCTCCCTGCCCTGTGCTGAGTGGAGTGGGATGAGACCTGCAGCCATGTCTAGGTGCTGCCGGGAACTGAGGACCTCTCATTTTGAGACCAAAGCACAATTCAGACGAAAAAACTTCAGGAGACATTCTTTGGACTTTAATAGATCTGCATCTCTTTCTTGTTTCTTCCCCTACTCTACTTCATCCAAACTCAGATGTGCATTCATTCTCCCTCTCATTCTTTTTCTCATTCTCTTCTCTCTCTCTCCTCTCTTTTTCCTATCGCTCCCATCTCAATTTTCTCTTTCTCCTTAGTCATCTATTCATTCATTCAATCGTATTTATTGAAAGCTTATTGTGTGCAGAGCACTGTACTAAGCATTTATCTCTTTTCTACCCACTTTACAATTTTTCCCTCAGCTTGATAGCTTCAGGTGCTGCTCACCAAACCTCACTGGGTTTTGGCCTTTCAGTATTCAACATATCCAGCTCAGGTCTCTTCGCCTAGTTCCTACGTCTTCTGAGGACTGCTTCCCCTTCTGCTGCTGAGGGCTGTGACTCCCATACTTTGACTCAGTTGTCTTCATTACTAACAGCCGATGTCTGTCTTCCTGGCAACCCAAGGTCCCCATTCTTGCTTTTCCACCTGAGCCTGATCCTCTCCCTCTAACCCATTCCAGTCCAGCCTATCAAGGTTGAGCCTCCTCTCATCTATCCCCAAAGTTTGCTTGGCCTTCCTCTCTTCTCTCTTGATCATGTGGCCCTTCTTCCATTCAGCTTTCAGTCCTCATCCCTGTCAACCCTGTCTTTCATACCTCAGGCCTTGTGCTGTGTGATCTTGGATAAGGTCACAACTTCTCTGTGCCTCATCTATAAAATGTGGAATATGGACTGTGTCCAACCTGATTAGCTAGTATTTACCCCAGTGCATAGTGTGCTGCCTGGCACATAGTAAAAACTCTTAAGAAGCAGCGAGGCTCAGTGGAAAGAACAAGGGCTTGGGAGTCAGAGGACATGGGTGCTTATCCCAGCACCACCACTTGTCAGCTGTGTGACTTTGGGCAAGTCACTTCACTTTTCTGTGCCTCGGTTCCCTCATCTGTAAAATGGGGATTAAAACTTTGAGCCCCACGTGGGACAACTTGATTACCTTGTATCTCTCCCCTCCCCCAGCACTTAGAACAGTGCTTGGCACATAGGAAGTGCTTAACATATACCATCGTTATTAAATGCCACAAAATAATAGTAATTGTGCTTTTTATTAAGCACTTACTATGTTCGTTCAATAGTATTTATTGAGCGCTTACTGTGTGCAGAGCACTGTACTAAGCGCTTGGGAAGTACAAGTTGGCAACATATAGAGACAGTCCTTGCCCAACAGTGGGCTCACAGTCTAGAAGGGGGAGACAGAGAACAAAACATATTAACAAAATAAAATAAATAGAATAAATATGTACAAATAAAATAGAGTAATAATAATAATACTATGTGTCAAACATTGTGTTAAGCCCTGGCGTAGATACAGAATAATCAGATTGGACACAGTCCCTACTCCTTAGGGGGCTCATTCTTCTTACTCTGTTTGGATTTCTTACCCCATTCTTGTTCTGATTTCAGCATCTGTCATACATGTACCCTGGGCAGAAACTAGTGTTTCATAGAGATATAGACTGGGAAATCATAATGGGATGGAGTTCCCAAGTAAAATCACCCAATCAGCTAAAATTATTTATGTTACTTGAAATTTCAAAGCATAAATTCATAGCATAAAAATGTTTCTACTTTTTTTTGTCATACTGTTAATGAGTTAAATTACATACAATAGAACCATGGCTCCATTAGAAAAGCAGCAGACAGAGAACAAGTCTGGGAGTCAGAAGGATCTGGGTTCTAATCCCAGCTCTGACACTTGTCTACTGTGAGGCCTTGGGCAAGTCACTTCACTTCTCTGTGCCTCAGTTACCTCATCTTGTAAAATGGAGATTAGTCTGTGAGCCTCTCATGGGACAGGGACTGTGTCCAACCCGATTAGCTTGTATCTACCCCAGCACTTAGTACATTGCCTGATGTAGTAAATGCTTAAAAAATATAATTTAAAAAAATGGGAGCATCTACTACGGAGAGGATAGAAGAAGAGTACAAACTAATACACATCAGTGGCTTCGATAACTCAGGAAAACATTAATTATAAAGGCCTCTTTCTGAGATCTTCAGAGACTCAGATTCGGTATGAGAGTCAAACTGAGTAAGGTTTTGAAGAAGTAACCCAGTTCTCATATAAAATGGACATTGCATTCTTGCAAAATCCTACATTAAGGAAAATTTGCAATGTAGAAGTCCCAAACTACTCATATGCCCACACACGCATTTCTTGTGACACAGGACCACACTGATCCAAACACCTTTATGTCCAGATGAATGTTCCCTAGCTTCTTAAGAGCATTATAATAAAATGTACAGTAAAAGCACGCATTATGGCAGATTGGGGTGAACTTGATTTGGTATAGTTAAGTAGGAGGCAGAGTGAAAGCCATGAAGTAAAATGGAAGAGGAAAATTTAGACAACTTGAAGGAGTTCTACACTGTAAATTCCTTGTGGACAGGGGACAGGTCTACCAACTGTGTTACATTGTACTCTCATAAGTGCTTAGTACATTGCTCTGAACCCAATAAGCACTCAATAAATATGATTAATTGAGCTTTCCGTTGAAGACCAAACGAGATGGTTAAGAATTTCACAGTCGTTATTGGGGAGGTAAGTGATGCTTTTAAATCAGCATTTCAGAGAGATGATTTGTGGTGCTACATATAATACTGGAGAGGGAAAAGAATGGAAGCAGGGAGAGCAGTAAGAGACCCAGGTTTTTGTTTCTTTTAATGGCATTTGTTAAGTGCTTACTATGTGCCAGGCTCGTATTCTTAATCCCCATTTTACAGTTGAGGTAACTGAGGCTCAGAGAAGTGAAGTTACTTGCCCAAGGTCATACAGCAGACAAGTGGCAGAGCCAGGATTAGAACCCAGATCTTTTTGACTCCCAGGTTTGGGCTCTATCCACTAGTCCATGCTCCTTCTCATATGTGAGGTGATAAGGATTTGAGACACAAGTTTTGAGACAGAGTAGATACTAAATAAGAATGTGAAGGATGAGTCAAAGATGGTTCCATGTGCATAGAAGAAAGAGGAGAGAGGAGTGTCAACAGTGATGGAAAGTATAGCAAGAGAAGGTCTAGAAGAGAAGGTGTAAAAACTGAATTTCTCCACTTCTCTCTCATGTCTTTAATTTTTCCTAACTTTCCCATCACTGTGGAACCCACAGCAAGGGAGAACAGTGTCCGTTCCGCATTATCCCGGCAAAATTGATTACCACCCTTTAGATTTATCTGGTCTATGAACAATGAAATGCTTCCTCTCAAGTGTTCTCTCCACTTTTTTCCCATTAGAACAAAAATTAGTAAGAAAGGAGTTGCCAAAATAAGTGAATGTAGAGATTAAGGACCAAAGGCAGCCTGAGGCCCCCTATTTTTTAAATTACATTTACAAATATCTTCTGCTGCTGAAGTCCATGTAACATAAAAAACGATTCAATGAAATGTTCAGCATATGATCAATAGATGAACTTCTTGGCATGTCCCAGCTTCCAATAATTAAAGCTTGAAAAAATTTCATTTCAATTCAAACTTTTCTCTATTGTCAGAGAAAGCAATGGAGAATAATAAACCTTGGGGTTTCTTTGACAAACCACCCCAAGGCTAGCAGCTCATCCTTCGGCAAGTGTGAAAGAAGCATCCAGATGTCAACCAGCTGGAGGAATATATGCAGTTCATCTTTATATAAATATACCACTCGCTTGGATTTAAACAATGAAGAAGAAATAAAGTTCAAAACTCCCACAGGAAACATATGATGTCGAGAAACGTCATGTGAAAAAAGCCTTCCAAGACACAATTTGCAAGGGGATATGAATACAAACCCCAGTAAGCCGAGGAGAATAAACCAACCACCAACATCTATAATTGATGGACTGGCATATGGCCTTTATTTCTGAGCTGGAAGTTCCAAGTTTGGTTTTCCCCAGAGCCTGTCACCAATTCATAATAGAAGGCTAATTATCCAAAATACCAAGAACACTCATCTATGCCTGGTCTTTTGAAACTGACAACAAAATAGGGTGAGATCTTTAGGGAGAATCAATCAATTGATTGATTGAATCATTCATTCATTCAATCGTATTTATTGAGCGCTTACTGTGTGCAGAGCACTGTACTAAGCACTTGGGAAGTACAAGTTGGCAACATGTAACGATGGTCCCTACCCAACAGCGGGCTCAGAGTCTAGAAGGGGGAGACAGACAACAAAACATATTAACAAAATAGAATAAATGGAATATATACAAATAAAATAAATAAATATAAATAATAGATATTATTTATTATTGATGATAGTAGATATTATATTAATATTAATAAATAGAATCAATAATATGAATTGATTATATTTAATGAGCACTTACTGTGTGCACAGCACTAAACCCTTAGGAGAGTACAATAGAAAAGAGTTGGTAGACATGTTCCCTGCCCTCAAGGAGCTTACAGTCTAGAGGGAATTATGCAAGCACTCAATGCAGTGCTCTATGCACAGAAAATGCTCAAAAAATACCACTGATTGACTGATTAACTTTAGTTCCAACAGACAATGGTCAAATAGCCACTATTTCCAAAAAGTAATGAGAAGTCATTTTATTTAATAGTAATGATAGTAATATTTAGTTAGTGCTTATGTGGGAAAAACACTGTAATAAGCGCTAGGAAAGAATTATCTAGTGAGATTAGGCAGGGTCCTCATGCCATCAGTAGGATGCCAATCTAAGAATAAAGAGGAAAGCAAACTGGCAACAGGCACATAAGGAAAAATTAAAGCAGTAAAAATACAAAAACAACAAAAGAGGCAAAGGCAGGAATAAATACAGAAATAGAGTCAAAGGCATAGGGTGCTGCTGCTAGAAGAGCTGGGTTTTGGATTTTCCACAATGACAGAGTTATAGATACACGCACACAAGTGTATTTAATTTATATGACTCAGCATTTGCCATGAGAGTTCTAACAATCCTATCAGCAGGCAGCCAGGAAGTTTGTTTTTCCAATCCTCTTCCCACCATCACCTGGTTGCAATGCCCTACTTTTGTTGGGTTTTTTTATTTTATAGTATTTGTTAAGCACTATGTGTCAAGCACTGCTCTAAAAGACAGTCTCAGTAAGAGGGAGAACAGGTGCTAAGCCTTCATTTTGCAGTTGAGGAAATTGAGGCACAGAGAAGTGATGGCAGAGCCAGAATTCGAACACAGGTCCTCAGCTCCCAGGCTTGTGCTTTATTCACAAGGCCATGCTGCTTCCCATTGTTCCCTCTGTTGGGGAAGGAGAATCAGCCTGCTTTTTTCCCAATCCTTCCACTCACATTTTCTTCTTCATTCATTCAGTTGTATTCGTTGAGCACATACTGTGTATTGGGTATCCTTTTTCTCACAGAAGCCAGTACCACACACTGTTTCAGTAGATCTAATGCAGTTGGCTTAAGGAAGAGGGGAATAAGACATCCATTCCTTCTGCTACAGCCAAGGAGCTATTGTCACACTCTAGCACAGTCCATGGAAATCACCACTGAGAACATTTGGGTATTTCCCAGTGACCTTAGAGACTAGAAGAATCCCAGTACTTCCAATCTAATAATAATGATGGTAATTGTTAAGCGCTTCCTATGCGCCAAGCACTGTTATAGTAAAAATAATAATAATAATAATGGCATTTATTAAGCACTTACTATGTGCAAAGCACTGGGCTAGATACAAGGCAATCAGTTCTTCCCACGTGGGGCTCACAGTCTTAATTCACATTTTACAGATGAGGTCACTGAGGCACAGAGAAGTTAAGTGGCTTACCCAAGGTTACGCAGCGGACAATTGGAGGAGCCAGGATTAGAGCTCACATCCTAAGACTCACAAGCCCGTGCTCTTTCCACTAAGCAACGCTGCTGCTTCTGACTCATGTCACACCAGTGCTGGACTTAAGCCTCAACTGGTCAGTACCAGGCTCTGGTATAAGGAAAAGACTTGGAAGAGGTTTAAGGAGATAGTGGGGTGGCAAAGAGATGAGAAAGGGGAAGAGGTGTGAGGGGAGCAACATGGATTGCTCTCTTTTTGGATTCCAGTCTCTCCTATTGCACATCTCCCTGAGGGCCCATGCTGGGTGCCTGGCCTCTACTCTTCATTTCCTGGCCACTCCCCACATCAGAAAGCCAGTAGATCTGTATCTGTTCCAACCCAGACCATGATAACATGTGGTTGTTAGTAATCGTGACTACAAAAGGATTCATTCATTCATTCAGTCTTATTTATTGAGCCTTACTGTGTGCAGAGCACTGTACTAAGTGCTTGGAAAGTACAATTCAGCAACAGATAGAGGCAATCCCTACCCAACAACGGGCTCATAGTCTGGAAGGGGGAGACAGACAACAAAACAAAACCAAAGGATGGCAAAGGTTGTGTGTTTTTGGTGTTACTCAAGCGATGACTCACTAACATCCACTGACAAATACAAATCTCTCCATGTCTCAATTTCTGTACCCACAAAACAGAGATGTTGTGAAACAGGAATAATATAAATAGTACAAAAGCAAAAATGCTTTTAAATCTTAAAAATCACTAAAATAATGTAAAAGCAAACTTTGTTTAGTTAACAGATCACTGGCATTCTACCGACATCTCTTTCTAGATTGCACCTAAGTCTATCCCCTCTCAACTATCCTTGATTAACCCCAACAGTACAATTCTCAACCCACAGTACATTCTTGTAATTCTTTTTTTCTAGCTCTAGTCAATCATTGGTATTTATTGAACACTCACACTGCGTCCCCTTCTTTGCCATCTACACCCATTCCCTCAGAGAACTCATTGGCTCTCATGGTTTCAAATACCATCTCTCTGTGGATAATTCTCAAATCTACATCTCTAGCCCTGACCATTCTCCTTCACTTCAGTCTCACATTTCTTCTGGCCTTTAGGACATCTCTACCTGGATGTCCAACTGACACCTCAAACCTAACATGTCCAAAACTGAACTCCTGATCTTCCCACCCAAACCCGGTTCTCCCTTGGTCTTCCCCATCACTGCAGACAATATCACTATCCTTCCTATTTCACACACCCATAACCCTGGTGTTGTCCTCGATTCGTAGCTCTTATTCCAACCACATATTCAAACTGTCATCAGGTCCTGTTGGTCCTTGCTAAAATCCTTGCTTTCCTCTCCATCCAAACTGCTACCATGCTGATCCAAACACATATCCTACCTCGACTACTGCATTTGTCTCCATGCTGACCAAACTGGCTCCTGTCTCTCCCCATTCCAGTCTTTACGTTATTCCGTTGCTCAGATCATTTTTCCAAAAACGTTCAGACCATGTATCCCCACTCAAGATCTTCCAATAGTTGCCCATCCACCTCCACATCATTAAACGCCTTACAATCCGCTTTAAAGCACTCAATCAGCTCAACCCTTATACCTCACTGAACTCCTACGACATCCCAGCCCATAAACTCTGTTCCTTTAGCACAAGCTAAATCACTGTGCCCCGATCTCACCTTTCTGAGAACACCTTTCCCTCATCCTCTCCCTAGCCTGAACTTCCTCCCCTTCCGTATATGCTTGACCATCACTCTCTTCACTTTCCAATCCTTATTAAGAATACATCTCCTCCAAGAGATCTTCCCCACTAAGTCTTCATTTCCTTGCCTACCACCCCGTTATGTGTCATCTATGCACTTGGATCTGTGACATTTGGGCATTTGATATTTGCTCCACCCTCAGCCCCACAACATATATATATAATGTCTGGCTCCCCCTCTAAACTGTAAGTTTGTTGTGCACAGAGAATCCATCTGCCAACTGTGTTGCATTTTATGCCCTCAAGTACTTAGTTAAGGGCTCAATAAAATAACACGGATGATGATGTAGACACAACACTGTACAATAATAATGGAAATACCTGCTATGTAGGGGAAAAAATTGGGAAGCCAAGAGACACATTAGGAAAAAGCATTTGGGTGGTTTAGACCCACCCTCACATGTGACGACCACCTCACTTTCAGTCAGACCACTTAGAATCTTCTTGATTTTTTTTTAATCTCCATCCTGATTCCCTTTCTCTTCATCTTTCTATTTTCTTACTGATTTCTTTGGAAAGAAATAACCATTTGACAATGCTTTTTACCCCAAGATGTTCTATCCACTACCCACCTTCCTCACTCTAACTCCTTAGCAACTGGAACATCCGAGGGAATTGTACAGCCTAGGCACTGAGCGGTCATATGTGCTTCTTCTTGATTTGTCCTTTGGTGACTTTTTATTTTGATGTTATCCCAATCTCTGCATTGCCCTTCTTTGTTCTCTTCTGCTTCTCTTCTCCTCACCCCCCAGTCTGATCAGTCAATAAATGGTACTCTACTGTACTGAGTATTTGAGAGAGTTCAATATAACAGAATTGGTAGACATGATCTTGGATCTGAGGGGCTTACACTTTAGTACAGGAGACAGACATTAAAATAAATTACAGTTAGGGGAAGCAGGAGAGCTAGTTTTCAGCTGCCCTGAATCTTCTGCCACTTTCCTCTGTGGTGAAGGGCTATGGGGCAATGGCACCCACAACCATGGAAATTATGGGCACTATAGCTATGTCTCCCTCTTTCCTTCCTCATCATATCCAAGCCACAAAGTTCAGATTCACTGTATGGGTAGCCAATATGGTCAACATTGGTAGAATTTTACTTAGAGCAACTTTATCCAGATTGCACTATCTATTATTTATAGTACCCCTCTCACTCTGGGGTTCACCCCGAGGGTGGTCAGTAATGATTCTTGGCTGATTATAAGTGAATAGTATTGACTTTGGGATTTTAAAAAAGGAATTCTGGTTCTTGATTTTCCTTGAAGATTCAGAATTCACACAAACAAAATGTTTATTACAATATAGTCTAAAATGCTATCATGTTGGCAAACCTACAAATATTGAAAAAAATAATTTTACTCTTTGCCTTTGCCCGAGAGCCAATTTAGTGTTTTTTTGGATTGAACCTGACTTTGTGGGTGATAAACCAAGGCATATCTATTCTATGTGATAGAGGAGTAAATATGTTTGGCCTAAGATTTAGAGGGACATCACTTTCCCCACCTCTGTTCATTTTTTGTGCTCTTGGTACAGTGCTCTGCACACAGTAAACAGTTAATACTATTACTACCATATTCCCAGCATTCCCTGGCTTGAAAAGAAGAAAAAAAAATAAAACAAAAGATGCTCTCACACTCATGCAGTTAGTACAGTACCCTGGATGGAAAATAACACTAGGAGGAATAATGTGATTTAAAGATTCTAAATAGACATAATAGTAATTAAAGTCAGGCCTCTGTCTAAAAAAAAAAAATAGAAAGTTCCATTACTTGCTTTCCAATTCTCAATCCTTCTCTTATATAATCTGCTCTCACAAATTCAATCTTGCAATCAGCCTTAAACCATGGACTTTAGAGAAATTAGGTGACAGATTAGTAAGAACTTAAACTGCCTCTCTTGCCCAATTAGCCTCCTACTCACCTCTCAACACCCTGTCCTTTTTAGAGGAAAGCAAGAGGCTGGAGATAGATAGCTTGTTTCTTATCCTGTGCCCTTGACAAATTTATAGACCATTGTTAAATGGTCCATTGTCTTAACCATACAGAATTTTGGAGTTTTGTTTTCTTTGCCAAAACTTGTGCAATTGGATATGTAAATACGCTAGGCAAATAGGTCATGCTTCAGAAACTCACTTGTTTCATAAGTTTGAAATGATCATTGTCTGGAGTGTCAAAGAGATGATGGAGAACAAAGGTGAAAAAATGTGTTTTGCAAGGAACTTTATCTTTGGAAGCATTGATTTGAAGTGGTGGGACTCTCCCACGGTGCCTTCCTTATTGCCTACTACTGACAAAAGGGAACACTGAACAACTTCTCTTCCTCCACTAATCCTCCCTCCCCACCCTTTCCCCTGTGGAAATTAAACCCTCCCCAGGGCTATGTGAACAGTCACTCATTCTGAGCACTCCCTGCCCCAGAATCCACCAACAGAAACACCTGCCTCCCACCCACTCTATGTAATTATGGTTATATCTGCATGTTATTAACTCCTCAGGCAATAAAACCTAAACTTCTATTGAGTCTTTCTTGTGTAATAATAATGTTGGTATTTGTTAAGTGCTTACTATGTGCCAAGCACTGTTCCAAGCACTGGGGAGGTTACTAGTCAGGTTGTCCCACGGGGGGCTCACAGTCTTCATCCCCATTTTACAGATGAGGGAACTGAGGCACAGAGAAGTGAAGTGACTTGCCCACAGTCACACAGCTTTATCCATCTGCCTCTCTTCCTAAGCATCTCTCCCCTCTGTCTCATCCTTCTAGTCCATTCCCCACTCTATCCCTGTCCTTGATCTTCTCTCTACACTCCGTTTTTCAGCTACAATTCTACAACTACTTTGGACCCAACATAATCTCATTACCTAGGATGGGGGCCCCTTTGTCTTATTACCAATGCCCTTTTCACACACAAACAAGTACTATTAAAATATCTATCTCTAAACACTTTATGTTACGATTACAGTTTCAGTTACAATAGTTAGGATCAATCACAAAATCAAATGGTGTTTGAGCAGCATGGCTTAACAGTGGAAAAAGAGCATGGGCTTTGGAGTCAGAGGTCATGGGTTCAAATCCCAGCTCCGCCAATTGTCAGCTGTGTGATTTTGGACAAGTCACTTAACTTCTCTGGGTCTCAGTTACCTCATCTATAAAATGAGGATTAAGACTGTGAGGCCCCCGTGGGACAACCTGATCACCTTGTAACCTCTTCAGAGCTTGGAATAGTACTTTGCACATAGTAAGCGCTTAATAAATGCCATCATTATTATTACATAATGAATGTATAATCAATGAATAAAACCCAAAGGCAAGTAGAGGGGTTCTGATCAACTTTCCTCTATCACATAATAGTAATGATAATTGCAGCATTTGTTAAGCGCTTACCACATTCCAGGCAATGTACTAACCACTTGGGTGGATACAACAATTGACTTTGACAGTCCCTGTCACATATGGGGCTCCCAAGGTAATCTGTTCCCTGGCCAGTGACTATGCTTCAATTTAAGAAGAAAATGGTGCTTTTTGGTGTGACAATTTATTTTTCTATCCATCAGTGGAATAATAATAATGTACTTGTTAAGCACTTACGATGTGCCAGGCACTGTACTAAACACTGGGATGAAGACAAGCAAATTGGGTTGGACACAGTCCCTGTCCCACTTAGGCTCAAAGTCTTAATCCCCATTTTACAGATGAGGTAACTGAGGCCCAGAGAAGTGAAGTGACTTGCCCCAGGTCACAGCAGATGTGTGGAAGAGCTGGGATTATAACCCTGGTCTTTATGAATCCCTGGCCTGAGTTCTATCCACTAGGCCACACTGCTTCTCTATCTGTCAGGCCCCCCAGATCTGCCAGCTGCCATGAGGCAGAAGCCTCTTCCCTTACAACCACAGATAATAATAATAATAATGATATTTATTAAGCACTTACTATGTGCAAAGCACTGTTCTAAGCACTGGGGAGGTTACAAGGTGATCAGGTTGTCCCACGGGGGGCTCACAGTCTTAATCCCCATTTTACAGATGAGGTAACTGAGGCACAGAGAAGTTAAGTGACATGCCCAAAGTCACACAGCTGACCATTGGCAGAGCAGGATTTGAACCCATGAACTCTGACTTCAAAGCCCATGCTCTTATCACTGAGCCACGCTGCTTCTCAACTGTCTACACAAGTACAGTCTAAGCTCCTTGTGGACAGGGATCATAACTACTAACTCCATTGTATTGTACTTTCCCAAGTGCTAGATACAATGCTCTCCACACAGTAAGTGCTCAATAAATACCGTAATAATAATAATTATGGTATTTGTTAAGTGATTACTATGTGCCAGACACTGTACTAAGCGCTGGGGTGGATACAAGCAAATCATGTTGGACAAGGTCCCTGACCCACATGGGGTTCACAATCTCAATCCCCATTTTACAGATGAGGTAACAGGCACAGAGAAGTCAAGTGGTCACACAGCAGATAAGTAGCAGAGTTAGGATTAGAACCCATGAATTTCCAATTCCCAGGTCCGTATTCTATCCACTATGCCATTCTGCTTCTCAGTTGATTGATTGATGGAGTAAATTTCCATGATTGTGTTGTACATGTTTCTAGATAGCCCCTTCTCCCACATTAATGGTTTATACCCTATTGTAATTTCTAAGATGGCCTTTTTTCAGGGGGAAAAGGACTGCAACTAGGTGAGGTGATGTCCATAGAACTTTATGCCCTGGGAGCTTACAGGCAAAAGATCACAGATACGTCCACTGGCCAAAAAAAGAATAAAACTGCTATTCACTCCTGATTCAATTTAAATTAATTAGCTAAGTCAAACAGACAACGTTAGAGAAGGTCAACACATGATTCCACCTTTTCTCAAGCGATCTCTACCTTAGTCACAATTGTCCAGTGAGTTTTGAAAGAGAGTAGTTCTTTGAAAATATCACCAATGTAAAAACCCACTTCAGAGATTTTCCAAAAGTAAAAGCAGAGCTTCTGTTATCCTTGTCCTGAGCTGTGATGTATTATTTAAAATGGAGAGATATTGTACAGAGCACGTATTTTGTCAAAAGTATTTCTAAGGGAGAAGTCTACATATTTTTCAGGATCATTTTTTCATCTTGAGCCAACGGGAAAGCTTTTCAAAGGCCATCAGCATCCTTACCTTTCTTCATGTTACATAAAAGCAAAGGTATTGACTGTATATTGATCTGGGGCTATTCAAGAACATGTGAGAGAAATAAATGGAAGGGTTTTTTTTCCTTTGGTGGTTCTGAACCTAGTTATCATATCGATCAAATCAAAAACTTCGGAGGCACTTCAAAAATAGGGCTTTTCAGCAGTAAAAGAGGAGGTCAGATGTCACAGGAAACATAGAATGGTGAAATAAAGGTACCTAATATTATCTCCATTTTGACAACCATCTACCCAGAGTCTGTTATGTAATTGTATGTTTAAAGAGCCATTTTAATTCAGAGGTTAGAATGTAAAGATAAATGGATATCTAAAGGAAGGTGATAAATTCAGAGATCTTTGTGTGGCCTACTGGCAGGAACACAGACTTGAAAATCAGGGCCCTGGGTTCTAACCCTGCCTCCTCTACTTGCTCGCTATATAACTTTTGGGTAAGTCACTAACTTCTCTTTCCCCCCTGTTTCCTCATCTGAAAATAGGGTAAAATACCCATTCTTCCTCCTCTTTAGATGGTGAACCTTGTGTGGAACACGGGCTGAGTCCAACTTGATTACCCTGTATTTTAAGCCCTTCATAAAGTGCTTGGCACATAGTAAGTGATTAACAAATACCGCAATTGTTATTAAAAGTTGGGAAAACAACAATATGAACTTCCTACAAATCAATTCTTGACTATCTGTTTTTGATAAAGCCTGTTGTGGGCAGGGGTTGTCTCTGTTGCCAAATTGTACTTCCCGAGCGCTTAGTACAGGGCTCTGTACACAGCAAGTGCTCAAAAAAATGCGATTGAATGAATGAATAAAGCCACTGGCTGTTAGGTTTCCTGTACTGTATTGCCTGATCCATCAACATCCTGTATTAGGTGGTTTGGAGCAAGTTAAATGACATGTTTCTCTCACAGTTTAGCACTTTCCTCTTGGGTTTTTATAGGGGACCAGCAGCTTGGCAAAGGTCCAAGTAGCAGTTTTGGGGGCCTCGAGGCTCATTTTGTCAATGCAATGAAGTATTCTCTCTATGCAATCCTGAGAAACTCCGACTATGAAGAAGTGAGGTCCATGGAGATAGACTAGTGCAAAGGCTGTCCAAGTTGTCAGAGATAGGTTGAATTGAAAATATCATCCAAAGTCCACCCCAGTCACTGGCAAAGGCAGCTTCAGCCATTAGTGAATGGAGAGATAAACAAGGTTTCAGGCTACACTGTTGGCTGTGAAATAATTTTATCCTAACTGCACTGTCATGAACTATGTTATCCCTGGCACCCATGGGTCAGAACCCCTCAGGAGGAATTTCAGGTATGAAATTTGTCACCTACTTGGGGATTCCAGATACAAGAAAACTTACGGCCAGAATAATAATCACTAAGGCAGATCTTATTTAAGTGTGAACCCAGCCTAAACTCACTAAATCTGATAGACACCTAACATCAGGTTTATTAATATTGACTTGATCTCAACGTAACTTCCTATTTCTGATTTATTTTTTGTCATCTATAATGAATTACCACAAATAAATATGGACTCGCACATAATCAGGTCTGACATTTATTTGTCTTTCTTTGACTTGAACTGCCCAACTCTAGGAGTTATTAGATCCAAGTGGACTGTAAATCGATTCTGGGCAAAGCCCACTTGGTCTTTGTTCTAGCTCTGAAACTAGTTCTGTAGCTGCCACCAGAACCACCTCAGTTCATTCAAAAGCTCAGTTGCCACTCTGTCACCCTTACCTCTGGACTGTAAGCTTGTTGCGGTCAGGGTACACACCTACCAACTGTGTTGTACTGTACTCTCCCAAGTACTTGTTCTAGTGCTCTGCACACAGTAAGCGCTCAATAAACACCATTGATCGATTACCATCAGCAGCCTGTGCTGCCTCCAATCAATCGTGTTTATTGAGTGCTCACTGTATGCAGAGCACTGTTCTAAGCACTTGGGAGAGTACAACACAATAATATAACACACCCATTCACTGCCCACAACAAGCTCCCACTTTCTAAGGTTGGAATGGTGATCAAGGAATAGCAACACCTTTACCAGAAGACGGAGATCCAACCAAGGACCTCCGATAACTGGGAGGATAGATGGATGCTAGATTCGTGTAATAGTAATAGTATTTATGAAGCATTTACTCTGTGCAAAGCAGTATACTAAAACATCGGGAAAGAAATACACAGATGAGCATTAGAAATGGTCCCAGGGTTACAGTTTAAGTAAAGTAGGGGTGGGAATTGGTGACAGATACATCAGAAAAGGTGAACAAAAATCTGAAAAAGAAGGTTCTGTCCTTTCTTGGCCCAAGGAAACTCCTAGACAATGCTGGATGAATTCTGGATTTGTCTCCAGGCTCCCGAGACATGGGAATGTGTGGGAAAGGAAAGAAAATTATTCATCTCCCTTGCATCACAGTAGCTATGTGTTCCCTCTCTGGGTAGCAAATTTGGTTTCCAAACAAAATCTCAATCTTTCCAGAATTACAATTCTCTCTATGCATTGCTCTGAGTGAAAGAGCACGGGCTTTGGAGTCAGAGGCCATGGGTTCAAATTCCAGCTCTGCCAATTGTCAGCTGTGTGACTTTGGGCAAGTCACTTAACTTCTCTGTGCCTCAGTTACCTCATCTGTAAAAATGGGGATTAACACTGTGAGCCCCCCGTGGGACAACCTGATCACCTTGTAACCTCCCCCGTGTTTAGGACAGTGCTTTGCACATAGTAAGCACTTAATAAATGTCATTATTGTTATTATTATTATTATTATTGTTATTATTATTATCTCACCAGCGCCGATGCAAGTGGTAAATGGAGCATCACTTTTCAGCTGGGTGACTCACTCCATCTCATATATCCACTTTGGTTGGAATATTTTTTGCCTATAGTTGGTGAGATTTTCTGCTGGCTCTTTGGGCTAGGTCTGCTCTTCTTCAGACCTGGAAAGGACTCTCTCAGGTTCAGGTTTAGTAATGAATTCAGGGACAAGAACTTGAAGGGGTTTCAGAATGCTGGCAAACAGATTGCTCCAGATTTAATTGATTTAGTTTCTGACTGTTCCAGTGCAGTTACAATTGCACTGCCCCATTTCTGTAAAATGTTAGGGAAAGAAAACATAAACAATATGCATGGGACATGCACCTATGAGAAATTATGAAATAGGGTCTAGTCATTCAAAGAAAGCTTAACAAATTTGAAAGAGCTGCTTAATGAAGCATTTAAATAGGACATTCATCACATGGGTTACATGTCAAAAGATGCTTCACATAGATAAAAAAATATGCCTTCAATTGCAATTGAGTTAAATTTCAATCCCCATGCCTGCATTTACAAACAAGCAATAATTACTGAAACTAGTCATGTAGTCTTAAATTAAATAAGACTGATATTGCACTATGCATTCAGGAAATTCCAATCGGTTGTCAGAAACAATTTGCCTGAGGCTTTTCAACAATGTAATGAGATCTATGGAGTATATATTACATGGAGTGACTGAGGGTGGGGCTTGTAGGATCTAATGAGCAAAAATGAAGCCAGATGTCAATTACAAGTTTCCAGTGCAAACTGCCCAACCTCTCACTGATACATTTTGCCTCAACAATAATCTCGATCCATAAATTTTTCCTATCTGTAAATAATAACAGTAATACTGATCATAACATTTATTAAGTTCTTACTCTGCTATGGGCCAGGGTAAGATACGGGTTCTAGAATGTATCTTACTCTCATTTTACAGATGAGAAAACCGAGGCCCAGGAAGGTTAAGTGTTTTGACTAAGGTGGCACATTAGGCTAGTGGTGAGATTTCTCCCAGGCCCATGATCTTTTCAATTTAGAACCACTGCTTCTCAGGAGGAAAAGAAGGAGGAAGAAGGAAGGAAGGACTTCCATATGGTGAAGTATCCCTGGCACATAGTAGGTGCTTAACAAATATCATTTTTATAAAATGGAGTAGCTTGTAGTTTTTTAGGCCAATGTGTACAGGCTAAACAACAGATGACTAGTGCGCCCAAGCCACAGAACCTTAAATGTTTGCCACAAGAGCTATTTTTTGTTATCCATACTTTCCAATTTTCCTTTAAGCCCGAGTCAGATTAATGAGAATCTACTGAATTTAGATTCTGCTCTTATATGGACTCTTCTGAGGAGTGCATCTACAGTATTTTCTTCCAACCACGGTTTCTCTGGGAAGCATTGACCACAGGACGATTTTCCATTGAGCAGTCTCTAAAATAAAGGCAGGTATGAAAACTACTTCCAGCCCCACTTTGAAAGTTTCACAAAGTAAAATTCATAAAAAGTCGCCAACTTAAAAAATCCAGTTCTAATTGAACAAGACTCCTAAGAGAAGAGAATCCAGAAAATAATCTAACATTTTTCTCCCAAGTAGTACTGAACAAAGCCAAATCCTCATTAAATAATATTTTGTAAGAAGGGAGGGCTCTCATCTCCAAAACCACCTATTTTCTTTGGAAAGCTAACATTGACTGGCCTGGCTCAAGCTTGGAAAAATGATTGAAGAGTCAAAGCCTAAGAACCACTTTTCACTTAATGCAGAAACCAATCCCTTCTCAAACTGTCCACTAAATCTCTTTAGGATTTTTGAACGGGATGGACACCTCCAACTGCTAGGTACTTCTCCCATTCCAGCTAAAGCAAATCCAGCTCTCTCTAGCCTTAGGTGAAGGACATCAAGACTAGAGCTACCCAGAAGGTCTGTCCCACTTTCATTCATTCGATCATATTTATTGAGTGCTTATTGTGTGCAGAGCACTGTACTAAGCGCTTGGGAAGTACAAGGGTAAGGCGAATCCAAGTCCAAACTTGCAGAGAGGGGCTGGAGGCTTTCTTCCACATTGATCCCGTGTGAGATTGGGTCATCCTGGGGTCAACATGTAGGTTTAGGTCCTGCCTTGGGCAAGACTCATTCACTTCATCATCTGTGATGTCTTCCCTAGGCTGCCCTAGAAAAATCTGAAACCTGAGATTGACATTGTTTATGCCAAACCAATGGGGATTAGGCCCAAGGACTTGGGCCCAAATTCCAAATCCATGGATTTAGAGTGATGGGATGGGGAATGTGATGGGATGGCATTGTTAAAGCGCTCTCTCTTCTCATAGCATCATGAGACTATGAGAGATGTGGAGGGCCAGGGAGAGGTGGTTATATATTACTTGGGCTTGGAATAGTGTATTTTCTTTCTTACTCTTTCCTGGATTCTCTTCCTTAAGCAAATGAAAGGCTGTCTATCTGTGTTATGAACGAGGTTGGTGGGTGATGTTGGAGAGTGTATAAGGGATCTTGGGAGGAAAAGATGCAGAGATGGAAGAACGAGAATAAAGAGTCAACAAGAAAAACATTTCATTAGAGCCAAAACACTCATCTGACTCTTTCTAACACTACCCAGTCTTTTCTTTCACTTCCAGGGGTAGAGAATTCAGGAGAAGGGAGATGCACAAAAAAGGAAATAGAACTGGGGGGGAGGCAGTGAAAGTATGAAGGTAAAAGATAAAAAGTAAAGGTAACTACAGGCAACATGCAAAGAAAATCACAAAATCAAGCAATTCCTGAAGCAGTGAGGCCTCGTGGAAAGCGCAGAGGCCAGGGACTCAGAGAATCTGGGTTCTAATTCTGTCTCTGCCACTTGTCTGCCGTATGACCTTGGGCAAGTCTCAACTTCTCTGTGCCTCAGTTCTCCTGTTCTACCTCTTATATTGATGCCTATTTACTTGTTTTGATGTGTACTTATCTATTATAGAGAAGCAGCGTGGCTCAGTGGAAAGAGCCCGGGCTTTGGAGTCAGAGGTCAGGGGTTCAAATCCTGGCTCCGCCAATTGTCGGCTGTGTGACTGTGGGAAAGTCACTTAACTTCTCTGTGCCTCAGTTCCCTCATCTGTAAAATGGGGATTAAGACTGTGAGCCTCACGTGGGACAACCTGATCATCTTGTATTCCCCCCAGCGCTTAGAACAGTGCTTTACACATAGTAAGCGCTTAACAAATACCATCATTATTATTATTATTATTATTATTATTATTATTACTTAGACTGTGAACCCCTTACAGAACAGGGACTGTGTTCAATGTAGTTCGCTTGCATTTCCCTCAACATTTGACACATAACAAGCACTTATCAAATACCGTTAAAAAAAAATATCTTGAAGTGAGCTGAGTAAGACCAAATATCAGGAAGGGGAGCCATTTGGTCATCTGATTTGAAGGTAAGAAAGGGAGACTAAATAATAAAATAGAATTTCAAAGGAAAAGAAGGGAGATGTGGTTGATTTATTTTCCTAGGTTAAATGGAAAACTTCGCAAAATGTTAGAAAATATCCGATGCCACAGCCAACTAAAAAAGTAACAATATTTAGAAAGAATTCTGCTTTTATGTTCAGATACTTCTGTGAGGACATGAGTGGGTGTATTTGTATGGAAACATGATATTTGTTTTTGAGCACCCTCTGGGCTTTTATCCCCACCTGAAGTCGATATGCTCTGTTTATGACAAAGCATCATTTTCACAGTAACTGAAGTATTGACAGCAAAACAGGATTATGACTTCAGTGCAGGAATAAGCCACTGAAAAAGTATCTCCCCATAAAGAACTGGCTCTCAAGCTAGTATCCAAAGGGATGAAACACAAAACGACAAAAACACATAGAGAAGCAGCATGGCTCGGTGAAAAGAGCACGGGCTTGGGAGTCATAGGTCAGGGGTTCTAATCTCTTCACCCCCACATCTGCTGTGTGATCTTGATCAAGTCACTTAACCTCTCTGAGCCTCAGTTACCTCATCTGTAAAATGGGGATTAAGACTGTGAGCCCCACGTGGGACAATCTGATTACCTTGTATCCCCCTCAGCGCGTAGAACAGTGCTTGGCACATAGTAAGTGCTTAACAAATGCCATCATTATTATTATAATCATTCTGGTATTTGTTAAGCATGTGCATATGCCAGGCATAGAGAAGCAGTGTGGCTTAGTGGAAAAGAGCCTGGGCTTTGGAGTCAGAGGTCATCGGTTCAAATCCCAGCTCTGCCAATTGTCAGCTGTGAGACTTTGGGCAAGTCACTTAACTTCTCTGTGTCTCAGTTACCTCATCTGTAAAATGGGGATTAAGACTATGAGCCCCCCGTGGGACAATCTGATCACCTTGTAACCTCCCCAGCACTTAGAATGGTGCTTTGCACATAGTAAGCGCTTAATAAATGCCATTATTATTATTAAGCACTGTATTAAGTGTTGAGGCAAACAAAAGATAATCAGGACTGACAGAGTTCCCATCTCACATGGGGCTCACAGCCTAAGAGGGAAGGAGAACAGATATTTGATACCCATTTTACAGATGGGGAAATTGAGGAACAGAGAAGATAAGTGAATGGCCAAGGTCACACAGCGGGCCAAGGTCACACAGCAGAGCAAGGCTGAGAATCTAGGTCTCCTGAGCCCAAAGAAACATTCCATATAACCTCAACTGACCATGCCTCGACTAAACTGAAAGGAATATATTAGTCCTCTAACTCATGACCAGCACTAAATATGTTAATTGTTTTTCTTCAGTTGCAATAAAGATCTAGAAATTCCAGGTTGACCCAATGCGCAGACCCTTGGAAGCTTAAGCCACTAGTGAACAAGTAGGATTGCAGAGAATGAGAGAGTTTAGGGCTGGAGATGTAGATTTGGGAGTCATCCATGTAGATATGGTAGTTGAAGTCATGGAATCAAATGAGTTGACAAGGGAGTGGGTGTAGATGGAGAATAGAAGTGGTCCCAGATCTGAGCCTCGAGGGATTCCCACAAAGTTGGAGGGGGAGGGGCAGAAGAAGATCCAGCAAAGGAGACTGAGAAGGAACAGCCAGAGATATAGGAGGAAAACCAGGAGAGGACAGTGTCAGTGAAGCCAAGGTTGGATAACGTTTTGAGGACGATTGGGGTGGTTGACAGTGTTAATGACAACTCAGAGGGCGAGAAAGATTAGGATGGTGTCGGGGCTACTGGATTTGGCAAGAAGAGGAATCAGCAGTAGTATTTATGGATGGTCTGCAATGGTGCAGAAGACTGCCCCAATGCCAGGGGAAGCATTTTGACTCAGTGGAAAGAGCAAAGGACCGGGGGTCAGGAGATCTGTTTGCTAATCCCAGGTCTGCCTCTTACCTGCTTTGTTTTCTTGGACTAATCAATCAGTTCTCTGCCCCTCAGTTTCCTCATCTTTAAAATTAGGGTTAAATACCAGTTTTCTCTTTCTTTTAGACCGTGAGCCCCATTTTGGGCAGGAGCTATACCTGCTCCAATTATACTGTATCAAGCACTTAGTAAGCATTTAACAAATACCACTGTGTGAAAATATATAAAGGAGTAAACAGGTCACAGGGCAGATAACTGGCAGAGGAGGGATGAGAACCCAGGTCCTTTGAATCCTAGGCCCTTGCTCTTTCCATTAGGCCAAACTGGGCATACAAGCACTTGGGTTAACACACACACACACACACACACACACCTAATTAATTCAATCCTCAGAGATCTGAGTTTGTGATAATTTAGCCCCATTTCTTCCCTGTTCCTTCTCTTCAGCAGTCAAAGGACAGCAGGCTTTGATTCAAAGAGGGAAGTATTTGGTCTGCTGTGGTTAACAATATGCAGAAGTTCTAGGGGAGTCAGTGAGGAGCAACGGCCAGATGCACACGGAGCATTTCCAGAAACACCCATTGCCCCGAGGCAGATTTAAAGAAATAATCCAGAAAGAAATGTTACTCATCAGAAGAGTGAATTTTATTGAACTGAGAACTTGTTAGATGTCTTTCCCGCCGAGATAAGTAATACCAGCACCACCCCTTTGCGCTCTGTGACTTCTGTCGCTTTCCTGGCATCTTCCCCTAAAACCCAGTGTTACCCTTCATTCTATCATTTCAACTCCCACTGACCCAAGCTACAAAAATCCTAAAATCCCACTTCTTCCTAGAAGTCTTCCCTAATTCATTAATAACACCCCAATCATGTCAGTCCAACACCTACCATTTGCACCCTTGAACTTCAATCCTTACTTCACTCACGTGTATAGGTATATAGTAACTTATTTTTCTGTAGAGTCACTATTTGTTCAGTTGTCCTGAGAAGTTTGTACTTCTTCCTGATTTATCTTTCTTCCAACTTTCATTATCTGTAAATAAGCGACCTTAGTGCTATGTGTGTGTGTGTGTGTGTGTGTGTGTGTGTGTGTGTGTGTAAGTGCTATGTGACCTTAAGCAAGTCACTTTACTTCTTTGGCCCTCAGGTTACCTCATCTGTAAAATGGGGATTAATAATGTAAGCCCTATGTGGGACAGGGACTGTGTCCAACCTAACTTCAATCTATCCCAACACTTATAAGAGTGTTTGGTACATAGTAAGCACTTAACAAGTACTGTAATTATTCTCATTATTATGAATAACGGTGGGGACAGGCAAGACACAATAGATTTTCAAGGACAAGTCACTGTTGGCAGTAGCTAGAGTCTGGGAAGATAATAGCTAAATAAGCTAGTGAATCAGTACACAGAGTACGTTAACTGCAATATGCATATGTGCAAAGGCTGACTGTGGGGACAGAAGGGCTGACAAGGTTATTTGGGTCCTGGAGTTTAATCAGGGAATGCTTCCTGGGTGAGATGGCAGTTCAGGATGACTCTGAGGATTGGAAAAGCAGTGGTCTGTTTTACTTGAAATGGAGACCAGTAGAGAAGACTCATCACAGAGTCGAGAAGAAAACAGTGAAAATGTTAGCTTTGGGCAAGTGAATCAATCCATCAATGGAATTTATTAAGTTCTTACTGTATTTAGAGTATTAACCTAAGCGCTTGGGAAAGTACCATTCAGTAGAGTTCATAAAGCGATCCCTGCCCACAAGGAGTTTCCAGAGGCGGAAACGTAGGTAACAAGTGAAGAAAGCAGAAACACTGGCTCTATCCCACACAAGCAAACTTGTGCTTTCCCTGTGATTTATGTTTACGTGTTTCTGTCATTTGTGGCTATATATTTTTAGATGCTTGATGCTCTCGCCAATTGTATTTTTTCCATTATTTTTAACATATGTTCCATTTCTCCTATTAAATTGAAATGACCATAAGTGCAAGTTAAAGTCATCTTATAGACTTTTAGACTTCTTTTAGACTGTGAGCCCACTGTTGGGTAGGGACTGTCTCTATATGTTGCCAATTTGTACTTCCCAAGCGCTTAGTACAGTGCTCTGCACATAGTAAGCACTCAATAAATACGATTGATGATGATGATCTTATCCCTTTATAACTTCCTACACTGAACTGCAAGTGAGTGTGACAGGTTCCACCCTAGTCAATCTAGTCACACCATGCCTTTTTACGTGCTGCTTCCCTTTAATAGCCCTTTGGCCCATAAATTTTCCAAGCTCCCTCCTGCCCTTCTTTTAAAAACTACAAAATCCCACCCCCTATGTGAGATGTCCCCCATTAACTGGTGGTTAACTTCCCCTTTTAGGATTGATTTTTCCTGTGTCACCAGCATTCCACCCCAGAAGAACGCTTGGGCATTCTGGAAGCATTGAATTTTTATTTTTAACTTGCTTCCATCTGTCTGTAATTGTCATACGTCTGTTGTGCATCATGTGTTTTTATTAGGAAATCCATATTAATGTCACTCACTAGAGAGGACAGGGCCTCTGCCTAAGTAATATGCTTTGCAAGAGGGTGAGCGCAGAGGTGTCCTTAATAAATATTATTTAATGATAATGATGACAGATCATGCCTGAAGGCAAGGCAGACATTTGTCCCTCACATCACCACTTTCACAAACATCTTCTGCTAGCAGGTGGATTCACCAATCTTGCCTCCCTATTAAATAAGTTTTAAACCCTAGGTTGTAAGTTTGTTGTGGGCAGCTAGTCTCTTGTATGTCTACCAACTCTGTTATATTGTACTCTCCCAAGGGCTTAGATCAGTCCTCTGCACCTAATAAGTGCTCAGTAAATACAATTGATTAACTAACTCTTATTCTAATGTTCAAACATCCTAAATTATCAATGACATAAACCCCTTGCCCTAAAGCAAAACTACATTTAAAAAATTAAAGATAGAACATTCCTCCCACACTATTCTTGGGTGGGGGGGAACCTGAATATTCTTTAAAAAGCAAAAATCATATGAGATATTTTATCAGTGGCTAGGGTATCCTCAGCTGATGCTGTTTGGTTGAAAAAGCACTACTAAATATTCTCCTTCAAGGCTTAAATTGAGAACCACCAAATCAGCTCTAAATTTGCCTCTCCTTAAAGTGAATTATATCATAAGAATTTTATGCATAGCATAATTATATAATTTCTTATTGCCAAATTTCCAAAGGTGTTTCCCAGCAGGCTAGCTTCTATATTCCATGTTCTTCAGAATTGTGTCTGTGTATTCATACTGGTTGTCAGAATTCCCACCCTCAGATGGCACTTGCCTCCACTTTTTTTTTTTTAATTTCATGCTAAGCACACAGGAAGAGGGGCTTTAATCTTGTTTATAACAGATGTGTTTTTCTGACCCAACAGATTGTAGGTCTAGAAAAATTCCCTCACGCAATGTACTAACTGAAACCCCTAAAAAAGCAACAGTAGCAGAAACTCTTCCTTAATAGGCATCTACTAAATTTAATCCAAATAGTTTTATTGGTCTTGCTTTTCCCTGCGTTTAAAAAAATATTATACTTTAGATACAATGTTCCTGCCTTCCTCAGAGCAAAAAACCTGGTTATTTAGTATTGACACCATGAAAACAAATTCCCTAGAAACAGTACCCATGCCACTTTTTTTGTGGCTTTTATTAAGTGCTTTCTATGTGCAAAGAACTAAGTGCTGGGGAGGTTACAAGGTGATCAAGTTGTCCCACTTGGGGCTCACAGTCTTAATCCCCATTTTACAAATGAGGGAACTGAGGCATAGAGAAGTTAAGTGACTTGCCCAAAGTCACACAGCTGATAAGTGGCTGAGCCGGGATTTGAACCCATGACCTCCGACTCCAAAGCCTGTGCTCTTTCCACTGAGCCACCTGCTTCTCTAACAAAGAGTAGACTGCAGAAAATTATCTTTGAATAATCACCAAATGAAGGTTAATTTTTAGTCAGATAATAGTATTTGCTGAGTAGCCAATATTATTTGTTGTGCAGACAACCTCGCTGTAGAATTTTAGTTCACTTATAAAAACATCAGAATTTGTCATCTCTAAAGAGACATGCCCCGGATTACGGCCTTCCTACAGTGAATACAATGACCCCTGGGATTCAGCCAATATTATGAAAAACATTACCCTAGATACAACCATTCTACAGTATAACCTGGGGATGTATAAGTGCATTGTTTAGTTTTTAGCTCATGCCTAGGCCTGGGAAAGGCTGGTGATCCAGCCAGCATTTAAGTAAATCTTTTCCCGGATCTTGGAGGAAAAAGCAGCATGGCCAAGTGGACAGAGAATGGGCCCGGGAATCAGAAAGACCTTGGTTCTAATCCCAGCTCAGTGATTTATCTGCTATGTGACCTTCAATTATATCTTTTGAATGCTTACTGAGCGCAGAGTACTGTATTAAGTGCTTGAAGTACTTACCCTCTCTGTGCCTCAGTTACCTCATTTGTAAAATGGAGATTAAGACTGTGAGCCCCCCATGGGGCTGATTACCTTGTATCTACCCCAGAACCTAGAACAGTGCTTGGCACCTAGTAAGCGCTTAACAAATATTATAATAATAATAATTATCATTATAAGGGTCCTTAATACCATTATTATTATTACTAGAGGGGTCCTTCTAACTCACAGGCCCATGCTCTATCTACTAGGCCAAGCTGCTTCTCCTGAGATTCAAACATCTTGCAGTAATTCTCAAGAAAGCAGATGAATTCATACCCATATCTGAAAAAAAAAACCCTAATGGAGAGAATGCAAACGAAGACAGATGTGTTCAGAAAGAGTTACTTTCTACTAGGTGCTATAAAGAAAAAAGAAGCCTTCTGTTCAACCCAAATTGGACAAACTATTCATTCAAATTGTCAAGCTTCTACCAGTGTGTAGAATATATTTCTACATCTGCAGCCTCCTGTAAAGTCTCAGAATCATATTACAACTCTTCATTTATTTAAAATTGTGATGTCATGCTTTGAACTACTTTAACAAAGGCTAACCAACTGTTTGATGAAGTTTATAATTACTTTAACAGCATTTAAGGGATTTTATGTTACTTCTCCAGAGGTTCTAGAGCAGAAGCAGTGTAGCCTAGTAGAAAGACCACAGGGCTGCTGGAAGTCAGAGGACCTGGTTTCTGGTCTCTGTTCTGCCACTTGTCTGCTGAGTGACTTTGGGCAAATCACTTAACTTCTCTGTTTTTCAGTTACCTTATCTGTAAAATGGGGATTAAGACTGTAAGCCCTGTTTGGAACAGAGACTGTGCTCCAACCTGAGTATTTTGTAGACACTCTAGTGCTTTTCACATAGCAAGTGCTTAACAAATACAATTTTTAAAAATCCTAATTAATAAACTTGTAAAAGCACTTAACTCATTTATACTCCCCGTAACATTCATGTGTATGTGCATGTCTGTTGAATTTGTTAAGGTATCTGTTAAGCACTTACTATACTTCAAACACCATTCTAAGTGTTAGAGTAAATATCTTGACCATTCTAGTGGTAAAAATATTTTTATCCTTGTCTCAAATCATACTACTCCTTTTACAATGGGAAAACATACCGCAGGATACAAACATTTACATCACCAATAGCACACTTTCAAAGGACATGAACTAGTTGTATCATGGGGTGTGCTCAAGGGCAATTGAATGGCCTACCCCAAGACCTAATCTAGTCATTGGTACCAGGATACCTTTATTAGACTGCTAGGCTGTTAAGCATTTTCTCCCCGGATTAAATGCTGTTAAGTATTACACTGCTCTGTTTCTCTGAAGAAGACTATCTCCTTATTGCACAGCTTAACAAAGGAGTGACTTACTGTGATTAATAGGACACATTTACTTTAAAAGAAAAACTGTTCACAAGTCATTAAGCCCTGATTCCAGAAGCTAATGATAGAGAAACTTTACCGTTACCTTGCGTAGTTCAGGATTTTATCTATTGGGATTAGAAGGAATTTGTTTCTTCTCATTCTAGCACCTAAATACTACCTTTTTTCAATTTATTCCCTGGCATCAGAAGGAAGTCTTTGCACCTGCTTTCAGAAAGAAAGGAAGGGGAAGGTTGGCTGATTTCCTTAATTACAGAGTGTTTAAAGAACGGACAAAGCTCTTCCTAGTGTTTCCTTGAGCTTTACTGTGAAGTCAGGACTGTTTCTGCTTTAATTGATAGTGGCCCCAAAAGAAGAGGATCACAAATGGAAATGAAGGATTTAATTGATGCCTGGAAGGTGTGATTACCACCCAATGTCACATTAATATAGATAATGGGTCTAATGGAAAATTAAAAGTAGAAATACGGTTTCTTATGAACTGGCAAAACTGACAGTAAATAGTGAAAGTTAATGAAGCTAAAACTATTTGTATCTAAAAATGAATGAGGTGAAAGAGAGCCTACATCTTGCCATGTTTCAGACAGTTCAGACAAAATGTATTTCAACCACAACAGTTCAAGATACTGATCCAAACTTGTCACTCTAATGGTGATCATAAGGAATCATCACTCAACTTCCTGATAAGAGTCATGAAAATAAATGGAGTGTGGTGACTGGGTTCTACTGCCCAACTCAGAAGAGAGGGAAGAAAGAAGTCATGAAAATCACTTCATGGTGCCCCTCCCATGAGGGAAGCGCACAAACATAATGGAGTCCATCAGAGAGAAGGATTGATGAGGAAGTAGAGTCCAGGTTTGGGGGAAAGAAGATCCCTGGCCATTGTAAAGTTAAGAGGGATAACCTGTGTGTCTGGGAAAGCAGGGAAACTCATGCTGTGGACCTTAAACCTACACAGGGAACAAAAAGGAATTGAGAGGATCCTTGATTAGGGTTTGGGTGCCATGGAGGTCAGGGTCCAGCAGCTAGAACCCCAGAGGAGCTCGGCTCCTGTCCCTGAAAGGAAGGACAGGTATACAGGTCGATTTAGCAAAGTAGAGACCAGATTCTCGGACACCCCCGGAGGAGGAAAAAAAAAAAAAGAGGAACATGATCCCTGGGATGCTTACAGGGAAGTACAGAGGGTCCTGGGAAAGACAGCTTGAACGGGATTTGTTTTCATTGTTTCCTTGTTAAGAAACCATTAAACATTTGAGATCACAGATCTTAGTGTGTGATTACCGTAGAAGCTGAAGGAAAATCTCCAGTCCCAGGGAAACACTTGGACCTTGGAAGTCATGGGAGTGAGAGAGAGTGCTTTCTTCGCAAGCTTCCTTCTGCCATCCCCAGAATGGAATCAATTAATTTCTCTGTGCCACAGTTACCTCATCTGTAAAATAGGGATTAAGATTGTGAGCCCCGCATGGGACAACCTGATAAACTTGTATCTACCCCAGTGCTTAGAACAGTGCTTGGAACATAGTAAAGGCTTAATACCATTATTATTATTATATTATCAATCACTGGTGTTTATTGAGCGCTTACTGTATGCAGAGGACTGTACTATTTGCGATTGTACAGTGAAACAGAGTTGGTAGACACAAGAGGAAGTGGTAGGCTAGCCCTTGATGACCTTATGTTTTCAGAAAGCTAACTGGGGTTCATCCTTGGGATGGTGGCAGTAATAGGGATGCAGAGACTTGGGAAATCCTAAGGAGAAGAGAAGTCCTCAACTTGTGTTAGAAGCATAGGGGAATGAGAGGGTTTGAGGACCTAGTGAATGCTGACAGGGGTAGGGGCATTCCCAAAGTGACTCCAGGAGCTCTTTTGGCTGGGATTTAGGGCTGAGAACACCCAGTAACATCACAGGGAGTCAATTTTTGTTTCACCTTTCATTCATTTGACCAGCTAAAAGTTGGCGATAATGGCATTATAATATTTACAAGACACGACTGAGTCTTTAATTTCCATTATCATGTGGCTCAGTGGAAACAGCACAGGCTTTGGAGTCAGAGGTCATGGGTTCACATCCCAGCTCTGCCAATTGTCAGCTGTGTGACTTTGGGCAAGTCACTTAATTTCTCTGTGCCTCCGTTACCTCATCTGTAAAATGGGGATTAAGACTGTGAGCCCCCCGTGGGACAACCTGATCACCTTGTAACCTCCCCAGTGCTTAGAACAGTGATTTGCACATAGTAAGCACTTAATAAATGCTATCATTATTATTATTACCCTACTAGGACACGCCTTCTGTTCTCTGGAAGCAGTTACAATACCTTGAGACTGATTATTACTAGAGATATCTGTAATGTAGATCAACTAATATATTGTGTTAATATTTATGTTTCACTTATTTTAAAGTTGGCATCTTGACATATATCTTTACATGTGCATTATCTATGTAGGAAATAGTCCTATCTTGTGTCAGAAAAATGTCTCATTTCCTTTTAAATTATTTGAAGTATGAATGGGATCAGTTCTCTTCCAAGTTAGAAAAGACAGGAAAATAAGAGGAATATGAGTGAATAGGCTAGGCAACATCCTTTTCTTCTATCAAACCCACATATATTTTTATTGTGACATTTTCCTGGACAAACCCCAAGCATTGCTAAAAACATCTTTAACTGCTCAATTTGATATAGCCACTCAGGACCTCATGAAAGACCAGGACTTCATTCATTCAATCATATTTATTGAGCACTTACTGTGTGCAGAACACTGTATTAAGCACTTGGAAAGTACAATTCAGTCTTAGTCATGTGCATGGCTATCCCTCAGAAGCAAGCATCTATAGTAACCATGTGCTGGTACACCAGGAAAAATTATGCTGGATTCCTTCCTAAATGACCCTGAATTTCTTCTCTTCCAGACTGAATCATTTGGCTCTTTCTTATCAGTACCTCCTGGGCAGTTTTATCCATCAGTCTTTACATATTATATCTATATTTCATCCTTTGTCCAGAGGCAAAAGTGTAATTTGAGAAAGGGCTTTACTAAATTGGGTTGCACTTCCATATGTACTTTTGAAGCTCTAAATATCTGCTCTTCTTACTCTTCCCACTTCCTGCTCACCTATTCAGGCACATACTCGATCTTATCATCCCTAGTTACTGTGCAAATCTCATCCCTCTCCAACTGAAATTCCATTCTCTGATCAAATCCTCCTTAACTGCCTTCTCTCTCACACATCCCTTCCCCACAAAACTGTGATTTGTCTGGACCCCCTCCAATTTTCTGAAGTCATCATGAAGTAATCAAAAATGGAACAGCTCCTGAATCTGATGATATGCCAGCCAAAATCTTGAAGTAATTTGGGTATACTGCTTTGATGCTAGCAAAAGCTCTTTGATAGTGAGAATGCTGAAGAATACATCACAGATCCTCCTCTGACACCCGGGCCCATGCTCATTTCACTGGGCCAAGCTACTTCACTATTAACTGATGACTGTTTTAAAAGCATACATGCTTTTGCAAATCAACTAATTTGGACTGACAATTGGTTTAAAATACTGAAAGCATTGGCTAGTCTTTTCTAAACAAATATAAAACACACAACTAAGAGCCTCTGTGGATGGCGCCTAATTGAATAAAGTCACCCGTACACTGTCCAAGGAGACAAGGCTAGATTTGATACTCTCATTAAGGCAAGGTCCACGAGAACAAGGATGACATTTCTCTTCTACGGTATTTTCCCGAGTGAAAGCTCCCCATTTTCCTCTGCTCCTCCTCCCTTCTCCAACGAGCTCTTGGCCTCCTCTTAACCGTGCGGCCCCACGCAGAAGCTCTGTCCGTGACCCGGGGAGCCAGCTGGCCAAGCAGTTAGTGCTACTTACTGAGCACTTGCTATGTGCCGAGCACCCCGCGGGACCATAGAATATTTATTCTCTTTATTTTGTTAATTTGTTTTGTTTTGTCGTCTATCTCCCCCTTCTAGACTGTGAGCCCGCTGTTGGGTAGGGACTGTCTCTATATGTTGCCAACTTGTACTTCCCAAGCGCTTAGTACAGTGCTCTGCACACAGTAAGCGCTCAATAAATACAATTGAATGAATGAATGAATGAAGGGGGATTCAGTAAATGCTACTGTTCCTGCTAATTATCGATGATCCCAAGAGACAGGCGTTAAAGCAACAGAAATTGCACATAGTATAAGGTGTAGTGCAGCTATGTATAGTCCCCCCCAAAAAAAATCTATACTTGTATACTATGTGTAAGGTACTGGTGATCACACATCAGTTTTATCAGTTACCTATGCATGTAGATAAAAATCATACAACTATTTATCTATTTTGATGTTACTGTTTCGTTTCACTGTCTGTCTCCCCATTCTAGACTGTGAGCCCATTATTGGAAGGGATTGTCTCTGTTGCCAAATTGTACTTTCCAAGCACTTAGTACAGTGTTGTGCACACAGTAAGTGCTCATTAAATACAATTGAATGAATGAATACAACCAGTAACATCATCTTCAAACCCTAAAGAACAACTGTACAATAACTGAAAACTGACCAGGTGTACATCAAATTAGGTATATGGGAACACAAATGCAAAATTGATCACTCATGAAAAGCTAATGCTTTTTTGGCTTAATAGTTCAGGGTAATTGTAGCCAAAATATTTTGTGGAACTCTCTGAAGCATGCAAATCCTGCCACCAGTGTTCTTACGAGTCAATGTTTAAGATTAAACTTTTCTTTCATTTCCAGAAGGAGATATGATGCTTCAGAAAAGTAGAGTTTGGTACCATAGAAAAGGACTTTAACTGTGCCCTGATCTGGAAAGAAGGATTCTGCAGTCAATTTTCTTTATTATTTTTAAGAATAATAATAATAATAATGGTATTTGTTAAGAGCTTACTATGTGCAAAGCACTGTTCTAAGCACTGAGGAGGTTACAAGGTGATCAGGTTGTCCCACAGGAGGCTCACAGTCTTAATCCCCATTTTACAGATGAGGTGACCGAGGCACAGAGAAGTTAAGTGACTTGCCCAAAGTCACATAGCTGACAGTTGGCGGAGATGGGATTTGAACCTGTGACCTCTGACTCCAAAGCCCATGGTCTTTTCACTGAGCCATGCTGCTTCTCTTTACAATAGTCTCCCTAACCTGGCATTTGCAAAGTCCATAGTTGCCTTCATTGCACCAAACGTTCGTCAACTGAGACTCCTTTCTTAATAAGCACTTAGTCCATAACCTGAGTTTAAAACGAACGAAATTCCAACTTCATCTTCCTTGATTTCAGGAATTTTTTTTAAGCTAAATCTTCAAGAAACATGACTTTCTTTGTATTGTTTGCACAAAATTCTGAAGGAATATTAAAAGGTTGTTTCCTTCACAACCAAATAAACCTCATGCTTGCATTTATTTTTAGAAAAATAATCCAAATATCATTGGATATAGTTCTCACAAATTGAATGGGAAAGCAAATGAGATTTTAAAGTTTAGTTTCTGAGAATCAGCAAAGTATGTTGATCTGAAAAAAGGTCTGAAAGCCAATATAAAGCCAAATCAAATACTAAAATGTCAGTTTGAATATACATAAGATCATTGAGTTTATAGGAAATGCCAACCAAATCATATTAGGCAAGCTTGCAGAATGAGAAGGTAGAAACCAGTGGGTTTGGAGGTAGATGAAATTTACAAAATTACACTGGCTTTTTGTCTCTTCTAATTGAAGGAGTGCACCCTATTTTATTCATGGAAGTATGAACTCAAATGAGATGGCCAGTCTCCTTTGGAGAATCAAGTTAAAGTAAGCTTTTTTTTTTTTCCAAGTGACTGGACTTAGTCAAATCAATATAAAATTCTATATGAAGTATGAGAAGCTTAGTGGAAAGAACACACAAATGAGAGTCAGGTGACCCAAGTTCAGGTTCTCATACCTGTCATTTGATTTCTGTGTGATCCTGGACGTGACTCGTAGCCCACGCTATGCCACTTCATTTCTCTGGGCCTCAGTTTCCTCATCTGTAAAATGGGGATGAAATATCTCTTCTGCCTCCCTCAAACTGCAAATCCCTTGTGAGATAGGGATTATGACTAAGTGACTATCCTGTACCTATCCAAGAGCTTAGCAAGATTCTTGGTGAATAATAAGTGCTTAATAACAATCATTAATACTAGTAATAACCTACTCGTAATTTTCAATATCAGTATAACCTGATGCTATCAACTATATAGACAAACTGTACAATACGATTAGTATACTTCACACAAGTAAGAGAAGATGAGTTTTTACACTCATAGTGATGTCCCACTTGACTTTAAACCCAAACCTGGTTGTACTGAAGGAGTGGAAATTTTCTCCCATGCCCCCCAACCCTACATACACACACACACACTCTCTGAAAAGTTAGCTGCCATATTTTTTCCAGTGCAATTTGCATTCTACAAACGACAGGAGTATGTTGTACCATACGAATCAATTCAATGTGATTCCTCATAGAAACTGTATTGTACTCTCCCGAGTGTTTAGAACAGTTCTCTGCACACAATGTATAGTCTATAAATATAACTGATTGAGCACCGTGGTCGATAAGGGAGCTGGTTCCCCACATGAGCAACAGTCGTACAACCAAGAGAATGCTTAAAAAATAATAATGACAAGAGATGAAGTAAATGATTGAGTGAAACTCAGTATTAAAAAAATAACTGAAGAAAAAGTGATAAAGATGCGTTTACACAATTATCTTAATTTATTTTGTACCCCATCATCAACCCCTTGATCCGAAGGCAACCATTCAACCTGTTTATACTGTTTTCAACTGATCAGTTCCATCCCCCCCATCTTACCTTCTTCCCTTCCCCACAGCACCTGTGTATATGTATATATGTTCGTACATATTTATTACTCTATTTATTTATTTTACTGTACATATCTATTCTATTTATTTTATATTGTTAGTATGTTTGGTTTTGTTCTCTGTCTCCCCCTTTTAGACTGTGAGCCCACTGTTGGGTAGGGACTGTCTCTATATGTTGCCAACTTGTACTTCCCAAGCGCTTAGTACAGTGCTCTGCACACAGTAAGCGCTCAATAAATACGATTGATGATGATGATGATATCATTAAAGGCTCTGGTTCTTAACAGAGAGCACGAGAAGCAGCATGGCTTAGTGGAAAGATCCCAGGATTGGGAGTCAGAGGTCATGGGTTCTAATCCCGCTTCTGCCACTTGTCAGCTGTGTGACTTTGGACAAGTCACTTAACTTCTCTGGGCCTCAGTTCTTTCATCTGTAAAGTCGGGATGATGTCTGTAAGCCCTACATGGAACATCCTGCTTACCTTGTATCTACCCCAGCACTTAGAACAGCGTTTTGCACATAGTAATCGCTTAACAAATGCCATCGTTATTATTATTATTAACACAGATGATAGTTAATTTCCAAATGTGGACAAATGCTTCCTAAATCAGTAGCTGAACCTGATTTATAATCTGACAGTTTGTTAACTACTTCCAAGTTTTAGTGATGGGAGAAGATGTAGCTGGTTCTGAAATATTTAAAAAGACAATGGAGATGTTATGGGGTGGCCCAATCACAAAGCTATTTTTGTTTCTTTAACAAAAATCAGCAACTTAAAAAAGCCATGTTTTAGCCCTTTTCATCACTTAATTATTCACCCAGTATCCCTCAGGTATGCAGGTTAGAGTTATCCTTATTTTCCGAAAACTGGGCGTGACTAACCCAAGAATATGCTTGGGATATATCTTTTGTCAGATCCAGTATGAAAACTCCTCTGTACCTAACCTTTTCTTCTTGCAAACAGGTCACCAGGAACAGTGCCAAGCTCTAACTGTTAAATAGGTTACTTAACAGTTTGTGGCCTGAAACAAACAAAAATGCATTCTCATTATCTGATCTCCCACAGTTTGTCCATAGTGTGTTTTTCTCCTGATGCTAGGCTTCATCATAAAGGTAGGGACATCTTTTTCCCTGCCCAAGACTCTTCCCACTTTACAATTTCACTTAGTCTTTGCACTTTTCTCACATATTCTCCGAACTCTTGGAGGCTGGGTGAGAGACAGTGGATGGTTTCATGGAAACCGTCACTGTAAAAACAATTCGATCCCAAGTCCTGCTGAAAGTAGGACAAACCTCTCTCCTCTTAACCACTGGTATCTGAGAGCAGTGGTCATCCCATGTGACAAGTGGTCATAAAAGGAACATTATTATATTTTCATGAACACAGTGTGCAAAGGATTTTTGGAGTGAAACTCATCTTCACGATTCACCATTACCTCCAGACCAAAGGACAAAATTAGGACTAGGGCTCATTAATTAATTAACCAATTGTGGTAGTTATTAAGTGTTAACTTTGTGTAAAGCATTGTTCTAAGTCCTGAGGTAGAAACAAGTTTATCAGTTTGGACAGAGTCTCTGTCCCACATGGGGCTCACAGTCTAAGGAGGCGGGAGAACCGGTATTGAATCCCCATTTTACAGTTGAGGAACCTGAGACTAAAAGAAGTAACTTGGCCAAGGTCCTATGATTTCCAGGCCAATACACCTTCCAGTAGGCCACATTGCTCTTCTCTCCTCAATCTTGAATGGGACAGGGACGGTGTCCAACATGATTGTCTTGTATTTCCCCTAGCACTTAGTACAGTGCTCAGCATATAATAAACACAAATAGCACAGTAATTGCTATTACTATTATCCCTCTTATAACCAGTCATCCTGCAGACTTTCATTCTTCCTTCCTCCCCCCTCTCCACACACACATTGTGTGTTGTGTGATCTTGGACAAGTCACTTAACTTCTCTGTGCCTCAGTTTCCTCAACTGTAAAATGAGGATTAAATAATTACTCCCCCTTCTACTTACACTGTGAGCCTCATGTAGGACATGGACTGTGTTCAAACTGATTAACCTGTATCTACCCCAGTGCTTAGAAGGGTACTTGACATAGAGTAAGCTTAGTAACGTGAGTAAATGTAATCATTCTCATCAAGATCATGCAGAGGGAAAGGTTCTCTGAAAAAGTGGCATCTCATCTCCCCACTGGCCGGGGTGTGTTCCTATAATGCTCGTCTGACTCTCAAGTTTTCCAGTCAGCCCTTGAAAAACACTGTGGATCTGGATGTGTCATGCACATGCATATCCATATTCAGAAAAAAAGTAGCCAAAACTAATTCTACTTATTCCACAGTGGCACCACCACATCTGTTTTCCATAAACATGAGTAAGGAAGAGGGACTAGTCAAGAATCAACATAGAGAATATGGATTTCCTACTTTCCTACTCAATCATTAAGGAACTTGTCTACCAATTTTGTTGTATGTACTCTCCCAAACACTTAGTACAGTGCTCTGCACATAGTAAGTGCTCAATAAATACCATTGATGATGATAGAATTGAATGGGCACTCACTCTCTGCTGAGCATTGTACAAAGCACTTAGGAGAGTACAATAGACACAGTCCCTTCCCTCAAGGAGTTTACGATCTAGTGGGATAGATGGGCTCTGTAAATCATTACAGGCAGGGGAAAGTCCCAGCACAACCTAGTGAGGACCAGACTACTGGGGATGAGAAAGAGCAATTGGCTGTGAAGAAGCCATTAGCACTAGAATCAATTCTTCTATGCAGATTTTCAGTTTCTGAATTCTCAGGACTGAAGTTTGTCCATCTTCTCCCCCTTTAGACTGTAAGCTTGCTGTGGGCAAGGAATGTGTCTGTTTATTGTTGAACTGTACTCTCCCAAGCCCTTAGTACAGTGCTCTTCACACAGTAAGCACTCAATATATATGACTGACTGACATTTCGTGTTAGGAATACCATCCATCATCACTATTTATGGTAATCGCTTTCCTTTTTTTCCCCTTATATCTTCCTTGAACATGACTTCTCTTAAAGTTTTAATCCTATTACAAACCTTCCTAAGTTCCTGGTTATTTTCCAACACATCCATGATTTTTCCAACCTTTGCAGTCCTAAACTTACCCCAGCTAATCATCGGGTCATTTACTCTTATCTAAACACTTCATTCTCTCTTCCTGGAACACCCACAGCATTGATTAGAGAGCAAGCATCAGACACGCACAGGCCTTAGGCTTTGTGAACTAGGTTTTCTTCCTACAACTCCTTTGTAAGGTGGTCCTTATTCTTCTCTGATTTTTTCCTATTGCATATGAAGTGAGTCATTCAGACTTGTGCCTTTTCAGTTATTTTCCGGCAGTTTGACAACAAAAGTGAGTCTACGGGGACCAATATATACTGGCCCATCTGTGCTTCCTTCTTACCAACTTCTGAACTGTCAGAATGTCAAGGGCAGCCAACACTGCCCAGGTTCCAGAATCACTTACGCTTTTATGGGCTATTGTTTCTACCTACAGCATTATTGTTTTACATTGTCATTTGAAGTGTGCATTTAATTTATGGCTGGTTCAATGGCTTTTAGCCACAGTAGCTAAGAGCCCCTTGAAATTCAGAGTGACTCAACACATCACCGCACAAACCATAATTTTAGCCTGAAGTTTCATCCAGGCCCCGAAAGAACTGCTTGCAGAGAGTCTGGGATTCTCTGGTTACAGGTACCCTGAAGATTGTTATGCTTAAAGTTTGAGAAGGTTGTTTCTTCTAAAAATCATTCTTGAGTATTGCAAGTGGTTGTCTATGTAATTACAGAGTGGAAGGTAAGGGAAGTCTTTTAGCGGTCTCAGGATTGTGGAGTTCCTAAGAAATCTTTTTTATCAATTGATTTTTTACAGTGTTTCAGACATGAAATGAAAATGCAGCCAATAAAAGGGCCTCTTTTCCATCACATGGTTAGTGAGCTATAAATCATCACCTGAACGATTATCAAAACATTTTCGGCAGTTTCCCACTTTCCACGGCCTGATTACCCACTTTGTGAATTACCTAGTATCTCTGCTTCCCTCTGTTGTATATTCCCAAGCTCCCAGAGCTCAATGCTCTGCACAATGTAAGCACTCAGTAAATGCTACTGATTGATTCCCTATTTTATCACTTCTAATTCTAATTTCTAAGTTCTAATTTTTTTTAAAAAAGGTTAGCAGAAAAAGTGATTGAAACAACTGCTTGGTGGTAGGTCTTGGTCTTATCCAAGGATTTATCTCGAGTAACTGTTTTATAAATTCTTCAGGATCAAATGCAGGAATATCCCCTCCAATAATAATTGCTAATACTTACTCTTTTTAACTACTCTGACCTAGTTTGTTACAAGATTCACAATAATCATAGAATTCATGTTCTGAGCTGTGCAAATATGCAAACTCTGTGGGTCTGTTCATCTTCTTGCTGCACTGTGTTTTCTAACTCCTTTGCTACATTACCTACAGCCCATTGATCTCTATGATCAATCACTCAATGATATTGAGTGTCGTCTGTGTGCAGAGCACTACTGTCAGCTGTGTGACTTTGGGCAAGTCACTTCACTTCTCTAGGCTTCAGTTCCCTCAACTGTAAAATGGGGATTAAGACTGTGAGCCCCCTGTGGGACAACCTGATCTCCTTGTAACCTTCCCAGTGCTTAGAACAGTGCTTTGCACATAGTAAGCGCTTAATAAATGCCATTATTATTATTACGTACTAAGTGCAAGGTAGAGAACAGTTAAGTTGGTAGGGATGATCCTTGCCCTCAAGAAACTTACTATCTAGAGATGGAGATTGACATTAAAATTACAGACAAAGGCAGCCACAGGCTCCAGGGACATAAGTACTAAGTGCCATAGGGATGTGATGAGTATCAGAGTGATAGATCAGTGTCTCATTCAAAGAACAAAGGAGAGAGAGAACAATGAAAGACTATACACAGAAGAGAATAGAGAAATGGCTTGGCCAAGTAGAAAAACCATGGATTTGGGAGTCAGGGCCTAGGTTTTAATTCCAGCTTTGCCAAATACACAGAGGAGAATAGAGAAATGGCTTGGCCAAGTAGAAAAATCATGGATTTGGGAGTCAGGACCTAGGTTTTAATTACAGCTTTGCCAAATACTTGTTTTGTGACCTTGGACAAGTCACTTAACTTCTCTGTGCCTCAGTTTCCTCAACTGTAAAATGAGGATTAAATACTTGCTCCCCCTTCTACAGGGACTGTGTCCAAACTGATTAACTTGTATCTACCCCAGCACTTAGAAGGGTACTTGGCACATAGTAAGCATAGTAAGATTAGTAAGTGTAATCATTCTCATCAAAAGCATTCAGAGGGAAAGGTTTTCTGAAAAAGTGGCATCTCACCTCTCCACTGGCCTGGGCCTGTTCCTATCATGCTCATCTGGCTCCCAAGCTTTCCAGTCAGTCCTTGAAAAAACACTTCGGATTTGGACATGTAATGCACATGCATATCCATATTCAGAAAAGTAGCCAAAACTAATTCTACTTAATAATAATAACAATAATGATAGCATTTATTAAGCACTTACTATGTGCAAAGCACTGTTCTAAGTGCTGGGGAGGTTGTCCCATGGGGGGCTCACAGTCTTCATCCCCATTTTACAGATGAGGGAACTGCAGCCCAGAGAAGTGAAGTGCCTTGCCCAAAGTCACACAGCTGACAAGTGGCAAAGACGGGGTTTGGACCCATGACCTCCAAAGTCTGGGCTCTTTCCACTAAGCCACGCTACTTCTATTCCAGAGTGGCAACCATCTTTTTTCCATAAACATGAGCAAGGAAGAGGGAGTTAAGACAACACAGAGACTATGGACTCGCTACCCTGGGGCTCAGTTTCCAACTCTTCCAGTGACCCTGAATAAGCTCTTCCTCCTCTTTGTGGCATTTGACTTTTCCCCTTCTGTAAAATGGGAAAAGTGCTCCCAACCTCCCATTGTGTATGCTTCCTGCCCTGGGCCAGCTCCTCACTTCAAAAGGAGTCCCGCACAGGGAGGAAGGAGATGAATGCACATGGGGAAAGTTTAACATTTTCACCAGGCAACCCACATTTGGCTGGCCAGTCATGCATGACGTCATCTGGTTCCCCTGTCAGGCAGAAGGCCAACGAGAGAGTTTATTATGGCATTTGTTGAACATTTACTCTGTGTCACGCAGTGTTCTAAGCACGGGGATAGAAACAGATTAATCAAGTCAGAAGCAAAGCAACATGGCTTAATGGATAGACCATGGGCCTGGGAATCAGAAGGATTGGGTTCTAATCTCAGCTCCACCACCGGTCTGCTATGTGACCTTGGGCAAATCACTTAACTTTTTCTGTGCCTCGGTTCCCTCATATGTAAAATGGGAATTAAGAGTGTGAGCCCCATGTGGGACAGGGACTTTATCCAACCTGATTAACGTATATCTACCCCAGTGCTTTGAACATTACTTGGCACATAGTAAGCACTGAACAAGTACCATAACTATTATTATTAAAGTAGAAAGGACAGGTATTTAATCCTCATTTGACAGGTGAAGAAGCTGAGGCACAGAAGAATTCAGCGACTTGCCTAAAGTCATTCATTCGTATTTATTGAGTACTTACTATTTGCAGAGCACTGCACTAAGCGCTTGTCACACAGTAGGCAAGTAGCAGAGCCAGGATGATGCTCTGTTTTGGATGAAGGCAGTGACGATGGCCAAGAAAACAGGCAGAAGCAAAGAACCAATGGAAAGTAACTTGTACCTGCACCAGTGCTTTAGTCCAGAGCTCGGAACAGTACGTGCTTAACAAATACCGCCATTATAAGTGACAGTTGCAGATAATAATAATAATAATATAATGGCATTTATTAAGTGCTTACTATGTGCAAAGCACTGTTCTAAGTGCTGGGGAGGTTACAAGGTGATCAGGTTGTCCCACTGCTCACAGTCTTAATCCCCATTTTACAGATGAGGTAACTGAGGCCCAGAGAAGTTAAGTGACTTGCCCAAAGTCACACAGCTGACAAGTGGTGGAGCCGGGATTTGAACCCACGACCTCTGACTCCAAAACCCGGGCTCTTTCCACTGAGCCATGCTGATTCTCTGTGAGCAGAGCAGCTACAGCCAATGGCTGTCAGGAGTTCCCCATGCTGTTTCCCACTTCTCTTAGACCCAGAGAAAGCCTCCTTGCTTACTGGCTCCATGCTAGGCAGTAGCAATATGAATCCTGGTGAGATAACAATAGTTTTCCTTTTTAACCTTGTAATAACAATTATGGTCTCTGTTAAGCATTTAGTTTGTGTCAAGCGCTCGTCTAAGCGCTGGGATGGGTACAAGTTAATCAGATTGGACGCAGCCACTGTCCCGCATAGGGCACTTGTTTTGTTGTCTGTCTCCCCCTTCTACACTGTGAGCCCGTTGTTGGGTAGGGACCGTCTCTATATGTTGCCGACTTGTATTTCCCAAGCGCTTAGTACAGTGCTCTGCACACAGTAAGCGCTCAATAAATGCGATTGAATGAATGAATGCTTGGTCTACGGAGGCTGGAAGCTGTCAGTGGGACAGTGTGGAAGTGTCATTCAGTTATATTAATGTCCACCTCCTCCTGTAGACTGTAAGCTCACTGGGGGCCGGGAACTGTTTCAGTGTACTCTCCCAAGCACTTAGTAAGTGATCAATAAATACCATTTATGATCTATGGTGATGAAAATAAACATGATGGTGTGACTGGTTAGGTGAAAATGCTTGGGCATGACTGTCATTGTATAAATGAACATTTTGGGGTAGCATTGGGTAGATAACATATTAACCACATTTTCACGATAAATGTCCCGCATGGGGCTCACAGTCTTAGTCCCCATTTTACAGATCAGATAAGTGAGGTACAGAGAAGTGACTTGCCCAAGGGCACAGAGCAGACAAGTGGTGGAGCTGGGATTAGAACCCAGGCCCTTTGACTCCCAGAACTGTACTTTATCCACTAGGCCACGTTGCTTCTCTACTTCCAAATCTGCACAGAGGGGCAGGTTTCCAAAGGAAAAATATTATCCTTGAAAGGACATTTCATATTCCATGTTTTGGTAGGAATCTCTGCCCACATCTCTCTCAAAAGATTGATGTTTCACTAACAATTTTGTTCCCTTCAATTTAAACATACTTATTTAATGAAATGACTAAAGTCTGTCCAGCTAAAGGTCAAAAGGCACAGGCCAGGTTCCAGATGAATTTTTCCCAAACCGTTGGTGATTCTGCCCACTTTCTAAGACTTTTTTCCTCTTTAAAAGAGAAGTAAAAATTTAAAAAATTAAATTCTAAATTGACAAGACTTTTCTACTAATATTCAAAAAATATTAAAAGATATTCAGATTATTCATTTGTTTCAACAACAGCTACAGATGCTACCAAGGGAAAATAAAATAAGCTGACAAAGGATAAGCTTTCCAAGTTGTGGAATGGGACACCGGTTACACATAAGTCTTTCCAGCAACACTCATAGGAACTGATATGAGCTCACTACCAGGACTGTCTTCTTTAATTTGACTACTATAGCCTGTCTGTCTGTCCCGTCTGCTCTTTCCCCCTATATGCAAGTGTTTGAAGTTATGGTTCCTTCTAGTCTACCCATTTATTTACTATGCACTAGCTCTGGAAATCATTTCCCATGATTTCTGAATCATCTGGAATGGATGTCTATAACTGAGTTGTTAAATGATCTAAATCACTTTAGCTGCTTATTCATCATCCTCCCAGTGCTTGAATTTAACTTTTATATTTAATCTAAATGGTATCTTCTTTTTACCCTTTTTGATGTCTGTTATCTTCTAGTCATTCTCTTTCTCTTTTCAATTCAGAACATTTTCTCAGTTAAGTAATATGATTAAAATTTCCTTCCTTCAGCATTGTCAATTCTCACCCGCCTGGATCTTCCTTTCTATTCAATTCCTTTAACTTCCTTCCCAAATACCTTTAATTGCCCCCATCAAATTTCAAGACCACAAAGGGATTTCAAAAAGAAATAACTTGAATGAAAATTGTTCCTTGTGTCAGGGACCACATCTTCCAACTCTGTTGCACTGTGATAGCTCTTAGTACAGTGCACACACTAAGCTTCTCAATACGCTTCACTGATGGATTGATTAGCTAATGTCAGAAGTTGTTTAATATTCTTCTGTTAAAGTGGGACCATCTGCCCCAGATGTAATTTTGACCCCTTGATTTCTTTCTTCTCAATATCATCTTTCAAAACTACACCCCAATTTCTTAGCTGGCTTGTTCTTCAGTGCAATTGCCTCCAAAAAATTTGTCAGTCTTCTTTGGTCCCAGAGGAACCATAGTTCAGTAATATACATTGGTTTTAGCTTGGTGTAGATACAACTACTTCAGCATTGTTCATATTATATGTAATATGTATGCCATCATTATTATATATGATGAAGAGGTAAAATTCTTCTGGAGACTGGTTGTGCCTTCTGATCTTTAGGCTGGCCAGACTTCAGTCACTTAAACCATTCGTAAGTAACATCATTCATATATGCATATATGAACAATGCTGAAGTAGTTGTAGTATATATATATATATATATATATATACACACACACACATGCACACACACACACACACACACACACACATATATATGGAGAACATCCTTCACCTCCATCTCAGTCACTGAAAAAGAAAGACATTGGAATAAGAGAAGCTGGATATAATTCATGTTCCTGTCTGCCTGCTCATTGTTAGATTCCAGCTTTCCATATTTTCTTCCCAAAGGAATCCTGCCAATTTCCAATTTTCTGGGAGAACAGGGGAGGATGATGACATGAATCCATAAAATCTACAAATATTTTTTCAGTGATGTATCAAAGTCTTCCTCCTCCAGACCTTCCACCAGCAAATATTACCATTTTGTTGTTCATTTTCTTGCCCACCTTCTGGAGATGATAATAATAATAATAATTGTATTTGTTAAGCACTTACTATATGCCAAGCACTGTTCTAAGTGCTGGGACAGATATGAAGTTATCAGGTTGTCCCACATGGGGCTCACAGTCTTAGTCCCCATTTAATAGATGAGGGAACTGAGGCAAAGAGAAGTGTCCAAAGTCACACAGCAGACAAGTGGTGGAGCAGGGATTAGAACCCATGACCTCTGACTCCCAAGCCCGAGTTCTTTCTACTAAGCCACACTGTTTCCCTGCCTAAATGGATAGTGAAATGGGCAGGCAGCTGAAGTAACATGGGAGAAGCTGAGGACCTGTCTATGGCAAGAAGTGAGTAAACAGCCCCTGAATCACTATGTTTCATGGAGCCACTCGAATTCCCTCACCACTTCCCCGAATTTCCATTTTCCCTTGCTTGACCGCAAAGAGCAGGAATACTAAGCTCATATTTTTTTTACATGCAAAACACCAAATGGAAATGACTTCCCCTGAATCTGACGATGCAACTCCCCTGTTAGCAATTCACACAACTAGCTTGAGAAACTTGTGGGAAGGTTTGCATTAACCAGTCTGTTCCTCGCTGCACTGTGGCACAGACTTGGACATACCTTTGAAAGAAAGCCCTAAAGTTCTGCTGTTACGAGATGTCGGAAAAAATCTGTCTGAAGGCAAAATTTTTTTTTAGATCTCACCACTTCTTGAAGTCCTATATAAAGGTTATTTTTTGTTAACTTTTAGGGTGAAGCTGCTTAAGATGGTTCCAGGGGGATATATCTGAATTACTTCACCTCCTGTGTTTCCTTAAACATTCCGGAAAGAACACTAAAAACTTGAATGTTACTTACAAATGGTTTGAAGCTCCATTTCTATCTAGCCAAGCTTTTAGTTCTATTTTTCTTCGGCTTTTGCAAACCCCAGAAACCTCTTTATCTTTCCTTAATGGTCAATCTTCTTCCAGTTTCCCACCCTTCCCCCTATTTTCTTCTCCTTCTTAATGGTATTTGTTTAGCGTTTGCTAAGTGTCAAGCACCATACTAAGTGGTGGGGTAGATACAAGCTAATCAGGGGAGGAAGATAAAATGAATCCATAAAATCCACAGATCTTTTTTCAGTAACAGTTTCAAAGTCATCCTCCTCCAAACCGTCCACCAACAAATACTGTCATTTTACTGTTTTTTCCCTTGCCCAACGGCTGGAGATGATACAGATGGTTAGTGAAATGGCCTGGCAGCTGAGGTAACATGGGAGAAGCAGAGGACTCTGTCAATGTCCCACCTGGGGCTCACTATCTTAATCCCCATTTTACAGATGGGGTAACTGAAGTTAAGTGACTTGCCCAAGATCACATAGCAGACAAGTGGCAGAGCCAGATTAGAACCCAGGGCCTCTGACTCATTCATTCATTCAATAGTATTTATTGAGCACTTACTGTATGCAGAGCACTGTACTAAGCGCTTGGGAAGTACAAGTTGGCAACATATAGAGATGGTCCCTACCCAACAGTGGGCTCACAGTCTAGAAGGGGGAGACAGAGAACAAAACAAAACATATTAACAAAATAAAATAATTAGAATAGATATGTACAAATAGAGTAATAAATACGTACAAACATATATACATATATACAGGTGCTGTGGGGAGGGAAGGAGGTAAGATGGGGGGATGGAGATGGGGAGGAGGGGGAGAGGAAGGAAGGGGCTCAGTCTGGGAAGGCCTCCTGGAGGAGGTGAGCTCTCAGTAGGGCCTTGAAGGGAGGAAGAGACCCAGTCCCATGCTCTTTCCACTATGCCAAGGTGCTTTCCTAATACACACCTTAATATGACAGGAGTCTCCCTTGTTCATACATAAAGTTAGATTTGAAACAGGGTACAGGGTTGTGATTTTCATAAGAGGCATTTGTTTGGCTTATGAATTTGTCTCCAACTTAATCCCTAGCTGTTACATTCTCCTCTCAGGTCCCTCAGAACACAGGCACCCATCTGAGCCATGGAATTCAGTGGCAGAAGCCACAGCAGAGGAAGACTAGACACTAATAATTAAAAAACTGAAAATAAAGGCATTCGGTGCTGTATCTTCCTAGGAGGATGTACACGTCCAAAACATATGTGTTCTGACCCTTCATCTTAAACTAACACTCCTTCTACTTTGTTTCCGTTTTTTTTTGTCTTTCCAGAATTCCCTTCATGAGTCTTGCCTTGTTTCTCTGGCAACCCCTGGTGCCAAATTTTGTGACTCAAACTTTACGTCTTTGGGTTCATCTGGCATTTTCAGTGCTTCCCTTTTTAGTTCTCATTGGAATCCTGAACTGCCAAGAATCCAATCCCAGTGAAGACCTGAGGTGGCCTCAAAGATGGAGCTGGCCAAAGTACAAAGGAAATCTGACTTCTGGGCATCACACTTGGCTTTCCCAAGTCTCCCAAATATGTTCTCCAGTAATAACCCAAAATACCCTGGCCTCCTGAGGGCTCAAGCAGTCAAAAATCTATACCTCTGCTCAATTCCCAGAGATCTTTAATGTACTATATAACTCCTCTGGATTGCAAACATTTCCAACAGGCCTTCAAAGCCCATCCATTGATTGTTTGAACTCCATACCATTCCTATTTCTTTGTACTTCAGATTCTATTTTGATCTGTGAGATGATATGACCACCTTACTTTATGGCTAAAACTAGATAGGGAACTATATATTAAGCACTTAGTACAATGCTCTGCACACAGTAAGCGCTCAGTAAATACGACAATGAAATTCAGATTACTTTTTCCAACTACTGAGAAACATAAATTGATCTGGAGTCAGTTTCTTTCAACCAAAAATCCATGCAATGGATAATAATTGTGCTTAGAACAGTGCTTTGTACACGGTAAGTGCTTAATAAATGCCATTATTATAATAATAGACTGTGAGCTCACTGTGGGCAAGGATTGTCTCTGTTGCTGAACTGTACTTTCCAAGCATTTAGTACAGTGCTCTGTACACAGTAAGCACTGAATAAATGCAATTGAGTGATTGAATGTTTATTTACCACTCACTGCATGTGTATATTTCTTGTTGTATGGTACTCTCCCAAGCACTTAGTACAGTGCTCTACACACTAAGTGCTCAATAAATATGATTGAATGAGTGAATGGATGCAAGGTTATGTGATGAGACAATATCTGTTCCATACAGCCTATCTTACCCGCACTTGACAGATGTTGAAGCTGAGGCCCAGAGAGGTTATTCGACTTGCCCAAATAATAATAATAATAATGGCATTTATTAAATGCTAACTATGTGCAAAGCACTGTTCTAAGTGCTGCAAAGGTTACAAGGTGATCAGGTTGTCCCACGGGGGGCTCACAGTCTTAATCCCCATTTGATAGCTGAAGTCACTGAGGCACAGAGAAGTTAAGTGACTTGCCCAAAGTCACACAGCTGACCATTGGCGGAGCCCAGATTTGAACCCATGACCTCTGACTCCAAAGCCCGGGCTCTTTCCACTGAGCCACGCTGCTTCTCAAAGTCACACTGTGGGCCCATGGCAAAGCTGGGGCTTAAAAGGTCTTCTAACTTCCAGGCCTAATATCTCTCTCCCAGGCAGATTGCCTTCTATGACTAGAATTAGGGGCCAGAATGATTAGTTAGTGTTTCTACTCGTAATCTAATTTATTTTAATGTCCATCTCCCACACTAAACTCCTTGAGGGCATGAATCGTGTCTACTAACACTACCCTACTGTCGCAAGTACTTAGAATAAGTGTTCTGCATATAATAAGATCTCAGTAAGTATTATCGATTGACTCTTGAAGTTGGGAGTGCTTGGAGTTCTCTATTCCAAGGGATCGAAAGTGTATTCAGAGGAACTCAGATCTCCAGAACAGGCTCAGAACCACTGAAAGATCTAGAAATACCAGAATCAACACTATAAATGATCTGTTTGAATACATGGCAAAGGTGCTAAGTGTAAATATACCAAGTTGGCAAATCAACCCAGCTGGCCATGGGCTTGGGAAAGCAATTGCTTAAGCGATTCTTCTGAGTTCCCAGGACTCTCAGCCTTCGTTGGCTGACTCACATAGTAACACGAAGCTCAGGCCAAAGATTATTAAATCTACAACAGGGCTGTGTCTGAGCACCGCTCTCCTTCCCTTCTAGGCGTCATCCAGGAAATTACAGTCATGGCATTAAATGAAAAGTCTAGAGCTATCAGCTTGCATCGTCCCAAACACCAAAACACTCTTTTCAAATACGTAGCTCCTTCATGACCTCAAAATGTGTTGGGGCCAAAACCCCAGTATACCTCACTAGCAAAAGCCAGTAAAAAAATATGACACCCTGTCCTCATCACTAACCCACTGTGTATTTGAATTTATTGGCAAATGAAATTCAGGAAAAAACGGAGCTAAAATACATTCTAGATCAGGAGGTGTTTGGAAGCTGGCTCCCGTTTGCTCATTTTCTTATCCCAGAAAGATGGATCTTCCATGGCTCTCCACCCCTTAAGGATCACCATCTTCCCCTCATCCCCAGCCCACAGCCTTAGCCAAGTGTGGCCTGTGGAACATTAGCCCCTCATGGAGAAGCTTCCCTTCATCCTGGAGTTGTTCCTAATCCACTCAATGATCCTCCTTGCCACACTGAAACCTGGCTCTCCTCAGATGACATGGTTTCCCCTGCTGCTCTCTCCAGAGGGGGCCTCATCTTCTCCCACTCCCCCAGACTCACTGGGAAAGGAGGAAGTGTTGGCTTCTTTCTCACACCCCAATACCGCTTTTGCACCATTCCACCTCCGTCATCCCTTTCTTTCCCATCCTTAGAAGCCCTTATCATCCACCTGCTACAGATTTTAGTAAGAATTATATCTATTGCCCTGACACGTCCAATCTCCAACTTTTTAAACCATTTTGATTCCTTTCGCACATTCCTTCTCTCTTTCTCCATCCCTACATTGATCCTTGGAGACTTCAAAATATCCACATAGACGTTCCTGACAAGCTACCTGTTTTCTATCACTCTTCAAATCCCGCTCCAACCCAGTTTGCACATTCACCAACTTGGACACACACTCAATCTCATCATCTGTAGAACAGTGCCAGCGCTTAGAACAGTGCTTTGCACATAGTAAGTGCTTAACAAATACCATTATTATTATCATCTGTAGCCAATGCACAGTCCTCACTGGGTTCTCTTCCTGTCCCTCTGGCCTCTCACTCTCAGTCTCTTTTGTGGACTCTTCCTCTGCTTTCCATCCCCTAACTGTGGGAGTCCCTCAGGCTCAGTTCTGGGTCCCCTTCTATTCTCCATCTTCACCCACTCCCTTGGAGAATTCATTCACTCACATGGCTTCAACTACTGCCTCTATGCAGATGATTCCTAAATCTGTATCTCCAGCCCTGATCTCTCTCCCTCTCTGTAGTCTCACATTTCCTCCTGCCTTCAAGGAATTTCTACTTGGATGTCCTGCATGACCTCAAACCTAACATGTCTAAAACAGAACTTCTTATCTTCCCACCCAAACCCTGTCCTTCCCCTGACTTTCCCATCACTGAAGACAGCACCACCACCCTTCCTGTCTCACAAGCCCATAACCTCGGCAGTATTCGTGACTGCTCTCTCTCTCTCATCCAACTCACATATTCAATCTATCACTAAATCCTGCCAATTCAACCTCCACGGAATCACTAAAGTTGTCCTTTCCACTCCATCCAAACTGGTACCACGTTGATCCCAGCACTTATCCTATCCCACCTTGATTGCTGTATTATTTTTCTTGCTAATCTCCCTGCATTTTTTCTTTCCCCACTCCAGTCCATATTTCATTCTGCTGTTCAGATTATTTTTCTACAAAAAATAGTCAGCCCATATTTCTCCATTGCTCAAGAACCCTCCAGTATTTGTCTATCCACTCTGCATCAAACCTAAACTCCTTACCATCAGCTTTAAAGTGCTCAATCACCTTACTCCCCCACACCTCACCTCTATATTCTCCTACTAGTATGCAGCCCGCACGCTTTCCTCTAATGCTAACCTTCTCACTGCTGAGATGTTTCTGAGATGCTATCTCATCACCAACCTCTCACCCACATCCTGCCTATGGCCTGGAATGCCCTCTCTTTTCATATCTGAGACAATTACTCTCCCCCACTTCAAAGCCTTATTGAAGGCATATCTCTTCCAAGAGGCCTTCCCTAAGCAGTCTTTCCCTTTTCTTCCACTCCCTTCTGCATCACCCTGACTTACTCCCTTTATTCATCTCCTCTCTATCAGATCCACAGCACTTATTTACATATCCTTAATTTATTTATATTAATGTCTGTCACCCTCTAGGCTGCAAACTCACTGTGGGCAGGGAATATGTCTGTTATATTGTTGTATTGATGATGATGATGGTATTTGTTAAGTGCTTACTATGTGTCAAGCATTGTTTATAGCACTGGGATAGATACAAGATAATCAGCTTAGACAGTTCCTGTCACACAAGGGGATCATAGTCTTAATACCTATTTTACAGATTAAGGTAACAGGCACAGAGAAGTTAAGTGACTTGTCCAAGGTCACACAGCTGGCAAATGGCAGAATGGGGATTAGAACCCAGTTATCCTTCTGACTTCCAGGTACATTCTCTATCCACTGGCCATGCTGCTTCTCTATCCTGCTGTGTGCTCTACACACAGTAAGCACTCAATAAATTTAATTGATTGACATATGTAAATGAAAAGAACACTTTTTTCCAGCTTAAAATAATGTCCAGATAATGAGCAACCATAGCAGAAATGACAGGATGAGTATGTAAATTTTTACCTTTGAATATGATCAAATAATCTATCAACAGTATTAATTGAGCACTAACAGTGTGCAGAGCACTGTACTAAGCACTTGGGAAAGTACAGAGTTAATAGACATGTTCCCTGCCCACAACAAGCTTTCAGTTTAGAGCTATAGAGTTTACATCTCTAAAATGGGGATTCAGGACATTAGTACAGTGCTCTGCACAGAGTAACAGCTCAATAAATACGATTGAATAAATGTGGGACAGGAATTGTGCCCAACCCAATTATCTTATGTCTACCCCAGCACTTAGAACTGTGCCTGGCACATAGTAAGTGCTTAACAAATGCCACTGGAAAAAAAAATAAAAATAAAGATCACTGAATTTTCCTGTATTACTTTCAGGCAGGAAAACTGCTACACCTGAAAGCAATTATTATGTAGCCAGTATTTCACCAGTCTTACCTGTCACAAAATAGTGCTCTGATTAGGTTTTTACAAGATGAACCCCTAGGTCACATTTCCTATCAAAAGTACAACAGATCTTGGCTAGCAGTAGATCTTACCTATGTTACCAGCAGATCTGGAGAAACTTCACTGCCAATTTGGCATTTGCTTTAGGCATAGACCTTGGAATCAATTTACTTAAGCATTTTGTCTTATTTTTATAGTACCGTTGCTAAGTGAAACCCATTTTTAAAATTTTTTTGAAGTCACAGGTCACCTTGAAGATTTCATCTATCCCTGCTGCTTATGCCTAAATTGAAAACATTCTACTTTAGGAAAGATTTTTAAATTCAGTCAAGAAGCCTCTGGCCATCCTGTTCATGAAGCCAATAGGTGAAATTAAAACAAACCCTTTAGCAGTATAATCTTGAATCAAAGGATAGAAGTTCTTCTACTAGCCCTTGAATTTAAGAATAACAACAGTATTTATTAAGCGCTTACTATTTGCCAAGCACTGTTCTAAGCACTGAGATAGATACAAGATAATAATAATAATAATAATGGCGTTTATTAAGTGCTTACTATGTGCTAAGCACTGTTCTAAGCACTGGGAGGTTACAAGGTGATCAGGTTGTCCCATGGGGGGCTGACAGTCTTCATCCCCATTTTACAGATGAGGGAACTGGGGCACAGAGAAGTGAAGTGACTTGCCCAACGTCACACAGCTGACAGTTGGCAGAGCTGGGATTTGAACCCATGACCAATAATAAGGTCAGACACACTCCCTGTCTCATACAGGGCTCACAGTCTAAGTAGAAAGGAGATAAGTTATTCAATCCCCATTTTACAGCTGAGGAATCTGAGGCACAGAGAAGTTAAGTGACTAGCCCAAGGTCACACAGCAAGCAAGCAAATGAGAAGCAATCTGGCCTAGTGGAAAGAACTTGGGCTTGGGAGTCAAAGGACCAGGGTTCTAATTCCAGTTCTACCACATGATTAATCAATTTCAACTTGATTTGTTACAGGGGCTCAGTAGCTCTGGGCTCTCTCTTTCTGGAAAAATGGCTTTCATTCAGTACTTCTTTTCCTCAAAACACATCCTTCACCTACCATTCCCACTTCCCACCAGGGCCCCTCATTTACACACACACATGCTTGCCACACAGACACATTGAGGGCCCTTGGTCTACCCTCCACTGCTCAACAGATACCCTCAGACCACGAGAAAAAGTCCCACAGGTGAGTGACAAGAGACTTGGATTCAATTCCTATCTCAATCACCCCTTCGGTAACCTCAAGCAAGATGGTTGGCTGCTCTGGGCCACAGTTTACCCAGTTTCTGGAAGCTTCCCTCCTCAATCAATCGGCCAAAGGTATTTATTGAGCACTTGTTGTGTGCAGAACACTGTACTAAGCACTTGGGAAAGTACAATAGAGTAAGGAGACATGATCCCTGCCCTCAAGAAGATTGCAATCAATCTAGTGGGAAGATAGACATTAAAATAAATCATAGGTAGGAGAAGCAAGAGAGTATAAGGATATCTCTCTAAGTGCTGTGGCAGGAACGAGTGCTTTAAGTGATTAGGGGTTGGAAAATTGGGGGCGGGGGGAATACGTTGAGGAAACGAGGTATTAGTGAAGGAAGCCTTCCTGGAGATGAGCTTTTTACTACTAATAATATTTATGGTACTTGTTAAGCACTTACTATGTGCCAAGCACTGTTCTACACACTGCAGTAGATGCAAGTGAATCAAGTAGGACACAGTCCCTGACATGAGGCTCATAGTCTAAAGTAGGAGGGAATAGGATTTAATCCCCATTTTACAAATGGGGTAACAGCCACAGAGAAGTTAAGTGACTTCCCAAAGTCACACAGCAGACATGCAGCAAAGCCAGGATTAAAAGTCAAGGTCCCCTGGCTCTCAGATCCATGCTCTTTCCACTAAGCTATGCTGCTTGTCTATTAAGGTTTAGAAGATGGGTGAAGCTCTCCCTGAGACCTAAGGATCCAGGAGGGGTAACAAAGTACTTTATGCTCCTTGAATAGAGCTGTTCTATAAATAAAGACCACATGACTCAAATTGCCTACTTCCAAATGCTTTCGAGTGGGCAGGGTTTCACACAGGAAGCACTTAATAATGACAATATTTAGAGGAAAGCTGCTGACTAAGATAGATACAGTTAGCCAGAATTCAAGGCAGAAATACACCGGAAAGTGAGCAAATAAAGGGTACGGTTTCTGTGGACCTTGGGCAAAGATTACCTACAAAGGAGACCATAGAAATGCTCATTATCAAGGCTATATGGTGCCTGAAGGCAGTCTAAAATGTGGTTTGAATCCAGTGGAGAGAAAGACTAGCTGCAGATCCAGAACATTGACCCCTAATTCAGAAAAATGCAAACAGCTTCTTCTGAGTGAAGCATCTAGATGAGATAATTGACAATCAGTGTAGCAGTAAATGGAAAGTGTTTGGCTCACACTTTCCCACCTTCCCTGTCTGTTGGACAAGAAACAGGGAGACTGGGAAAGAATAATTGCTCCTCTCTCCCCAAGATAGACCACTCTCTTTTCCTCAGTTCTGTCACCAAACTGGTCTCCTGAACAGAGCCTAGGGAAGTGGTGTGGGGAATCAGGGGGAGTCAATCACGAATGACTGACCACCTGGAGGAATCTCTCATCCCACCATGGCCATCAGCACATTCTTGCCACCTCAGGACCCAAATAAACTTCCTGATTTAGCTTGGGCTTGAGGGGAGAATCCATTAAACTCCTCCCTCACTATGATGCGCAATTTCTCCAAAGGCACAGCAGGATGAGGGAAAGTAGGCTCATTAAAAGTTTCCACCAGCTGAGAAATATTAGTCAGATGCTATTGGATGGTGAGCCTAGGTTAAATAATGAGGTAAAGTACAAAAGCAGAGCATATAGGAATGAAGAAACACAGAAGAAAGACCAAGTGAAATGTGTGAGCAAGCAGTTTCCAACTTGGAATTTTTCACAGCTACTGTCAGCACATTTTCAACTGCATCTGTGATCAACTGGAGTTATACTGTCCCTAGTTATCTACACAGGATATGTCAGACGGATCCCCCCCTCTCTCTTCGAAAACTTAGCAGGTAAGAAAAATTAACTTTATTGTCCTCCCCAGAAGCTTAGGAAAGGAACTGTCTTGCCTCACAATTTATAGACATTTGTATCCAAGAAAGATCATCGGAGACACAGGATGTTGTAAATTACAAGTGCCTACAGAGCAATTCCATTTGTTATGTGAGACAAGAGCCTGCTGTCTTTCCCTGCCTTTCCTGTCAAGAAACAATTAGGACCAGATAGCCCATTTGACAGGAGAATAGCCCAAGAAGCTATAGATTGTCTAGGTGTAATTCACTGAAATGCTGCTCTTTGGCATTGTGATTAAGAAACTGGTTGTGGAACTAAATCAGAGGGCTTAAGCTTGTTTGCCCTGGTGCAGTGAGCCATGTAATGAAGACTCCTCTTGCATGGATGCCCTGTAATTGATGCCCCAGGATAAGAGAGAGTGGTAGTTGACTGATTCCCTGGTTCTCTTTTGTTTGCAATCTTGCTTATCAACCTTTTCAGGAAAAGGTTTCCCAATACTGATACTGGTGGTGAAAATTATAAAATGCGATGATACTCACGTTAGTGGCAGCTCAAGGAATCTATGCTTTCCTGTCTAATCCAGCATCAAACTGGACCCACCCCTTTGTACACACGTATTCTACCTCAGAGCGCTTTGCCCTTCCCCAGTCCCTTTTGGGGGAAAAGTCAGCTGCCAACCCCAAGGATCTCTCTCTGCACATGTGGGCACAACAGGAAGACCCCATTCCCAAAAGGCAGGACCCTAAAGGTATGACAAGAATCCAAAATGGATGAGATCTCCAGTCCTGCTTCCCCTCCTTCCGGCCTGCCCGTTTTGCTCTTCAAGCCCAGGCTACCCACTGGTCTGTGGAGCTCTACCCGGCAGCAATTGTGTGTAGGAAAATTCCATCATCTCCCTCCAAGCAAAGGCCTGAACTTGTCCGCTTCTGCTTCCTCTGGGAGGAGAGATTTCATTCATTCATTCAATCATATTTATTGAGTACTTACTGTGTGCAGAACACTATACTAAGCACTTGGAAAGTACAAATCAGCGACATATAGAGACGGTCCCTACCCAACAACGGGCTCACAGTCGAGATTTGTCAAGACTGTCTACTTATTCTTCTTGCTGTCCCCCTGACCCTTTCCACAGAGGACAGCCATACAGTTAGCCCTAGTGGGAGAGGGATGGGCACAGGCATTGGGCATTTACAACGAGGCTGGGGGAAAGTCAGGAACCAAGCCTAGGGTACTTGCTGTCATCATCTCTTAGTGGCCTAGTGGAGACAGTGTAGGCCTGGAGTCAGAAGGACCTGAGTTCTAATTCCTGCTCCACCGCTGTGTGCTGTGTGACACTGGGCAAGGCACCTCACTTCTCTGGGTCTGTTACCTCATCTGTAAAATGAGGATTGAGATTTGAGCTCTACTTGGGACAGGGACTGTGTCCAACACAATTAGCTTGTATCTACTACTATCCATCTACTGGAGAAGCAGTGTGGCTAAGTGGAAAGAGCATGGGCTTTGGAGTCAGAGAACATGGGTTCAAATCCCAGCTCCGCCAACCGTCAGCTGGGTGACTTTGGTCAAGTCACTTCACTTCTCTATGCCTCAGTTACCTCATCTGTAAAATGGGGATTAAAACTGTGAGCCCCCTGTGGGACAACCCAATCACCTTGTAACCTCCCCAGTACTTAGAATAGTGCTCTGCACATAGTAAGCACTTAACAAATATCATTATTATTATTACTCCAGTGCCTAGCACATAGTAAGCACTTAAATACAATTGTTTTCCAAGCAGTTACTGTGTGCAGGGCACTGTACTAAGAGCTTGGAAAAGAACCATATAATAGTGTTGGTAGACATGATCTATAGTCTAACAGCCTCTGCATTCACAATGTTTACTCCCTTTTAAAAAAAATTAAAAATTAATGTCATACCAATCTTTGTTTCACAGTATAGAATATCACGAAGTAGAGAGAGACAGGAATTATTATTATTTCTACTACTAGTAATAATAATCATAATATTCATTAAGTGCTTACTATGTGCCAAGAAATGCTAAGCCCTAGGATCAAATCAGAGCCAGTACCTGTCTCTCAGTCTGAGAGAAGATAAGTGAGTATTTTACTTTGGCATTATTATTCGTTGAGAAATTGTATTACAGAGAAGTTGAGTGACTTGCCCAAACTTGCACGGCAAGCAAATGGCAGAGCCAAGAGTAGAACATGGCTCATCTGTGTTGCAAGCTCCATAGTGCTTACTACAGTGCTCTGCACACAGTAAGCACTCAGTAAATATGATTGAATGAACATTGCCTCCCTATAAATTATTTTATAGAACTATAAACAGAAGCTCAGCCAATTTAAAAGAATTGAAACTATGTGACTGTCAAGCTAGCTCTGTCACACTTTCCCATCTTCTTCTCTGAAACCTGGAGACTGTCATTCAAGGTCCTGGATTGTCTCATTAGAACCCAGAGAAGGCTGGTTCTTGGGAATTCTAACTCTACCTCTGCTTCACATGACTGGGAAAAATACTTCATATCATTGCTTTTAGTTTTCTCTGCAAAGGTACAGAAGCAATATGTCCTAGTTGGAAAGATCACTTAGGAGTTACAGGACCTGGGTTCTAGTCCTGATTCTATCACTTGTCTTATCGTGTGACTTTGGCCAAGCACTTCACTTCATATGTCTCGGCTTCCTCACCTGTAAAATGATTAAAATACCTGTTTCCCTCCTACATAGACTGTGAGTCCCATGAAGGACAGCGGCTGTGTCTGACCTAATTATCTTTTGTCATAGTATGCTTGGCACGAAGTAAGCACTTAACAAATATCCGAATTATTACTACTATAAAATTCAAGCAGGTCGTTTTTATGTCATCTTGGGGAATAATGAGCAAATGATAAAGATACCAAAGTCCTTTGCAAACAGATCCCACAATTGTAGTATCTCCCTCACAAGAGGGCTGAATTTTACATAATCCAGGAAGTCTGAGGTCCAGGAATGAACTGTTTACTGGACTGGCCAAGGTTCACGTGGAGAACACCCAATCCCCACTCCTTCCATACGCATCCTGACAGACGTGAGCTTCCCTAGCGAGATTTTTCCAAGAACCACCTATAATCGGCCTGACAAACAAAAGTATTTTAAGGGTAACTGCTACAATAGCTGTCAATCAAATGGGCACTGTGGGACATGTTCTGAGCTGATGGTTAAGACTCTCAGGCCAGGCATTCAGTCAGAAAAGATTAATGGGAATTCCTGCCATCGGCCAGTGGTTACCCTGCTGTGTACCCACAGTGTTCCATGATTAGAAACGCCCACAGGCAATGTCACCGATGACTTGGAACAACGACTGTGATGGATCTCCAAACACATCAGGCTTAAAGCCAGCCACAGATCATGCTGCTGTCATGGTTTCTAAGCTTGTGTTTAGAGCTACTTGAGAAAGAAACAACTACCCCTAATGGGTTTAGGATAATACCAGTCAACACCTAATTGTTTCACTTTTCTACCATTCCTCAAATGAATCCTTAAATTATTTAACAAATAGACTGTGAGCCCACTGTTGGGTAGGGATCGTCTCTATATGTTGCCAACTTGTACTTCCCAAGTGCTTAGTACAGTGCTCTGCACACAGTAAGCGCTCAGTAAATATGATTAATAGAATGGACAATTATCTGTTTTTATCCTAGATAGCTCATTTTGCATCTGAGCCATCCCCTGTCTGGTTCTCCTAGGTTGCCGACTGCTTTCAGGTCCAATTTTATTATTCATTTTGGAAACCAAGTTTCCCTCTGTGGCAGCTCCTGCCATCTAGTTCTGTGGCTCATCCTTCTCACTGGACTGGAAGAGGAATAAAAAGATGCTGCAGCAATCAAAAAAAAAGGGGGGGGGGGAGTTCAGAGCACCCCCTGAAGAAATGCTCAAGGATTGCATGAAATTAGAGCACTTCCACAAAATGGCAGCCATGACATCATCATGCTGGGTTACATGCCCAGTAAAACTCTGACTTCATGGGCATCTTCTTGTCCTTAATTCATGTGGATGTGAATCCATTCCATGCTCTAAACAGATCACAAATACTTTTCTACCCATTTCATTAATCCGGTTGTCTTTCCATGGCTCTGTTACAGCAGAAGAACATTATTTTGTGTAAAAGACAAACCTAGTTAGTATACTAGTGATGTTCATGTAGAAAACTTCAGCAATGTCTTCCTAGAACACACACACACACACATATATATATATATATATATATATATATATATATAATTACTTACTAAATATGATTGAATGCACATTGCCTCCCTATAAATTATTTTATAGAACTATAAACAGAAGCTCAGCCAATTTAATCGAATTGAAACTATGTGACTGTCAAGCTAGCTCTGTCACACTTTCCCACCTTCTCTGAAACCTGGAGACTGTCATTCAAGGCCCTGGACTGTCTCATTAGAACCCAGAGAAGGCTGGTTCTTGGGAATTCTAACTCTACCTCTGCTTCACATGACTGGGAAAAATACTTCATATCATATAGATGCACATTTTATACAGGCAACCATGGATTCTGATAAGTAATAACTATGATAAGCACTTGTGATAAGCACTTACTATGTGCTTAACACTGTTCTAAGCTCTGGGGAGGTTACAAGGTGATTAGGTTGTCCCACAAGAGGCTCACAGTTTTAATTCCTATTTTACAGATGAGGTCACTGAGGCACAGAGAAGTGAAGTGACTTGCCCAAAGTCACACAGCTGACAGATGGTGGAGGCTGGATTTGAACCCATGACCTCTGACTCCAAAGCCCGTGCTCTTTCCACTGAGCCACGCTGCTTCTCCAAGTAGACAAGTGCTGTAAGGCTGAGGGTGGGGTGAACATCAAGTGCTCAAATCAATAGTATTTATTGAGCGCTTACTGTGTGCAGAGCACTGTACTAAACGTTTGGAAAGTACAATCCATCAACAAAGAGAGACAATCCCTGCCCATGATGGGCTCACAGTCTGCATATCCTAGTGCTCAAGTGATACAGAAGGGAGAGGGGGTAGAGAAAATGAGGTATTAGTTTGGGAAGGCCTCTTGGAGGTGGTGTGTTTTTAAGGAGGTATTGAAGATGGGGATAGTGGTGTTCTGTCATATGTGAAGGGGGAGTTAGAGGCCAGAGGGAGGATGCAGACAAGGGGTTGGTGGTGAGATAGATAGGATCAAGGTACAATCGTAAATTGGCATTGGAAGAGTTGAGTTAAGTAGTCATAAGGACACGTAATATGAAATCAGCAAGGTAGGGCAGGAGGGGGTGGGGAAAAATGGCATGAAATGCCTAAAGGCTCTAGCCAATTCTTCAGTTTCTACAAGCGACTTCCATCCTCGGCAGCTCTGCATCCTTCACCCCCAGCTCTAACGAACCTCCAATTTCACCCTCTCTAAGTCTCCAACGCAAACATTCAAGTTGCCTACCCTGGCTTGTCCCTGAAAGATCACACATGACTCAGTCAGTTGCATTTATTGTGCAGAGCACTATACTAAGCACTTGGAAGAGTACAATATAAGAATACAAGACACACTCCCTGTCCACAACAAGCTTACAATTTAGAGCGGGAGACAGACATTAATATAAATAAATTACAGATATGTACATAAATGCTATGGGGCCTGGAGGAGTGAAGAATAAAAGGAGAAAGGGTGACGCAGAATGGAGAGGGAGAAGGGGAAAGGAGATCTTAGTCAGGGAAGATTAACTCTGGATCCAGCTATGGGGACCCAGGTTTTGGGAGTCCCTAGGATCAGAGTTTCCTGAGAAATATATACCTTTGGGATATAATGATGATGATAATAATAATAATAATTGTGGAATTTATTAAACTCTATGTGCTGAACATCCTACTAGGCCCTAGAGTTGATACAGTACAATGAGATCTCTTGTAGCATCCAGGATAATCAATGGTATTTATTGAGTGCATATTATGCATAAAGCAGTCACCAGCTATGAGTGCATTCTGGGCACAGAGTACTGTACTAAACGCTTGGGAGAGTGCAATACAGAGTTAGTACACAGGTTCACTGCCCAGAGTGAGCTTACAGTCTAGACAGGGGGCAGACATTAATAAATGAATAATTTGGAGTCAGGAGAACTAGTATCATATCCCCATTTTGCAGATGAGAAAACAGGCCCAGTTAATTGACTTCTCCATGGTCACACAGCAGGGAAATGGCAGGGGTTGGGATTAGAATCCAGGTCTCCTGGATCCCAGATGGATGCTCTTTCCACTAGGTCACATTATCCCAGGCTCTTCTGGGGCCCAGGGTGCCAGTGAAGTAGTAAAGCCTACTAGAAAAGTCTCTCAGTTCCGTTTAGTTTTCAAACTTCTTCCTACCCGTTACTGCACCAGGCTCAGAGACATGGCCAGAGAAATGATAACAGAAGGCACAGCCCTGGCACTTCTCCTGGGTCAAATGAAAACAAGAAAATTTTCCTTGCTCACTGTCCTGAGAATGAGAGGGCTTGATTCATGAAACCACAGAAATCCAAGTCTTCCCAGTTTTTCCTAGCTGGGAAACTCAAGGCACTATAGAAACTTTTGTTTCATACAAGGGATGGTATGAAAGGACATAGAAGGTTATTTGAAAATTTTCTCAACTGGCAAACCTTAACATGGAAAATTTACAATATCAAACATTTTGGAAAGGGCCATGTTCTCTCACAATTTCAGGGTCATATGCATAATGACAGTGCTTTAACTACTTTATCCCAATAGCTTATGATCTCACACAGAGAATTCATTCTTGAGGGGCAGGGACTGAATATATTTACTCTACGGTACTCTTCCAAATGCTTAGTACAGTGCTCTCAACACAGTAGGTGCTCAAATACTATTGATTAGTTTACTGGTGTTGTGTCTTTCCCCATGTCACTCCCATCCCCGCCCCCTCGCCCTTACATTATTTTAGCCAAGGTTAATTGGAATATTGAAAACACAGGTCATTCTTCAGGACGATTGAAATCCTTAATCTTGTTAGACATATAATTCTTTATGAGTACCCATTGTAAGCAGACCATCATCCTGGGTGCTGTGAGAAATTGTATTGGGATTAAAGGGTCCTGTAAAATTAGTACCTCCAGGGAAATGTTTTAGACTGTTATGAGAGCTCAGGAAACAAATATTTCCTGTGCGCTTGATGGCCAGGGTGGAACGCTGAGTACAATTTTTGTTTTGCAATCAATTACCCTCCACTCTAGTGGAGGGCAGCAATTGTAGAGGAAAACAACTTTTCCCCCATTTATTAACAATAATTATGGTATTTATTTCCATGGTATTTGTTAAGTGCTTGTTATGTGCCAGGCACTGTACTAAGCACTGGAATGGATAATAAAGCTAATCAGTTTGGACACAGACCATGTCCCACATGGGGTTCACAGTCTTAATCACCATTTTACAGATGAGATTATTGAGGTCCCAAGAAGTTAAGTGATTTACCCAACCTCAACACAGCAGACAGGTATTGGAGCTGGAATTAGAACCCAGGTCCTTCCAACTTTCAGGCCCGAGCTCTATCCACTAAGCATGCCTCATCTCACTATTGAACAGAGTTGGAGTTAAAGCATAATGAATGAAGAAATTTAGCCCCTAAGTAACATCCATCCATAAATTTTTTTAATGTCTGAACTTCAACGTCAGCAACTTCAACATTGGGTTATGGCAAAGAGCAACTTAGGGCATCACTGGAAGCATTGCACGAGCAACTGATTAATTTATAGCTCAACCAAAACAAATCTGCCTATAAATAACTTAAAAGGAAGAGGTCAATCATGCTGCAGTTATACACTGTGCATTAACTTTCCACCATTGGAGGATACTGTATCAGGGACACTTCCACCCTATTCCCCTTCTACTGACATTGCAATGTCCCTGGTGAATTGTTTTCAGTTATTAAAGCTCAACCTGCTTAAAAAGGTAGCTGCCAGTTATTTTTCACATTCTAATTGAAGGGAATCATAATTTGCATAATTTGGTTCCTTTCAAATGAGATGCCAAGTATTCAATAGACACCCCCCTCCCAAATATATTCATTTAATAGGTTTCATTTTAGTTGGGTATAGACAGTTGACAGCATTAAACAAAAAGCCTGACACTTGCTTTTTTTCCCTTTAATGTCAAATTTCTAACTGTGATTCAGCAGCACTTTGTGGTGATTTCTAGACATCTAAACTGGATGGAGTCAGTGTTAGGTGGAGAAATGAGTGATCATTTTGCAAAGAGAAAATTGATAACTGCAACCATGCTTGGCTCCTGTAACAATGGTGTCATGGATAGGAGGAAATTGTAACCTGAAGCATAGCCACTAATTAAGAATTAGCCTTGAAAATAACTTCTTGCCCAAACCAACCTAACTGCTGGATAACTGGTAAATTTTTGATCGTATTTTTTATATTGATGAGTCTCATAGGGAGAGGGAAAAATTCAAAAACAAATGCAATTTGTTTAAATGATCCCATCTTCCATTGATGCCAACCCCTCAGACCCTCAGCATTTCTTATGTATTTCACTATTGATTTCTAAATGATTAATTTAACGATTTGGGTTTATTTTTTGAAAAATATTATCAACTGCATTTTGCCCATTCATGTCTGCTTCTCTCCCAAATATGATTTTAAGCTTCTTATGGGCAAGGATAATATCTTATTCTTCTGAGGCTTACCCCAGAGTAATTGCTTGATAAAAATAATAGCAGAAGTAGTCTTTCTTGAGCACCTGATTGGTGCAATACTGTGTACTAAGTTCTTGGGAAATGCAGAATAAAAAAGTAACCATCTTTAAGCACAAAGAGTTTTCAGCTTAACTGGGTAGACAAATACCGTTTATGATTATGAAAAAGAAATTATTTAATTTCTTGGAAAGGCTAAATAGGCTCATTTAGAGTTTTCCTCAACCCTATTCAGTATTGCTCTGGGTGAAATTTCAATCAGTGATACGGATGTGATGTCTGAAAATCCAGTTCACATCTCCCATTACTTCTTTTACGGTGGCTGTTTGATACTTTGTTTTTAACCAATCAGATCTATTGCTTGAGGGGCCATTACTGTTTTCATTGAGTTTCCTTCCCTTCCTCTCTCCCCTAGTTCCTTCTTCAACACTATTATGCTTGTTTTTCTTAATCACTGTTCACCATTTCCCTCTTGACTCCTTATCCATTCCTCCAAAAAGCATGAAGTTGCATTTCTAGATGTCCTCACTATCTGGAATATGTTTGTTAGTGGATGGATCCCCAACTCCCCTCTGACTGCAGTTGTTCATGCCAGCTAATTCTATTGAAGTTATCAATTTGTGAATGTTAAATGGTTTCTCCTCCTATCAAGTTCTACAGCAGGAGATGAGCAGTCACCAGATAGAGAGGCAGGTGTAGAATCCGTTTTGGAAAGTGCCCTGTCAACAAAAACAAATGCTGATGAATTGCAAAAGATCCCAAAGCAACTCTTATATATATGTATATATGTTTGTACATATTTATTACTCTATTTATTTTACTTGTACATATCTATTCTATTTATTTTATTTTGTTAGTATGTTTGGTTTTGTCTCCCCCTTTTAGACTGTGAGCCCACTGTTGGGTAGGGACTGTCTCTATATGTTGCCAATTTGTACTTTCCAAGAGCTTAGTACAGTGCTCTGCACACAGTAAGCGCTCAATAAATACGATTGATGATGATGATGATCTCTTGGCCAGATCCAGATTGGAACCATTATCTGGCTCCCTTGGCTCACTTCCAAAAGATATGTTCCCAAATCATGAGGCTGCACAGTCTTAACTAGTCATTCTGTCAGAATAGGGATGTCTTTGGCTTTTGCATGCACACCGCCTAGCAGACTATGGAACTCCTGTGGCCATTTACACCATTCCATGGGAGTAGGATGATGATGTGCTTCCAAGAATGATTATGTGCATACTTGGAAATGCAATGGAGATGTTAGTTTTTGAGCAAGGTAACCATTCTGTTGGGTTACAACTAGAATTGCAGCTCCCCTCTTTGTCCTCCCAAGCCAACATTCTAACAATATGACCAAATTTTCCATACACTTAACTATTCGCAATCATTTTGTCCCCACTTGAATCTCATTAGTTTCAATTGATGTGGTGAAAACTGAATACTCTGAATATAGTTTCTTTTAGACTTCGAGCATATATGGGACAGGGACTGTCTGATCTGCTTACTTCGTATCTAGCTCAGCATTTGGCATATAGTAAATTCATTAATATTTATTGAGAGCTTACTGTGTGCAGGACACTGTACTAAGTGCTTGGGAAGTACAAATCGGCAACATATAGAGACGGTCCCTACCCAACAACGGGCTCACAGTCTAGAAAGGAAAAATGCTAACAAAGTCTATCATAACCAGCCACTCCACAGGAGCCATCGATCACCTCCTTGCTCTTTTCCAGCTGTAGAGGCAAAGCTATTGTTCTGGCCCAGAATTTTAGGTGAAAGGGGCCCAATGCCTCTAGAGCCAAGCTGAAAAGAGTTGAGAAATTTCAGGGCTCAGAGTTCACAGAACCTGATTACCTCCCTTCTCCTCTCTCCTGTTCTGCTCCCCTCCTAGACTGAGGAAAAGAGAAGAGCCCAGGATTGGAAACCAGGTCCTCTGATTCCCAGGCCCATGCTCTTTCCACTAGACAACACTGCTTCATTTGAGGTATTTGGTTCAATATACTCATCCAACAAGAGTCTAATAATTTAATTAAGAACCTAAGATCATTTTCCCCTGGCTTCCACCTGCTATTTTGCCTATGGACTCAATTGAAGAGATTGTATCCTGGCCTTGACTTCCCCACAGGTAAGGGCAGGGTGAAAATCCAAATTCTAATTATTGCCCAACAGACGGAAACAGGCCAACACCAGCACAATTCTTGATAAATATTACTTGTCTAGGCTTGATGGAAATCTCCTGACCTGCCTAGGGCAAAATGAAGAGCTGGCTGACTGCTTTCCCCAACTCTTGAGTTGAGTTAGACTATAGTTTGGATTCCTTCTTTGAGTCTAGCCTTTCTTTTCCTTTTCCAGAATTTTCTTTATGGAAGATAATCCATTTGCTGTAAAGGGTATGCTACAGTATTATAAGATTTCGACACGGTTTACATGAGCTTAAGTGACCAATACATAGAACAACTGGGTGTTGTATTCTTTCATTCATTCAATCGTATTTATTGAGTGCTTACTGTGTGCAGAGCACTGTACTAAGTGCTTGAAGCTACTACTTGAAGCTAATTTTTAGGAACAAATTAAATGAGGAAGCACTTCGCAAATACTGTCTATGCAAAGGTATTGTAAGAAACTGGAGAGAATCAATGGAGTCAAATGTTCCAGTAAAATCAAATTCTTGGGAAGGTTAGCACTTTGTCATCACTGTGATCATTCATAGAATGCCACTAACCAATCTCCAAAGTAATAGCTCTCTGAAGAGGAACATCTTCAATTATAACAATCTCAAAAGTAGCTTCAGAAATATGCATTCTTTTTCCAAAAGAATATGAAGACTTGGCTCTTCTAAATTCTCTTTTTTGGATGTGCAGTGGTTTGTTTCTTTTCCTAGTAATTTCAGCTACCCACAGGAAATAAAGCTCCTAAAATTGACCAAAACAAGCAACGCAGATTTAAGAACTAACCCAAACTTTAAAGACTAACCCTTTTCTTCAAGGTTGTGGTTTGGACCCCAGCTACAGCTAAACTTGTTTTTAGCTTCTCAGGCCTCTTCCTTGCTTCCCAGAAATTTTCTGTAACAATTATCTCTGCAGCCCTGCAGACTGTAAGCTCTGTGTAGGCAGGGATCAAGTCTACCAACTCTGTTATACTGAACTTTCCTAAGTGCTTAGTACAGTACTATACTTAGTATACTTAGTATGGTATAGAGAAGCAGTGTGGCTCAGTGGAAAGAGCACAGGCTTTGGAGTCAGAGGTTATGGGTTCAAATCCTGGCTCTGCCAATTGTCAGTTGTGAGACTTTGGGCAAGTCACTTCCCTGTGCCTCAGTTACCTCATCTGTAAAATGGGGATTAAGACTGTGAGCCCCCCGTGGGGCAACCTGATCACCTTGTAACCTCCCCAGAGTTTAGAACAGTGCTTTGCACATAGTAAGCACTTAATGCCATCATTATTATTATTATTATTATTATTACTCTGCAGACAGTATGTACTCAATAAATGCCATTAGGTTTGCAAGGGGATAAAAACCAATAACAAAAATCATCTTAGTAGACACCCTAGTCAGCCAAGTTTCTCAAGGATTTGTCTTGATTCATAGATATGTATACAGATGTAAATATTTTTAATACCTACCCTCCTCAAAGTTCTATTGAAATGCACAAAGACTATTTAGACATTTGCCTGACTGAACAGAGGCACTTTTCCAGGGTTGTAGAGGAGAAGTATTGCTAGCCAGGTGATAAACTCCCCCTCTTCTTCACCCCAAGACTTGCGTCTCAATGACATAATACAGTAGATAATGTGCATAGCTATAAATCATTTATATTAATACCTGTCTCTCCCTCTAGACTGTAAGCTTTATTGTAGGCAGGAAATATGTCTATTAGTTCTATTGTACTGAACTCTCCCTAGTGTTTAGTACAGTGCTCTGCACATGGTAAATGCACAGTAAATGCCATTAATTGATTCAGTCCCAAGAATTCCTATCAAAAGCACCACAAAGTGTCTAGAAATCTGCAGGCTTCTAGGAGTAAATTCATCTGATGCTGACTGCCACTTTTCATCCAAACTCAATAAATGACTCAGAAACCCCTCAACTCTGCCATCAATTGCCACTCTTTCCCATTCAACTTAAGGACAAAATGGAGCAGATTGTGGGTAGATGTGTCAGAGTCTGCAGATCTTGTTCCATTAGCCACCAAAAAAGTCCTTTATAAACAAGCTGAAATGTGTATTTACCAGAAACCCTGCCAAAGTTCATCAATGGAGTCAGACAATATATTGCAATATGCACCTGAGCAATGATTTTGACAGACTTTTAAGGCAAACATCTTAGTGTGATTCTCACCTTTCCACCCAGTGATCTTTCCAGCCTCCCCTGGCACCCTCAGGCATCTGACTTCTCACTTTTTGACCCTCCAGATCCTCATTTACCCTTCTGCTCCTTCATCAATCACATCTTCCTGACAGGGAGAAGGTAGCTGTTTCTTCAAGCCTATCAGACTCTTGCAGTGAATTATCTAGAGCAGAGTCAAACAAGCTAAAGCCAAGAGCTTCAGAATGCCCCTGCAGTGATTGCCTCCTCTAAAAGGTGAGGCTCTGGGCCTCAAAACCAGCCTCAGATTTCTCCTGTGGCAAACCAGTGAACCAGACTTAAAATATCAGCATTTATATTTCTTGGCCAAAGCCCACCCAAACGTCTGACAGAGAGTCGTGAAGGAAAATGGAAGAATGAATCTCTTTTTGGACTCCCATAGATCTCCAGTTTGAATAGACACTCCAAAGCCCAAAAGCAGTATCATATGATGTCAACACAAGAGTAAGGAGACAACCCAGCAAGGTTTAAGGCTGAGTAATTTGAATACATAAAGCTTGCAAGTAACCCTCAGCTCATTTAGAGCAGCAGAACAGATGGAAAGGCAGATTCCTGAGATCAGTTAGCCATTTGCAAAAACATTTTGAATTCTCTAGTGATGTCCCCATTGTTAGAGGACCCTCTTTCTTTTGAAGAATATATCCTAAATTGACAGAAAGGCTAAGATTTAAGAGGAAAATAGTAAACATTGCTCCCATCTTGTTTGAGAAATGGGACTAAAGGTCAGAGATGGAAATCACAGGAGATATTATATGTGTAAGGATCCATAAATGTATAACAACCCCTAGTTGGTGTGAATTCCACTGGGAAGCAATAATTAGATATTTTCACACTCCAACCATCTGGAACTCAAAAAGAAACTTCTCAATCTGATTCGTGTCAGAGGAATTGTGGTTGGAGAGGAACACGTGCACGTATGTTTTGGATGAATCCCAAAACGTGGCTGTTTTGGACCTAAAAAAACAAGTAACACTAAAAGAAAAGTCTGAACAGTGTTAAACTTTCCCCCCTGCCCTAGAGCTATTTCTTGGAAACCTGTATGAAGAACTCACCAGACTTAGCAAAATTATTTACCAAGAATTTCCAATCTTATAGCCAATAAACACTGGCCTTTACATTGTCATACAAGCTCCTCAAGTCGTTTGTAAAAAATAATCATTCCATTGACCAAGCGGGAAAATGAGTCAGGCGTTGGGACTAAAGGAGAAGTGTCATGGCCTAGTAGAAATGGCCCAGGACTGGAAGCCGAGAAACCCGAGCTCTGTTTTCATCACTTGCCTGATGGGTGACTTTGGGAAATTACTCTGCCTCAGTTTCCTCATCTGTAAAATGGAATTAATGCCTCTTCTCCCTACCCCAGTGTGTTCATCACTTAAGACAGGGATCATGTCTTATTGGCCCTACTAGAGTGAAAAAGCTCCTTGAAGCATGATCATCTCTACCAAATCTACTGTACTATACTCTCCCAAACACTTAATACAGTGCAAAGCACACAATAAGTGCTTAATAAATACCCTTGAGCTTAATGTATTGTACTTAACTCAGTGTTTTCCACAATGCTTGGTACATAGTAAGAGCTTAAATGCAATTAATTCAGGGGATGTATAGTGGTTTCACTGAACACAGATCATTTGTGTAGCAACTGCACTAACCACCTCAGGAGGAACATCAGAAAAATCCACTATGAACATAACACCGTTCTCCAGGCTTTGTTGTCAGTTGTTCAAACATAAATCCCAGCTCCGCCAATTGTCAGCTGTGTGACTTTGGGTAAGTCACTTAACTTCTCTGTTCCTCCATTCCCTCATCTGGAAAATGGGGATTAAGACTGTGAGCCCCATGTGGGACAACTTGATCACCTTGTATCCCCGCAGCCCTTAGAACAGTGCTTTGCACATAGTAAGCACTTAACACCATCATTATTATTATTATTTAACTTCCTCCTCAAACCCCCTACCCCCTCGACCTCCCCCATCCCTTGCCCCTAATGACCTGGCCACCAACTTTACTGAGAAAATTGAAACTATCAATCATTATCTTCCTTAAATCTCTCCTGCCCCTCCCAGTCCCATTCCTTCAACTCTCCCATCTTTCCCAGCAGTATCTCAAGAGGTCTCCTTACTTCTCGCAAAAATCTATCCCCTCCACCTGAGCATCCAACTCTAGCCCTCCACACTTTTATCAAAGCACTTGTTCCCTCCCTTCCTAACCACCATCTTCAACTGTTTGCTCTCCAACAACTTCTTCCCAGCTGCTTTCAAACATGCCCAGGTGTCCCCTCCCTTGACCCCACAGATCCCTCCAGTTATTGCCCCATCTCCCTCCAACTATTCCTCTTCAAACCCTTTGAGCAAGGTGCCTACACCCTTTGTCTCAGGTCCCTCTCCTTCAACTCTCTCCTGGACCCCCTTCAATCTGAGTTTCATCCCCTTCACTCTACAGAAACTTTCCTCTCAAAGGTCATAAATCAACTCTTTCTTGACAAATCCAATGGCCTCCACTCCATCCTAATCCTCCTTATCAGCTCTCTTCAACACTGTCGACCTTCTCCTGGAAGCATTATCCAACCTTGGCTTCAATGACACTGTCAACTACTTCTATTCTTATCTCTCTGACTACTCATTCTCAGTCTCCTTCATAAGCTCCTCCTCTGCCTCCCACCCTCTAACTGTGGGTGTCCGTCGAGGTTCAGTTCTGAGTCCCCTTCTATCCTCAATCTACAGCTACTCCTTGGAGAACTCACTGGCTCACATGGCTTCAGCTACCATCTCTATGCAGTTGATTCCCAAATCTACATCTCCAGCCCTGATGTCACTCCTTCTCTGCAGTCTAGCATTTCCTCCTGTCTTCACCTCAAACCTTAACAGGCCAAAAACAGAATTCCATACTTTACCACCCAAAGTGTGCTTAATGCCTGGCACAGAGAAGTAGCGTGGTTCAGTGGAAAGAGCACAGGCTTTGGAGTGAGAGGTCATGGGTTCAAATCCCAGCTCCACCAAAGCGCAACATAGTAAGTGCTTAATGCCATTATTATTATTCATTCATTCAATCGTATTTATTGAGCGCTTACTGTGTGCAGGGCACCGTACTAAGCTCTTGGGAAGTACAAGTTGGCAACATATAAAGATGGTCCCAACCCAACAGTGGGCTCACAGTCTAGAAGGGGGAGACAGAGAACAAAAAACACATTAACAAAATAAATTTTTTAATAACAAAATAATAATTTTGTTAATAAGCCAGGCACCATCCCCTGACTTTCCCATCACTTTAGACAGCACCACCATTCTTCCTGTCTCACATACCCATAACCTTGGCACTACACTTGATACCTCTCATAAGCCCACGTATTCAATCCATCACTAAATCCTATTGGTTTGACCTTTACAACATTGCTTAATCGGCCCTTTCTGCTCCATCCAAACTACTACCCCATTAATCCAAGCACTTATCCTATCCCACCTTGATTACTCTATCAGCCTCCTTGCTGACCTCCCTCCCTCTTGTCTCTCCCCACTTCACTATGCTGCTCGAATCATTTTTGTTCAAAAACATTCAGGCCTCATTTCCCCACTCCTCAAGAACCGCCAGTCATTGCCCATCCACCTCTCCATCAAACAGAAACTCCTTACCACTGGCTGTGAAGTACTCAATCACCTTGCCCACTTCTACCTCACCTCACTACTCTCCTACAACCCAGCCCACACAGCTAGCCTTCTCATTGTACTTGATTTCTTCTATCTCACCACCCATTTCTAGCTCACGTCCTGCCTCTGGCCTGGTCCCTCTTCACATTCGAGTAACAATTACTCTTTTTCCTGCTTAAAGCCTTATTGAAGGCACATCTATTCCAAGAACCTTTCCCTGACAACTTTTTTCTTCCACTCCCTTCTGCATTGCCTTGACTTACTCCCTTTATCCACCCCCCCCAGCCCCACAGCACATGTGTATTTATCTATGATTTTAGTTATATATAAGTATAGATATGTACTTATCTATAATTTTAGTTATATTCCTGTCTCCCCCTCTAGACTGTAAGCTCATTGTGGGCAGGAAGTGTGTCTGTTATATTGCATTCTTCCAAGAGTATGTATAGTACTCTGCACAAAGTAAGTGCTCAATAGATATGCTTGAGTTTGTGCAGAAGTTCCAGGAGAAATTCAGTAGCACCTAGAGATCTGAAGGAATTGGAAAACAACACAGCTTCATTTAGTCAACTGGAAATACACTGCAAGCTGGGAGACAGAGTCTGCTCTACAATGTATGGCTCTTCTGTTCTTGATGAATAACGACCCATTAGAGAAAGGGGGATAGTAGTCTTTAATCAGTGTCATAGTGGTGATGCAAACTCCAACTCAGTTGGATAAATGAAGGATGAAAGAAAGGGGCTGCCCTCAACTCTTTCACTTATCACCTTGTGTATTTAAACAGCTAAGAGGCCTGTACTTAGCCAAGTTCACTTATCTTTAGTATGAAGCTATGTATTGAAGTCTAGGCTTGGTCCTTGAAGAAACCAATGGGAAAGCCCCTTAAACTAAGCCTCATAAAGTGGGCAGAAAAGAAGAGATCATCACCTTATTTCTCCTAACCAAGCTGGCCTTTTTGAAGAAAATGTCAAGAATGTTCTTACCTGCCTTTCTACTTCCTAACTCCTCTGCCCAAGCCTGGATCCTCTAAGGTCAGGCACCACTTCCTGTGACCAATTCCATACAAAAGCCAGAAAGGCAGGAAGAGGCTGTTCAAATAAGCAGGTGACAATGTGGAAGCAATTAACAACCTGAGAATGAGTTTCAACTGAGGAGGAGGTATAGGGTCAGAGTAATTAAGGTAATACCAAACAGCAGGTGATATTAAAAAAATTAGTTAATAATAGTAATAATAACAATGATAGCATTTATTAAGTGCTTTCTATGTGCAAAGCACTGCTCTAAGCACTAGGGAGGTTACAAGGTGATCAGGTTGTCCCACGGGAGGCTCACAGTCTTAATCCCCATTTTACAGATGAGGTAACTGAGGCCCAGAGAAGTGAAGTGACTTGCCCAAAGTCACACAGCTGACATTTGGTGGAGCTGGGATTTGAACCCATGACCTCTGACTCCAAAGCCCATGCTCTTTCCACTGAGCCATGCTGCTTCTCTGTGCCAGGCACTAAGCTCTGGGGTAGATACAAGATACTCAGGTTGGATAAAGTCCAGGTATCACATGGGGCTCACAATCCCCATTTTGCAGATGAGGTGACCGAAGCACAGAGACATTAACTGACTTGCTCAAGGTCACACAGCAGACAAGTGGCAGAGTCAGACAAGAACTCAGGTCCCATGACTCCCAGCCCATGATCTTTCCACTAGGACACGTGGCTCCTCATTTCTGGAAGGACTGGTATATAGACTCTCCAAAGAAAACCTCCACCACAGTGTTCTGTTTGAAGAAAAAAAATCTTCAAAAGGTATTAGGATGAATTATTTCTTCCTCCATTAGACTGTAAACTCTTCCAGTGGCTCAGCATGCAAAAGACATTAAGTAAATGCTATGGATGATGAGGAGTTAGCTTCATTTTAAGCCATTCATATGATCCATCTAAAAGCATATTAAAAGGAACTCTTGGATAATGGACAATTCTTCATGTTGTCAAAAATGACTTTGAAAGGGTTTTAATACTAGAGAGAGAAAGTTTTTGGAATTCTCCTTCTCACCACTTCTCAGCTTCTCCCCACCCAAAAAAATAATAATGATGACAGTATTTGTTAAGTGCTAACTATGAGCCAGACACTGTACTAAGTGCTGGGGTAGATACAAGATCATCAGATCCCAGACTGGGTTCACAATCTAAGTAGGATAGAGAACAGGTATTGCATCCCCATTTTGCAGATGAAGGAACTGAGGCACAGAGAAGTTAACTGACTTCCCTAAAGTCACACAGCAAGTAAGAGATAGAGTTGGGTTTAGAACCCAGGCTCTCTAACTCTCAGGAGAGGATTCTTTCCCCTTGGCCATGCTGACTAGAGAGGACCCAAGTCCCAAGGAAATCTTGCCCAATTTAAGCCCTCACAATTTCACATAGTTTGAAAATAAACTCCAATTAATTAAGTGTCTTTTGACTGCTAGGAACTGTAATCACCCAGCGGCATTTATTGAGCCCTTGTTATGTTCAGAGTACTTTATTAAGTGCTTGGAAGAATACAACAGAATTGGTAGGCACATTCCCTGCACACAGCAACCTTACAGTCTAAGGGGGAAACAGACATTAACGTATAAATTATGGATATGTAGACAAGTGCTGTGGGACAGAGGATGGGGCGAATACCAAATGGCCAAGGTTATAAACCTAAGTGTGTAGGTGACATAGAAGGGAAAGAGAATTGGGGATGAGGACTTAATTAGGGAAGGCATCTTGGAGGAGATGTGGCATTAACAAAAGAGTGGTGGTCTGGCATATATGGAGGAGAAGGGATTTCCAAGACAGAAGGAAGATGTGGGGAAAGGTCGAGACAGGTGATATCGAGGCACAGTGAGCAAGCCGTTACTAGAGGAGCAAAGTGTGAGGCCTGGGTTATAGGAGGAAATCAGTGAGTTAAGGTAAGTGGGGGCATGCTGATTGGTGAGGAGTTACTATTCGATGTGAAGGTGGATGGGCAACCACTGGAGGTTCTTGAGGAGTGGGGAGACATGGACTGAACGTTTCTTTAAAAAATGATTCTCTTGGGAGACTATATTGCATATAATTATATACTATTGTAGTCTAATACATGTTCCTTGAGGAGCATATAATCTAACAGGGGAGACAATTGTGAAAGATAGTGAAAGGTGGAAGAAGAACAAGGATAAAGGAGGAAGTGGTACAATCACCAGTAGAAAAATAGTTGAATAGATAAATATAATAATAATAATAATATGTTAAGTACTAACTATGTACCAGGTACTGGGGTAGACACGATAAATCTGGGGTTGGACAGATAAATATAATAAATAATATGTTGAACACTTACTATGTACCAAGTACTGGGGTAGACACGATATCAGGTTGGACACAGTCCTTGTCCCATCTGGAGCTCATGGCTAATTCATTCATTAATTCAATCATATTTATTGAGCACTTACTGTGTGCAGAACACTGTACTAGGCGCTTAGCACTGCATCAAATTCCCATTTTACAGGTGAAGACTCTAAGGCAATGAGAAACTAAGACTCTTGCCCAAGGTCACACACAAGCAAGTGGTGGGGTCAGGATTAGAACCCATGTCCTCTGGCTCTCACATCCATGATGCTTCCCAAGAATATACAAATTATAAAATTACACATGTACATGAATATAGAGGTTAGAGTTTAAGTTCACAAGAGCTAAGAATAGGTGCTGGGCTGACATGATTTGGCTGTTGTGAATCAATCAGGGAAGGCCTCGTGGATCAGGTGAGATTTTTATAAGCACTTCTTAAGATCGGGATGGTGGCTTAGTTGATTTGGCGAAACAGCATGAACCGAATGGAGGTCAGAACTAAGAGAATTGAAAATGAGTTCCCATCTGGGGGAGGCTGGCAGGTCACTTGCAATTCTCCAGTGGCCCAACTTCTACACAAGGCCTAGGAACATCTGCCACAGGTGTAGTTATCTGCATGAAGAGGTTCCAGAAAAAAGGAAATCACCACTAAAAGGCCACTGTGGTTACTAGAAAATGCCAAATTAGAATTACAAAAAGTCACAAAATCATGGGATCTTGAAAAGTGTGGCCTTTGAGCTTTGGGGCCATTGTGATGTAACCTTCTTCCCTAGTTATTCATTCATTCATTCAATCATATTTATTGAGTGCTTACTGTGTGCAGAGCACTGTACTAAGCGCTTGGAAAGTACAAGTTATGAACCAAGGCCCACAAACCAGTATCAAGATACTGCAAAACTGGCTCAGTACGATCCCGTCTCCCACTTTCCTGATTTTCCTGGCTGCCAGATGACAATTTTGCTGTCTCGTTTTCCTGCACTCCTCAAAAGACTAAGTACTGTTCAACCTGCAGTATCTTGGGTTCCAGGAAAAGTGGGAGGAAAATATTCTTTAGTACCTGCAACGTGATTTGGATGCTGATCAGTCAGCACCAGGCCAGCTTCTTCACAGGGGCACTGATCCATGGTTGAACCGCACTCTGGGAGACCATAGGGGCCACTGGAAGCCCCAGAGTAGGATAGACCTAGGAGAAATTGATCCAGACCAATGGCTGCCAATTGCCCAATCCTGTTAGAGCTGCCTTAGCCATTTAAGGGTATGAAAATTGCAGTTCTGGCCCCTACCTATTTGGCAAGGGTGCCAGAAAGACAAATGAAATCATAGACATGAAAGTCATTTGAGATCATAGGAGGAAAGGCATTATAAAAATATTCAAGGTGTTAAAAATTCTCTCTTATCCTCCCTGCCTCCATACAGTGAGATGGGGGAAATGGTACCTCCTCTGAAGAAGCAGCTGTGAAAGATTGAAAAGTCATTTCTCATCCCACCGGGCTTGAAACAGCACCATTTTGGGTGTAAATGCTTGTGGCAGCCACACCAAACACTTCCATTACATCAGAGTGGCCTTCTGCAAAAAGACCATACGCCTTTGTCCCTAAGCTATTCCCAACTCCTTAAATCGGCCTTTATATTCTAGAGAAAAGGAACATCTGGGAGGAATCAGTGATTCTGAAGGGAATAAGAAGGAAGGATGTTACAAGACTATATGAGCTATTGTCAAATAGAAAAACGGGCTACAACCTGGTTCACTAGGGACTGAATGCAAAGAAGTGGAGGTGGAATCTCTCCCGCCAAAAGGCTTGGACCACGGAATAAACGGCCTGTCAGAAACAAAAGAAGCACCTGAATTAGCTGTTTGGAGGAGACACACTTGGCTGTCTATTTGAAGTTAATCAAAGCATTGTGGGAGTCCACTGCCTTCTGGAAGGCGTTTCCTGCAAGCCATCTCTCTGCATGCAGCTGAGGTTCGTTAAATAGGTTTTGTACAAGTGTTGCACTACCATCTTGTGGTCACCCCGGGGTTTCTGGGCCGTTCTGGGGAAAATAATAAAAGAATCTGAAGATCTGGGAAAAGATGGAAGAATAATTAAGCCTGTTACCATTGGTGGGAGTACCTGCTCATTCTCTTAAAGCCCCCCTTAGCCCGTTGTGCACAAGATCGGATTATCCATCAACAGGCATTTTTATCGGCTTCTCAGGTGTGAAGCTTAACCCACGTTTAGGATTTCATGAAATCAGAGAAGTAGCATGATCTAATGGAAAGAGCACGGGCCTGGAAATAAGAGAACAAGGGTTTTAATTCTAGCTCTGTCATTCGCCTGCTGGGTGAACTTGGGCAAGTCACTTAACTTCTCTGTGCCTCAGTTCCCTCATCTGGAAAAGAGAGCTTCACTGCCTGTTCTCCTATGTGGGACCCTATTATTTTGCATCTACCCCAGAACTTACAGTGCTTGACATAGTAAGTGCTTAATAAATGCAACTATTATTATTATTATTACAGAAAGGCATAAACAAGGGACTGTACTTTTAGCTGCCTTAGTGGTGGAGCTGAAAAATTATTCCGCAGAACTCTCCCTCCGTCTGTAAGCTCATTTTGGGAAGGGAAGATGTCTGCTGATTCTATTGTATTGTGCTTTCCCAAGCGCACCTAGTAAATGCTCAATAAATAGGAATGATTGATTCAACTCTAGCAGCAGTCAGAAAGACAAGAGAAGGTAAGAAGTAAGACCTAGGATGGGGAGAGGTGTTTAAAGGGATTTTTTTTTTAGTCACTCAGGAGTTTCTGCAGGGTGGAGCACCATTCCTTTGAGATGAATTTCTCATTGCTGATTATTCCAACCCAGAGCTGGATAGCACATAAGAAACGCTGATAGGCTATGATCCAATTTTGTGGTTTTCTTTTCCCTTCAGGGAGTACAAGGGAAGTATTGGTGAGACAAGGAAGGAGAAGAATGAGCTCTGGATACAGAATTTGAGATATTTCCATACTGCATCAGGCATAGTATCAGGAGCCAGGGCCTCTGGGGCACCCCATAGGAATGGATTCTTTATATCATTTCTATCACAGTTGGAATGTTTAGGAAGTATCCTCTAAGATAGAGTACATATACACTATCCTGACCTGAAGGACTTAAACCAGATGGCTGGCTTGGTTTAGGGCCAATCCCCAGTAGAAAGGGGGTAGCTGTAGGCTGGCACAACTGATGTCCTGCCCATCTTTGAGTGAGTCTAGTCCAAAAAGACCCCTAGTTGAAGAGGCAGTTCAAGGCTGATGCAAAACTTTTGGGTCCACTCTGAAGAGCATGAGAAGAATTCACTCAGGCACAAGTTACAATGACCTTTTCCTAATTCCTCCAACCCTGAGATCCTCAAGACCATCGCTAGGATCTGTTGAATTGGGATTGTTTAGGAACCCCTACAAATCATAGCAAATCTCCCAAGCAAATCCAAAACCACTTCAGTCTCCAGGACAGAGAATGGGAGAGAGGCAACAGTTTCCCAAGCAAATCTTCTGTATGCTAAGTTGTCAGAATATGTGCAATAAAGGCTTCCAGCCCTTTCCACTCTAAAAATCAGGCACAGATTCACCTTAACCTTTCCACATAGTCGATAGTCCAAGTCTTATCTTGTAAATCCAGGGTAAGGCAGCCTCAGGCTTGCAGAAGTTTCCAGTGAAGTGAGGCAACAACAGAAAAATGATTCCCTTAAAGAACTGAGATAGAAATGAAATCATCACTTCAACTCAAATGTCTCTCCATGGAGGTGCCAGGGCCTGAGAGAGCCTTCTCAGATTGACTCCCACAGCAGGGGTAAATTCAAATCTCCTCACTCCACCCTTCTCTCCTCCTCAACATGAATAAGCCAAACACCTGGTTTTGCTTGATAAGGAAAGACTCTTTCACTCATTACCCCATTAGTTCAACATGATTCAGCTGCTCAATGACATTTGACACTCTCCCCTAACTTGCTAGAAAATTCTTTTCAAGGGCAGAGTGGATAGGAAAATTAGCTGATGCTGCAGAGATTGAACAGGTTTTGCTTACTGTGCTCCCAGATGAGAGAAAAGGGGTTTTACACTTTCAGCAAATCAACTTTCTCCAGTGGCAGATACTATGGCTACTCTAAGAAATACTCTAAGATAGCTTTCAAGCTCAGTAGAGAAACAAATTTTGATAAACTGGGTAAAGGAAGGAAAGAACAAATTTATAACCAATGGGAGCACCAACTCTCCCGAGCCCTTTAGTACAGTGCTCTGCACACTGTAAGTGCTCAATAAATACCACTGATTGATTGGCCCAGATCATCTCATCCAGGTTTCTATTTCCAGAAGAGGTGGTCTCCAGTTTCTTATCTTAGTTTCTTATCCTTAGATTGTTAAAGCCACTTGCAGGCAGGGAACCCATGCTTTGCTTAGGTTGCACTTCCCAAGCATTCCTAGAGTGTTCCGTGAGGTTCAGGGAAGGTAGGGAGAGTAATTGAGTCAGATTTGAAAGGGGAAGGAGTTGCAGTTAGAAGCAGGATGTGGGTGAGGGGTCAGTGGTGAGATAGATGAGATTGAGGTATGGTGAGTAGGTTGGCATTAGAGGAGCTAAGTTTGTGGCCTGGGTTGTAGGAGGAAATCAGAGGGGCAAGGTGATTGAATACTTTAAAGCCAATGCTGAAGAGGTAAATCAGAAACCACTGGAGTTTCTTGAGGAGTGGGGAAACTTGGACTGAATGGTTTTGTAGAAAAATGATCCAGGGAGCAGCATGAAGTAGAGACTAAAGTTGAGAGAGGCGGGGAGGTCAGTGAGGAGGCTGAGGCAGCAATCGTGGCAGAATAGGATAAGTACTGCCAAGGGAAAGAGACTCCTGACGGGAGACTCTATCATCACTTTACCAGGAATCTGACATAGTGCTCTGCCCTCAGGTGCTCAGTAAATACCACTGAATAAGTGAAACCTCCGCAGGAAGAATGGAGCTAGAAGAACAGGAGAGCATTGAATAGGGAAAGAGCATGGGCTTGAGAATCAGAGGACAGTCTAATCCTGGCTCCATTACTTGTCTGCTATGTGACCTTGGGCAAACCACTTCACTTCTCTGTGCCACAGTTACCTCATCTGTAAAATGGGGATTAAGACTGGGTGCCCCACGTGGTGCACCCTGATTTCCTTATATCTACCCCAGTGTTTACAACAGTGCTTGGCACATAGTAAGTGCTTAACAAATACCATAATTATAAATGCTTAGTATAGTGCTCTACATCCAGTAAGTGCTCAATAAATACTATTGAATGAATTGAATGAATTAAAGGTAATAAGGGCAAGTGATAAACACGTTCCTTAAATTATTTCTATCAACTTCTTTGAAACAAGGTGTCTTTCATACTCTGAGAAACACCCCTCAGCAACTAGTACAATATCTTTTCTACAGTAAATTCTGAGTGATTGATTTTTTTTGTATTGATTCATGCCATATTAGGTGACTCAAAATAGTCCCAAGAAGCATATATTGAACCATTAGCATTCTTGGCAAATTTATAGCGCTGGATGTGGTGTGTGGATGACTTTATTCATTGTAACATTACTCTGTGCTATGCTACTGCCACTGCTGTATCTTGGAAGAAAACTATGAGCGTGTCCTTGGGCATTTCCCTAAACTTCTCTGTGCCTCAGTTCCCTCATCTATAAAATGGGGATTAAACTGTGAGCCCCATATGGTACACGGACTGTATCCAAACTGATTAGCTTGTATCTGTCCCAGTGCTTAGTACAGTGCCTGGTAAACAGGAAGTGCTTAATAAATGCCATGAAAAGAAGTTAATTGCTGAGGACATTCCTTCATGGAGCACTGCCACCGAAAAAGGAGAAGCTCTCCTATAGTAAAAACATCATATAGAAAGGAAGACAAGAAGCCTAAAGAGAAACCAGCATCAGAGAAGCAGTGTGGCCTAAAGGATAGAGTACTGGCCTCGAAGTCGGAAGGACTTGGGTTCTAATAACGGCTCCACCATGATCTTGTGCTAGTCATCATCATCATCATCATCATCATCATCATCAATCGTATTTGTTTAGCGCTTACTATGTGCACAGCACTGTACTAAGCGCTTGGGAAGTACAAATTGGCAACATATAGAGACAGTCCCTACCCAACAGTGGGCTCACAGTCTAAAAGGGGGAGACAGAGAACAAAACCAAACATACTTCACTTCTCTGTGCCTCTGTGACCTCATCTGTAAAATCAGGATGAAGACTGTGAGCCATATGTGGGACAGGGACTGTGTCCAACCAAATTTGCTTGTATCCACTTCAGCACTTAGTGCTTGGCACATAGTAAGTGCTTAACAAGTGCCACAATTATGATTATTATTACAAATAATAAGCACAACAACACAACAAGGGACAACCAAAGTACAGCCAGGCTGTGGATCCCGATTTGGCCTTTTCAAGCACACACTCACTCATGGGTGACCTTCACTGTCAGAAGGATAAGTATACATTGCTGAGGTTGGAGAGGACTCTATATTACTCAATATTACTGTTGTTGCAGTAGTGGTAATAACATTTCTCAAGCTCTTATCATGTGCAGAGCACTGTACTGAGCTAAAAGAATACATAGCTGGGAATTAGATATAATAATAATAATAATGCATTTATCAAGTGCTTACTATGTGCAAAGCACTGTTCTAAGCACTGGGAAGGTTACAAGGTGATCAGGTTGTCCCACGGGGGGCTCACAGTCAATCCCCATTTTACAGATGAGGTAACTGAGGCCTAGAGAAGTTAAGTGACTTGCCCAACGTCACACAGCTGACAATTAGCGGAGCCAGAATTTGAACCCATGACCACTGACTCCAAAGCACGTGCTCTTTCCACTGAGCCACGCTGCTTAGCCCTCGGGGGGCTCACAATCTAAAATTCAATCAGTTCTTTCTCTAAGCTATTTTCATCACTGGGTACTGTGTTCTCTGTGGCCAAGATGACTTTCAAAAGAGTAGCCCTTAGCTTTTCTGTTTGCTACCTAAGAAATATTAGAATATTTTCAAAAGAAAAATACCTCTAGTTGTTTGGTAAACACTTTTTTATTTGTATGAATTACCAACCATATTCAATTATTACCTATTAGTAGACAGGGTGAAAATAATTAGGATAAAATTAAGGTCTTATGTTTTCATAGCACTCACATACCTGGGTATATGACTTTCCTAAATTGTCCAACACCTAAAAGTAGAATCCTGATTTTCAACACGTGGAAGCTAAGGCCCAGCATGGTTAAATGATTTCCCATGCAGGTCATAATGGCCGGAATAGTTTCATGGCAATGAAACTAGAATGAGGAAGGGTATTAAATTCCCTAAGTCTCAATGCTCCATCGCACGTAAGTGACATTCTTACTCAAGCTTGGAAAGAGAATGCCTGGAACAGATTCCCTCTTAAACATTTGGGGAATGTTTCTGGTGCTTTGAACAGGATGATACGTTATCAAAGTCTATCGAGATGCTCCCTCCCTTTCATCCCTCCGTGCCTTCAGAACTTTTGACCACTGGAGTTGGCGGGCAGAATAGCTCATTCATGGGGAATGTTGGTATAGTGTTGTCCACTAGGCCAGATCAGGAAATGAGATACCCTGCCCTGTACTGTCTTTATCAAACTGCTTGAACACTCAGAAACTCATCTGAATAAGATCTGCTTCCCAGGATAAGGAATGAGCTCATTATAGTAGGGGAACAGGACTTCAAAATGGTGAGGGAGTCATCTGCCTCACTAGGTTTTGACAGAATATCAAGCTCTGAGCTCTGTTTTGAAGGTTAAATCCAGGATATTTTCTGTGGCAATATTTCCCCAAATTAATTGATCAATAAATGGCATTTACTGAGCACCTACTGTATGCAGAACACTTTGCTAAGGCTGTGGGAAAGTGTAATAAAATGAATGCACATTACCCCTGCCCATGAGGAGTTTACAATCTATCAAAGAGTTTGCAACCTATCAAATATAGGAGTCACTGCTACCCTCAAGATAATGACACCTTTGTCTCATTCTTATGCATGAATTTACAGATTTTGAGAACTTTTGGCCATATTTATAAGGTACAATGGAGTACTGAAGAGAAAAATGTAGACATTCTTAATGGCACACTTGTGTCATTCTTAGGTCTAAATTTACAGATTATTGAGTATTTTTTGCCACATTTATAAGGTACTATAGAGTACCAAAGAAAAAATACGTACTCATGTGTTGCCATATTAAAACTACAACCATGTGCTATGAAGTTACGTGTTGCATCAATCACCAAATTTCTCTAAGAAAGCTCATGGATTTTTACTTCTGAAAAGCCTTGCCACATTTGCCACTATTCATTCAATCATATTCATTGAATATCTCAAGTTGTTCAGATAAATGTCACTATTTTCCTGGGAAAAGTGGTGTCTTTAAAGGTCACGCTTTGCTTTCAATCAAATTTAGCCCTTGCCACCTTGGAAAAAAGCAAATTGGACCTACTGGCATTTGAGGACTAGTCTGGCCCTAACCTCAGTGTGATTAATAATGAAATCACTTCAATCAATCAATCAATTGTATTTATTGAGTACTTACTGGGTGCAAAGCACTATACTAAGCACTTGGGAGAGTACAACTAACAGTGTCCCTAGCAATCAGTCTGTAATTTGCTTTTGGCCTTAATTAATTGTGATTCAAGTTGTGTAATTCTTGGGTCACTGGATTGAGGGAGACAACCAATAGATAGAGAAGCAGCGTGGCTCAGTTGAAAGAGCCCAGGCTTGGGAGTCAGAGGTCATGGGTCCAAATCGCGGCTCCACTACTTGTCTGTGTGACCTTGGGCAAACCACTTAACTTCTCTGTGCCTCAGTTACATCATCTGTAAAATGGGGATTATGACTGTGAGCCCCACCTGGGACAACCTGATCACCTTGTATCCTCTCCAGTGCTTAGAACAGTGCTTTGCACATAGTAAGCACTTAACAAATGCCATCAATATTATTATTATTATATTGTAGTGGTGGTGTGGGCAAGTCACTTCACTTCTCTGTGCCTCAGTTCCCTCATCTGTAAAATGGGGATTAAGACTGTGAGCCCCACATGGGACAACCTCATCTCCTTGTATTCCCCCCAGCGCTTAGAACAGTGCTTTACACATAGTAAGCACTTAATACCAACATTATTATTATTATTATTATTGATATTAACAAAATTCCACAGACACGCACAAGGGAGAGGAATCCTTAAATAAACTGTTGTCAGTGAGGCTGGGAATAATAATGAATTTTTAAAAATAATGATGATAATAATAATAATAATGGTATTTGTTAAGCATTTACTATGTGTCGAGCACTCTACTAGGGCGGATAAAAGATCATCAGGTCCCTGTGGGGCTCACAATCCAAGTAGGAGGAAGAACAGGTATTGAATCCCCATTATGTACATGAGGGAACTGAGGAACAGAGAAGTGAAATGACTTGCCTAAGGTCACACAGAAGACAAGTGGCAGAGATTCAATTAGAACCCACATCCTCCAACTCCCAGGCCCGTGCTCTTTCCACTAGGTGATGCTTATGCAAATAGAAATTTCCTTGTTCTTCCCCTACTTTTTCACCTCCTTGCAAATTCCCCAAATTGGTAATTAGCCTTCCAGGCACTGGGCATGAATTTTCTAAGTCCTGTAAGTAATTCCCCCTTGGCTTTGCATAAAGTTGCTATCTATTTATCTTCCCTAGATGCATTCATTAATGAGTCCCTTTTCCCAGGGTACATTTGGTGTCCTTCAGAAAAAATACATTTCTGTAACTTTTTTCCCCTTTTTTCACCACCAGTGCCCCAGGCACCTCTCAGATTTTGTAGGCAGAGCTCAAGTGTAGACTTAAACTTTAATCATTCACTTCAGTTAACCTATGTCTTCTACCTCTTTTGACAAGGAAGCAATTTTATGGCTTTATAAAAGCTGAGAAAACTTGAACTTGGATCTAGAGCACTTCAGGATAAAGAAAAATAAATAGTCGATGTGACACATGGGGGAAAACTACTTGCTGCTCTGAATTATAATTAACCAGGATGTCAATGATGAAACCTTTTGAAAACATAGACAATAATTGTGTCGATTTTCCTTCTGAACTATCAATAGCTCATTAGGCGTAAAACAGACAGTAAGGATCAAGTTATGGAGGAAAGAGTTAAGATGAAGAGGCAAGAATTTCCTCTGATAAGTGAGATCTCTGGCCTTGGGGAAATCAGAGGCTTTTCTGCATTCATACTTAAATGGGTAGAAACCTACCAGAAATGCTCCAGAGGAGTCAGAAGCTGACATTACTTATTTCAAAATGGAAGAAAAAACAAGCACCATTCTTGTCTACTCCAGTTCTCTCCCCTATATGAAGATGGCTTTGAAGAACACTGAGGCAGGGACCTAGAATTCTCTGGTTTATTAGTTGCTTTCTACTTTATAAATCTGAATTCTTGACACTTTTTCCTTGTTGCAACTTATACCAATGCTGGAAACAACCCAGATTCTAGCAGAACAAAACCACTGAAATTGCAGACACTTTCCTTGAGTTGTCAAACATGATGGGTTTGTGATGGCGGCTCACATATTCCCGCCTTCAGGAAGATTGCATTCTAGAGAAATGAAATGGATAGGCCACTTGGTGACTTATGCTTTCTGCATCTCTTTTTTTTTTTCCATTGGTACTGAAAGCTAGAGGGGAAAAAGGGAAATATGTGAGTGAGAAAGAACTGAGGACGAAGTTATCAGGACTACTAAACCGTGAACATCGTGCCCTTCAAAGATGATAGGGCATTTTAAAGGAGATGGCCTTGGGGTAAAGTAGTCTGTCTAGTGGGGGTTAAGGAGTTAAAGATGCTGTAAGCATCGCCTTATGGAGAGACAGAGAAAGCAAGTCTCGGATTCCCAAGAACACTCAAAAATAAGGCAACAGATTGTACACATTTCCTTTAGATTCCCAGCCTGATTTCGTCAAACCTTTCCCTATCTTCTTCTTCAACTATTGTAATGTACTATCATGATACTCCAGTTCAATTTCAAGGGTTGTTGTGCTGTACTAAGCACCTGGGAGAGTACAATACAATGGAGTTGCTAGACATGCTCCCTGCCCACGGTGAGTTTACAGTCTAGAGAGGGAGACAGACATGAATACAAAGAAATAATTTACAGATATGTACATAAGTGCTGTGGGGCTGAGGAGGGAGTGAATAATGGCTGCAAATCCAAGGGCAACGGTGACACAGGAGGGAGTGCCCAAAGGGTACAGACCTTAGTGAACAGACAATGCAGAAGGGAGAGGGAATCAGGAAAAAGGGAAAAAATGTTGCTGCTGAAGGTTGTTGTCATTCAATCAGCCAATCAATGGTATTTAGCAGCAGCATGGCTCAGTGGAAAGAGTACAGGCTTTGGAGTCAGGGGTCATGGGTTCGAATCCCAGCTCTGCCAATTGTCAGCTGTGTGAATTTGGGCAAGTCACTTAACTTCTCTATGCCTCAATTCCCTCATCTGTAAAATGGGGATTAATACTGTGAGCCCCCTGTGGGACAACCTGATCTCCTTGTAACCTCCCCAGCACTTAGAACAGTGCTTGGAACATAGCGCTTAATAAGTGCCATCATTATTATTATTATTTAGTGAGGATATAGTGCATGTGCAGAGCACCACACTAAGTGCTTGGGAGAGCACAATATAACAGAGTTGGTAGACATGTTCCCTGCCCACAAGGAGCTTACATTCATTAAAGGCAGGGTGGGAGAGTAATAATAATAATAATAATAATGGCATTTGTGAAGTGCTTACTATGTGCTTTGTTCTAAGCACTGGGGGGGATACAAGGTGATCAGGTTGTCCCACATGAGGCTCACAATCTTAATCCCCATTTTACAGATGAGGTCACTGAGGCTCAGAGAAGTTAAGTGACTTGCCCAAGGTCACACAGCAGACATGTGGCAGAGCCGGGATTCGAACCCATGACCTCTGACTCCCAAGCCCAGGCTCTTTCCGCTGAGCCGCGCTGCTTGATGGGCCACAGGCAGGACTGCTGTGCTACTACCCACCCTTCATTTGTTAATTTTGACCAGATTTATTACATCCGCATCACCCTAGGACTTTGTCCCAGCCAGGCTCTTCAGTATTCCCAACCATTTGCAGCACATCTGAACATAGTCCACTGCCTAAGCTGTCACTCACTCACTCACTCCACTTTCTTTCCTATCTGTAAAGTATTTTAGTGCCTGTCTTTGTTGCTAGATTAAAAGCTCCTCATGTGCAGGGAAAGTATTTCGCAACAGAGAAGCAGCGTGGCTTAGTGGAAGTAATATAATAATAATAATAATAATATTTGTTAAGTACTTACTATGTGCCGAACACTGTTCTAAGCGCTGGATAGCCCGGGTTTGGGAGTCAGAGGTCCTGGGTTCTAATCTTTTCTCAACCACTTGTCAGCTGTGTGACCTTGAGCAAGTCAATCAATCAATCAATCAATCGTATTTATTGAGCACTTACTGTGTGCAGAGCACTGTACTAAGCGCTTGGGAAGTACAAGATTTCTCTGGGCCTCAGTTCCCTCATCTGTAAAATGGGGATGAAGGCTGTGAGCCCCACGTGGGACAACGTGATCACCTTGTATCTCACCCAACACTTAGAACAGTGCTCACCACATAGTAGGCACTTAAATACCACCATTATTGTTATTATTAACTCTATTGTATTTTCCCAAATGGTTAGCACAGTGCTCGCCACACCGTATGGGTGCTCAGTGAATGTTATTGATTGAAGTGCTTCCTCAGGGTGAAACGTGAGGCTAGGTGCTGGGGTATATACAAGATCAGATCAGATCTTGGCCCCAGCCCACACAGGATCCTAGTCTAACAAATAAAAAGAGCAGGGATCTTAACCCATTTTGCAGCTGAAAAAATGCGGGTCCGGTAGGCCTTGGAGTCAAAAGGACCTGGGTTCTATTCTCATCTGTGCCACCTGTCTGCTGGGTGACCTTAGGCAAATCATTTCTCTGCTCTGTGCCTCAGTTACCTCATCTGTAAAATAGGACTTAAGACTGTGAGCCCCATGTGGGACATGAATTGGGTCCAACCTGATTAGCTTGTATCTGCCCCAGAGCTTAGTACAGGGCCTGGTATATAGTAAACACTTAACAAATACTGTAAAACAAAACAAACTCAGGTTTCCTGCTTTCCAGCCTCGTATGTTTCCATTAGACCTTGGTCTTAGAGAAATGCCAGACAACCAAGAAAGCATATAGTGTTTTAGGGCATTTTCTTCTTGTAGAATAGGATCATTGGGACCTGCCTGAAATGGGAAGGAAGAACTGAAAGGGAGAAAAAAAGTGAGCAACCTCTTCATCAGCCAACAAAGAACAAGGTAGAAGACGAAGCTGTGAGCCAATCCATTGTTCTGGGAAAGGGCCCTAAATAGTCCCTTTGGCTGGTCCAGAATGCTCCCTCCTCACATCTGACAGACAAATATTCTCCCCACCTTCAAAGTTTTATGGAAGGCACCTCTCCAAGAGGCTTTTCCAGAATAAGTCCCCCTTCCTCATCGCCCATTCCCTTCTGCGTTGCCCTGACTTGCTTCTTTTGTTCATTCCCCCCTCCCAGCCCCACAGCGCTTATGTACATATCTGTCATTTATTTATTTATATTAATGTCTTTCTCCCTGCACTAGACTGTAAACTCATTGTGGAAAGGGAATGTGTCCGTTTATTGTTGCATTATACTCTCCCAAGAGCTCAGTACAGTGCTCTGCACACAGTAAGTGCTCAATAAATACAAATGGATTAACGATGAATGAATGACCCTCCAGGTGGCTCAGGATCTCAGTTGATTCATCTTCCAGAACCGATTTCTGCGAGGACACGGCAATGTCAGAAGTAGCATGATCTGGAGTCAGGGGACCTGGGTCCTAATTCCAGCCCTGTCAGTTACCTGCTGGGTGAGCTTGGACAAGTTACTTAACTTCTCTGTGCCCAGGTTTCCTCATCTGTAAAATGCCCCCTTATACTGTGAGCCCCATATGGCACAGGGACTGTTTCCTACCTGATTAATTTTTACCTATCTACCCCAGTGCTTAGTATAATGCTTGGCAAATAGTAAGTGCTAAACAAATTTCACTATTATTATCTGGGAAACATGGAGCTGGGGCACAGTAACAACTAGACTAAAGAAGCCAAAAATGAGGATGATCTCACTGCTCTCCTCCCCTTCAGTACATTTTACCCTCATCTCAACTCAGCTTTCAAGCACAAAGCCTGAGTACACAGCTTCTCTCTGCTCCAAATCCAAACCATTACAGAAGACATAGAGCATTTCCTTTTTGAGGTGAAAAAAACACTGGAGAACTCAGATTCATCCAGGGCCTGGAAGATGCCAAATTGGGCCACTGAAATCCTGGCCAGGCCACTTCATTCTGCATTGGGCAATTTTCCCTCCTACACAACAGAAATTTTTGCCAAGCTGCTCTACATACCTATGAGCTAAGGAGGGGCTCCTTAGAGGTGTTAGAACTGATAGCAGCAACAACTGCCAAACTGCAAGAAGGATCCAGGTGTCAGAAAGAAACACAACCTGGGCACAGTGTGGTTGGGCTATCTGCTTCTCCCAAGGTGGACATCCGCAAGTTATGGTGTTTAAATTTTGGCACACTATTTGGCCCCTAGAACCACCTGAGCTGGTCATGCCCAACCGGCAGAGATTCTAAGGGAGCACAGGAAACCAGCTCCAAAAGATAAAAGTCTGAAAATGGAGAAGGTTGGAGAGGAGAAAACCAAAATGAAAGATGGGGTGGTGTCTGTCCCAAACCAAGTAAAATGGGCATTTGGAAATTAACTGGTCAATTTTGATAGGTTTGGGCAAACTGGAATCTTTAGATTCCAGGGAGGATTTTTTTTTTTGGATGAAAGCACTTTGCCTCTCTCTGCCAGTGGAAGTAATTGAATAATCGGCCATTCTTTACTTCCTTTTTGAGCTACGCAAAGCAGCTCTAATGAGCATAAGCTGAAGGCCAGTTCTGGCTTTGCCGTGATTTGCTCTGAGACTTTGAGGAATCAGCCTAGCCTAGCAGTTAGAATGTGAGTCTGGGAGTCAGAAAGACCTAGGTTCTAACCCCGCCTCTGCCACTTGTCTGCTGTAAGACCTTGGATAAGTCACTTCACTTCTCTGGGCCACAGCTACCTCATCTATAAAATGGGGATTAAGAGTGTGAGACACATGTGGGACAGCGACTGTGTCCAACTTGATCAGTGTGTATCTCTCCCAGCACCTAAGTGCTTGATATGTAGTAAGCACTTAACAGATACCATTATTATTTGTTAATAGCATTAACAAATACCATTATTATTATATTATATTATTACCATTATTATTGAGGGTCAAGGCCTGACCCTTATGAGCCTCAACTTGCTTATTTGCCAAACAGAAATATTGCCAATCACCCAGGAGGACCTGACATATGCCATATGAGAAGCAGCGAGGCTCAGTGGAAATAGCAAAGGCTTGGGGGTCAGAGGTCATGGGTTCTAATCACGACTCTTCCACTTGTCTGCTGTTTGACTTTGTGCAAGTCACAACTTCTCTGGGCCTCAGTTACCTCATCTGTGAAATGGGGATTAAGACTGTGAGCCCCATGTGGGACAACCTCATTACCTTGTATCCCCCCCAGCTCTTAGAACAGTGCTTGGCACATAGTAAGCACTTAACAAATGCCATCATCATTATTATTATTATATGAGCCTCTTCCCCACTTGAAATCAAGATCTCTGAGACCATCATGGAGCCAATGCAATTGGAAAGGGACTGAAGCCAAAAATCATCTCAGTAGACAAGTGAATAAGAGATAGAAAGACCAATATTGTACATAAACATACATAATATACTCTAGTATACTTTATTACTCCCACTATCTGTAATTTATTCTAGTTTCTGTCTCCCCTGGTAGATTGTGAACTCCTCCAGGGCTAGGATCATCTTTTAAATCTTTTGGATCCTCCCAAATGCACAGTAAAGTGCTCTGCACAGAATAAGAGCTTAGTAAATGCTATTGATTGGTCACTGTAGATTAAAATCAGAATATATGCATATGTGTATAGAGCTCTCCATGTGTGTCAGAAATGATGCGGATAACAGTGAGGCTTTATCCATGTCTTGGGATGTGGATGAAGAGATTATTGTTTGGGATTTTTGTACTCAGGAAATTTCCCTATCTAAAGATATGCCCCAGAACAGCCTGGGGAGTTAAGATAAACCACAGATGAAGAATTTAGGGAAAAAGAAACCATCTCTCACCTTGCCCCCATTCCAGCCTCTGGAGAGAGGAGTTCCAGGAATAGATACTGGGAAACAAAGCTGAATTGTTGCTCAGGGTCCCCTCTGTGAAAGGAATGACACAGTCCAACCCGGACTTTCTTTAGAGCAGAAACTGAATCTGTACATGTGCTATGTAGAACGTTACACCTCACTACCCACCCGACGGTCAAAGCGAGGTCCAACAATGGACTTTGAAATCTCTGACTTTGGCCTTTGGTCAACATGCAAAGAAATCATTCTGGATTCCCTCATGGGAGTGGAATGAGGAGGACTGATCCCTTCTTTTTTTACGAGGAAGAATCTGAGATTCACTCTTATGCTGGTTGAGTACTATAATGGTAGCTGGCATCCATGATCAGTTTCAGACATCTGTGAAGGCAATGGGTATGTGCTCTGCTCAAAGTGGAAATTTTAAGTACCAGTTTGGAACTATATTTGTCCATCTCTGACCCAGAATCTCGGCAGGAAACCAGGGCCATTTGGGGCACCATTTCTGAACTTGCAGGAGTTTGAGGGAACCTCTTGGATTCCCAAGGCCTGAAATCGGCTCTGCCATAGGAGTAAATTCATACTTCTAGGAGTCTCAGTAATTGTGAATTCAGCTGTCTTCCTTTTGAGCTACGTTAAGCGGCCATGCTTATACCTGTGCAGCTTTCATTCCTCTTTCTCCACCATGACTTCTCCATGCTCTGTCTTCCACTGCCACCATCAATTAGATGTAGTACCCTCCACAACACTTCCTTAAGTCTACTGCCACCATTACCATAAAAAGGACCCCTTCTATGAGTCCCAGCCAGCACCCTGGCAGGAGACCAGGCTTTGGTGGCCATCAAAAGTCAGGGTTGGAAGGAATTCCCCAACTATGTGGCCCCAATTTCAATCTCCTAAGGCAGAAAACCTCAACAATATCTAAGAGCCCTTCCCTCCTGCTGCTAATAGGCCCTGTGTCACTCACATGGAAGGCGATTTGTATTCAAGTTGGACTGATCTTCCCAGGAAACTGGGAAAAAACAACGAAACAAGAGACAATACCAATGAATGCCGTGCTGACAACCCGCTAGCAAATGTTTACTGTTGCCTTGCTAAATACTTTCTCTACTTCTCTTCAGCAATGAGCTAGATCTAAAACCTTAATGGTGGGGATTTTTGTGGTAAACGAGGTTACTTCTTGGTTTGGCAATTTCTACTCTGATTCCACCCACTCTGGTGAGAAATAATGCTGTTTCTGGGTTCAAATTCATTCAGTGCTTCAGGGCATTCTGCAATATTAAACTTTGAGAACAATTGCTTAATTGGCATTAACTTAGCAGTGTGTTCTGCCCATAGTCTTGTGGTTATTGCATTGGTGGCTCCTGTTTCTGGAATTTTGAAACTATTAGGGGTTTTACCCAAGATGTCAATTCAGGCTATTTGTGTAGGCAAGAGCCTGCATGAAATGGGATTTGTTTGAGGCCTATAAGTGTTAGCCCTGGTGCTCTAGGTATCAGTCGATCAGTGGTATTTACTGAGCACTTACTGTGTGAAGAGAGCATTTTACTAAGAATTTGGGAGAGTACAATATGGTGAGTAGACATGATCCTTACCCTCAAAAGAGCTTATATTCTAGTTGGGCAGACAGACATTTAACTAAATGACAGGCAGGGGAAGAAAGAGACTTTAATGCAGAGATAACTGCCTCTTCTCTATGTACAACTAAGTTATCAATAATATTAATAATCATAATGCAAACTGTGGTATTTAAGTGCTTTAAAAAATGGTATTTGTTAAGTGCTTACTATGTGCCAAGCACTGCTCAAAGTGCTACGGTAGATACAAGATAATCAGATGGACACAGTCTGTGTCCCATAAAGGGCTCACAGCCTTAATCCCCAGTTTAGAGATGAGGTAACTGAGACATAGGGAACTTAAGTGACTTGCCCAAGATCACCAGCAGACAGTGTCAGATCCAGGATTAAAACATGTCTTTTGACTTTGCACATAGTGTTTACTGTGAGCCAAACACTGTGATAAGCACTATGGTAATTACAAGATAATCAGGTCAGACATAGTCCCCTCCCTTCATCGGGCTCAAGTAGTAGTAGTAGTAGTAGTAATAATAATAATAATGATGGCATTTATTAAGCGCTTACTATGTGCAAAGCACTGTTCTAAGCGCTGGGAAGGTTACAAGGTGATCAGGTTGTCCCATGGGGGGCTCACAGCCTTAATCCCCATTTTACAGATGAGGTAACTGAGGCCCAGAGAAGTTAAGCAACTTGCCCAAAGTCACCCAGCTGGCAACTGGCGGAGCTGGGATTTGAACCCATGACCTCTAACTCCAAAACCCGTGTTCCTTTCCACTGAGCCACGCTGCTTCTCTAGTAGTAGTAGTAGTAGTAGTAGTAGTAGTAGTAGTAGTAGTAGTAGTAGTAGTAGTAGTAGTAGTAGTGACCACCCAGGACCTTCATTCACCCACCCAATCATCTTCATTCATCCTTCTATCCTTCACCCATCCTTCATTCACTCATTTCCCTTCATTCACCTAGTTCTGCATCACTCTAGCCATAGCCATTAATAAGAAAACTTAATAATAATGATAATGGCATTTATTAAGTGCTTACTATGTGAAAGCACTGTTCTAAACTCTGGGGAGGTTACAAGGTGATCAGGTTGTCCCCATGGAGGGCTCACAGTCTTAATCCCCATTTTACAGATGAGGTAACTGAGGCCCAGAGAAATTAAGTGACTTGCCCAAAGTCACACAGCTGACAAGTGGCAGAGCCGGGATTTGAACCCACGACCTCTGACTCCAAAACCCGGGCTCTTTCCACTGAGCCACGCTGCTTCTCTGACTCGGTTCAGATTACAAAATGCCCAGATTACAGCACTTTGTTTCAATAGCTCTAGGCCACAGATTAATTCCATGTAGGTGAGTGAAGGGAAGAAAAGACAAGCCACATGACAAAGCCACTCCTGGCATGAGCCTACAATGCTACTCCTTTGGCACACTATTAATCGGCCAATCTCTGTTTTAATCCTGCTTCTGTCATCTTCCTTTTCAAAACTGTGTGTTTCTTGGCACGCCATTCAAGAAGAATGTGTGAGGAGGCACCCTGTACTGTAAGGTGTGCACTCAAAGTTGTTTTCCTGCCTGGATCAGTTACCCACATGCGTTTGAAATACCTCTGCGTATTTGTTGCCAAGAGAATACGCTTGGGGTTGTAAGTGAAGAGATCCACAATCGCACTACACCTTCATCATTCCTTCCAAGCCACCCAGGACCCTAGCATTCGTTCATTCAATCATATTTATTGAGCGCTTACTGTGTGCAGAGCACTGTACTAAGCGCTTGGAAAGTACAATCCAGCAACAGAGACACCGCAGCCAGATAAGCGACACCAATTCACTGAGCACTAGTTAGACCCAGCGCTATTCTCTCACCACTTTGAGCCTCCAAGCACGAAGAGCTCAAGCCTAAACACTTAAAATAAACATTGATTTAGAAGGGCAGTGAACTTTCAAGGAGCAGGGCCAGTTGCCCCTGGTGTTTTCCTTTAGTGAAATGTGGTTCAGTGGTTTTGGAAGCATTAGAGCTAATTCCTCAAACTCTTCCAGGACATTAGGAGCAAAGTAATTGAGCTGGAAGATTACCTCTCTGAAAATGACAGAAAACAGTGAATCGAGTTAAAAATAAAACACACAAATAGAGAGTACAGAGGTTCCATTATGAGTTCCAAATTCATGGAACCCTTGCCCTAGGCCACAGAATCCATTCCATTCGGCCGTACCACAAGAAAGGAGCCTTCCGACTATTCTGTTGGCATTTGTTTCTGTAGACGTGCTGCCTTTGCATTCGACAAAAATTTCCCAAGTCGTTCCTTTTCATTAGTAATTTTCGTTGCGTCCTTTGGTCATTTCCATTTTAATATTCGCTTTAATTCATCAACAATTCCTGTGTTATAGGTGAGCTAGGTGTAAACAAATGAAGATGCAATTCAGCAGCATGGAAAGAACACGAGACTGAGTCAGAAGATTTGAGTTCTAATCCCAGGTCCATCATTTCTCAACTGGGTGATCTTGGGCAACTCTCGTGCCCTCTCTGTGACTCGGTTTCCTCATCTGTAAAATGGAGACAAAATACTGGTTCTCCTTTCCTTTTAGACTATGAGCTCCACGTGGTCCAGGAATTGGGTCCAAACTGATTACCTTGTATCTGCCCTAGTGCTTACCACATACTAATTGCTTAATATCATTATTATTAATAGCATTAATTTATATGTACTCAGATAAACATTGTCACGGTTGTATCGTGTATCTTTTTAATATTTATGGAAAATTTAAATACCCAAGTATTAAAATGTGAATTGAACCACCCCCTTGCAAAAAATTCACCCTTGCAAATTTTGGGGGCCCCTTAAAGAGGGGTGGGGTAAAGCAATCAGTTACTCTGCCCTCCTGAAGACCATTCCAGCATTCTTACCCACAATCCTATTTAAATATAAAGTCCTCCAGACTGGAAGCTCCTTGTGAGCAGGGAACATGTCTATCAACTCTGTTATATCACACTCTCCTGAATACTTAATACAGTGCTCTGCACACAGTAAGCACTCAATAAATACCATTGACTGATTGATGTAAAAAGTATATTTTTTCTTCTTTGAAGCAAGGGCGATTCTTCAGTTTCCAGTCCAAAGGGAGAAGGAAATATGGAGAGAAAAATCTGGATTTATTTCCACCCATTTGGAACACATCCAAATACACACATCTAAACACATCCAATCTAAACACATCCAACATCCTCCCTCTGGCCTGGAAGTACCTTGCCCTTCATATCTGACAGACGGCCACTCTCCCCATCGTCTAAGCCCTAGTAAAATCGTATCTCCTCCAACAGGCTTTCCCTGAATAAGCCCTCCATTCCCTTACCGGCCCTCTGAGTTGTCTGTGAAGTTGGGTCTAAATCCCTTAAACACTTTGATATACACCCCACTTCCAGCCCCACAGCACAGGTGCACATATCCAGATCTAATTTATTTTTAATGTGTCTGTCTCCCTCTCTAGCCTGTAGGCCTCTTGTGCATGGGGACCATGTCTGCCAACTCTATTGTAATGTACTCTCCCAAAAGCTTAGTACAGTCTTCTACACACAATAAGTGGTCAATAAATACCCAGTTTCTCAGGCAGACCAGAACTTTGGTTGCTTGCCTGTCACTTGAGCTCGCTGTGGGAAGGGAACGTGTCTACCCAAACAGCTAACTGGAATTCTGCTTTGGTTGGTTCATCTTTGTTTATTTGACAAATTAAGGATCAAAATGCAAAATTCCATTTTATACATTTCAAAGTGATAACCAAATACGTGCTTATTGTTATCAACAAGGAGAAAAGGAAAACAATTGCAAAACATTTTAGTCATTCCATGAAAACACATTACCAAGAACATGAACGCACCATGAGAATATAGAACTAAACATTGTGCTTGGAGTATTTCGGATCATTTTTCAAACTGCAGCAAATATTCAGCCAATTTTGCCATTTGATCTGTTCAGTAGAAAGTCACAAAATGAACTGCATTCTGATTTGTTGTTTGTAGGAGAAAGGAAGAAAATCAAATCCCAAGTCCAATTTCTCTGAACGATATTTAGGCTCTTTCAAATGAAGCTCTTCAAAACGTTTGTCATTTCAGAAAATAAATTTAATCAAGGTGGGAACCAATCCCAAATTTGGGCTAAATTTCCCATTGAATCTGAGTTTCTAAGTGAATTGGGTCACTCTTCTGGTTATTCTCTCACATTGCTCCATCTCTTTGGCTTTTCTCTTGCTGCAGAAGCAGGAGTATCAAGTTTGCAGGAGTTAGTTGGAACTTTCAATCTGCCAACAAACTGTGCTCTCAGAAAATTTCCTGAACCATTTCTACACTTTAGTGGGTGGAGATCTGGAGATAAGTCTCAGATAGCCATCCACTTGGCCACCTTTTAGCATCTGACCCCAACCCCTCCTAAAAGACTGAGCCCACCTCAAGTTGATTTTGACACTGTCATCTAAAGCCTTGGGCTTTATTCCCAGAACCACACTGGTCATACCCAAAATAGACTAGAAAAATACACAACCTGTGCATTTCCTTTGTCATTTATTTACTCAGAATGCTTTTTCAGGTCAAGAAACAGCCAGGGAAAACATCCAGAGCCTTGAAGTATCATTGACAGGCTGACGATCAATACTGCACAACCTCTGGAATGTTCACTCAATAGTACAATTTTAGTTCCTTTCATAAAAACGCTTAGGGAACTTCTACTTTCCCACCACAGAAGAAATGCATTAACAAGCTCATGTGTATATAGCTGGCCAGCACGAGAGACAAACCACATTTTAGATAGGCCTTCCAACTCTTGCAATATATTGCTTACCAAACACTATGCTGAGTCTATGTACCTTCTCAATTGAATTGATTCTATGAGTTGATATGGAACAAACCCTGGTCATAAACACCACCAAATATTTACATTAGCTGGACTTAATTGATTCTTTAAAAAAGCAGAATTATTCTATAAGGTCTAGGTTGTAAATAACATAGGATTATACATTTCAGCTTGGTCTGCTGACATCACGTTTGTTTCTGCATTTTTTTTGACCTCAGAACGATGACTGTGAGAGAGAATGAAATGAGTCAAAAGATCTTTTTTTTCTTACTTAACCTGATAAGAGAGTTGGTATTTCTGGAAGAAATGTAGGTTATTTATCAAATGATTACTGGAAAGATAAAATTAAAGTTAAATATTTTCAACTACACAAAGTCTAAAATAGTAGCTTGCCTACAGTACATCATACCAAGATAACACATAATAGATTAAAAGCAGCAAATCAAATGATCCTTCATTTAAAAATTTAAAGTTTCTGACATCATCTTCCACCATTCCATCAATTCTTCCTTTTCCTCTTCCTTTCTTTCAGAAAAGGACTCCAATTCAAAATCGACCTGGAGTAGGAAACCAAGCAAAATGATGGCTGTAAACTCCAAACGAAGAAATCTCACAAGCAAAACACTCTTCAGAAGAAGCCCCTCTAAAGTGACAGTTCACATCCTCAGTAATGTGTTTTCTTGGTCTCAGAGGTCCAAGATATTTCCAGTTATGGCACCTTTAACTGGTTTTATTTAAGTCTGGTTCTTTGTCATCTTTTACTGTTGGCCCTTAGCCACTACTAGCACGCTAGAACCGGAACACTACTGTGGTGGAAGGGCCTAAATTTACGAGGGGCAAATTTGAAGGGAGGATCAGGGACTAGAAAGAGTCACTGTGTAGAAATGCTGTCCTAATGAGAGGGCCCTAGCTCAAGAGGAACTGCCGGTGTGACCTTAAACAGATACTGGTAGTGGTTGATGATGAGGACGGTGGTGTTCTTCAACAGCAGTTGCCTGACTGGGCTCAGATCTTGTAGGGAGCAGGGGGTACATCCCAATCCTTTCACAAAAATGCTTAGGAAACTTCTACTTCTAGAGAAGCAGCATGGCTCAGTGGAAAGAGCACGGGCTTTGGAGTCAGGTCATGGGTTTGAATCCCGGATCCGCCACATGTCTGCTGTGTGACATTGGGCAAATCACTTAACTTCTCTGAGCCTCCGGTACCTGATCTGTAAAATGGGGATTAAGACTGTGAGCCCCATGTGGGACAACCTGATCACCTTGTATCTCCGCCAGCGCTTAGAACAGTGCTTTACACATAGTAAGCGCTTAAAAAATGCCATTATTATTATTATATACTTTCTCACCATAGAAGAAATGCATTAACAAGCTCATGTTTCTATAGCTGGCCAGCACGAGAGACAAACGACAATTTAGATAGGCCTTCTAACTCTTGCAATATATTGGAAGACTATATATTGGAACCCATATTGCATATAATATATGGACAGAGAAATCTCAAGACTGTCCCAGAAACTCTGATCACTGCACACCCAAGGCTTTAGGTTTCCTGAAAAACTGTCAGTCTCTTTGGGCTTGCATACCTCATGGGAACTCCATGGGCAGAGTTCCATTACCCCTCGACTTCAATTCACACCACCCTTCTCCATCCCTTATTTCCCACCCTGCTCACCCTGCAGGACTGGGACCTGAGACCCTGAGGGTTTGGGGGCAACCCCTGGATTCCCACTCAGTGCCAGGTGAACTTTAGTGTCCTTCCTGGGTCTTGCCCAGTTGCGTGACCTAGTGGATAGAGCTGGATAGGCTTGGGAGTCAGAAGGGTCTGGGTTCTAATCCCACCTCCACCACTTGTCTGCTGTGTGAACTTGGGCAAGTCACTTAACTTCCCTGAGCTTCAGTTACCCCTTCTGTTAAAAAGGGGATTAAAACTGTGAGCCTCATTTGCAACAAGGACTGTGTCCAACCAGATTTGCTTGTATCTACTCTAGCTCTTATACAGTGCCGGACACATGGTAAGTGCTCAACAAATACCACTATTATTATTATCATTATTATTATTATTATTAATGTTCCCAGGAAGAGGCACGGTTATTCAGAAATAAGGCCACACTAAGCTGCCTCCATTCCATACCAACTCTTGCTAGGGCAGCCAAGGACCAAAGTGCTAGTGCTGTGTTCTGCTCAAAAAAGCAGTACTGCTGAAAAATGAAACCATCCCCTGGATTATTGTCGATGATGATGATGGTATTTGTTAAGTAGTTACTATGTGTCAAGTTTTGTTCTTAGCTCTGGGGTAATAGATACAAGTTCATCAGGTTGGACACAGTCCCTGTCCAACATGGGGCTCACAGTCTTAATTCCCATTTTACAGATGAGGTAACGGAGGCACAGAGAAGATAACTGATTAGCTCAAGGTCACACAGCAGACAAGTGGTGGATCCAGGATTAGAACCCAGGTCCTTTTGAAGCCCTCTGACTCCCAGGCCTGAGCTCTAACCACTAGGCTGTATGCTTTTCTTCGAACCTTTTCTTCTGGATAGACTAATCCGTTTTATGTCTGGAGCCCCCATCCTTCAGCACACGAGAATTATATCTCCCTCCTGGGCAATATTTATGGATAAACTCGAGTCAGTGCGCACATTTATAGATGAGGTGGTGATATTTTTAAATTCAAGCTACCGGGGTAGCAAAGGCTAAGTGTGAAAGCATCAAACCTGCTTCACACTTAGGGAGGAAATGCCAACAAGAATGTGGACTTGCTGGTTTTCTGGTTTAGTAAGCAATCAATCAATCAATAATATTTACTGAGTGCCTACTGAGTGTAGCGCCCTGAACTAAGCACTTGGGAGGGGTCTAGAGTCATGTGGGGAAAAATGACAGTTCTCACAGGCAAGATTTCAGTTTGAATTACACACAGGAAAGGGAAAGCTACCAAAAAAAACCCCAACTCGTCCTCTAATTTAAAAAAAAAAAACATAAAGAAAAGGATGTTACATTCCTCTTTGAGGAAAGTTCAGTCGGTCAGTGATTACTTACCTCAACAGCAGGGCTATAGGGGACAGCCACTTTTTTGGTTATTGCCAAATAGCCTGGAGCTGAGGCTGTGAGTTTGTAATTCCCAGGTACAAGCAGTCGCCAGTAATCACCATCCTTTGCTGTAGGAAAAGCATAACATCACATCACATGGCACTGATGTGACTCAACTAATTATGTGAGCCCTGGTACTCTCCAGCTTAAAACTCTTTCATTTCCTGTCTGTTCATAAAGTAGATTTTTAGCGCTTTGATAACTTTTTGCTGAAGAGGTTGTGAAAATATCTATCCTGGATCTTCTCCCATAGAGCTCCTTTGGAGACACAAGCATAAAGCTAGCTGAGAAGGCTAGAAGGGAAGACAAAAAAAAATGTGGTTGCCCCTTGTGCCAAGAATATCAGATCCCCCAGGCAACAATGGTGGGGTCCCAAAAGTTCAGATAAATTTCTCTCTATAACACAGATGCCACAGTTTAACCCAGATGGTCTGTGGGATTGGCAAGTCCCGCAGGTTGTCTGGGGATAGTGAGGAGGACCAGAGCTCAGACCTTTCGGTATGAAAGGTGACAAGGTGATAGTAGAGTTCTGATGGTGGAATGAGAAGAAATCTGGAAAGCTTTGTCCTAAGGCCTTGTCAGTTTTGCTTGTAAAATGATTACTTTTGCTGAAATGGAATAAACTAGATAGAATGGGTTCAGAGTTCACTGGAAAAGACTGTTCCCATGAGTATTTTGGAGAGATGGGAGTGGAGGGAGAGGAGATGGGGACACTCTTTGGGCATTCTATTGCAGTCTGTTCTTAATTACACATCAGCTGTTTCTTCAATTGGTAACAATCGGTCTCTTAACTTCTTCTCCTTATTTTTGGTCCTCCCCTAGCCTTCTGGACATTTCCCTGCTCAAAATCCTTTCACTGAAGGAAGAAGAGAGAAAGAAAGCAAAACCCAGATCAGGCCACTTGACTGTTAGTTAATGATGACGAAGAGTGAGCACAGACATGGATTTCCTGTAGTCACAGCCACACAATGGACAAAGAAACCGGCATCATTGGCAGCATCAACACTTAGGAGAGAGCATCACCTACTGTCCTATTTTCTGTCAATCAATCAATCATATTTATTGGGCACTGTGTGCAAAACACTGTACTAAGTGCTTGGGAGAAGTACAATGCAATAGAGGTGGTGAACGTGATCCCTGCCCAGAAGGAGGTTACAGTATTTGGGAGTGGGGCGGAGAGAGGAGAGACAGACAATAAAATTGGGCTTACAGGTACCAGGGCGATCCCGTTGCTATGGTGACCAGAATTTAGCTTCCTGTTTAGAAGAAATAGTAAGGTTTCAGGCTACATACATAGGTGCTATGAGGCTGAGGGGAATTTCAAAGTGCTCAAGGGCTGCACAGCCAAGTGCATAGTTGACACAGAGGGGACGGAAGATGGGGAAGTGAGAGCTTAGTCTGGGAAAGCCTAAAGGAAGAAACATGATTGGACCAATCAATAAATGGTATTTATTGATCACTTACTTTGTGTGGAACACTGTACTAAATGTTTGATAGAGTACAGTACAAGAGAGTTGGTAAACATATGCCCTGCCCACGATGATTACAGGAGAGTTTTGAAGGTGGAGAGAGTGAGCGTCTATTGGAAATGAAGAGGGAGTGAGTACCAGACCCAAAAGAGAAGATGGGTAAAGGCCAAACAGTGGTACAGATGAGATTGTGGGATAGAAGGTAGGATGGCATTAGAGGAGTGGACTGGGTGGTCTGCGTTGTAGTAGGAGAGCAGCGAGGTAAGTAGGAGGAAGAGAGTTTTGGCTACATTAAAGCCAATGGTTAGGAATTTTTGTTTGATGCAGAGGTATATGGGCAACAATTACAGGTTTGGGGAAAGTGGGAAGAGGTGAACTGAGCAGTTTTTTGAAAAAAAAAATGATTCAGGCAGTAAAATGAAGTATGAACTAGAAAGGGGAAAGGCAGGGAGATCAGCAAGGTGGCTGATGTAGTACTCAAGGCAGGGAATGATGAGTATTTGGATCAGAATAGTATTATTTTGGATGGATAAGTAAGGGCAGATTCTAGAGACTTCATGAAGGTAAAGATTTCATCAACCATATTTATTGAGAGCTTACTGGGTGCAGAGTACAATATAATAAAATTGGTAGAGGTGGTCCCTATCCACAACAAGCTTACAGTCTAGAGTCATGACATACTGAATGTGTGGGTTGAATGAGAGAGATGAATCAAGGATATTGACGAGGTTACAGGCTTGTTGGAGACGGAGGATGGTGACGATGTTTACGGTGTTGGAAAAGTTATGGGGATGGGGAAAGGGTTTGAGTGGGAAGAAGAAGAGATCTGTTCTGGACATGTTTAGTTTGAGATATTGGCGGACATCCAAGTAAAGATGTCCTGAAGGCCGAAGGAAATGCAAAACCGCAGAGCAAGTGAGAGATCAGGGCTGGAGAGATAGACTTGAGAATCATCCACAAAGAGATGACAGTTGAAGCAAAGGAGCAAGTGAGGTCTCCAAGGAAGTGGGTGTATATGGAAAATAGAGAGGGACCCAGAACTGAAGGACCCCCACAGTTAGAGGGTGGGAATCAGAAGACCCCCTTCCCTGATTAAGTCCTCTTTTCCCTTGTTCCTTTCCCTTCCACCTCATCTGTGCACTTGTATCTGTGAACTGCGGGGTTTTGATATTTGTCCCACTCCCCACCCCACAGCACTGATGTACATATCTATAAATTATATATTATAAATTATTTATTTCTATTAATGCCCGTCTGCCCCTATAGGCTTTAAGCTTGTTATGGGCAGGGAACATGTCTACCAACTCTGCTGTGTTGTACTCTCCCAAGCATTTAATACAGTGCTCTGCACATAGTAAGCACTTAATAAATACCATGGTGATGATAACCACCAAAAGAGACTAAGGAGGAGCAATCAGTTCCTCGCTGCTGCCCCTCAACCAAGGTCTGATTCAGCTTGACTGTCCTCATGTGTGAGAAATCTACCTTCATCACAGCTCATCGTGAGATATGAGTCGGATAATTGCCCTGTTTAAAATGGTTGTTGTAATTATATTAATAAGCAATATTATGTCTGGCTGAATATTTGTAAAGCTCTCAAATCCTGGCAAAGAATTCCACCCACCAGAAGTAATATCGTGGTCTATCCCTTCCACGGAAATAGTAGCATTGGCGAGGGGTTTGCCCTGAAGATCTCTGACGAATCCTTTCACTCCTCGATGGATCTGCGGAGGTCAACAAGCAAAGAGAGATGATCAGAACTGACCTGAAAACATTTTTTAGGTCAGCAAAAATGTCTGGTACTTATTAGATTAAGTAGAAAAATAGCAGCTGATTGGGTAGTGGCTGAACTACCAACTTGTTGCCAACTTGTACTTCCCAAGTGCTTAGTACAGTGCTCTGCACACAGTAAGTGCTCAATAAATATGATTGATTGATTGATTGAACCTGAAAACAGCTCTCGATACTGTAAGGTCTTCCTCTAGAATGTAAGCTCCCAGTGGGAAGGGAAAATAACTACCCACATTGTACTCTTGTGCTCTCCAAAGCACTTAGTATAATGCTCTATCCACAGTAAGCACTCAATAAATATGATTGATTCAGTGACTCCTTGGTGTGGACTGCATATGTCTAGATTTCATTAGATAACCCTTTTTAGATACATCAATCAATCAATGGTAGTTTGGAGCACTTACTATGTGCACAGCACTGTACTAAGCACTTAGAAGAGTACAACCTAGAGTCAGACATATTTATTGAATGCTTACTGTGTGCAGAGCACTGTGCTAAGTGCTTGGGAGAGTACTACATAATAGAGTTGGTAGACGGTAGACATGTTCCCTGCCCACAAGGAACTTACAGTCCAGAGGGAGAGCTTAAAATAACAATAATGATCATTTTCTATTATTACACTGTTTTAAAGCACTTGCTATGTTTCAAGAACTATTCTAAGAGCTGGGGTAGACACAACTTAATCAGGTCAGCCTGTCCCATATGGGGATCACTGTCTAGGTAGGAGGGAATTCAGTGTGGCTTACTGGAAAGAGCACGGGCTTGGGAATCAGAGGATGTGGGTTCTAATCCCGCCTCCACCACTTGTCTGCTGTGTGACCTTGGGCAAGTCACTTCACTTCTCTGTGCCTCAGTTACCTCATCTGTAAAATGGGGATTGTGTGAGCCCCACTTGGGACAACCCGACTACCCTGTATCTACCTCAGTGCTTAGAATAGTGCTTAACACATAGTAAATGCTTAATAAATACCATAATAATAATTATTATTATTATACCCTGTTTGAGGGGTTGCTTGACCTGGAATCTGAAGATAATTGAAGGCAATTTGGGGGCTAGAATTCTCCAGGTAATTTATTAGTGAGACCCTGACTTCAGGATATTATCCTGAACTTTTTAAAAGCTACAGAGCCGAGCACCGGATATTGTGCTGAGTTCTCTAAACCCTTTGCCATGAATCTAAAGCACTGAGTCCCTTCAGGACTATGTTTCACGCCATCTCCAACTTCATCCTAGTTTTCATTCTTCTTTCTCAGAGCTTTTTTCCACTCGGTCTGTTCATCAGTCACTCCAAACTGTCTTTTCTCCTTCCTCTTTTACAAACAGGCCACAGAGGGAGCAATTGTTGTCCACGTCTATTTACAGAGCACTTACAGAGAGCAGAGTACTGAAAAGGTGGGTAGAGGTGAGCCATAAAATGGCATGCACCCTAAGGTACAATTTGACAATCTGTGAAGGATGCAAATGGAATAAAAGAGGAGCAAGAAATTGGACAAAACTACTTATTCTCACATTGTCAAACACAGAAGATGATCAATCGATATTAATGTGTGCCTTGCTTTAAAGAGGAAACAGAAAATTACCTGTTCCATATAATTTATAAGTGAGTTTTTGTTGTCCTCCCAGTAGCTCTTCAAAGTTTCTTCTGGTGGGAATTTTTCACAGCTGAGTTCCACCGTGATCTCAAAGCAGTTGCTGCTGAGATAATTGAAGTCCTGCATGCCTGTCAAGGATGAAAGAAAGGTAAGTTGAGGACGTTTTTAATTTTGTGACTTGGACCCTAGGGTTGTCGTCTTAGTACCCTATTATGCATGATGGGGAATTCTGAAATTGCAAGGATCTCAAGAATTCTGTATGGCTGGATTCCAAAAATCACTGGGATGGAATTTCCATGGACTTTTAAGAAGCCTGTTCAGCCAGCCAGCATCCCAGTACAAAGGATCATCAGTGATATTTAAAACACACTTTATGATTATGGCTAAATCCAGACTAGTAGCAATCTGACCCTATGTAATATTCTTAATGAGGCTGAAATCAGTTCAAAACTCCCTATCATTGCCTTTGGGATCCAGCATTTGGTTAGGATCAAAACACTGCCATTATTCTACTGCCAATATAAATCAATGTTCCAATAGCCATAGGCTTCAGCAATCCAACAATACCCCTAGCACTCATGTACACTGATTTATTTATTCTATTTATTCTTTTTTCCATGCCGTTGCTGTTATATGTTTTCCCTCCTGTTTCCATTAAATATATACATTGAGACCAAGGTTCTAATCCCAGTTCTGCCACTTGTCACTTCACTTCTCTATGCTTCATTTAGGAGAAGCAGCATGGCTTAGTGGATGGAGCACCGGCCTATGAGTCAGAAGGACATGGGTTCTAATCCCAACTTCGCCACCTGTCTGCTGTGTGACCTTGGGCAAGTCACTTCACTTCTCTGGGCCTCAGTTATCTCATCTGTAAAACGGGAATTGAGACTGTGAACCCCACATGGGACAGGGACTGTGTCCAACCCGTTTTGCTTATATCCATCCCAGCACTTGACACAGTGCCTGGCAGTAAGCGCCTAACAAATACAATAATTATTATCTACAAAATGGGGAATAAGACTTTGAGCTCCATGTGGGACATGGAGTGTTCTTAACCTGATTATTTTGTGTCTACCCTAGCAATTAGGGCAGTGCCTGGCACAATGTAAGGGCTTAACAAACGCATTATGCTCACTTCTAGACTGTGAGCCCACTGTTGGGCAGGGACTGTCTCTATATGTTGCCAACTTGTACTTCCCAAACACTTAGTACAGTGCTCTGCACACAATAAGTGCTCAATAAATATGATGGATTGATTTATCAAATATATATACATATATATATACACACACATATACAGAATTTTGTGTCTGCCTAAATTCCCTCCATTAGATTTTAAACTTCTTGAGGGCAGGAACTGTGTCTCTCCAATCATGTGGTAAAAAGAGTTACTCTGCACTAGACAACCAATAAATGTTCATAGATGAATGACACAGTATTATAAAATAAAATTTCTACGTAAAAGGGGCCTCCCAGAACCTGTCAGTTTTTCAGAAAGCAGTTGAATACTGATCAGAAACTACCATACAAAATGACTGCAATCGAATATCACATCACATTGGTTCTGGGCTGTTTCTTAATGGTATTCCTAGAGGACATATGATGATTTATACCTAAGACCTGGAACACTCTAAAGTTTTTTTCCAGAAATAAAAACAGACACCAGGTGAAGTTCAATTGTTTCCAGATGCATTTTTTAAAAATTGGCCAATGTATGCAACAAAAATCTGGGGCTGACAGCTCTAATGAAGTGAATGAAAAGTGGAAGATAAATGGCAGGAACAGATTTTCATTTCCCACCCTCAGTTACTCAACCCCATGTGTAAAAGAAAAACAACAACAATAGGCTTGAATTGGAGGCGTGAACTGTTAGAATCAAAAATTCAGTCAGTCCTCAAGTAATTACAAATACAGGGCAGGCTATACTTCTTTCCCTGGCTTCAAGTGAAACTGCAGAAGATACTGAACTCCCTGAGGGATGATGAATCCACCAATCAGTGGCATTTACTGAGCACTTACAATGTGCAGAGCACTGTACTAAGCACACAGGAGTACAATATAACAGAGTTGGTAGATACATTTCCTGAAAGAGCTTCCATAATGTTCAGTGTGAAACATACCAAACTAAGTTTTAAATTTTAGTTCTGTAACCCACTGCTTAAAATTAAAACATTTCTTTTCTTTCTTTATATATTCTCTATCCCCTTATCCATTAATGATTATATCGGATCGTGACTTATTCCTACTTCCACCACTTTGTAACTGTGTCCTTTCACCCAAAATCTGTTTTTGTGCTTAGTTTAGTTTTAGTTCTTAAATTCTGACTTGTATGAAGTACAGCAAGCGAACTAATATTACCAGCAACGAGGGACATGGAAAGGATGTGAGTTAGGTAGAGAGTTCCTGTACCTGTAAAATGGGAATAATGCCACCTGCTCCCACTTCATAGGGATGTAAAAAAAATATATAAAAGGCATTTTTGAGGGCCTTGGGAAGAATCAGTATCAATCAATCAATAGCATTTACTGAGGACTTATTATGTGCAGAGCTTGGGAGAGTTCAATACAGCAGAATTAGCAGATACATTCCCTGCTTAAAGTACCAAAACAAACCTTAACAATATCATTACTGCTGGTAGCATTTTGTTGTTAAATACCCAGAAATTACATGTTCATTTTAAAGAGGAATCAGAGTAAAGTTTCCCCTAATGGCTTCCAAAATATTGTTGGTTTAATATTAAAACTAACAGACCAACACTTAGAGTGGCAACTTTAAAGTAAATGTAATATCATGGGAGTTAGCAGCAGCTAGCCAAAAACCATCCTTCAATTCCAGATTCTGAGTATATAACATCTCGTTTGATGGCATAATTACAAAGCCTTTTAAGAAGCTTTGAGATGCTATTTTTGCATCATTATTAGATGGAATCAGCCTTGGATAAGAGTCTATCTGCTTAGTGCCTCCAAGCAATCCCTGAGTCCAGGATACTAGAATAAAAATTAATACTACACCTGATATAGCGAATTTCAAAAATAAAGAACTACATAAATAGGTGCAAATAGTAGACACATTAAAATTGGAAAGGTTTCTTCTCAAAAACTTAACTTGAGAAACATCCATAATTTGAATTTCCACTACTGTTTTCCTTACATTTTCAGAAGCAGAAAAATGGGATTTACGGTGCTGAATTGAACCTTTAGCTCCCGTTGGAATGTCTGACTCTCCTCTCCAATTTGAAGATTTTGACCACATTCCCTACTGATATCAGTGGCTTGGGGTGGATTCCGTTTTTTACCATGCCTTGCAGCATGGCTTAGTGGAAAGAGCACGGGCTTGGGAGACGGAGGTGTTGGGTTCTAATCCCAGCTCCGCCACTTGTCAGCTGTGTGACTTTGGGCATATCACTTTACTTCTCTGTGCCTCAGTGACTGCATCTTTAAAATGGGGATTGAGACTGAGCCCCATGTGGGACAGCCTGATAACCTTGTAGAAGCAGCATGGCTCAGTGGAAACAGCACGGGCTTTGGAGTCAGAGGTCATGGGTTCAAATCCCAGCTCTGCCACTTGTCATCTGTGTGACTTCGGGCAAGTCACTTAACTTCTCTGTGCCTCAGTGACCTCATCTGTAAAATGGGGATTAAGACTGTGAGCCCCACGTGGGACAACCTGATCACCTTGTAACTTCTCCAGCGCTTAGAACAGTGCTTTGCACATAGTAAGCGCTTAAAAATACCATCATTATTATTATTATTATCGTATCTACCCCACCGCTTAGAACAGTGCCTGGAACATGGTAAGCATTTAACAGATACCACCATTATGAAATGAAGACTTTAAAAAGGTTGAATCAAATCCTGCCCAGAAGCCACAGAATATCCACTGTGGTGTAAAGGAGAACTCACCTCCAGGGACACTGTACCAGGCTCCGCCATTGGTGGTCCCATCTACAAAACTGCTGTCGTCGTCATTCTTGCGGCACGGCGGACGGTTGGGGTCCGACATGGCTGGGTTAAAGGACGAGTAACTCCGGGCCAAGCTTTGGAAAATAGCATCATCTGGGCAGGAACTGTATTCGTGAGCACTTCCTGGAAGAGACCCCCGTTCAGGTTTAGATTTGACACTCCTTCGAGGCAAGGTCTGGATCCCTCAGTCCACTGTAATCAGTCTGTCAGTCAATTGTATATATTGAGCACTTACTGTGTGCAGAGCACTATACTAAGCGCTTGGGAAGGAACAATACCACAATAAACAGACACGTTCCCTGCCCACAACAATCTTGCAATCTATAGGGGCAGATGGACATTAATATAATCTCCCAAGCACTTACAGCATGGCTTAGAGGTAAGAGTGCAGTGCTTGGGAATCAGAGGGAATGGGTTCTAATCCCGGCTTCACCATTTGCCTGCTGTGTGAACTTGGGCAATCCATTTAACTTCTATGTGCCTCAATTACCTCATCTGTAAAATGGGGGTTAAGACTGGGAGCCCCACGTGGGACAACCTGATTACCTTGTATCTCTCCCAGCGCTTAGAACAGTGCTCAGCACGTAGTAAGTGCTTAACAAATGCCATAATCATTATTATTATTATTATTCTGATAGCACATGCTCGGTAAACACCATCAATTGTTTAGCAAGGAAATTGAATAGCCCAGCAAGCATGATTCACTTTCAGAAAACGGATCAGACTTTGACTAAACTTGCATTCAGCTTGATAACAGCTGCAGAGTTGTACTGATTTATCTTTCCCCCAGCTAAAGCCTCCCATGGAAATGGGTGGAAACTGGAGCTCTGAACTCAGGTCTGGATGTGGGGAGATCTACACTCCTGGGCTTGAGGAGCAGGAATTCACCGAGCACCTTTGGCTAGGCATATATTTTCATATATATCCATATGTACAGAAAGCAATGTGGCTTTGAGGAGGGAACACGGGACTGCGAGTCAGAGGAGCTGGGTTCTAATACTTGTCTACTGTGTGACCTTAGACAAGTCTCTTAACTTCTCTGTGCCACAGTCTCCTCATCTATAAAATGAGGATTCAATACCTGTTCTCCTTCCCACTCAGACTGTGAGCCCCTTGAGGGACAGAGGTTGTATCCAACCTGATTATCTTGTATCTACCCTAGCATTTGGAACAGCAAAGGCCAAAGTGGCTTTCTTATACACACTTGGCGGTAGTAGACAGCCTAAGATGGATTGCTGGAGTGTTCCCTTCTGTTTAAGCCACATACCAACTCAGTTTGCTCAGACCTTTTATACGATTCCCCCAATGATCCTTAATCATCCTGCAATTTCTCCTTCAAATAGAAACTCCAGTTACTCTCCCCTGTGTCTCTTTATGAAAATCCCATGACTATGTTAAAGAAACATTTGGTAAGTGGAACTAATTGGATACTTCCCCAGTAACTTGTCCTTAACCAGCTCACTCAAGAAGCACAGAAAATCCAAAAGGAAACTAGTACACACTGTGGCAAATTTCACATCTATAAATTCTTGCCAAGTGCTGCTCTTTCATCAGTGGCTGTTTCTACAATAATACCGATTCCCTAGTCATTTATAGCATTTATTAAGCAGTTACTATGTGGTGAGGACTGGGCTAAGAGCTAGTGTAAATTGCAAGATTATTACAGAAGTCACAGTTGTTTCTCGAAGGCGCATATTTGGACCTTTAGATAGGAGTCACCACTAAGAGTCCCTGAGAATCTGCTCATAGCATAACAAAAAGCAGCAGAAGTTAAACTGGAAGAACTCATCCTTTATCGTGGTCTAATGGGGAAAAATGCAGACCAGTGAATGGGATCTTGTTCTCCTGCTCAAGAAGTGTCCAGTTGTGGCTCAGCCAAATCGCTGTAGGCAAGTCCAGGTGGTTTGGCCTAGCCCGTTGCCAGCTCAAACAACCAGTCAGCTCTGGGACAGAGTAAGTGGTTCAGTGAAACTGAGCCTCCAGATCATGCCAGGATGAATCAGTCTTCCAGATCATCTAGACCAGAGATGGTCCAGGGTTGTTCAGACCCTCTGAGAATCACTCCGTACTGGAGCAGCCTTCATGTCTGCTTAATCCACAGCTTTACCCAAGGAGCAAGGCTCCAACTAGTTTGGCCTTTTGTGGTGCGGGGATAGGGCATTCTATCTTTTTTTACGGTCAGTGCTTGGCACATAGTAAGCACTTAACAAGTACCATAATAATAAATAATATAATAAGCACTTAAGTAATAATTACTATTATTACGGTACTTGTTAAGTGCTTACTATGTGCTAGGCACTGTGCTAAGCATTGGGGTAGATACAAGATGATTAGGTTGGACGTAGTCCCTGCCACACAAGTCGGAGGGAGGTAGATTGAATCCCCATTTTACAGATGGGGAAACTGAGGCACAGAGAAGTTAAGTGACTTGTTCTGGATCTCACAGCAGACAAGTGGCAGAGCCTTCGGAGTCCAGGTCCTCCTCCTCCCAATCCCATACTCTTTTCACTACTCAACACTGCTTCCCATCAGCCTGTAGATTCACACCCCGCTGTGCTTTTTGATGTCTATATTTTCATAGCGGTCCCCTTACGCTTCCTCACTACCCTCTAGTCCTTCCAATGAAGTGTGCTTTGGAGTTCCAATTCATTAGTGTGGACTAGGAAGGCTCACTGAAAGTCTTAAAACAATGATGGGACACATTTCAAATCTCTAGGGAGGTAATTCAACACAAATCTGACGACTCTCAAAGCTACTGAAGTTACTTTCCCACTTCCCATTTGGTAAGGATTAGGAAGAATAGTCTTCAAAGTCACCATTAGTGTTTCTAATGCTTTTTACAATGAAGAAAGAAATGAAGGGCTGAGAGTGGTCTTTGGTTTGTATAGTGCAGTCTCTTCCAATTAACCCAGAGTGCTTCCTCACGTTAAGGGCTGGGCTGGCAAAAATGCTTTCTGTGGTATGTACTCAAGGAGGTTAATTTCCTCCAGAGCAGTAGAGCAAACATCTAAGAAGGGGAAGAATATGAGTCGATCGTTTTACCTCTATTGTCTGCTTCAGTTTCCCTTCTAGGCCCATACCTCACTCGAACCTTCCTCCTCCTGTACTCAATTTCCCCCTCCTTACACACACAGCCCCAGGCAGTCCTTCTCTCAAATTAAATGGTGTCATTTCTACTCTGATGCAATCGTTATGTTTTTGAAGAAACATGTATTATGGGAAATTTGCATTATAAAAACCAATGATTCAATAGAAATGAATTGGTTGGGGGTAGACTGGGTTTGAATATACCAGCACGCTGATGTTTTTCAATACAAATTCTTACATACTACTCACCCAAGTCACTCGTTGTTATTTTACACTACTAAAAAACAAAAAACCCCGAAGTACTTTCATTCATTCATTCAATCGTATTTATTGAGCGCTTACTGTGTGCAGAGCACTGTTCTAAGTATTTGGGAAGTACAAGTTGGCAACATATAGAGACGGTCCCTACCCAACAGCGGGCTCACAGTCTAGAAGGGGAGACAGACAACAAAACATATTAACAAAATAAAATAAATAGAATAGTAAATATGTACAAGTAAAATAAATAGAGTAATAAATATGTACAAACATATATACAGGTGCTGTGGGGAGGGGAAGGAGGTAAGGCGGGGGGATGGGGAGGGGGAGGAGTACTTCTTAGGAAGACGTGGAGAATTGACTTGTGGCAACTTGTGCTCTGCACACAGTAAGCGCTCAATAGATATGATTGAAGAAAACACGACTGAATGAATGAACTTGTGGATCAGGTTATAATGAGAACTACTCATGCTGTGGGAACATTCTTCCCTAATTCCCTGGCTTCCTAATTTACCATCATTAAACATCCAAACATCATGAAACTATGTAATTGTGTAATGAAAACAGAACCGTATTATAGCTTACGTGACTTGAGGAAAACAAGCTCAAAAATGAAGCAAGAGAGGAAATGAAGGCTTAGTCGGGGAAGGCCTCATGGAGGCGATGCATTTTTAATAAGGCTTTGAAGGTGGGGAGGATGGCGGTCTGCCATATATGAAGGGGGAGGGAGATCAGGAGGAGGATGTAGTCAAGGTGTCAGTGACAAAATGTATAGTGGGTGGGCTGGCATTTTAGAGGAGGAAAGTGAGCAGCCTGGGTTGGGGTTGTAGGAGAAAATCAGGGAGGTAAGGTCAGAGGAGGCAAGCTAATTGTCTCCTTTAAAGATGATGGTAAGGGGTTTGTTTGTTGTGGAGGTGGATGGGCAACCACAGGAGGTTCCAGAGTAGTGGAGAAACATGGACTGAATTTTTTTAGAGAAACGATCTGGGGCAGCAGAATGAAGTATGGACTGGAGCGGGGAGAGACAGGAGTCAGAGAAGGTAGTAAAGAGACTGAAGTCAAAGTGGGATACGACAAGTGCTTGGATTGGCATAGTAGCAGCTTGGATAATTATGATATTTGTTAAGCACTTACTATGTGCTGAGCACTGTTCTCAGTAATCAGGTAATCAGGTTGTCCCACGTGGGGCTCACAGTCTTAATCCCCATTTTACAGAGGAGGTGACTGAGGCACAGAGAAGTTACGTGGCTTGCCCAAGGTCACACAACAGACAAGTGGCAGAGCTGGGATTAGAACCCTTGGCCTCTGCCTCCCAAGCCTGTGCTCTTTCCACTGAACCATGCTGCTTCCTTTGAAGGTACAGCTGAAAGGTTTTTCTGACAGATTAAATATGTGGGTTGAATGAGAAAAATGAGTTGAAGTCGAAGTATTTGGGTCCAATCTCACTTCCAATGATCATTTCAATTGATCAAACAATAGGCTTTACAGAGTGTTTTTTCTTTGTAAGTCACTGTACTAAGCACTTGGGAGAATGTAATATTCATTCATTCAATCATTTATTGAACACTTACTGTGTGCAAAGCCCTATACTAAGCACTTGGGAAGTACAAATTGGCAACATATAGAGACAGTCCCTGCTCAACAACGGGCTCACAGTCTAGAAAGGGGAGACAGACAACAAAACAAAACAAGTAGACAAGTGTTGATACCATCTAATAGATGGTATAACTAATACTAATCAATACTGATACTAATACTAATCAATACTAATAGAGTTACTAACTGAGATCCCCACCTTCAAAAAACCTACAGCCTAATGGGGCAGACGTATAGTGAAATAAATTACAGTTAAAGGAAGAAACTGAATATGAGGATATATACGGAAGTGCCGTAGTGGGAGAGGGGAGGGCGAGTGCCAAAGTTCTTAGGAGTTAAGGAATCAAGTGCACAGGTGATATAGAAGTGGTGGAGAAAGAGGGGGAGAGATGAGAGATTAGTCAAAGAAAGTCTCTTAGAGGAGATGTGGTTTTAGAGGGCTTTGAAGATGCCATATATATAGGAAGGAGTTTCTTTCAGGAGGTGGGGCAGAAGCGAAAGAACCATGGCTAGTAATCAGAGCCAGGTACAGTGAGTAGAGGTATTAGAATGGCAAAACATGAGGGTTGGGTTGCAGTGGGAGAGGAATAAGAGTTTGCCATCTAAGGAGAATATTGGCAATTCCAGATGTCTTATGCATTTTCATTCCTGGTTCCTTTCTTAATGTTTCACATTCATTCATTCAGTCATATCTATTGAGCGCTTACTGCATGCAAAGTAGTGCACTACATGCTTGAGGAAGCCCAATATAACAATAAACAGATACATTCCACATCACTTCAGAAGCTGAATGGTCTACTAATATCTTATTGAAAGATTTTTTTCCCCATAGGCCAGAAAGAAATGTATTTAAACACAAGGTAATGATTTTGGAAATGAGATGGGTCTGCTGCCTCTTGGCTTACTGAATGGCAATCACCCTATCCACCTGTGCAAAACGGAGATTTTTTCCACATAGAAAGGGGAAGTTCAAGGACTACCCACCACTGCGAGTTTCATCGTATGGATAATTTGCAACCAGGTCTCCACCGTGCAGATTGGCTGAGAGGACGAAGGGGATATCCATAATCCAGTGAATGACAGCCTTTGTCTCAGGGGCAAGCTGTGGAAAAAGAGGAATGAAAATTATCCTGTACACAGTATTCATCGATCAGACAGTTTCGTCTGATTATTCCTCTTAAGATGAGGAATAATCAAGCTTTCTGCAATTCATTCATTCATTCAATCGTCGTTATTGAGCGCTTACTGTGTGCAGAGCACTGTACTAAGCGCTTGGGAAGTACAAGTTGGCAACATATAGAGACAGTCCCTACCCAACAGCGGGCTCACAGTCTATATGCCAGACTGATGACCAGTGGTCATGCTGACAAGAAAAAAATGCCGAGAGGATCATAAAGAGAAAACTATTGAGTCTACAGGAATCACTTTATTTTCATCAAAAAGCTTACACAAAATCTGTTTTTGCAGCTACACCTGAAATTAAAAATCCAACAGTATCTCATGTCGGTATAAATTCCCTTAGGATTGCTGCTGAGGAGTCTTTTCTCCGGATGCCCCAGGAACCAGTAAGCAAATCAGTCACAGCTTCCAGCTGGTAAAAGTGCATTCCTTTCTGTTAAAAGCAGGTAAGGGCGAAAGGAATAAAGAAATAAATCACAAAGCCCCAAAATATTCTTCACTTTTATAAGGGGTACACAATTGTACAACAAACAGGGCTACTCTGGCTCCCCCTTGTGGCCATTATTGCGTTAGACAATTAGACTCCAGGAAAGAATGTGCTCGCCTTACATTTGCTAGTAAAATTGTAAATACTTTAAAGATTATGATATGCCTTTTCCTTGCTGCTTCATTTTAACACAGAAAAAAAACAGTGACTTTAAATTTTTATGGGTTTATTTTCATACTACTGCAGCTAGATTCTTGGTCATCTCCAGAGCTCGTTTCCTTTACTGTAACTCCCGACACTGAGGAGATATGCCCAGACCGACCTTTTAAGAGAATGAAAATTCAATCACAAGGTGTATCACAAGTTGGGAATAAGGTCTTGGGAAGAACTGTTAACAAGTAAGGGACCAATGTCAACTTCCACCAATCCAAGGATACTTTTTTCTCTTTAGAGAAATTAACAAGAGCAAGAGTTCGGGAACTCCAAAATGGCTCCTGTAGAGACAGCAAGATGTGCCACATTGGAAGCTATGTCCACTTGCAAAACCCAACTGAAGTTTATCAATTTCTCAAAAGTTGAGGGCATATTCTTAATTTATCTCCCTCCAGAAACCAAGACCCCAAGCCTATTTTCCTATATTTTGCTTTTTTTTCTCCTAGATTATCAGGACTCCAAACTTTCTGCAGTCCATCCAGAAAACTCTGCCTCCATTTTCCCAACCCTATACCTCCATGATCCAAGCAATCCTTATCCATCAGCCATGTGTGGACAATATTCTGCTCACAAAATGTTCATGAATCATTAATCCAAAGTCCTTTACTATATATGCTGATTTTTTCCTTAGGTATCTGATTTGATAGTTTGTTGTCCAGTCTATATATTCTGCTCATAATCCATGGTTTAGAATAAATCAACCCAATAACATGGATTACTGACTGCCATAGAAATCTGTGATGACAACTGATCACAGGAAGGAGTTGTTGAGACCGAGGGTAAGGGGAAAGAAGAAATTTCTAGTTAGGCCTAATACTAATGGAGTACTGAGTAATGATCTGTTTGATCAGCACCACAAAGAGTACAACCTGATCACTTAGGCCCAAACGATCCACTTTGGCACGCTTTACTATTTGCTTGGGCTGTTTGCACGTAAAACTAGTCAGTCCTCTACTTCACTTAAGATGAGCAGAAGGAAGAATGAGACTCCTGAAGAATAGGAAGCTAGACACAGGTGTTGTGTGCTCTGCTTCAGAGACGAGAGGAAATGCAGGAAGACAGGTCAGAGGAACATTAATCAGGTAGCTCTCATGGGTATAACATCCATGGATCTTTCTGGATCTACTCTAGACTGTAAGCTCATTATGGGCAGGGAACGTGCTGATAATTCTGTTGTATTGTTCTCTCCAAAGCACCTAGTAATAATAATAATAATAATGGTATTTGTTAAGTGCTTACTATGTGTCAAGCACTGTTCTAAGTGCTGGGGGAGGTAAAAGGTAATCAGGTTGTCCCTCGTGGGGCTCATAGGCTTCATCCCCATTTTACAGATGAGGTAACTGAGGCACAGAGAAGTTAAGTGATTTGCCCAAAATCACATAGCTGACAAGTGGCAGAGGTGGAATTAGAACCTACAACTTCTGACTCCCAAGCCTGTGCTCTTTCCATTGAGCCAAACTGTAGTTACAAGATAATCAGATTGTCCCACGTGGGACTCACAGTCATAGTCTCCATTTTACAAATGAGATAACGGAGGGACAGAGAAGTTAAGTGACTTGTCCAAGGTCACACAGCAGACAAGTGGCAGAGCCAGGATTAGAACCCACATCCTCTGGGAACTCACATAGTCCCCATTTTACAAATGAGATAACAGAGGGACAGAGAAGTGAAGTGACTTGCCCAAGGTCACACAGCAGACTAGTGGCAGAGCCAGGATTTAAACCCACATCCTCTGGCTCCCAAACCCGTGCCATTTCCACTAAGCCATAAGTGCTCAGTAAATACCATTGATTCATTCTGAATCTCAGAGAGAAAATAAATTATTCAGGGGGCATAAAAATATGGGGAGAGCTTTGGGTCAGGAGAGAGGGCTATCTGAAATGGGCAATATAAGCCAGTAGCATCCTACTGACTATCCTGATTCAGGGTTTCCTAAATGTCAATGATGCTCACCTCAGACTTTAGAGTTTTAAAGGTTGGGATCCCCGGGACAGGGAGTGCTTTCTTTCCACAGAGGAGGCTTCAGCTCCCTAGGCGGAGGAGAAGGTGCTGAACCTCTAGAGCTCTTGGGAAAAGATAAGGATGAACATACTGTACCTTGGGGTTCTGGTCCACAACTTTCTTCAGGTTTTTCAGCAGATGATTATTTGGGCCACCTTGCCTCTCATTTACATACACTATCCTGTCCAGGTCAGGGAAGTTTCGGTTCAAGTCAATTCCCTGGGCATTGCTTCGGCCAACAAACCAGTCCTTGAGTTCACCAGGCTGAAAAATTGAGGTGATTAAATGCATCATCTTCTTCTTAATTATCCCAACCTCTGCCTAGAGAACATGAAAGCATTTTACAAAATTTTCCCTATTCGCCTTAATGCTGCCATAAGCATAGCAATAAGGTATCACCCTATTTTCAAAGATGTAGAATCAAGGTATCGATGGTTGGAAGTAAACAGTACAGGAACAATTTGGGAATAAAATGTGTATCTTTCAAGTCATAATGATACTGTGACACTAATGTCATGGGTTCACATTCATGGCAATGTTTAGTGAATGGCAATCTTGTCTCTGATAGTTTAAGCAGGGGGTAGGGAGACAGGGTGTTGGACCATTTGACCTTCGATATTCTTTCTCTGACTCCATGACTTCTCCAAGTACATAGATGCACGTTAAAAGAACAGTGTAGCAACATGAAAGCTAATATGACAATAACAGAGGGCATTTTAAAACAGTTTGTCTTTAAAAAAAAATCACTCATTGTGACACATAACCTGCAATTTTACTGTTTTCAGAGGACAAAATTTACAATCAATCAATCAATCAATCAATCGTATTTATTGAGCGCTTACTATGTGCAGAGCACTGTACTAAGCGCTTGGGAAGCACAAATTGGCATCACATAGAGACAGTCCCTACCCAACAGTGGGCTCACAGTCTAAAAGGGGGAGACAGAGAACAGAACAGATTAGAACAATGCTTTGAACATAGTAAGTGCTTAACCAATGCCATCATTATTATTAAATGTTAAAACCATTAGTGATTCAACATACAACTAAACCTCAAAACATATTACATCTAAGCAATGTATATACAAGCTCTGCTTTCTGTGCGATTTTAGAGGCTCTTGCTCTTGCATCAACATTAAACAAAAAAAGGTGTAAATAACCTGGGACACTGTTTCCCTTTTTTGCTTAATAGTGTGTTTGATAGAAACGAGAACTTCACGTTGAACATCAGGGATCCTATTTTAATAAGGGAAAATAGTTTTTCTTAAGAATCAGCAGAGGGAGCTACCACATTGGATCATTTTTTAAAAAAGCACTTGCAAAGTATGGAGTTGGAATTACGACCTTTTCAAAACCTTAGTGGTTCAAAGTGAAATTCAGTTTACCACAATCTGGTAGATTTCATGCTGCTCATTCAACAGTGTTCATTATCCATTGCAACCGTTTATGACAAAATGTATATTCCATGGTTCTATATAATGAAACGGATTAATCACCCCTATCCTTTACTAGACAAACTCATTTTTTCCTAAAAACATCTTTAACAGTTTTTCAATAGATTCTACACTTCATATAGTTTAATGGTTTCAAGTTCCATCACACGCTGCCCATAGTGCTGGTGGTATTTGAACATTGGTAAGTGTGGTGGGCAATTCTGTTCTTGCAGACTCACCTGAGATGCTGCCTTCTCAAACCCATCTGGATTCAAAGATGGCAGGATGTGGATGCGAGTGCTGTGGATCAGGTTGACGATGGTCTCGTTTCCTTTCTGATACTCGTTGCACAAGTACTGGGCGAGGAAGATGAGCAGTTCTCGGCCGACAGCCTCATTGCCGTGCATATTCCCAATATACTTAAATTCGGGCTCCCCTGAAAACCCAAGGAAAAACACATAAGGGACACTTTCTCAGGGATGCAATGAGGTATTGGTGAGTCAATAGCTATTTTTTGTTTTGTTTTATGGAATTTAGCAAATGCTTACTATATCAATCAATCGTATTTATTGAGCGCTTACTGTGTGCAGAGCACTGTACTAAGCGCTTGGGAAGTACAAGTTGGCAACATATAGAGACAGTCCCTACCCAACAGTGGCCTCACAGTCTAGAAGGGGGAGACAGAGAACAAAACCAAACATATTAACAAAATAAAATAAATAGAATAGATATGTACAAGTAAAATAAATAAATAAATAATAAATATATACAAACATATATACATATATACAGGTGCTGTGGGGAAGGGAAGGAGGTAAGACGAGGAGATGGAGAGGGGGATGAGGGGGAGAGGAAGGAGGGGGCTCAGTCTGGGAAGGCCTCCTGGAGGAGGTGAGCTCTCAGTAGGGCCTTGAAGGGAGGAAGAGAGCTAGATTGGCAGATGTGCGGAGGGAGGGCATTCCAGGCCAGGGGGAGGACGTGGACCGGGGGTCGATGGCGGGACAGGAGAGAACGAGGCACGGTGAGGAGATTAGCGGCAGAGGAGCGGAGGGTGCGGGCTGGGCTGGAGAAGGAGAGAAGGGAGGTGAGATGCTAGGCACTGTATTAAATGCTGGGGTAGATACAGACTACAGTTGGACAGAGTCCTTGTCCCACATGGGATTCACAGTCTTAATCCCCATTTTACAGATGAGGTAACTGAGGCATTAAGAAGTGAAGTGACTTGCCCAGGATCACCCAGTAGACAAGCGGCGGAGCCAGAATTAGAACACAGATCGTCTGACTCCCAAGCTTCATCATTCATTCATTCATTCATTCATTCAATCGTATTTATTGAGCACTTACTGTGTGCAGAGCACTGGACTAAGCGCTTGGGAAGTATAAGTTGGCAACATCCACTAGCCCATGCCGCTCTCCAGTGCTGCTTCCCCAATTCTCAATGTGTGGTCTTCCACTGTGTGGAATGAACCAAGCCTTGAAGGTTTCCACTCTCCGGCCTGATTCTGTGCTGCCAGAAAAACTGTGGACTCAGTACCTAACTGTAACTTATTTAATGTCTGCCTCTCCCTCTAGACTGTAAACTCATTATGGGTAGGGAATGTGTCTACTAACTCTATTGTATTATAATTTCTGAAGTGCTCAGTACAGTATTTGCCACACGAGAGTGCCTAATAAATACCAATGAAAGACTAACTAATTAATTGATTCTTTTCCTCTGCTAGCTTCAAACTTGATCTTTTGTTTTGCCAAATCCTCATGTTTAGGAGATGCCAACTTTCATTCGATCAGTTTGGGGTGAAAATAGGGATTAGTTCATGGAAAACATGGGAAGGGGAAAAGGTGAGAAATAAGAATGAGAGAGGAGGAAACCTGATAGGAAGATGGCAGAAAGTGAGGTGAGGAGGGAGCTTGCAGTGAGGAACTTGGAGCCACACATAGGTCTTGGACTCACGGTCATTTGGGCAGGAAGGCAAGGCCAAGACTCAGGTCTCTGGTCATTGGGATCCTATCTGGGATCTCTGGCATTTTCCTGTTTCCTTTCTGCTGGAAGTGGTGGTGATGGCACATGGCTTGGATGGAAGCCCATGCCTGGGATACATAGGAATCAAGAAAGTTCCTATGAATAGTTGAGGAAAAAAGATGACGATAGGGGATGGGTGAGAAGGAACCTGTGGTTTGCTTTTCAGTTACCTGAAAGAAGTCAATCATTCTGCTAGGGCTTACTCTGGAACAGGAAATTAACAAATTACATTTAAGTCTTGGGGACAATGTATCCCACAATACAGTGTGTTTTGGGGGGTTTTTAATGATATTTGTTAAGCGCTTACTGTGTGCCAGGCACAAGTTGGACACAGTTCCTTTCCCACATGGGGCTCACAGTTTTTCATCCCCATTTTATAGATGAGATAACTAAGGCATAGAGAAATGGAGTGACTCACCCAAGGTCACTCAAGAAATAAGTGGTGGAGCTGGGATTAGAATTCAAATCCTCCTGACTCCCAGTACTGTTCTCTGTCCACTGGACAATTTTGACAAACCCACATTTTTGAGGAACATATTACACACGTATATGGGAGTTCGCCTCTCTGTACTGTGGTGAGGGTGATGGTTCTGTTTCAACCAGACTGTGATTATCTTATTTTGAATCCTTTAAAAAGTGGGAACTGAGTATCTGATTTAAATGATTTCTAAACAGACAGCATCACCTCCTTGTATGACTTCTTAGCCCTGCTTTTGTTAATCTTAATCCAACTATGAGGAGTGAGCAGGAACAGTGCTATATATACCACAAACGTTTCCTATCTGGGGAGCTGCTATCTGGGTTTTAACTACTCCTACAGGGATTTCTCGTCAAGAGGATGCAAATCTGAAGAGAGATATATGGAATATTGTGTCTCCTTAATTGAAGCTGTTTCTTTTCACCGGCAATTTCCTGGCTTTATCTCCCCCTTTCCCTCCCCGACTCCACTCCCACTCCTTCACACACACTCACAAACACAGACTGGCTTGGGAGAAGAACAACTTGGAACAATAAAGAGAATTAGGGGAGAAGATCCCCACCCTCAAGGAGCTTACAGTCTAGTGGGGGAGACAAACACTAAAGTAAATTACAGATAGGACGTAATAAATTTATAAAGATAAGTACAATACTTAAGCACATAATAACAAATGCCACTACTATTATTATCATTATTATAATTATTATTATGTAAGTGCCTGTGGGTAAGGAATAGCCAACTGCTTAGGTGGCACTGAAGTGCTGGAAGATGGGGAGAAATAGCACCAAAGCACCTTTGGCTTCAGTCCCAATTTATCACTGATCCACTGAGGGTCAATAGCAATAATTATAATTATAATAATGATTACTACAATAGCGATATTTGATCCCTTACTAAGTACCAACTACTGTTCCGAATGCTGGGATAGAGTCAACATAATCAGGACAGACACCGGGCATATCCCAGACCAGGCTCACAGTTTAAGGGGGAGAGAGAACAGATATTTAAACCCCATTACCCAGATGAGAAAGCTGAGGCCCAGAGAGGTTAAGTAGTTTGACCCAGGTCACACAGCAGGCAAGTGGCAGAGTCAGGATTAGAATCTGGGCCTCCTGATTCCCAGGCCAGTGCTCTTTCCACTAGGCCAACCTGAAGGTCTCTTTGCCGGACACCCCTGCTTCCCTCTCTTATTAACTCTGAATGCTCCCTCTCACCGAGGGGTGGAACAAAGGAAAGAACAGAGGGAAAGGGAGAGAAGAAGAACAGCAGGAACGAAGAGGGAAGGTGAGGGCAGATGGAGAGATGGACTCCAATAAGGAAGACAGGTGTTAGAAGGAATTCTGAATTCTGACTCTGCCACTTGTCTGCTATGCGACCTTGGGAAAGACACTTCACTTATCTGGGGTTCAGTTTCCTGATCTGTAAAATGGGAGTTAGGACTGTGAGCCCCATGTGGGACAGGATCTATGTCAAACCTGATTTGCTTGTATCTTCCCCAGTGCTTAGAAGAGTGCCTGGCACATTAGAGAAGCAGCGTGGCTCAGTGGAAAGAGCACGGGCTTTGGAGTCGGAGGACATGGGTTCAAATCCTAACTCCGCCAATTGCCACCTGTGTGACTTTGGGCAAGTCACTTAACTTCTCTGTGCCTCAGTTCCCTCATCTGTAAAATGGGGATTAAGACCGTGAGCCCCCCCGTGGGACAACCTGATCACTTGGTAACCTCCCCAGCACTTTGAACAGTGCTTTGCACATAGTATGTGCTTAAAAAATGCTATCATTATTATTATTATATAAGCGCCTAGCAAATATCACAAGTATTATTATTAGTTGGTCCCTCTATTATTAATATATATGCAAATATATATTATTTGGCAAAAACTGTCACCTTGTTTTCCTGAAAACCTCTCCTTCCTCTCTGCCAACGTGCCTGTTTATCTTTGAGCTTTGCTTACTGACTTGTGATAGCGGTAAATTGACTGTGTTAAATTTGTTCCACTTCTATGCACATGAGGGTGCATTATGAGCTGTAATTAGAGCTTTAAGCACTGGCAAGAATGCACAAGGTCACAAGCACTCTCCTCCCCCATTTTGTTCTTAATCCTCGATACGAGGCTCGTGGGCGACTTGTCCAAGCAGCACGTAAGTCCGACTTGTCTTAGGAAGCATTCATCATGGGCATTAGACGCGTGGATGAGAGCAAGCTGATTAGGGAGTCTCACATCCAATGATTAAGACCAAGCCCAGAGACCCTGCTGGAGTCCCCTTCGGTCTCAGCAAACTGAAAAAAGGACAGGCAACAGGCCAGCTTGTTTCTACTTTCAGGTGGCCTCCGGAATAAAGTCACCCATTATGAGAAAGCATCCTACCCTTCCAGAGACACGTAGGCGATAAACTCCTGGAGAGGAGGGATTAGGGCTAATAACTCTATCATACTCTCCCATGCAATTCATACAGTGCTCCTTACACCTCGGTGCTCAATAAATACCATTGGTGGACTGATCAGTTATCCGGTCTCCAGACCCTCATAAGTACCTTGTTTTTCCCTCTACTAGCATCAGCACCAAGCTCCTAGCTCCTCCTCTGTATTTGCAATCTTAGCCAATAGGAGGGAATCTGTTTGGGGTACAGAAGGTTTTCCATACGAAATGTGATGTAATTCTTTTGCTACAGGGCCAGATATAGACTTTGGGCAATAAAAGCCTGGTAACCCCCACCTCCATCTGAAGCTTGCTTCCCACAACTCTCACTAGAACCCCCTGCTTCTTCACACATAATAATAATAATAATAATGGCATTTATTAAGCACTTACTACGTGCAAAGCACTGTTCTAAGCGCTGAGGAGGTTACAAGGTGATCAGGTTGTCCCAAGGGACTCACAGTCTTAATCCCCATTTTACAGATGAGGTATGCCCTCTCACATGCCCTAGCTCTCCCCTTGGATTGTGAGCTCCTTAAAAGACAGGGATTGTATCTCAAGTGTTTTTCTGTAAATTCCCCAGTGCTCAGCACATAGTAAGCACTTAATAAATTCCTTCATCATCATCATATATATCTATTGCCAATTGAGCATGAAGCATTATATACAGAGCACTAGGAAGAGTACAATTGAACCAAGACCTGTCAATCAGTAAATTTCATCTACCAAGTACTTACTGTGTGCAGAGCACTGTACTTAGTGCTTGGGAGAGTACAATATAACAATATAACAGATACATTTCCTGCCCACAATGAGCTTGCAGTCTAAAGGACTGCTTGCCCTCAAGGAGTTTACAAACTAAAAAGTCAGACAAATGAAAATGATTTACAAATAGCAGGAGAGAAAACAAGTACATAGCAGGGAGTAGAGCCAATATAGCAGATGAAAGCTGAATAAATAATACACAAATATAGACACCTAGACATAAAAAATACACACTAAGTTGAGGAATAAGGTCCCTAAGGGTCAATGGTGGGTGTTGGGAAACATTATTTGGGGGGGATGAATTAACTGGAGAAGGCTCTAGGGCTCTTCTTAGTCTAGCAAGAGCCCAAGAGGAAGTAACAGCAGAAGGTTGAGAGTGACAGGGAATTTTGAAAGGATGTGCATGGCTCCAGTGGGACACCGGAGGACCCCTAAAGTCAGAGAGCCCTGTCCAACCACACCTTCTTCCCAGTGTGGTTTCCGGTACACGACTAACAGAGCCTGCATAGGCAGGCAGCTCAGTGGCTATTTTCTGCAAAATTATAGCTCTCACCTTGGTATGTCTGCTGGTCTTGGAAAAATCAGCAGTATCACTTCCTAATCACCTAATTTTTCCCAAGCTTTGAAGTCCCAGCACACTGACAGCAGAAGAAAAAATTATCCTATTACGCTGCTAGTTCACATGAAGCTGTTATTTCCATTTCTGCTTTCATTCTCACTTCACTGGCTTGCCTATATTCCTCCCTACACAACAGTCGACCAGGGCCCTGAGCTTGACATTTACTGTTCTACTTTAGTCATTCACACTGCATTATATATGCTTGTAAATAGCCACTTTACCTCATACATCATCTTTCCCAATTTCAAGCAGAGAGCTAATGGTTTTCCAATAATACAGACCATCACCAACCCAGCGGTCATATAACTTTAAAGGGTAGAGGGGAGCGCCTGATATGGTGTCTCATAAATCATAAGCAAGGGCTGGGCCCATTTCTCAAGTCTTCCCCCTCTCCCTAAGCACCAATCCTCAGTGAAAGACAGTGACAACAAGGTGCCGTGTACCTGAAGAGCCAACTGAAACACTGCATGGGCATCACGATTTCCATTGTCACACGTAAAATTCCCCAGGGGAGACAGTCCAGCTCATTATGAAAGTGAGAGCCTGCTATAGAGAGAAGCCAGGGAATCTCTCTGTGATTTGCCTGCACGCATACACACACAATCATATATGTATGTATGTATGTTTGTATATATGCATATATGTTTGTACATATTTATTACTCTAGTTTACTTGTACATATTTATTCTATTTATTTTATTTGGTTTATATGTTTTGTTTTGTTGTCTGTCTCCCCCTTCTAGACTGTGAGCCCTCTGTTGGGTAGGAACCGTCTCTATATGTTTCAAACTTGTACTTCCCAAGCGCTTAGTACAGTGCTCTGCACACAGTAAGCGCTCAATAAATACGATTGAACCAACAACTCTATATGTTGCTGGTTGCCGACCTGTACTTCCCAAGCACTTAGTACAGTGCTGTACACAGAGTAAGAGCTCAATAAATACAATCGAATGAATAAATGAACCACATAAACAAACGCATGCACGCACAAAACTGTGCCTAAACATTAACATCAAAGAAGCTAAATTGGGGTGGGCCAGAAAGGGAGAAGGGCAAGTGACCAGCCCTGGAATGAGCATGGCTATGCTCCTACTTCCTAAGGGAAGCCGATTTCCATGCTCCTTTGCTAAGCAGGCCTCCAGGAACTGGGCAATGAGTGTCTCTTGCCCTGGTTCATCTGGGAAATTATATTTGTTAAACACTTTGCACACAGTAAGCGCTCAATAAATACAAGTGAATGAATGAATGCTTTTAGACTGTGAGCTCACTGTTGGGTAGGGACTGTCTCTATATGTTGCCAACTTGTACTTCCCAAGCACTTAGTACAGTGCTCTGCACACAGTAAGTGCTCAATAAATATGATTGATTGATTGATTGATTGATTGACCTCATCCAAAGCACTGTACTAAGCTCTAGGATGACTACAGGAAATCAGAATCTCTGCTGGCACGAGCTAAAACCACTGTGAAGTGCAACTGAGCTGAGTGAGGATCTAGGAAACCAACTTCCTGGCTCCTGGGGTCAGGACTGCTATTAAGAGGTAGGACTACTAACCTGGACGAGATGGTCAGTAAGGCCCAACTGTATGGCTCCTCACCCTGCTTCTGGATGATTTGACCCCAAAACAGAACTGTGGTCTAGTGGAAAGAGCATGGGTGGGAGTCAGGAGATGTGTGGTATAATCCCAGCTGCATCATATTCATTCATTCAATCGTATTTATTGAGCGCTTACTGTGTGCAGAGCACTGTACTAAGCACTTGGGAAGTACAAGTTGGCAACATATAGAGACAGTCCCTACCCAACAGTGGGCTCACAGTCTAGAGGTATATATGCATACTGTGTGTCCTTGGGCAAGTCACTCAACTTCTCTGTGCCTCAGTTTCCTCCTCTGTAAAATGGGGATGAAATACCTGCTTTGCCTCCCATTTAGACTCTGAATCCCACATATGACAGGAACTGTGTCTGACCTGATTATTTGTATCTGCCCCAGCAGGTACTACAGTCGTTAGCAATTATTATTATTATTATTGATTATTATTGTTATTATCATTATTGTCATTATGCCACTTCCTTCCCCATCATTCACTGCAGGAAGCTCCCACCTTTGTAACACCACTATTGAATTTTAATGCTGGCATTTCTTCTAGTGTTCTATCACTTTCAGATGCCACTGCAAAGTTTGCCTTAGTTTAAACATTTCCCTACCCTTCCTATCAGAGGTCTGAAGTATTTTAATAGTAGTAGCATTTATTGAGTGCCCACTTAGTATGTTGTACTGAAATAGGGACTGGAGAAGTACAGGAAAGTAAAGTGTTGCATTGCCTGACCACAAGGCTCTCACACTATATAAAGGGAGGTAAATAGGAAAATATATACACTGTCAAAATGAATAAATTGAGCACACATATATGCAGGAGTGTTAAGGCAGGTGACTGATTTTAATAGTCTGACTAAAGACCATTTCAATTTAGCAGTAGAAAATGCATATATCTAAAGGAAGCAGCATGGTGTAATGGAAAGAGCATGGTCCAGGGAGTCGAAAGGATCTGGGTTCTAATCCCAGATCTGCCACTTTTCTGCTGCGTGAGTTGGGGTAAGTTACTTAACTTCTCTGTGCCTCTGTTCTCTTATCTGTAAAATAGGAATTAAGACTGTCTCAAGTAGAACATGGACTGTGTGCAAGCTGATTATCTTGTATCTACCCCAGCACTTCGTATAGTGCCTGACACCCAGTAAGTGCCTAACAGATACCATTAAAAAAGAAAGCCAGAGCATCTGGGTTCAATTGAGAGCTCTGCCATTGGCCTGCTTTGTGACCACAAGAGCTTCAAGTGCTACTCCGGCCACCTGTGCTTCTGACCCCATTCCCTCTCATCTTATGAAATCTCTCGCTCCATCCCTTCTCCCCTCCTTAACTTCCATCTTCAACCGCTCACTCTCCACTGGTTCCTTCCCCTCTGCCTTCAAACATGCCCATGTCTCTCCCATCCTAAAAAAACCCTCTCTTGACCCCACCTCACCTTCTAGTTATCGTCCCATATCCCTCCTACCATTCCTTTCCAAACTCCTTGAACGAGTTGTCTACACGCGCTGCCTAGAATTCCTCAACAACAACTCTCTCCTCGACCCCCTCCAGTCTGGCTTCCGTCCCCTTCATTCCACGGAAACTGCCCTCTCAAAGGTCACCAATGACCTCCTGCTTGCCAAATCCAACGGCTCATACTCTGTCCTAATCCTCCTCGACCTCTCAGCTGCCTTTGACACTGTGGACCACCCCCTTCTCCTCAACACGTTATCTGACCTTGGCTTCACAGACTCCGTCCTCTCCTGGTTCTCCTCTTATCTCTCCGGTCGTTCTTTCTCAGTCTCTTTTGCAGGCTCCTCCTCCCCCTCCCATCCTCTTACTGTGGGAGTTCCCCAAGGTTCAGTGCTTGGTCCCCTTCTGTTCTCAATCTACACTCACTCCCTTGGTGACCTCATTCGCTCCCACGGCTTCAACTATCACCTCTACGCTGATGACACCCAGATCTACATCTCTGCCCCTGCTCTCTCCCCCTCCCTCCAGGCTCGCATCTCCTCCTGCCTTCAGGACATCTCCATCTGGATGTCCGCCCGCCACCTAAAGCTCAACATGTCGAAGACTGAGCTCCTTGTCTTCCCTCCCAAACCTTGTCCTCTCCCTGACTTTCCCATCTCTGTTGACGGCACTACCATCCTTCCCGTCTCACAAGCCCGCAACCTTGGTGTCATCCTCGACTCCGCTCTCTCATTCACCCCTCACATCCAAGCCGTCACCAAAACCTGCCGGTCTCAGCTCCGCAACATTGCCAAGATCCGCCCTTTCCTCTCCATCCAAACCGCTACCCTGCTAATTCAAGCTCTCATCCTATCCCGTCTGGACTACTGCACTAGCCTTCTCTCTGATCTCCCATCCTCGTGTCTCTCTCCACTTCAATCCATACTTCATGCTGCTGCCCGGATTATCTTTGTCCAGAAACGCTCTGGACATATCACTCCCCTCCTCAAAAACCTCCAATGGCTACCGATCAATCTGCGCATCAGGCAGAAACTCCTCACCCTGGGCTTCAAGGCTCTCCATCACCTCGCCCCCTCCTACCTCACCTCCCTTCTGTCCTTCTCCAGCCCGGCCCGCACCCTCCGCTCCTCCACCACTAATCTCCTCACTGTACCTCGCTCTCGCCTGTCCCGCCATCGACCCCCGGCCCACGTCATCCCCCGGGCCTGGAATGCCCTCCCTCTGCCCATCCGCCAAGCTAGCTCTCTTCCTCCCTTCAAGGCCCTGCTGAGAGCTCACCTCCTCCAGGAGGCCTTCCCAGATTGAGCCCCTTCTTTCCTCTCCCCCTCGTCCCCCTCTCCATCCCCCCGCCTTACCGCCTTCCCCTCCCCACAGCACCTGTATATATGTATATATGGTTGTACATATTTATTACTCTGTTTATTTATTTATTTTACTTGTACATTTCTATCCTACTTATTTTATTTTGTTGGTATGTTTGGTTCTGTTCTCTGTCTCCCCCTTTTAGACTGTGAGCCCACTATCGGGTAGGGACTGTCTCTATGTGATGCCAATTTGTACTTCCCAAGCGCTTAGTACAGTGCTCTGCACATAGTAAGCGCTCAATAAATACGATTGATTGATTGATTGATTGATTGATTCAACACTTGATTTTCTCGGAACCAATTAGGAGCACTTTCCTGGGGTTAGCTAATATTATTGCTAATATTGCTAAAGAAAGTCAGAACCCTCAATACTCTTTTGTCCCACACCTGAAAAATAATTCATAGTAGACCTGATCTTTAATTGTACTTTTTTTTTTTACCACCCAAGTGCTCTGCACACAGTCCTCAGTCCATCCATCAGTGGTATTTCCTGAGCACTTACGATGTGCAGCGGACTGTACTTAGCTCTTGGAAGAGAATAATACAAATGAGTATAGACTCTCTCCACAAGGAGCTAGCAGTCTACAGTGGCAGACAGACAACAGACCCTGCTCACTGCACAACCACTTGTTTGTTGCAAAATCCAAACTGTCCGTTTGTAAAACAGCTCAGTTCTCTACCCATCCACTCATTCACCATCCTCCTAATCTTCACTACATGCCTAAAAAACACAACCCCTATCACCATGTCAGTGAACTGTGATCCCACCCCTTTCTGCTTCCCATATAATGCCCCGTCACCAGCTGAAGGATCCCAGCATCATGAGGAGGGGGCTATTCTAGCTCTAGTCAGGACTGCCTTCTCTGACTGATGACTTAGAGCAATGGTGAGCTGATTTCCCTCATCTTTCTCTCTCCGTTCCTCTTTCCCTGCTTTGCAGCTGGTTTGGGGAGGTCTCCTCCTCTCCTCTCTTTAAAGGCAGATGGGGTTGGGCTTCTTGTTTTCCTGCCTTAGCCAAAAAGAGCCAGAGAGGACCCAACAAATACTAGCGTCTCACTCCCTCAAACAGAACAATCAATGGGATACATCCAGAGGAAGTATTCTGCAAACGCAGTGAGAGGTAGCCATGAAAATCAAATAAAAACCTAACTCCTTCCTTTCTCGGTTGCCAAATTTAGAAAAGCAGGTCAGAAAACACACAGTCTCTTCAGTGAAAGAGCACTGTTTTGTTAGCCTATGCTGCTTCTGCATGGGGTTGCAATGTTTCTGGGATTTTCAGTGACCTGTAACACTGTAAAGTGCTCTCTACACAATATATAAATAGTACTGAGAAGCAGCATGGCTCAGTGGAAAGAGCACGGGCTTGGGAGTCAGAGGTCATGGGTTCAAATCCCGGCTCCACCAATTGTCAGCCGTGTGACTTTGGGCAAGTCACTTAACTTCTCTGGGCCTCGGCGACCTCATCTGTAAAATGGGGATTAAGATTGTGAGCCCCACATGGGACAACCTGCTCATCCTGTATCCTCCCCGGCACTTAGAACAGTGTTTTGCACATAGTAAGCACTTAACAAATGCCATCATTATTATTATTATTACTGAGCTACTGGTACCTGGAACATCAATTTACCAAAGACACTGCTCTGTGCCTAACAGATGCATCCTTGAAAAAGAAGACACTTACATGGCATTTTAAGTTGTGTGGGATGTAAGCCACCAAATTTTTGGATAAATTTCTGAACAAGTGAGTTAAAACCATCCACTGGATGAACAAGATTCTTGTTGTTCCATTTCCCAGGGAGAAGTCAGAAATCTTAGAGCAAAGGAGTCAGTGTTTGTGATTATTTCCATTTGCCTTTGTCATTCCTCAACACTTTAACCTGTAAAGTGCTGAGCAGAGACCCCTCCCTGCAAGCTTTCTAGCACTTGCCAACTGAAAACTGAGAACTTTCTAGCATCCTACACTGTTGTACGTAGTTCAAAGGAAATCAAACCTCTTGAATTCCATTCCAAAACAACAGGGTGGGAATGTTTAAGGAACAGATTGCTCCCACTCAGAAGAGAACAACAAAAAAGAAAAGAAAGAAGACAGCAAGGAAAAAGGAAACCAAACAATGTTCCACAGCAGAAAACTGAAAGGGCATTTTTGTCTCCTTCTCCCTTATTCTATAAGGTACCTGAGCAAGACCTTCCCATCTTGCAATGAATGTGCATTTGGAGTCGAACCTTTTTAGTTAGGTGATGCATAGCAGAATTATTTTTAGAAGCATGAATTATATATTAGCAGTCACATATAATTTTAATGCTTGCATATTGCTTGCACCAGAAAATAGTTTTTAAAAACAGGATAAGTTCAAAATGGGATAGGTGTGGGTCCATCTGAAGCAGAAAGTATATTAAAGGCTCTCTCAAGATCTCTCTGCAAAACACATAGCACCACTAGATTGTAAGCTCCTTTTGTGGAAGGATCAAGTCCATACTGTCATTCAGAAGTCAATAAAATCAATCAATTTTAATAATAATAATAATGGTATTTGTTAAGCTTTTACTATGTGCCAAATGCTGTTCTAAGCATTGGGGTGGTTACAAGGTGATCAGGTTGTCCCATGGGGGGCTCACAGTCTTTCTCTCCATTTTATTGATGAGGTAACTGAGGCAAAGAGAAGTCAAGTGACTTGCCCAAGGTCACACAGCTAATTGGTGGAGCTGAGATTTGAACCTATGACCTCTGACTCCAAAGCCCGTACTCTTTCCACTGACCCACTCTGCTTCTCTATTATGGTGTTTGTTAAGTGCTTACTATGTGCCAAGCACTGTTCTAAATGCTGGGGGAGATACAAGATTATCAGGTTGTCCCATGTGGGCTCACCATCTCAATCCCCATTTTACAGAGGAGGTAACTGAGGTCCAGAGAAGTTAAGTGACTGGCCCAAAGTCGCACAGCTGACAAGTGGTGGAGTCAGGATTAGAACCCATGACCTCTGACTCCCAAGGCCGTGCTCTTGCCACTAAGCCACACTGCTTCTTTGAGCATTTACTATGTGCCGGATACTGTCCTAAGCACTTGGGGGAGTACAATAAAACAGATCTGGTAGACTCGTTCTCTGCCCCCAAAGAAGTTACAGTCGAGAATTCCAGGAAGTACGGATGACAAATGTTAAAGATTAATGTCTCGGAATTGTCACAATAGCCAGGGTAAAGATGCACAGAAAGGAATCTTAGATCCAGAAAATGGATGCCTGATTATGAACAAGACCAACCACGCACACACAAATGTTGGGGTTGGTTGTCTACTCTTTGGCAAGGGGGACAGGAGGAACGAGGGAGGTTGTATATTTCTGAAACAAACAGGTCGCAAACTGCATTCATGATATAGCCTCGTCTGACCTTGTGACTAGAGAAGATGGCTATGCATAGATAAATCATTACATTAGAACTAAATATAAAGGCTATTATGACTATTTTAGTTAATACCATTCACTAAGTGCTCATGCAGTAAGTGCTTAAATAAATATGATTGAATGAATACTGCCCTAGGCTAATGGAGGAGTTACAGAGGAAGGAAGTTACAGAAGGGTGGTAGACCCGCTCCTGTGCTAAAATGATTTATAGACTAATTTATAGACTAATCCCATGAGGAACGATGGATTGATATTTCCTGGATCCATCCCACCTTCTCCATTTCCCCAGGCACAGTCCTAATTAAGACTCCGATCTCTTTGCACCTACATAATAAACATCTTCCTGGACTTCCTGCCTCCAAGCTCTGGCCCTCCAAACCAGCCAATTCTTGGCAGCATGAATCACCTTCCTCGAGCATTAATCTAATCACACCTCTCCCCTTCTCGGAACCGGGCCTCCTTCCCCAGCTGCCTCTCAAAATCAAATAAAAAAACTTCAGTGACTTGTTTTCAAAACCTGTCATGTGACTTCTTTCTCCATCCGCTTCTGTTACACCTTCCAAATGAAAAGATGTGACTATTTTAATCCCACAAACCAGGAACCAAATTTTACCTACATACAACTGGGTCAAAACATGGACTTGGCAGGGAGAGAAGAAATCAGAACGGTGCCGTTCCCATGGTTCATGAAAACTGTCCTCCATTTCCTTCTCACCGTAACTCCTACCAGGCAACCTCAACTGCAGGGGGGACGAGTGGGGATAGTGGGTCCGTTACCTGGTCTCCAAACTCTCCTGCCTGTGACTGGCAGGATTGGGGAGGAATGGGAATTTCCTGCTAGTTTGCAATGGGGCTTTGAGTCACTGTAGCCCTCAAAATGGTGGGGAATTGCAATCTTCCCTCCTGCCTTTGAGGAGGCCATATTATGGAGGCAGGAGTTGGAAGTGCCTGAAGAAATGTGTGGGCTGTCCACAGAGCTGTAGGGTGAAGTAGTGAAGCCAGGATCCCCAGGAATCCTTTCTTTAAAATTAGGCTCGGGACCTTATTATAGCTGTGGGACTCCCCTGGAGTCCTGTGTCCTAACATAGTCCAAACAAATGGAAATCTGAAAAGGTCATATTGGTTTGAGAAGCACGCATAAGAGACAGTTGATTTAGACTAATCATCTCAGGTGCAGATCAACTATTCTTCCTGTTCCACCTGGGAATGGGGCAGAAGCTAATGGAAACAAGATAAATCTCTGGAACATCCAGGGGAGAAGTTAAAAAACGATAGATGGCAGAGTAGCGTAAAGACTGAACAGCAAAACAGATGCAGAGAAACTTAACTGGGACCGGAGAAATTAAAAATGCAACTGGCCTAATGAACCATTCCTTCCCAGATCTTGGTTTGTAATCCATTCAGGAAGCTTAGTGTCCAAGTAAACATTTCAGAGTCTCTCTAGAATGCTTTTCTTTCAGCAGAGCAACCAACATTCAGAACTACTGAAATTGCCTCAACCTCATTAACTGTAGCCAATGCTGAGGAGAGCAAACAGGCTGCCTTTTTTTGAAGACTCTCATTCATATTTCTCTCAATCTCTTTCTCATTCACACAGAAACATACAAATACACACATTATTGTTTAGCAGGACTGTGACTTCACATTCTCTCATACACACACTCTGCTCCAAATCAACCCCACATCCTCTAGCCATGCCCACGTTGATCTGCTCAGGGAGATTTCTGACACCCCAAATTAATAGGGACACCCCCTTGGAATTGAACAAGTAGCCCCTGGACCTCCCCTAAGGAAAGCAAGGCAATTGCTATCTACTTTCCTGAAAGGAGAACAGGTAAACTCTTCTGCTAGCACCCCTGTAGATTGAATTGAGAAGCAGCGTGGCTCAGGGGAAAGAGCACAGGCTTGGGATTCAGAGGACATGGGTTCCAATCCCAGCTCTGCCACTTGCCTGTTGTGTGGCATTGAGCAAGCCGCTTAACTTTTCTGTGCCTCAGTTACCTCATCTGTAAAATGGAGATTAAGCCCGTGGGCCCCACATGGGACAACTTGATTACCATGTATCCACCCCAGTGCTTAGAACAGTGCTCAGCACATGATAAGCACTTAACAAATACCATAATTACTATTAATACTCCTTGAGGGCAGGGATCATATCTATCTACCACATTGTTTACTTCCAAACTCTTAGTACAGTGCTCTGCCACAGCTCAATAAACACCCTTGATCAATTGATCCACTATGCTGTAAGCTCCTAAAAGGCAGGAATCATGTTTATCATCTCTATTGTATTGCACTTTCCCAATTCCTTTTTACACTGCTCTGCTCACAATAAGAGCTCAATAAATACCCCCAGTTGGTTGGCTGATTAATTGATTGATTGTTGTCCACTGCCATCTTGAGCTTGGCAAAATGTGTTGCCAATAATAAGAAGTGGCAAGAGATGTAAGAAGACTCTTCCTTTTTTTTAATGGCATTTATTAAGTGCTTACTATGGGCAAAGCACTGTTCTAAGCGCTGGGGGGGAATACAAGGTGATTGGGTTGTCCTACGTGGGGCTCACAGTCTTCATCCCCATTTTACAGATGAGGTAACTGAGGCACAGAGAAGTTAAGTGACGCCCAGTCACACGGCTGACAATTGGCGGAGCAGGGATTCGAACACATGACCTCTGACTCCAAAGCCCAGGCTCTTTCCATTAAGCCACGCTGCTTCTCTTTTGTTCACAGAGAACATGTTCCCAAAATATAGGTGAGAATTTTGTTCATTAAAAGTTTAGATCTAATCTTGCACTTTTAATATATGCACGAAGGAATTAGAAACTCCTAGAAATCCGCTGAATCACAACAGAGCCTTTACTGCCATATTCACATTCTGCTTGTCTATCAGTCATATTTCTTGAGAGCTTACAGTGTGCAGAGCACTTTACTAAGTGGGAGAGTATAGTGTAACAGTTGGTAGACATGATTTCTGCCCACAGTGGGCTTAGAGTCTAACTACAACTGCATCTAATTGTTCTAGCGATTTCCTCAACGTCAGCCTTATCTTTCTCCTCCTAACCCATCTTCTCCAGTTCCACTACTCCCTTTTGCATCCTTTTCCTGCTCCCCTGAAGGGGAGTTTTTACAGAAGTGATCCTTTTTGGAAGAACAGAGTTTGGAAAACCTGTAACAAAGCCTTCTACAAATTCAATTGAGCACTCCACCCAAAGCAGACATTGACATGTGAAATATTTTTGAAAGGCTGGGATGCCGGGATTTGCAGTCAGGTTAGTGCCCTACCCCACAAGCGCACTTTCACAATGAAAGAAATAAATTGTTTCTCCAGACAGCTGAAGGCCAAAGAGGAAGGAAAATATGGCCACGTTTGGCTATACGAAATGCAAACCTTATGACTTCATTGCATTTTGGAACAGAGCTCTTTCACAGCGGGATCCCCAGGCCCAAGGATCAAGGTCTTGGCAATCACCACCTGAGACAAACCTAGACATCAGGGCGAAGGTCATGTCTGCACAAGAAAATTACCAAATTACCTGGAGAATTCAGACCCCCACAAACCACACTTTGACTTCAATTTCCGGTAGCTGTGATTGAGGTTTTTCAATACAAAACACCCCTCTGCGATATATTTTTTTCATGGTATTTATTAAGCGCTTTTCTATGTGCTAGGCACTGCAATAAGTGCTGTGCTAGACACAAGCTGAGTTTGGAGACATTTCCTAAATACAAGGGTTATGTTTAAGCTGAATCAGCCAGACAGTTGAACAAATTCCCAATCTACTCAACAATAATTGTGGTATTTGATAAGCTCTTATTATATGCCAGGCTCTGTAATAAGCTTCAGGGTATGCCCAAGATCATCAGGTCAGACATAGTACCTATCCTGCATTAGGCTCACAGTCTAGAGAAACTGCTTGAAATGGTTCTGTGATCTCTGGGCATTTGATATTCACCGCCCTCCTCAGCCGCACAGCATTTATGTTTATATCTATAAATTTGATATTCTGAATTATTTATTTATATCAATGTCTATCTCCCTCCTTAGCTGCTTGTGGGCAGGGAACGTCTCTACCACCTCTGTTGTACTGTTCTCTCCCAAGCACTTAGTTCAGTGCTCAGCACACAATAAGCGCTCAATAAATGCCATCGATGATCAATGATGGTGAAACAGAGTTGGGAGAAATGGCTTAACTCACCCTGACCAGGGTAGGGAGTTGGAAGTGGGGGTCCAAGTAATAATAATAATAATGATGGCATTTTTTAAGCGCTTACTATGTGCAAAGCACTGTTCCAAGCGATGGGGAGGTTACAACGTGATCAGGTTGTCCCACGGGGGGCTCACAGCCTTAATCCCCATTTTATGAATGAGGTAACTGAGGCACAGAGAAGTTAAGTGACTTACCCAAAGTCACACAGCTGGCAATTAATTGGTGGAGCTGGGATTTGAACCCACGACCTCTGACTCCAAAGCCCGGGCTCTTTCCACTGAGCCACGCTGCTTCTGAGTTGGGAGACAAGGTTTGTATCCTCCATCCTTTCTGCTGAAAGAGGTGCACAATAGCGGAGGCAGCAATAGCAGCGCTGCAATTCCCCTGCCATGGGCTCCTTCCTTCCCTCGCAGTCACTGGGTCTTGCTGGCAAAGCGGTGACTAGTGTGAGAAAAAGCAGTGGGGAAGGAGCAGAAGGTGGGAGATTGGAAAGGGCATGGAGCTGGGAGTCAGACACCTGGCTTCTAATCTTGCCTCCACCACTTGCTTGTTGTGTCACCCTGGATATATCACTTAACTCCTCCGTTCCTCAATTTCCTCCTCTGTTCCTCGGTTTCCTTGTCTGTAAAAAGGGGATCCAATACCTTTTCTCCCTCCTAGACTGTGAGCCTCCTGTGGAGCAGGGAATGAGCCCAACCTGGATTATCTAGACTGTAAGCATCCTGTGGGCAAGGAATGTGTTTACCGACTCTGTTTTTTGCATTCTTCCAAGCACTTTGGTATAGTTCTCTGCACAGAGTAAGCACTCAGTAAATACTATCAATTGATCGCATCTGCCCTCAGCACTCTGAGTTTGACACATAGAAGGGCTTAAATGCTCTTATCATTAGTATTATTAGACCAATTAGCATATCAGAAACTATCCTACCTGTGAGAGTCCTGAGGAAAGTAGTGTGACAGTGGATAGGACAATGACCTGGGACCTCCATGAGGTTTTGAGCCCCAAGTGGTACACGAAATGTGCCTGATCTGATTGAACTGTAGCTACCCCAGAACTTCGTATTCATTCACTCAATCGTATTTATTGAGCACTTATTGTGTGCAGAGCACTGTACTAAGCGCTTGGGAAGTACAAGTTGACAAATGCTTCGTATAATGCTTGGCACATAGTAAGTGCTAACAACTACTACTATTATGAGAAGCAGCATGGCCTAGTGGATTGAGCACGGGCTTGGAAGTCAAAAGGTCATAGGTTCTAATCCCTATTCCTCCTGGGACAGAGACTGTGTCCAACCCGATTATCTTGTATCTACTCCAGAGCTCAGAACAGTGCCTGGTACATAGTACTTTACAAATACCATAATTATTATTATTGTTCATTCAATCATATTTATTGAACACTTACTGTGTGCAGAGCACTGTACTAAGTGCTTGGGAAAGTACCATACAGCAATAAAAATGCAATACAGCAATAACAAAGCAGCGTGGCTCAATGGAAAGAGTCCAGGCTTGGGAGTCAGAGGTCATGGGTTCAAATCCCGGCTCCACCACTTGTCAGCTGGGTGACTTTGGGCAAGTCACTTCGCTTCTCTGTGACTCAGTTACCTCATCTGTAAAATGGGGATGAAGACTGTGAGCCCCCCATGGGACAACCTGATCACCTCATATCTGACCCAGCACTTAGAACAGTGCTTTGCACATAGTAAGTGCTTAACAAATGTCATCATTATTATACCGGGGAAGCAGCGTGGCTCAGTGCAAAGAGGATGGGCTTTGAGTCAGAGGTCAGGGGTTCAAATCCCGGCTCTGCCGCTTGTCAACTGTGTGACACTGGGCAAGTCACTTGAATTCTCTTTGCCTCAGTTACCTCATCAGTAAAATGGAGAGGAAGACCAGGATGAAGACTATGAGCTCCCCGTGGAACAACCTGATCACCTTGTAACCTCCCCAGCGCTTAGAACAGTGCTTTACATATAGTAAGTGCTTAATAAATGCCATCATCATTATTATTATTATCATTAATACTAACAGAGACAACGCCTGCCCACATCGAGCTCACAGTCTAATATTATTACCTGCCTTATATTTGTTCTTACCACCTTTTTTATTTCCTTTGAACAATGTGTCCCTCATCCTTAAATTACTTAAGTTTTATGATTGACAGTTGTCAAGTTGTCTTCCTGGATATATTTTTCTAGGGGCTGATGACCCTCAAAAGAAAATGCATGTTTGCTTCACTATCGAAAAGGAGACTAACATTACTATTTTGGACTGGCAGAAACATCAACCCAAGGGTCCAGAGAAAACCACACAGTTCATTCAAGGCACCGCTTATTGAAACACGCCAATTATGCCAGAAGCAAAGGAAACCAAAGTTATGATATTCTAAATCCCACATCTTTGCTCTCCAGTAGTGACCATTCTATTGTTTATTCTCTACTTGGCTCTGCTTTCATTCTCTATTCCCCCTGCTGATTCTCTTGACCTCATACATAAATACCCTGAGCCTATCTGGTTTTAATCATAAGGGAGAAAAGCAGTGAGGCAGTGAGGGCAGAAAATTAGAATAGATTCAGGAACCAAGGTCCCAAGAGAAAAAATTGGAAGTTAAATATTATTTATGGTATTATTAAAAACAATAAAAACATTCCTGGAAAGTACAGAATGCAATAAAGGTGAGATTGTAACATACAGCATTAGTGCTATGTTCTGCTGCCAGTTGATGCCGTCAGAGACATCATATTTATGACATAAGTCAGGGCAGCTGGTTAGAGTTTTATCTGGTTAGAATTTTATCTAGAATTTTATTATTTTACTTGGCCCTCTGGCCCAAAGAGTTTTCGTGAACAGTTTTCAAGCTTTCATTAATAGGGACTCTACCATTTTCCACCACTTGTCTGCTGTGTGACCTCAGGAAAGTCACTTAACTCCTCTGGCCTCTTTCGTAAAATGAGTATAAAAGAGCTGCTCTTTCTCCTCCTTAGGCTGAGCTTCCAATGTGGGGCAGGGACCCTGTCTGATCTAATATCCTATTTCTCCTAAAATATATATATATATATATTATCCTTTATACAATGATCCTCTAGTCTGTAACCTCATTATGGGCAGGGAACATGTCTGCTAATTCTGTTGTATTGTGCTCTCCCAAGTGCTTAGCATACTGCTCTGCGTATAGTAAGCACTCACTAAATACCACTGATTGATTGTATCTACCCCAAAGTTTAGCACATTGCTGGGCACATAAATGTTTAACAAATACCACAATTAATCAATCATATTTATTGAGCGCTTACTATGTGCAGAGCCCTCCAGTAAGCACTTGGAGGAGTACAACAGCATTGACAGACACATTCCCTGCCCATAACGTGCTATTATCATCATTCTTACTATGAAGCTGTCAACATCTTATGCATAGGTTATAAATTCTTGGGCAGCCTTCCAAAGCTCCAAATCCTTTGCATTTTGCTTCTGTATCATTAGCTTGTGCTCAGCAAACTTTATTAATTTCTGGCTAGAACATTATTTGGCTTTCATCTCTAGGAGAAAACAGTGAGTGTGGGTTAAGGGAAACTCAGGTTGTTTGCACTGAAGGTACTCTTAGAAACTGTGGTTGGCTTTTGGAAACAAACAAAATAGTTTGTTTTCTAGTCAGAAAAATTACCCACAGAAGAGTAAATTAAATAGGATTCTTGAGGCCCAAACCAAAATGCCATTTTTGGGAAAGAAAAAAATGTCTTTCTTATTAAGTGTGGAATGAATTTGCTCTCCTGCCTTTGTGACTTATCAACTGTAGAGATTCCATGTCTTGATTAAAACTGTTTACAATGCTGATGTTGAAATAATTTATGTGCCCAAGTGAAAGGGAGCAGCTGGGGTGGATTTGATGAGAAAGATCATTTCTCTGGGCCCGAAGAGCAATATTTCACCAGCAGTCTTCGCCTCCCATTACTCACGCTGAATGAAAGCCCAACCTGAGAGGCCTGGTAAGCCCTGGCCAAGGGAAATACTGAAAGGGTGAAAAAGCTCCCAAGACAAATACAAGCTATAACAGAGGGCCAGGCTTACAGGATAAACGTCTCCTCGAGTGTTTAAATCACGGAATGCGGAGTCACACTGCCTGCCCCCGGGTTCACTCGGTGGGCGCTGGAGCAGCCTATATGGTAGGGCTGGGTAAGACTCTTAGAGCGGTTGGATGTCCGGTTTGGGCAGGATGGGATCAATTATGGCTTTGTTTTCATCTATGTGGTGAGAGGGTGAACCCCTTTAGTAGCCACAGGAGCTGAATAGGGAGCCAGGAGTAATAATAATAATAAATAATGATAATAATAAGTGATACCTGTTAAGCACTTATTATGTGCCAAGCTAAGGTAGATAAAAGATAATCAAATTGGACACAGTCCTGCCCGCCATGGAGATCACAGTCTAAGTAGGAGAGAGATCAGAAATTCATTCATTTATTCAATCGTACTTATTGAGCGGTGACTGTGTGCACAGCACTGTACTAAGTGCTTGGGAAGTACAAATCGGCAACAAGATATTGCCAATTTGTTGCCCAATTGGCAACAAGATACTGAACGCCCATTTTACAGGTGAGAAAACTAACACAAAGAGAAGCTAAGTGATTGCCCAAGGTCACACTGCAGGAAAGCAATCAATTAATCAATTGCATTTATTGAGCACTTAGTTTGCACAGAGCATTGTACTAAGTGCTTGGGACGCTACAATATGATAGAGTTAGTACTTATGTTCCCTCCCCATGAGGAGCTTAGAATCCAGAGGGAAGTGGCAGAGCAGGGATTAGAATCTAGGCCCACGCTCTTTCCACTAGGCCACGCTGATGAAGGCAACCCAGCCGCCTCTTCCATCTCTTCAGCAACCACCACTCCCGCTGCCATCAAGGCCTAACTGGCCTTTGAGGCCTTGGTGAGAGTTTCTTGGGCAGCCGAGAGCATAGCGTCAGTCCATACCACAAGTAGCCATCAACCCCCAAACAATAATAATAATAACAATGGTATTTGTTAAGCACTTACTATGTGTGAAGCACTGGGCACCGTTCTAAGTGCTGGGATGTTCTAACAAGCCAGTTCTGACTTGGCTGGGAGGCCATGGGTACCAGCAGTCCTGCTGAATTGCTGGGTTCAGCCATCGTAGCCGAGGTAGCAATGACAGCGATGGTCAGGGAGAAAGATGGTGTCAACTGAAAATGTCCCCATCTCCCTTGAAAAGATAAATACTATTCCTGGGTCAATCCGGTAACCTATCCACCCTAGGAATATGTCTTTGGCCATGGCAAAAGGATGTTTGAAGGAATCGCATGATGGTTCTCCCCCTAAACAGCCAGCCTATATCTTCGGGTGCATATCATCTAACATCCCATTGTGGAGTTGTGTCCATGAGTTTATCCAAACTTCTTTTAAACCTACAGATATTTTCTACTGCCACAATTTCCAGGGGGTAACAAATTCTGCTTTCCTCTTGCTTGCCATTTCATCTACCCTTTATTCACCCCACAGTATTTATGGACATATCTGTAATTTATTTTAATGCCTGCCAGCCCCTCTAAACTGTAAGCCCTTTGTGGGCAGGGAATATGCCTACCAATTCTGTTACACTGTACTTTCTTAAGCACTTAGTACAGTGCTCTGCACACGGGAAGTGCTCGATAAATACAATTGACTGATTGCTACTCATTGCAGGAAGAAGCATTCCCTATTTCTCTCTTTCTCCACCTCCCTTCCCTTTCCAATCAAATCAATGGTATTTATTAAGCTCTTCCTATGTGCAGATCACTGTACTAAGCACTAGGAGATCTTCCAGGAGCTCCTCCTAATTTCTCCCCATCTTTCTTTACTTTTTTTGTATGGTAACGATTAAGCACTTACTATGTGCCAGGCAATGTGATAAGCCCTGAGGTACATACAAACTAGTCAGTTTGGACACAGTCACATCTGACACAAGGCTCACAGTTTTAATCCCCATTTTACAGATGAAGTCTGAGGCAAAGAGAAGTTAAGGACTTGCCCAAGGTCACACAGCGGATAAGTGGCAAAGGCAGGATTAGAACCCAGGTCCTTCTGACTCCTGGACTTGTCTCTATCCAAAAGGGCATGCTTTCCTACCCTTCCATCTTTTCCCACGTCTCCTTCCCCCACCTTAACCCTCCCTCCTTTCCTCTTACACCATTCATTCAGTATGGAGCACCGATCTCTCTCAGAGTACAAGAGGAGTAAAAAGAGATATGGCCTTTGAGGTCCTTACAACCTAATGTAATCTCTAATTCACTCTGCTTATTTTAGCTCCCTCTTCCCTCTATTCCTTCTTCCTTCTGAGCTCCTCCCTCCCCTATTCCTCTTGCATCCAGCTGACGTCAATCTTTCCAGGATGCACCTGGTAGCAGGAAATCCAGGTTGAAGTGTCATTCATTGATAGGAACGAGCTGAATCACTGAATCATTATATTCCACTGGAAAATCAAGCTGGTGCTAATGACCTACAGATAGCGTAGAGAGTCTCAAAACAGCTAGAATGACCTGCTGCCTTAAATCCGGTAAAAAGGCTCCTTTTTTCCATTAACTCTTGAGTTTCATATGCTTCGTTTGTGGGCACTTGTCTGCTCCTTAGAAAGGGATGAGGCTCAGGGCACACAGAGCATGGTCACTGAGGGGCAGCAGGACCAGGCCTTGACACCAGCCCACAAAGGTTCCCGGGAAGACCTCTCTAGAGGAGGCCCTCCTCGGGGGCCAGGCTGAGGGAACTATTTCTTGGATCATAAGCCATCTACATAGTCTTGGGGTAGGATTGGAGTGGGGAAGAGGTTTGACTTGTAAAGGAGCCAGCTACATACTCTGTCTTGGGGTAGGATTAGAGTGGGGAAGAGTTTAAAGAAGGGATTGGAGTTCTGCTGCTGCCTCTTTGGGCAACCCTAAATCCTGCTGCGTTCTGGTGATGGAGTGGTCAGTGTGGCAGCAGCTACCCCACAGGACATCCCGAGATGGGGAGTAGATGACCAGGGAGCTGGAGACTAGTGGCATAACCACTTTCACCTCTCCCTACCACTCTGGGTAGCAGGCTTTTTTTTATGGTACTTGTTAAGCACTTACTACGTGTCAAACATCATTTTAAATGCTGGGGTAGGTGCATATTAATTTTGCTGTCCCTAATAGGGCTCACAGTCTAAGTAGAAGGGAGAATGGGTATTTAGCCCCCAGTTCACAGGTGAGAAGACTGAGGCACAGAGATGTGAAGTGACTCACCCAAGGTCATATGGCAATGAATTGGCAGAGCTGGGATAAGAACCCAGGTCCTCTGATTCCCAGGCCCGAGCTCTTTCCACTAGGCCATGTTGCTTCCCCTATTGTCCAATTGTCCAAGTAAGCCTCCTCGCTGGGCGGATCTGGGTCCCTGGAAATTACTCTGATTGGTCCATGCTCCTTCAGTCCACCCTGCCGGCATGACGTGATTGGGATGCCATGATGGATGCCTGCCACAGGACAAACAGCCCCTTTTGTTTCCAGCTTTCCTTGCCTCTTGGGACATCCCCAATTCCCTGGCAGAGGGGGCCAAGTAGCGGAGAAAGGGTTTAGGGTTTGCTGGTAGAGTTTCTACTCCTCACACTGGCCTCTGTGCAGCAGCTGAATCTGTTGATGGCACTACCAGCCTTTCCGTCTCACAAGCCCGCAATCTTGGTGTCATCCTCGACTCCACTCTCTCATTCACCCCTCACATCTAAGCCATCACCAAAACCTGCCGGTCTCAGCTCCGCAACATTGCCAAGATCCGCCCTTTCCTCTCCATCCAAACCGCTACCCTGATCGTTCAAGCTCTCATCTATCCCGTCTGGACTACTGTATCAGCCTTCTCTCTGATCTCCCATCCTCATGTCTCTCCCCACTTCAATCCATACTTCATGCTGCTGCCTGGATTGTCTTTGTCTAAAAACGCTCTGGGCATGTTACTCCCCTCCTCAAAAATCTCCAGTGGCTACCAATCAATCTGCGCATCAGGCAGAAACTCCTCACCCTCGGCTTCAAGGCTCTCCATCACCTTGCCCCCTCCTACCTCACCTCCCTTCTCTCCTTCTACAGCCCACCCCGCATCCTCCACTCCTCTGCCGCTAATCTTCTCACCGTTAGGCCTCGTTCTCGCCCGTCCCGCCATCGACCCCTGGCCCACGTCCTCCCCCGGGCCTGGAATGCCCTCCCTCTGCCCATCCGCCCAGCTAGCTCTCTTCCTCCCTTCAAGGCCCTACTGAAAGCTCACCTCCTCCAGGAGGCCTTCCCAGACTGAGCCCCTTCCTTCCTCTCCCCCCCATCCCCCTCTCCATCACCCCCATCTTACCTCCTTCCCTTCCCCACAGCACCTGTATTTATGTATATATGTTTGTACATATTTATTACTCTATTTATTTTACTTGTACATACCTATTCTATTTATTTTATTTTGTTAGTACGTTTGGTTTTGTTGTCTGTCTCCCCCTTTTAGACTGTGAGCCCACTGTTGGGTAGGGACTGTCTCTATATGTTGCCAACTTGTACTTCCCAAGCGCTTAGTACAGTGCTCTGCACACAGCAAGCGTTCAATAAATACGATTGATTGAAAAGCAGCAGATGGGAGTGGGAGTGACTGTTCAGTATTTTCCATTCTCTTTCCCTTTCAAATTTTTAATAACACCATCATCATTCACACCTCTCACATGAATACTCTCGGGGACACTGCATGCACTGTCATTAGGGTCTAATTTGAATTCCATAATTTCTACTGATGTCAGGTTTTCAAATACCAACTCTGTCCTATAATTCCCGAGAAGAAACGAACTCAGCCTTTGAAAAGGAATTAACCCTTTCAGCTGGGAGGATTCTATTTAGTAACTAAATAGCACCCTCTAAAGCATCAGGTTTCCTTTCCCACCTTCCCAGCGTAACAGAATACATGTCCATATCCTTACATTTGATTGCTTGCCTTATCTGTAATTTATTTTAATGTCTGCCTTCTCTACTAAATTGTCAGTTCCTAGAAAGCAGTAATTGGGTCTACTAGCTCTATTGTACTTTCCCAAGAGCTTGGTACAGAGCTCTGCACAAAGTAAGCACTCAATAAATTCAATTGATTGATTCATTGATTCATTCAATCATATTTATTGAGCAATTACTGTGTGCAGAGAATTGTCTTCCATTAGCCAAAAAAATGTACTCTGAGCAGACATGGACAGACTATTCTGCTATTTTTCTTCTTCAATCAACAGTATTTATTGAGTGCTTACTCTGTGTAGACCACTGTACTGAGGGCTTGGAAGAGAATTATAACAGTAGGAGGATCAATATGGCATAGTGGATAGAGCAAAGGCCTGAGGGTCTGAAGGTCATAGGTTCTAATCCTGACTCTGCCACTTGTCTGCTTCATGATCTTAGGCAAATCACTTCACTTCTCTGGACCTCAGTTACCTCATCTGCAAAATGGGGTTTGAGACTGTGAGCCCTTGTGGGACAGGGACTAAATCCAACCTGATTTGCTTGTATCCACCCCAGTGCTTAGTACGAGGTCTGGAACAAAGTAAGTGCTTAACAAATACCACAATTATTACTATTACTACAGTAGAGTGTGTAGAGGCAATCCATATCTTTAAGAAGCTTACAATCTACTTTATAATCATCTTATAAATGTGTAGGGCATACAATTTCTTTTATATGATTTTTTTAAACTTTTTCCCTTGTGAATTAAAAAAGAAGGCAAGGACCTTAGGGGAGGGAATGTTTCAATTTCAAGACAGTGGCTCTGGAACTCTTACTAAAATTATTATATGACAACATGGATGTACTGGGTTTACTCAAGGCACTCTCTATTTAAGTGCTTTTGGTCACCCAGGCAATTTAAAAACATTTCACTCTTCTTCTGGGTCAGTTGAGATGTATGTTATTCTCTCAGGGTCTAAATTCCTCCTTGGTTCACTGTTTGGCATCGTTTGAAACTGCCTAGACCCTTTGAGTGCAATCCCAAACCAGAGAACATGTTTGGCATTGGAAGAATTTAACTCATCAGTGCAATTCATTTTTCTAAAAAGTCATTTTAATGGGAAGTAGTCATTTGGAGATTCCAGGCCGATGACTTGGGAATCTGAGTTCAACTCAAATCATAAAGATTCAATTTGACATGAATGAAAGGTGGTTACCTACCATAATAGCAGGGTGTCTTGGGGAAAACACACAGAATGCCTACCACTCAAACCAAATGTGCAACGCAATTACTAACTGGAAATAGAACAAAAGTATCAGTGTTGCTTATTGTGGAATGTAAGAGCTAGTGTGTCTTCAGTGCCTTGGAGACTTAAAATTTTCATTGTAAGGGTACAGAACTCTGCCTTCAAGCTACTGGTTGAACTGTAGTGGTATTCCCCAAAAAAGTTGAGATTGGAAGTGAATAAGGGTTACTATCCTAATAACAGTGGAATTCCCTCTACTCTAATCCTACTTTTATCAAGTAGATGGCCCAGTACGTGGGCTGTTTGAAAGCACCAGTTGTCCACAAAGGACAGCACTCAGGTCTTATGAACTCAAGAAGCAGCACGACCTAGTGGAAAAAAGCGCGGTGTCAGAGGATCGGAATTCTAATCCCAGCTTCTCCTTTTATTTTCTGTGTGATCTGGAGGATTCATTCATTCAATTGTATTTATTGAGCGCTTACTGTGTGCAGAGCACTGTACTAAGCACTTGGGAAGTACAAGTTGGCAACATATAGAGACGGTCCCTACCCAACAGCGGGCTCACAGTCTAGAAGAGGGAGACAGACAACAAAACAAAACAAAACATATCAACAAAATAAAATAAATAGAATAAATATGTACAAATAAAATAAAATAAATAAAATAAAATAAATAGCGTAATAAATACATACAAACATATATACATATATATACATATATATTTACATATATACAAGTGCAGTGGGGAGGGGAAGGAGGTAAGGTGGGGGGGATTGGGAGGGAGAGGAGGGGGAGAGGAAGGAGAATATCACACAATTCCTCTGTGCTTCAGTTCCCCTCATCAATGGGGGTTCAATACCTGTTCTCCCTCCTACTTAGATTGTGAGCCCCCTTTGGGCCCAATATCTTGCATCTTACCCAGTGTTTACTTAGTACAGTGTTTTTCACATAGTAAGCACTTAAATACCACAGTTTATATTACTGGTCAGAGATAATCACCACCACTTTGTAACAGAGCTGGACTGCCTGGTGGAAGACAGCTCCCAGAGACAAGTGTTCAGTGCACCTTCTGGAAAGGCCTCCCTTCTTTCATGTATTATGTCATTATGTAAGTGACATAATTTACATGTTGGATTTACTTTCAGACAGTCCTTAGCCTTTAAATCTGCCCCACAGGCAAGCGGCCTAGAGATGACTCTATCTAGGCCTTTTAAGGCAAAAGTTTTTTGCTTACCAGCTTTGGTTCATTGCCTCAGTGATGCTGAAGGTAATGAAAGGAAAGAAAATCCTACAAGAATCTAAGTAGACTTCTATACTAGCTCCAAAACTGAGCAAATTGTTGGCCCTGGATCAGATGGCCGGGTAGTTTAGTTATGCTATTTATAAAGTGTTTACTATGTGCCAGCATTCTGTTAAGCACTGGGGACATGCTCCCTGTCACACATGTGACCCACAATCTAGGAGATAGATTAATCAATCACTGGCATTTATTGAGCACTTACTGTGAAGAACATTGTATTAAGTGTTTGGGAAAGTAAAATATTACAGAGCTGGTAGACACATTCCCTGCCCACAACGAGCTTAAAGTCAGGAGGGAGAGGTTAACAAACTAAGGCACAGAAACGTTAAGTGAAGGTGGTCCAGCAGGCCAGTAGCAGAGCTGAGGTTAGATGGCCCCATGCTTTTTCCTTCGCCAAAAGTTCACCAGACCTTGTGGAGTAGGAAAATACTACAATGGTCTTCTTCTGCTCAGTAAATATTTCACACGTCAGTTCACAATCACCAACATCACGTAGCTCAACAGTAAGAGAAAGGCATTCTGGAAATACTCAAAGTCTAAACACTGTCATCTAATAGACTATACGTTCTTCCAACTAAAAAAACTGGAAAGAACTGATTTAAAGAATAGCTCAATTCTAGACTCCCCATCTTAAGAGATGTTTGGGAAACTTGAAAAGGGTTCAGAGAGATGTCCCAAAAATGATTAAAGGGTTAGAAAATACGGGCTGTGGGAAGAGGACTTGGGTAGCCTGTATAAGAGACATAGATGGAGAATTATTCTAAAGAGGATGGTATAGTCAGCTGATCTCTTCCACTGATGGGTAGAATGAAAGCAATTTGGTCAGTGCCTGGGATTTGGTTAGATATAATGAAGAACTTCCCAGCACTGGTCACATAAATTTGCCTGCACATTAATATAAGCCTTATAATTCCAGCTATCAATCAATTAATGGCATTTATTGAGCACTTACTGTACTAAGCGCTTGGGAGAGTACAATACAACAGAGTTGGTAAACGTTCTCTGTGCATAATACACTTATAGTCTAAAGGGGGAGAGAGACATAGATATAAACAAATAATTTACAGATGTGTATGTAAGTGCTATGGGGCTGAAGGTGGTTCTGCTACAATATGTGTTTATACTATGCATTTTAGTTGAATGTTGTCAGGGGATTAGGGAATATTTGTTCAACAACACAAGCCTGTCTGGGTTGGTGCCCTCTGATGTCAGAAGAAATTGGGTGGGGGGGAGGCAAGGAACGGGTCGAGGGGAGGAGGCTGGCCCAGGAAATATTACTAATATTACTCTATTTTATTTGTACATATTTATTCTATTTATTTTATTTTGTTAATATGTTTTGTTTTGTTCTCTATCTCCCCCTTCTAGACTGTGAGCCCACTGTTGGGTAGGGACCGTCTCTATATGTTGCCAACTTGTACTTCCCAAGCACTTAGTACAGTGCTCTGCACACAGTAAGCACTCAATAAATACGATTGAATATATGAATGAAAGCACTGTAGCACAAACTTTCTGTAAAATAGTATTTTGCAAGAAGACCACCCTTGAAGTATAAGAGAACTGGGTTTGCTTTCTTGACAAATACTGTTTACTGGGTGAAAAAAAAAAAACCCTGATGGGGCCAATGAAGGCTAACATAGAGAAGAATGTGTATTTTTTAAATGGTCTTTTAAAGCTAAAGAAATATATCCTGATGCTATCTAGGGCTTTTTAAGAAATAAAGTGAAATTTAAATTAATTTTCCTATTTCTCAAATTGCAGTAGAAGGTGGTACCATTGGTAGATCCTATTTCTAAATTCAGTATGTCACCTTGGGTCATTAGAGACAGCAGCTGGGTTTTCAGAAAAATAGTGTTAAAAGCAGAAGGGACTCATGCGGTGATTTTCCCAGTCATCTCTATCTTTCACTCCAGTGACCTTGGAAAAGTTATGGAGAGAGCCTGAGGGCAGAGAAAACCCACACACATCTGCTCATGCTCCCTATGACAAACTACAGAAGAATGAGGACATCAGTCACAGCAGGAAATGCATGGTTGCTTACTTGAACCCCATAATGGAGATTCAATTAACAGTCAAACTTATTAAATGCTTTACAATCAGTTTTTTTATCACAACGATATTTTTAAGATACTGAAATAACATGAGAGCCCCATTTGGGACAAGGGCTATGTCTGACCCAGGATTTTGTCTGTCTTGATTCCCTTGAATTTACCCTTGAATTTACCCCAGCACTTAATATAGTGCTGGGCACATAGTAAGCGCTTAATAAATACCACAATTACTTTATAAGATCAGTAGCCAACACTAAATGAAATATGAATCAGTGTGGCATAGTGAAAAGAGCCCAGTCCTGGGAATCAGAGGACCCGGATTCCAATTCCAGCTCTGCCGCTTCCCTGAGGTGTGACCTTGGGCAGGTCACTTAACATCCTGTGCATCAGTTTCCTCATCTGTAAAATGGAGATTCATTACCTGTTCTCCCTCCTACTCAGACTCTGAGCCCCATAGGGACCCGGGACTGTCTGATCTAATAATTAGTAATAATTGTGGCATCTGTTAAGGGCTTATTGTATGCCAGGCACTGTACTAAGCACTGGGATGAATACAAGCTAATCAAGTTGGACACAGTCCCAGTCCCATGTGGGGCTCACAGTCTCAATCCTCATTTTACAGATGAGGTAACTGAGGCCCCGAGAAGTGAAGTGACTTGCCCAAGGTCACACAGCAGACAAGTGGCAGAACCAGAATTAGAACCCATGACCTTCTAACTCCCAGGCCTGTGCTCTATTCACCATGCCATGCTGCTTCTCTACGCCACACAGATCTGATTGTCTTGTACATACCCAAGTGCTTGGAGCACAGTAAGAGCTTAACAAATATCACAATTCATTATTACTACCATTTTTGTTATTATGTTATCTGTGAAATTTGGCAGTGTAAATCTTCAGACACAGTATGATGGACTCAAGTTAGTCTTCAAACATAGGAAGAGTCCTGATAATGAGATTTTGGTAGCTACTGAACTGTTCTATCAAGGGAAGTTGAGAATCTTCTCTAAAGGCCTTTAAAAACAGATTAGATTGCAAGAAAAGATTAAAATGAAAACAAATGTGAACTAAAGTTATTCAAAATGAAAACATGAAAGCATTACAAATTCAAACTGAGCATGTTTTAGTCGCTATAGTAAAGTACACCAGCAGAATATGCTTAGAACCAAGCCAACAAAGGCATATGAAAAAAAATCCCCTATTCACTCCTAAGGGGGATTTCATTGTCTCAAGACAGTATTGTTTAGTCCTGCTTTTTTTTCCTTTCCCCCACCAGCTCCTATTCTCCCTTTTCATCATTCCTTCATTCTTCCATCTCCCACCTTCCCCTCGAGGAGACCCCATCATCCCATCCAAACTACACACAACCACTGAAGAGGAAAAGGAGACATTTATCATTTCCTTTCTCATCTTACTATCCATCCGCTCCCTATCCTATAATCCCCCCAGGGATATGTTGGAGATAATTCCACCCAAGAGGAGTAATGTTTTCTCCTTGAGAATAAATATAAACAAAGAAAGAGAACAAGGGAAGGATCATTGATGGAGAAAAGAAAGGGAGAAAAGGAGCACTAAGTGAGAAGGATGGGGAAAGGAAAGTATAATCATTTATTGAATTTCTATACCGTCACTTCAAAAATGTTTTAAAATGAATTGTCTCATTATATCTCTACCACATCTTTGTGAACAAAGGAGACAGTCATAGTCTTGTTGCCCAGATAGGAAAACTGGTGCAAAGAAAGATTAAGTGACTGGCCCCAGATCATAGAATAAATCAGGGAGGAACCAGGTCCAGAATGCAGATTTCCGGATTCCCAGCCTATGGGTTTATTAAACCAAACTGCCTTGGGAGGAGAAATTAAGGCCAGAAAGGAAGTCCTTGTAATTACAGTGGGCTACCTTAGCGACAGGAAATGGAGATAAAATCTATTCTCCTCTAAAATTTAGAGAATAGTAGTTTTCAAGTAGACTTCAATCTGAAATAAAGCTAACTCTCAATTTTTCAGGATCCATTCTCCAAACTGTCAAACTCTGGCTCGCTGACCTTTTCCCTCTTTTCTGTCTGCGAGGGTATTATGAGAATCTCCACCCTAAAATAAGTGGGGTGAGGAAAAGGAGGTGAAACTATATAAATCTAGTTTGACACAAAAGTGGTTTGGGATCATCTTGGAATGTAATTCACCTACATTTCATTGGTCCCTAACCAGCCCTGGTAATTGACAGCAAATTGAATGATTCTTCTTCATTAATTTTTAAAAGAAGGTAGTCACTTCTGACCAACAGTTTAACGGACATTGAGGTTATTTTCTGCCATTAGAGCGAACTAGTCGAGAAGGTGAGATCAGAGCAGTTCTTCAGTTGATTTTATAAATCAAATACAATTCAACTCCTTACCCCCAGCATAGTCTAGTGAAAAGAGAGGGCCTAAAAGTAACAAGTCCTGAGTTCTAATCCCAGGTTTTCCACTTGCCTCGTGTGAACTTTGGCAAGTCATTTCACTTGTGTGCCTCCATTTCCTCTTCAGTAAAATAGTATTTTGTATTTATATAATAATGATGGCATTTATTAAGCACTTACTATGTGCAAAGCACTGTTCTAAGTGCTGGGGAGGTTACAAGGTTATCAGGATGCCCCACAGGGAGCTCACAGTCTTAATCCCCATTTTAAAGATGAGGTAACTGAGGCACAGAGAGGTTCAGTGACTTCCCCAAAGTCACACAGCTGACAATTGGCGGAGCCAGGATTTGAACCTATGATCTCCATGACTCCATGACTCCAAACACTCCAAAGCTTGTGCTCTTTCCACTGACCCACACTGCCTCAATGCTTAGAACAGTGCTTGGTACACAGTAAGCACTTAACAAATAGCACAATTTAGCCCCAAAGGAAGAAAAATGGTTTCTTTTGTTAAAGAAGAATAGATCTATGGACCACTTATAACAATCCAGCGCTTAGAACAGTGTCCAGCGCTTTGCACATAGTAAGCACTTAAGAAATACCATTTAAAAAGAAAAATTAGGCAACATTCAATTTTGTGGCTAAAACCATCCATCTCACCAGAGTGGCATCTGTCAAATTTAGCTACAAAGCACTTCTGAATTTGATTTTAAAAAGCCTATGGATATGCTACAACTTCTTCATTGTGAAGACTTAAAAGTTTCGACTTTGCTGCTCTCAAGTCAGAAATTGCCCTACTCAAACATCAGCTGGCAACATATATGAGCTCCTAATCCACACGAAATCCCAGTGAAAAGATTTCTAGGAGTATATCCGCTAATGCAGCCCTGACTTTAGTTCCTCAGGAAATCCCAAGGAGATACACGCTGGAACTGTAGATAAGACTGAAAGTTTTATGTTGGATTATCAATTACAATAATTCAGCCCCAACTCTGCAAAATGAAAAGGCTAGAATTTCCTGTGGGGACAAATGCTACAGAAAGTTCTCCAAATATTAGTGTTAGTGCACTCACTTCCTAAATTATTTTCTTCAGAAAACATGAAGGCCTTATTAGCAAACGATTAGCATCATTGAAAAGAATTGAGTCTGATACCATCATTCAAGCTTCATAACCTCTTGAAAGCATTTGTTTTGCAATTCATTCATTCATTCAGTCGTATTTATTGAGCGCTTACTGTGTGCAGAGCACTGTACTAAGCGCTTGGGAAGTACAAATGCAAGCTGCGTCCAAGATATTTATTTCCAATAGCTAGTGGGTAGCAAATACAATTAAAAGTCTAAAATCAATTTGCAAAGAACAATGTACCAGCAATAATATACTTCTTCATCGAAGAACCAGCATGTTCTACTGGAAAGAGCGTGGGCTTGAGAGTCAGAGCACGTGGGTTCTAATCCCACCTCACTATCTGCCTGCTGGGTGACCTTGAGCAAGTCACTTAACTTCTGTGTGCTTCAGTTTCACTATATGTAAAATAAGGATTAAGTAGCCTCATGTGGGAAAAGAACTGTGTCTGAGCTGATTATCTTTTATCTTTCCCAGCGCTTAGTACAGTGCTTGGCCCAGAATAGGTTCATTCATTCATTCATTCAATCGTATTTATTGAGCGCTTACTGTGTGCAGAGCACTGTACTAAGCGCTTGGGAAGTACAAGTTGGCAACATATAGAGATGGTTCCTACCCAACAGCGGGTTCACAGTCTAGAAGGGGGAGACAGACAACAAAACAAAACATATTAACAAAATAAAATAAATAGAATAAATATGTACAAGTAAAATAAATAAATAGGGCAATAAATATGTACAAACATATATACATATATACAGGTGCTGTGGGGAGGGGAAGGAGGTAAGGCAGGGGGATGGGGAGGGGGAAGAGAGGGAGAGGAAGAAGGGGGCTCAGTGTGGGAAGGCCTCCTGGAGGAGGTGAGCTCTCAGTAGGGCTTTGAAGGGAGGAAGAGAGCTAGCTTGGCGGATGGGCAGAGGGAGGGCATTCCAGGCCAGGGGAGGACGTGGGCCAGGGGTCGACGGCAGGACAGGCGAGAACGAGGCCCAATGAGGAGGTTAGCGGCCGAGGAGTGGAGGGTGCGGGCTGGGCTAGAGAAGGAAAGAAGGGAGGTGAGGTAGGAGGGGGCGAGGTGATGGACAGCCTTGAAGCTGAAAGTGAGGAGTTTTTCCTGATGTGTAGGTTGATTGGTAGCCACTGGAGATTTTTGATGAACTGGAGATTTTTGACTACTACCATAATTATTATTATCATTTCAATCATTCAGATAGTATTCTATCTTTCAAAACACTTACTTTTAGTTATTCGGTGTATCAAAAGGTAATTCAGGCAAGGAGCACATTAACTGAGGCAATTCTACAAATTCAGTGCTTGCCAGTATCCCATTCAAAGACTGTTTGAAACACTATTCATGTTCAAAGCATACTCTCCCTTACATACAGACACCCATAAATACACACACAAAAACCAGAGCTGAGAGCTCACCTCCTCCAGGAGGCCTTCCCAGACTGAGCCCCTTCCTTCCTCTCCCCCTCGTCCCCCTCTCCATCCCATCTTACCTCCTTCCCTTCCCCACAGCACCTGTATATATGTATATATGTTTGTACATATTTATTACTCTATTTATTTATTTATTTATTTTACTTGTACATATCTATTCTATTTATTTTATTTTGTTAGTATGTTTGGTTTTGTTCTCTGTCTCCCCCTTTTAGACTGTGAGCCCACTATTGGGTAGGGACTGTCTCTATATGTTGCCAACTTGTTCTTCCCAAGCGCTTAGTACAGTGCTCTGCACACAGTAAGCGCTCAATAAATACGATTGATGATGATGATGACACACAAAAACCAGTTATTCATCTTCTTAACAGAGCCATACATATCTGTGGGCTGAGAACACCTTTGACTCCTTGGAACCATAGAACTGAGCTTACATGCTAAATTATGGGAGAAGGGAGAACACCTGAAAACTTGCTGTGGCCATGATGTTGACACATATACTCTATTCCCAATACACTAAGCTATAACATACCCTGCGAAAGAAAAATTCTAATAATTATAGGGAATAATTTGGGGGTGTCTAAATTATTGATCCTATAAAACCCAAGGCTTGCAAATGCAATCAGGCCTGCCTTTATTGACCCCATACACATTTTGAATAGTTCAGTTTCTTTGGAGCTTTCAATTTAAAAGTGCTTACACTAGGTAGAAGATCTTCAAGGGCAGGTTCTTTGCTTGATTTTTCTCTTGTAATCCCTCCCCCAGAGCCTCGTACAATGTATTAATAATAATAATGGTATTTATTAAGGACTTATATGTGCCAAGCACTGTTCTAAGTACTAGGGTAGTTGCAAGGTAATCAGGTTGTCCAACGTGGGGCTCACAGTCTTAATCTCCATTTTACAGATGAGGTAACTGAGGGCACAGAGACTCCAACTTGAGTCTGGTTGGACTAATTCTGTGTAGTGCGCACACAAACTCTCCGAGTTCCAACCCAAAGAAATCTCTTTCTGCCTAAAGCCCGGTTACTATTCCTTATTCTCCTTTTTCCCTTTCCAAAGTCTCTGAGAAGAAGTGGCTACTCAGCACACCCTTCCAGTTACAAAACTGGAACCGTTCACATGGCAACCCATTACTGTTTCTGGAGGAATTCTTCTCTTCCCCTTTCACGGGAGTAGACTTGGAGTTTCAAGTCATCTCAGAGACTTTCCTGCAACACAATCTCCCTTTCAAAATTTTGGTCACAATTTCTTAGTTAACAAAACATTCATTCAAGTTCCACAGTGTTGTGCTCTGTATTTGTTTGGATTTCCTGTTTTAGCACTAGAATCCTCTCCTTCGCTATTTCCCCATTAAACTAGCCAGCTCCTCCCTTGGGTGCCAGCAAGGGAAGCTCCTCTTCCTCCCCAAATGATCATACTGGGGAAGGATAATATCATGGCTTTTCTATCATTTCAGCACCATCTGCCCCATATCCTGCCTGTAGGACTTCAAACACAATCTGGATCATTTCGAGCCAAATTGATTTTTCTTGGACTCACTCCTTGTTTCCATCTCCTGTCAGACTAGCAGCATTTTTCTCAGCACCTTCTAGATGCCCCCGTTTCCTGGGTAGCTCATCAAATCCTGCCAATTCTGTGAGCCACCCACTCTCACTCTGCTGAAGCGGCTCCATATTGTCCTGTCTCTGGGCCTTGTCTGCCAATCACGGTCCTCCCACGGCAAAGAGCACCTGCACCCAGTGGAAATATTTCATCTATGATTCTACAGAATGATTTAGCTTTTGTTCTTTGTTCGGCGATTGTTCTGTTGTGTGACTGCCTTCAGCTCCTTCAATCTGTCCATTCATACATATCTATTCTATTACATATCTATTCTATTTATTTACACATCTATTCTATTTATTTTATTTTGTTGGTATGTTTGGTTTTGTTCTCTGTCTCCCCCTTTTAGACTGTGAGCCCACTGTTGGGTAGGGACTGTCTCTATATGTTGCCAATTTGTACTTCCCAAGCGCTTAGTACAGTGCTCTGCACATAGTAAGCGCTCAATAAATACGATTGATGATGATGATGATTGCTGCTCTGTTAGTTTAAAACTTGCTTGTTTTTACCAGCTTCTCAAGGGTAGGGCCATGATGGTTTCCTGGATTGGTACACAGTTTAGCCAAGAGTCATGCCCAGGAACTAACACATTTGATGCTAAGGATTGTGGTGATGGCTTTTTAATTTGAGCCAAAGGTGGCTCATGTCCTACATGGGGCTTATAGTCTTAAATCCCATTTTATAGATGAGGTTAAGTGACTTGTCCCAGGTCAAACAGCAGACAAGTGGTGGGGCTGGGAGCCGAACCCAGGTCCTTTGTGCACATTAAAAGTTCAATAAATACCACTGATCGACTGACTGGAATCTTTTTACTGATGGGTAAATCCTGAGCCCAGTAGGAACCCAGAGAAAGTAGCAGAGAAAACTCATCTTACTGATAAAGAGAGCTGGTGTCTCCTGGCTGAATCATAGTCACAAGTGGAGAATTCTCTTTATTGTGTAGGTGGCAGATGGGTTCAGGATTCTGGGTAGTCACGTCCCCGCTTATTTCTGCCTATTACATCAGGAAGGAAGGGACTCAGGTCAAATATGGGATTCTGATTCTCTTGGGAACCCCTGGTCCTAACCCTCCCAAACCCTACCCTTCCCCTCCTTATAGACTCGGATCTAACCGTGGAAAAGAGTTGAGAGGTAGGCCCAGCTATGTATCCATTTGATCCGTATTGGATAACCCAAGCTGCAACTTCCTCCGCCTCACCAGCCTGACCAAGCCCTGCCCTTGGCTGTTTTACAACTCCCTGTTCCATTCTAACTGCACTGAGGTCAACATATCTGATCCGTCAGCCTCATTTCTCCCTTCCTCACAATGCATGAACTTCTCAGAATTTGAGATAATAAATATCAACCTTCCATTTGGCAGAGAACAGCTGTTAAAATGAAGCTAAAGGGTGAAGGAAGCATGGTAACAGTGATCATATTATCATGGGGAAGCAGCGTGGCTCAGTGGAAAGGGCATGGACTTTGGAGTCAGAGGTCATGGGTTCAAATCCCAGCTCCGCTGTGTGAGTTTGGGCAAGTCACTTAACTTCCCTGTGCCTCAGCTACCTCATCTGTAAAATGGGGATTAAGACTGTGAGCCCCCCGTGGGACAACCTAATCACCTTGTAACCTCCCCAGCACTTAGAACAGTGCTTTGCACATAGTTAGCACTTAATAAATGCTATCATTATTATTATTATCCTAGTAGCTCTGATTATACACTTACTGCCCCCATACAGAACTCACATATGAAGATATGTAGTACCTTGTGTTAGTGAATACTCATCTGGGAAATGTAAGATCATCCGCTTTCCCAACGAGGGACTACTGCAGTCGTTGTTATGGACAACAGGAAGATTCCCTAGACGATCTATGTTAGGATGGTCCCTTAACCTGACAGTGAGTCACAATCAGATAAAAAATAACTATTTGATTTCAACAGAAGAAGCAGGCCTCTTTGACTTTGCTTTAAAAAAATTTAGAATTAAAACTAGTGACCTCTCAGAGAATAACAGTTTGGGAATGAAAATATGCTGGGATTGACATAATGCGATACTGATTACTTTTAATGGCATTTGTAAGGATTTATTATATGCCAAGCACTGTACTAAGCACCGGGGTAAATATAAGATAATCGAATTGTACACAGCCCTGTCCTCATTTTACAAATGAGGTAACAGAGGCACAGAGAAGTTAAGTGATTTGACTCAAGTCACACAGCAGACTAGTAGCAGAGACAGGATTAAAAACCAGGTTTTCTGACTCTCTGGACCAAATTCTATCCATTAGACCATGTTGCTTCTCCAATATTAGACATTACTGATGTTAGAATCCCTCATCAACAGACCAGATACACTCCCTGTACTCTGGAGATTCACAATTCACAACCAAATAATCAAATGGATGCAGATTGTTTGAGTGTAAATTCCCTGTGAATTAAAACTGAAAATATAGTGATGGAGTCTCCCACCAAGATAATAGAAATAATAATAATGATAATAATGGCATTTATTAAGTGCTTACTATGTGCAAAGCACTGTCCTAAGTGCTGAGGAGGTTACAAGGTGATCAGGTTGTCATTCATTCATTCATTCAATCGTATTTCTTGAGCACTTACTGTGTGCAGAGCACTATACTGAGCGCTTGGGAAGTACAAGTTGGCAACATATAGAGACGGTCCCTACCCAACAACGGGCTCACAGTCTAGAAGGAGGAGATAGACAACAAAACAAAACAGGTGGACAGGTGTCAAGTCATCAGAATAAATAGAAGTAAAGCTAGATGCACATCATTAACAAAATAAATAGAATAGTAAACAAGTAAAATAAATAGAGTAATAAATCTGTACAAACATATATACAGGTGCTGTGGGGAAGCGAAGGAGGTAGGGCGGGCAGGATGGGGAGGGGGAGAGGAAAGAGGGGGCTCAGTGTGGGAAGGCCTCCTGGAGGAGGTGAGCTCTCAGTAGGGCTTTGAATGGAGGAAGAGAGCTAGCTTGATGGATGTGCAGAGGGAGGGCATTCCAGGCCAGGGGGAGGATGTGGGCCGGGGGTCGACGGCGGGACAGGCGAGAACAAGGCACAGTGAGGAGGTGAGCGGCAGAGGAGTGGAGGGTGCGGGCTGGGCTCCCAGTGATCTGATGTATCTGGAATAGTACAATATTCTTTCCATGGTTGCGGTTTTCCCTGCATCAATGTGAGCCATAATGCCAATGTTATGGATTTTCAATATAGGGGGATTGATGATAGAGTGCAGAGATTTGACATCATCTCCTGGTAGTGAACTGTAATGCTGCAGGATTAGTTTTTGGGTAATAATTGCTCTTCTTCTCCACTGATCGATGAAACCGATATGCAGACTGCATAATTTTTGGTCTTTTACTAGACATTTCTTCAATATTGCCAACACTGTGTGTCCCATGGGGGGCTCACAGTCTTAATCCCCATTTTCCAGATGAGGTAACTGAGGCGCAGAGAAGTGAAGTGACTTGCCCAAAGTCACCCAGCTGGCATGTGTCAGAGCTGGGATTTGAACCCATGACCTCTGACTCCAAAGCCTGTGCTCTTTCCACTGAGTCACGCTTAAGCCTCAGTCCTGACCATAATCGTCAACTGCTAATTTTAATTTTCCAATGATTCCTTCTCTAGTGTTTTCAAACGTACCCATGTATCCCCAACCCTAAAAAACCCTTCCCTTGATTCTACAGCAACCTCCAGTTATCACTCCATTTCCCTCCTGTAGTCCTCTCCAAATTCTCCCTGTTCCTCCAGAACCTTCAGTGGTTGCCCATCCACTTCTGTATCAAAAGGGCACTTAACATCAGCTTTAAGGCATTCACTCAGCTTTCCCCCTCCTACCTTACCTCGCTAATCACCTACTACAACCCAGCCTGCTCACTTCACTCTTTCAACACCAACCAACCCACCGGATCTAGCGATCTATTTTGCCCCCGAACCCTGGCCCACATCTTTCAGACTCCTTCTGGCCTAGAACTCCATTCCCCCTTGTATCTGACAGACCACCACTCATTCCATCTTCAAGCCCCCCTAAAATCACATCTCCTCCAAGAGGACTTCCCTGATTAAGTTTCCCTACTCATCATCCCTTCTTTGTCAGCTGTGCACTTAGCCGTGCACTTTTAAGCACTTTAATAGTCACCCCACCCTCAACCCCACAGCATCTATGAATATTGTCTAACTGTAATTTATTTCAACGTCTGTCTCTCCCTCTAGACTCTAAGTTCACTGTGGGCAGGGAGAAGCAGCATGGCTCAGTGGAAAGAGCCCGGGCTTTGGAGTCAGAGGCCATGGGTTCAAATCCTAGCTCCTCCAATTGTCAGCTGTGTGACTTTGGGCAAGTCACTTAACTTCTCTGGGCCTCGGTTCCCTCATCTGTAAAGTGGGGATTAAGACTGTGAGCCCCCCGTGGAACAACCTGATCACTTTGTAACCTCCCCAGCGTTTAGATCAGTGCTTTGCACATAGTAAGCACTTAATAAATGCCATCATTATCATTATTATTATGATCACATTTATCATTTATGATGATGACAATAATAATAATGATAATTGTAGTATTTGTTAAATGATTACTATATGATGCCAGATAAGTACTGATTACTAAGAACAAATTAATCAGGTTGGACAGTCTCTGTCCCACATAGGGCTCACAGTGCAATCCCCATTTTGCAGATGAATTACGGAGGCACAGAAAAGTGAAGTGATTTACCCGAGGTCACAAAGCAAACAAGTGGCAGAGCCAGGATTGGAACCTAGGTCCTTCTAACTGCCAGGCCCGTGCTCTATCCATTACACCACACAGCTCTCAGTGCTACTGTATTGTAATAATAATAATAATAATAATGGTATTTGTTAAGCGCTTACTATGTGCAAAGCATTGTTCTAAGCTCTGGGGGAGATACAAGGTGATCAAGTTGTCCCACATGGGGCTCACAGTCTTCATCCCCATTTTACAGATGAGGTAACTGATGCACAGAAAAGTTAAGTGGCTTGCCCAAGGTCACACAGCTGACAAGTGGCGGAGCAGAAATTCAAACCCATGACCTCTGACTCCGAAGCCCGGGCTCTTTCCACTGAACCACGCTACTTCCCAGTGTATTCTCCTATGCACTTAGTACAATGTTCTGCACAGAGTAAGTGTTCAATAAATCCCATTGATTGATTGACTAACACCTCACACTCTCTCAGCTCTACCAGCCATGTTCCCACTGGGGCCCAGAGTGCAAGGCTGCAGCACCTTGCAAAATGTACATATTGCTTTTGTCCATATTAGCAAGGCACAGACAGAACCAGGTCAAAAACCAGCTCTAAGCATTAAAAGAATAAGAAAAAGGATGGCGTACCAGCTGTTTTGAAACTTGTTTACTATTTGTTTGAAGGGTAAATACAAATACTTTAAACTATGATCTCATTGTGGGCAGGGATTGTCACTCTCTATTGTTGTATTTTACTTTCCCAAGTGCTAAGTACAGTGCTCTGCACACAGTAAGCACTTAATAAATACAATTAAATGAAATACATTTAAGATATCAATCAATCAATTGTATTTATTGAGCACTTACTGTGTGCAGAGCACTGTACTAAGTGCTTGGGAAGTACAAGTTGGCAACATATAGAGATTGTCCCTACCCAATAGTGGGCTCACAGTCTAGAAGACAAGATATACATAACCCCACACACATTATTATTAAAAAACCCACAACCTAGGCATAGCATAGTCAAGCAGAGCTGAAGAATTTCCTTAAGAAAAGCCACTGTCCTCTCATTCCTAAAACAAACCTAGAGTGACTAAATTTTCTCGACTTCACACTGGGATAGATACCGTCTACCAGGAGTGGGACAGTTGTCCATGCTCGGGCAAGAAAAGGTAGGGGAGAAGTGGAAGGGTAAATTCAGGACAGAGAGAGAAACGGAGACAGACACAAGAAGGGTCAAAGTCACAAATTGATGCTGGGGCTACAGGTATCCAACCACAGACACACATGTGTGCGTAGGCGCCTATGCACATACACTCAGACACAGACTGTGAACCCGTTGTTGGGCAGGGACCGTCTCTATATATTGCCAACTTGTACTTCCCAAGCGCTTAGTACAGTGCTCTGCACACAGTAAGCGCTCAATAAATACTACTGAATGAATACACACGATTTATTCTATTTAATTTATTTTGTTAGTACGTTTTGTTTTGTTGTCCGCCTCCCCCTTCTAGACTGTGAGCCCGCTGTTGGGTAGGGACCGTCTCTATATGTTGCCAACTTGGACTTCCCAAGCGCTTAGTACAGTGCTCTGCACATAGTAAGCACTCAATAAATACAATTGATTGATTGATTGATGGCCAACTTGTACTTCCCAAGTACTTAGTACAGTGCTCTGCACATAGTAAGTGCTCAATAAATATGATTGAATGAATGAATGAATGAATGAAGACACACACCTACGCTCAGCCCAACGGAAGCAGTCCGGGGAGTTAAATAGCAGTAGCCAAGTCCAGGTCCTGTGGCCACTGGTTCCCAGAGTTCGTCCTGGGATGTGGGCACGGGGCCGGTCAGCAGACTGTCTCTTAGCCAGCCGAAAGTGGCAGCGTCCAGGTGGCAGTGAGCGTTCATACCTGTGGTACCGAATCACCGCCACCTTTTCCAAGGCTGAGTTTGGTGCTGGGTTCCTGGAAGTTCTCACTGGGGCTCACTATGAGCCTACCAGTCTCACCAGCCTCCCGGCAGGTGGCAAAACCAAACGACAAAACCCATGGCAGGCCCATCCGACGGAGGATTCACGGCCCCTTTTCCATGCCTCCCTAGAATACCACAACTGGACAGCAGCTAAGTAAAATGCCTTTCCATTTATTCAGGATTTTTAGTCTAACAATCTTAGAGCGCATTATAAATAACATCTCATTAATCATCGCCGCTCTTCATCGAAGCAGTTACAGAGTGAATATTAGTACTCCTTCTTTCTAAATGAGGTAACTAATTCTCATTCCCGGACATATGGCCTCTGAGGAAGTGGCGAGATAGAAGCCAGATTGCCTGAAAGCAAGTTCAGTGTTTTACATACTGAAACATACTGTGCCTTGGCAAGGACACATCCCTGGATATAAGGCCTGGTGAACTAAGGGCACAATTTAAAATTAATTTAGAAAAATACATAAACAAGGTGCTTTAATATTTGTCATATTTGAACAATCACATAACTAGACAGAAGAAAAAATCATACTGCTAACAGTTATAAAGTCAAATGATAATAATTGTAGTATTTGTTAAGCACTTACTATTTGCTAAGCACTGTACCTAGACTGGGATACAAGAAAATCAGGTCAGAACACAGTCCTGGTCCCCCGCCCTATCTCCTTCCCCTCCCCACAGCACCTGTATATGTGTTTGTACAGATATATTACTCTATTTTACTTGTACATATTTACTATTCTATTTATTTTGTTAATATGGTTTGCTTTGTTGTCTGTCTCCCCCTTCTAGACTGTGAGCCCGCTGTTGGGTAGGGACCGTCTCTACATGTTGCCAACTTGTACTTCCTAAGTGCTTAGTACAGTGCTCTGAACACGGTAAGGGCTCAATAAATATGACTGAATGAATGAATGAATGAAAATAGGGCTCAGTCAAAGTGCAAGGGGGAACCCCATTTTACAAATGAAGAAACTGAGGCATGGAAAAGTTAAATGACTTGTCCAAGGTCATACAGCAGGCAAGTATTGGGGGAGGGATTCGAACCCAATTTCTTAATTCCCAGGTCCATAATCTTTCCACTAGATCACATTGCTAAATTTTCAGCTGGACAAAGCTAATGGAGAAACAGTGTATTTATTTCCCTTGGAATAGGGATAAGACACAACTGATTTCTATTTCCAGATTTTTTTTAATTCATGGCTTATTCATGCAGATATATTTCTTCATTTGAAAGAAGGAGACTAGTATAATTCCATACTACTCTCTTTGGATGTTAGAAGAATGCTATTTAAATGTTCACCAATACAAAAGAAATTATAAAATTCATTACATGAATTATTCCCAAACATACTTTCTGACTAAGGCTATAGTGCCAACTCTTAGCAAGGTGAGGAGCTGTTAATTCAAGGCAAATAATGATATCTCCCCCCTCACACACGTACAAACCTCAGCCCATAATTGAGCATCTTTCTCCATAGCAGTCCTTTAGGAACCTGAAAGCATTTTACTATCACAGCTGGCACTCATTTCTATGTTTGTTAGAAGTATGAGCAAAAACATCAAGGATAAGAGGGATAAATTCTAAATCATCCTTTCAACCCTAGAGATATTCATTACATATTAAGACAGAGGTAGAGCATTATGGGAAACTCCCTCTTCTAGTGCTTGCTAATTTTTGGCTTCCTTTTCTGTCAATATGTCACCTTTTACAAGCAAAGTAATCTGTGTCCAAATGTGAATTCATTGTCAGCTAACACCCATTTGGCTCTGCAATACCCATAGAATGATGTATTTTCATATTTTCACATTGGAAGGCATTCTTCTGGACCATTTTACCCTTACAAAAAATACTATCTGTGTTGCTGCTGCTCTAAATTATTTTTAATAAACTAATTTTTATCAATCTGATAACTAAAATAAGCAAGCTATAAGGGAATACTGTTCAGACTGAAAAGTCAGTGTAGGAAGGAAAATGCTTTGGGCTTCCAATTTTTTCAGTGTGTTCAAAAGAAAACTGAAAAATGAAAAGTGTTCTTGTGGGGCAGAAGGGTGGCTTAGTGCAAAGAGCACTCAGGTTCTAATCCCAGCTCTACCACTGATCTGGTGTGTGCTAACGAACTTGTCCCTTCACGTTTCAAGGCCTCAGTTTCCTAATTTGTAAAATGGGGATTCTATCTGCTCTTCCCACCTATTTGCTTGTGAACTCTCCATGGGACACAGATTGAATCTGATCTGATCATTTAAAACCCAGCATTAAGACCAGTGCTTGGCACATAGTAACCATTTAATAAATAACATATTTTTACCACGTGAATTGATCTAACGTAAGTTTAGATATAAATCAACCATTCAGTTCATTCAAGTTCATGCTTAGCACTATGTATTTCCTCCTCAACAGTTAAGGATAGTTTTCTAATCAGCTGTGCATTCAGTTAATTCAATTATTTCATCCTAACATATTCATGCTATTACCTGTTAAATCCTTGGTTCTCATTCCTGCTGTCAGGGTCATTTTTGCCTTCCCCCATTTATTGTAAGACCCTTGAGGGAAATTTTAAGAGGAGTCTAGATCAATTAATGGATGAGGAGTCCATAATGGGTATTTGAGAGGAAAGTTAGAAATGCAGAGCAAAAAGGCAGGGATATTAACTAGATAGTCCATCCCTAACATTGGGATGGATGTCAAGGAGGGGAACATCACTCATTCATTGCCCCAGCCAGAGGAAGAAGTCTAAATTGACTTTTGCATTCAAGGATCCACACTTACAAATCAATCAATCTGTTTTATTTTTTGAGCTCTTATTGGATGTGGAGCACTGTACTAAGCACTTGGGAGAATATAATATAACAGAATTGGTAGACACACGCCCAGCCCACAAGGCACTTACAACCTAGAGGGGGAGACAGACATTAAAATAAATTATGGATACACTAGCGAGAGCCGTTGATTTTACAAAAACAACTTTTCATTGATCTATTTCTAATTTTTAAATTATTCCCGGCACACTTGGCTCCTTTATTAATAACAATATCGCTACCATTAATAAATAAACAGATGATCGGCATTAACTGCTTTTGCATGCCAGCTCTCATTTGCAGCAGAAATCATCCATGAACGCATTTGACTGTAATGAGAATTCCCAGGCCTGCATTCCACAATCTTGTCATTATCTACATTTCCAGGGGAAAATGTCCTCAAGAACATCCTGGAGCTTGGAGCCTGAGGCAGGCAGAAGGAGATCAACAAATGATCTTACAAATGAAGAAACTGAGGCATGGAAAAGTTAAATGACTTGTCCAAGGTCACACAGCAGGCAAGTATTGGGGGAGGGATTAGAACCTAGTTTCTTGATTCCCAGGTCCATAGTCTTTCCGCTAGACCACATTGCTAAATTTTCAGCTGGACAAAGCTAATGGAGAAACGGTGTATTTATTTCCCTTGGAACAGGGATAAGACACAACTGATTTCTATTTCCAGATTTTTTTTAATTCATGGTTTATTCATGCAGATATAGTTCTTCATTTGAAAGGAAGAGACTACTACAATACCATACTACTCTCTTTGGGTGTTGGAAGGGTGCTATTTAAATGTTCACTAATGCAAAAGAAATTATATAATTCATTACATGAATTATTCCCAAACATACTTTCTGACAACGCATCCACGAACGCATTTGACCGTAATGAGAATTCCCAGGCCTGCATTCCACAATCTTGTCATTATCTACATTTCCAGGGGAAAATGTCTTTAAGAACATCCTGGAGCTTGGAGCCTGAGGCAGGCAGAAGGAGATCAACACGATCAAGCAATCAATCAATCGATGGTATTTATTGAGCACTCTCTACGCACAGAGTCCTGTACTAAGTGCTTGGTGGCGTACAGTACAACACAATAGAAGGACGGTTCATCTGGGGTCACAAAGACAAAGGAGGAGAGGTAGCAAGCTGAGCTACATTGACCTTCTGTGGGAGCCCCACTGAAAACCCTCCTCCCCTGACCCCCGCCCCCCCCTCCACCCATAATCTTCCCAGCAATGATATTCTCCTTTTACCAAAAGTCCTGAGTGCCTTGGACTGGTCTTCCTGAAAGCTGCTCAGAAAGGAGCATGGGGGATTTATAAAAGGAAGAGCTTGGCTTAAACATCGAATGAATAATTGATTCTGCCATAATCCCTCCTGCCAATTTTTTTTTTTTCAAAAATAAAGCAACTGCTGGAGGAGGATGCATTTTTAAACATGCGAGTATTGATAGAGCTTCTATTTCAAACTCTATAAACAGCAGTTTCCCTGCAACAACTCACTGACTCCTGGAAATGATGGCCCGGCTCATCACCCTAAGTAATTCTGCGGCAGTGAACCTCATAAGGTGATATTCAAATGGTCAAAGTCCCTGAGCCAGATTCTTCAAGTTATTTGAGTCGGCACATGGGAGGCTTTGGGAAAATCCACAGGCCTCTGGAAAACTGTTAGGAACCCTGATTTCTTGCCCAGGGCAACCCAACAGTTGACCAGCACAGTATTGACCACATACAGTAGCTGAGGCACAAGGCAGAAGGTGATGTGGGAAGGAAATGGAGGAACAGAGGGGAAGCTGAAGGACATAGAAGGACAACATGAAGGACATGTTGGTTTCTGTAGCCCAAGGACAGAAGCGGGGTGGCTATTTGCCCCATCTTATACCAGACAACCCAGTTCTCAGCTGAAGTATCTTTGATCCTCTACTGTTGTGGAACTGGAGGCTTTGCTGTTTTAGTTTCATGTCTGGGTCTCCTACCATGGTTCCTGCCACACTCTATTCTGCACCTTGGATACAATGCTGGAGTTTATCCAGACCTGGAATGGCAATGCTGAAGAAGCAGCACGGCACAGTGGATAGACCACGGGCCTGGGAATCAGAAGGCCGGTGGTAAGGAGCTTCTGTTTGATGCGGAGGTGGATGAGCAACCACTGGAGGTTTTTGAGGAGTGGAGAGAAATGAACTGAAAGGTTCAGCTTTGGGTCATCCCATTCCCGCAAGATGAGAGGGCCAAGCCCGGCCTGAACAGAACTGTAGGCAGCTGGAGTAACTAACTCACTGGTTCCCTGGTGACCTGAAAGTTCATCACATTTACACCACCCTTGGGAGGAACCAGCTCAATACACATTTACGGCAGTCGTCTATATCTGAGTTCTTGTACTCAAAGGCTACGCATCAAACAGGCTGGCCCAATGCCATCCAAGTGCTAAATTGACATTTCTTCCGGATACTTGTTCAAGTAACATAACTTTAATTTCATGACTAGAAACCCCAAGTTCTCCCTCCGATTGGCTGGGGACAGAGGGTTAGAAGAAAGGTTATACAGGTTATATCACCTGTATATATGTATATATGTTTGTGTGTATTTATTAGTCTACTTATTTATTTATTTTATTTGTACATATTTATTCTATTTATTTTATTTTGTTATTATGTTTTGTTTTGTTCTCTGTCTCCCCTTTCTAGACTGAGAGTCCGCTGTTGGGTAGGGATCGTCTCTATATGTTGCCAACTTGTACTTCCCACGCACTTAGTACAGTGCTCTGCACACAGTAAGTGCTCAATAAATATGATTGAATGAAGAAAGGCAGGGATAGGGCAGAAAGGAAAGAAAAGGATGGATTCAGGATGAGAGTGGGGACCTCTGTGCACCGTTTCACAAGGGAATCATCCATTTCCACTGAAGGGAAAACATTAATGTGAAATAAAGGGAACAATTCATCCTCAATTGGAGTTATAAATCCACTGCCACCCGAGTCAGGTGTTCTCCAAACTCCATTTGGGAGCTGCTAGAAAAGTAAAGTTCAAAAAAGCAATAAAAATAAATTGCTGGTAACATCCAAGTCCTCAGCATCTTAGAGTGTTAGGTGCCTCCTCCATTTTATTCCCCAGCTGAAAACAGATGTGCTGTTCCTGATTTCAGTTTGGCTGGGAATAAGGCTTTTCAGAACAATTCTAGAGGGACAAAGAACACCTCTCCCAGTTAGAGACCTGCCTGCAAGCTACCTATATTGAATACCTACACCTGCTCCTTGCAAGGTAAAATCCCAGCTCTGTCGCTTGTCTATTGTGTGACCTCGGGCAAATCCCTTAACCTCTCTGTGCCTCAGTTTTGTTGGAATTTTGTTGGTAATAAAACATTAACCTCTCTGTGCCTCAGTTTCCTCATCTGTAAAATGAGGATTAAGACTGTGAGTCCAATGTGGGACAGAGACTCTGTCTAATATCTGCCCTGCTGCTTAGTATAGCCTTTCTCACATAGTAAGTACTTAACAATACCAAAAAAAAAAAGAATTTAAAAAGCTAGCACCCTAATTGGGTCAATAACTACACTCGAAAATACTGGATACCAAGACGTCCTCAATTCTGTACACAAATTGCTGGACAAGAAGAAGATAGAAAATGTGCAGCATAATGTACTGTGGCGTGTAGTATAATGACCTCATATGCAACATATGTGGCAGTCTGCTGGAGTCCTCTGGGCAGACTCCTGAATCCCCTCCTCGTTCCAGGTCTGTAGCGTGTCCCTCTGAACACGGGCACTGCTTCCAAACCATGGAATTAGGAAGGGGGAACCGTGGCAGGGGAAGACTGAGCAGTTAAAATAAATATCCCCACCAGACAGGGGATCGGGCATCTGAAAACTGGCCAAAATGACACCCTATTTTCGGTAGGCTATCTCAATAAAAGTCAGATCTCTGCTAAAATTTAGTACGTTCAGAATTTCAGTTTTAAATTTATCTAGCTGTTTAAAGAAAAGACTAGAATGGTATTGCAAATCAAGAGTTTCAAAACAGCCACCCTAGTTCCAGTGAATGAAAAATAATTCTCTAAGTCACAGGTCTCATCTCTCCCAAGAGAACTTTTTTTTTCCACATTTAAACCACCTATTTAAATTTCAAAATCAATTCTTTTATCTCCATAGAAGCAACCGTTTCTCAGAAGAGACTTTACATAAAATGTTTATTTAATATGGCATGGTGAAGCATATTTTTGCCAGTGTGCAACTATTTTCTAGAGCTAAATTAAGCCATAACTCGTTACTGACTGGCTCAATGCTTCCAGGCCACTGATGAACTATTCAGGACATGAGAAAAGTAATTTATTAACAGGTTCTCTAAATTGTCTGAAAGAGTTAATGCATCACACAGCCTCAAATTCACCACCGGGGAGTTATTTTCACACAGGAAGATTCTTATTGAATGTGCTTGTAAATTCTAATAACACACACCCAACAACACAAATGACTGATACAGAATGATTGTTTAAATCCACTCATTTCTCCTGTGTGTGGAAAAAAACCTCATAAGAAGATTATCTTGAAAAAATTGGATTCATTTTTTACAAGTAGCACAGTTCAGAAAGCTGATACTCAAGAACGTGTGTTCTGCTTATTTTTATGCCTCTTCATTTTCTGATAGAGGTGGCCATTTTCTTCAACCGAATGCAATTTCTGCTCCATATTTTTTTATGGTATTTGTTAAGCGCTTATTCTATGTTAAGCACTGTTCTATGTGCCGTGATAGGTACAAGTTCATTAGGTTGGACACAATCCCTGTCCTGCAGGTAAGCTCGTTGTGGGCAGGGAACATTTCCGCTAATTCTGTTGTTTGGTACAGTGCTCTGCACATAGTAAGTGCTCAATAAATATGATTGATTGATGGGGCTCACATTGTACTATGCAGAGGAAACTGAGGCGTAGCAAGCAACTGGCAGAGTGATTGGTAGAGCTGGGATTAGAACCCAGGTCCTCTGACTCCCAAGGCCCTTGCTCTTTCCATTATCATCATCATCAGTCATATTTATTGAGCGCTTACTATGTGCAGAGCACTGTACTAAGCGCTTGGGAAGTACAAATGGCAACATATAGAGACAGTCCCTACCCAACAGTGGGCTCACAGTCTAAAAGGGGGAGACAGAGAACAAAACCAAACATACTAACAAAATAAAATAGAATAGATATATACAAGTAAAATAAATAAATAAATAGAGTAATAAATATGTACAAACATATATACATATAATGTATATATATATATATTAGTCCATGCTGCTTCTCTTGAGAAAATATTAGCACTTCCCTCTAGTCTCAGACATGGCCTGCACTAAGAGAAATGGTCTTTCTGTGGGCTAAGAAATTTATTTTACTGTAGCCAGGAACAAATATCACAAATAGTGGCAACATTAAAAAAAAAATTATGTGTGAAACCAGATGAGTGAAATGTCTCATAATGACGGTCTTATGGATATATTCAGGGATTGCGTACCCTAACAAAGGCACTTGTCCAGATCAAAACCTGCGCGATCCACATAATTGGGGTTCCTGTTGGTTAACAGAACTCCAGCCAAATTAGCATTGAACCCCACTTTGCTGCCAACTGGGGCATCCTGACTCTTGCCCAAGACCCGCACAGCTGTGGGGTGAGCATTATGTATCTTAGTACACATCAATTCTGCATTTAACTAGCATCTTTCAGCTAGCTAACGAGAGAAAATAGAGCTTGATAATGAAAGCCCCATCTGGCCTTACCCATATGGAAAAACAGCTATTTTTTTTCATAAACATTAACCATAAATCCAAACTCTATTCTCCTAAAACATGCCCTTGGTAAATAAATATTCAAACCTAGTGGATTCTGGACAGGAAAACTGTATCCTAATGTCTAATCAGAATAAACATATTTGAGGTTTTATAATTTGCTTATTTTGCTGAAATCTAAGATTACGTCTTCAACTGGGAACAAAAATTGGCAGCCACCCAACCGCTTCAATAGTGAACACATTCAGATCTTCATTAATGATTTCGCACAAGGAATCTAACTATAATATTATGCCTGAATGTAAGACTTAAAATAGATGATCTTTCAAAATGATCAGTTTCTATAACATTGGGATTGAAAAGAACATGCAGTAGTGTGTGTTTTGGCAATGAATTATATTCTATACCACCTACCAGCTAAATATTAAATTGCTGAAAATCTCTGCAAGTCTTCAGAAAATCACAGTACCACCTCTATTACTACGAGGCATTTTTAATTCTGGAAAAAAAAATTATTTTATGCTTAAAAGACCTTTTTTATTTATTCAAATAAAAATGCACTACCCCATGTTGTTTACATAAAAGAGCTGTACCTTGAAATCTGACTAAAGCCAGATGGTCTCATCAACAAAAAGCAGCAAGAGACAACGTATTAATGATACTTAAACAAGGAACTCAACAATAAGAGACCAGTGAAATCTGTCTTCTCCTACTAAGCCGCTTGGTCACCATGGCAACATCTGTTCCAGACCAATCTTCAATTTTTAAATCAAATAAACCAATCTGTCTTAAAACCTAGATGTCCAGTGAGCTGTTACACTTAAGATTACTAGTTGAATTTTTTTTTCCCATCTATCTGAATCAGAACTATATTGGAACTGTGTATAAATAATTTTAAAATATTTCTAAAAATAAAGTTTCCAGTTCCCTAAAAAGGTAAATTCTTCTATAAAGTTGTTTATGCATTTTTAGATTATTTCAGCCCCTCAAATTATGGACCAAATTCTTCCATACAAAGAGCTTACATTATTCCAGGGAAAGCAAGACATGGAAAATTCACAAAAAGTGGAATCAGAATAAGGTTTAAACAAACTCAAGGGCTAGAAGGGCTCATGAGTTGATATGTCTAAGAGAATTGAGAGTTAGGAAAGTGTTGGTGGAGTAGGTGATATTTAGAAACACTTCAAAGGTGAGATTGGTAGGGATCTGTGAGTGTTTTTATGTCTACGTATTTCTGTTTTTCTTCATCTATCATCCTGAAACTTCAAGTGTCTTATTTTCATAGTAGTCATACTTATATACAAGCAATACCTATCTTTAGCCTTTTATATTTGCAAAAGGACATTTGACCTTGTAAGGTAGATAGGTAGATATAATTATTATTATCAATTCTTAAATCTGAGCAACACTGGGAGAATAGAAGACAGAATAATTCACAGAGAGAACTATCAAACAACCAGTCCAGAAATGGCTAACAAAACATCTAACCATATTCTGCTTCTCTAATTTACCTCTCTTCCCTTCATCAACAACCTTAAAACAAACCGCTTCACTGAAAATAGAATCCCTCATTCACCCTCCCAATAACCATCATGATTAGCACATCTATTGGGCATCTGCTGCATACAGCAGACTGTACTAGTCCCCTGATTATAGAATAGCTAAAATGATAAAATTATTTTATGATTTTATCAAAGATGAATTTATCGACGAATTTATGAAAAAAATTATCTATGGTCAATTATTTTTTTCAATGATGAAAAGTGATAAAATAATAATAATAATTGCATTTGTTCAGCACTTACTGTAGGCCAAGCATTTGTATACTAAGCTCTGGGGAAGGTACAAAATAATCAATAACCAAATAATCAATAACCATAGTCCCTGTCTCACATGGGGCTCACTATCTAAGTAAGAGGGAGAATAGATGTTGAACACCCAGTCAGCTGTGGCACAGAGAAGTTAAGTGAGTTGTCCAAGGTCACACAGCAGGGAAGTAGCAGGGCCAGGATTAAAACCTAGGTCCACTTGGCTACTCTGTAATGTGGGAAAGAAGTGAACCCACATTGCAAATATACAAAAGGTAAAGGGGTAAGAGAATAGATACCCATTTTTTAAAACCCACAATCAATGCATAATGTGAGTGCAAAATTAATCAATGGGGTAATTCGACCAGGAGGTTGAAAAGTCCAACGCTCACGTCTTTCTTGCCGCAAACACAATAGGAGGCCAAAACACAAATTGAAACTATGTCTCTCTGCAATTTATCCTCTTCCTGCACCTGACCAGGGGCACATGCAGCAATGACTGCATTCAGCAAGGTGAGATTGCAGTGCACAGGTAAACGTCGCCATCTCCAATGCCACACCAATTAACCAGAGTCCTTTAGGAATCATCACTCCTGAGGAGTCACGGAAGAAAGGACTACTGCAAAGAGCCCTCACAGTGCAACTAAATCTTCCTGCTTCAGTGTGATTTCTTTTCCCCTCAACATTCACATCCTTCATGAAGTATTCATGAAAAATCCAGTGCTATATTTGAAGCGTTGCGAACCAACGACGGGCCTGAGGCCCACATTCAAATGAATAATAATAATAATAATGATGGCATTTATTAAGCGCTTACTATATGCAAAGCACTATTATAAGCGTTGGGGAGGTTACAAGGTGATCAGCTTGTCCCACGGAGGGCTCACAGCTTTAATCCCCCATTTTACAAGATGAGGTAACTGAGGCACAGAGAAGTTAAGTGACTTGCCCCAAGTCACCCAGCTGACAATTGGTGGAGCCGGGATTTGAACCCATGACCTCTGACTCCAAAGCCCATGCTCTTTCCACTGAGCCACGGAAAGTTTTCTGGACAGGGCATTTCTCAGAGGGGATGAAAACACCACTGTCATTATTTATGTTAGGCCACTGCAGCCTCAGCCTTCCTCAAGGAAAGCTGTATTCTTTGTAACCACACAAGGTTTTCCTGAACTGGGGTTCGCTTTCATTTCATCGTCCCTAGCCCAGCACCCCTCTGGTTCTGAGGCTTTGCAGATCACCCCATGACCTGGCATGGCTATCTCCCTGTTGTTACTTTAGATACGGCCAGTGGAGTCCAGTAACATGGCACAGAGGAGGAAGGGTGTGTTTTATTGCTGGAAATGAAACCGACCAAATCAATCACAAACAAATGACTCCTTAATAAAAACAAGTTCATGAGGATGTCAAAAATTATACAGTGAATCAACTGTTACCCCTTCCAGAATGTCCCAAGTGGGTGCTAATCAGCTTCCTAGACCTGTGCCTTTTCAAAGTGCCCCATTCCACACTATGCCCTTCCCAAAGTGCCCTCATTCCACATCCTGCCCCTTCTTGAAGTGCCCATCCCACACTCTGCCCCTCCCAAAGTGCCCCATCCCATCCTATGCCCTTCCCGAAGTGCCCCATCCCATCCTATGCCCTTCCCAAAGTGCCCCTTTCCCACACAGTGCTCTTCCCTATCCTCCAGCTGTTACCCTACACCTGAGGAAAGGGCAGCGAGGCATGACGCCAGCCCCAAGCCGCTCTCCAAGTGAGATCATATTCCAGCCAAGGAAATTGCAGTGCCACAGAGGGAGTCTCCTGGTACCCCCCGTCCCAGATCCTGCTGAGAGGACAGGCTTGCCAGAGGCTGGAAAAAGGCAGCAAAAAATGTGGTACGGAGCTGCCTCGGCCCCTGACCAGAGCGCGGATCCCGGATTGGAGCCAATTAGGCCGAGTCCCCCTGCCCCCAGGCCCTTCCTCTATCCACTAGACCACGTTGCTTCTCTTATTAAAAACCTCACTAAAAAACACATCTTGTCCAAGAGGACTTCTTCTACTAAGTCCGCATTTCCTCTTCTCCCACTCCCTTCTGCATTGCCCTTTCACTAGGATTTGCACACTTTATTCACCCCCACCCTCAGCCCCATAGCATTATGTACAGATCTGCAATTTAATTCATTTATTTATATTAATGCCTGTCCTCCACTAGCCTGTAAGCTTGCTGTGGGCAGAGAGTGTGCCTACCAACTCTGTTTTATTAGGAAAGCAGCATGGTGTAGTGGATACAGCATGGACAGGGAGACAGAAGGTCATGGATTCTATTCCCAGCTCCACCACTTGTCTGCTGTGTGACCTTGGGCAAGTCACTTTGCTTCTCTATGCCTTATTTACCTCATCTGGAAAGTGGGGATTGAGACTGTGAGCCCTACATGGGACATGGACTGTGTCCAACCCTATTTGCTTATATCCACCCCAGTGCTTAGTACAGTGCCTGGCACTTAGAAAGCACTTGACAAATATCACAATTATTATTGCTCTCCCAAGTGCTTAGGACTATGTTTTGCACTGCACAGAGTAAGTGCTCAATAAATAGTATTGTGCCCTGAAATTCAGGTGGGTGCCCATGAATGCCAGCAACAAGTGACTTCATCAGTCACTTGGAAGTTTTCAGCTGTCTCAAGGAAGCCCTCAAAAAAGTGTACTGCTCACTATTTGAGGATTGTTAAGTTGAGCTCTAAACATAAGATCTCATAGGCAAAAAGCGCCCCACAAAACTACACATAATGGCAGCTGATAGAATCTCTAAAAACGTTTTTCAAATTTCTACAAATTGCTCTCATTCCAGGGTCACAGTTGAGCATTTCAAAAGAAGCGATCGGCATCCATAGTGCATTTATTCTAAGAGCGAGCAGATTTCCTGAACCTCAGCCCAAATATGTTTTAAAAGAGGAATTTAAGATATGCTACAGCCAAATTACAGCCACCTGGTTTCTGTGAGTAATGAATGGAATGTTTCTCTTACTTCCAAAATGTGGAAAACCCATATGGGTGTGAATTACAAAAATACTCTTTCTCCTTTGCAGAAGGGAAGAAGAAAACCTCTTAGTCTTGTGAAAAGCCTAAGGACTGTATCATCTTGCCCTGTGTCCAGTTAAAGAAAGCTATGCAACATCCTTGCTCAAAGTGCCCTTCTCAACTCAGGTCTGAGTCCCTTTGGGAGGGAGGAAGGGTATTTTTCCTTTAGAAACAGGTAGAAAACTGCTTCAAATAGACGATCAAGACAAAGTGTAGGGAGCTCGCCTCTCTCCTCTTCTCTCCTAAGGTACCTCAGGTAAACTGCTAGAGAAGTTGGATTCGATAAGTATTATTCTTTTGATCATCAGACAAATCTGATCTTAATACATAGCAATTCCAACATTAGCCAAATGTGTTTTCATCCATTGTTGAGATTAAATTAAAAAAAATCCTGGTCATGTGACAGAGATCCAAACTTATGGAATTCCTAGCTCCCAAGTGCCTCAATCTCCATATTTGTCTTAATGACTCTATAAGAGTTACTTCTCTCTGTGTATAATTTAGGAGTAATTCTGGTGGGAAAACAGCAATTTTGATCAGCCCTACTGTTTCAAATCCAGATGAAAAGGCAAAATGTGTTCGGTTCCGTTACCCCGGGCAACAACATGAAGCCTTTTCCGTCACTAGAATATTGGTAAAGCTGTGGCTATGACTGACTATTGTGACTGTTAGCCTCTAAGCTGTGAGAAGCCTCAAACTCGGCTCCTGTAGTGATGGTACCCTATTGATCTTTTGGTTTCTATTTTGTATTTATCATTGTTTTTGTCTTTCATGTTGCTTTTTTGTACTTTTGTACCATTTTTCCACATGTCACTTCTTCCCCTATTACTCTTAGAACGTGAGCCACTTGTGGGACAGAAACTAACATTCTCTAGTATTAGTATTTTGTAAAGTGCATACAATAGGCACTTAAATACTACTACTGCATCACTACTGCCGTGGCTCAGTGGAAAGACCATGGGCTTTGGAGTCAGAGGTCATGGGTTTAAATCCCAGCTCCGCCAATTGTCAGCTGTGTGACTTGGGGCAAGTCACTTAACTTCTCTGTGCCTCGGTTACCTCATCTGTAAAATGGGGATTAAGACTGTGAGCCCCCTGTGGGACAACCTGATCACCTTGTAACCTTCCCAGAGCTTAGAACAGTGCTTTGCACATAGTAAACACTCAATAAATGACATCAGTATTTTATTATTATCATTATTATTATTATTATTATTATTATTATTATTACCAGCTTCTGAAATGAAGAATGTGTATAAAGGAATCCCTAACTTGTTCAGATGGTCAACTAAGGTACACCATCAAACTGGGCATTATGATGAAGATAATAGAGAAACAAAACTAACATTTACGTAAAATATCTGCCCAGAATGTTCTTTGTACTTATTTGTGAACTTTTGTTCATTAAAAAAAATTGATCCTGGCTTTCATTATTAGATAACCTTGCCCTCCATAGATGGAGAGATGAAGAAACTTGCTATTTGTCAAAGGGATCTTAATGCTGGTTCTTTGCTGCAGACTCTCGAGTCTTAAAACATCTCTCCTAACTTTCCAGGGAGGAGCAGATGTTGACAGGGGGAAGTGCACACAGTGATTGCTGTAATTATAGGGGAAATAAGTCAATTTTAGCAGGTTGCAAGACAGGGTATTTTACACAACTGCTCATCTTTGCTTGACTAGACTTTGCTTAGGCTGTAAACAGTGGAAGAGGGAAAAGTTGGATCTGAATTCCATAAAAACAAAACTCTGTTTACACCCATTACTCTGTAAATTAAAAAATCAAAGCTGTGTTCTGAAGAATAGGTTCAAAAATCTAAATATGTCATATTCTCTCCATGGGTTATTTATAAATTAACATAAAAACACAGAAAAATTGAAGCTCAATGAATATTAAAAAGATAAAGATTATTAAAATTTGCAACATGTCTTTTAAGTGACCTGTCACATAGGTTCCTTTGACAGATAGGTTATGTCTCTACAGATCAGGGCACTTATTTTTAATAAGAAATTTGGTGTTAGAAAATCCCATATTTTTGGCTACCCAAATCTATCTGGGGCCAACTTACCACTGCGTGATAGTGGTGCCATGAAGACAGAATCAGTGTTTTGCCACTGTCCTTGACCCTAAACTCACCTGAGGGATGTTGAAATCAGGGATAGGCCAAGTTAAAGGATTTAGGAAGAAGGGGTAGAGTAGAGAGGGAGTTAAGGTATATTTTCTCTTACCTGTATTGCTCAGCGATCCATCAGGTAGAGCCCTGGAACTGAATCCAATTAACTGTGTGAAAGTCTATAGCAAATGTACCCCATGATACAGTCTTTTACAGTGTAACCACCTTTTCGAGGAATGTAGCCCAGTCATGGTTTGGGAAATACCATGTGGGTACCTTGTGGGCAGGCAATGTGTCTGTTTACTGTTATATTGTACTCTCCGTAGTGCTTAGTACAGTGCTTTGTTCTCAGTAAGTGCCCAATAAATATGATTGAATTAAATTTACATGTGGTATATAGGTGCAAGCTATATACCATATACCTATACGTATAGGCAGTATGCAAATATGGTGCATAATATGCGCATGTGTACTATAGTAATGATGATAATTGTGGTTTTTGTTAAGCACTTACTATGTGCCAAGCCCTGTACTAACCAGTAGGGTAGATACAAGATAATCAAGCCCCACATGAGGCTCACAGTCTAAGTAGGAGGGCATCATCCAAATTATATGCATATATACTATCCATACATATAATATGGACATGTACACATATGAACAGTATGCAATTCATGTGTATGTATGCAATTTGCATACATACAATTTACAATTGCAATTGCAATATGCAATTTGTTGTATATGTAAAGCATCTGTATGTTTATGCATACACTACATACATAATGTTGTTTATGCCTGCACACTATAAATGTATAATGTTTATATGGGTGTATGTACATGGTATATGGGTGTGTGTTAGTGTGTGTGTGTAGTTGATTGCAAGCTCCTTCTGGACAGGCCTGATGGATTGATTTAGTACCTAGCTACCAGAAGCCTCTGCTCAAATACAGCACAGCCTCCTGATTGGCACACATCTGCACCTGCCTTACCATGTTATTTGTCTGTGCTTCTCTAATCTTTAAAATACTTGTTCTACCCTTCCCGCTTGCATATTCCCAGTTTCAGTTTGCCATTCAGCAACTACTTGGGGCTTCTGCTACTGATCATTCCCCTTACGTGCCCTGCCCAGGGAAGCTGTGCTGCAATAAGTATGACCCCAATGCTACTGAACTGACTTGTTTCCTTCAGCTCATTGTTGGTGAACCAAAAATTTCACAGCGCATGAAACATCGACCAAGTCCTACGTTTTTTCTTTCCCAAGTGCACCTCACTTCCGCTGCTTGAATGGGAACTCCTAGGTGTAGAACAGGCCCTAAGATCAATTTTATTTTGTGACTTCCTTTTTTGCAGTTTTGAGAAACTGAAATGGAATGACTTGATTTCTTTTTAGGAAACTGAAAGAAAAAATTGCTTAATGTAGTTGTTGGGATCCATATAATTTAACTGCAGAAAGAAATCTAACCACAGAACCACCCTCAAAAAAAAAAAACCCAATTATATTTATTGAGTGATTACTGTGTGCACAGAGCACACTACTGAGTACTTGGGAGAGTAGAATACACGAGAGTTTGTAGACACATTCCCTGCCCATGATGAACTCAAACAGAAGAGCATGAACACTCCACTAATCTCACTGATGATTCCCCATAACACGGAGGCTGAGGGACTGGAATTCCATATATATGAGACAAAAAGACACTGGAAACCCTATCCGTTTTCTGAAAGGAGAAAACTAATGAATGGAGAGAGGCTCCATGCTGGGAAAATTGTGTTGCAGGCCCTTCAATGACCATTTTCAATGGTAACTTTCTATGCATGAGAGCATTAAAAACAGGAGTGTATGAAACAGTCTTCACTAGACCAACCCCACAAGGGGATCTCTCCACATGGATCTGATGAACTGGGGGAAGGCGAAAGAGAGAAGAGAAGATATACTTCAGCTCAACCCTAAGGATCAATGAATTAATCAATGTATTATTGAGTGCTTACTGTGGGCAGAGCTCTGTTTTAAGTGCTTAGGAAAGTACAATAGAATTGATCAACATGCTCCCTGCCCACAAGCTGCTTGAGAAAATCAAGAGATAAATACTCACTGCAATACAAGACTGTGAAGATCCAGAAATAGACAGGGAGAGGGGAATGTGAAAATTATAAACATTTTTAATTCAATTAATTCTTTAAAATCGATCAGGCTTAAACTTACTGCGCAACAGTCATTTTTGATATATAAAGGAGATAAAGGAGGCACAATTCCATAGAAAGCCCTCTTTCCCTACTGATTTACTTAAGATTATGCACAAAGTTTCCTCCAGCCCTCCAAATCACAGCCACTCCGAAGGGGAACGGAGCCAAGGTGCTTTCTAGAAGAGATAGCCCCTCTTGCCAGGTGACTGCAGAAGCACTGGATCCCCTCTGTGCCTTCCTTGCCTCCTCATGTGACCCGAATCCCCCTCCCTCAATCCCTCCCCCATCAGCTGAGATGCCCTCACATCCCTAGTGAGCTATTTTTCCTGTACATCTTTCATATCACGAGTCCGTCCCAAAAAGCCAAAGGCTGACAGCATAGACCCTGGAATTTCCAAACCAAATTGCTTAAATTCCCCCGCTAGAATGGAAGACTGTAGGGGGCAGGGATCACATCTACTAGTTTCTATTGTACTCTTCCAAATGCTTAGTATAGTTCTCTGTGTATGTTAGGCTACTCGAGAAATGCTACCGGTTGACTGATTGAAACTGGGAGTCCTGGTCACCTAGGAAAGGAGCAAGAAAGGAGGAAAGCCCTCTGCAAACAGCACTGCTGACCGAAGCAACATCAAGAGGAGGAGAATAGGAAATGTCGGAATACAGGGGATGTGGATAAGGGATCCGCACACTGGGTCCCTAACATAGTGGTTATAGCGCTAAAAAATAAACAGTCCACTACAGTTCTCAAGCAGGGCTTTGGAAAGGGAAGTCAGACTCTAGCTGAAATCAAGCAGAGCAGGTTTTCATCCTTCTCGTTCCATTCATCCTCCTCTCCTAGATGGGGAGACTGAGGCCCCTACAGGTGTGGTAGACCTGAGTCTCAACAACCCGCTGGAAAAACTGAATGGGCGACATATAGTACATCTGTAACCTTTCCTGTCCTGGAAATGAAGTTTAGCCCAGTCAGGTGAAACAGTGTGGCCCAATAGAGCACAGGCCTGGGGGTCAGAAATACCTGGGTTCTTATCCTGGGTCTGCCGCTTGTCTACTTTGTGGCCTTGGGCAAGCCACTTCACATCTCTGTGCCTTAGGTACCTCATTTCTAAAATAGGGATTAAGTCTGTGAGCCCTATGTGGGACAGGGACTTTATCCAACCTGATTATTTTGTGTCTACCCCAGCTCTAGTACCCAACCTGGCACACAGTAAGTGTTTAACAGATACCATTAAAAAATACACCAAATTAGATGTAAACCAGTAAATGCAAATAAATTCAGCATGGCTCAGTGGAAAGAGCACGGGCTTTGGTGTCAGAGGTCATGGGTTCAAACAAATCCTGGCTCCGCCAATTGTCAGCTGTGTGACTTTGGGCAAGTCAGTTAACTTCTCTGGGCCTCAGTTACCTCATCTGTAAAATGGGGATTAAGACTGTGAGCCCCCCACCCCTACCCCCGTGGGACAACCTGATCACCTTGTATCCTCCCAGCGCTTAGAACAGTGCTTGGCACATAGCCCTTAATAAAAGCCATTAAAAAAAGTCACAACTTCTCTGTGCCTCAGTTACCTCATCTGTAAAATGGGGATTAAGACTGTGACACACACACCCCCGTGGGACAACCTGATCACCCTGTAGTCTCCCCAGCGCTTAGAACAGTGCTTTGCACATAGTAAGCGCTTAATAAATGCCATCATTATTATAAATTGACTCCACACTTCTAAGACGATATTCAGGAGCAGCCGGGCCCAGGCATGGCCTGATTCACGTAGGGCGGACCCTAAAGTTTGGCCTGCACAGTTGAATTTATTCCACTAACAGGGTAGGCAATTTCCCAGGAAGCCAGGTCCCTAGGCAGAGCATCTACAGGAGAAACTTGGGAGATTGGTCATGATTTTAGTGACACGGTTAGGAAAGGAGGTTAGGTTCAGGACAGAGGAAGAACACCACCTATTTCCCACCATCAGAAGAGCTCAACTTACCTCAATCAGAAAATGCCTGAGTACCACTGGAGTAGTAAAAACCTCCTGGAATTCCAGGCCAGTGGCCAGTGCTTCCAGAACCAAATCTTCTGGAATTGGCAATATTTGATATGACATCACCAAGCGGATCTATAGTGTCAGGCCAGAAGTGTTGCTATGCTCTACAGTCTCCCACAACCCTAGAATATTCCAAAATGTGAATCTTCCTCCACAGTCGAGCCACCAAGTGTGCAAATGCTTACCCAGGGTCCCAGAGCTCTATAGCTTTCTACATGAAAAGGATAACAGGCAGCACTGCCAGGATTATTGAATCAAATCCACAATCCACGGCCCCTAACCCTTTCTTCTTATTTCAGGCCTGACCAGGGACATCTGTCTCCCATAGACTGTAAGCTTCTTGTGGGCAGAAGTCACGTCTATCGATTTGTTATACAGTACTCTCCCAAGAGTTACTACAACGATCAGCAGAGAGGTGCTAAATAAATATTACAGAGCGGTGGATGGATTAATTGAGAGTATTTAGGGTCAATGTCCTAGCGATTTCAGCAAATACTAGCATTTGTTGTGAGCTATTCGCCTATCTGACCCTCACCTAAGCCCTACTACAGGAGGAACAGGATCCTAAAGACATCTCTTGGCCAGCCCAGATTCGAAAAGGTCTCTAGACAACCCCCCCATGCCTTTGGCAACCCCCTCTTGGATAGCCACGTTGCCCCCCCATGAATCAATCAGTGGTATTTATTAAACATTTACCGTGTGCAGGGCACTATACTAAGTACTCGGGAGAGCATAATACAGTGGAGTTTATAGACAAGATCCTGCCCTAGGAACCTATAATTGAATGCATGGGGGTTACAGAACAAAGTGCATTGGTGACCAAGAAGGGAGAGGGGATAGGATGGGGAAAAGAAGTTAGGGAGATGAGAAGGCTTCTTTGAGGAGATGTGGTTTTTGTGGGGCTTTGAAAATGGAGAGAGTGATGGCCTGTTGGACATGTCGGGAAACATTGGAGGTTTTTGAGCAATGGAGAGATGTGGACTAAACAGTTTTTAGAAAAATTATCTGGGCAACAGAGTGACGTACGGACTGGTGTGGGGAGAGACAGGAAACAGAGAAGTCAGAGAGGGGGCTGATACAGTAGTCAGGCAGAATAGGACAAGTTCTTGGATCACTGTAGTAGCAGTTTGGAGGGAGAGGAAGTGGCAGATTCTAGAGATGTGAAGGCTAAACCAACAGGATTTGGTGACTGACAAAATATGTGGGTTTCATGAAAGAGACGCGTCAAGGGTAATAACCAGGTTAGAGGTTTGTGGGACGGGGACGATGGTGATGTCATCAACTGTGATGGGAAAGTTGAGGGGAGAAGAGGGTTTGGGTAGGCGAATGAAGAGTTCCTTTTTGAACATGTTAAATTTGGGGTGTTGGCAGGAAATCCAAGAAGAGATGCCCTGGAGGCAGGAGGAAATGTGAGACTGCAGAGAAGGAGAAAGGTTAGAGCTGGAGAGGTAGATGCTTAGAGGTGGTTGTGGAAGCCATGGGAGCAAATAAGTTCTACAAAGAAGTGGGTGTAGATGGAGAATACAACTGAGTCTCCCACAGTCAAAGGGTGGGATGCAGAGGAGGAGCCAGAGAAAGAGACTGGGAAGGCATGGCCAGAATGATAGGAGGAGAATCACCACAGGACAGAGTCAGTGAAGCCAAGGTTAAACAGTGTTTCCAGGAGAAGGGGGTGGTCCACAATATTAAAGACAGTTTGAGTGGTCTAGGAGGATGAGGACGGAGTAGAGGTCGTTGGATTTGGTAAGGAGTTCATCAGTGACCCTGGAGAGGGCAATTTAAGTGGAATGGGGGGTAGGGAAAGGGGGAAAGTCAAATTGCACGGAGTCAAGAGAAAACTGGGGGAGAAGCAGCGGAGGCAGTGAGTGTAAACAACTCGCCAACCCTCTCCAGTTCCTCCAGCATCATCCTAGAGTCTTCATCCCACCTCATCCCAGCAGGAAAGAAAACAGCCACAATGTGAGGCCTCCACAAACCTCAGGAAGACTGTGGTGGCTGATGCAGTAGCAGTCACTGTGGCGCTGATGTGACTGTGGAATCTAAGCTGCCAGCAGTTTGAAATTCTGTCCCTCTGTTAGCCACACTACCCTACTGATTTTTGTTCTTACTTTGTGCATATGTCCTTATCTTGACATTGCGCTATATTATTGTTGTTGTATAGTTTTATCTCTCCTTATGTGTCTGTCATAAGTCCCCTCTACCCATTTTCATTCTTTGATAGTAAGCCCCTTGAGGATCAGGGATTGTGTCTAATTTCTACCCATGGTTTCCTTCTGAGAACTGATTAGTGTTCTGCACACAGTCGGTGCTGAATAAATAATATCACTAATACTACTCTAAACTCTTCTTAGGAAGTTAATACTCTATATTCTCCAAAAAGAAAAAGGAGAATTATAGTCACAGTTCATAATAATAATAATAATAATGGTATTTGTTAAGCACTTCCTATGTGCAAAACACTGTTCTAAGTGCAGGGGGGATACAAGGTGATCAGGTTGTCCCACGTGGGGCTCACAATCTAAATCCCATTTTACAGATGAGGTAATTGAGGCACAGAGAAGTTAAGTGACTTGCCCAAAGTCACACAGCCGACAGGTGGCGGAGCGGGATTAGAACCTATGACCTCAGATTCCCAAGCCCGTGATCTTTCCACTGAGCCGCGCTGCTTCTCATAATTCACTCACAGGAGGCTGTAAATCTCAACTGATAAGAGGAGAGGAGCTTCAAATGGTCAAAAAAAAAATATTTTCTACAGTTACAGAGTGCTCTCATTTTCAAAATAACCAGTGTTTAAAGAAATATAAACTGGCATTCATCCACCTTGAAATTTAAAGAATTTTTGGACGGGGTCCAGAAAAGCAATTCTAGCCTTTTGGTTACATCATCTTTGCCATGAAGATCTTAAAAATTGAATTTAGGCAACATAACAGAAATGTTTCTAGAAGGCTGCCTTGAAATCCCTGTTTTAAAATAGCAGTTTAAAAAGTACTGATCTCGATTCATTTTTAACCTCATGAATAACTAGATTAGAGATGCATTTTAGTTCCTTCTTTCACGTACCTACAATTATTATTCTGTGAATACTGGACAGGTAAAGTTTGAGGCTGTATGAAAAGAACCATAATGTAGAACGTTTCACTTCTGTTTCAGACAATATCTATGGATGCCACACTTTGATTCAAGCAACACAATTTGGAAAAAGATCCAAAAATGCTATATATTTCAATTAAAAACCAATTGGACAGATGGTTTGAAATAGTAGAGTAGTTAGGGAAGCATCATGGCCCTAGTGTGGGCCCGGGCGTCAGAAGGACCCGGGTTCTAATCCCAGCTCTGACACTTGCCTGCTGTGTGACCTTGGGCAAGTCACTTCAATTCTCTATGCCTCAGTCACCTCATCTGTAAAATGAGGATTGATACCGTGAACCCCATGTGGGATATGGACTGTGTCCAACCTGTATTAGCTTATATCTACCCCAGAGTCTAGTACAGTACCGGGCACAAATACCACTTAAAAAAAAAAAAAAACAGAAATTAACTTCCTGAAAAACCTTGAACGGACAATTAATACTTCAGCCCCAATGGGAAAGTCAGACACCAAACATGAATACTTACTTAGCAACTCTTCATACTTATCAGTTCTCTGAACATTTCTATCCATTTTCCCCCCTTCATATTTATGAGTTTGAAGACCCATAAGATATTTCAGTTTAAAAACATATTTCTGCCTGTCATCAGATCAGTAAATCAGGCTTTGCAAAAGTTCCCTCCATTACTCTGTTGCTTGTTTTCCACTTTTGTTTTCCCAGAGGTTACAAAGCATATATCTACTAAGTGTTAGTGGAAGAATTAAATATGCACAAATTTCATTTACTGAAAAAATCATACCTATTTTTGAAAAAAAAATCATTTCATTTCCCACTCTTCCTCTTTTCCAAGTCTCTAGCTCTCCTATCTTCAGAAACACAGCACAAAAGCAATGAAAATGCTTAACCCTGTGTACTAGAAATTGCTAGGTTCTAGGTACAGTAACTTCACTGTTTTCTCTGGGTCGATTCTGCTAATTTGCTATCATCTGCTCTTCGCCTTAGGCTTAAACTCCTTGTGGGCAGGTAATGCACCTTGTGCTTCCATTGTTCTTTCCCAAATGCTGAGTACAGTTTATCGCACACAATGGACACTAAGAAAATAATCTATCAGTCAATCCATGGTACTTATTGAGCACTTACTATGTGTAGGACACTGTAACTAAGTGCTTGGGAGAGTACAATACAACCAAACTAGAAGGCATTATCCCTCTCCATGAAGAGCTCACACTCTGGATGGGGAGAGAGACATCAATGTAAATAAATAATTTATATCACATAATTTAAAGATAGGTACATAAGCGTTGTGGGGTTGGGGGTGGGGCAAACATCAACCATCTAAAGGTCACAAAACCAAGAAGAAAAGTTTCCTAATCCAAAACAATTAGACTATTTATGTTCATAAGGCAGGGGAAACCATCGCTTCTTAACCCACTAAAATCACTGTTCCTTTTCTTTTCCCCTCTCCCAGTTCATTTATGGACTAGAAAATAGGGTTCTTCTGCCTTTAAATAAGACTGAAATTTCATAAACTATCAATTTTCTGAGAGAAAAGAAACGAACTGAAAAACAGGATGATGAAAGACATACAACACCCTATATTTTGCTATCAAGATGGCTCCCACATTCTTCCCCAAAATGATGCCTATTAAATTTCATTCCAAAATAACTTGTCCAAAAAGAAAAAAAGAACAGGGTGACATTAGTTTTATAGCTTAGGCTAATGTTGGCAATCCCAATTTCATCAGCGATATTAGTATGTCACAAAACACTAAGCCTAAAGGCAATAAGATTTCACAACAAATCCCAGGGTCATTTGAAATTACCTTTTAAACAATATTCTAAATTTCTAGGGAAGGCGCATCGATTCTAAGCTTAGGAGGCCGGTACAGAAAGTAGCACCCAGACGGCAATATTAGTATGTCACAAAACACTAAGCCTAAAGGCAATATGATTTCACAACAAATCCCAGGGTCATTTGAAATTACCTTTTAAACAATATCCTAAATTTCTAGGGAAGGCGCATCGATTCAAAGCTTAGGAGGCCAGTATAGAAAGTAGCACCCAGATGGCAATATCAGATCACAAATTAGCCACTTCTGGTGGTTTAAGCCCCGGGAATTAAATGTAAAGATTGCCTCCGTCAAGGGATTTGGGTGCAATTTCAAGAGATACTGTAATCGGCGTGTTTTGCCAAGCCAGTTTTCAGTCATTCCAAGGGTTCCCCCTAGTTTTTTCCAGACATTCCAGGAAATTTCCCTGCATCAGTGAGCGGCTAGGTACTCTGCGCACAATAGGGTGGACACACAGACACACAGTTTGCCCGCAGTGACTAGTTAAGCAGTCTGACGTCTCCTGCCAGCCCATCGATGGGAAGGGACAGAAAAAAGAAAGGACAAACCGTCTTTCTCTTCCTTCTCCTATTGCCTCTTGACCTTCAGTATTTCCACTTAACTTCCCCAAAGCGAAGGGTGACTGCGGGCCTGTCAGAGGGGTTTTCGGAGGAAGGGGCTGAAGGACAGAAGGAGTTTTATCCCTTCTAACGGTTCCCACCCCGACAAGCGGCTGGAGAGGCATTTTCTCATCTCCATCCATGGGATTTGTTGGGAGGAGTTGATTGGGAGAGGAGCAGTGGCCTAGGCGGTTGGGAGAATTGTAACAATAATAATAATAATAATAATAATAATAATAATAATAGCATTTATTAAGCGCTTACTATGTGGAATTGTACTACCCAAGCGCTTAGTCCAGTGCCCTGCACGCAGTAAGCGTTCAATAAATACGATTGATTGATTGATTAGTCCCATCCCCCCCATCTTACCTCCTTCCCTTCCCCACAGCACCTGTATATATGTATATATATTTGTACATATTTATTACTCTATTTTACTTGTACATATCTATCCTATTTATTGTATTTTGTTAGTATGTTTGGTTTTGTTCTCTGTCTCCCCCTTTTAGACTGTGAGCCCACTGTTGGCTAGGGACTGTCTCTACATGTTGCCAATTTGTACTTCCCAAGCGCTTAGTACAGTGCTCTGCACATAGTAAGCGCTCAATAAATACGATTGATTGATTGATTGATTAGTCCAGAGCCCTACACGCAGTAAGCGCTCAATCAATGCTATTGAATGAATGAAAGAGAATTGGGGAGGCTAAATAGACGCCATCCAACAGAGAGGGAAGGGGAGGAGGGGGTGGCTGCCCTGCTTTTCCACCCGGGGGTATCTCCAAGGTGTCCCGGGCAGGGGGAATGGATGGGGGATGGGATGGGATGGGATGGGATGGGATGGGATGGGATGGGATGGCACGGTGGGGGGCAGCGGGATGGAGGACCAGAGGGAGGTGGGGGGCAGAAGGGGACAGAAGGATGGAGGGCGGGGGTGTATTGCCGCCCAACCCCCCTTTACCCTCTAAGCCCACTGTGGGCAGGAAATGTGGCTATTTATGACTGTCCCCTGTCATCTCAGTCATTCCATGGTATTTATTGAGCGCTGACGGTCAGTTCTGCACACCGTGGGCGCTCAGGAGGTACCACTGGAGGAGTGGAGGGATGGAGGCCCCAAACTGAGCCCCCTCCTTCCCCTCCCCACAGCACCTGGATATATGTACATATGTTTGTACATATTTGTTACTCTATTTTACTTGTCCATATTTATTCTATTTATTTTATTTTGTTAATATATTTTGTTTTGTTGTCCGTCTTCCCCTTCTAGACTGTGAGCCCGCTGTTGGGTAGGGACCGGCTCTATACGTTGCCAACTTGTACTTCCCAAGCGCTTAGTCCAGTGCTCTGCGCACAGTAAGCGCTCAATAAATACGATTGAATGAATGAATGAATGAATGAATGAATGAATGAATGAATGAAAGGATGGAGCCGGGCGGGATGAAGCAGAGGGTTTGGGGGGTTTTGGGGTAGGGATGGAGCAGGGGGCTTGGGGGGAGGAATGGAGCGGAGGGTTTTGGGGGGGGTTGGGGGAAGGGATGGAGAGGGGGGTTTTGGGGTAGGGATGGAGCGGGATGTTTTGGGGGGCTTTGTGGGGAGGGATGGAGCGGAGCGTTGGGGGGTTGGGAAGAGGGATGGAGCGGGGGGTTTAGGGGGAGGGATGGAGGGGGGGGCTTTCATTCATTCAATCGCATTTATTGAGCGCTTACTGTGTGTAGAGCACTGTGCTAAGCCCTTGGGAAGTCCAAGTTGGCAACGTATAGAGACGGTCCCTGCCCAACAGCGGGCTCACAGTCTAGAAGGGGGAGACAGCCAACAAAACAGAACATATTAACATATTAACAAAATAAAATAAAACATATTAACATATTAACAAAATAAAATAAATAGAACAGTATTGGGGTTTGGGGGTAGGAATGGAGCGGGATGTTTTGGGGTGCTTTGGGGGGAGGGATGGAGCGGAGGGTTTGGGGGGGAGGGATGGAGAGGGAGTTTGGGGGTATGTTGGGGGAGGGATGGGGCGGAGGATTTGGGGGGAGGAATGGAGGAGGGGTTGGGGGGTATGTTGGGGGAGGGATGGGGCGGAGGGTTTGGGGGAAAGGCTGGTACAGGAGGTTGGCGGGGGAACGGGGGGCTTGGGGGGGTTTGGGGGAGGGATGGAGCGGGGGGTTTTGGGGGGAGAAGTGGAGCAGGGGGCTGGGGGGTTTGGGGGGAGGGATGGAGCGGGGGGTTTGGAGGTGTATGGGGGAGGGATGGGGCAGGAGGTGATGGGGGGTTTGGGGGGAGGGATGGAGAAGGGGGAGTTTGAAGGGTGGGGGGAGGGATGGAGAAGGGGGTTTGGGGGGAGGGATGGAGAGCGGGGTTTGGGGGGGTTTGGGGAGGGATAGAGCGGGGGGGTTGGGGGGGTTTGGGGGGAGGGATGGAGCGGGGGGGTTGGGGTGTTTAGGGGAGAGGAATGGAGCGGAGGGTTTGGGGGGGTTGGGGGAGGGATGGAGAGGGGGGAGTTTGGGGGTTGGGGGAAGGGATGGGGCGGGAGGTGCTGGGGGGCTTGGTGGGAGGGATGGAGAAGGGGGAGTTTGGGGGTTTGGGGGGAGGGATGGAGGGGGGGGGTTGGGGGGAGGGCTGGAGAGGGGGGGTTTGGGGAGAAGGGCCGGGGCGGTCCCTGTGGGGGTTCCGTTACCGGGCTCGTGTTCCCCGGGCGAGTCGGACAGCTCGAGGACGAGCAGCTCCCGGCCCTGGGCGCTGCGGCCCAGGCTGTAGATCCTGCTGACGGCCGGGCACTGCAGCCACACCGACACCAGCGCCTCGCGCAGCTCCGGGGCCCGGTGGTACTCGGGGCCCCCCGCGGGACCCCCCCCGCGGCCGGGACCCCCCCCGGGACCCCCCCGGGACCCCCCCGCGCCCCGCCCCCCGTCGGCGGCGGCGGCGGCGGCGGCGTTGGCGCCCAGCCCGCAGCCCCAGCCCAGCAGCGGCAGCAGCCCGCACAGAGCCCGCACCGCCCGGACGCCCCGGACGCCCCGCCCGCCCATCGAGCCCCCGGACGGATGCTGGACGGATGCTGTCTGTCCGGCCGGCCGGCTGTCTGTCCGGCTGTCCGTCCGGCTGGCTGTCTCTGTCTGTCCGGCTGTCCGGCCGGCTGGCTGTCTCTCTGCCCGCGCCGGCCTTCCCCAGCTGAGTGTCAGCGGGCCGGGGGCGGGGGCGGGGGCGGGGGCGGGGGCGGGGCCGGGGGCGGGGCCGGACTGCACTACCCCTCGCCGCCCCCTGGGGCGCTGCGGGGGCTACCCCTGTCTGAGCGCCGGGAACCGCGCACGCGCTCTTTCCCCCTCCCTCTCTCTCCCTCCCTCTCCCCCTCTCTCCCCCTCTCCCCCCCTCTCCCCCCCTCTCCCCCTCTCCCCCCCTCTCCCCCTCTCCCCCTCTCCCCCTCTCCCCCTCTCCCTTCTCTCCTTCTCTCCTTCTCTTCCCCCTCCCTCCCCTTCCCCTCTCTCTCCTGCCCCCTCCAACTCTCCCCCCTCTCTCTTTCTCTCCTCCCCTTCTTCATCTCTCTCTCCCTCAGTCCTCCCTCCCTCCCTCTCTCCCTCTCCCTCCCCCTCCCTCTCCCTCCCTCTCCCTTCTCCCTCACTCTCTCCCTCTCTCCCTCTCTCCCTCTCCCCCTCTCCCTTCTTCTCTTCCCCCTCCCTCCCCTCTCCCTCTCTCTCCTGCCCCCTCCAACTCTCCCCCCCTCCCTCCTCTCTCTTTCTCTCCTCCCCTTCTCCATCTCTCTCTCCCTCAGTCCTCCCTCCCTCCCTCTGTCCCTCTCCCTCCCCCCTCTTTCTCTCCTTCTCTCCCTCTCCCTCCCCCTTTCTTCCTCTTGCTCTCTCCTTCTTCCTCCCCTTCTCCCTTCCTCCCTTCCTTCTTCTCCCTCCTCTCCCTTTCCCTCCTCCCCCCTCCAACTCTCTCTTCCGCCTCCCTCTCTCACCCTCCCTCCTCTCTTTCTCTCCTCCCCCCTCCAACTCTCTCCCTCTCCCCCCTCTCTCTCTCCCCCTCCTTCTCTCTCTCTCTCCCCCTTTCTCCCTCCCCCTCTCCCTCCCTCTCCTCCCTCTGTCTCTCCCCCTCCTTCTCTCTCTCTCTCCCCTTTTCTCCCTCCCCCCTCCCTCCCTCTCCTTCCCTGTGTCTCTCTCTCTTCACCCCCCTCTCCAACTCTCCCTCCCTCTCTCCCTCCCCTTCTCCTTTCCCTCTCTCCTCCTCTCTTTCTCTCCTTCTCTCCTTCCCCCTCCTTCTCTCTCTCTTCACCCCCTCTCCAACTCTCCCTCCCTCTCTCCCTCCCCTTCTCCTTTCCCTCTCTCCTCTTCTCTTTCTCTCCTTCTCTCCTCCCCCCCTCCTTCTCTCTCTCTCTCCCCCTTGCTCCCTCCCTCCCCCTCTCCTTCCCTCTGTTTCTCTCTCTCCGCCCCCCCTCCAACTCTCCCTCCCTCTCTGCCTCCCTCTCTCCCTCCCCTATCTCTGTCCCTCCCTTGTCCTTTCCCTCTCTCCTCTTCTCTCTCCTCCTCTCCCTCCCCCCTCCTTCTCTCTCCCCCTTGCTCCCTCCCCCCTCCCTCTCCTTCCCTCCCCCTCCCTCCCCCTCCCTCTCCTTCCCTCCCCCTCCCTCCCTCTCCTTTCCTCCCCCCTCCCTCTCCTTCCCTCCATTTCTCTCTCTCCTCCCCCCTCCAACTCTCCCTCCCTCTCTCCCTCCTCTCTCTCTCCCTCCCATTCTCCTTTCCCTCTTTCCTCCTCTCTCCTCCTCTCTCTCTCTCTCCTTCTTTCCTTCTCTCCCCCCTTTCTCCCTCCTGGTTCTCCCTCTCCTCTCCCTCCCTCTCCCTCTCTCTCTCCCTCCCTCTCCCTCTCTCTCTCCCTCCTCTCTTTCTCTCCTCCTCCCTCTCCATCTCTCTCTCCCTCCCTCCATCTGTCTCTCCCTCCCTCCTCCCTCTCTCCCTCCCCCTCTCTTTCTCTCTTCTCCCTCTCTCCCCCCTTCTCTCCCTCCCCCTCTCTTCTCTCTCTCTTCCTCTCGCACCCCCCGTAGCTCAAGAAAAGGCGGGTGGATTTGAACCGACGTGGAGGCTTTAGGTCTTAATGGGAGTTCGATGGGGGAGGACTCAATGTTACCCTGAAAGGAATGGAAGAAAGGAGCAAAGTTTATGGGACGGGAGCTGGATCCACTTTAAGATAAACCCATCAGCCTTCTCCCTCTTCCCCCAGTTAGAGGATCTCCTTCAAAGTGCAGGGGATGAGAGCATATTCTAGATGAAATACAGAAATCATGTGGGGGTGAGTTTCTGCCATTCTGCTCTGCATGTCTGTGTTATCAAAGCACCACAGACTCGAGGCCCCAAAGGTGTTAGATTCTATTGGATTCATTCATTCATTCAATCGTATTTATTGAGCACTTACGGTGCAGAGCACTGTACTAAGCGCTTGGGAAGTACAAGTTGGCGACATATAGAGACGGTCCCTACCCAGCAGTGGGCTCACAAGGCAAACTAGTTTAGCATTCATCCGAGAGACTGGGAGAGGCAGTGTTAAATTTGTCCCTTTGAAGAATAAAGAAAGAGGTAGTCGTAAATAAGAATAGGAAAATAGCGTGGTACTTGTCAAGTCCGTACCGTGTGCCAAGCGCTGTAATAAACGGTGAGGCAGATACAAGGTAATCCGGTTGGACATAATCCAAGAGGGCTGGAGATAAGGAATTTAATCCTCGTTTTATAGATGAGGAAACTGAGGCATAGAGAAATTATGTGATTTGCCCAGTGTCACAGAGCAGGCAAGTGGTGGAACTGGGATTAGGACCCAGGCCATCGGACACCCAGGCCCGTGCTCTTTCCATGGGGAATTAGCCACGTACAACTTTCCCCTTGGTACCTTACCTCGCTGCTCTCCTCCTACAACCCCAGCCTGCACACTTGGCTTCTCTAATGCCAATCTATTCACTGTATCTCGATCTCGCCTATCTCGCTGCCCACCTCTCGCCCGCAACCTGCCTCTGTCTTGGAACGCCTCCCCTCTTCACGTCTGACAGATAATTACTCTCCTTACCTTCAAATCCTTCTTGAAGGCACCTCTCCTCCAAGAGGCCTTCTCTGACTAATCCCTCGTTTCCTCTTCTCCCACTCCCTTCTGCGTTGCTCTTGCTCTTGGATTTGCACCCTTTATTTCACCCCTCCCTCAGCCCCACTGCACTTAGGTACGTATTGGTAATTTAGTCATTCCTATTAATGTCTGTCTCCCCCTCTAAACTGTAAGCTTGTGTTGGGCGGAGAACGTATCTACCCACTCTGTTACATTGCTATATCATACTCTCCCAAGCACTTAGTACAGTGGCACATAGTAAGCGTCGATAAATATGATTGATGGATTGATTGGTTGGTTGGTAGCTCCCTATATTGACTAGAAGATAAAATGGACTCATCTGATAGCGTTCACTTCAACCACCAAAATCACTGTTTAAAAATGAGTGAAATAGTCTAGGTTGCACACAAATAAGGAATTGAGGTCAGTAATTGAGTTAAATTCTGGTTGGAAAGAAAATGCGGACAAACGCCTACTAGCAAATATTATTGTAGAAAACAGTAGAATCTCTCTTCCGAATCGCCAAATAACCCAAATTTACTCAGAAGACTGAACTCCGGCCTGGCTGGGGTTTCAGGTCATGGAATTTTTCTGTTTTGCTAAGAAATAGGGAAAATAATGCATCAGGGGTATTTCAATAGTGAGGAGAAGCTGGGAGGGTCACATTAAGAAAAGTTAAAGTCGAGCGAAACTGTTTTCTACTCTGAGTTTATACTCTTCACACAATGTTCATTACACTTTGCAAACACATTTTTCAGTTAGAAAAGGCTCCAGATGTTTCAGATCACTTCATCGCATCTGCAAAAAATCCAAATCCACTTGGTCAATAGTGGCCAGGCGGGTTTGGCTCCAAACCCATGTGCCTATCCACAGTCAATCAATCAATCAGTCGTATTTATCGAGTGCTTACTATGTGCAGAGCACTGTACTAAGCGCTTGGGAAATACAAATTGGCAACATATAGAGACAGTCCCTACCCAACAGTGGGCTCACAGTCTAAAAGGGGGAGACAGAGAACAAAACCAAACATACTAACAAAATAAAATAAATAGAAATAGAATAGATATGTACAAGTAAAATAAATAAATAAATAAATAGAGTAATAAATATGTACAAACATATACACATATATACAGGTGCTGTGGGGAAGGGAAGGAGGTAAGATGGGGGGGATGGAGAGGGGGACGAGGGGGAGAGGAAGGAAGGGGCTCAGTCTGGGAAGGCCTCTTGAAGGAGGTGAGCTCTCAGTAGGGCCTTGAACTCACCACTCACCAAAGGATGCCAGATTGTTCTCCATCAGACAAAATGCCTCTGTAATGGGGACACCCAAATAGATGTGGTCCAGATGCCTTTGGATCACTTTTTTGTAGAGGCCTGGCCGAGCGTTTTCCTCTCTAGTAATTACAGTAATTGTGGTATTTGCTCAGCACTTTCTGTGTGCCAAGCACCTTGCTAAGCGCTGGATACCGGGTATTCAGATCAAGATGCGAATCCTGTGTTTTTATTTCGGGTTTGGTGTTTTTTGTTTTTAAATGATGTCTGTTGAGCGCTTACCACGTGCCACGCATTGTACTAAGTGCTGGGGTAGATAAGGGCTAATCAGGTTGGACGCAATCCATGTCCCACATGGGGCTCACAGCTTTAGTTCCCATTTTACAGACGATTTAACCAAGGCACAGAGAAGTGGAGCGACTTGCCCAAGATCACACAGCAGACAAGTGGCGGAGCCGGGATTAGAACCCCGGTCATCCAACTCTTGGGTCCGGGCTCTTTCCACTAGGCCACACACTGCTATCCTAAGGCCTCGCTGCTTCCTTTTCCACATGGCGCTCGAGTACAAAGAAGAGGGAGAACAGGTATTTTGTCCCCGCGTGCAGATGAGGGAACTGGAGCTGAGCGACTTGCCCCAGATCAGGCAGCAGGAAAGTGGCAAAGCTGAGATGAGAACCCGGACCTCCTGCCCCCCCGGTTGCGTGCTCTTTCCACTAAGCCGCACTGCCTCTCTCTAAAATCAATCAATCAATCAATCAATTGTATTTATTGAGTGCTTACTGTGTGCAGAGCACTGTACTAAGCGCTTGGGAAGTACAAGTTGACAACATATAGAGACAGTCCCTACCCAACAGTGGGCTCACAGTCTAAGAGGGGGAGACAGAGAACAAAACCAAACATACTAACAAAATAAAATAGAATAGATATGTACAAGTAAAATAAATAAATAAATAGAGTAATAGATATGTACAAACATATATACATATATACAGGTGCTGTGGGAAGGGAAGGAGGTAAGATGGTGGGGATGGAGAGGGGGACGAGGGGGAGAGGAAGGAAGGGGCTCAGTCTGGGAAGGCCTCCTGGAGGAGGTGAGCTCTCAGTAGGGCCTTGAAGGGAGGAAGAGAGCTAGTTTGGCTCCAGTCTGTCCACACAGTCCAGGGCTTTTAAACCAAGCTGCAATTACACTTCTAAAAGCACAAACATCACAGCTGTCCCTGAGCATGAAGCAAAAGGGAACTGATTGACTGAAACCAAAGACCTCTAAAGTGGAAGGTTGGTCATTTGAATTTAGTAACCCAAAGCAACCACCCTGGCCTGTGGGTGAACATATTTCCTGTAATTTATTTTTGCGTCTGTCTCCCCTGCTAGACCACAAGATCCTTGGGGGTCAAGGATTAAGTCTACTATATTGTACTCACTCCCTCAAGCACTTAGTACAGTGCCCCCCACGCAGTAGGCACTCAATAAATTGTCACGGCAGCAATCCATCATGTTCAGTTTTCCCCCCCAAATGTCCACTTAGTGGGCTTTGAATCAAGGAGACATAATTCTGGAATTTTCCTTTAGGTCTTGCTCTCCAAATTTTGACAGGGCTCCCTAACAGTGTATTTCATACCACACATACTAGGGCACAAGTTCAAAGGGAGTGAGCTAAAGGGAAAGTTTTGGTTCCACAGCATTGCATCGCCAGGCTTTTTTAGGTGAAGCCCAGCGCCTCTGACATTATCAGAACCTACACTGGTCGTTTGTGGCTTAATATGTGATTACGCAAAAGATTCCGCACCCATCCTGATTGCTAGTTAGAAGTGATCAATGCCAAGTGTCTCACTGGGCTGGCTGGCTGACGGGGCTCAAAGGTTAGTCCAGAACGAAGCCTATGCTGTAAATAATAATAATTATGGTATTTGTTAAGTGCTTAACTGTGTGCCAAGCACTGTTCTAAACCCTGAAATGCAGCCTGTGGGATGGGGAATGGGTTTTTCTTCTACGTCACATCCTCCCGATGGCTCCAGAGGCTTCCTTTTCCATATGCTCTCTCCATTTGCTCAGCTGCCCCCTGCATATGTTTCCCCTCCTCTGCCTTTTGGCTTCACCCACGCCATTCCCAGGTCTGGAAAAATTTCCCAAATCCCAACTGCCAAACAAAATCCCTACCATGCTTTCAAGAGCCCTTCTCTTCCACAAAGTCATCCCTTATTAGTCAAATTCAGACTCTAACCCACCTCCTAAACCCCGGTACACTTCCCCACTGGGAAAGGGAAGAGGGGATAGGTGTTGGGAAGGGGGGATAGGTGTTCGGTCTGGAGTTTGTTCTTCCTGTTATTACAAGGAGTGACTTTCATTTCATGGAGTTGAAAAGCAGCGTGGCCTAGAGGAAAGAGCACAGGAATGGGGTTCAAGAGACCTGGGTTTCTAAATCCCGGGTCCACCAGTGGCCTGCTCCGTGGCCTTGGGCAAGTTGCTTGGCCGCTTTTTGCCTCCTTTCCTCAGCTGTAAATTGGGGATGAAATATCCATTCTCTCTCTCTCTTTCCAGTGTTTGGCAAATAGTAAACGCTTAATAAATACCACAAATATTATCATATGGCAGAGTTTAATTTGCATGGTTAGAATTGCCATGTTAGACCCAAACGCTGTCCGTGGCTGACTAGGAGGTTCTCAGAGGCCTGCAGGACAGCTGACCACAGCAGAGGAACAGAAAGAGTCTAAGCTCCTTGAGGACAAGGATTGTTGTCTACCAACTCTGTTGTATTCTACTCTCTTGAGCACTTAGTACAGTGCTCTGCACACAGTAAGCACTCAATAAACACCACTGATTGATTCCCTGAAGGTTCAGCTGAGATGCCCGTTGTCCGCGAAGCAGCCTGGCTTAGTGGAAAGAGCACGGGCTTCGGGGTCAGAGGATGTGGGTTCTAATCCCAACTCTGCCACTTGTCTGCTGTGTGACCTTGGGCAAGTCACTTAACCTCTCTGTGCCTCAGTTTTCTCATCTGTGAAAGGGGGATTACGACTTTGAGCCCCATGTGGGACCACCTGATTACCTTGTATCTATCCCAGTGCTTAGAACAGGGCTTGGCGCTTAACAAATACCATTTATATTATTATTATTATTTGGGTTCCGGCTCCAAACTGATATAGGGCGATGCCAGCTGCTGCCCCTGCCTTCCAGTCAGGGTTCCCAAAGCCTTGGGGGGTTTCACTTCATGCAATCGTTCAAATCCAGAGATTCCAAAGTAATGAAGGTGAGAGGGAATGCGCCGCTGGTCATTTGAATTTAATAACCCAAAGCAACCACCCTGGCCTGTGGGTGAACATACATCCTGTAATTTATTTTTACATCTGTCTCCCCTGCTACACCACAAGATCCTTGGGGTCAAGGATTAAGTCTTGTTGCTCTTCCTGCTTCTGCATTCACTGTCCAAAGGAAAAGGGATCTAGGAGAGAGGGAGACAGAGACAAAGTGATAGAGACAGAGAGTACGTGTGAGTGTTTGTTTGTGAGAGAGAGGGATGCATCCACCTGTCTGACACTCTGCTTATTGTCATCCTTTATGAGAAGAATTCAAAACTTCTGGACGGCATGGAGTTTCCACTTCTTAATCCCTCTCCACCGATGGGCTCCCAGTAGAACCATGGTCCAAGATCTCAGACCCAAGGGATCTGTCTGGAAGCCCCAATTACCTTGGGGGAGATGTGGAACAAGGAGCCGAGGACTGTTGGATAAGAGAAGGGAAAGCGAAAAGGAATGGGTCAGCAAAACGAATCGACAGAACTTGCATTTCACTGGAAATCCGTCATTTGCCATAGCTAAGTGCATATTTAGAGCATAATAATCAATAAATATGGGATGTATTAAGTGCTTACTGTATGCTAAACCCCGGGGTGGGTACGAGGTTATAAGATTGTACACAGTCCCTGTCCCACACTCTGTTTCATTCCCATTTTATAAAGGGCAAAACCAAGGTCCAGAGAGGTTGAAAACTGCCCCAGGGTCTACAGCAGACCAGTGGTAGAGCTGAAATGAGAAGCTAGGTTCCTTGACTCCTAATTCTATGCTTTTTCCACGAGGCCACAACTGCCTCTCCAGATGCTTTACATTCACAACATATTGAGGTTTGGTGAGGAAGAAGACCAAGAAAACTCTAGGGATACATTACTGGAAAGATTGCAGCTGGAGGTGGGCGTCCTGGGAGAGATGCGTCCATGTCGTCACTACAAGTCGGAGACGACTTGCCAGCGTAAGACAAGAGGAAGACTAGCGCTAGCAATGCATGTTAGCCCTGAGGTAGAGAAGCAGTGTGGTCTAGTGGCTAGAGCATGGCCCTGGGAATCAGAAAGGCCTGGGTTCTAATCGCACCTCCACCACTTGTCTGCTGTGTGACCTTGGGCAAGTCACTTAACTTCTCTGTGCCTCAGTTACCTCATCTGTAAAATGGGGAATAAGGCTGTGAGCCCTTTGTGGGACTTGGACTGTGTCCAACCTGACTAGCTTATATCTACCACAACACTTAGAACAGTGTCTGGCACGTAGGAGGCACTTAACAAATGTTATTAAAAAAAAATATTCTGAAAGTCTCATCCATCCATTTTCTAATCATTCGGCAGGCTGCCCCCATGTTACTGCCAGGATAATACAGTGCCATATTTAAGAAGGGGGAATCATATCCAAATAGGAGTTTTCTTCCAGAAACAGCAAGAAAGAATAACTTGGACACTGGAGCCAGAAACTGACTCCAGCTCTATCAGGGTCTCTCTTCTTGTTCATGGGGAAAGTCACTTGTCTTCCCTGCCTTTCCTTCTCCAACTACAAAATACGAATTAACTGCAAATTCATAATATGTCTCAAATAGTTCAAGATATTGGCTACTTAAATCATACTTCTACTAAAGTGGAGAGAAAAAAAATTACCAGATGGTAAAAGAGCTTAATTTGGTAGTACTTGCCTTGTCAGTTTCTGAATTTTTCCCTTGTAAAATTCTCAGACAAGGGAGAAAGAGTAATTTTCCTTAAGACCCGTCCTTTGGCAAATTAATGAACAGCAAAATCCCAACTCCATCTGTGAATTTTATTCTTGTTTGTCACAAAGGACAGCCTGTTTTCTCTTAAACTGCATGCTGCTAACCAAGGCATAGCATAGATTGATTAATCCACTATGGCTGAGAGCGTGTACTCCGGAAATGCAGCAAAAATCGTGAAATAGCGATAAAGAGTATTTCCCAGATCTTTGAAAAAAAAATCCGCAACACTACCTCATTATGAATGAGCAAATCTCACATGTCAAGTTACTTTTCCTCCTATAACATTCCACTGTCTTGTGCAAGCTGTAGTCACTGGAATGAATTCATGCATCTCTGAAGGGGACCACTGCAGCTGTAGTTCCACACTGCAGTCCGCTGTCCTCTAAGGGAATAAAGAAGACTCTTTCGCAGGGGGGAAAGGGGCGAGGAGGGGGGCGATTTTGCTTCAAACAAGCTGAAAAAAAGGTTATGGGAAGGAAAAACAAAACTATTACTCCTTCAGCAGGAGTTTAATCAGTGTTTAATCAGTCTAAGAAAAGGACCCAGATTATGCAGCAACTCCAAAACAAGATCTATACATTCTTCCCTGAAAATCATCATCATTGGTATTTACTGACAATTTACGATGTGCCGAGTGCTATACTAAGCATTTGGGAGAGTACAATACAACAGAGTTGGCAGACACGTTCCCTACCCACAACCAGTTTATAGTCTAGAAGGGGAGGCAGACATTATTGTAACTAAATAGTTAAGGATGCCTCTTAACCTAAGGCATGTGACAATTTTTAAATGACTACAGGGGAAATAGGGGGAGTTGAGGGGATGGAGAGGTAGAGGAGCAGTAATCTAGTAATGAAAATAATAATGATGGTATTTATTAAGCGCTTACTATGTACCAAGCACTGCTCTAAGCACTGGGCAGGGGGGGATACAAGGTAATCAGGTGGTCCCATGTGGGGTTCACAGTCTTAATCCCCATTTTACAGATGAGGGAATTGAGGCACAGAGAAGTGAAGTGACTTGCCCAAAGTCACACAGCTGACAAGTGGTGGAGTCGGGATTAGAACCCATGACCTCTGACTCCCAAGCCCGTGCTCTTTCCACTAAACCACGCTGCTTCCCAACTGTACTGGCAAGGGGTGGAAAGAGCTCCGAGAGCCTGGGTTCTAATCCCGGCACTATCACTTACTTGCTGTGTGAGCTGGAGAAAATCACCTAATTCTCCATACTTCAGTTCTCCCACCACCATATTTGCACCACCATCCAAATATGCCACTCTTCTACCTGCCTTCTCTGTTTGCCTCTGTTCCCCATGACTGACACTGACGGACCGGGGTAGGGAACAGAAAGGGGGACCGGCTGAACGACTGTTCAGGGACCTCAACCATGGGAGGGGCCACTTTGCTTTCCTGGAGCCGACAATTTTTAGGGGCTGCCAATCGGGGACAAATCCTGTGTGGAAGCAGCAGAGGTAAAACCTCACACATCTAGTGGATTGACTGTAAAAAATAAAATAAAATAAAATAATGGTATTTGTTAAGCGCTTACTATGGGCCAAGCACTGTTCTAAGCACTGCGGGGATACAAGGTAATCAGGTGGTCCCACGTGGGGCTCGCAGTCTTAATCCCCGTTTTCCAGATGAGGTAACTGAGGCACAGAGAAGTTAAGCGACTTACCCAAAGTCACACAGCTGACAAGTGGCAGAGTCAGGATCAGAACCCGTGACCTCTGACTCCCAAGCCCGTGCTCTTTCCACTAAGCCACGCTACTTCCCAACTGTACTGGCAAGGAGTGGAAAGAGCCCAGGCCTGGGGGCCCCAAGAGCCTGGGTTCTAATCTCGGCACTATCGATTACTTGTTGTGTGAGCTGGAGCAAATCACCTACTTCTCTATACCTCAGTACTCCCATCTGCTAAATGGGGATTCAGCACCTTTTCTCCCTCCTACTTAGAAGGTGAGCCCCATTTGGGACTTGATTATTTTGCATCTACTTCAACACAAAATGTCTTGATTTTTCACTTGACTATTTCTTAGAAACAGCGTGGCTTAGTAGATAGAGCACGGACCTGAGAGTCAGAAGGTCATGGGTTCTAATCCCAGCTCTGCCACACGTCTGCTGTGTGATCTTGGGCAAGTCATTTCACTGGGCCTCAGTTACTTCATCTATAAAATGGGAATTAAGAGTGTGAGCCCTATGTGAGACAGGGACGGTGTCCAACCTACCCCAGCAGTTAGAACAGTGCTTGGCACATAGTAAGTGCTTATCAAGTATCATAATTATTATTAATTGTTATGATTGCAGTTCTTGGTACTTACTAAGAATGGAATACCTGGGGTCTTGTCCCCACTCAGCCACGTGCCTGTTGTGTGACCTTGGGCAAGTCACTTAACTTCTCTACAACTCAGTTTCCTCATCTATAAAATAGGGATTAAAGATCTTTTCTCTCTTCTCCTTAAGCTGTGAGCCCTAAGTGGGATAGGGACTGCTTCTGATCTGACAGCATCATACCTACCAGAGCACTTATGACTTGACAAATACTATTATTATTATTGATACATAAACGTTCTTCTTCCTCCTCTCCGGGCAGGAGCTGCCTGTGGTGGACAGTCAGATTCCCCCCGCCCCGAACTTGCCTGGGGACAACCCTGCATTCATTCATTCATTCAGTCGTATTTACTGAGCTCTTACTGAGCACTGAACTAAGTGCTTGGGAAGTAAAGTCGGCAACATATAGAGACGGTCCCTACCCAACAATGGGCTTACAGTCTAGAAGGGGGAGGCAGACAACAAAACAAAACATGTGGACAGGTGTCGTCATCAGAATAAATAGAAGTAAAGCTGGATGCACATCATTAACAAAATAAATAGAATAGTAAATATGTATGAGTAAAATAGAGTAATAAATTTGTACATATACATATATATACACAAGTGCTGTGCGGAGGGGAAGGAGGTAGGGCAAGGGGGATGAGGAGGAGGAGAGGAAAAAGGGGGCTCAGCCTGGGAAGGCCTCCTGGAGGAGGTAAGCTCTCAGTAGGGCTTTGAAGGGAGGAAGAGAGCTAGCTTGGCGGATGTGTGGAGGGAAGGCATTCAGGCCAGGAGAAGGACGTGGGCCGGGGGTCAATGGCGGGACAGGCGCAAATGAGGTACATTGAGGAGGTTAGCGCAGAGGAGCGGGGGGTGTGGGCTGGGCTGGAGAAGGAGAGAGGAAGGTGAGGTAGGAGGGGTGAGGTCTTGGAGAGCCTTGAAGCTGAGAGTGAGGAGTTTTTGCTAGATTCGTAGGTTGACAGGCAGTCACTGGAGATTTTTGAGGAGGGGAGTAACATGCCCAGGGTGTTTCAGTACAAAGATAATCCGGGCAGCAGAGTGAAGTATAGACTGAAGTATGAAATATGAAATGAAGTATGAAATATGAAAATACCAGCACTTTAAAACTTCTCATTCCAGCACTTGGGGACTCTCCAATATCCTGACCATCTCCATCCAACCGGTGACAGCGTATAAAGTGACAAAATGGAGGAGCCCTAAGTTGCCGCAACATTGTCGAGGATGTTCTTGCTCTTGGCTCCTTCTCACCTCTCTGCCTTTTCTAGCCTATTCCTGCCCTGCCTCATTCAGTCAATTAATCAATCATTCCATCAGACAATAGGTAGCCACACTTACTGGCATTACAGCACGTGCTGAGAAAGGTCTAAAAAGCATTCCCCCCGCCTTCTCCAAGGAGCTCAAAATCAAATGGCAGAAAGAAATGGAACATATAGAGTGGCTTACTGGAAAGAGCAGGCCGGCAAGTTAGAGGACCTGGCTCTAATTCTGGCCCTTCCACTTCCCTGCTCTGTGACCTTGAACAAGTCACTGAACTTTTCCATGAACCAATGACCTCCGCCAATTGCCAGCTGTGTGACTTTGGGCAAGTCACTTAACTTCTCTGTGCCTCAGTTACCTCATCTGTAAAATGGAGATGAAGACTGCGAGCCCCACATGGGACATCCTGATCACCTGGTATCCTCCCCAGTGCTTAGAACAGTGCTTTGCACATAGTAAGCGCTTAACAAATGCCTTTATTATTAGTAGTAGTAGTAGTAGTATTGAAAAAGGTATAATATGCCTTTTCTTGCTTCCCCTTAGATTGCGGGACCCATAAGGCCAGGGCCTCTAGCTGATGTGATTACAGACAACCTGATCACCTTGTATCCCCCCGACACTTAGAACAGTGCTTTGCACATAGTAAGCACTTAACAAATGCTATTATTATTATTATTATTATTATTATCGTTGTGCAAGACAATACCTTAGTGTTTAGTGGAGTTCTTGGCATATAGTAAGCACTTAACAAATGTTATTATTATTATTTCTATCATTATTGAATCCACTTCTCCAGGTTGAGATTTTAAGCTTAATGTAACAAAGACTGAAGGATCAAACTGGCCCAAGACAACGGTAGGAGTGAGGGGGTCCATGCCCTCAAAGCCCAACCGCAGTAATGGGGAGTTGGAGAAGCAGCAGGACGCAGCACAGGCCTGGGAATCAAAACGTCATGCATTATAATCCCGGCTCAACCACTTGTCTGCTGTGTGACTTTGGGCAAGCCATTTTACCTCTCTGTGCCTCAATTCCCTTATGTGTAAAATGGAGATTGAGACTGTGAGCCCCACATGGGACAGGGACTGTGTCCAACCCGATTTGCTTATATCCACCCCAGTGCCTGGCATATAGTAAGCCCTTGACAAGTACCATAATTATTATTATTATTATTTGGGGGCATATGTAGTTGTGGCTATAGAATAGCAAGAATAAGAGACTTTCCCAGATAGTGACACATTGTACCTTATTAATAGACTTCACTATGCCACACTATAGGAATGTGGCAATGTGGAAGGGAAACCCTCAAAGGTCACCCTGTCCCAGCTTCAGCTCAGTACACTCTTCTGTGGTTGAATCAATCAATCGATCATATTGAATGATTGATTGACTGAATCTCACCCAGGTATTTGATATAGTCAGTCAATTGTATTTACTGAGTGCTTACTGTGCGCAGATCTCTGTACTAAGCATTTAGAAGAATACAATATAACAAAATAACAGACACATTCCCGGCCTACAATGAACTTACAATTTAAAGATTATTATTATTAGCAATAATACTCACTATGTGCAGAGCACTGAAGCAGCGTGGCTCAGTGGAAAGAGCCTGTAAGCTCTTTGTGGGCAGTTACCCCCTTTTAGACTGTGAGCCCCCTGTTGGGTAGGAACCGTCTCTATATGTTGCCAACTTGTACTTCCCAAGCACTTAGTACAGTGCTCTGCACACAGTAAGCGCTCAATAAATACTATTAAATGAATGAAAGAGCACGGACTTTGGAGTCAGAGGACATGGGTTCAAATCCCAGCTCCGCTAATTGTCAGCTGTGTGACTTTGGGCAAGTCACTTCACTTCTCTGTGCCTCAGTTACCTCATCTGTAAAATGGGGACGAAGACTGAGTGCGCCATGGGACAACCTGATCACCTTGTAACCTCCCCAGAGCTTAGAACAGTGCTCTGCACATAGTAAGTGCTTAATAAATGCCATCATTATTATTAAACGCTTGGAAAGTACAATTTGGCAACAGGTAGGGACAGTCCCTACCCAACAAAGGGCTCACAGTCTAGAAGATGGGACTCGTAGTCTAAAGGGAAGGGAGAACAAGCAGGACCCAAGCAGTAATAATAATAATAATAATGGCATTTGTTAAGCACTTACTATGTGCCAAGCACTGTGCTAAGTGCTGGCGCTAGCTGGCTATCGTTGCCACTGATCTCCATGTTGTATGATGGAGTCATTATCTAATTATCTTTAATAACAGCATCCGTTAATATCCTTTTCATTCATTCATTCAATCGTATTTATTGAGCGCTTACCGTGTGCAGAGCACTGTACTAAGCGCTTGGGAAGTACAAGTTGGCAACATAGAGAGACGGTCCCTACCCAACAGTGGGCCTTCTCTTGAAGACTCAGACCCTGGCAGCCAGAGAAGCAGCGTGGTTCAGTGGAAAGACCACGGGCTTTGGAGTCACAGGTCATGGGTTCAAATCCCAGCTCTGCCAGTTGCCAGCTGTGTGACTTTGCGCAAGTCACTTAACTTCTCTGGGCCTCAGTTACCTCATCTGCAAAATGGGGATTATGAGTGCGAGTCCCCCGTGGGACAACCTGATCACCTTGTAACCTCCCCAGGGCTTAGAACAGTACTTGGCACATAGTAAGCGCTTAATAAATGGCACTATTATTATTATTAAACAATTACGATGGGTCAGACTTGCTAATTACATTGACAAATGACACTTTTGGAGGTTATGAATGTGTGTGCAGCAGTGCATGACAGCCCCCTGCTGGGATAAACAGCTCGAATTCCCTCTGTTCCACGTGTGGACTGCCAAACACATGACCTCCTTTTGCAAGTAGAAAAACAGAATAATAGCCCCGCAAGGAATCTCAGAAACCGACACTTTCACCTAGTGACTTTGACGGATCCTAGATCCATCAGCTGGCTTTGTCCTGGACATGCTGGCCTTACCCAAGGAGAATTGCACGTGAAAATCCTTTGCAAAATGCTAGACTGTAAGCTCTTCGTGGGCAGAAAATGCGTCTGTTATATTGTACTCTCTGTACCCAGTTATATGCTCGGTAAATGCAATTGACTCACTGACTGTATATATGTTTGTACATATTTATTACTCTATTTATTTATTTATTTTACTTGTACATATCTATTCTATTTATTTTATTTTGTTAGTATGTTTGGTTTTGTTCTCTGTCTCCCCCTTTTAGACTGTGAGCCCACTGTTGGGTAGGGACTGTCTCTATATGTTGCCAATTTGTACTTCCCAAGCGCTTAGTACAGTGCTCTGCACATAGTAAGCGCTCAATAAATACGATTGATGATGATGATGATGATGTATATATGTTTGTACATATTTATTACTCTATTTATTTTACTTGTACATATCTATTCTATTTATTTTATTTTGTTAGTATGTTTGGTTTTGTTCTCTGTCTCCCCCTTTTAGACTGTGAGCCCACTGTTGGGTAGGGACTGTCTCTATATGTTGCCAACTTGTACTTCCCAAGCGCTTAGTACAGTGCTCTGCACATAGTAAGCGCTCAATAAATACGATTGATGATGATGATGATGGTGTATATATGTTTGTACATATTTATTACTCTATTGATTTATTTATTTTACTTGTGCATATCTCTTCTATTTATTTTATTTTGTTAGTATGTTTGGTTTTGTTCTCTGTCTCCCCCTTTTAGACTGTGAGCCCACTGTTGGGTAGGGACTGTCTCTATATGTTGCCAACTTGTACTTCCCAAGCGCTTAGTACAGTGCTCTGCAGACAGTAAGTGCTCAATAAATACGATTGATTGATTGATTGATTGGTTACCTCAAATCAATCCAGGTTTCTTTTTTATCCCAGGTGTAGCTTAGGTCAAGAGAAGTATATTCACTGGCTGGGTCTCAGAGGCACGGATGGACAATACACCTCACAACCAACAGGAAGTTTTTAGTGCAGTGCTTTGCACACTCAATAAATAGAATTGATTGATTGAAGCTTCCCACTCTGATTTCCCTACACTCTCCCCCAGAACTCAGCACTGCCTCTTGTCAGGGCAGGGAAATTTCCCAGTGTTGACAAAATGTTCCACAGGATGGTGGGAAAGCCGGCCCTTTCAATCAATCAATCAATCAATCAATCAATCGTATTTATTGAGCGCTTACTATGTGCAGAGCACTGTACTAAGCGCTTGGGAAGTACAAATTGGCAACACATAGAGACAGTCCCTACCCAACAGTGGGCTCACAGTCTAAAAGGGGGAGACAGAGAACAGAACCAAACATACCAACAAAATAAAATAAATAAGATAGAAATGTACAAGTAAAATAAATAAATAAATAGAGTAATAAATATGTACAACCATATATACATATATACAGGTGCTGTGGGGAAGGGAAGGAGGTAAGATGGGGGGATGGAGAGGGGGATGAGGGGGAGAGGAGGGAAGGGGCTCAGTCTGGGAAGGCCTCCTGGAGGAGGTGAGCACTCAGCAGGGCCTTGAAGGGAGGAAGAGAGCGAGCTTGGCGGAGGCCTGTGACCTTTCCATCTGGATCACTGCCTTCAAGCTTCCAGGTTGGCTAGGAGATCACTCCCAGGTGCGTTGGCCAGATGATTTGCCACTTGTAAGGGGCAGAAATAAGATCCTTCAGTAAGAAGCTCATTGCGGGCAAGAAATGTGTCTGTTTGTTATGTTGTACTCTCCCAAGTGCTAAATGTAGTGCTTTGTGCACAGTCAGTGCTCATTAAAGATGATTGAATTAAAAAATGAAAGAAGAGCTGGAAAACTTGAGAGCCTGGGAACTACAGGATGGGAGAGCCAGAGGAATCAGGGAGAAGTGGCAGAGCTACTCCAGTGGAGAAAGCTGGCGAAGGAAGAAGAGGCAGGAAAGCTGACAGAAAGGGTGTAGGCCATTCTAATTTCTCAGCCTCACTGGAATTTGAAATAGCAGTTATAATTATGGTATTTGTTAAGCCCTTATTATGCACGGGACAGTTAATGTCTGTACATATTTATTACTCTATTTATTTATTTATTTTAACTGTGCATATCTATTCTATTTATTTTATTTTGTTAGTATGTTTGGTTTTGTTCTCTGTCTCCCCCTTTTAGACTGTGAGCCCACTGTTGGGTAGGGACTGTCTCTATATGCTGCCAGCTTGTACTTCCCAAGCGCTTAGTACAGCGCACTGCACACAGTAAGCGCTCAATAAATACGATTGATTGATTGATTGATTGATTTCCTATACTGTAAGCACTTTGAGGGCCGGGATCATTCATTCATTCAATCGTATTTATTGAGCGCTTACTGTGTGCAGAGCACTGTACTAAGCGCTTGGAAAGTAAAATTCAGCAATAGAGACTATCCCTGACTACGCCGGGCTTCCAGTCTAGGGGCGCGGAGGGCTGTATACCTACTCCACTGCATTGTCCTAAGTGTTTAGCGCAGCGGTCTGCCCACACCAAGTGCTCAGTAAGCAGTAATGATTGATCCTGGAGTGAGACTGGTCAGTCAGAGATGGGAAGGTGAGAGGGAGACGTTCAGTAAGGCATCTGAGAGCTCACCTCCTCCAGGAGGCCTTCCCAGACTGAGCCCCCTCCTTCCTGTCCTCCTCCTCCCCCTCTCCATCCCCCCGTTTAACCTCCTTCCCTTCCCCACAGCACCTGTATATATGTATATATGTTTGTACGTATTTATTACTCTGTTTATTTATTTTACTTGTACATATTTATTCTATTTATTTTATTTTGTTAATATGTTTTGTTTTGTTCTCTGTCTCCCCCTTCTAGACTGTGAGCCCACTGTTGGGTAGGGACCGTCTCTATATGTTGCCAACTTGTACTTCCCAAGTGCTTAGTACGGTGCTCTGCACACAGTAAGCGCTCAATAAATACGATTGAATGAATTAATGAATGAATATGTTTATACAGATTTATTACTCTATTTTACTTTTACATATTTACTATTCTATTTATTTTATTTTGTTACTATGTTTTGTTTTGTTGTCTGTCTCCCCCTTCTAGACTGTGAGCCCGCTGTTGGGTAGGGACCATCTCTAGATGTTGCCAACTTGTACTTCCCAAGCGCTTAGTACAGTGCTCTGCACACAGTAAGCGCTCAATAAATACGATTGAATGAATGAATGAAAGTGAGCAGCAGGTGGCCTCTGCGCTCCTTCAGTCCTGAAGGAAGGCCGCAAGAACTGCACACTGCCAGGGTAAACGGCCTGGACTCCTTAAAATCCAAACTTTCAGGAAACACGCACCCATTTATTTATTCTTTCTATCGTATTTATTGGGCGCTTACTGTGTGCAGAGCACTGTACTAAGCGCTTCTAGACTGTGAGCCCCCTTCTAGACTGTGAGCCCGTTATTGGGTAGGGACCGTCTCTATATGTTGCCCACTTGTACTTCCTAAGCGCTTAGTACAGTGCTCTGCACACAGTAAGCACTCAATAAATACGATTGAATGAATGAATGAAAGTACAATTCAGCAATAAAGAGGGACAACTCCCTGCCCACACCAGGCTCACACCCATTTATGGTGGGAAATCACTGAGAAGGTGATGTCATGAAGTAGCGGCTTAGAGCATCGTCACTGGAAATAAGCTCGTTGTGGGCAGGGAACACGTCTGCCAACGCTCTATCATCCTCTCCCAAGTGCTTAGTACAGTGCTCTGCACACAGTAAGCACTCACTAATACCATTGATTATAATAATAATGGCATTTGTTAAGCGCTTACTTCGTGCCAAGCACTGTTTTAAGCGCTGGGGGAGATACAAGGTCATCAGGTTGTCCCACATGGGGCTCACAGTCTTAATCCCCATTTTACAGATGAGGTAACCGAGGCACAGAGAAGTTGACTTGCCTAAAGGCACACAGCTGACAAGTGGCAGAGGCGGGATTAGAACCCATGAACCCTGACTCCCAAACCCGTGCTCTTTCCACTGAGCCACGCTGATTATGATGATGAGGTTACCAAGAGCCTTTAGGCACCCAGGCAGGCAACTTCACCAGCTCCAAACCAGGACCATCATCATCATCAATCGTATTTATTGAGCGCTTACTATGTGCACAGCACTGTACTAAGCGCTTGGGAAGTACAAATTGGCAACATATAGAGACAGTCCCTACCCAACAGTGGGCTCACAGTCTAAAAGACCAGGCCTGTTTCATTTTGAGGAAAATGAGAGAAGCGGGCGTCCTCCCCTCTGAGGGCCCGGACAGTGTGCCGACATTGAGAGCAGCATGAACTAGTCAGTTTCCTACAGTTAGGATGGATTAATAATAATAATAATAATAATGATGGCATTTATTAAGTGCTTACTATGTGCAAAGCACTGTTCTAAGCGCTGGGGAGGTTACAAGGTGATCAGGTTGTCCCACATGGGGCTCACAGTCTCAATCCCCCATTTTACAGATGAGGTCACTGAGGCACAGAGAAGTGAAGTGACTTGCCCGAAGTCACACAGCTGACAATTGGCGGAGCCGGGGTTTGAACCCATGACCTCTGACTCCAAAGCCCGGGCTCTTCACCACTGAGCCATGCTGCTTCTCTATTATTGATATAATAATAATATTATTAATGTAGTCCCCAGAATCAATGTGGTAAAAAAAAAACCACTTACTGGTGAAATAGAACAGGGAAACACTGGGGCCTACTGGTAAGAGCAGGAGCCTGAGAGCCAGAGGACCTAGGTTCTAATTCTGACTCCGTCACTTACCTGCTGTGTGATCTTGGGGAAATCACAACTTCTCTGTGCCTCAGATTCCTCATCAGCAAAATGGGGGCACTCGTTCTACTTAGTCTGTGAACTCTATGTGAGACCTGATTAGTCCATATTTGCCAAAACCTAGTACAGTGCTTGACATGTAGTAAGCACTTAATGAACACCAAAATTATTTGAGTGCTTCATAAATTGTGAACCCTTTAAGGGGCAGGGTGTTTCTAATTCCCACCTACACACTCTTTCCCAGCACTTTCTCTGCATACAGAAAACCCTTAATACTATTACTATTTACTGTGCACAGAGTGCTTAGGAGAGTTCAATAAGGTAGAGTTGTTAGCCGCTAACCCTGCTGCTAAAGATCTTTACTATAAAAGGAGAGACAGGTGTTAATATAAATTTCAGATAGGGGAAATAGCAGTCTATAAGGATGCTTTTAGACTGTGAGCCCACTGTTGGGTAGAGACTGTCTCTATATGTTGCCAATTTGTACTTCCCAAGCGCTTAGTACAGTGCTCTGCACATAGTAAGCGCTCAATAAATACGATTGATGATGATGATGATATGCATTTAAGTGCTGTGGGTCTGAGATGGGGTACAGACTTAAATGCATAGGTGATGTCAATGGGGAAATGAGAGTTTAGTCAGAGAAATCAAGAGATGCACTTTTAGGAGGGCTTTGAAGATAGTCTGTCAGACATGAAGAGGGAGGGAGATCCAAGCCAGAAGGTCCTGGATTGATAGCAAGACAGACGAGACGGAGGTACAGTTGAAATCTGTACAAATATATACGAGTGCTGCGGGGAGGGGAAGGAGGTAAGGCGGGGAGATGGGGAGGAGGAGAGGGAAAAGGGGGCTCAGTCTGGGAAGGCCTCGTGGAGGGGGTGAGCTCTCAGTAGGGCTTTGATAGCACAATGGATGTGTGATGTGTAGCCTCAGTTTGTATCCTGGTAAATCGAAAAAAGGATACGAACTGGGACAGAACAGGGTCAAGCAGATGGAGTCAGCACAGCGGCTTTATGGCCATTTCCCTCTTTGAGTCACTTCTCCGCTCCTTACCTGGATGATTCCTATATGGTTGCATTTATAGTGGGCCAATGTATACACCTGTGCAGAATGTGGAGGTGGAGCAGGATTGGGTGGAGAGTGTGCTACTGACTCTTTTCTCTTTCAGTGACAACCCCCTTTGCTGGACTAGAATTCCCTCTATTGGAGGGATTTTAGAAGCAGCGTGGCTCAATGGAAAGAGCACGGGTTTAGGAGTCAGAGGTCGTGGGTTCTAATCCCAGCTCCGCCACTTGTCTGCTCTGTGATTTTGGGCAAGTCACTTCATTTCTCTGTGCCTCATCTTTAAAATGGAAATTAAGACTGTGCGTCCCATGTGGGACAACCTGATTACGTTTTCTCTCTCCCAGCGCTTAGAACAGTGCTTGGCACATAGTAAGCGCTTTCAGATGCCATCATTTTTATTATTATTAGTGGACCAAAGGATGTGGATTGGATTGTTGCAGATCAGTGAAGTAGAAGAGAATGGCAGAGAAGACGGGCTGCCTTAAGTGCCTGATGGGAGGAATTTCTGGGGAACACACCTACCAACTCTTTGTGTTGTACTCTCCCAAGCGCTTACTACATTGCTCTGCAAACAGCAAGTACTCAATACCATCGGTTGATTGACATGGAGGTGGATGGGCAAAAATCGGAGGGTTTGGGAAAAACCTGACTCTCCTCTACCCCTAATCTTGGAAGGAACATGGATGAAAATTAGCCTGTGTTTATTCTGAATTGTTACGACTTAAACATATATAAGTACAGTCACAAACAGGTATTCAGGGGTAATAAAGGAATTAAACACATCAAGTTTTTTTAAGTGGAACCAATGTAGAGCCAGTCTTCTTTACAAGCCACAAAATATGTATTTTTTATATGATCACACAAATGGCACTTTGGGTATTGGAGAAGCAGCGTGGCTCAGTGGAAAGAGCACGGGCTTTGGAGTCCGAGGTCATGGGTTCGAATCCCGACTACACCACATGTCTGCTGTGTGGCCTTGGGCAAGTCACTTTACTTAATAATAATGGCATTTATTAAGTGATTACTATGTGCAAAGCACTGTTCTATGCACTGGGGAGGTTACAAGGTGATCAGGTTGTCCCACGGGGGTGCTCACAGTCTTAATCCCCATTTTACAGATGAGGTCACTAAGGCACAGAGAAGTTAAGTGACTTGCCCAAAGTCACACAGCTCACAATTGGCAAAGCCAGCATTTGAACCCGTGACCTCTGACTCCAAAGCCCGTGCTCTTTTCCACTGAGCCATGCTGCTTCTCTGAACCTCAGTTACCTCCTCTGTAAAATGGGGATTAAGACTGTGAACCCCCTGTGGGACAACTTGATCACCTTGTATCACCCCCCCAGCGCTTAGAACAGTGCTCTGCACATAGTAAGTGCTTAACAAATGCCATTATTATTATTAATCTCCAAGATTAGAATGTGTTCCAGTAGAATTATCCTTCCTAGTCCTTTTGTAGGAACCAGAACCACCCCAAAGGTAATAGTTGTGGCACTTATGAATGGAAATGTGCCAAACACTGGGGTAGATAACCCTGTTCCATAGCCTCAGTTGACGGAAGCAATGTGGCCTGGTGGAAAGACTCTGGGCTTGGGGGTCAGAGGACCTGAGTTCTAATACCTACTCCGTCAGGTGTCTGTGTGCCCACGGGCAAGTCACTTGACTTCTCTGTGCCTCAGCTACCTCATCTGTAAAATGGGGACTGAGACTATGAGCCCCATGTGGGGTACGGACTGTGTCCAACCTGATTATCTTGTATTTATCCCAGCAGCTGGCACTTGGGAAGCACTTAGATGCCATTTAAAAATGGTATTGAAAAGATGAGAAGAGAGAAAAGGAGAAGCTAAATGACTTGCCCAAGGAAGTGGCAGAAGTGGGAAGAGAGCACCTCTCAAATCAAGTAATGATCTCTAAGCCCGAGGAAGCAGGAAGGGGCCAAAAGCGACTACTACTTGTGAAAGGTGAGCGATCCAAAGCCACAGATTCGACAAACAAAAAACCATTTATTTCAATAGACAGAAGTGCAAACAACAGCAATAAATCAGTTCAGGCAGATTACGGTCACGCGGATCAAAATGTAATGTAAATGCTAGGTACAGCAAAAAGGAACCGTTAAAAGAAAAGCTCCTTGGTTTCAGGTCACCTAAGATACAGCTTTTCTCAGTCTCCAGCAGAAAATGTACTATTTCACTCATGTCAGGAATGTTTTCACTTGCAAAGTGTACCTAACTGGGTTCCTTTCAAAATGGCAGCAGGATGACCTCTCTCTATGGAACAATCCCCAAGAGAACCCAACCCTCATGACGACTACACCAAGCACGGCTGTGACAAATGCAGATAGACCAGGTTTCCTCGAACTAGCAGCTTCAGTTATTCAGTGCTTCGGCTGATTTTCCTCTATTCTTAATACTTTGATTTTTAGGCATTTTCCTAAAAACTGTATGAAATTTCAAGCATGATACCAAATACATTAGAGATGTGGTATACTTCCATAAAGGACAGTATATATTTAAGAGACTTCAAGGCCAATTTCAGTTCCCTTTGGTTTTACCAGAGGTTTTTTTTAAAAAAAAATTACATAATCCTAAAATTATGTAAAAATGACATAATCCCAAATCCCAAAAAGTCTTCGTAGTTTTTCCTTTTCAAGTCAGTAATATGGCCTCTTAAGCATCCCTCACTTGATTCACAATTATATGTACATATATGCACAAAGACATATTTCTATACTTAAATACACAGAATGTGTATAAAGTAGAAAAAAGAGTTCCCACTAGGAAGACACCGCCAAACTCTCCACGTTATTGTTAATATTTTCCATGACACTTAATAGCCGGGATACGCTTATTTTTGTTCTCTTGAAGCAATGTTAGCCACCAGCTTTAATGAAAATATAAATGGTAGGCTATTCTTAGAATATTACTTCCACAGCGCAAGAAGTCTATTTAGCCTTTTTTTCCAATGACTCCAAGTTCTTTGTCTTTTCGATGTAGGCGAGATACTGAGCGTCTGTGCCAAAGAGCCTGTCCCACCACGTAAAGGTCGAAGCATAGTTTCCAACGAAGTTCATGTGGTGGAAGTCATGGTGCCGAACGCCGCCATAAAAAGGGATGAGGTTCAAAGGATTGAAAGGAATATCGTAACCGCTAAAAAACAAAAACCAAGACCACCGTGGGTAGAAATTCAAGTTAACCAACCATCCTCACTGACAGCGGATCGAAGACCGATCTCTAGTGCCAGGATACGTTTTGTCAAACACAAGACGTATCACTATTCTGGACACTGTTTAACGGGAATGTTTATGAATTCAGAGGAAAAAAAAAACCAAAACATGGCATATTTTGGTTCCTTCAAGCCAATCCTAGCCACTCACAGAGATAATTATCATCAATAGTATTGACTGAGTGCTTACAGTGTGCCGAGCACTGTCCTAAGTGCTGGGGAGAGTACAGTGTAACAGAATTGGTATATATGAACCCAGCCCAGGACGAACTTACAGTCTAGAGGATTTTATTGAGCGTTTCCATGTGCCAGACACTGTACTAAGCACTGGGTTAGCTTCAGGCTCTTCAGGTTGGCACAGTCCTAGTCCCACATGGGGCTCACAGTCTTAATCCCCACTTCATAGATGAGGAAACTGAAGCACAAAAATTAAGTGACTTGTCCAGGGTCACACAGCAGACAACTAGCAGAGCCAGGATTAGAACCCCGATCCTCCGCCTCCCAAGCCCGTGCCCTTTCCATTAGACCACACTGCTTCTAGCCAAGTGATGATCAAAAGCAGGAATTCCAGGTTTGGTTGAGACCATATTATTAGTATCACAGAGAAGTGAGCTAAAAACCACTTTCACGTGAAATATCCAACTGTCCGAGGCAAATGTTAACATTGGCAATAGATTCTGGAATAATAATAATAATAATGGCATTTATTAAGTGCTTACTATGTGCAAAGCACTGTTCTAAGCGCTGCAGAGGTTACAAGGTGATCAAGTTGTCCCACAGGGGGCTCACAGTCCTTATCCCCATTTTACAGATGCGGTAACTGAGGCACAGAGAAGTTAAGTGACTTGCCCAGAGTCACACAGCTGACAACTGGCAGAGCTGGGATTTGAACCCATGACCTCTGACTCCAAAGCCCGTGCTCTTTCCACTGCGCCACGCTGCTTCTCTAGAGTGGAATCACTCTCAGGGACCTACTCTGTAAAATGGAGATTAAGAATGTGAGCCTCATGTGGGGCAGGGACCATGTCCAGCCTGATTAGCTTGTATCTACCCCAGCGCTTAGTACGGTGCCTGGCACATAGTAAATGCTTAGCAAATAGTATTTCCAGAGCAATTTCTTTATTCTCCAACTCAGACCAAGATCCACTGAGACTGTAAACACTACAGGCGGAGCACTAATAATATTGCTCTTGTAATTCCCCTCCTTAGTACCTGGCACAATAGGCTGCATAAATTAAGGGCTATTACTGTTACTCACCTGTGCACATCGATGGTTTCCGCCAAGCGAAATGTCACCCAAGCCCACAGCAGAATCACGTGGTCGCAGAAGATTAAAATTCCAATAAAGAATCCAGTTCCAAGAATCAGGGTTTCCAGAGGATGTGCGTATTCAGCTTCCATTCCAAATGGGGACTACAAAGGAGTAGGAATAATTGTCAGGGCATTAAGCACTTAAAATTCGGTGTCAAGCACTCTTTTAAGCAATGAGATTAGATAAAAGGTTATCAGATCTGATAGATGTCCTGCTCTACAATCTCAGGAGGGACAGCAGATACCTTACAGATGAGGAAACCAACAAACAGGGAAGTTTAGGAATTTGCCCAAAGTCACACAGCATGCCTAGTGGGCGGGGTTGGGTCTAGAGCCCAAGTTTCCTAATGTTAACGTTCTTATTCAGAGTCAGAGGTCATGGGTTCAAATCCCAGCTCCGCCACTTGTCAGCTGTGTGGCTTTGGGCAAGTCACTTAACTTCTCTGGGCCTCAATTACCTCATCTGTAAAATGGGGATGAAGACTGTGAGCCCCATGTGGGACAATCTGATTACCTTGTATCCTCCCCAGCGCTTAGTACAGTACTTTGCACATAGTAAGCGCTTAACAAACGCCATCATTATTATTATTATTATTCAAACTGCTCCTGTTGTTTGGTGCTAATTCTTATTTTCTAGGTACCTACCTTCCTCACTTAGATTACGAGACCCCCGTGGGCCAGAAACCCAACTAAACTGACAAAATGGAAAATGGCCTGAGTGAAACTGACAGGAAGTGGGAATGGTTAGCCGAGAGGATTAAAAAGGTACCTTAATGAACATGGAGTGTTTTCTACCTCATATACTTAAATCAAAGAGAGTCTATTTTGATTTAAATTGTAGGAGATGGCCTGACGTGACAGCAGGAAAAAGGTCTTGACTTTTTGTTAAGAACATTACAACTCTGAAACGGGGAGGTTATGAAATGTTAGTCACTGGGGATGTTTAAAGGATGGGCACCACCTTCCTTTAAATAAAGCATGTTGGGTAAAGTAAAATTAGCCCTTAATAGTCTTAAAAGTTAGTGAAGTTCCCTGATTTCAGTTCATGTCCAGTTCTCCTCTCCCCAGTGTTTAAATTATCTCCAATTTATCTTGCTCAGTTTCTAATTCACACATTAAAAGCTGCCAAGGCAAATCAAATTTTTAAAATTGCAATAGCTATCCAATGAGACCATGTATGTACTGATTTTTCAGAAAATAAATTAGTCTCGACTGTTCATCTAATTCCCACATCATGACTGAGGCACTGGTAAGATTAACACTCACTGCAGCCCTCTAAACTCTAAGCTCGCTGTGGGCAGGGCATGTGTCTGCCAACTCTGTTGTACTGTATTCTCCCAAGCCCTTAGAACAGTGTTCTGCTCCTGGTAAATGCTCAATAAATACCACTGTTGATTCATCTAGGAATTCTGCCACTATTTCCAAATGGGAGTTCTGAAAATCAAATGCCTTAGCCTTACACTGCCAAAACACTGATGGGGTAATTAAAATATAGGTCCTTTCAAACCTTCTTCCCTTTAGGGGGCTAGTTCATTCTCTTTTAAAATTACTCTTTACATTTTTTTAGAATGAAAGACATACCGGAAACTCATGATGAATTTTATGGATGTATTTGTATATTCTTTTGTGATGTAAGAGTCTGTGCAGAAAGTAATGCCAGGTGTCTTCAATCACTGCACAGCCAAAACATCGGGCCAACAGGAAACACCTTGAAAGAAAATCCAAAACCTCTTAATAATATTTCTCTAATTTCTCTGATTTCACCCTTTATAACCCTTAATTTTGCAAGATAGGCAATGAATTGTGAGCCAAGTGGAAAGATGAAGTCAGTTTACAAAAATGGCGTTAGTGAGGGAACCAAATTTAGACTTAAAAAATAGCTTGGAAGACAAGAATACAGTAAGTTTACTGGCTAAAAAGTCACAATAGAAAACTGTACATGTTTTGAAGGGAAGAAAGAGGATTGCATCAAGGGCATAAAACTCAACCTGATTAAGAAACAAAACAAAACAGGAACTATTACCTATTGTATTTCATTTGCTTCATATAAACTTTTCAAGGTTAAAGACTAAAAGGACCTTTGAACTTCCTCTCAACATGCTATAGTTAAGCACTTAGTACAGTGCTCTGCACACAGTAAGCACTCAATAAATATGATTGAATGAATAAATAGTTTTACAATAAATACTTATCAGATCACACAGACTTCTGTATATAGTTTAGTTTTTAAGACCTAATAAATGTGGAAAGATATGAGTCTCATGCCTAGTTCTTGAGGCACAGAACAAAACAGCAACTTCAAATAAAAAAAAAGGGACTGAACATGGACTTTTAAAAGCAAGTTTCTGCTGTTTCTGGTGTTTTTTCCAAGTGCTTAGTACAGTGCTCTGCACACAGTAAGTGCTCAATAAATACGATTGAATGAATTTTATTAGAAAGGTGCCCCTATATTAATGACGGCTTTTATTAAGTGCTTATTATGTGCAAAGCACTGTTCTAAGCGCTGGGGAGGTTAAAAGGTGATCAGGTTATCCCACGGGGGGCTCATAGTCTTAATCCCCATTTTTCAGATGAGGTAACTGAGGCCCAGAGAAGTTAAGTGACTTGCCCAAAGTCACACAGCTGACAGTTGGCGGAGCCAGGATTTGAACCCATGACCTCTGACTCCAGAGCCCGTGCTCTTTCCACTGAGCCACAGTGCTTCTCCAAGTATTATTAGTGGAAGAAAAGGAAACAGGTAGTGCCAGTCCCATGTCTAACCAAGCCTCATGAATATCCCATGTCGGCACTTGCTTCTGGTCATTCATTCATTCAATCGCATTTATTGAGCGCTTACTGTGTGCAAAGCAAAGCAGCTCATAATTTTCCCTTCCTCAATCCTGTTCTCCTCTCTCCTTTGCTGCCCCAGACATACACACTCCATCAAAAGTAGTGAACAGGGGGGCCATCAGCATTTCTGCATAGCACTGCCATTCAGGCTGTCAAAAAACGCTTGAAAAATAGTGTATTGGTTGCCCTCATTCATTCATTCAATCGTATTTATTGAGCGCTTACTATGTGCAGAGCACTGTACACTGTACGCTTGGGAAGTACAAGTCAGCAACATCTAGAGACGGTCCCTACCCAACAACGGGCTCACAGTCTAGAAAGGGAAGACAGACAACAAAACAAAACATGTAGACAGGTGAATTACATCAGTTAGGAACATCCCTAACATTAAAAATCACCACTTTAAAACTCCTACGAGTGCCCTATTGCCCCAGAGTCGTCCTTACCCATACCCCGGATTTTGCAAACTAAAATTTCAAGTTTCTCTACTGCTACCTGGCTAGCAGGTCAGATACTAGGATCAGGGAAAACAACTTGGAGATTTTTCAAGTTGTTCCAAACACACACGGCTACTGTCTCTTCTGCTTATGCTGTCCTGATGAAGACAATTTAAAAATTAAATCTATACCTACCATCTCGGCATTCTTTCCCAGTCATAAGGAATGTCAAAATACTCTGTAAAATAGTAGACACCACAAATCAAAGGTAACTGAATACAGAAGTGAGAGAAAAGGAGAAGTTTGAAGCATTTCCACTGGCCTGCCCAAGTTTCTGGCTTATCCTACAAAAAGCAAAACAAAAAATAATCATTTTGTACATGTGCTAATGTAACATTCAGAGCACTGTTTTCTCTTTTACGGACCAGCTGTTTCTAATTTATCCTATATTTTTAAACATCTTAAAAACGTTAAAGTATTTCAACATTATATCCATCAGTATCACAGAATCATTCCATTATTCTAGCCATTTTACAGGTGAAGAAAAGAAACACCAAGGAAAAAAAGTCAGATATTAGAAACCACCACCCTCTCATCAGCATTAAATTAAATTTATTAAGCACTATTTTGGACAACACAATGTGCCTCGGAAGCAGGACGAAACCACGTTTGGCCAGTGGCCAATCTTCTCAATTGAGCTAAGTGTACTCAAATAGCCGGGACCAGGGCTATCTAGTGGCATTTTGTCCCAGTCAGTGGACTAATAATAATTAAGATATTTGTAAGCATTTGTAAGATTGGTCACAGTCCCTTTTCTAAATGAGGCTCTCAATCGAACGGGGAAGGACAGGTTTCTTAACCCATTTTACAGGAGGCAACAGGCAAAGGGAACTTCCTGGGTTCTAATCCCCTTTCCCTACTCCATTCTGCATCACCCTGACTTGCTCCCTTTCTCATCCCCCATCTCAGCCCCACAAAACTAATCTGTAATTTTATTTATTTACATTAATGCCTCTCTCCTCCTCTAGACTGTAAGCTTGTTGTGGGCAGGGAATGTGTCTATACTGTGCTTACTCCAGTTCTCTGTACAAAGTAAGCACTCAATAAGTACGACTGACTGATTAATCATAGCTCCACCTTGGGCAACTAAATTAACTTCTCTGCGCCTTGGTTACCTCATCTTTAACATTGGAATAGAGAGTGTGAGCCCCTTGTGGGACACGGACTGTGCCCAATGGCTTAGTGGAGAGAGCACAGGATGGGAGTCAGAGGTTCACGGGTTCTAATCCCGGCTCTGCCACTTGTCTGCTGTGTGGCCTTGGGCAAGTCACTTCACTTCTCTGCACCTCAATGACCTCATCTGTAAAATTGGGATTGCGACTTTTAGCCCTAAGAGGGATGGGGACTGTGATCAACCCGATTTGCTTGTATCTACCCCAGTGCTCAGTACAGTCCGTGGCACATAATAAGTGCTTAACAATAAGGCCAGAGGCAAGACGTGGGGGAGAGAGACTGGCGATGAGAGAGACAGGATCGAGGTACGGTGCGTGAGTAGACTGCCATTAGGAGTGAAGTTTGTGGGTTGGGCTGTAGTAGGATGATAGCAAGGTGAGGCAGGAGTGCTTTAAAGCCAAGGGTAAGGAGTTTCTGTTTTGACGTGGAGAAGGATGGGCAACCACTGGCAGTTCCTCAGTGGGGAAAGCAGCGTGGTTCAGTGGAAAGAGCCCGGGCTTTGGAGTCAGAGGTCATGGGTTCAAATCCCCGCTCCGCCAACTGTCAGTTGTGTGACTTTGAGCAAGTCACTTAACTTCTCTGTGCCTCCGTTACCTCATCTGTAAAATGGAGATTAAGACAGTGAGCCCCCCATGGGACAACCTGATCATCTTGTAACCTCCCCAGCGCTTAGAAGTAGCAGCGTGGCTCAATGGATAGAGCCGGGCTCTGGAGTCAGAGGTCATGGGTTCAAACCCCAGCTCCACCAATTGTCAGCTGTGTGACTTTGGGCAAGTCACTTCACTTCTCCGGGCCTCAGTTCCCTCATCTGTAAAATGGGGATGAACCCTGAGAGCCCCCCATGGGACAACCTGATTACCTCGTACCCCAGAGTTTATAGTAAACTAGAGTTTATAGTAAACTCTTAATAAATGCCATCATTATTATGATTATTATTACAACAGTGCTTTGCACATAGTAAGCGCCTAATAAATGCCGTTATTATTATTATTATTACGGACTGAACATTTTTGGAGAAAAATGATTTGGGCAGTAGAGTGTAGTAAGGACTACAAAGGGAGGACAGGAGGCAGGGAGGTCAGCAAGGAGACTGATACAGTAATCAAGACGGGATAGGAGAAGGATTACATGGTAGCAATTTGGATGGATTTTAACAATGTTGTTAAGGTTGAACCAACAGGATTTAGTATTTGGTATTTAGATTGTTTTGATAAAGGGATGGGGTCGGATGCGCAGGTGGAGGGGGTAGACTTAACTTCTCTGTGCCTCAGTTACCTCATCTGTAAAATGGGGATTAAAATTGTGAGCCCCCCACGGGACAACCTGATCACCTTGTAACCTCCCCAGCGCTTAGAACAGTGCTTTGCACATAGTAAGCGCTTAACAAATACCAACATTATTATTATTATTATTTTGAGAAGGCAGGAGATCTCCTCCTGAGATACTGCAGGGGAGAATGGGAAGGAAATCAATCAATCATATTTATTGAGTGCTTACTATATGCAGAGCACTGTACTAAGCGCTTGGGAAGTACAAATTGGCAACATATAATCTCATTGAAAACTCTGGATAAGGAAAGCAGTGATCAGGTGTAGTCAATTTCCTCTCCTCCTGAGATACTGCAGGGGAGAATGGGAAGGAAATCTCATTGAAAACTCTGGATAAGGAAAGCAGTGATCAGGTGTAGTCAATTTCATTTCGTTGGCCACAAAAGATAATTCATCTGTTGACAAAGACTAAATCTTCATATCATGTTCAAGTTTACACATTCTGAAGCATTAGAGCGCACACCATGGTGATAACCTTTAGCCTACTCACCTTTTGAATTTTGTATTTTTGCATGTAAGGAATGAACTGAAACAAAAAACCAGGAGTAGAGAACAAGAAGTACACAACTTCATGAACTATAAGTGAGCCCCATGTTGCGATCTGAAATCTGGTGTAATTGTCCAGCATATAGTTCCAAGCATTTTTAAATGGTTCCTGCAGAGGATTTCCAGGTAATAGAGAGTCTACGTACTCCACCGCCAGAGATGCTGAATTCAAGATGCTGGCACTTTCATTTACTGCCATTGTGTTAAGATTTCAGGAAATATGCCAATTCTGAAAAAGAAATTCATATTTAATGATACCAGAAAAAGTTTACTGTTCCAGGAAGCATCATGTTTTCCACATTCCTGGTAATTGAGGGGGAGGGAGATGTATGGTAATTTGGAAGCTGCCCTTTCTATTCAGCACTATTTTTTGGAAAAATGTAAAATCCAAATGCTAAAAAAAACCAGGTATATTCATTCATTCATATTTATTGAGCACTTACTGTGTGCAGAACACTGTACTAAGCGCTTGAGAAGTCCAAGTTGGCAACACAGAGAGACAGTCCCTACCCAACAACAGGCTCACAGTCTAGAAGAGGAAGATAGACAACAAAACATGTGGACAGGTGTCAAGTCGTCAGAACAAATAGAAATAAAGCTAGATGCAGATCATTAACAAAGTAAATAGAATAGTAAATATGTACAAGTAAAATCAATACAGTAATAAATCCGTACAAACATATATACAGGTGCTGTGGGGAGGGGAAGGGGGGAGGGTGGGGAGGATGGGGAGGAGGAGAGGTATACTTGCTCCTTTAAGTGCAGACCAGTTAAGAAATTTGGGATTTACCTATCAGAGTGATTTCAAAGGCTGTGCAACAGGGAAGTAACCTAACATGCATTTTAGGGGTGGGTGGCCTTAATCAATCAATCGTATTTATTGAGCGCTTACTGTGTGCAGAGCACTGTACTAAGCGCTTGGGAAGTACAAGTTGATGTGCTCACTATCTTAAGCAATCCTAATAGAGGACCAATTTCAATTTATGAAATATTAGTCCAAGGACATGTTTTACCTGGTTTTGAGAGTTTTCCGATCAAAAGCCGGTCAACCACTCCCATTGTGCTTCACACTTTTTAGAATTTTGCTAGCAATCAGAAAGGAATAGTATGAAGGTGACAGGCCACACTGAGGCGATGAATACAATGCAGTTGCAAAACATTTGCATCTAATTGTGAAAAGGGCCATGCCCATAGCTCACCCACTTCTCCCCACCCCTTGGAAACTTCCCAGCTGCTCACTCTGCTCCACATCAGGCAGAAGCTTGTAACCACTGGCCTTTAAGGCAGTAAATCAGCTCCCACCCCGATTATTCTTCGCTCCTCTCCCACTCTCACGGTGTCCAATTTGAATCATTCTGGCAGACCCCCTCTTGCTGGCACCTTCCCTTCTTCCTGAAACTCTCCACTTCCCACCTAGCAAATCCTTGCTCTCCCCATCTCCAAAACCCTTGTGAAATCACAGCTGCTCCAGGAGGCCTTCCCTGATTAATCTTCCATCTCCCCACTTTATTTTCTCCCCATACTGCCAATTCAGACTTGTGTGCTCACTCCCCTTATAATAATAATGATGGCATTAAGTGCTTACTATGTGCAAAGCACTGTTCTAAGCGCTGGGGAGGTTACAAGGTGATCAGGTTGTCCCACAGGGGGCTCACAGTCTTAATCCCCATTTTACAAATGAAGTAACTGAGGTACAGAGAAGTCAAGTGACTTGCTCAAAGTCACACAGCTGACAAGCGGCAGAGCCGGGATTTGAACCCATGACCCCTGACTCCAAAGCCCGGGCTCTTTCCACTGAGCCACGCTGCTTCTCATTCATTCATTCAATCGTATTTATTGAGCACTTACAGTGTGCAGAGCACTGTACTAAGCACTTGAGAAGTACAAGTTGGCAACATATAGAGACGGTCCCTACCCAACAATGGGGTCACAGTCTAGAAGGGGGAGACAGACAACAAAACAAAAGATATTGACAAAATAAAATAGAATAGTAAATACGTACAAGATGTACATATGTACATGATGCTTCTCAATATCATGGGGGTATAAATCTTTAAAATGTCACTTCCCCCTATCCGGTGCCTTGCATACACCTACCAGAATGATGACAGATGGAGGTGGGGCACTCTGGGAGAGATAATAATAATAATAATGGTATTTGTTAAGCACTTATTATGTGCCAAACAGCACCAGGGTAGAAACAAGGTGATCAGGTTGTCCCACCTGGGGCTCACAGTCTTAATCCCCATTTACTGAGGCACAGAGAAGTTAAGTGACTTGCCCAAAGCCACACAGCTGAGAAGTGGAGGGGCTGGGATTGAGAGAGAGATGTGTCCATGGTGTCGCTATGGGTCACAGACAACTTGACGGCATAAAACAAGATAAGGCTAAGGGGTCCTTGAGGGACCCCAACGATCTGGCCTCCTACTTCATTAACAAAATTAAATCCATCAGGTCCGACCTCCCCAAAGTCTCTTCCCCCCTTTCTCCAACCCCCCGGCTCTCAACATTCTCTGCTACTCTCCCATCCTTCCCAGTGGTATCCTCAGAGGAACTCTCCTCCCTCCTCTCAAGTGCTACTCCGGCCACCTGTGCTTCTGACCCCATTCCCTCTCATCTTATGAAATCTCTCGCTCCATCCCTTCTCCCCTCCTTAACTTCCATCTTCAACCGCTCACTCTCCACTGGTTCCTTCCCCTCTGCCTTCAAACATGCCCATGTCTCTCCCATCCTAAAAAAACCCTCTCTTGACCCCACCTCACCTTCTAGTTATCGTCCCATATCCCTCCTACCATTCCTTTCCAAACTCCTTGAACGAGTTGTCTACACGCGCTGCCTAGAATTCCTCAACAACAACTCTCTCCTCGACCCCCTCCAGTCTGGCTTCCGTCCCCTTCATTCCACGGAAACTGCGCTCTCAAAGGTCACCAATGACCTCCTGCTTGCCAAATCCAACGGCTCATACTCTGTCCTAATCCTCCTCGACCTCTCAGCTGCCTTTGACACTGTGGACCACCCCCTTCTCCTCAACACGTTATCTGACCTTGGCTTCACAGACTCCGTCCTCTCCTGGTTCTCCTCTTATCTCTCCGGTCGTTCTTTCTCAGTCTCTTTTGCAGGCTCCTCCTCCCCCTCCCATCCTCTTACTGTGGGAGTTCCCCAAGGTTCAGTGCTTGGTCCCCTTCTGTTCTCAATCTACACTCACTCCCTTGGTGACCTCATTCGCTCCCACGGCTTCAACTATCACCTCTACGCTGATGACACCCAGATCTACATCTCTGCCCCTGCTCTCTCCCCCTCCCTCCAGGCTCGCATCTCCTCCTGCCTTCAGGACATCTCCATCTGGATGTCCGCCCGCCACCTAAAGCTCAACATGTCGAAGACTGAGCTCCTTGTCTTCCCTCCCAAACCTTGTCCTCTCCCTGACTTTCCCATCTCTGTTGACGGCACTACCATCCTTCCCGTCTCACAAGCCCGCAACCTTGGTGTCATCCTCGACTCCGCTCTCTCATTCACCCCTCACATCCAAGCCGTCACCAAAACCTGCCGGTCTCAGCTCCGCAACATTGCCAAGATCCGCCCTTTCCTCTCCATCCAAACCGCTACCCTGCTAATTCAAGCTCTCATCCTATCCCGTCTGGACTACTGCACTAGCCTTCTCTCTGATCTCCCATCCTCGTGTCTCTCTCCACTTCAATCCATACTTCATGCTGCTGCCCGGATTATCTTTGTCCAGAAACGCTCTGGACATATCACTCCCCTCCTCAAAAACCTCCAATGGCTACCGATCAATCTGCGCATCAGGCAGAAACTCCTCACCCTGGGCTTCAAGGCTCTCCATCACCTCGCCCCCTCCTACCTCACCTCCCTTCTCTCCTTCTACTGCCCAGCCCGCACCCTCCGCTCCTCCACCACTAATCTCCTCACTGTACCTCGCTCTCGCCTGTCCCGCCATCGACCCCCGGCCCACGTCATCCCCCGGGCCTGGAATGCCCTCCCTCTGCCCATCCGCCAAGCTAGCTCTCTTCCTCCCTTCAAGGCCCTCCTGAGAGCTCACCTCCTCCAGGAGGCCTTCCCAGATTGAGCCCCTTCTTTCCTCTCCCCCTCGTCCCCCTCTCCATCCCCCCGCCTTGCCGCCTTCCCCTCCCCACAGCACCTGTATATATGTATATATGGTTGTACATATTTATTACTCTGTTTATTTATTTATTTATTTATTTTACTTGTACATTTCTATCCTACTTATTTTATTTTGTTGGTATGTTTGGTTCTGTTCTCTGTCTCCCCCTTTTAGACTGTGAGCCCACTATCGGGTAGGGACTGTCTCTATGTGATGCCAATTTGTACTTCCCAAGCGCTTAGTACAGTGCTCTGCACATAGTAAGCGCTCAATAAATACGATTGATTGATTGATTGATTGATTGAGGGGAGGGATTGCGGATACCAACTACACTGTACTCTCAATGCTCTGCACAGAATAAGTAGGCTCATCATGGGCAGGGAATGGGACTGATAACTCGGGTGTACTGCACTCTCCCAAGCACCTAATACAGTCCTCTACACAGAGTAAGCACTTAGTAAATACCATTACTGATAAGTACAAAATAAACACTATTGAGTAACAGCGAGATCTGTCTCTGCTCCAGAAACTTCATTCTTTTAGAAAGCTTCAGTCACTAGTACTCATGTCAACTATGTTCTGAGTCCTGTACTAAACACTTGGGAGAGTACAACAGAATTTGTACACACAATCTCTGCTCTCAAAAAAGCGTAACGGATCTCCAATTCAAGACCAGGGGAAGTACAGCAAATACGTTAACTTCTGAAAAACTAAATGTGAAAATGCTAGAACTACCTTCAAATGCTCAACTTTTTTTAAAACGATATTTGTTAAAGTGCTTGCTGGGTGTTAGGCATTGTATTAAACACTCAGCTCGATACATGTAAATCAGGCCGAATGGTCTCTTTCCCATGTGGGGCTCATCGTCTAAGGAGGGGGAAGAACAAGCACTTCTACAGATGAAAAAACTGAAACATGGAAGTTAAGTGACTTGCCATTCATTCACTCAATCATATTTATTGAGCACTTACTGTGTTGTGTGCAGAGCACTGTACTAAGAGCTTGGGAAGTACAAGATGGCAACATAAGATACAGGATTAGAACCCAGATCCTCTGACGCCCAGGCCCCCACTTCCACAAGGCCATGCTATTTTCAAAAAACAAACTGTTAAAAATCATGAGCAGTTTTTTTACACTATCCAACTTTGTAAAGAAATGAAAACTCTCAAAATATTCTCATCTTACTAAAGCACACAGGATTGAAGAGATGTCTTTTGGGAAAAGGCACTCATAATTTTTCTTCAGTTGCCTGTAATCTTTTCCTTTTAGTTCCAGTGAAAGCAGACAAGACGTTCCATATTAGTTTTCAAAGAAAAAAAGCAACTCCCTGTTGAAGGAGATTTCTGTGACTACTGACGGCTGATAAAATAAGTTTCCATACATGTCAAAAATAAAACTCTTTAGACGATAATTCAGCATTCTGAAGGTGAGTAAAGGTGTGCGCGTTGGCAGAGCCTGGCTTCAAGCAGAATTAGAGTTGGGCTAGCTGGAGTTAGAAGACTGATGGGGAAATAGGATACTTATCTAAAAACTACATTTTCCAGAAGACAAAGCCCTCCACTTTCCATAGTCATCTGGGAATGAGACCAAATTAAACTGATGAGTGTTTCTGGTTTCACCTATTTCTTTAATGCAGGAAGGGAGAAGTCTGTGTTACTCTCTCAAGCTCCGGCTAGTCTACTGGAAGGCTGGGCTGACAGTCATCCTCCCTTATTAAAATAAATCATTTCAGGTGGCTTTTCCTGAAAACTGCCACTAAATTAGGTCTCCAGGCAGCCTCAAAGGCAGGAGGAGGAGCGCACTGGAAATCAAGAATGTTTCCATCTGTGTGTCATGTCCCAAGAAGCCAATTAGTTCTGACAGCAAAGAGGTGTGTAAAGGGTAATAATAATAATAATAATGGCATTTATTAAGTCTTACTATGTGCAGAGCACTGTTCTAAGTGCTGAGGAATTTACAAGGTGATCAGGTTGCCCCACGTGGGGCTCACAGTCTTAATCCCCATTTTACAGGTAAAATGTGGGGAGAGGAAGCCAGAAGAAGGGACACCTTCTCCCACAGATCTCTTAGAGAAGCAGTGTGCCTCAGTGGAAAGAGACCGGGCTTTGGAATCAGAGGCCGTGGGTTCAAGTCCTGGCTCCGCCAATTGTCGGCTGTGTGACTTTGGGCAAGTCACTTTACTTCTCTGTGCCTCAGTTATCTCATCTGTGAAATGGGGATTAAGACTGTGAGCCCACCCCCATGGGGCAACCTGATCACCTCCTCAGCGCTTAGAACAGTGCTTTGCAAATAGTAAGCACTTAATAAATGCCACTATTATCATTATATCTCCCCCCCCAACACCGTGAGCCCGTTGTTCGGTAGGGACCATCTCTATATGTTGCCAACTTGTACTTCCCAAGCACTTAGTACAGTACAGTACAGTGCTCTGCACACAGTAAGCACTCAATAAATATGACTGAATGAATGAATGAATGAACTCTGTGACTCCATTTCCTCAATGTAAAATGGGGATTCAATACCTGTTCTTCTTCCTAGACTGTGAGCCCCATGTGGGATAGGGACTGTCTCTATATGTTGCCAATTTGTACTTCCCAAGCGCTTAGTACAGTGCTCTGCACATAGTAAGCGCTCAATAAATATGATTGATGATGATTAACCTGTACCTAGCCCAGTGCTTACCACAATCCTACTGGAAAGTGCTTAACAAATAGGAAAAACGGTATTATTATGTTATCTGTTACGCACTTATTATGTGCAAAAGGACTGTGGTAAGCACTTAGATACCAAAATACCATTTTTCCTATTTGTTAAGCCCTTTCCACACTGACACAGATCAATCGCATTAACTGTGTGTTTACTGTGTAACGAGACAATACTAATAAAGATGGCATTTGTTAAGTGCTTACTATGTATTTATTACTCTATTTTATTTATTTTATTTGTACATATTTATTCTATTTATTTTGTTAATATGTTTTGTTCTCTGTCTTCCCCTTCTAAACTGTGAGCCCACTGTTGGGTAGGGACCGTCTCTATATGTTGCCAACGTGAACTTCCCAAGCGCTTAGTCCAGTGCTCTGCACACAGTAAGCGCTCAATAAATATGATTGAATGAATGTGCAAAGCATTGTTTTAAGCACTGGCCGGGGTGGAGGGGGGTACAAGGTAATCAGGTTGTCCCACGTGGGGCTCACAGTCTTAATCCCCATTTTACAGATGAGGGAACTGAGGCTCAGAGAAGTTGACTTGCCCAGGGTCACACAGCCGATGTGGATGTGGCAAAGCCGGGATTAGAACCCTTGAATTAGATTAGATGAATTAGATGAATTAGAGCAGGATTAGAACTCTTTCCACTGAGCCACGCTGCCACACGGTAGGCTCTTCATTCAATCGTATTTATTAAGCGCTTACCGTGCGCAGCCACTGTACCAAGCGCTTGGGAAAGTGCAACACAACATTAAAAAGTTGACAATCCCTGCCCACAGGGAGCTCACAGGCACTTTCCCCGTCCACAGGGAGTTTGCCTACAGTCTAGAAATCCGATGCAAGGAATTCAGACCCAGTCCCGACCTCCCACCCTAGGGCGGGCCTAGAAGCATTTAAGCTTCATTTTACAGCGAAGGAGATCAAGGTGGGGGAAAGTTAAGGGACTTACCCAAGGTCACACAGCAGGCAAGTGGCAGAGCCCGGAATTAGAGTTCTCTTTTCTGCAGCTAGTTTCACCGAGGGGGTGGCAGCCGGGGATTGATGTTATTGGGCACAACTGCTGCTGCTTTGCTATTTCGCTGAAAACAGAGGAGGAAGAAACCTGTATGGACCCAGAAAAGGAAGTGCTGTTCATGCTAGACACCTCTCCTGAAGCTTCAGGAGGAGACCCCCGTGGGGAGAGGGGGAAGCAGTGGAAAAAACCTCACCCCAGGGTCGTCCCGCCATTGATAATGATGATGGTATTTGCTAAGCGCTTACTAGGTGCCAAGCACTGGGGTAGACACAAGGTCATCAGGTTGTCCCACGTGGGGCTCACAGTCTTCATCTGTGAAGCAGAAGCAGCCACAGCCTGCTTCTTAAAGAAGCAGGGTGGCTCAGTGGAAAGAGCACGGGCTTTGGAGTCCTAGGTCATGGGTTCAAATCCCGGCTCCACCAATTGTCAGCTGTGTGACTTGGGCAAGTCACTTCACTTCTCTGTGCCTCAAGTTACCTCATCTGTAAAATGGGGATTAAGACTGTGAGCCCCATGTGGGACAACCTGATCATCTCGTAACCTCCCCAGTGCTTAGAACAGTGCTTTGCACATAGTAAGTGCTTAATAAATACCATCATTATTTATTATTTATTTCAGTCCCCATTTACTTGATGAGGTCACTGAGGCACAGAGAAGTGAAGTGACTTGCCCATAGTCACACAGCTGACAAATGGCAGAGACGGGATTAGAACCCCACCCCCTTCCCCTCCCCACAGCACTTGTGTATATTTTTACATATTTATTACCCTATTAAATCTATTAATGATGTGTATATAACTATAATTCTATTTACCTATTTTGACAGTATTGCCACCTGTCTACTTGTTTTGTCTTCTTGTCTGTCTCCCCGCTTCTAGACTGTGAGCCCGTTGTTAGGTAGGGACCGTCTCTATCTGTTGCCGATCTGTACTTCCCAAGCGCTTAGTTCAGTGCTCTGCGCTCAATAAATGCGATTAAATGAATGAATGAAACACGATCTCTGACTCCCAAAGCCAGAGCTCTTTTTCCACTAAGCCACGCTGCATCCCTGCTTCTCTTGTAGTCATTCCATCGTATTTACTGAGCGCTTACTGTGTGCAGAGCACTGTACTAAGTGTTTGGAAAGTACAATTCGGCAAAAGATGGAGACAATCCCTACTCAACAACAGGCTCACAGTCTAGAAGCTATTACTGTGTGCAGAGCACTGTACTGAGCGCTTGGAAGCTACAATTGGGCACCAGAAAGAGACAATCCCTATCCAACAACAGGCTCACAGTCTAGAAGCCATTACTGTGTGCACAGCACCGTACTAAGCGCTTGGAAGCTACAATTGGGCACCAGAAAGAGACAATCCCTATCCAACAACAGGCTCACAGTCTAGAAGGGGGGAAACACACAATAATACAAAACAAGTTGACAGGCATCAATAGCATCTCTTCCTATTCATTCATTCAATCGTATTTATTGAGCACTTACAGAGCAGAGCACTGTACTAAGCGCTTGGGAAGTACAAGTCGGCAACATATAGGGACCCAACAACGGGCTCATTGACTAGAAACACAGCACTTGTATATATTTATTACTCTGTTTTATTTGTACGTATTGATTACTCTATTTTATTAATGATGTGCATAGATCTATAATTCTATTTATCTACTGTGATGGTATTGACACCTGTCTCCTTGTGAGCCCGTTGTTGGGTAGGGACCGTCTCTATATCATCATCATCATCATCAATCATATTTATCGAGCGCTTACTATGTGCAGAGCACTGTACTAAGCGCTTGGGAAGTATAAATTGGCAACATATAGAGACAGTCCCTACCCAACAGTGGGCTCACAGTCTAGAAGGGGGAGACAGAGAACAAAACCAAACGTACTAACAAAATAAAATAAATAGAATAGATATGTACAAGTAAAATAAATAGAGTAATAAATATGTACAAACATATATACATATATACAGGTGCTGTGGGGAAGGGAAGGAGGTAAGATGGGGGGGATGGAGAGGGGGACGAGAGGGAGAGGAAGGACTTGTTGCCGACTTGTACTTCCCAAGCGCTTAGCCCAGTGCTCCGCACACAGTAAGCGCTCAATAAATACGATTTAATGAATGAATCTCTTGTATCTATCCCAGTGCTCAAAACAGTGCTCGGCACCTAGTAAGCGTTTCACAAATTCCACACTACAATTGGGCACCAGATAGAGACCATCCCTACCCAACAACAGGCTTACAGTCTAGAAGGGGGGAGACAGACGACAAAACAAGTAGAGAAAGGCGTCGAGTACATGTCTTGTATCTACCCCAGCGCTTAGAACAGTGCTCGGCAACTAGAAAGCGTTTCACAAATACCCTGATTTGCAGCGTGGCTCAGTGGAAGGAGCCCGGGCTTTGGAGCCAAAGGTGGTGGGTTCAAATCCCGACCCCGCCAACTGTCAGCTGTGTGACTTTGGTCAAGTCACTTCTCTTCTCTGTGCCTCAGTTCCCCCATCTGTCATAATAATGTTATGTTGTACATATCTATTCTATTTTATTTTGTTAGTATGTTTGGCTTTGTTCTCTGTTTCCCCCTTTTAGACTGTGAGCCCACTGTTGGGTAGGGACTGTCTCTATGTGTTGTCAACTTGTACTTCCCAAGCGCTTAGCACACTGCTCTGCATACAGTAAGCGCTCAATAAATACGATTGATTGATTAATGTTGGTATTTGTTAAGCGCTTACTATGTGCAAAACACTGTTCTAAGCGATGAGGAGGATACAAGGAGATCAGGTTGTCCCACGTAGGGCTCAGTCTTCATCCCCATTTTACAGATGAGGTAACTGGGGCACAGAGAAGTGACATGCCCAAAGTCACACAGCTGACAAGTGGCAGAGGCGGAATTTGAACCCACGACCTCTGACTCCCAAGCTCTTTCTGTTGAGCCACGCAGATGGTAAAATGGGGATGACGACTGTGAGCCCCCCGTGGGACAACCTAAATAAAATGAAAAATAAATAATGGCATTTGTTAAGCGCTTACTATGTACCAAGCACTGTTCTAAGCTCTGAGGGGGACACAAGGTGATCAAGCTATCCCACAGGGGGGCTCACAGTCTTAATCCCCATTTTACAGATGAGGGAACTGAGGCTCAGAGAATAATAATGATAATGGCATTTATTAAGTGCTTACTATGTGCAAAGCACTGTTCTAAGCGCTAGGGAGGATACAAGGAGTTCATGTTGTCCCACGTAGGGCTCAGTCCTCATCCCCGTTTTACAGATGAGGTAACTGAGGCACAGAGAAGTGACATGCCCAAAGTCACACAGCTGACAAGTGGCAGAGGCGGGATTTGAACCCACGACCTCTGACTCCCAAGCTCGGGCTCTTTCTGTTGAGCCACACAGATGGAAAAATGGGGATGATGACTGTGAGCCCCCCGTGGGACAACCTAAATAAAATAAAAAATAAATAATGGCATTTGTTAAGCGCTTACTATGTGCCAAGCACTGTTCTAAGCTCTGAGGGGGATACAAGGTGATCCACTTGTCCCACGGCGGGGGGGGGGCTCACAGTCTTAATCCCCGTTTTACAGATGAGGGAACTGAGGCTCAGAGAATAACAATAATGATAATAATGGCATTTATTAAGCGCTTACTATGTGCAAAGCACTGTTCTAAGCGCTGGGGAGGTTACAAGGTGATCAGGTTGTCCCACCGGGGGCTCACAGTCAATCCCCACTTTGCAGATGAGGGAACTGAGGCTCAGAGAATAATAATGATAATGGCATTTATTAAGCGTTTACTATGTGCAAAGCACTGTTCTAAGCGCTGGGGAGGTTACAAGGTGATCAGGTTGTCCCACCGGGGGCTCACAGTCAATCCCCATTTTGCAGATGAGGGAACTGAGGCTCAGAGAATAATAATGATAATGGCATTTATTAAGCGCTTACTATGTGCAAAGCACTGTTCTAAGCGCTGGGGAGGTTACAAGGTGATCAGGTTGTCCCACCGGGGGCTCACAGTCAATCCTCATTTTGCAGATGAGGGAACTGAGGCTCAGAGAATAATAATGATAATGGAATTTATTAAGCGCTTACTACGTGCAAAGCACTGTTCTAAGCGCTGGGGAGGTTACAAGGTGATCAGGTTGTCCCACCGGGGGCTCACAGTCAATCCCCATTTTGCAGATGAGGGAACTGAGGCTCAGAGAATAATAATGATAATGGCATTTATTAAGCGCTTACTACGTGCAAAGCACTGTTCTAAGCGCTGGGGAGGTTACAAGGTGATCAGGTTGTCCCACCGGGGGCTCACAGTCAATCCCCATTTTGCAGATGAGGGAACTGAGGCTCAGAGAATAATAATAATAATAATAATGGCATTTATTAAGCGCTTACTATGTGCAAAGCACTGTTCTAAGCGCTGGGGAGGTTACAAGGTGATCAGGTTGTCCCACCGGGGGCTCACAGTCAATCCCCATTTTGCAGATGAGGGAACTGAGGCCCAGTGAAGTGACTTGCCCAAGGTCACACGGCTGACAGCTGGCGGAGCCGGGATTTGAGCCCATGACCTCTGACTCCAAAGCCCGGGCTCTTTCCATGGGGCCAGGCTGCTTCTCTAACCAACCTGATCACCTTGCATCCTTCCCAGCGCTTAGAACAGTGCTTTGCACATAGTAAGCGCTTAACAAATGCCATTATTATTATTTGATGGGCGCTTGCCCCCACGGCGAAAGGCCCTTACCGGGAAGGCGGCAGCGTCGGCAGGCACGGCTCGGGTCCCCGTTCCCGGCTCCCGATTCCCGGCTCCCGATTCCCGGCTCCCGTTCCCGGTTCCCGGTTCCCGGCTCCCGATTCCCGGCTCCCGTCCCCCACTTCCCCGTTCCCGCGCCCCTCTACAACCCCACGCCCGCTATTGGCCAGCGGTGTTGCAGTGACCACGCCCCCTTCCCTCATCCCGGACGCCGATTGGCCCCGAGCGTGACGCGGGGCTACACGGCCGCCCAGGGCCGCCGTGATTGGCTGTCGGGATGGAGTGAGGATAGTGAGACTCCGAGGGGCAGCCAATCACAGGGCGCGGAGGGCGGCGGGCGGGGCGGCGTGACCGGGCGGGCGCTCCCCCCCGAGCACGTGACCAGGGCTGTCTCCATGGTAACCGCTCGTCGCCCGGCTGGGCCTGGGATTTAATAATAATAATAATAATAATAATGATAGTAATGGCATTTATTAAGCGCTTACTATGTGCAAAGCACTGTTCTAAGCGCTGGGGAGGTTACAAGGTGATCAGGTTGTCCCACCGGGGGCTCACAGCTGTATCCCCATTTTCCAGATGAGGTAACTGAGGCAAAGGGAAGTGAAGTGACTTGCCCAAAGTCACACAGCTGACAGTTGACGGAGTCGGGATTTGAACCCATGGCCTCCGACTTCAAAGCCTGTGCTCTTTCCACTGAGCCACACTGCTTCTCTGCTTTTCTGCCCTCATCAATCGATCAATCAATCAATCAATTGTATTTATTGAGCGCTTACTATGTGCAGAGCACTGTACTAAGCGCTTGGGAAGGACAAATTGGCAACATACAGAGACAGTCCCTACCCAACAGTGGGCTCACAGTCTAAAAGGGGGAGTCATCTGCCTCCTTTCCTAATAATGATGATGGGATTTGTTCATTCATTCATTCATTCATTTCGTTCGTTCATTCATTCGTTCGTTCCTTCATTCATTCATTTTGTTCGTTCTTTCGTTCATTCATTCTTTCGTTCGTTCATTCATTCATTCGTTCATTCATTCACTCGTAGTTATTGAACGCTTACTGTGTGCAGAGCACTGTACTAAGCGCTTGGGAAGTACAATTCGGCACCCAGTAGAGACCATCCTTACCCAACAGCGGGCTCACAGTCCAAAAGGGAGAGACAGACAACAAAACAAATAGACATCAGTAGCTCCAAATTAGATCAATAGAATTATAGATTCATTCATTCTTTCAATCATATTTATTGAGTGCTTACTGTCTGCAGAGCACTGTACTAACCGCTTGGGAAGTACCAGTTGGCAACATATAGAGTCTAGAAGGGGGAGACAGACAACAGGACAAAACATATTAACAAAATAAAATAAATAGAATAAATATGTACAAGCAAAATAAATAGAGTAATATGTACAAACATATATACATATATATAGGTGTCGTGGGGAGGGGAAGGAGGTAAGGCAGGGAGGATGGGGAGGGAAATATATACACTTAAGCGCTTACCATGTGCCAAGCACTGTTCTAGGCGCTGGTATAATCATTCTGGCATTTGTGAAGCGCTTGCTACGTGCCAGGCACTGTGCTAAGCGCTGGGGTGGATACAAGCAAATCAGGCTGGACATAGTCCTTTCCCCACATACGGTTCACGGTCGCAATCCCCATTTTACAGATGAGGGAACTGAAGCCCAGAGAAGGAAAGTGACATGCCCAAGGTCACACAGCAGACACGTTGAGGAGCGAGATTAGAACTCATAACCTCATACCTCTCTTCCTCCCTTCAAAGCCCTGCTGAGAGCTCACCTCCTCCAGGAGGCCTTCCCAGACTGAGCCCCCTCCTTCCTCTCCCCCTCCTCATCCCCCCCAGCCTTACCTCCTTCCCCTCCCCAAAGCACCTGTACATATGTTTGTACATTTGTTACTCTATTTTACTTGTACATATTTACTATTCTATTTATTTTATTTTGTTAATATGTTTTGTTTTGTTGTCTGTCTCCCCCTCCTAGACTGTGAGCCCGCTGTTGGGTAGGGACCATCTCTAGATGTGGCCAACTTGTACTTCCCAAGCGCTTAGTACAGTGCTCTGCACACAGTAAGCACTCAATAAATATGAAGAAAGAAAGAAAGAAAAAAAGAGAAAGAAAGAAAGGAAGGAAGGAAGGAAGGAAGGAAGGAAGGAAGGAAGGAAGGAAGAAAGGAAGGAAAAGAAAGAGAGGAAGAAAGGAAAAAGGAAGAAAGAAAGAAAGGAAGGAAGGAGGAGGGAGGGAGGGAGGGAGGGATGAAGGAAGGAAGGAAGAAAGAAAAAGAAAGAAAGAGAAAGAAAGAAAGAAAGAAAGAAAGAAAGAAAGAAAGAAAGAAAGAAAGGAAGGAAGGAAGGAAGGAAGGAAGGAAGGAAGGGAGGAAGAAAGGAAGGAAGAAAGGAAGGAAGAAAGAAAGGAAGAAAGAAAGGAAGGAAAAGAAAGAGAGGAAGAAAGGAAAAAAGAAGAAAGAAAGAAAGGAAGGAAGGAAGGAGGGAGGGAGGGAGAGAGAGAAAGAAAGAAAGAAAGAGAAAGAAAGGAAGGAAGGAAGGAAGGAAGGAAGGAAGGAAGAAAGGAAGGAAAAGAAAGAGAGGAAGAAAGGAAAAAAGAAGAAAGAAAGAAAGGAAGAAAGGAAGGAAGGGAGGAGGGAGGGAGAGAGAGAAAGAAAGAAAGAAAGAAAGAAAGAAAGGAAGGAAGGAAGGAAGAAAGAAAGGAAGGAAAAGAAAGAGGAAGAAAGGAAAAAGGAAGAAAGAAAGAAAGGAAGAAAGGAAGGAAGGAAGGAGGGAGGGAGGGAGAGAGAGAGAAAGAAAGAAAGAAAGAAAGAAAGAAAGAAAGAAAGAAAGAAAGAAAGAAAGAAAAAGAAAGAAAGAAAGAAAGAAAGGAAGGAAGAAAGGAAGGAAGAAAGAAAGGAAGGAAAAGAAAGAGGAAGAAAGGAAAAAAAAGAAAAAGAAAGGAAGGAAGGAAGGAAGGAAGGAAGGAAGGAAGAGAAAGAAAGAGAGAGAGAGAAAGAAAGAAAGAAAGAAAGAAAGGAAGAAAGAAAGAAAAAGAAAGGAAAGAAAGAAAGGAAGGAAGGAAGAAAGGAAGGAAGAAGGGAAGGAAGAAAGGAAGGAAGAAAGGAAGGAAGAAAGAAAGGAAGGAAAAGAAAGAGAGGAAGAAAGGAAAAAAGAAGAAAGAAAGGAAGAAAGGAAGGAAGGAGGGAGGGAGGGAGAGAGAGAGAGAAAGAAAGAAGGAAAGAAAGAAAGAAAGAAAATGAAAGAAAGAAAGAAAGAAAGAAAGAAAGAAAGAAAAAGAAAGAAAGAAAGAAAAAGAAAACATAGAGAGAAATGCAGCAGAAATGACAAAGCAGCACAGCACAGTGGATAGAGCATGGGCTTTGGAGTCAGTAGGACTCCCTACTGAACACTCCCTAATGAATGAGAAGCGGCGTGGCTCAGTGGAAAGAGCAGGGGCTTTAGAGTCAGAGGTCATGGGTTCAAATCCCGGCTCCGCCACTTGTCAGCTGTGTGACTTTGGGCAAGTCACTTAACTTCTCTGCGCCTCAGTTACCTCATCTGTAAAATGGGGATTAAGACTGTGAGCCCCCCGTGGGACACCTTGATCACCTTGTAACCTCCCCAGCGCTTAGAACAGTGCTTTGCACATAGTAATTGCTTAATAAATGCTATCATTATTATTATTAGGACCTGGGTTCTAATCCCAGCTCCACAACTTGTCTGTTGTGTGACCTTGGGCAAGTCACTTCACTTCTTTGGGCTTCAGTTACCTCATCTGTAAAGTGAGGATTGACTCCATTCATTCACAGCGTGGCTCAGTGGAAAGAGCCTGGGCTTTGGAGTCAGAGGTCATGGGTTCAAATCCCAGCTCCACCAATTGTCAGCTGTGTAACTTTGGGCAATTCACTTCACTTCTCTGGGCCTCAGTTCCCTCATGTGTAAAATGGGGATGAAGACTGTGAGCCCCCAGTGGGACAAGCTGATTACCTTGTAACCTCCCCAGCGCTTACAACAGTGCTTTGCACATAGTAAGCACTTAATAAATGCCATTATTATTATTATTATTCAATCGTACTTATTGAGCGCTTACCGTGTGCAGAGCACTGTACTAAGCACTTGGGAAGTACAAGTCAGCAACATATGGAGACAGTCCCTACCCAACAATGGGCTCATTCATTCATTCATTCAATCGTATTTATTGAGCGCTTACTGTGTTCAGAGCACTGTACTAAGCGTTTGGGAAGTACAGGTTGGCAACATATAGAGATGGTCCCTACCCAACAGTGGGCTCACAGTCTAGAATGGGGAGACAGACAACTAAACAAAACAACAGTCTACAGTGAACCTTTTGTGGGACAGGGACTGTGTCCCTGCTTGTATTCACCCCAGCGCTTAGTACAGTGCCTGGCACATAGCAGGTGCTTAACGAATACCATAGCTATTATTATTATTATTACTATTATCATGACAAATGCATTCGAGAAACAGTGTGGTCTAGCGGATAGAGCATGGGCCGGAAATCAGAAGGATTCAATCAAGCGCTTAGTACAGTGCTCTGCACACAGTAAGCGCTCAATAAATACGATTGATGATGACCCGGTTCTAATCCCAGCTCTGCCACTTGCCCGCTTTGTGACCTTAGGCAAGTCACTTCATTTCTCTGTGCCTCAGTTACCTCATCTGTGTAAAATGGGGATTAAGACTGTGAGCCCCATGTGGGCCACGGACTGTCCACCCTGACTTGCTTTTATATACCCCAGTACTTGAACATAGTAATTGCTTAAAACAAAACAAAAATGCTACTTGGAGACTCATCTTTAGTCCCCTTTGTTGCTGGCTTCTAATCCCAACACTGCCACTTATCCACTATGTGACCAAAGGCAAGACATTTAACTTCGTTGTACCTCAGTTTCCTCACCTGTAAAATGGAGACCGGACACTCAATAAATGCCAGTAATGTTAGGGCTCACTTTCCCTCCGTCCCAGGCTGGGTCAACTGGGTCAACTGATTGACAGGCAACATTTCAGACCTTCTCTTTCCAATCAATCAATCGTATTTATTGAGCGCTTACTATGTGCAGAGCACTGTTCCAGACTTGTCCCACTACGTCACGCTCGGGCTGAGGGCCTCGGGTAGAAAACAAAAAGTGGGAGAAATGGGGTGGGGAACAGACACCCCTCAGTGTCTTTGTGCGTCAATTGTCAAACGGGCAACTGAGAAGCAGCGTGGCCCAGCGATTAAAGCATGGGCTAAAAGTCAGATAATTTGGGCTTTAATCCCAGCTCCACATCTTTGCCTGTATGAACTTGGGCGAGTCACTTAGCCTCTCTGGGCCTCAATTACCTCATCTGTAAAATGGGGTTAAAATACCTGTTCCCCCTCCCTCTGACGGTGCACGCCTTGTGGGACATGGACTGCTGATATTACTCCTACCCAAGCACTTATGCTTTACACAGAGTAAGCTCTTAATACCATAAAAAAATTGGGCAGATTCTGGGACAATTAGAAAAACCTCCAACAGCAAGATGCGATCTACACCAACCACTTCACCCAGGCCAATTATATCTCAGTTTTACTTCAACTGTTAAGGTGTAACGTTGACGACTTTCATGTTACTAAATTTCAACTGTAAATGTAAGATTGCTTTAAATTGGCCAATCTTCCTCAAGTTTGTTCTGGTTCTACGGTAGTAGTAGCAGCATTTATTTTGCACTAGGCACCTGAGAAGTGAAAAATAAAGACGTGATACGTTCCCTGCACTCTATCGGGGAGGTGACATAAAGATACGTCTAACTAGTATCAGTATCTAGTATCAGAGAAGCAGCGTGGCTCAGTGGAAAGAGTACAGTCTTTGGAGTCAGAGGTCATGGGTTCAAATCCCGAGCCTGCCAATTGTCAGCTGTGTGACTTTGGGCAAGTCACAACTTCTCTGTGCCTCAGTTCCCTCATCTGTGAAATGGAGATTAAGACTGTGAGCCCCCCGTGGGACAACCTGATCACCTTGTAACCTCCCCAGCGCTTAGAACAGCGCTTTGCACATAATAAGCGCTTAATAAATGCCATCATTATTATTATTATTAGTGGTCTAAAACCAACCATTGACTACACATACACACAGGCGGCATGGAGTGTGAGTGAGCTTCTAAGTGGTAGAAGTTGGTTGAAAAGTTGACATGGTTTTGGCGAGCTCGCGCTCCTGACTGTAAGCTTCTTGTGGGCAGGGAACGTATCTAGCAACTCTGTTGTACTGTACCCTCCCAAGCACTTTGTTCAGTGCCCTGCACAGAGTAAACACTCAAATTCCATTGATTTATTGAAATTCACTAGGGAAAGGTTTATGAAAGAGGTAGCACTTTAGGAGGGCTTTGAATGTGGGAAGAGCTGTGATCCGTCAATTGAATGAATCTGTCTGATCATCATCATCATCGGTATTTATTGAGCACTTACTGTGTGCAGAGCACTGTACTAAGTGCTTGGGAGAGTACAACAGAGTTGGTAGACACACTTCCTGAGTGTGGGGAGGGAGTTTCAATCCAGGGGATTGAGACAGTGTCAAGAGAATCAAGAGCAAGGGACAGCTAGGAGAGAGAGAAAGAGAGAGAGAAAGAGTGAGACAGAGAGATAGAGTCAGTCAATCAGGGAATATGCCAGACTGAGAAGCAATGTGTCCTATGAGAAGCAGTATTGCCTAATAGATAGAGCCTGGGCCTGGGAGTAAGAGGGACCTGGTTTCTAAATCCGGCTCCGCCACTTTGCTGTGTGACCTTGGACAAGTCACTTCACTTTTCTGTGCCTCAGTTACCTTATTGGTAAAATGGGGATTAAGACTGTGAGCCCCAAGTGGGACAGGGATTCAATCAATCAATCAATCAATCGCATTTATTGAGCGCTTACTATGTGCAGAGCACTGTACTAAGCGCTTGGGAAGTACAAATTGGCATCACATAGAGACAGTCCCTACCCAACAGTGGGCTCACAGTCTAAAAGGGGGAGACAGAGAACAGAACCAAACATACCAACAAAATAAAATAAGTAGGATAGAAATGTACAAGTAAAATAAATAAATAAATAAATAAATAAATAAATAGAGTAATAAATATGTACAACCATATATACATATATACAGGTGCTGTGGGGAAGGGAAGGAGGTAAGACGGGGGGATGGAGAGGGGGACGAGGGGGAGAGGAAAGAAGGGGCTCAGTCTGGGAAGGCCTCCTGGAGGAGGTGAGCTCTCAGCAGGGCCTTGAAGGGAGGAAGAGAGCTAGCTTGGCGGATGGGCAGAGGGAGGGCATTCCAGGCCCGGGGGATGACGTGGGCCGGGGGTCGATGGCGGGACAGGCGAGAGCGAGGTACAGTGAGGAGATTAGTGGTGGAGGAGCGGAGGGTGCGGGCTGGGCAGTAGAAGGAGAGAAGGGAGGTGAGGTAGGAGGGGGTGAGGTGATGGACAGCCTTGAAGCCCAGGGTGAGGAGTTTCTGCCTGATGCGCAGATTGATCGGTAGCCATTGGATTGTGTTCAATCTGATTAATTTGTATCTACCCCAGCACTTAGTACAGCGCTTGGCACTGTTAAGTTAGCACTTAACACCATGAAAACAAAATAAAGGGTGAAGAGATCAGAGAGGTTAGGTGGGGCAGAGTGTGGAGAGCCTTGAGGCCTGCGGAGTGGAGCTCTCCTTTGATGAAAGGACACTGGGCCTGTGGAAGGCTTTCAGGAGAGGAGCGATGTGGGCCAAGTGATTCCATCATATTCACTAAACATTTCCTGATATCTCCATTCTCTTTTAGAGTAGGTTCTTCTGTACAGTATTTGGTGTGATTCCTAAAATGGGCTACCCACTTCAGTCATGAACTCATGATTTTATAGTTTGAATTCACACACGCACTGCCCTATTTTGAAAACGATAATACTGATGGTATTTGTGTGAGCCCACTGTTGGGTAGGGACTGTCTCTATATGTTGCCAACTTGTACTTCTCACAGAAAGTGCTCAATAAATACGATTGATTGATTGATTAAGCGGTTATGTGTCAAGCACTGGAATAGATACGAGCTAATCGTGTTGGACACAGTCCCTGTTCCACATGGGGGTCACAGTCTAACAGGTGTTGAATCCCCATTGTACAGATGAGAAAACAGAGGGAGGGACGGAGAAGGTATTTGACTTGCCCAAGGTCCCACAGCAAGCCACTGGAGGAACCAGGATTAGAACCCAGTGTCCTCTGACTCCTAAGCCATGCTGTAGGACACCATGAAAAGAGCAACATCCCTCTCCCTCCCTAAAGTAAATCAAGGGCATCATGAAACAAGTAATATACAAACTTTTATTCAAAGATAACAGCTCAAGAATGACAAGAGTTTTGGTCATTGTTAAAAGGGAGGTTCTGAGAATTTTCTCAGGAAAAAAGTGATATTTGATCCACAAATATAGCCACACACACAGAAAGATCTTTCCTCGGTAAATAGCAGCTACATTTATACACAGAAAGAATTCATAAAACCATGCAAGTTCTGTTTGGTTCCATACATTCAATATATTCATCATTAAACCCGCAGTTATGTTCATGCCAAATAGTCACCGTTTGATGAAAACTTAAGAAAACATGACCAAGATTAAACGAAAAAACAAGTGAGCATAACTGATCTTTTCTCTAAGAAACATTTTGACATTGCACCTGGTCAAATATGCATACCATTTTTATTCTCCAGAAGTGGCATTTAAGTGTTAAGCAGTGTTAAATATCAAAAAATACAACTCTGTTTTACAACGTAGTACCGGCATAATTCGAAGTACTCCGCCAATTATAAATAGTATAATCAACTTTTAAACATTTTTAAAGGAAAGCAACCTATACACATATATTTTCACACTGTTTATTATATATCCATGTAACCAAAGATCTTTTTATAAAAGCAAACAGGCCTATCCCCACCTCAGTTTGTACTACTGATGTAGGTTTAAATACCCATTCAAAAATGTACAGTTCATGAATATACATATTATCCGGAAAGAGAAATGGACAAAATTTACTTTTACCAGAACACATCACTGTAGCCTTCTTCACAAAACAATCCTTACTCGATCGTATCGGATATCAATTGGTCCTTTGAAAGCAGTTTTTGTCTGAAGACTTCGCAAATAGATACCTTAGTTCTTATCCAAAATCCAGTCAGCTGCTGCTCGTTGCAGAAAAATCCCACACGCTGCTTCTATCTAGAATAATCTTCAGAATCTGATGTCTTTAATAGCAGACGATCTTGTCTTCTGCTGTGACTCAAAGTGCAGCTTCAAGTAGAGAAGTGCTAGATTCTCAGTCACTTCAAAAATACTTGCTGAAGCTTGCTTCTAGTGTATAAATTCACTCAACTCCTTCTTGCGTTCATAATGGTTTATCAATAACTGTAACACCTAACAGAGCAAATGAAGGAAACAGCATTAAAGTTATCGACACCGGTATCTCTGGACTGTCAGCTCGTTGCGGGCAGGGAATTTGTTTATTGTTATATCATACCCACCCAGCGCTTAGTACAGTGCTCTACACACATTAAGCTCTCAATAAATACGACAATGAATAAAGTGATCTAACCCACTTTCATTATGAAATAAGAACTGATACCATTAGTAAAAATAGACTTCCCGTGGTAAAGTAATGGGCACGTCTCAAACCATCTAATTACTACAACTACATCACGCTCTAAAGTTCAATGTCCAGATCACAAGCATGGTAATCAGTTTAAAGGCTCTTGTCTTACATTTTGCTGCTCCAACTCCAGTGAGGGGCGAGAAAGTTATCACCCCCAAAGAATCTGGAGTGGAAAAATGAAAAAAAAAACAAACCCCACCAAAAAAACATTAGCTTGGCCCTAGGGTGGGTGGGTGGCCACAGCTGGTTGCCCGCCTCTGCGCAACGTTATGAGGAGTCGGGCAGAAGCAAGGCCCGACTTGCCTGTATATATACCTGTATATATGTTTGTATATATTTATTACTCTATTTATTCTATTTATTTTATTTTGTTAATATGTTTTGTTTTGTTGTCTGTCTCCCCCTTCTAGACTGTGAGCCCGCTGTTGGGTAGGGACCGTCTCTATATGTTGCCAACTTGTACTTCCCAAGCGCTTAGTACAGTGCTCTGCACACAGTAAGCGCTCAGTAAATAACGATTGAATGAATGACTGAACAATAAATATGACTGAATGAATGAATGAAAGGCCCACGACAGGGTTCTGGGTTGTGGCTCTCTCCCGCCCTGGGCCTTGGCAGGGAACAGGTGCTTCGTTCGGATCCTGACTGGCTGTGGCTTCCGGGCCTTAATCCTCTCCTCCAAGAGGCCTTCCCCAAGTAGGCTCTCATTTCCTTTCATTCATTCAATCGATCGTATTCGGGGTCACACAGCAGACAAGCGGCTGACCTGGGATAAAAACCCATGACCATCTGACGACTCAGCCAGTGCTCTATCCATCACGCCGTGTTTCTTCCCCATTAAAACTGCGAGCCCCATGTGTGACACGTGTCCAACCTGATTAGTTTGGATCTACCCTAGCACTTAGTACAGTGCCTGGCATATAGTAACTGCTCAGAAACTTCCCAAGTGCTCTGCACACAGTAAGCGCTCAATAAATACGACTGAATGAACAAGTACAACGCCGCCCACCCCCACCCCCTGCAAAAAAATCCACCCCTGTTTCTCTGTTTCTGCTGTACAATACGGTGGTTTGGCCTCACAGCTCTAGCTCCCTTAAAGGCACAAATTCTGGGAGTATGGGAAGAACGTTTTTACCGGGTTATATTTCTTCTTACGTTAAAGCCTAAAAGGTTTCTTAATTCTTCAACCAGCTCTGCTCTTTGGCTGGATTTAAAAGTACTGTAAGGAATCTTCTGTTCCTTTCTTCTACAAACTAAAGCTCTTCCCAGAAGCACCTTCACTTCTATTAGCCCGTTTGATCTCTACAACATACTTACGAAGAAGGGCGGAACAGGTATTATTATGGGGTTACCAAGAACCCAGGAGTTAAATAACATTCACCCACACACACAGTCAGCCTCAGAACCAGAATGAGATGCCAATATTCTTAGGACAGTCTTGTCAGCTGTTGACTTTAGGTAAGTGACTTAACTTCTCTGGGCCTCAGTTCCCTCATCTGTAAAATGGGGATGAAGACTGTGAGCCCCACATGGGACAACCTTGTATGATGACCTTGTATCCCCCCCAGTGCTTAGAATAGTGCTTGGCACATAGTAAGCGCTTCACAAACACCAACATTATTATTATTCTAGGGTGTAAAGTTTTCAAAATTCAATTAAATATGTATTGAAAACATATCTTCTCCTGATTTTAGAACATAGGTATAACTACATACCTTTAGTCTTAGCTCCTCAGCCAGAACATTCCTTTCAATGTGCTTCTTTACAATATCATAAAAAATGGTAAGGAACTCAGATGATTGTTACCTGCATAACTTCGCCCCGTGCTCATACACGATGACACGACTGTCCATTTATCAGTTGTTGGGTTATAATATTCCACCGATGCCAAATTACAGGAGCCGTCATCACCACCGACGACATACAATAACCCATTAACAGCACAGACGCCTACAGAAATACAAGGAAAAATGTGACGTCAAATAAAAAGAATAGTGAGCCCCAAAGGGGTCCAGGACTCTATCCAGTTGGTTTATAATCTGTCTAATGCAATGTTGAACACATAGTAAGCCCTTAGCAAGCACCACAATCATTAATGTTCTTGGTAGCAAAATTCCAGTCTTAATTCCGGTGAGTCAGTGAGGAGGTACTGACTTCCTTATAGAGGAGCATAGACAGGACACTAAAATTTGGTCATAGTTAAAATTCTGAGTAATTATTGGAATCATAAGGAAAGAAAAAAATTTGGTGTTCTTGTTTTAAACGGGAAATTTTCACTTGTATTGCAGTCTAATTTTTTCTTGAATCAAATTTTGGAAAGCAGAGTGGCTTAGTGGATAGAGCACAGGCCTGAGATCAGAAGGACCTGGGTTCTAATCCCAGCTCTGCCACTTGTCTACCGTGTGATCTTGGGCAAGTCACTTCACTTCTCTGTGCCTCAGTTACCTCATCTGTAAGATAGGGATTAAGAGTGTGAGCCCCATGTGGGATATGGACTGTGTCCAAGTGCTCTGAACTGTAAGCGCTCAATAAATATAATTGAATGAATGAATGAACTTGCTTCTACCCCAATGCTTAGAACAGTGCTTGGCACATAGTAAGCACTTAAGTACTATAATTATTATTATTTAATATTCTGAACTGGGATAATAGCTCCAAATGTTTGGTGCTAGAGGGAATTTAGAAGGGAAGGCAAATACAGAATGGGATGAGGTTATACTTGCTGCCAAGAGTCCTGCAGATTCAGTCTATTTGAGGGCTGCTTTTTTTTTTCCTATTCTGGGAATCCTCTAAAGGATTTCGTGATGCTTTCATGCCCATCACAAAAACGAAATCAAAAATCCCTGTTTGACTTAGATGCAAATACCACCACAATAACACTTTGGAGCTTCATAATCCAGTCTTCCAAAGTGCGTAGTACAGTGCTCCGCATACAGTAAGCCCTTAATAAATATGCCTGATTGATCGATTGATTTGATAGCGCAGAATAACCGACCAGTTGGCTAATCACTCTTGCGGGGCAGCTTTGCCCCCACTTCTGGATCTGGACTGAGGGTGCAGGATCACAATAATTGCTCATGGCTACCACAGAGGTTAGATCCAACACTACACCAGAGAGGGAAATGGTGCTGCTCAACTGTACACGGCTGATGGGTTATCAATGCATGCATGAAAATAACTGAGCCCTGTTTGGTGAGGAATAGACAGGAGCGTGGACTGTTCGTTCACGGTTGAAGAATGAAAACAACTGAAGTCACTTGCAATGAACTTCCCTGTCACAGTAGATTACACCAACTTTTCTAATATTTACAGAGGGCTCTGACCTAAACATTGTTGCACAGAGAGAACGAGAGAATGCCCTTCAGCTCCTTTCCCTACCATGATGACTCCAGAGTAAACAAAACACATTATTACAGCTGTGCTCCAAATTCTGAGCCTGAAATAATAAAGTCCAAGAAATGTCCCACACCTACTCCCATACAACTTGTACAACTTGTACTTCCCAAGCGCTTAGTACAGTGCTCTGCACACAGTAAGCGCTCAATAAATACGATTGATTGATATTTTAAGGAGAAGTCTCTAAAATGGCTCATCCAAGATTTCTGGTGGGATCTGGCTTTCAGTTGGCTCCAGTCTTCAGATTTTTTTCCAGTACCTTCTGAGTTAGGGGACCAAGGTCAATTATAGTGAATGGGTAAAACTTGCAGATAAACCCTAACTGAATCCCCACCACGTATTTCACCAAAACTTCCATTAGTATTAATACTGAGGGAACGGCGTTTCATTCTTCCTATCCTTTACCCACCTTTGTAGAGGCTAATGAGAAGCGAATGATCAAAAAAACAAAAGCAGAGGGGAAGCGATCATTTCCTAGCTAATTAAGAGTTAATTGCAATTGGTTTTGCCTTCTGCGGGCATAAAGATAATGGCAAATGCTATTTTCCTTTGCCACACATTTGAGGGAAAGTCATAGCTTAATCTGATTTTTGAAACTGTGCCCTTCCTTGAATCCCAAATACGTACCTGCATTTCTCCTGCACATGTTCATATCTGCAACTTGCCTCCATGAATTACTGGCAGGATCATACACTTCCACACTTTTTCTTACCAACGGACCATCATGACCGCCTACGGCGTACAATAGGTTGTTTAACACACCAACACCTACGAAAACATAAATAAAATCAAACTGCACAACAAGGATAACAAAGAAACACACTGACTAAATTCCAGACACGAGACAGCATGATCTCACAGAAGAATTAGTGTGGGTTTTAATTCCCGCTCCCCTAACTGCCTGTTATTTTACCTATGTCAAGTCACCCCCTCCCTCTATTTGAAGTTCCACACGAGTAAAATGGGGACAAGATACCTGTTCTTGCTCCCTGTGATCCCTGGGAGCAATAGGGATGGTGTCTCATCCGATTACCGTGTATCAACCCCCAGTGCTTAGCACTCAGCATTAAATATGCATTAAATAAATTCTATTATCATCATCATCTAGATAGCACTCCGCCTTGTGTGTGCTACATGCCAAGTTAAGCCCAAAGTTGCGAAGAAGTTGTGATTCACCAGATAGGGAAAATCTACAAAGGTTTCGATAACAGCTTACTGCTATCCTCAAAAATCAGCATGCCATTAAACAGAATAAGAAGAACCTTGATGAATATGGAAGAGAAATCCAAAGAAGGAAAGGGGAAGAAACCTTTCATACTTGGCATTCCAAAAGCACATTTCCCCCAGGCAGCACGTATTTTTGTGCTGGTGATTTAAAAGGATCCATTACCGGTACAATGCCAGCGACATTTAACGAGCAAGGCGACGTCATTCGAATCAGTATGCAATCTTTTTGAGATTATCTAAAGGGATGCCAAATGAATCATTTCACTTGTTCATCCACATTAAGTCTTATTCTATTCCAACGGCTAAATTTGGTTACGACTCACCTGCTCCACTGCGCCTTGTACTCATTTCTGCAATGTAGGTCCACTCATTTGTTCCAGAGTTATAACATTCTACCGTACTAAGACACTGCCGCGATGCCCCATCATAGCCACCTACAGCATACAGCAGACCTGGAAAAAGGATCATAAAATATTTATTTTATTTTGTTAGCATGTTTGGTTTTGTTCTCTGTCTCCCCCTTTTAGACTGTGAGCCCACTGTTGGGTAGGGACTGTCTCTATATGTTGCCAACTTGTACTTCCCAAGCGCTTAGTACAGTGCTCTGCACACAGTAAGCGCTCAATAAATACGAATGATTGACTGATTGATTGAGAGAGTAAAACTTCAATCTTCTGGCAGCAGTTTTTTTTTTTTCTTTCAGGAACTTCACTTCCATCTTAAAACTATTTTAAATGTGTTTTCAGCAAGCATTTCATGGCAGTGGCAAGTAACATGCACTGAGTATGATGCTTAATACAGTGCTCTGCACACAGAAAGCACTCAATAAAAACCAGTGAGGCATCAATTGAGTAGCTCCATTACACTCCTTTTTAGCAGGAGGCAAAGGAGTTTCAACACGCACACATTCTCACCACAGTATCTTGTGTGCCTTCTCCCTATTACACTGTATGGCCCTAAAGTTTGCAACTTCCAGAATAATCAACAAATCAGGTTCCTTTTGATTGTGTATTAATGGCATAATTGCTCTCTTCAAAGGATAAATGAAAGGTGAAATGGGATGGTCTACAAGGTTCTGGATGTAGGACTAATCTAACATCTTTCACCAGCGACCCTGACAATGGAATAGAAAACACGGTCATTAGGATTTTCACTACTCTAGTTTGGAAAAGATGACCAGCCCCCAAGAAGGAGGATAAAAGAATCACGCTGACCTCAGCGAACTGAAGAAAAATCTGTCAAAATACAGAAAATGGTAGGGCGAATGCAAGGTAGAATGATTAAGGAGGGGAAATACATTTCATAAACTGATGTAATGCTACACCTGGAGATGTAGCATTGTCAGAGATGGGTCATTGAGATCATTTTTGAAATGGAATTTTGGAAAATTTACAATGTTTACCAGCTTTCACTTGTGAAAAGCCCTCTACTTCTGAGGAAAACGTTAAGTTCTGAACACTGAGTGAACCCCACCTCACCATTTCAATGGACAAAAAAACCACAGATGAATAGAACCTTAACATTGCTGCCAAAGGAAGGAATTGTCAGCACACACCTCCAACAACCCCTACACCAACACTACTCCTCCTTGTGTTCATTGGTGCCACATGAAACCACTCATTAGCCTTCATGTTATATGCTTCAACCGATGATAAACCTGAAATAAGTCCAAGAACACTCTTAGTCTTTCTAAAACGAGGCAACATCGTTTCGCTACCCAGCCTCTATTCCTGCTTATAAAGTTTTTCCAAAGTTAAGGGTTATTTTGGATGTACAATTTTCATGTTCCTCCACAATGGTCAGGCTGATTGGGGCTAGGTTAAAAAGAAAGATGAAATATTTCCGGCTTGCACAGAGGCACTGCTTCTTGGTTAGGAATGCTAAATGCTAGCGTGCATTTAGCATGCATCTAGAGAATGAACCTCCGGCAAGGTAACTTGAATTCAGAGTGGTGGAATTCCCAATATGTCAATGATCAGAATTCTTACAAAATTCTTCCCAGAAATTTTGAAATCAGAAAAACCTCCTTCTTTAAATACCAAGTATGTGTATGACCAAGTGCTTACTGTTACAAATGGATATCATGATTAGTTATGTAAGTACAGAAGGAAGACCAAAAACAGCTTCTTCAACTGTAAAATGGGTACTAATAGCTGTTCTCCCTCCCGCTTCGAATGGGAGTCCCATGTGGGACAGGGACAGTGTCTGATCGGATTGAATTGCATCTACCCCAGTGTTCGATACAGTTGGTGCTTAACCAATAGCCCCATTATTAATTACCTGTGCTTCCATCAAATCCTCCCACAGCATACAACAGTCCGTTTAATACAGCAGCTCCTAAAGTGCTTCTCCGATCTTGCATATTAGCAACACTGGTCCACTGATCCTTTATTGGATCATAAGAATCTACCGTGCGAACTCTTAAAGAACCATTAAAACCTCCAACGGCAAAAACCAGGCCAGCCATGTAGACCATACCTATAAAAGGAAGTTATTTTAAAGTTCATTACCAAGACTTGTTCATCAAAGAACCGGATACTCCAGTAGATTGGTTTTTCTGAGGGAGACTCTCACTGAAGAACCATTAACCGTTATTATTAATTCGAGTACCCACACAATCTCCTTGTAAGTTCCTGGGGGCAGAATCCACAGATTTGATCGTATTCTTCTATTACAGTGCTCTGCGCTTGATAAATGCTTTTGATTGAGTGCTACTGAATGTTCCCCTCTGTCCATTTAATATAAAATACAAGATCCTGTGGCAAAGCCCCAACCTCTGTTTTGCTCGGAATACCTGTGCAAATATTTACAGATTTTCTAATGTTCCCTCATTTGTCTCAAACTGCAGTAGGACGCTCACTGCCGTTCTTGAAGGTGTATCCGAGTTAGAATTTATCATCACAAGCTGTATTCCCTCATTAGTCAAATACTGGTCTTTGAGAACATGAATGGAAAAAAGGATGTTTGGGGAAAAAAATCATTCTTTTTTTAAAAAAGGTAGCATATCGCTCCCCAACTTGCACCTCCTTCCACTATCCTCCACTCTCCAAACACCCATCTTGCTACCCAATCAATCAGTCAATCAACAGTAAGTACTTACTCTGTGAAGAGCATTGTACTAAGGGCTTGGGAAGAACACAATAGAGTTAGTAGACAGGATCCACTGGCCACTCTTCTCTTCAGTCTCTGACGGAGCTATCTATTAATTTTCTCTCCTGCATCCACTATCTGCCATTTAACAAACTGCCCTTCAGTCTCTTTTCTTCTTCCTTGTGCCTTTCCCTCCTTTGCACTGTCTGTGATGCTGGCAATTTTCCTGTATCTTCTCCACTTTTATTCTACTCGTCATCTCCACAGAGTTGGATTCTTCTTTTCTCGCCCTTTCTCCTCCCTCCTGTAATTTTTCCTCTTTCCTTTTTCTTCCTCCTTCCCCCTGCAACCTTATCCAGTTTGCTTTTCTATCTCTTCCTTTAAAAAAATCTCCTTCTCTTCAAAGGGCCTGAGCATTTATTCATTCCAAACCACTCCGTGCTCAGTTGGGGGCCCTGGCTTGGACCTGACTTTTCCCAAGTTTCTGGTTCCCCATCTTCCTGTTCCAAACACCCACGGCTGGAGCTCCTCTCCCGAGACTAGGCGGTAAGGGGAAGGTGGCTCGCTTTGCGTTCCCGAGTTTTCCGCAGAGAGAGTGAGGGAAGAGTATCTGGCAGGACTGAGGGCTTTGGAATGGGAGCCAAGGATGGGAAAGGTAGTGTGGGAACATAAACCTCATCTCCAGCATGGCACTGGCTTGCCAGCGGTTTTTGTTCAATTGAAATAAAAGGCTCAGGTCCTGCTCTCACAGAATTTGTGAGCCTGCTGTTGGGGTAGGGGACCGTCTCTATATGTTGCAAACTTGTACTTCCCAAGTGCTTAGTACAGTGCTCTGCACACAGTAAGCGCTCAATAAATACGATTGAGTGAATGAATGAACAATAAATGGCAGGGAGAACTGTAAAATGGACATGTGGCTAAATCAATGCTTAAATAGAAGAGTAGGTCTATATATACATCTCTCTAGACTGTAAACTCATTATGGGTAGGGAAGGTTGTCTGTTAATTCTGCTGTATTGTACTCTCCCAAGTACCTAGTATAGTGTTCTGCATACAATAAACGCTCAATAAATACCACTGGCTGATAAGTGCTGGTGAAAGAGCTATATATACAAATGGTGACATGACCTACTAAATATCATAACCGGGAAAATCGAAGGTAGGATTAATTAGGGAATACCTCCAAGGTAAAGTGCCATTTTAACAGGGCTTTGAAGTAAGGAAGGGATTTGGTTTGGTCCAAGTGAAGGGGAGGTAAGCCATTTCACATGATTGGGGCTAAGACATGAGAAATGGGTGAGATGCGGGAGAGTCCAGAGTGAAACAATCACGAGTTTCTGGGTGAATGGAGAGCCCACAGAAAATTATTATTAGGATTAAACTATTATTGAATCAACAAGAGTGGCTTGAAGAAGCCTCCTTCAATTCTAACTCACAAATTCTTTTTTTTTTCTTCATTTTATTACTTCTAAAAGACCTTTCTCCCAGGCGGCTTAAAACAGTTAAAGACGATCCTTCACGACTCAACACCGGTCCAGAGTGTTTATTTTCCTCTCCGTCTGGGAAGGGGGATGGGGGGGACTGAGCGGCACAAGGAAGCTGTGATTTACTCAGGGACAAAGGTCAAGTTGGGAATAAAAGCAATTCCCCTGACTTCTGGATTCCAGTACTGTCCAGAAGAACCACACACCTTGTTTAACAACTCTCTCTCTGGTTCCTAGCAAGTCAGGACTCTCTGCACCCATTTTTTTTTTATTCTAAATGAGAATTTACTCATTCCACTTGGTTAATGCACCATCTTGGGTTGGAACGTCCAGTATGTTAGAATCACACACACACACACCTCAGTCCTCGTGAGTTCCCCATAGTTTGCCTGCTTTGCCAGTGCAACATCTTTGGCTAATTAAGCCACCTTATCTATAAGATCTGGAAAAATTCACTGTTTCTAAGCAGTGAATGATAAGTAGGTAGACTGTCCCTCCCCCTAGGGCCACCTCCTTCCCTCCTGCATATCTCTTTTCTTCTCCTTCCTATTTTTTCCTTTTCCTTCCTCCCTCCTCACGCTACCATTACCACCTTCCTCCTTCCAATTACATAACAAGAAAGATGCCTGAAACCTATTTTAATTCCCTCTCGTCGGGCTATCCTTAACCACTAGGATGTATGCTTCATATTCACTTGTTCAGCTAATTATAGTCTAGATGAGTCACGTGGCGATTAAGTTGCTACTTCACCGTTCAGCAGGAACAACTCAGAGATGGGCTTCTTGAGGACAGGGAATGTGTCTTGCTTCTACTGTTCTCCTGTATGCTGTGCATTTAGTAGGTGCTCGGTTATAGCTACTGACTGACTGATCATTCGTGATCTTGCCATTATCCCCGTTCACACCGTGGGATGAGGACGATGACTAACAGCCCAGAGATGCCCCAACGCTCAGCAATGTGGAGTGTGGTTCCCTCCCCCACCCTGCACTGCTTCCCCTAATTCCGTGTGCCTTTGGTGGAGGTGGGGAGGGCCTACGGTGCCAGCCCACTTGTCTGCTGTGTGACCTTGGGCAAGCCGCTTACCTTCTCTGTGCCTCGGTCACCTCAACTGTAAAACAGGGGATTAAGACTGTGAGGCCCCACGTGGGACAATTTGATGATCTTGGATCTACCCCAGCGCTTTGAACAGTGCTTGGCACATAGTAAGTGCTGAACAGATACCATTATTATTATTATTATTATTATTATTTGGGACCATTGTGAATCAGGACATAGGCAACCAAGACATTTCCAGGTTCCAGAGTGAGTTAAACACCAGGCATCTGACACAGGGTGGGTTTGGAAGTGGTAGTGAAGGCCTTCTTGGAACTAAAGGCCAGCTGTCTAGGCACTCAGTTATTTTACTCACTGCCCTTATGTTGGTGGGCGGGGAGGGGGTTCTAAAACTAAAACAGAACAATCAAGCAGTACTATTACTGAGCGCTTACTGTGTGCCGAGCACTGTACTAAGCGGTTGGGAAAGTGCAATACAACAGAGTTGAAAGATACATTCCCCACTCACAAGAAGTTTACAGACTAGTGGAACAGAAAAGGATTCAATGCAGCATGGCCCTAGTGGAAAAGCACAAGTGACTGGGAGTCAGAAGACTGGGTTCTAATTCCGCCTCTGCCACCGGCTTGCTGTGTGATCTAGGGCAAGTCACTTTTAATCTCTCTAGGCTTCAGCTTCTTCATCTGTAAAACAAGGATAAGGTAGAGTGTGGGCCCCATTTGCAGGAGGGGCTGTGTTCAACCGGCTAATTCCACGTCTATCCCGTCGTTCATAAATGCCATGAATTCTAATAACAATGACATTTCAGAGCCGGTGAGATTTAACGCGCCGAGGTTTGACATGATGCGTCGTACCTGCTCTGCATCTCCTGGAAGGCAGTTCAGCCACTTGGTGCCATCGTTCCTCTTTGAAGTCATAGCACTCCACGCTGCGGATAGCCTTGGGAGCCTGGCCTCCCACCACAACCATCACCTGGGAGAAGACAGGTGTAATAATGTTAACTGCTAGGTCCCACTCATTCGCCTCTCCGAATCTCCTTTCCCCAACCTAAGGAGGGGTGAGAGTAGGGCCAGCCCTGGCCAACGTTCCTAGGAAATAAAGAAGGGAGATTCCTGGCAATTGCCCGGGCACCTGATCCTCTCTACACCATCAATCAGCCACTTGAGCGCTCACTGGGTGCAAATGCTTCAGAGAGTACAGTCCAACATGTGATCCTGCTTTGTGACCTTGGGCAATTCACTTCACTTCTCTGTGCCTCAGGAACCTCTTTGGTAAAATAATAATAATAATAATGTTGGTATTTGTTAAGCGCTTACTATGTGCCAAACACTTCTAAGCGCTGGGGTAGATACAAGGTAATCAGGTTGTCCCACGTGGGGCTCACAGGTCTTCAGCCCCCATTTTACAGATGAGGGAACTGAGGCCCAGAGAAGCGAAGTGACTTGCCAAAAGTCACACAGCAGACAAGTGACGGAGCCGGGATTTGAACCCACGACCTCTGACTCCAAAGCCCGGGCTCCTTCCACTGAGCCACGCTGCTTCCCCGTGGAATGAGGATTAAGACTGTGAGCTTGACTGCGTCCAATCTGATTCGCTTGTATCTATGGTAGTGCTTAGTATAGTACCTGGCACATAGTAAGTGCTTAAATGCCATAAGGAAAGGCAGCCGGGAGACATGTCCGCAATTCACCAGAGCGGATCCACACTGGCTTCTAAAACCCCTGGCTCTTGTGCGTGGCCTTGGACAGGCTAGAGCCTAGGTTAGGTGCTTCACCATTATTCTGGCCTAAGACTGGAAGCTCCGGCCCCATATTAGCAACTTTGTTCCAGGCACAGACCTGGCATTGCTTGCTGTAGGTGAGGGGTGTGGTAACGGGGAGTAAAGATGGGAAGGAAGACAGACTCATCATAAACATTTAAAAAGCCTAGCGTCTAGCCCCCTAATGACCAACTGGATTCTAAAACTTCAGCCGACGGCACAGACAGCCACAGATCTGGGGACTTATGTTGTTAATTTATTTATTGTTTGGTGCTACTTATCTGAGTCCATTACCCCAATCTAAAATTGCCCTGATATTTAGAGTACGAGTATGGATTTCCCAGGGGCTGAATGCAGTGGTTTTAAATGAACCCAATGATTCACAAATGAACAGAAACACAGAAACAAATAATAACGACAAATGGTGGAAGGTCAATCTGCTCAAACCCAAGATCATAAATCTTAGGGGTACTAGACCATTCATTATGGTCAGGGAACATGTCTTTTTATAGTCTCAAACTCTTCCAAGTGCTTAGAACATTGCTCTGCACATATTAAGTGCTTAATAAATACCTCTGATTGTTTCACTTATCTGTTTTCTCATTCATGAGACGATATTGCCAAGGAGAAACAGTCCTTGAACTTGCTCCTCTCCTTAGGGCTGTTGTGCCAGTATCAAATGTCAACAAACAAGGGCGATGGCCAAATTCTACCACCCATGAGTGCAGAGACAAGACGAAGATGGAATCAAGATCTTGCCTGTAGAGATCAGGGGTAGTTTTAAAAAATTTATGCTTTTACCTACATTTTTTCCCTAGGCTTGTGATAATAAGGGTGACAATCGGGGTGATTTTTTGGACCCCAACCGGGAACCCTGATTTCTGCCAATCCGCTGGATGGGCAGAGGGCACTTCTGGATTTCCCATTGTCCATCACTGTTCTCCCACTCCACACCAGCAGAGGTTGATTCGGAGCTACCCTTAAAAGCTTGGCAAGCTGGCCCAGGGTGAAAAAAGGAAGGCAGAGGTTATCTGTACCCCTGGGCTGTACCTACCAATCAATCAATCATTTTTATTGAGTACTTTCTGGGTGCAGAGCACTTAATGAGCACTCAAGTGGACTCTTGGGTCAATCTAGGGTTCCGCGCAACACAATCTCTGAACCAAAATCCCCTCTCTTCAACCACATGGCCTACTGCTTCTGAGTCACACAGAGCTAAACTGCCACATAACCCTACTGGCATCTAATCCTGCTAAAATCAGTATACCGAGTCAGCTAATGTCAGCCCTGGTGAGCCAAGAGCAGAATCTGAGAAATGCCACCATTTACAGACAGAGCCTGCAATTCTGAAGCAGCATGAATTTGTGGCCAGAAAACAGGACTGGGAGTCAGGAGACCTGGGATCTATTCCCAGTTCCACAACTTGCCAGCTGTGTGACCTTGGGCAAGTCACTTAACTTCTCTATGCCTCAGTTTTTTCTTCCGTAAGCTGGGGAGATGATTACTGCTTTCCCTCCCTTTCACACTATGTGCTTCATATGGGATAGGGACGCTGTCTGATCTAATTGTCTTCCATCTAGCACAGTGCATGGTACATAGAAAGGGCTTAAAAAATTCATTCAGTGATGAAATGTGAATTTTGGAGCTAGGTCTCTTTAGAGTGTAAACTCCCTTTGGGCAAAGAACGTGTCTATCAACTCTTGTACTGTGCTCTCCCAAGTGCTTACTACAGTGCCCTGCACACAGTAAGCACTCAGTAAAAATGATTGGTAGATGATGTGTGTGGGGGTGTGCCACTATGAGATCAAAGGTGTAATCTCTAATAGGCAGACAGCACAGTGCAACTATATTAAATGGAGACAAATGAGAAGCAGCGTGGCTCTGCGGCTTGGAAGTCAGAGGTCGTGGGTTCTAATCCTGGCTCTGCCACTTGTCAGCTGTGTGACTTTGGGCCAGTCACTTCACTTCTCTGTGCCTCAGTTACCTCATCTGTAAAATAGGGATTAAGACTGTGAGCCCCACTTGGGACAACCTGATCACCTTGTAACCCCCCCCCCCCAGCGTTTAGAATAGTGCTTTGCACATAGTAAGCGCTTAACAAATGCCATTATTACTATTATTATTTCCTCTTTAGAGAATAAATCACAGCTCATTGTGGGCAGGGAGGTGTCTGTCTGTTGTTATATTGCACTCTCCCAAACACTTAGTACAGTGCTTTGGACAGAGTAAGTGTTCAATAAATACGATTGAATGAATAAATGATAGAATGGGGGATTTCACTCATTTAAAACACTTTAAAAAGTGATGATTCTCCCCTTTTGACTCCGGAGGGCACAACACACCCTCTGGAGCGGTGGAAGGGAAATCCGCTCCTTGTGTTTCCCTCCTCATAAAGGGACTGCCAGTTGCTTTCCTGGCCACTGCATAACAGATTACTCCTCCACCTCTAAGAGCCGTGAATGAGAGCCAAACAGTCAGTCATATTTATTGCACGCTTAGTGTGTGCAGGCACTGTACTAAGCGCTTGGGAAAAATAGTGCTTCTTTTGTTTCAAGAAAGACAGTAATTTCCTGAGAAAGTTCAATGATTAGTAGTACTTATTGAGCACTCAGCGTAATGCACTTTACTGGGTGCTTGAGATGTACAGAGAGAAGCAGTGCGGCTTAGAGAAGCAGAATGGCTTAGTGGAAAGAGCACGGGCTTCAGAGTCAGAGGATGTGGGTTCTAATCCTGCCTCCACCACTCATCAGCTGTGTGACTTTGGTCAAGTCACTTCACTGGGCCTCAGTTGCCTCATCTGTAAAATGGGGATTAAGACTGTGAGCCCCACTTGGGACAACCTGATTACCTTGTATCTACCCCAGTGCTTGGAAGATAGTAAGCGCTTAACAAATACCATCATCATTATTATTATTACAGAATAAAGAAGCACAGTAACTAGCGAATGTAGTTGCTGACATACTACAATTATTTTTGAAGAATCTTGAAGAATTGAGGAGTTATTAGAAACAAAAAGAAGAAAAAGAGTACCTTCACACTGCATATCTTTATGTAAACCTAATGCCAATTCTCCGGTGTAAAAAAATGAAGAAATAGTTTGAGAAAGACTGTGAACATGTAGGGGACAACAGAAGGATGAAGACTTGGCATTAGGGGTGTAAAATGACAAACTAGGTCTAATGTGATTCTACGTGAAACAGAATATTATAACATTTTGTTTGCCAAATTAGTTTTATATGACTTGGATAAGAATATAGTTTCAGGAACTGAAACTTTCTGCAAATGGACTTATGTCCTGGAGCTGGAGTGCCAATTGAGATGTCCCCAGAGGTGAGGCTGGGTCCATAAAAAGTTTAAATCTTTACTAATGATCTGGAAAAGTGAGTAAACAGCACGTTGATAAATCTGCAGTTGACTCTAAATTTGGAGGTGTTGATAACAGCAGGGAAGATAGAGAATCAGTACCAATATAGACTTTACAGCAATTAAAATGTGGGCAGAAATCATGGGGAAAATGAAAATGGATAGAGGGGATGGAAATGATCCAAAACACATAATCTAGAAGGAAAAACACCCCAGAAAGTCCAGGAATCAATGGGGAGACCAAAAGAATGGCAAATAAACCAAAGATCATGGACAACAGGTTCAAGTGGAGGGCTTTGTTTTTCCCCACGATAATGACCTTTCTACTTCGAAAATGTGAACCAACGATCTGCATGGGGTATGAAAGATCTATGTCGTTAATTATTCTCTACATATTTTGAAATATCACTCCCAGGATTCTGTTTTCAGTCTTGGTCTTCCAGTTTCAGAAGAGTTACTGACCAAAAAAAGTTGGAGGAAAATCACTTGGATAAAACAGACATGAAAGGAAAGATTAAAGCGAGGAAAATAGGAATAGCTTGACTGGAATAATAACGGCAGACAGCAAAGCGCAAAGAGGGACAGGATGTGAAATTTGTACAGCATTCTGGAGATTAGCACTCTCTCAATATTGCTAAATATGGGAGCAAAAGGAATAACCAAGAGGAACAAAATGAATAACATTTGCAATGAGAAGTGGACCAATCACTGGAAAAACTGAATTTACTAATATTGACAGAGAAGGGAGGAGGAGGCCTAGATGTGCTGCTTTGTCTTCCCTAGCCTCAGTTTTCAATTCGTCAATTGAGTGATTGTGTTTAGTCCAGTGCTGTGCACACAGAGGTGCTCAATAAATACCACTGACTGGTGATTTAGTCCAGTACCCCCATCTTTCCAAATTAGAGTCATTTACAGAGAGAACTATCCACATAGATTTGCAGTACCTCTTTTTTATAGGAACTAAAAAAACTTAAAAAGGTCCAACACCTATTATCTTCCAAAAGCGATCATCACATTGAATTTATAGAGAACTTTTTCACCCTCTAGTGTGCTTTCTTGATCATTTTTATTGTCCCCACAATATCCCTGTGAGTTACAAAGGGATGTAAAGGGGCATATTATTATTATTCCCATTTTACCAGTGAAGTGACTAGGGCACTAGAGAGGTTAAGTGACCATTCATTCAATCATACTTTTTGAGTGCTTACTGTGCGCAGACCAGTGTACTAAGCACTTGGGAGAGTACAATACAACGATAAACAGACACATTCCCTGCCCACAACGAGTTTACAGTCTAGAGGGGGGATTATCCCAACGTCACCTCGCTGAACAACAACACAACGAGCACCAGACTCATTTCCCTCTGACTCCCATACGAGGAGTACCATCTTCTAGACCATATTGCTTTCTGCATGATCTTGTACCGTTTGTGAAAAAGACTCATACACCTTTGCACCTACATGGTCCCTTTGCGGATGCCTCAGGGAAATGAAATCAATTTAACAAATAAGCTCTAGCAGGAAAATTGCGAGCCACATTACAGCTCGATTTTTATCCCAAGCCTGTCGGCAAACCCTCCCCCCAGGAGCCAGGAAACGTAAAGTGACCAATCTTACTTTGGGAAGGCTCAAAGGGGTTCTTAATTGAGTCCTTGCACTCTTCATTAGCGCACGCTGCTCCAAAGGTAGTAAATGATACTTCATGGCTTCAATGAGGTAATCTTTACATGCACTGCTGTTCTTAACCAGCGTCTCCTCTTCAACTCTCTGTGGGTTTGCACAATCATCAGGGGTGGGGGTGACAAAAATAAAATCAGATATGACACTCTGGTAGATAAATACCTATCTTAGATGAAATTTGAGTTGAAAATGAACAAACAACAACTTGTGGCCTCTAAGTGCATTAAGGGTGCTGAGGGACATTTATGAGGACGATAGTAGGCTGCCCAGGGAAGGAGTATCCTGGGAGAAGCCAAAGAAAAATTTAAACATCTGGAAAAAAAGACCGAAAACTCTAAAAACAACTGCTTTCCTAGCTGATAAATCTGCTCCCTGACTGGATTAATTTCGGAAAGGGAAGTTAATTTCGGAAAAGAAAGTCTTAAAGCATCTAAAAACGTCAGTTTGCCATGACGGAGGGCAGCTGATATGATACCTACCTTCATCACGAATCTAGCCATAACTATTAAGGTTATAAACTCAAATCTAGACAATGGAATTAGAATATTCACTCCTCCTGGGCAGAACTGTAGCTTCTACTTTCAGTGCACGTTTCCAATCACCCTCGGCAATGCTCTGAACACAACAGGGGCTCAAGTATTAATGACAGCAGGATCTACAGTCAGCGAGGCTTACCTGAACTAAATATTCTCGAGGAAGCAGAGGCAAGCGCACGTGCTCCATCAGCTGGGCCATAAGTTCCTGCCTGATATCTTTGTCGTGGTTTACCCAAGATATCACAGCTTCAAAGACCTTCCAGAAAATATGACGGAGAGGAAAAGTGGTCTAAGATTCAGTGCATTTCAATACATATTATTTTTCAAATTGCTATTTTCTTTTTCATATACACAGTTCCAGGAAGGGCCCGCTTAGGGAGCGTATGCCTGCCATTATATCCACATTTGAGATTGTAAAGGGCCATAAAACTCTTTCACTCCACTACAACAAAAATTCTGTAGGTTCTGTGGATAAAACCATTTCACTGTCAGAGCTCCTCTTAAGCATGAGTAATGCTGGTGATGCCTCAATGACTTGGATGCTATTTTATTAGTGATTGTTCTTAATGGTTTGAAACTCTTCCGCTTCTGGAATCTAAATTTCCACGCCTAAGGAGAATCACAAAACTCACCGCTTCATTAGCAGGTAACCAAAGTACTGTGGGCAAAGCTGTACTTTTCAACAGAAAGACCTATATCCACGGCCCATATAAGCCTTTTTCTTTAAGTCTGAACCATGACATCCTGCCCCCTCCATTAGACTACCAGATTGCATGACCTGATGCAGTGCTTCACGCAGCGCTTTGCACACATTAGGTCCTCAAATAGTTTTGACTTCCCAGTTTGTCCTGGGAAGCTTCCTCTAGACTGTAAGCTCATTGTGGGTAGGAAACACGTTCACCGACTCTGTTGCGTTGTATTCTCCCAAGCGCCTAGTAAGGTGCTCTGCATATAGGATGCACTCAATAAATACCACTGGCTGACTGATTGATGCCAGTGTGCCCAGAGAGTTTTGCCAGGTTATCATCTTCCTTTACAGAGTTAGGAAAAGTGAAATCAAACATGGTGACACCCAGAATGAGGGCATCCCTTAGGCTACAGGTGGGGAAGCACTCGATTAGGAAATTGCATGTACACAGTTCTGCAGAACACTCAGGCCAGTCTACAAGCTTTGATTAGTTCTGCTTCTCCCCTCCGATATTAACGGCTATCTAAAAAAAGAGATATTTTGGAAATTTTTTATCACCCAGCCCATCTATGAACACACCAAGAAGTAACTATGAGAGCTGCATCTCCCTATACCATTGACTCTGAAATGTGTGGTCAGAGAACCCATGGGTTTAAAACGCCACACAAAATATAGGACAGTCTGTGTGCAATCATTTATTCTTTTAAAAATAGATTGTAAGTGCTTTTGAAAGAAAGCAGAGTAATATATTTGAAAAGATGAAGTGAGAATTCACAGCTTTCTCATACGGACAGCGACTCAGTCAACTGAAAAATGACCCAATCCCAATTTAAAGCACCTCAGCTTCACCATCAAACTGCTCTCTCTTTCTCTCTCTTTCTCTCACACACAAACACACAGAACATACCCTGTGAGGACAAAAAAGTTCTCGAAAAAACACACATTAGGAAAAAACATAATAGGAGGAAAACACCTCACATAATCTACTTCAACTAGATCAGTGTGATTTACCTTCTCTTCTGAGGCAATGGTAAGTTTGTCACTTGCGATTAAACCGCACACTTGTTCTATGCCTAGATTGAGGAATTCTTCACTCAGTACGACATCAGAAAAATGCTGTTCTGTTTAGAGGTACAGAAAGAGTTTGCCAGTTAACATAATATTCACAACTCTCAAAGGGTCAAGTTTCTTTAATAGTGATAATAATGAGAATGTTTTTTTAATCAATCTTTGCCGATTAGTGCCCACTAATATTAACTCACTTTTTTAATAGCAGTGAAAGCGGAGTCTTTCTTAGCATTTTATCCCTCAAAGAGCAACTAGTGAAATGACCAATTACAAGAAGATTCAACCTTTGGCCATGCCGCTCTAGAATTGCTTACTGCAGAATTCTTAAATGCAGTCATATATCCCAGGTTATTTGGCAGCCCATGGGAACTTTTTCTTCATTTTTTAAAGTACAATTAGTTTTGGTCATGATAAACATAGTTTTGAACATTACTGGGCTGGAAGAAAGAAGCCCAGTGCAGAGTAGTCAGTTTGGGGGAGCCAGAAATCAAAAATGGAAAGGAAGTTGGGGGAATCAACTGGATGATGTGATCACTTATTAAATCCCCTTCCCTCCCTCCCTACTGCACTCGGCTTCATTCTGCTCAAATGGAATCCCATTTGGAAAAGAACACAAACTCGTACTTAACAGTTAAATTTACAGCAGTTTTCAATTAGATTCTAAAAAATGACAAAAAGAAAAAATAGTCTGTCCCAAACCCAGAATTTTTATTCGAGAAATATGGCAAATTCAGAGAACAGCTTTCGATATGGTCAAATATTTTAGTCACATTACATAGCCCATTTACCATAAGCCAAACGCATCTTAAACCCAGACACAAAAGTCAACCGATTCCACTAAGAATAATCCATTTATGAATGACTCAGAAGGTAAACACCCGGGATCTAATTATATAAAAGGTCTGACCTTCCTGACTTCGTGAAAAATGAATTCATCTTTTCTAAAGGATCTAATTAATCTTCTCATTGTGTCTCTTGATTGTATGCTTTACATGTAGTCTCCTTGATTTACCAAAAAGCAACTGAAAAACACGTTTTGGATGGGAATTGGTTTTATAGGAACTTATTGGAAAGAAAAGTTTGGCGATTAGTGCAGCCCATCTGTTGTTTCACATGTTCTAGAAGCAAGTTACTATTTTTCTCTAAATTCATCACCCTGTGTGGTGGCTCTCTCTGAAAGAGGGTACGTGCTCGAGCATTATTATTAAATGGCTTATAATTAATGCAACAAACTAAGGTATGAGGTGCCCAGCTCACAAATATAAAATACACTTTTAAAAAATTCTTTTCTTTCCCCAAGCCACAAATGAAGACACCCTGGAGAGGCCAGGGATGCCCTCCAGATCTCCTGCAAAAAATGCAAAAAATGAAGTTATTCAAAATAGTCCCTCTAGACTGTAAGCGTGTTGTGGGCAGGGAATGCGTCTACCAACTCTGTTGTACTGGACTCTTCCCAAGCGCTTACTATGGTGCTCTGCACACATTAAGTGCTAAATACATACCACTGATTGACTGATGCTAGTACCGGTATTTAGATGCTTGGGTGTGTGCGGAACATTGAACTAAAGGATGAGAGAGAATACACAGTGGCAATCGGACGTGGTTTCTTGGGAGAGTACATTAACCCTCCTCTCCGGTGTCCAAATCTCCATTAATACATCTATATGAGTTTTATCTTTTTCAAATCAAGATGCTTAATGTAAACTCTCAGAAATGTGAGATAGCCGCAGGTTAACCCAGATTTGGGTGAGATAAAGAGGAGTTTAAAAAGTTAGTATGTTTACTAGAACAGGAGTGGGCAGTTTACACGGGATATCACCCACATGTGATCACTAAGAGGTGAAGAAGTGGAACAGGATGGTTGCCAGAGGTGGTGACACTATACTGTTGACACAAAGACATCAACATGATCTAAAAAACACCAGTTCCAGCATTTTACTGGCTCACTCCAATCAAGGCTTTGGCTAAATAATTCACCTTCCCCTCTTAGAATAACCCTGTCGGGCACAGTTTCTCACCCTCATTTTCCCAGGAAAAGTGGATTTAAAGGGGGTAGAAAGAGGAGACAAAGAGCCTGCTTGAAAGGAACTAAATTACTTGGAACCATGAACTTCGGGTGAGTACCAGTTCTGTGAAAAGTATACAACTACTACAGAAGAACTTGATTTCAATCATGGCAAATAAAAATAGTTCAATACTCTCCTTTTCTAAATACTGCTGGAAATTTCAATAAACCAACATTTTTTTCCTGAATGAATTAATGGTAAGGCTACCGGAAAAAAACCCAGATCCATCAACTAAATTATTGGGATTTTCACATATTTATAAATAATAATAATGATAAAGTAATAATAATCATAATAGGTAAGTGCTTACTGTATGCCTGGCACTGTGCTAAGCACTGGAATTCATTCATTCATTCATTCAATCATATTTATTGAGCACTTATGGTGTGCAGAGCACTGTAGTAAGCGCTTGGGAAGTACAAGTTGGCAACATATAGAGACGGTACCTACCCAACAGTGGACTCACAGTCTAGAAGGAATAGATCTAATAGACCTATTAACATCTGGAATAGATCTAATAACATCAGATCAATCACAGTCACCATCCCAAATGGGTCTCATCGTCTGAGAGGCAATCTGAATGGCTTCTCACTTTTCTTAAATTTATCACAGTAAAATTATAACTAAAAATAAGAAAACATAACCAAAGAAAAACTAATAGTCTTCTTAGGAAAAAAAGGAGGGGAACGAATGATGGGTAACACAATGTTACTTGGAACCAGGTTTGGCACATTCCTGGTTAAACTTTTCTTAATACTCTTAAGGCTATTAAATATTCTCATTTTCCATTAAGGCAGTAGCATTGGCACAGTCCTTTGAAGATGAGTAGCAGCCTTAAGCCACAATTATTAAGTTAGAAAAGAGCTCTGCAAGCAGAAAGAAATGGTGAAATTACCTGGCCATTTTCCTCCTTAATTCTTACAGATAAATATCTAGAGATAAGAAGTGTAAAGCCAAACAGAAAGAAGTTTACATGCTGTTGAGAAAGAGCATTGGCCATAATGGGATGCATGTGACTGAATTAAGAAACATGTTCGCATCTTTTCCAGAAGGCTCACATCAGCAAGGGTGATAAGTGCCTCCTCTGGCCCTCTGACATCTGGATTGAGGCATTTCCATTTGAGAGAGTTTTAAGGCTTCAAAACTGTTAATGGCTCTACACTGAATTTCCATGCACAAAGATAGGCAGTAACTTTTAAAAATATTCATCTAGTCCAAGCAGCCTCAAGTATTCACGCGGCAATCTGGAGGAGACAATGTAATTTCTTTAATAATAATAATAATAATAATGGCATTTATTAAGCGCTTACTATGTGCCAAGCACTGTTCTAAGTGCTGGGGAGGTTACAAGGTGATGAGGTTGTCCCACAGGGGCCCATTTTACAGATGAGGGAACTGAGGTCCAGAGAAGTGAAGTAACTTGCCCAAAGTCACATGGCTGACAATTGGAAGAGCTGGGACTTGAACCCATCACCTCTGACTCCAAAGGCCATGCTCTTTCCACTGACCCATGCTGCTTCTCTAAGAATTCTTTAAAAACTTCAAACTCGGTTAATCAGAGAGCTAAAAACTGAAGGCAGTAGACACTGCATTGTAAAGTCCTTACATGACAGCATCGCTTAAAGAACATTATCTAATCTATATTCGGAGGAGTAAAGTTTTCAAAACATATTTTGAAAATTCCAACCACACCATTTAGAAGAGGAGATTGCTCACAAAAAGAAGTAAAGAATTGCTGTCCACCACCTCCTTATCAAACCCCATGAAGACAGAATCCACCTGAGAAGGCTTCTTGTCCTCTGCTGCCTCTTCTACTTGCCTGCATAAGTATTGGCCTTGTTCAGAAGGTCTGTGCACGCGTGCATATCAGCAAAAGCCCGAATTCCTAAACAGTTGATGGGATGAAGCTGGGATTCCAAAAAATCGCAGCAAGTTTTCTTCACATCCTGCAACTGTAGAAGCCCAGCTGCTGGGAGAAGCACCTGGAACAAGAGAAGAAAATGACCACTAGATGATTTACACATTATAGGAACAGTTGAGTTTCATTTTCACCTCTCTGAACCGTGGGCTTATTTGGATCCCCATTATAGTGTAAGCTCTTTGTCGGCAGTCCTCCAGAGTGTAAGCTCGTTGTGGGCAGGGAATGTGTCTGTTACACTGTTACACTGTATTCTTCCAAGCGCTTTGTACAGTGCTCTGCACGCAAGAAGCACTCAATAGATACTACTGACTGACCGACTGGACAGCGTACCTGTCCTCTTTGTTTTGTACAATGCATTGCATCCAATCAATCAATTGTATTTAATGAGCGCTTACTGTGTGCAGAGCACTGTACTAAGCACTTGGGAAGTACAAGCTGGCAACATATAGAGACAGTCCCTACCCAACAGAGGGCTCACAGAAGGGGAGACAGAGAAGGGGGAGACAGAGAAAAAAAACAAACATACTAACAAAATCAAATAAATAGATTAGATATTTACAAATAAAATAGAGTAATAAATATGTACAAACATATATACATATATACAGATGCTGTGGGGAAGGGAAGGAGGTAAGATGCGGGGGATGGAGTGGGGGACGAGGGGGGAGAGGAAGGAAGGGGCTCCAATGGGATCCAATGGGATCTCAATAAATTCCATTACTACAGAATTCAGCACACATACAAGAACGTAGGATGGGAGTCAGGATACCGGGGTACTAATCCCAAAGTTGCCACCTGCCAGCTGTGACCTCAGGTGCATTCGTTTTGGCTTCTCAGAGCCTCAGTTCCCAATATCTGTAAAATGGAAATGAAATGGCTGATATCTATCCACCTTAGATCCGATCCAGTTGTACTGGATCTCTTCCAGAGCTTAGCCTAGTGCTTGTCATATAGAAACTGCTTAACAGATGTCATTACTTTTGTTATTACTAAGCAAGTTACTTAACTTCTCTGGGCCTCAGTTTCCTCATCTGGAAAATGGGGATGAGGACTGTGAGCCCCACGTGGTGCAACCTGTTCACCTTGTAACCTCCCCAGTGCTTAGAACAGTGTTTTGCACATAGTAAGCACTTAATAAATGCCATTATTATCATTATCATTACTATTATCATTATATGGCAGGGGGCTCTTGGAAGCATTTTGACCAATTCTGGGCTTTCTCACACTCTATCCCCAATAGCTCTGCCACCACTATTTTGTTTACAGCCTCGCGTTGCATCCTATGGCAGTGCATCCCCACAACACTGACTTTGCTCGTTACCAAGGATTAACCAAGCACTCGCAGGAGACAGAGCACTGTTTTTGGTTTCGTTTTGTTTTTACGGCATTTGTTAAGCTCTTACTATGCGTCAGGCACTGTACTTAGCGCTGGGGTGGACACACGATAATTGAGCTGGACATAGTCCCTGTCCCACATGGGGCTCCCAGTCTTAATCCCCATTTTACAGATGAGGGAACTGAGGCACAGAGAAGTGAAGTGACTTGCCTAAGGTCACACAGCAGAGAAAGGGTGGAGCCGGGATTCAGGTTCTCTGACTTCCAGTCCTACGTTATTTCCTCTAGGCAACACTGCTTCTCTAATTACTAGGATGGTCATGCTGGGGTTGTTATCAGAATTATGGCTTATTTCTCCCATTCCACTAACCTAGGCAATTAACAACTTGGCCATCTCTTTATAGGAATATTTTTAAGAGGCTTTTAAACAATGGAAAAATTGTAATGCAAAAGAAGGCCGACCTCTCGCCCCCGTCCTGGACCACCCTCCCTTTTCATAGCTGATAGACGATTACTCTTCCCACCTTCCACGTCTTATTGTAGGCACATCCCCTCCAAGATGCCTTCCCTGACTAAGCTCTCACTTCCTCTTTTCCCACTCCCTTCTGCACTCCCAAGCCCCACCTCAGTGGAAAGAGCAAGGGCTTGGGGGTCAGAGGACATGGGTTCTAATCCTGGCTCCGCCACCTGTCTGCTGTGTGACCTTGGGCAGGGCACTTCGTTTCTCCATGCCTCAGTTACCTCATCTGTAAAATGGGGATTAAGACTGTGAGCCCCATCTGGGACAACCTGATTACCTTGTACCTATTCCTTGAGGAGCAGCGTGGCTCGGTGGAAAAGAGCACAGGCTTTGGAGTCTGAGGTCATGGGTTCAAATCCCGGCTCCACCACTTGTCAGCTGTGTGACTTTGGGCAAGTCACTTCACTTCTCTGTGCCTCATTCCCTCATCTGTAAAATGGGGATGAAGACTGTGAGCCCCACGTGGGACAACCTGATCACCTTGAATCCCCCCCCAGCGCTTAGAGCAGTGCTTTGCACATAGTAAGCGCTTAATAAATGCCATTATTATTATTATTATCCCAGTGCTTAGAACAGTGCTTGACACATAGTAAGCACTTAAATACCATAATTATTACTATTGTTATCATTTATTTATTCATTCAATCATATTTATTGAGTGTTTACTGTGTGCAGAGCATCGTACTAAGCGCTTGGGAGAGTGCAATAAGCAGACACAACCCCTGCCCACAACAAGCTTATAGTCTACAGTATGAGCTTATGGTCTAGAAGACGAGTTTAATGTCTGTCTCTCCCTCTAGACTGTAAACTCGTTGTGGGCAGAGAATGTGTCTGTTACATTGTTGTGATGCAGTTTCCCAAGAGCTTAATACAGTGTCCTGCACAAGGTAAGCACTCTGTAAATGTGATTGATTTATTAGGCCAAGAAACATTTTGCACAATAGTCCTTTTGTCTTTATGGCACAGTCACCAACAAGCTACTAAGAGATTGGACTGTAACCTCGTACATCCCAGTAAATTATATAAAGATCTAATCAGTGGTATTGTCATCAACCACATTTCTGTGTTTCAACTAACTAGGTGAGATTATTTACACCAACAAACCCACATACTCATCTTAAAGGAACTGGATAGAAGGAAACACGGAGGGATTAGATCACAACAAACATTAACCTCAATCTCAGAAGGTGTTGATCAAGAGGGAGCCGGTGATGAATTGTTTGTATATTGATATTACAAAATTCATCATTTGTTGCCACCGCCCACACAAACAAAAGTGCTGGAAGGTGGGAACAGAAACTACCAAAAGTGCTAGGAAGAGCAACCTGTTCCAATGCTAGAAAATTGAACACGATGCCAGGTTTTTAAATTGGGACTTTGTGTAACATTTTTTTCTGTTCTTTCTTTTTTTGGCGAAGCGAGAAAAAACACGAGAGCTGGTCTGGGCCAAATAACCAGGTGTGCCACCCCGTTGGTCCGGGGGTGGGTAGAGGGAGGGAGGTTGTTCCTCTTCTGGCCGTCTTCCTGCCTCCATACCACCATCCTCTGCTGCCTCTCAGACCCTCCGGCAAGCCGGATGTTGAAATATTGGGGTTTCGGGGGGCAAGCGGAGAGAACCGGAGCATGCTCGAGCTCACCGTTGCCCGGCCAAGCGAACAAGTGGGCTCCCCTATGGTCTGGAAAGACTGCCCTGACTACCTCTGCCACAGAAAAGTGGCAGGGCCCAGTGGAAAGAACCTAAGCTTTGGAGACAGAGGACCTGGGTTCTCATCCAGGCTCTGCCACTTGCCTGCTGTGTGACCTGGGGAAAGTCACTTTGCTTCTCTGGGCCCCGGTTTCCTCATCTCTAAAATGGGGATTCAATACCTGTTCCTCCTCCTCAGACTGTGAGCCCTGTGTTGTGACAGGGACTGAGTCCAACCTGATTAATTTCTATCTACCCAGTTTGGCACATGCAAAGTCAAACAATCAATCAATAGTATTTATTGAGCACTTCTTTTGTACAGAGCCCTGCACTAAGCGCTTGGGAGAGCATGATACAACAAATTAGCAGACATGTTCCCTGCCCATAATGACCTTACATTCTAGAGGGGGAGAAGTGCTAAACAAAGTGCTTAATTAATACCACAATTATCGTTACTACTGTTATTATTCTACAAGACTTGGCCCTTATGAGAGACTTTCCCAAACAAAATGAAAATAATAATAATTGTGATAAGCATCTAATTATGCTAAGCACTGGGTAATCAAAATAAGACACAACTCCTATCCCAGTCAGGGCTCACACTCTACAAGGATAGAAGAAGTATTTAGTACCCATTTTACAGATGAGGAAACAGACACAGAGAACTTAGGTGACTTGCCCAAAGTCACACAGCAGGCAAGTGGAAGAGCAAGCTTTACAATCCAGATCTTTGGATTCCAATCCTGTGAGGAATCCACTGGGCGATCCTGCTTCACTGTCTGTCCTGCTCTGAAGAACAATTTAGGTTACTTTCCCAAGGTACATGTCCAAGAGAGGAAAAAAAAAAATATGAAAATCAAAGCTGACAAGGAGAAATGCATTGAAACCTTTAGACATCTTCCAGAGGGCCAACTCCTTGCAATGCTTAGGTGGGAAATGTACAATTATGGATACAGAGAAAAGACCTAAAAATTCAACATTCCCAGATAAATCCATCCTGCTTCCTTATGCCATCCTCTGATCACCTCAGCTCTCAAACACTTATTGGTTCACTTGTTTTCTGTTATTTGTTACTGATTTACCCATCTGTGTGTTTACATATTATAAATTGTTTATTTATATTAATTTCTGTCTTCCCCTCTAGACTGTAAGCATGGTGAGCACTGAATAAATACTATTACTATTACACAGGTCAATGCTGAGCACAAGCTGTTTCTTCCTACCGTGGCATGATGTAACTAAACAGGAACACTGGACAAACTTCCCTAATTCCCTCACAAACTTTTGGCTAAAATACAACCTGAAGTTACGTTATGGCAGAACTAAGTGACTTCTGCTGCACAGTCCATTATGCATCTACTACAAGTGCACACAGTAAATCAGTAAAATTAACACCATCAGGTCTGAGCTCCCCAAAATCACCCCTTCCCCTTCACCCCCCTGGCTCTCAACCCTCTCTGCTACTCTCCCATCCTTCCCAGCAGTATCTTCAGATGAGATCTCCTCCCTCCTCTCAAGTGCTACTCCACCAACTGTGCTTCAGACCTCATTCCCTCTCATCTTATGAAAACTCTCGTCCCTTCCCTCCTCTCCTCCTTAACTTCCATCTTCAACTGCTCACTCTCCACTGGTTCCCTCCCCTCTGCCTTCAAACACGCCCATGTCTCCCTCATCCTAAAAAAAAACCCTCTCTTGATCCCACTGCCCCTTCTAGTTATCGCCCTATCTCCCTGTTACCCGTCCTTTCCAAAATCCTAGAATGAGTCGTCTACACTCGCTGCCTCAAATTCCTCAACTCCAACTCTCTCCTAGACTCCCTCCAATCTGGCTTCTGTCCCCTAGACTCCACCGAAACTGCCCTCTCAAAGGTCACAAATGACCTCCTTCTTGCCAAATCCAACGGCTCCTACTCTATCCTAATCTTCCTTGACTTCTCAGCGGCCTTCACACTGTGGACCACCACCTTCTCCTCAACATGCTCTCAAACCTTGGCTTCACAGACTCCGTCCTCTCCTGTTTCTCCTCTTATCTCTCCAGCCGTTCATTCTCAGTCTCCTTTGCGGGCTCCTCCTCCCCCTCCCACCCCCTTACTGTAGGGGTTCCTCAAGGGTCAGTTCTTGGTCCCCTTCTGTTCTCTATCTACACTCACTCCCTTGGTGAACTCATTCGCTCTCACGGCTTCAACTATCATCTCTACGCTGATGACACCCAAATCGACATTTCCACCCCTGCTCTCTCTCCCTCCAGGCTCGTCTCTCCTCCTGCCTTCAGGACATCTCCATCTGAGTGTCTGCCCACCATCTAAAACTTAATATGTCCCAGACTGAGCGCCGTATCTTCCCTCCCAAACCCTGTCCTCTCCCTGACTTTTCTGTCACTGTAGACTGCACTACCACCCTTCCCATCTCACAAGCCCGCAACCTTGGTGTCATCCTCGACTCCGCTCTCTCATTCACCCCACACATCCTATCCATCACCAAAACCTTCCAGTCTCACCTTCATAACATTGCCAAGATCCACCCTTTCCTCTCCATCCAAACCGCTATCTTGCTGGTTCAATCTCTCATCCTATCCCAACTGGATTACTGCATCAGCCTCCTCTTTGATCTCCCATCCTCCTGTCTCTCCCAACTTCAGTCTATACTTCACTCTGCTGCCCAGATTATCTTTGTATAGAAACGCTCTGGGCATTTCACTCCCCTCCTCAAAAATCTCCAGTGGTTGCCTGTCAACCTAAGAATCAAGCAAAATCTCCTCAATCTTGGCTTCAAGGCTGTCCATCATCTCGCCCCCTCCTACCTCATCTCCCTTCTCTACTTCTCCAGCCCAGCTTGCACCCTCAGCTCCTCTGCCGCTAGCCTCCTCACTGGGCCTCATTCTCACCTGTCCCGCTGTCGACCCCCGGCCCACGTCCTTCCCCTGGCCTGGAATGCCCTCCCTCCACACATCCGCCAAACTAACTCTCTTCCTCCGTTCAAAGCCCTATTGAGAGCTCACCTCCTCCAGAAGGCCTTCCCAGACTGAGCCCCCTTTTTCCTCTCTTTCTCCCCATCCCCCCCATCCTACCTCCTTCCCCTCCCCACAGCACTAGCATATATTTTTACAGATTTATTACTCTATTTTACTTGTACATATTTTACTATTCTATTTATTTTGTTAATGATGTGCATTTAGCTATAATTCTATTTATTCTGACGGTTTTGACACCTGTCTACATGTTTTGTTGTCTGTCTCCCCCTTCTAGACTGTGAGCCCATTGTTGGGTAGGGACCGTCTCTATATGTTGTCGACTTGTCCTTCCCAAATGCTTAGTACAGTGCTCTGCACATAGTAAATGCTCAATAAATACAATTGAATGATTGAATGAATAAAACATTAATGTTCATCATTGGGAAACTTGATAATCTTTGTAACTTCACAGCAGGTTTTACTATATTTAAGGTGGGGAAGTAGAGTAGACAACAGTTTTGAGTCAATTCATAATCATCAGCCTCCAATTACTAATTCCTATGAAAGGAGCATAACATTCCCCATCATAATATCCTTCAATGGGGAAGTGGCGGGAAGTCGCTGCTGAAAGCGAGGAAAACACAAGTTGCCTTCCCAGCCGATGAATCTAGACTGAGGAAGATGGGCTGAATCGTCTCGAATGTATCCCAATATTCCTATTGCCAAAACCTTCAAGAGAATGAACAAGGTGTCTGATACGTATGATCACTTACATAGGTTTCATTGAATGTCCTGGAATACAAAGCATGCATAATGGACTATAAAGGCATGAGATTTTTCTTATTTAGGCTTCCACAAATTTTGAAATACATACACAAGCATAACTGTTCATCTTTAAAAAAAAACTGCTACATTTTCGCTTTCGAAGTGTTGGCTTAGAAAAAGGTCTAATCAAGTAATAAGGACAACAGTAATTAGAGCACAGAGTAAAGACTATCCTAAAAATAGACCCAGCATTCACTACATTTTCTGCTGGAAGCGGAAGACCGTCTGCAACTGCCACTCCAGGCAAAACTAGATTACTATAGGCAGTGATTGCATTTTAATCAACGCAGCAATCCTCCGCTTCCCTAGATACCCATTTCATTCCAGTGGCTCTTAACGCCACAGTGAAAAGCCAACAGTCAGTGCTTAAATAGCCATCTCTCATCCTCTGCCTGTCTTCAAAAGGATTATATAGTATCTCTCTGAAAACTTTTTTCTGGAGTGAATGGCACCCTGAACCTCTGTGTCTGGGACAATGGGATAAACAATTATTCTATATGTAATGGCTCATATGTAATGGCAAAAGTCACCTTGCCAGTACTTTGGACATTAGTTATGTCCCTGCTACAGTATTATGCCCACCTTTCATCTCCACATTTTAAGCAAGAGAGCTGGAAATTGTTTCCCCAAAATGGCTTGTGAATGGAACAAATCAAATCTACATTACAATACATATCTCCTTTTGCTAAGTTACATAAGGCTATTGGGACTGTTGTCTCAATCAATCAAGGGCATTTATTAAGCGCTTACTACATGCAGAGCATTATATTAAATGCTTGGAAGAGTACACTACAACAGAGTTAGACACGTTCCCTATCCACAGTGAATTTACAGTCTAGAGGGACAATCATTAATATAAATGAGGAACTGATAATATATAAAGGGTCATAATTGCTGTAGGGGTTGAGGGTGGAATGGACAGAGCTCACAGATCCAAGGGCATAGGGAGAGTTGTAACGAGTAAGGAACCTGGCTAGTAATATGGCTTGAACATTCTTTCTTTCCTATAGTCGAATACACTCCAGCAATGACCCAGCATCTAATTCATTTATTCAGAGGTATTTAGTGAGTTCCTATTGTGGGCAGGGCACTAAACTAAATATCCTTCCTTTCGTCTTCCCGGAGGGAGGAGGAGAATCTCAGGCTGAAAAAGTGGAGAAAAATGCTAAGAATCTTCAACTCCCTCCGGGACAATCATTAATATAAATGAGGAATTGATAATATATAATTTAAAAGGTCGTAATTGATGTAGGGGTTGAGGGTGGAATGGACAAAGCTCACAGATCCAAGGGCATAGGGAGAGAGAGTTGTAACAAGTAAGGAACCTGGCTAATAATATGGCTTGCACATTCTTTCTTTCCTATAGTCAAATACACTCCAGCAATGACCCAGCATCTAATTCATTTATTCAGAGGTATTTAGTGAGTTCCTACTGTGGGCAGGGCACTAAACTAAAAATCCTTCCTTTCGTCTTCCAGGAGGGAGGAGAATCTCGGGCTGAAAAAGTGGAGAAAAATGCTGAGAATCTTCAAATTTCTCCAGAGCTAATCAACCCCAAGAACACATAATCCTCAGACACACACGACAAAAATGATGGGTACATCCAGTTCTCCCATAAGAACCCCAGGTTAAGGAAAATGCATTGTAATATGCACATCTAGTCCAATGTGACACATTTTTCTTTTTGACAGTCCAGTGTATTCAATCTAGATTAGGCATACATTGTTGGAAGAATGTTCTCTAATTCCCTAATAGTGTTCTAGCAAAAATTCAGTGCAAAAACATGTGTTTTGGAAGACGTGACTGTATGTTCTTTACCCAGAATCGCCAAATTCTGACCGGCTGGGGAACTTTAATAACTACATTAGTCTATAAATGATGTCATTTGAAACATTTGGTGCTAATGAGATGCTCTCCTTCAGAGACATTTGAAAACAGATTTCCAATAAATAAATTAAAAAAAAAACCAACAAAAGACAAATTCTAGAATTGAGGTTTCCTGAAGTGCAATCACACGAAGTCTAGGGGACTGACATCAAATTCTAACTCCATCTCATTAATTGCTTCGAATTAATCTTCTTAATGCATCTGTAATGCTGAGGAAAAGTCCAAAATTCCTTCAATAGTTTCTGGATCACAAACTCTGCATAATCAATCAATGCTATCTACTGAGCATTTACTGTGTGCCGACCACTGTCATAATTGGGAATTAGCAGATATGTTCCCTTCATAGGGGGGTAGTTTCTCATCACATTAATGTTCTTCTCAGATTAATTGAAAGGGCCGCTCCATTTGGACACTCTAGCTAGCATTGTTCCTATAGACTTTTAAAATGTGAAAACAGAGGCCTGAAGGAAACATTTTCTAAGCACAAACTCTGATCTGAAATTCTTTTTTAATTGTTTTATATTCTATGCCAGCATTTTGAGCAGCGTTTAGCACTACTACACCCCAAAATACTCTAAAAAAAAAAAGCTTTTGCTCTCAAGTCACTTTTTAGTAACCCGTTTAGTTTAGGAGTAATTACTTTTTGATGTGCAAAGATCCAATCAAAAATTAAAGTTCTGTAAATAGTACACGATTAAAAACACCAGCTATTCCTTTCTAAAACTCTCATTTTTTTATGGTAACTGTTAAGTGCTTACTATGTGCCAGACACTGTACTAAACACAAGGGTAGATACAAGCTAATCAGGTGGGACACAGTCCCTATCCCACATGGGGATCATAGTCTTAATTCCCATTTTACAGATTAGGTAACAGGCATAAAGTGACTTGTCCAAAGTCACACAGTGGATAATCAATCAATCGTATTTATTGAGCGCTTACTGTGTGCAGAGCACTGTACTAAGCGCTTGGGAAGTACAAGTTGGCAACATATAGAGACAGTCCCTACCCAACAGTGGGCTCACAGTCTAAAAGCGGGAGACAGAAAACAAAACCAAACATACTAACAAAATAAAATGAATAGAATAGATATGTACAAGTAAAATAAATAAATAAATAAATAGAGTAATGAATATGTACAAACATATATACATATATACAGGTACTGTGGGGAAGGGAAGGAGATAAGATGGATAAGTGGCAGACAAGGCCCTCACTTATTTCAGTCTTAGAATTTCTAGAAATAGAAATGTCATATTAGAATAGAATAAACTAAGTTATCAAGATAAACATGTGTTTGCTGTAAATCGCCTGTGTTTCTTCAAGGAGCCCAATGTCACATATGTCAGAAAGCAGCCAAGAATACATTTTTACTGGACTATGTGCATTCCACTGAGCTTTCTAAAGTCCCTGAACTGAATCGTAATTGCTCCTGTGAGTGAGATTGCTGCTTTGGCTTTGGTGTGTTCCTTAATGGACAGTGTGACCATTATCTCTCAAAGTGCAGACTTGCTTATGGTTTAATTTTCAGCTGTTTGTGGTTGCAACCTCAGAGTGGGATCCGGGCCTTCTGATTTCTAGCCAGGGCTGTTTTGGGGGCTGAGGAAGTAGGTAATGTGAAACTAGGCAATATTGGGCAGACTCAGGAGAATTGATCATCATCATCAATCGTATTTATTGAGCACTTACTGGGTGCAGAGCACTGTACTAAGCGCTTGGGAAGTACAAATTGGCAACATATAGAGACAGTCCCTACCCAACAGTGGGCTCAAAGTCTAAAAATTGAGAGTCCAAAAGACCGAGTTTTAGCTCTTTTCGGGTTTGCAATGACTTTGCACCCACAGTTAAAAAGAGTCCCACTGCGCCCATGGATGTGGGGTCAGGGTCAGAGAGTGACACCCCTTCTTGTCCTGGTTCTCGGCGACAACATGACCGTGTGCTTGGAAGGGTGGGGGTGGAGAAACGGCTTGTTTTATACCTTCTGCCGCTAACCAAAATGAACTGGCCTTAAACATAGTTTAAGGGATACTTTAGGGAAAGAGCTCTAAACAAGCAGAAAGGGGTAAAATAATTATTACTTCCAGGCCATTTTTAATACATAATGCTTGATTCTATATGTCGCAGCTGGAAACCATCTCCATGGAAAGATGTAATTAGTGGATTATTTTCAAATTGTAGGTTTTTCTACTATGGTGCAAATGTGCATTGAGGCACAACGGTTAAAGTAAATTCCAAGGGGCTTAGAGGTACAGACAGTTGAATTGAGCAGGCACGCTTTTCTAAAGACTGTGTAAAATAAGCCCCTGGAGACATTGTTTCGGAGCCAAACATTGCACACCCGAGTACAATTAGCCTAATAAGGAGCCCAGCTCACAGCCAGAGGCAAGGGAATCTGGAAAAGAAATATTCACACTGAGGATAAAGCCCCCTGAAGTGTCCCGAGGGATCCAAGAGGGACACAGAGTCTGGAACATCTGTTCGGTGGCAACAGAGACAAAATTTAGGCTGAAGGGGTGTGTGAGACCTCATCTCGCCCTACACGACAGCGTAGGATGGAAGATTCAGGAGATAAGAAAGGCCCAACATCAAGCCCTCCATGTGGACTTACAAACCTAAAAAAGGGGGGATGCTGTCCCCAGTAGCTCTACATCCCTGCAGCTACAGCGTGGCTCAGTGTCAAGAGCCTGGGCTTCGGAGTCAGAGGTCATGGGTTCTAATCCCGGCTCCGCCACTTGTCAGCCGTGTGACTTTGGGCAAGTCACTTTTTTATGGCATTTATTAAGCACTTACTATGCGCGAAGCACTGTTCTAAGCGCTGCGGAGATTACAAGGTGATCAGGTTGTCCCACGGGGGGCTCACAGTCTTCATCCCCATTTTACAGAAGAGGGAACTGAGGCTCGGAGAAGTTAAGTGACTTGCCCAAAGTCACACAGCTGACAAGTGGCAGAGCCGGGATTTGAACCCATGACCTCTGACTCCAAAGCCTGGGCTCTTTCAACTGAGTCACTTCACTTCTCTGTGCCTCAGTTACCTCATCTGGAAAATGGGGATTAAGACAGTGAGCCCCACAGGGGACAACCTGATTACCTTGTATCCCCCCAGTGCTTAGAACAGTGCTTGGCACATAGTAGGCACTTAACAAATATCATCATCATCATCATGAAGCAGTATGGAAAGGGCCCGGGCTTTGGAGTCAGAGGTCTCAAACCCTGGCTCTGCCAATTATCAGCTGTGTGACTTTGGGCAAGTCACTTAACTTCTCTGTGCCTCATACACCTCATCTGTAAAATGGGGATTAAGACCGTGAGCCCCCCGTGGAACAACCTAATCACCTTGTAACCTCCCCAGCGCTTAGAACAGTACTTTGCACTAGTAAGCGCTTAATAAATGCCATTATTATTATTATTATTATTATTATTATTATTATTATTTTATTATTATGAGGCTATCCTGACCTGGGTGGTTGCGGCTGTGTTGAAGATCCCGGTTTCATTTTCCACCACCAATGGGGAGGGGGTCCTGGGATTGACTGTAGGGGAGAGGTGCAATTTTATTCTACCTATTCTTCACACACAGGTGCAAGATCACAGCAGTGAAGGACCTGGAAGCTGGTTTTATGGGGAACACCAACTCGGTAGGATACAAGGAGAAATGAAAGTTGAATCGGATCGAGAAGCTGCACGGTGTAGTAGATAGAACACAGGCCTGGGACTCAAAAGGTCATGGGTTCTAATCCTGGCTCTGCCGCGTGACCTCGGCCAAGTCACTTCACTTCTCTGTGCCTCAGTAACCCCAACTGTAAAATGGGGATTGAGACTGTGAGCCCTACATGGGACAGGGACTACGTCCAACCCGATTTGCTTTTAGCCACCCCAGTGCTTAGTACAGTGCCTGCCACATAGTAAATACTTAACAAATACCACAATTATTATTATTTTTATATGGGTGTGAGATTGGATTTATCACAGACACCTTAAAGGACTACTCAGGTGATTTCATCAGTCACCTTTGTATCAAAACTAAATGCACATCAGAACTACTCAGAAGGGAGGACTGAAGCAATGCTCATTGCAGCATAGCTATTACAGTGCTCAGCACATCGTAAGCCCTCAAGAATACCATTGATTTCTGGGTGGTTCTGCAAGAAGAATGGATTTTATAAGGCTAGAAAGCCCTACTGAGAGCTCACCTCCTCCAGGAGGCCTTCCCAGACTGAGCCCCTTTTTTCCTCTCCTCCTCCCTATCCCCCCTGCCCTACCTCCTTCCCCTCCCCACAGCACTTGTATATATATATATATATACAATATATATGTATATATATTTGTACAGATTTATTACTCTATTTTACTTGTACATATTTACTATTCTATTTATTTTGTTAATGATGTGCATATAGCTTTAATTCTGTTTGTTCTGATGATTCTGTCTACACGTTTTGTTTTGTTGTCTGTCTCTCCCTTCTAAACCGTGAGCCCGCTGTTGGGTAGGGACCGTCTCTATACGTTGCCGACTTGTACTTCCCGAGCGCTTAGTCCAGTCCTCTGCACATGTAAAGCGCTCAATAAATACGACAATGAATGAATGAACAGGGATATGCACAGCAAAAGTGGAGCTATCATAAACAAAGAGGGCAAGAAGGGAAAGCTTTATTTTTCATGGTCTTTTTGAGGCTTTGTTTTTTGTTTGTTTTCTTAGGTATCTGCTAAGTGCTTACTCGGTGCCAAGCACTGTACTAAGCACTGGGGTAGAGACAAGATAATCAGGTTGGACATAGTCCCCATCCCACATGGGCTCACAGTCTTAATCCCCATTTTACAAGTGAGGTAACTGTGGCGCAGAAAAGTGATTTGCCTAAGGTCACAGAGCAGACAAGTGGTGAAGCCGGGATTAGAGCATCCCAGGCCCATGCTCTATCCACTACACCACGCTGCTTCTCATGATACACAATCTCAAATGATGTGGTATTGCAGTGGCTGAGTATTAGGACAAAACTAGCGGAGGATACTTCGACTTGCTATGACCATTGGGAATCAATCAATCAATCAATCGTATTTATTGAGCGCTTACTATGTGCAGAGCACTGTACTAAGCGCTTGGGAAGTACAAATTGGCAACACATAGAGACAGTCCCTACCCAACAGTGGGCTCACAGTCTAAAAGAGACTGTGATTCCCAAGAGATTGGGAATAGCACGGGCTTCAAAAAAAGATCCCAAGAGTGCGAAGCAGAATCAAAAAACAGCACCAGGCAGTGAAAAGAGCTTGATGATGATGATAATAACAGTGATGACTGAGGTATTTGTTAAGCTTAAAAACCAAAAAGGCCAAATGTGTACTCAGTATGGTAGGGATTCACAGTCACACATCAATCGGGCACCCCTGCAAATGCCATAATTAACTCATTCTGACAAATTTCACTGTCGAAAGAACCATCTTCAAATACAAATGAGCTCTACTCTATTGTATTCACAGTCCTCTAGAGTGGAAGCTCCTTGTGGGCAGGGAACACGTCTGCCAACTCTGTTATACGCTCTGCCAAGCGTTTAGTACAGTGTTCTGCTCACAGTAAGACCTCAACAAATAAAATTGACTACGTGCACATGTAGATTTTTGTAAATACAGGCGTACGTTGTCTAGTCTGAGCCCTGAAAATGTCCGTGCCAATCCCAAAGGATTGAACCTTAACCAAGCAGGGAGAAAGGTGAAGTGGTGGCCGGAGTCACCTTGCTGAGAGGTCGCCCTCCATCACGGGTTGGGGAGACCTGTGTCCTTGGGGTGGGGGGCCTGAGAGCCGAGACCACCTCCATCCTCCCATTTGACATCGTGGGAGCCGAGCGTGCCTTCCCAATGTTGCCAACTTGTACTTCCCAAGCGCTTAGTACACTGCTCTGCACACAGTAAGCGCTCAATAAATACGATTGATTGATTGATTCCCAACATTTCAGCCTCTAGGAACATTGTGATAGTTTCAGCGAGGAGACTGGAACTCTACAAATGAGGCGATGAGGAACAAATGGGTAGGAAGGGCACCATCTCTACCTACTTCGAGCTGTAAGCTCTTTGTGGGCAGGGAACATATCTACCAACTCTTGTTATATTGTACTCCCCCAAGGACTTAGTACAGCGCTCTGCACACCTTAAGTCTCAATAAATACAATCAACTGATTACCCTGAGGCTTAGTACAGTGCTTGGCACAAAGTAAGCCTTTAAATAATAATAATAATAATAATAATAGCATTTATTAAGCACTTACTATGTGTAAAGCACTGTTCTAAGCGCTGGGGAGGTTACAAGGTGCTCAGGGTGTCCCATGGGGGGCTCACAGACTTAATCCCCATTTTACAGATGAGTTAACTGAGGCCCAGAGAAGTTAAGTGGCTTGCCCAAAGTCACAGAGCTGGCAATTGGTGGAGCCGGTATTTGAACCCATGACCTCTGACTCCAAAGGCCGAGCTCTTTCCACTGAGCCACGCTGCTTCAAAATAATGGCATTTATTAAGCGCTTACTATGTGCAAAGCACTGTTCTAAGCACTGGGGAGGTTACAGGTGAACATATTGTCCCCCGGGGGGCCTACAGTCTTAATCCCCATTTTACAGATGAGGGAACTGAGGCACAAAGAAGTGAAATCACTTGCGAAAGTCACACAGCTGACAAGTGGCAGAGCCGGGATTTGAACCCATGACCTCTGACTCCAAAGCCCGTGCTCTTTCCACTGAGCCACGCTGCTTCTCTTCACCACCATTTACTGTTACTATTTTTGCCAAATGTTTTCCCTGGCCCATCTGTCATTCCCCTTATTAGATTTTGAGCCCTATGTGGGCTACAAACCATGTCTGGGCTGATACCCATATTTTTTCCCCACATTTGGTTCAGTGCCTTGCACACTGGAAGCCCTTAATAGACTGACTGATTGATATGGTGCACTGTATTTTTAATGCAAGTGTCGCAGATGTTGAACTTCAGTGTTCAAATGTGAAAAAATACTGTTAAATATAATCAGCCCCTCCCACATTGCCGCCAAACAGCTCTAGAGTTTCTAAACATATAGGAACACAAAGAGAGGCAGAAATTCTTAAATCAGAAATCATGTGTGAGCAGCCTGTCTTTCAAAAAAAAAAAAGAAAGAAGAGAGAATGAGTCAAGATAAACATCTTTAATAGTGGGCGGATGGCATTTGAGAGGGCTAAAAATACATTTCAATAACTAGAGCTCACAAAGGCTAAGAGCAATGCATTACATTTCACTTAGGAAAGCTTTTCACCTAAGATATCATTCACTGAATCTGCTGAAGTTCGTGCCTACTAAAAATGCTTTCAAAAATCCAAAAGGGAATTTGTCCTGTATAAAGGTTTTATTTTTAGTATCAAATTATGGTCACACGAGAATCGTACTTATTTTAACTTTTAAATCCAGTTAGTCTTAAATCAGAAGACGAGCCATAAGGAAAGACAAGTCATAAGGAAATGCATGTACGGAATAATTTAAGGACAGTAGTAAGGAAAAAGCTGTAATGACAAATTTAATTAGAAGGCACATATTTTACCCACCCATACTCTCTGCTATACTAGGCTTCTGTCATCCCAAAATAAACAGCTGATTCTTAGAATCAAAAGAAACAATCATTTTCCTTATCCATCCTACCAAATCCTTCTAAGTGCAAACAAATGCACAAGAGTATGAGGGAGAGAGAAAGAATAATAGTGGGAGGGGATTATGGTTAAGCACTTACTATGCGCCAAGCACTGTAAATAAAGAGACTTTTCTCCTGTGATCTCTTTAAAGAACATGAATGTGTCTACTGACACCATTCAAGAACAGATTTCCTGAAACCAAAGGCACCAGGCTACTATAGAACACCATTCTCTTAAAGAGCTGAAAGTGCTCGGCTTCTAGAAAATGGCTTTTTCTGATTCCCTAACTCTTGTTCCGCTTATCTAGCCTCGAAAATCCACAAATCACCAGTTTCTTTTTTTAATCCAACAGGTATTTTTACACCTCCAACCATCCATTATTGCCTCGAAAGGGTACCACACAGTGGAAGCTGATAATCCAAATTAATTCACTGAAAAGCAGCATGGCCTGGAGGAAACAGCACAGACCTGAGAGTCAGAGGACCTGGGTTCTAACCTCGGCTTTGCCAAATGCTTGTTGTGTGACCTTGGGCAGCTCAATTTATTTGTGCCTCAGTTTTCTCAACTGTAAAATGGGGATTAAAGACCTTTTCTTCCTCCTTTTTAGACTGGGAGCCCCAAGCAGGACAGGGACTGGGTATGACCTAATTAACTTGTACCTTGCCCAGTGCTTAGAACAGTCTTTGACATCACAAGCATTTAACAAGTACCGTAAGTATAAAGTTCGAAAGTACAGTTTAGGAAGGACATTTATTAAGTGCTTACTATGTGCTAAACACTGGTATAGGTACAGGATAACTCTTTGTGGGCAGGGAACATGTCTACCAACTCTGCTGTGTGGGTCTCTCTCAAGGGCTTAGTAGAGTGTTCTGTACATAGTAAGCACTCAATAAATATGACATTAAAAATCTTATCTGATAGTCAATCTCTCTCTCTCCCTCTCTCTTAGCCCCCACTGCCCTGGGGGACTCATGAAATATAAGAAGGAGGGAGAGCAGGTGCCTTATTCCCATTCCCCTCCTTCCCCTCCCCACAGCACCTGTATATATGTTTGTACAGATTTATTACTCTATTTTACTTGTACATATTTACTATTCTATTTATTTTGTTAATGATGTACATCTAGCTTTACTTCTATTTATTCTGATGACTTGTCACCTGTCCACCTGTTTTGTTTTGTTGTCTGTCTCTCCCTTCTAGACTGTGAGCCCGTTGTTGGGTAGGGACTGTCTCTACATGTTGCCAACTTGTACTTCCCAAGCGCTTAGTACAGTGCTCTGCACACAGTAAGCGCTCAATAAATATGATTGAATGAATGAATTAATTTTAAGGAAGAGGGGTACTGAGGCACAGAGAGGTTAAGTGGCTTGCCCAAGGTCACAGAGCAGGCCGGTGGAAGAGCGGGGACTAGAACACAAGTTTCTGGATCTCATAATTTCTAGACCATGGTTGTTCCACTATGCTGCAAGATAACTAAAGAAAAGGGAGGGTGGCTACCTCACACGGATTACATGTAGCATTTCTGCTCAATTTATTCATTTGTTCCTTTGTGATCTAACCTTGACAGTAACTTTTTGGATGATAATTGTTTGCTTTTCTTTAAACGTCCTAAGAAACATGAAATCAGAGTCTTTACTAACCCAAGAAATCTAATTTGTTAATATTATACTTTTGGAAAACAGTACAGATAATTAAACAGCTCAAATTTTAAAAGTGTAGCTAGTTGAAGAGCTTCAAATGTAAAACTGTAGCTGCTTTCAAATCACTCAAAATCAATCAAATCAAATGTATAAAAACAGCGAAATTTACAATATCTTCTGTAATAAAGAAGGACAAGGGAAAAAAATCTATCATTACCTAGGAAGGATGACGTGATGGTCACATAAGACGTTCCAACAAAATCTGATTCCTTTGCACCAGCTGTGCATTTTACAAGGAGACAACTTCATCCCACTGCACACTATTTGACAAGCCAAATTACACATGAGACACTTTGTTTTGGCAAATATAACCCTTCTGCCTAGCTCATAGAGTCCTTTAATTTATTTTTCACTTTGCGATTTTACCCGGTTGGGAAGTTGTTTTTTCTTTTGAAAGAGAAATGTAGCTCTTTAAAATCTAGCATAAACAACAGTACGAAGAGAAGAGTCTGCTTAACCAAATCAATTCTCCCCTTAGAACCAACGACCTCTACATTGAGAAAGTTCTAGGGTTTACGTGATTCTGGGTGGTTTTTGTGGATTTAGGCCAGGTGGGGCGGAAGGCAGCTTTCTAATTATAGGAACGCATTTTAGCAATGAAGAAAGGAGCCAAACCATCAGGCAGCACTGGCCCAGCATGTGCGACAAGGCACATGACATCAACTTTAAAGATAAATGGGCCGAAACCTCACTGAACCCAGTTCAGAGGTAGAAACTGAGAAGCTTCTGAAGCCCAGAAAGGACCCTCATTCTTAGCAAGAGAAACGATGGTCAAACACACTCTCAACCCTGGAAATAGCTTCTGAATTGACAGAATTACACAACTGACAAATAATTCTCTTCGTGAATCACCCTGGCAGTCTTGAGAAACAATTCCCCTGATACACCCAAAAGACAACAGGCCAACCCTTGGAATTGATAAGGCAACACACACAAGACAACTCGCATTAGTTGATATCACATATCAATGGGCAACAACCTGAGAGAGACAGAAAACGTAACCTGAAACACAGAACCAAGAAGGTAGTACAACCCGTCCAGGAACATAACCTGAATTCCAACAGATCATGGACAGATACGTACATGTGGTAAACTGAAAATCAGTACACAGCTTATTTAAAATGTTCACTCATATATGAGTATTGAATCCGCTACCGCATTTCTATTTTTCTTTAATGGTATTTGTTAATCAGTCAATGCTACTTCTTGAGCACTTACTATGTGCAGAGCACTGTACTAAGCGCTTGGGAGAGCACAATTCAACAGAACTAGCAGAAATGTTCCCTATGCATAGTGAGTTTACAGTAAGTGCTTACTATGTACTAGGCACTGTACTAAGCGCTGGGGGAGAAACAAGCTAATCAGATTGGACACAGTCCCTGTCCCACTTAGGGCTTACAGTCTTAATCCCCATTTTACTGAGGAGGTAACAGGCACAGAGAAGTCAAGTACCTTGCCCAAGGCTCTGCAGATAAGTGGCAGAGCCAGAATTAGAACTCAGGTCCTCTGGGTACAGGCCAGTGCTCTTTCCATTAGGCCACGCTGCTTCAATTCTTGCATGATACAAAAATCTACCATCCATAATTTTGGCAAAGGTCTGCCAACTGCCCACCACTCTCTAGTAGAGCCCACTCCAACAGAACAGCTCCTTCTCTTCCATCGTGGAGAAGTGGCTTTCCTGAGGAGTCTCAAATCCCTTCACATTAGCGATGCTCCCTCTGGAAGGAAGGAAATTGGTAGGGCACACGCAGATCCTTCCAGTTTATTCCTACAGGAGGAAAAACTCCAGCTGCCGGAAGGCTCTAAGTTTCCACGGCAAAGGCACCCAGGAACTGAGGTAATGAAACTTTGGCAGAGGAAGGGAAGAGTGGACAGTCGTACGTCAGCAAGTCAATGGAGCGTGGGGAAAGAGGAGATTGGAAAGTAACACTGTAGCACTCAATCAATCAATACTGTGAATTGAGTGCTTACTCTGTGAAGAGCAATGTGCTGAGCACTCACTTGGGGCACGAAGCCTATTCTGAAGAAAAGGCACAAGTTGTCACCATCAAATAATATTTAAATGCCCATTACTGAATAGTAAGTGAAATAGAGATACAGCTTGACCTAATGGACAGAGAGGGATAGAGCACAGAAGGACCTGGGGGCTGATTTCTAATCCACTTGTCCATTTTGTGACCTTGGGCAAGTCACTTCACTTCTCTGTGCCTCAGTTATCTCAACTGCAAAATGGGGATTAAGACTATGAGCCCCATATGGGGTGCAGAATGTGTCCAACTGATTAGCTTGTATCCACCCTGCACTTAGAACAGCGCTCGACACATAGTAAGTACATAACAAATACCATCGCCGTGATTTTCAGTCTAGCTTCTAGAAATTGACCATCTAATGGACACCACAAACAATACCCACATCACTGGACAATCTGTGAGAAGAAGGAATATAAACAGCTGCAAAGATATGGGCTGTGGAATCTTAATAAAGGAATATTCCACATATGGAGTGAGCGCATGAAAGAGCAGTGCTTGTGGGTGTTAGATTGGAATGTGGGAATTTGTTCAACAAGCCTGGCTGAAGAGAGAGAGCAGATACAGGGAAAAGGGACTAGAGTGGCCTTGGAAAACATTGGGGTAAAACTCACCAGGAGCTCTAGCAGTAATCAGAAAGAGAGCTCGCCTATCTTGCCGCCAACCCCTCACCCACATCCTGCCTCTGGTCTGGAACGCCCTCCCTCCTCAAATCTGACAATTACTCTCCCCCCACTCAAAGCCTTACTGAAGGCATATGTCATCCAAGAGGCCTTCCCAAACGAAGCCCCACTTTTCCTCTTCCACCACTCCCTTCCGCACGGCTCCGAATTGCTCCCTTTGCTCTTCCCTCCATCCCACCCCAGCACTTATGTACATATTGGTAATTTTATATATTGGTAATGATGTCTCTCTCCTCCTCTCTAGATTATAAGCTCGCTGTGGGCATATGTCTCTATTGCTGTATTCTCCCAAGCACTTACTACAGTGCTCTGCACACAGTAAATGCTCAATAAATGCAAAATTGAATAAATGATTGAAAGCAAGCTGGCCAATTTCCCTTACTGCCAACCCTCCCTCAAAAGCCTGAGGTGTTCCACGCTTCATCCTGAAAATCCAGTTGGTCTTCTGGAGGTTGGGAGAAAGAGCAGGCTAAACCAGACCCCCTCAGCTCCAGACCAATCTTGCCTACCCAAGATCCTTGGAATCTGTTGGAGGGTTTTGGGTTGGGTTTTTTTAAATGGTAATTGTTAACCGCTTACTACGCACCAAGCACTGCACAAAGCACTGCAAGACAGTCAAATTGGACACAGCCCGTATCCAACATGGGGCTCTCAATCTTAATCCCCATTTTACAGAGGCGGTAACCAAGGCACGCAGCAGTTAAGTGACTTGCCCAAGGTCACACAACAAATAAATGGCAGAGCGAGATTAGAACGCAGATCCCTTGACTTCCAGGCCTGTGCTCTACCCATTAGGCCACGCTGCGGCATAATTGCTTATTATTAGTCACCACAATTAGGGAATCTTTCCTGGAGCTATTTGCCCCCAACGATGACCACTAAGGACAGGAGTCAGGCACTGCTTCACTTTTTACTAAACAGATAATTTAGCTGGAGGATCAGAGGGCCAAACTAACAACCCCGAGGATGTTATTTAGTTAAGATCAAGCCAAAAACAACCTTACTTCCTTGGTCAAGGATAGTCAGTATTGGGAGGTCGGTTATCAGCTTAATGAAAAATATTGCCTGCCAAAATACAGTCAATTCCAACTACTGATATCACAGTGGAGTGATATGAGCTACTGCATTAATTACTGCGAAGATATTACCAGGACAATTATCAGTCTGTCTTTTTTGCCCCTATAATTCATAATAATATAAAGATCCATTGTTTAAGAGGGCCTGTAATCACCAGATCCATTTGCTTTAAGCTTGGCTTGCCCGCACTATTCATTCATTCAGTTGTATTTATTGAGCACTTACTGTGTGCACAGCACTGTACTAAGCGCTTGGGAAGTACAAGTTGGCGACATATAAAGACGGTCCCTACCCAACAACGGGCTCACAGTCTAGAAGGGGGAGACAGACAACAAAACAAAACACATATGGTTTGTCACAGCCACATTCTCCTCCTTAATTCCTCTATGCAAACAGTGCGGCAGCGTGGCTCAGTGGAAAGAGCCTGGGCTTTGGAGTCAGAGGTCATGGGTTCAAACCCCGGCTCTGGCAATTGTCAGCTGTGTGTCTTTGGGCAAGTCACTTAACTTCTCTGTGCCTCAGTTACCTCACCTGTAAAATGGGGATTGAGACTGTGAGCCCCACGCGGGACAACCTGATTACCCTGTCTCTACCCCAGCGCTTAGAACAGTGCTCGGCACATAGTAAGCACCTAACAAATACCAACATTAGTATGAGAAGCAGTATGGCTTAGTGGCAACAGCACGGGCTTGGGAGTCAAGAGGTGGTGGGTTCTAATCCCGGCTCTGCCACTTATCAGCTGTGTGACCTTGGGCAAGTCACTTAACTTCTCTGTGCCTCAGTTACTTCATCTGTAAAATGGGGATAGAGTCTCTGAGCCCCACATGGGACAACCTGATTACCTTGTATTTACCCCAGTTCTTGCAACAGTGCTTGGCACATAGTAAGCACTTAACAAATATTTATTATTACTCATATGGAGGCATTGCACTCAGTGAAAGCAGCATAACCTAGTATCAAGAGCCCGGGCTTGGGAGTCAGCGGTCATGGTTTCTAATCCCGGCTCTGCCACGTATCAGCTGTGTGACCTTGGGCAAGTCACTTAACTTCACTGTGCCTCACTTACCTCATCTGTAAAATGGGGATGGAGACTGTGAGCCCAATGTGGGACAAGGATTGTAACCAACCTGATTACCTTGTACCTACCCTAGAGCTTAGAACAGTGCTTGGCACATAGTAAGCGCTTAACAAATACCATCATCATTATTATTATATGTCGTGTTTCTAGGAACTGACCTCAGCGTTCCTTAGAGTTGCTGCTCACTCACTCTGCACTGGTTCCTTCCCCTCTGCCTTCAAACATGCCCATGTCTCTCCCATCCTAAAAAAACCCTCTCTTGACCCCACCTCACCTTCTAGTTATCGTCCCATATCCCTCCTACCATTCCTTTCCAAACTCCTTGAACGAGTTGTCTACATGCGCTGCCTAGAATTCCTCAACAACAACTGTCTCCTCGACCCCCTCCAGTCTGGCTTCTGTCCCCTTCATTCCACGGAAACTGCCCTCTCAAAGGTCACCAATGACCTCCTGCTTGCCAAATCCAACGGCTCATACTCTGTCCTAATCCTCCTCGATCTCTCAGCTGCCTTTGACACTGTCGCCCACCCCCTTCTCCTCAACACTCTATCTGACCTTGGCTTCACAGACTCCGTCCTCTCCTGGTTCTCCTCTTATCTCTCCGATCGTTCTTTCTCAGTCTCTTTTGCAGGCTCCTCCTCCCCCTCCCATCCTCTTACTGTGGGGGTTCCCCAAGGTTCAGTGCTTGGTCCCCTTCTGTTCTCAATCTACACTCACTCCCTTGGTGACCTCATTCGCTCCCACGGCTTCAACTATCATCTCTACGCTGATGACACCCAGATCTACATCTCTGCCCCTGCTCTCTCCCCCTCCCTCCAGGCTCGCATCTCCTCCTGCCTTCAGGACATCTCCATCTGGATGTCCGCCCGCCACCTAAAGCTCAACATGTCGAAGACTGAGCTCCTTGTCTTCCCTCCCAAACCTTGTCCTCTCCCTGACTTTCCCATCTCTGTTGACGGCACTACCATCCTTCCCGTCTCACAAGCCCGCAACCTTGGTGTCATCCTCGACTCCGCTCTCTCATTCACCCCTCACATCCAGGCCGTGACCAAAACCTGCCGGTCTCAGCTCCGCAACATTGCCAAGATCCGCCCTTTCCTCTCCATCCAAACTGCTACCCTGCTCATTCAAGCTCTCATCCTATCCCATCTGGACTACTGCACCAGCCTTCTCTCTGATCTCCCATCCTCGTGTCTCTCTCCACTTCAATCCATACTTCATGCTGCTGCCCGGATTATCTTTGTCCAGAAACGCTCTGGGCATATTACTCCCCTCCTCAAAAACCTCCAATGGCTACCGATCAATCTGCGCATCACGCAGAAACTCCTCACCCTGGGCTTCAAGGCTGTCCATCACCTCGCCCCCTCCTACCTCACCTCCCTTCTCTCCTTCTACTGCCCAGCCCGCACCCTCCGCTCCTCCACCGCTAATCTCCTCACTGTACCTCGTTCTCGCCTGTCCCGCCGTCGACCCCCGGCCCACGTCATCCCCCGGGCCCGGAATGCCCTCCCTCTGCCCCTCCGCCAAGCTAGCTCTCTTCCTCCCTTCAAGGCCCTGCTGAGAGCTCACCTCCTCCAGGAGGCCTTCCCAGACTGAGCCCCTTCCTTCCTCTCCCCCTCGTCCCCCTCTCCATCCCCCCATCTTACCTCCTTCCCTTCCCCACAGCACCTGTATATATGTATATATGGTTGTACATATTTATTACTCTATTTATTTATTTATTTACTTATTTTACTTGTACATTTCTATCCTATTTATTTTATTTTGTTGGTATGTTTGGTTCTGTTCTCTGTCTCCCCCTTTTAGACTGTGAGCCCACTGTTGGGTAGGGACTGTCTCTATGTGTTGCCAATCTGTACTTCCCAAGCGCTTAGTACAGTGCTCTGCACATAGTAAGCGCTCAATAAATACGATTGATTGATTGATTGATTGATTGCTCAGATGAAGCAGCATCAGAAGCTGCTTAGGAGAAGCAGCATGGCTCAGTGGAAAGAGCACAGGCTTTGGAGTCAGAGCTCATGGGTTCAAATCCTGGCTCTGCCAATTGTCAGCTATGTGACTTTGGGCAAGTCACTTCACTTCTCTGTGCCTCAGTTGCCTCATCTGTAAAATGGGGATTTAAGACTGTGGGACAGTGGGACAACCTGATCACCTTGTAACCTCCCCAGCACTTAGAACAGTGCTTTGCACATAGTAAGCGCTTAATAAATGCCATCATCATTATTATTATGAACAGACTGTGGTCAAGAGAGGCAATCAAACTGTTGCTCTTAGAAACGGGGGTTAAAAAAATGCCTGAGGGCAAAAGTCAACCAATGACATTCCTTCTCTTGGAAGGCAGTTCAACTATTTCACTGATTAACACTCCCACCCCAACTAGTAGAGGGATGGAAAAGGTGGAAATCACATCAAGAATGCCAACTACTATCAATGTTTAAATACCCAATGTCATCTTCCCAGATTACAATTAATCAAGAGATGGGGTAATAAAAGGGAGCTTGGTGCTGGTGATTATGAGGAACTTAGTATGTCCCCTGATAAAATTCTCTCCCGAAGCACACAAAGTGTTATACAGAGAAATAAGATAAGCAACGTACAAAACCCCAACACTTCTGCACTGGCACTCAATAACTTTTTTTATTAAAAACAACAGCTGGTGAATAAGAAACGATTAACACATTTGCACTAAACATATAATTAATATGCTTTCATTCCAATTACAGTTTTCTGAAAATGATTTATCTAGAATTGCTACTCTCCAAATTTGAACTACTCAGAACGACAAAGAAAATGTCGGCTGAAATTACTTCTGAGCTAAGTAATCAAGAACACATCAATATAAATTAATATTTGGCAGGGAGCACTACATCACGCTTTCAAATGGAAGGGGGAGTAAGACAAATGGAAAAGAAAAAAAAATCAGCAGTTTCAGAAATTTACAAAGTCATCTCCTCATCACATACCCCAAAATCTCCAAAACGCAAAGTATCTAATTATTCCCAAATATTATAAGACCAATGGGCCTTATCTACTATTACTATTACCTTATCACCATTACAATAACACTGTTACAATACAATGGACAATTGGATAGTTTATTCTTCTCATTTCTCATCTAGGCTTGATAAATATTTCTGCACCCCATCAGCGAAATGGAGATAAAGTATATTTTCTGCCTCCCCCTTAGACATTGAGCCCCATGTAGAGCAGGGACTATGTCCAACCAGATGATCTTTTATCTACACCAACCCTTAGGACAAGGCCCTACTGAGAGCTCACCTCCTCCAGGAGGCCTTCCCAGACTGAGCCCCTTCCTTCATCTCCCCCTCGTCCCCCTCTCCATCCCCCTCATCTTACCTCTTTCCCTTCCCCACAGCACCTGTATATGTATATATGTTTGTACATATTTATTACTCTATTTATTTTACTCGTACATATCTATTCTATTTATTTTATTTTGTTAGTATGGTTTTGTTCTCTGTCTCCCCCTTTTAGACTGTGAGCCCACTTTTGGGTAGGGACTGTCTCTATATGTTGCCAACTTGTACTTCCCAAGCGCTTAGTACAGTGTTCTGCACACAGTAAGCGCTCAATAAATACGACATTGATTGACTGATTGACAGTGCTTGGCACACAGTAAGCACTTGACAAATTACATAATCATTATTTCAAAGGTCGCATACAGCATATAACCAATCCCTCCACATAGGTCCCAGAAAAACATACAGTAAAGATTGCACACAAGTAAAATCATCAAACACTCTGGGCCTGTCACTCCCCTCCTTAAAAATCTCCAGTGGTTGCCTGTCAATCTTTGCATGAAGCAAAAACTCCTCTCTATGGGCTTCAAAGCTGTCCATCACCTCGCCTCCTCCTACCTCACCTCCCTTCTCTCCTTCTCCAGCCCAGCCCGCACCCTCTGCTCCTCTGCCGCTAATCTCCTCACTGTACCTCGTTCTCGCCTGTCCCGCCATCAACCCCCGGCCCACGTCCTCCCCCTGGCCTGGAATGCCCTCCCTGTGCCCATCTGCCAAACTAGCTCTCTTCCCCCCTTCAAAGCCCTACTGAGAGCTCACCTCCTCCAGGAGGCCTTCCCACATTGAGTCCCACCTTTATCCTCTGCTCCTTCTCCCCTCCCCATCACCCCCACTCCCTCCCTCTGCCCTACCCCCTTCCCCTCCCCACAGCACTTGTGTATACTTGTACATATTTATTACTCTATTTTATTAATGATGTGTATATAGCTACAATTCCATTTATTTTGATGGCATCGACACCTATCTACTTGTTTTGTTTTGCTGTCTGACTCCCCCTTCTAATAATAATAATCATAATAATAATATCATTTATTAAGTGCTTACTATGTGCAAAGCAACCAATCAATCGTATTTATTGAGCGCTTACTTTGTGCAGAGCACTGTACTAAGTGCTTGGGAAGTACAAGCTGGCAACATATAGAGACAGTCCCTACCCAACAGTGGCTCACAGTCTAGAAAGCACTGTTCTAAGCGCTGGGGAGATTACAAGGTGATCAGGTTGTCCCACGGGGGGCTCACAGTTTCAATCCCCATTTTACAGATGAGGGAACTGAGGCACAGAGAAGTTAAGTGACTTGCCCAAAGTCACATAGCTGACAGTTGGTGGAGCCGGGATTTGAATCCATGACCTCTGACTCCATAGCCCGGGCTCTTTCCACTGAGCCACGCTGCTTCTAGACTGTTAGCGCATTGTTGGGCAGGGACTGTCTCTATGTGTTGCTGAACTGTACTTTCCAAGCGCTTAGTACAGTGCTCTGCACAAAGTAAGCGCTCAATAAATACAACTGAATGAATGAATGAATAAATAATGGAAATTTCAACCCATCTCTTAATGATGCTGAGTAGAGCTGAGGGTTCAGGAGAGCTAGACTATCATCACAAGTGCAGAGCACAACAGATCTCAATTGTGGGAAGTCTCATCCGTGCTCTAATGATTGTGCGATCTTCTTGTGCGGTCGGGGCATATGTCTACCAACTCTGCTGTATTGGCCTCTCCCAAATGCTTAGTACAGTGCTCTGCACACAGTAGGTGCTCAATAAATACGAATGAATGAATAAGTGTGCAATAAATACCATGACTGACTGATTGATTGGGTTTAGGGTAGGCAATCTTCCTGCTTTAAGTCTTGAGTTGCTCCACCCCGTGCCTGGTATTGCTATGGCAATGGTCAACTTAATGACCGGTATTTTATTTTAATGGGGACATTGCATTTGAATTTTCAACACTCTCTCTGCCTCAGTTCCTGCCACCAAGCCCCTTGAGTCTAAAGGAGAACGTAAACCTCTCTAGGGCATGGGGGGGGGGGGGGGGCGGGGAGTCAGGGGTCCCACAGGGGCCCATCTCCGGGTTCCACATGATGCCATATGAGTTATAATGCATACCCTGTGTAACACACAGAATATTACTTCCTGGTCAGCAAAGGGCCACTTATGTAGCAGTTAGATTACTTTTAAACATCAACTACAGTGCTGTGATTTCACCACCTGAAATGAAGGCTACATCAGGGAAAGGCCATTTCAATCCATAAGGAAAGAGGCCTTTAAATACACCACATTTAAGCCATACAAAACAGAAATTGCTGTGACTCAATCGATCGATGGATTTCCTGGAAGGCTACCACATTCGCCATTCCCCGAGCACTTAATGTGTGATTTGATTACTGATCTTTTGGAGTTGGCCTCTCCCTCCCAAACCTACCCGGTTCTCGCATAATTGGGAGATTGCATTCCATCACACCTAATGTTTGGGGAAAACTCTTGGCACAGTATTCACAGCTGACACCCTCGCTTTCCCATTACTGCAGATGGCACCATCATCTTTCCTGTCTGTAAAGCCCTTGGTGTTACCCTTGACTCCTCTCTTTCTTTCTACCCATATACTCAATTCATCACTAAATTCTGTTGGTTACACCTTCACATCACTGATCCACCCTTTCCTCTCCTCTCACGTTAATCCAAGCACTTACCCTGACCCGCCTTGATTACTGTATCAGCCTCCTTGCTGACCTCCCTGCCTCCTGTCTCTCCCCACACCAATCCATACTTCACTCTCCTGCCTGGATCATTTTCCTACATAAACGTTCAGACTATGTTTCCCCACTCCTCAAGAAACTCCAGTGGTTTCTCATCCACTGCCGCATCAAACAAAAACTCCTCACTCTCGGCTTTAAAACACTCAATCACCTTGCCTCCTCCTTCCTCATCTCTCTTACTCTCTTACTACAACAAAGCCCGCACACTTAGCTCTTCTAATGCTAACCTTTTCACTGTACCTCGATCTCATCTATCTCACCTCCAACCTCTTGTCCACATCCTGCCCTTGGCCTCAAATGCCCTCCATCTTCATATCCCCTCCCCGCCCCACAAAACTTGTGCATAAATTTATTATTCTATGCAGTTTATTAATGATGTGCATATATCTAAAATTCTATTTATTTATATTGATGCCTGTCTACTTGTTTTGTTTTGCCTGTCTCCCCCCTTCCAAACTGTGAGCCCATTGCTGGGTACGGATTGTTTCTGTTGCCGAATTGTACTTTCCCAAGTACTTAGTACAGTGTTTTGCACACAATAAGCGCTCAATAAATACGATTGAATGAATATCTGACAGATAATTATTCTCCCCTCCTTCAAAGCCTTATTAAAGGCATATCTCCTCCAAGAGGTCTTCCTTCACTAATCCCCTTTTCTCTTCTCCCACTCCCTTCTGTGTCACTCTGACTTGCTCCCTTTATTCATCCCCCCTCCCAGCCCCACTGCACTTATGCACATATCAATCATTTTATTTATTTATTTTAATGTCTGTCTTCCCCTCTAAACTGTAAGCTCCTTATGGGTAATGTGTTTTATTGTTACACTGTACTCTCCCAAACACTTAGTATGGTCTTTTGCACACAATAAGCTCTAAATAAATACGATTGAATGAATGAATGATATTCACCAGAGCACAACTAGTTTTTCAGACGACACGCCTTGCTCTATCCAGGTAGACGTGTGCTGCGGAAGAGCGTTCCCTAATTCTGCTTCCAAAACCTATCGGAAAACACATAGTGAAAACAGGAACTCTGGACGGAACTGAGCGTTTAATTTCAGAAGAAGATCGGCTAAGGAGTCCACCGCCGCTTCCTTTCTGGCATCTACAGCGTTTCTATGGGTTGACTTTTCAAGGAGTCCACGTAGCTCTCAAATTAAACTACTTACACAAATAGGTGACTGACTTTGGCTTTCTTTTAGCTTGACCCCTTCTACTTTCTCAGTTCAAATCCAATTCTGCAGGATTTCCCAATATTCACCATAAAGCAACCATTGAAACGTGACACCACAGGGCACCTTTCGCTCCAGGAATCCAGGGGACTTAGCTATCCCTCTAATGTGTTTTGGTTTTGTAAGCCTATGTGCCTGTTATGTTTATGTTCTTGTTATATTTTGCTCTACTGTATCTCCCCACTAACAACTTGGGGGTTGGGAAGCATCTTTCTTCCTTTGCATTTCATCACTGCTCTACCCCCAAAAGCGAGATGACGTGGTTTCTACATGTTTGTGTACCTCTGTAAGTGTTCCTTGAAAATAGGGTGAAATGAAAAAATGCTAGATGAAGCATAGTTTACCATAGCAAATAATGAAAAGCACATTAATGTGTTCCGAACACCCAAAACAAATGCCTAGAAAATTTTGAATATATTTAAGTCATTAAAAACAGAATAATTAATAAAACCAAATGACAGAAAAGTGCCAATTCCTATTCCGTAGAAAAGCACTGTGCTAAACACTGGAGCTCTCATTATTTATTGCCAAACAAATCAATCAATAGTATTTATTCAGCACTTAATGAGTGCAGAGCATCTAAGCACTTGGGAGAGTACACTACAACAGACTGTGAGCCCGTTGTTGAGTAGGGACCACCTCTATATGTTGCCGACTTGTACTTCCCAAGCGCTTAGTACAGTGCTCTGCACACAGTAATCGCTCAATAAATACGATTGAATGAACAGATGCGTTCCCTGAAAGAGTGGTTGAAATGAGTTTTTATTCTCCCTTCAGAATAGAGTAGCTCAATGGTTGAAGGGGGAGGAAAAAGAGACAGGGTGAGATATTTGAGCCAAAGTAAGATTTGACCAGGTTGCAAAACCAAAACATTATCTCCAACTGGGAAAGTTCTAAAATATAAGTCTTCAAATTCACATGAGCTACTGCAAAACCAGTGCAAAGAGATAAATGTAAGGGAGAAACTAAGTACACTCAGTTCAGTAGCCCAGGGGTTCAGTCTTAAATCTCGCATTACAGTACAAATGTCTTAGCCACATTAGGTTCTTGCAACCAGTCACTTCTGACTTTCAAATCCTCACAACACCGCACAGAGTCAGAGAACAGTTACGCAGTGATCCCTAATGGTTTTACAATGCTACTCTTCTTCCGGACAACCTTGAGATTCAACTCCAGATACTCCATCTTTACACCCAGGCTCTCACTAATACTGCCTCATGACTTAGTTTTGTCCACCATTTATAAGCACTTGGATGTTTTCACAGTTCTTCACAATCATTAATTTCCTGCTCTTCTGGGTATCTCTATAGGTGTTGTGAGCATTATTAACCCCATTCGATAGAAAAGGAAACAGTCGCTAAGGTTAATGGTTTGTTCAAGGCCGCAAAGATGGATGTGAAGGCAAGATTGGGATTCAGAATTCAGGATCGCAAGGGCGGTATTACCTAGAGGTCCCCGGAACCGGCTGTCTATAAGGTTCTAGTTATTTTCTGAATCATTTCTGAACTACTAACAAGTTTGAAAGTTACTTCGTATGGTACATTCCCTTCCCCAATGCATCTCTTCATTGTCCGGGGACATTGGTTCTTTAGCATCATTTCACTTGGTGGCACGTGGTTTTTAACTTTCAGACACCCAAAGCTATTCCTCAATACCTGCCTCAAGACCACAAACATCACTGCCTTTGTGATTGATCAATCGATAGTATTTATTAAGTGCTTACTCTGCTCACAGCGCTACAGCAATATAGAGGCTCACACTGTGCTCTACTCAAAATTCTAATTTGAAGGGAAAATTCCGCAGTCTTAGGAGAAATTAAATCATTTAAACTTTCAATACAGTTTGAGAAGCTATTTCAGCAATCATAGTTTCGTTTTAAAAGTCTTTATCACCATCAACATTTCAAACATCTAAGGAGGCTGAGTTCTGAATAATGAGGGCAGGGGAATAGAAAAAAAAAATCAAACATTGTTCAAACAGAAGGGGTGGTTAAAATGGGATGAACAGCCACTTGGGATTTCTCAAATATACAAAATAAATGGCAACTGTGGCAATTTCAAATACACCTACTCTTCTTTCCTGGAGAAAAGAATGAGAGTAGCTGAAGCCACTGAAAAACGAAGTCACTAAGAAAAGCCGACTGCAGTTCATGGGAGATCAATATGTTTATGCGGCATGACTTCTTTTCCATTAAACCAACTTGCCTTTTGGTGAATATGCAACTGTCATGCCACCATTCCAGTCTTGTTCCTAATACAATTCCATTAATCATATTCTACGTCTACTCCATATTCCATTTCTGAATCCTGATTCAACCTCTTTAAGATAAGAGTTTGTTTTTATAGAGAACACTATATTATCATTATTTATTACTTGACTGGGCACATTCCAATTCGCATCTATTGATTTTTTCAACAAGGGAATGAAACTGATAATCTTTTCAAATCACCTAATACGTAGAAGTCACTAACCCCAAGATAATAGTTCTAACACCCTTGGACTCTACATTGCTAAAACAAAATCTATTTGTCTCCTACTTCAACCCAACATGGACGAAGCCAAGAGGGACTCTGCATACTAAACAGTAAAAATTCTAAGCTCACAGGAATAACCATCTACATTGGCAAAATTCCTTAATTTAGTTCTCCCCTCTTTACTCATTCGTTCTTGACACCTGCCAAGGCACTATTAGCTCTGACAGTCTTCCCATAAACTAGAAAGATCCACTTAAAGGTTCAACGTGATCTCAGGGCCTAGAGAATGTCGAGTGATTTCCCTTTTCTGAAATTGTAAGCTACCGAAGTGTATACAATGAGCCTTGACGAAGCTTTGCTTAATTCTGGAAAGCAAGGAGGGGGATGGGAAGTTTGGAAATATGATGCAACCTATTTATATGCCTTTGCGGAAAGAGTAGGCTAAAATAAGGTTTTCGCATCCATGGACATGTTTTTGCTGAAATAGCACAGAATAGAACAGAATTCTAGGAGGCAGTGAAGTAGTCTGCCAAAAGGGGCTCTCCAAATACATTCCAGCAAGATTAAAGGAATTCTCACAAAAGGCAAATTAACATGGCAAAAGGTTTTCTTAAAAACAGGTATGACTCATATTCCACGATGGGAACGTGATAGCTATTTAAAGAAACTTCCGAAGCATTCCATCAGTTCTCTGCAGGTTGATGGCTTCATTATACAAACCACTATTACCAATGAGCTCACACACTTAGTCTCTAACTTCCTTTTTTACTCCCCTGGATCTATTTTCTGATCTATAATATAAATCTGTAAAAAAAAAATCTCACCACCAATGGACAGAGACTTTATTAGTGGGTTACAGAGTAAGAAGGGTGTAGATACAGACAGAAGATAGGAAAACTAGACACGCAGAATTTTAATCCTGTAAGAAACAATGCCCTTAATCCAGATATATGATATGCTGTCTCCCAAAACCCATTTCAATTATCAAAAAGTAGCCTGAGGACAGTATGGAAGGATACGGCATAACTTCTGGAAGCAGAGATGTGGAAGGGCTCCGATGAGGAGAAAATTGAGCTTCCATTCTATTTAAAAAAAAACTCTACCACAGTCCATGGTTTAATGGGTTTGAACAGATACCAAGGACTGAGCTATGAATACCTTCCTCTAGAAAGGGGACTCCCAGATGAAAGTTGAGATAGCTTCTTGTTGGGAAGAAGCAGCAGGACCTAGTGAAAACAGCATGGTTCTGGGACTCAGAGGGCCAAAGCTCTTATCCTGGCTCTGCCAGTTGCTTGCTGTGTGGCCTTGGGCAAGTCACTTAACTTCTCGGTACCTCAGTTTCCCGAACTGTAAAGTAGGGATTCAATACCCACTCTCCTCCTACTTAGACTGTGAGCCCCATGTGGGACAGGGCTGTGTCCAAACTGATTAACATGTATCTACCCCAGTACTTAGAACAGAGCTTTGCATATACAGTTAAGCACTTAAATACCATCAAGGACACCATCGAGGATCAAGCAACAAAAGCAGAGTCAAGAGTCAAGAAAGAGAAATATTTCCCAGGAAACAAGGTCAAAGATCCAAGACAGCTAGAAGTATCACTCAGTGTACCAGTTCAAATAGTCAGTTACTGACTGAAAGCAAAAAATTAAATGCATAATTGCCTGTCTGCACAACAGAATTTGGTTGTTTAATTCTTGAGAGTTTAGGGCCTAATGTTTCAAAGCACCCCAGCTATCAACCTTTGATTTGGTTGAATTCCAGGAAGACTCTAGAGTGAAAGGGGCCCAGGTTGATGCAGGGTAAAAAGCTCTCCTGAAGATTACAGTATGATTACGGGCAACATGTAGCTACGCAATTACAAGTACATTTGACAGGTGCTTTCATTAAAAAAACCCCACAAACCCACAAGTGAAGCCAGAGAATTTGAATATCTAACAATTCATGTCTCAGAGCCTCGAGGACATATGACATGGGATTCATAAGGAAATAATCATCCCTCCCCCATCTGAAATGTTAAGTGTTAGCAACCGGTCCTGTTCCCTCAACAAAAGAGGGATCATTTTGATTTTTCTAAGCCATATGCCTCCAAGAGACCTCACACATGAAACTTTCGGCCTTACCTGTACGTTTTCTTCTGTCACGTGAATTTCAGCAGTGTAAACATAATCGATGAGCATCTTGAGGGTCCAGCCATCCACCTCCTTTATTCGAACCCTCTTTGCCCGGCTCTCACTCATCTCTCCTACGATACAAATGTACAATTAATTCTTCAAATGTACAATTAATTCTTCAAATGTACAATTAATTCTTCGTAGCCATGAGCTAGTCTGACGATAAGCATGCTGGTGTTACACAAGGCTGATCCCCTTGGCTGTGTTCTACAAAATACAAAGGTACGAAGCCAGTCAGCATGTAAAACTGATTGGAGGGGGAAGAGGAATTACAGACGAGGGAACTGAGGCCACATCAGACAAGAGAGGCCACGGCAGACATCCTATCCCGACTGGATTACTGCATCAGCCTCCTCTCTGATCTCCCATCTTCCCATCTGTCTCCCCACTTCAATCTATACTTCACGCTGCTGCCCGGATCATCTTTGTGCAGAAACGCTCTGGGCATGTTACTCCCCTCCTCAAAAATCTCCAGTGGCTACCAATCAACCTACGCATCAGGCAAAAACTCCTCACTCTCAGCTTCAAGGCTGTCCATCACCTCGCCCCCTCCTACCTCAACTCCCTTCTTTCCTTCTACAACCCAGCCCGCACCCTCCGCTCCTCTGCCGCTAACCTCATCACTGTGCCTCGTTTTCGCCTGTCCTGCTGTCGACCCCTGGCCCACGTCCTCCTCCTGGCCTGGAATGCTCTCCCTCTGCCCATCCGCCAAGCTAGCTCTCTTCCTCCATTCAAAGCCCTACTGAGAGCTCACCTCCTCCAGGAGGCCTTCCCACACTGAGCCCCCTCCTCATCCCCCCCACCCTACCTCCTCCCCCTCCCCACAGCACCTGTATATATGTTTGTACAGATTGATCACTCTATTTTACTTGTACATATTTACTATTCTATTTATTTTATTTTGTAAATATGTTCTGTTTTGTTGTCTGTCTCCCTCTTCTAGACTGTGAGCCCGCTGTTGGGTAGGGACCGTCTCTATACGTTGCCAACTTGTACTTCCCAAGCGCTTAGTCCAGTGCTCTGCACACAGTAAGCGCTCAATAAATACGATTGAATGAATGAATGAAGTGGAGGAGCTGCGATTAGAATACAGATCCTCTGACTCCCTGTGCTTATCCACGAGGTCATGCTGCTTCTCACTTTCCTCAAAGGCAATGTGTTTTCGCCTTTAGGATTCCCCAACGTGTTGGACCACAATTGATGACTGCCTCAGTCTTCTTCACACTGCACCCTTTTTAAAAAATACATTTTCCATCCGTGAATGCAACTACTATCTGCAGAGCCTGAATCTGGGACAGCCTCACACTCTTGTTGGTCCTGGTGCCATTTTCCAAAGGAGTCATGGAATTTTTGATAGCCAAATGTTGGGTGGGGTCTCTCTTCCTTGTTTTCTAGCGTTCGCATCTACACTACATTTCTGAAAGTTGCATTTCAGTGGTGTCCTTAAAATGCTTCGCCTCCTCATCTTGTTTTTATTGCTCTTTATCAATTCATATACAGCAGCTTCTTAGGAGTACTGTTATCTTTTCTCTCTGTGTAGGTCCAAATGACTTCAATATTTGTTCCGAGACCTACCTTCTTCTTAAAAAGTACTCCACTTTGGCTCTGACCAGAATGGGATCACTTTCCTTCTCTGCTTTCTCAAAGACTCCCACTCAAGGCGCCAAGCTAGACTCATCTGTCTCATTCAACTTGTCTAGTCAATCTGTCACCAGATCTCAGCAGTTCAATCTTCACAACAGCTCTAAAATTCACTCTTTCCTCTCCATTCATTCATTCGCATTTATTGAGCGCTTACTGTGTGCAGAGCACTGTACTAAGCGCTTGGGAAGTACAAGTCGGCAACATATAGAGACGGTCCCTACCCCACAACAGGCTCAAGGTCTAACACTGACCCAAGTACTTATAATAATGATAATGATCATGGTATTTATTAGGTGCTTACTATGTGCCAAGCACTGTTCTAAGCACTGGACTTACCACATCCCATCTTATTGCATCAGGTGCCTCATCGACTTTCCTGCCTCCTGTCTCTCCCCATTCACTCTGCTGCATGGACCATTTTTCTAAAAAAAGTTCTGTCCACATCTCCCCACTCCTCAAGACAGCACTTATGTCCACATCCCAAATTTATTTTAATGTCTGTCACCCCCACTAGATTGTAAGCGCCTTGTGGGCAGGGAACATATTTTCCAACTCTGTCATATGGTATTTTCCCAAGTGCCTAGTTCAGTGCACACATACGCACTCAATAAATTCGACTGACTGATTGAATAAGAGCCTTCCCCTGCTTCTGGGTTTCTCAAAATGGGGGAAATTCCAAAGAGTCCCAGAATCTGGAGCTGCATAGCTCCAAATCTAAACATTTTTTAATGGTTAAGATGGATGGGGGAAAGGGAGCCTTTTAGAGAGTAATACAGCAAGAGTTTGAGAATCACTATTCTTCAGTGCATTCAGGGGACCGGTGGATTAATAATAATACTAATGATGGCATTTATTAAGCACTTACTATGTGCAATGCACTGTTCTAAGTGCTGGGGAGGTTACAAGGAGATCACGTTATCCCATGTAGGGCTCACAGTCTTAATCCCCATTTTACAGATGAGGGAACTGAGGCACAGAGAAGTTAAGTGACTTGCCCAAAGTAACACAGTTGACAATTGGCAGAGCCAGGATTCAAACCCATGACCCCTGACTTCAAAGCCCATGCTCTTTCCACTGAGCCACGCTGCTTGATTACAAAGATCTCTGGAAGGCTGCTTGCTTTGATCCTGATAATAATAATAATTACGGTATTTGTTAAGTGCTTACTATGTGCCAGGCACTGTACTAAGTGCTGGGGTGGATACAAGGAAATAGGGTTGGATACAGCACCTGTCCAATGTGGGGCTCACAGTCTCAATCCCCATTTTACAGACAAGGTAACTGAGGCACAGAGAAGTGGAGTGACTTGCCCAAGGTCACACAGCAGATAAGTGGCAGAGCCAGAATTAGAACCCATGACCTTCTGACTCGTGCTCTATCCATTACGCCATGCTGCTGGAACTCACTATCCAACGTAATGATCTACCAGAAGGGCCTTTGGAAAGGCATAATTACACCAAATTCCTTTGTCCAACAAAAACTCTGGAGTTCAGAAATGATGCTGAACATTTAACTACACATTTCCCTGAAGATGTGCATCAGACAACATCTCGGAGGCCAGCTGTTTTACCAAAAACTTCAATACCTCAACAGGTCCTGCTACTTCCTCCACCCAAAAAATAAAAATAAAAATCAAAGAAGCCCACATCTTTTTGGAAAATTATAAAGACACCGAAGGGCTAGAGAGTTACATAAAGAATATGCAAGTGAGAAGGGACTGGAAGAATAAATACCTGTAGAAGAACTCATTGAGTTTTATTTTTTCGTAGTAGAAAAATAAAGGATGTGCAGTGATAATTATTCTGATCTGAAGAAGTTGAGGATTTGGATGGAATAGCAGCCCGATATCCCCAAAAAGGACCTACTGCTATGACTTTCTGAAAGCTATCGCCACATGTGTGAGATACAACTGTTAAGTGGATCACCAATTTGTCTCAATAGAGTCTGTAGATAGTTTTATATACACTTTCTTAGTAGGCTTAGATGGTGGTCCTTACTTTACTTTTCTAATCTCCCTTCCACCACCACTGGCACAGATTATTTATAAAAGTATATAGAGAACTGGGAATGTTAGTGGGGGAGATAAGAGATCACTAGTTCATTCATTCAATCGTATTTATTGAGCGCTTACTGTGTGCAGAGCACTGTACTAAGCGCTTGGGAAGCACAAGTTGGAGGCATATAGAGACAGGCCCTACCCAACAATGGGCTCACAGTCTAGAAGGGGGAGACAGACAACAAAACAAAATAGCTGAACAGGTGTCAAGTCATCAGAACAAAGAATTAAAGCTAGATGCACATCATTAACAAAATAGAACAGTAAATATATACAAGTAAAATATATAGAGTAATAAATCTGTACAAACATATATACAGGTGCTGTGGGGAGGGGAAGGAGGTAGGGCAGAAGGGATGGGGAGGAGGAGAGGGAAAAGGGGGCTCAGTCTGGGAAGGCCTCTTGGTGGAGGTGAGCTCTCAGTAGGGCTAGTGTGATTTGGTCCATTCCCATCTGAAGATCCCTTATGCAATGGAACAACTTTCTTCCTTTGGTAATTCTATTCATTGTGCACTTGCTTGCTTTCCTGCCCCCTTTCCCTCCCCTCCCGCTGCCCAGACCCACACATTTCCTAGCAATGCTTGTTAGCCAGACTCTAAGCAATTAATATTTCATGATTATCCACCATGGACAGAACATTGTTACAGAGGAAGAACAAAGTACAGAGCCAGACCTCAAAACACTTACAATCTAACTGGGAAAGAAATATACACACAAACTTAAGTAGTAGCCACACAAACAAGTTTGATGCAACATAAACGATAAATATATGCACGTAAATGATCCAAGGACACAAAACATATAAACAATTGTCATACATGCTCGTACACACATCTACACACACCCGCTGATTTTCACAAACTATCCTCAGCCCTCACACGTGCATATTTTTATTTTGTTGTACATTTTTTGGCTCATTCAATTACTTGTTCAGCTATTTCATCCTGATACATCTTTACTGCTTCTTGCTTTATGGTCATTCTTTCATCAGCTTTCTCTATTTCACTATCTGTAATTACCGTCCCCGCTTCAAAGCCTTATTGAAGGTACATCTCCAAGACGCCTTCCCTGAATTAGCCTTTCCTCTTTTCCCACTCCCTTATGCATCGCCCTGACTTGATTCCTTTATTCATCACCCCCTCCGCCCCACAATTTATGTATATATCTGTAATTTATTTATTTACATCAATGTCTGCCTCCCCTTCTATACTGTAAGCTTGTTGTGGGTCAGGGATGTGTCTGTTCACTGTTATATTGTACTCACCCAAGCATTTAGTGCAGAGCTCTGCACACAGTAAGCACTCAAGAAATGACTGAATGAAGAATTTTTGTCCATTCCCCCCGTTAGATATTAAGCTTCTTGAAGACAGAAAACGTGTCTCTTGATACTGCCGCATTCTCCTATGCACTTAGTATATTGCACCCAGCACTTAGTAGGTGTGCAAAAAAATGCCACTGATTAACTGATTTCACACTACCCAAACAGCCAGGTTCCTATTGAGGAGAGCAGGATATTTTTAGCTACCCAAATTAAAATGCCTGATAAAAATATCTAATGAAAATCATCTCAGGAAAGCCATGAATTTGAAGAATAGACTCAGAACTCTTCTCTTGATTAACATTAACTTCAAGGACTTATCTGTGAGGACTTTCATCTCAAAAAGGATAATGTCAATCTTTTATAACATTAGACATTGGGAAAATCATTAAGAAATAAAGTGTTGCTAAGGCACGGTAAGAGAAGGGGGAAGAAGCAAGTTTCGGGAATTGATTTCCTGGGAGTGTCATTTCAGATATTAAAAATACAATTCTCCTTGGATTCACAGCTGCAGCCAATCCCTCCAATTTTGCTCAGGAAGAGACCTCTTCCCAGTTCAGTTACAGTCCATCAGTAAACTACATCAAATTCCCTCGTTTTCTTACACCCTAGATGTTGCGGTGAATAATAAGGGAAGGGAAGTCATGATCCTTGTCCAATCTTGGGCAAGCGACTTAGCTTTTTGTGCCTCAGTTTCCTCATCTGTAAAATCGGGATGAAATATCTGCTTTCCCTCTTATTTAGACTGCAAGCCATGTTGGGTAGGGACTGTGTCTATATGTTGCCAATTTGTACTTCCCAAGCGCTTAGTACAGTGCTCTGCACACAGTAAGCACTCAATAAATACGACTGATTGATTGATTGACTCTTCCAACCTGACTGTCTTGTTTGTATCAACTCTAGTGCTTAGTACATAGTAAGTGCTTAAACACCACAATTATCACAAATAACAATTCACAGTGCAAAAGCAGAAAGGTACTTGATTATACCAAGCGCTTAGTACAGTGCTCTGCACACAGTAAGCGCTCAATAAATATGATTGAATGAATGAATACGTGGATCATAAAGTAAACTCGCTATTCCTTTATTTTTCATTTACTTACCTGCCCATTATTGAAACATTATTCCCTAAAGAAAAAAAAGATGTCTCCAGATTATAACACAAGATATTTACATATTTTGGCCCCCGAGTTTAGTCACGGAAACAAGGTGGGAGGCTCACAGCTCTGGAAAAATTGGATTCCCAACTCATTCTGTGAACTGAATTTTCTTTTTGTTCCATGTATGTTTCAAGACAGGGTACAGGCTAATGGCAATTGCCTTAATGGAAAATTTCTCTCTTTTCTCTGGGCTCCAGAAAGCTTGGCAATGACACCAGGTCCTACCGTCTCTGGAATGCACATTGCTCAGACTTCAAACCATCAAAGCTAGATATTAATAGGTAATCAGGTGATGACCCAACCCCATTCATATGACCCTTTCCATATAAACAACAAAGTCAACTCTCCATGGGTCACCTGGGCCTTTAAGTGAGAGAATAAATCCACATGGCCTATTTAAAAAATGAGCCACTCAATGAATTTCACCATCTGAACGCATTTCATTCAACCACTTCCTTTGTCCTCTCCATGCCAAGACACCAGGGAAACCTGTACTGAACTGGTCAAGACAATTTATCTTAACAAGAGCCGTTGCCGAAAGCAAACGTTTCGACTGGAAATAAAATTTAGGAAGCAGATGTGAGAAGAATGGAGAAAATATCCCTCAGTGGGATGGTTTTTCCTCCTGGTACACTAACTGTCGATGTCAGAAGAAAACAAAGACTCGATGCTTCTCCAGTGTGGCTCACTGGAAAGAGCCTTGGAGTCAGAGGTCATGGGTTCCAATCCTGGCTCTGCCAGTTGTCAGCTGTGTGACTTTGGGCAAAAGTCACAACTTCTCTGGGCCTCAGTTCCCTCATCTGTAAAATGGGGATTAAGAATCTGAGCCCCACGAGGGACAACCTGATCACCTTGTATCCCCCCAGAGCTTAGAACAGTGATTTACACATAGTAAGCGCTTAATAAATGCCGTCATTATTATTATTATTGAGTAAAATCCCCTGTCCCTTTTCTGCTTTTCTCTGTGCCTCAAATACCTCATCTGTAAAATGGGGATTAAGATTGTGAGCCCACCGCGGGACAACCCGGCCCCTTGTAATCTCCCCAGCGCTTAGAACAGTACTTTACCCATAACAAGCGCTTAATAAATGCCAATTAATATTATCACATGGGTGAAATTTAAACTGCTTCTGTCTTTAATAAAATGGAAGCATATCCAGATCTATTATTTTCTTTCAACGTTAAGTGAACTGTGTTCCTGTGAAAGATTAACAGGAAAGAAGCTAATGGGCTTATTTTCTGGCAAATTACTTAAACACACACATTCACACAAAGCCACCCTGTTCGTACTATGGGGATGCTGCTAGAAGGCAAAAAAAGAGCCAGACTGGCTTTGGCACATCCTTCTCTCCCTGCCACTACCTTGCCCCACCCCTCACCCCCATTCCTGAAAATCCTACACCCTATAATTTCTGCCAGCAAGTCAGTCAATACGCAGGGAGGAAAACAACAAGAGAGCAAAACACATCTTGCAAAGCTGAATGTAAGGTGACCTGTGGCTGGCGGGGGCATACAGCATAAACCTGCTCCCGGAGCACTTATGTCCATCTGCTGAAACGCTGCTGCTGCTAATAATAATAATAATAATAACATTCATTAAGTGCTTACTATGTGCAAAGCACTGTTCTAAGCGCTGGGGAGGTTACAAGGTGATCAGGTTGTCCCACGGGGGGGCTCACAGTCTTTATTCTCCATTTTACAGATGGGGTCACTGAGGTCCAGTGAAGTGAAGTGACTTGCCCAAAGTCACACAGCTGACAATTGGCGGAGCTGGGATTTGAACCCATGACCTCTGACTCTCAAGCCCGGGCTCTTTCCACTGAGCCACGCTGCTATTACCCCTGTCTTCCATGTATTTTACTGACTTAAAGAGAGGGATCGTGTCTACCGACCCCACTGTACTGTACACTCCCAGGTTCTTAGTAATCATCATCATCATCATCAATCGTATTTATTGAGCACTTACTATGTGCAGAACACTGTACTAAGCGCTTGGGAAGTACAAATTGGCAACATATAGAGACAGTCCCTACCCAACAGTGGGCTCACAGTCTAAAAGGGCTCACAGTCTAAAAGATGTGTTCAGCATACAGAAAGTGCTCAATAAAAACCACTGATGGATTGATTGATACCTCCTGAAGTAAACAGCATTACATACCTGTAAACATGGCATGGAAGTATGGACTGCAGGCTGCCAACACCACTCTATGAGCAGCAATTTCCATATCTTCAGCAACTATTGTCACATCGCACAGCAAATTTTGACTTTACCGCATGAGAGAGGAAGAGGAGAAAGCAAGAAAAAGTTTACTGTTATGAGGAGACAAGGCAAAACCTATTTGATATCCATTAAAAAACAGAGTTGTAAAAACCAGTCATTAAACAGCAATTCTTTCAGTTGCGTTGTGACTTCTGAATCTCAAGGTAACAGAATTATGGTCTCAAATACAATTTCGTGGCCCAACTTTTATTTCTGGTCAAACAAGCGCAGGATGCCAATGCTGAACCATGAGGTGGTTTGAAAGGCCTCAAGGCAAATTTCCCACCTCACTGTTAAACACTGCTGTGCCCCTATATGACAGAGGGATTGACCAAGTGCAGAAGACAGTTACCTTGACATGTGAGTCTCATCTTGGTGGAAAGAGCACGGGCTTGGGAGTCAGAGGACGGGGTTCTAATCCTGGCTCCGCCACTTATCAGCTGTGTGACTTTGGGAAAATCACTTCTCTATGCCTCAGTTCCCTCATCTGTAAAATGGGGATTGAGACTGTGAGCCCCATGTGGGAAAACCTGATTACCTTGCATCTACTCCAGTACACTGCTTGGCATATAGTACTTGTACTTCCCAACTTGTACTTCCCAAGCGCTTAGTACAGTGCTCTGCACGCAGTAAGCGCTCAATAAATACGATTAAATGAATGAATGAATGACTATAGAAGGCACTTAAGTACCATCATCATCATTATTATCTTTGGGAAAGTCACTTAACTTCTCTGTGCCTCAGTTACCTCACCTGTAAAATGGGGATTAAGACTGTGAGCCCCCCGTGGGACAACCCATCACCTTGTAAACTCCCCAGTGCTTAGAACAGTGCTTTGCACATAGAAAGTGCTTAATAAATGCCATTATTATTATTATTAATAGGATTAGTATCATCCAGATTCCCATAACTGCCAAAAGCCTGAAGCTAACAGGAAAGGCAGAATGGGCTAGTAATAATAAGATGCTTCGGTAATAAAAGCACCACTTAGAAATGCAGGTATTATTATTCGGTGCTTAGGACAGTGCTTGGCACATAGTAAGTGCTTAACAAACACCATCATCATCATCAGTATGTGCAAAGTGCTGAGATGAAACTTGGGAGAATGCAAGCTGCAGAGAAGAAAAGTTAATTGGGCAAGGCTTCCAAGGGGTGGTGAGATTTCAGAAGGGCTTTGAAAATGAGAGAGCTTGGTCTGGCGGATTTGAAGGGAGAGGGATTTCCAAGAATTGGAACCTTATTGACATTACTACTATTCCTAATTACTAAGCTCTTTTGCTGTTCTAACTCCTGGGGTAGATACAAGGTTATGCACCAATCCATGGTATTTGCTGAGTGCTCCCTATGTGCACAGGACTGTATTAAGCATGTGGAAAAGTACATTACAATAGAGTTGGTAAACAAGATCCCTGCCCATAAGAGCCTTACATTCACCTGTCTACACGTTTTGCTTTGTTGTCTGATTTTGACACCTGTCTACATGTTTTGCTTTGTTGTCTGTCTCCCCCTTCTAGACTGTGAGCCCGTTGTTGGGTAGGGACCGTCTCTATATGTTGCCGACTTGTACTTCCCAAGCACTTAGTACACTGCCCTATACAAGGTAAGCGCTCAATAAATATGATTAAATGAATGGGGAGGCAAAGCTGAGGGTCGGGGGAAATAAAGGGATCGTTAGGAGAAAAACCAAAAATAAGGGATGAGAAACTTCAATGTGAGTCCCACTACTAAGTCCCTGTGTCCCACCTGATTTTCTGGTATCTACTTCATTTCCTGGCTTATAGTAAAGGCAGAACGAGTTCCATTAAAAAAAGACAGCAGAAGAGAGTAATCATACCAAGCATAATAGGATGCAATGTGGAACTCATGATTACAGAGTTTTAATACACAGTAGAAAGAGTATGACGGAAGGCAGAAGAATGAGGACTGGCCAGCTACCTGGTTATGAATTGGACATGGCACACAAGCCCACATTTTAATTGGCTGGCATAATCCACCTGCTAAGCATCCGTTCCCTAACCCGAGGCATAGTATCCGGTCATCGTGTCTGACACACTTCATCCGCTCTTGGCTGTAGCAATTGAGATACTAAGAGAAACAGAGAAGCAGTAAAGCCGAAGTAGCTGGGAGTCGGATATGAATAAAGTCGGAAGACATCGAACGCCAACCTACTCACTGAATGTCGAGCTCGTCTATCTCACCACCGACTCCTTGTCCACCTTCTCCCTCTGGCTGGCATTCTCTCCTCCTTCATATACAACACAACACCAAAATCCCCACTTTCAAAGTCTTACTAAAATCACATTTTCTCCAAGTTGCCTTCCCTGACTAAACCCTCATTTCCCCTACTCCCTTCGCCTTCTGCATTACCTACGCATTTGGATACTTTTTGAGCACTCAACCCACCACAGCCCCATCATGCTCATTTTCATATCCAAAATTTAATAATAATAATAGTAATAATGATGGCATTTATTAAGCACTTACTATGTGCAAAGCGCTGTTCTAAGCCCTGGGGAGGTTACAAGGTGATCAGGTTGTCTGTCCCACGGGGGGCTCACAGTCTCAATCCCCATTTTCCAGATGAGGTGATTGAGGCATAGAGAAGTTAAGTGACTTGCTCAAAGTCACACAGCTGACAATTGGAGGAGCCGGGATGTCTGTCTCCCCTTCTAGACTAAACTCTACTGGGGCCAGAGATGGGTCTACCAACTCCATTGTATTGTACTCCCCCGAGCATTTAGTACAGTGCCCTGCACACAGCAATTGCTCAATAAATACCACTGATTGATACCACCTTACTCCGGAGAGTAGTAGAGAGGGATGGATGATCCCTGAAGATTTACATTATTGATATGATTACAAAATCCAGGTGACAAGAACTATGTCTATTTCCACCATTTATATGTCACAAATACAAGCAACCGATCAATTGAGAAGCAGCGTGGCTTTGTGGAAAGCGCACAGGCTTGGGAGTCAGAGGTCGTGGGTTCTAATCCCGGCTCCACCACTTGTCAGCTGCATGACTTTGGGCAAGTCACTTAACTTCTCTGTGCCTCAGTTCCCTCATCTGTAAAATGGGATGAAGACTGAGCCCCATGTGGGACAACCTGATTACGCTGTATCTACCTCAATGCTTAGAACAGTGCTTGGCAAATAGTAAGCACTTAAATACCAACATTATTATATTATTATTATTATTATCATTATCATTATCATTATTATTATTGGAGTCGATTTACTGACTGTATGCAGAGTGCTGCATTTATGTGCTTAAGTGCATTCAAATAAGAGGCAGTTCCTGTCCTGGAGGAACTTAAAATCTATAAAGACAGACTGACAGACACAAGCCATTCAGCAAGTTGCAGTAGAAGAAAGAAACTTATAGTTGTTGCAATAATAAGTTCAGAAGAATAAACAAAAAGTCAATGTAAATAAGCATTCAAAGAGAAGAACACAATTATATTCCCCCAAATTTTGTGCTCCTTGTGGGTAAGGAAAATGTCAACTCATTCTATTGTATTGTGCTTGAAACACTGCTCTGGTAGGGTAAGCACTCAATACCATTGATTGAGTGATTATTCAAAAAAAAAATTATAAGTAAACCCACCACTCAAATCACCTGCCACCTAAAAACACAAAGCTTCTTTCATTCACTTTTTGGCTTTTTCTTTTTCCAGTCCTCCAGGAATTCTCACAGTCTCCTACCTAAAAAAAGGGTTGGACCACAATCCACCTTTTTAAAACACGTGCATTTTTTAAATTCCCAAATCTGGTTTTATAATCTCCTGCAAATGGTTTTCCAATCATTGAGAAGCAAGCTGTGAAGAAAGAAAGTGCAATGGGTATGCAAGACAGAGATGGCTGTAGTAGAAGTTAATATCTTAAATTTGACTACCAAATAAACAACAAAATAAAATCAAAGTCCAGAGCTTTCTCACATCTAAAATGGAAGAGACATAAGCCTTTAAAATCTGGTAGTTATCATGCTGGGCAATTTCCTCCTGCCTTCAGGACATCTCTATTTCAGTGTGCCCAACTCAGACTTAACGTGTTCAAAACAGAACTCATCTTCTCACCTAAACCATGTCCTCCCCCAGACTTTCCCATCACTGTAAACAAAAAAAAAAAACTTTGCCATTATCCTTAACTGATCTCCCTCTCTCTTTCAACACATCTATTCAATTTTTCACAAAATCCTGTTGGTTCTACCTCCACATCTCCAGAATCTTCCCATTTGCCTCCATCCGTTTTGTTAGTATGTTTGGTTTTGTTCTCTGTCTCCCCCTTCTAGACTGTGAGCCCACTGTTGGGTAGGGACTGTCTCTATATGTTGCCAACTTGTACTTCCCAAGTGCTTAGTACAGTGCTCTGCACACAGTAAGCGCTCAATAAATACGATTGATTGATTGATTGATCCAAAGCACTCATCATATCCTGCCTTCACTACTGCATCAGCCTCCTTGCTGACCTCCCTGCCTCCTGTCTCTCCTCTCCGGTCCATATTTTTTTTTAATGGTACTTGTCAAGCATTTATTCTATGACAGGCACTCTAATTAATGCTGGGGTAGATACAGACTAATCAGGTTGGCCACAGTCCATGTACCACTTGGGGCTGATAGTCTCAATCCCCATTTTCCAGATGAGATTACTGAAGAAAAGAGAAGTGACTTGCCCAAATAAGGTCACACAACAGAAAAGTGGTGGAGCTGGGATTAGAACCCGGGTCCTTGTAACTTCCGGGCCCGTGCTCTGTCACCCTACTGCCCAGATCATTTTTCTAACATTCAGACCATTTTTCCCCACTCCTCAAAAACCTCCAATGATTGCCCCCCACCTCCACATCAAACGGCTACTCCTTACCAGGGACATTAAGACACTCAATCAGCTCTCTCCCTCCTACCTTAAGTAGATGATCTCCTTCTCCAAACCAGCCTTTACACTTGGCTCCTCTGACGCCAATCTACGTACTCTACTACAGACTCATCTGTCTCGTTGCAAACCCCTTGCCCACGTCCCCCTTCTGGTTTGGCACTCCCTCCCCACTAATATCCAACAGACCACCTCTCTCCCCACTTCCAAAGCCCTACTAAAATCCCAACTCCATTAAGAGGCCTTCCCTGACAAGGCCCATATTTCCCTTATTCACCCTCTCTACTGCATGACCTGCACACTTTGAAACTTGGATGGCACCCCTTAAGCACTTGTTATTCATCCCATCCTCAACTCCTCAGTACTTAATGTATATACCCATTTACTTCCCCATTTATCCCCTATCGGCAATTTTTCATGTCTGTTTCCTCCTCTTTGTGGGCAGAGATGGTGTCTACTATCTCTGTTGTACTGTCATCTCCCGAGAGCTTAGTACAGTGTTCTGCATAGGGTAAGTGCTCAATGAATACAACTGATTGAGTGATAGTTCCACGACAAAAGAGACACAGAGACAGAGAGTGAGTCACAGGTAGAGAGAAAAAGCCACAGGCACACAAAGTGAATCACGGGCAGAAAATATGAGTGTCACACAGATAGTGACAGAGCGTGATTCACAGGTAGAAAGAGAAAAACACGGGAAAGTTGCAGAAGCACGAAGAGTCGTAATACCTACTGAAAACTCAGACTTGCTGACTACTCGCCTAACTACCCCTGCCTTGTACGGTTGCTTACAAGCTGCATTTTAATTGGTTTGGGTAATTGACTCCTTCACCACCTGTTTCCCCAAAGTGTCACCTCACTAGCACAGTTACTGCTAATTGGCATGTGAGCATGAAATTACAACAGGCCAGACCAAAGACAAGTTTGGAGGGTTCTGAATAACTAGATTTAAAAGAGATAATTTTTTTTTTTTGGACAGAGTACAAGGCTCCAAGAGCCATCTTGAAAGCAGAATTATGTATGGTTGGCATTAACTTCCCTGAGTCTCAGTGGACCTCTGGAGAGGGGGAGCATCTCCCCATTCCCTAACCGTAATTCATTTCAGTGTCTGACTCCCCTGTAGACTGCGAGCTCCTTGTGGGCAGGGAATATGTCTGTTTACTGTTATATTGTACTCTCCGAAGTGCTTAGTATATGGCTTTGCACAAATTAAGCGCTCAATAAATATGATGGAATGGATGAATGCGTCTACCAACCCTATTGTATTGTTCTCTCCCAAGTGCCTAGTAAAGTGCCTATACAGGCCTGTTATAGTGTACTCTCCCAAGTGCTTAGTACTGTGCTCTGCACACAGTAAATGTTCCATAAATACCACTAATGATGATCCCTTGGGCCAGTCCAAAGCAATGACACTTTGGGGGCCATCCAAAACATTTTTCAGACTTGGGAGCAGCACAGCATTTCTCTAACTCTCGAAACTGAAATGTCTCCCACTCTCCCCACCTAAACAACACAACAATAGCATCTGTTCCTTGGCACTCTGTTGGGACAAAATGTAAAAGAACATCCTTTATTACAATAATACAGTCAATTTTCAATTATCCAGGGTTTAACTGGTCAAGTGGAAACCACCCAAGTTTCTTGAATTTCTCTTTTTTTTCCCCTCTCGTTGACTGACACTTGATCATTTCATCTCTTGGTGCCTCCTACAGTAAGCTACCAAAGGAAGGAAAAGGTTGTGAAATACTCCTGAGTCGAACACTGTTACTGAATTGTGAACTGGTTTTAGGACGGGTCTGATGGGGGAGGAGTTGAGATGATGGCTGAAGTGAAGTTTCTTGAAATGAGGATTTTGTTTTTACTTAAGGTCCCTCCCCAGTTACCACAGAAAATTAAGAGCTGGCTACAGTACTAAATAATAATCATAACAGTATTTAAGTGCTTACTCTGTTCCAAACACTGTGTTAACGCTCTGCAGAAGATGCAAGATAACCAGATCAGACACAGATCAGACACAATCTAAGGGGGAGGGAGAACTGGCATTGAATCCCCACTTAACAGATGAGGAAACAGACACAGAGACATTAAGCGACCTGCCCAATGTCATACAGCACGCAGGTGGGAGAGCTGATTTGGAACCCATGTCTCCTGACCTCCAGCTCTGTGCTCTTCAGCGCTTAGAGCAGGGCTTGGCACATAGTAAGAGCTTAACAAATACCATCATTATTATGATCATTATTATTTCCACCAAGCGATGCTGATTCTGAGAAGCCAGTGAACAGAAACTGCCACTAATTGACTACTCTTTCAGGACAAAAGATGTCTCAAACGATTTCATCCCATGAGTCCTACTGCAGACCCCCAAGACCTCTGGTCCTCCTCAGTAGCCCCCCACCACAAAATCACCAACACCTTAAAACTCCCAGATCCCCAGTTTGTCTTCCTCCTCGTGTTTTGTCGCTCTTAAAGATTAGAAGGGACTGAGATCAGGAGAAGGGCCCAGGGGAACTAGCTCATCTTCTCATTTTACTTCTACTTGCCACAAGAACAGTTAGCTGTTCAAACAGAAATTCCTCACCATTGGCTTTAAAGCACTCAGTCAGCTCACCCCACCATACCTCACTAACTCTGCTCCTCTAGCACCATTTTACTCACTGAACCCTGATCACATCTATCTCACTGCTGACGCCTTTCCCCCATCGCCCCCCTAGCCTGGAACTCCTTCCCCCTCTATATATCACCAGATCACCACTCTTCCCACCTTCAAAGTTTTACTAGCATCAGATCTCCTCCAAGAAGCCTTCCCCAATTAAACCTTTGTCTCCCCAGCTCGCTCTCCCTTCTGCATCACCAATGCACTTCAATCTATGACCTTTGGACACTTGATACTCATCCTGCCCCCAACCCCATAGCACATGTGCATATATATATATATATATATATATCTTTCAATGATATATTATAAATTATTTAGTCATATTAATGTCTGTCTCTCCTGCTGGACTATAAAGTCATTACAGACAGGGAACACATTTGCTAATTTGGGTGTATTGTACTCTCCCTAGCAATTAGTAGAGTGCTCTGCACACAGTAAGTGCTCAATAAATACAACTGATTGATTGTTCATAGCTCTGCAATTCCAGCTCCAACACTTGTCTTTATTTCATATCTCTTCCTATCGCCAGGGTTGTCATGAGGGCAGGAATGAGATAAGCATTTTTTATGGTATTTAAGTACCTACTATGTGCCAGGCACTGAACTAAGTGCAGGGGTAGATACAAGATAAGGGGGTTTGACATAGTCCCTTTCCCACATAGGACGCACGGTCCTAATCTTTGTTTCACAGATGAGGTAACTGAGGCAAAGGGACGTTAAGTGACTTACCCAAGGTCACACAGCAAGTACCTCTTAGAAATTCTAACTTGGGTGAGTAAAGGAAGAAGGAGAAAGAGGAAGTGATCATCTCTTAGCAGACAGGAAATCCTTTCTGCTGCCATCACCCTGTCTTGGGGAAGTAGTTGCAAAGACGGGAAACAACAGATAAATTTCAGCATCCGACAACAAAAAGCAAGTGACTTTAAGACCCACGGATTATTTGCCAGGAGAATATTTGGACTTTTTTTTTATGGGAGAGATTGAATCCAGTTTTGATGAGGTCATACATTTAGTTTTAATAGATAAACCTCAAAACAGGACATTTAGCATCTCAATAGGCTGACCATACACCCTGGTTCAAGATGGAATAATCTCAGCTTTTTGTAAGATGTCCCAACCAACCTTAGAAAAATAAATGCCTGGAACTGGGGCAGTCCTCACTAAATCAGTCAACCTATCATACTGTGACCCTGTACTCTTGTTTATATGAAATGTTTGGACTTTTACCCTGACAGCTGGAGTATTCTCAGAACATGCCCTACAAGAGTCTGAGCGTATTCTGGATGTCTATATCCATGAATGACGCAACATTTTCTTTCTCCTCCCCACTCTTCCAGTCTTTGAAAGGAAAGGAAAGGCTCACAGGCTAAAGCTGGTACCCTAATATCCTGATTTTCAACACAAATAATAGAAGGAGCTTAATCTTTCATCATCAACATCAGAGACTATAATATAGCATCTCCCCACACTGAAGCTACGATCACCACAAGAGAGCTACTGTGCTGGGAGGGACACATGGGGAGAATGAACAGCAGGAATATACCCACGCCCCTGCTGAATGAAAAATAAAATGGGGAAATGGAAAGCAAGAACAGAGGGAGTGGTTTAAGGGACAACAGTAGTAAAATGCTGCATCCCAGCTGAAAACTGGGAGTCAATGGCAGAGACTAGGCCAGCATGGCACACTGCCATTTTTTTAATGGCGTTTGTTAACTGCTTACTATGTGCCGGGCACTGTACTAAATGCTGGGGTAGATACTGGGGTGATACAAGATAATCAGAATGGGCACTGTCCATGTCCCATATGAGGCTCACAGTCTTAATCCCCATTTTACAGAGATAACTGGGCACAGAAAAGTGAAGTGACTTGGCCTAAATTACACAGCAGACGAGTGGGGGAGCCGGGATTAGAACCAGAGTCCTTCTGATTCTCTGACTCATGCTCTATCCAATAAACCACGACACTTCTCAGAAAGGGACACCTCTCTTTGAGCAAATGCTTCAAAAATAATAAGAGACAAGGAAGGAAGAGAGAAAAACAAGCATTTAACATGATAATACAGCAAGAAACCATCTTCTGAGTACCCACAACATGGCTGGGACAGTGGCTCTCCCCGAAGCCTCCTTAGTTACTCACTCAGTGTGAAGCAAATTTCATTATCATCATATATAATATAATATTGAGAAGCGGCATGGCTCAGTGGCAAGAGCCCGGGCTTGGGAGTCAGAAGGTCATGGGTTCTAATCCCGGCTCCACCACTTGTCAGCTGTGTGACTTTGGGCAAGTCACTTCACTTCTCTGGGCCTCAGTTCCCTCATCTGTAAAATGGGGATTAAGACTGTGAGCCCACATGGGATAACCTGATTACTTTGTATCCCCCCCCAGCGCTTATAATGGTGCTTGGCACATAGTAAGCGCTCAACAAATACCATCATTATTATTATTGTTCGTTAAGAACTTACTCTGTCGAGAACTGTTCTAAGCACAGGGGTAGATACAAGTGAATTTCCCATAACTACAGACAGCACCACTATCTTCCCTAATCTCACAAGCCCGTAACCTTGGCATTATCCTCGACTCATCTCTTTCATTCCACCCACACGTTCAATCTGTCATCACATCCTTTCTTTTCAACTTAAATAACATTGCTAAAATCCCCCTTTCTTCTCCATCCAAAGCTATCACATTAATCCAAGCAATTATTCTATCCCACCTTGATAACTGCATCAACCTCCTCACTGATCTCCCTGCCTCCTGTCTCTGCCCTCTCCAGTCCTTATTTTGCTCTGCTGTCCAAATCATTTTTCTACCAAAATGTTCAGTTTATGTTTCCCCACTCCTCAAGGATCTCCAATAGCTGCCCATCTACCTCCCCATCAAACAGAAATTCCTTACCATCAGCTTTAAAGCACTCACTCACCTTGCCCGCCCTCATCTTACCTCCCTGATTTCTTACAACTCAACCCGCACATTTCGCTCCTGTTAACACCAACCTATTCACTGTACCTCAATCTCATCTACCTCACCATTGACTTCTCGCCCTTGACTTGCTTCTGGTCTGGAACACTCACCCTCTTTATAGTCAACAAACTATCACGCTCCCCACCTTCAGAGCCTTACTGAAGAGGCCTTCCTTGACTAGGCCCTCAATTTTCTCTTCTCCCACTCGTTTCTGTGTCACCCTTCTACTTGGCTTTGCAGCTTTTATTCATCCCCCCTCCCGGCCCCACAGCCCTTATCTGTAATTTATTTGTTGATATTAATGTCTGTCTCCCCCTCTAAACCATAAGCTCATTGTGGGCAGGGAACATGTCTACCAACTTTGTTATACTGTACTCTCCCAAGCACTTAGTACAGTACTCTGCACACAGTAAGCACTCAATAAATGTGATTGATTACATGTTAACCAGGTTGGAGAAAGTCCCATTCCACATGAGGCTCACAGTCTAAGCACGTTGCCGGTGTTCTTCAAATGAGAAAAACTGTATATATAGATAGTATAGAGATTTAAAATTTCACCACTTTACCATTCTGCTCCACAAATTCTGACTTGATTTATCAGAGCTATGCCCCACGCATAATAATAATAATAAATAATAATGGCATTTGTTAAGCGCTTACTATGTGCAAAGCACATGGCCAATGTAGTTAAGTTTCTAGTTCGTGGCATACCAGGGCAACTCATGAGTGTAACACCTGTGTCAGGCTGTTTAGTTTTACGACACGTATTCAGTACATGAACTGTGGTGGATGAGTAAATATGGGGTAGAGTCAATCAGCTGCCACTGTTGAAGAAACATTACCTCAAAACTTCAGGTGATCAAGCAAAATGTATTTTCTTTCTTACAATTTCAACTTAATCGGTCGCCCCCTACAGATTCATTCATTCAATCATATTTATTGAGTGCTTACTGTGTGCAGAGCACTGTGCTTGGGAAGTACAAGTTGGCAACATATAAAGACGGTCCCTAAACAACAGCGGGCTCACAGTCTAGAAGATATGCTCAAAGGATAAGACAGGTAAGCAGAGAAAAATGTACCTTCAGAATATCTTGTCATAAAAAGCAATTCAGAATGAGTAAAAAGAGATTTTTACTATTTCCATCATATTAAATCCTTGTGGGATAAAATGTCTTAAAATGTGAAGGAAAGGAACTGGGTAAATGTAGGCTTTGAGTTGACAGGAATTTGAGGATTTTGCTTAATTCCCTCTCAAAGATACCAGGGCTTGTGTAAAACTGTGGTTATATTTTGTTTTTCTGGTAAAGCACCTACTGTGTCAAGCACGGTTCTATGAGCTCAGGCAGATACAAAGTCAATCAGGTTGGACAGGATCCCTAACCCTCATCAGGCTCACAGTTTAAGTAAGAGGAAGAGTAGGTATTGCGTCTCCATTTTACAGTTGAGGAAACTGAGGCAGGGAGAAGTTAAGTGACTTATCCAAGGACACACAGCAGGCAAGTGGCAGAGGTAGGATTAGAACCCAAGTCCCCTGACTCCCAAGCCCGTGCTTTTTCCATTAAGCCATACTGCTTCCCAGGATTGGCTGGCTAGACTAATTCATTTCATCATTTAGTGACTACTCTTGTCACTGAATTAAAAATTTATAGTAATAATTTCTCAATGAAAATCTACCCATTTCTTTTAACACTGCTTTTTACTTGGGAACTGTCTCAGTCAATCTGTGGTATTTATTGAGTGCTTACTCTGGGCAGAGCACCATACTACTACTACTAATAATAATAATTATGGTATTTGTTAAGCGCTTACTATGTGCCAAGCACTGTTCCAAGTGCTGGGGTAGATACAGGGTAATCAGGTTGTTCCACATGGGGCTCACACTTTTAATCCCCATTTTACAGATGAGGTCACAGGCACAGAGAAGTTAAGTGACTTGCCCAAGGTCACACAGCAGACAAGTGGCGGAGCCAGGATTAGAACCCATGACTCCCAAGCCCGTGCTCTTTCCACTAAGCCACGCTGCTTTTCTAAGCGCTCTCTGGACTGTCTACACTAGACTGCTGGTCTAACCCCAAATCAGAGAAAGGCACTAGTCACTGTAAAGAAAGGAGCAAGCAACAAGCTCAGCAGTACACAATTAAAGTAACGGTACCTTCTTAACTCATTCATGACTTTAAAAGCTTTTTTCATATGCCAAGGATTCACTCTCACTGGACAGTGCTTTTCAGAATTATCATCTTTCTGATCGACAGGTTTCTGGTGACACTGCTTTGTGCATCTGTGAACCAAGAAAAAAAAAAAAAGAAAATGACTTTACTGGAGAAGTTGAAGTTTAGATTTATCAAGGCATTAAAACATCTCCTTCTCATCCATTCATTCATCTGAAGGGTTAAGTTACAATGGAACACAACTTTCCACTGTAAAGCCCTCAGGGGGCAGGGAGGGATAAGTATTATTCTTCAGTATATCCCCCAAACACCTAGGAAAGTACTGAAGGGCTCAATAAATTCTGTGGATACTGATACACGATTTCCAAATTCACTCATTCAGTGGTATTTATTGAGCGCTTACCGTGTGCAGAGCACTGTATCCAAACTTAACATTGTTACATATCCAGATAAGAGACATAATCGGCAACTTTGGGTCATCAATGTCTTTATCCACTGGCCTCGGCAGTGGAAAGAATTTGAACGGGAGACTTTGTTTAGAATAAAAGATGATGTGACAAGACCGTCACCCTTGACACAATTAATGAAGCTGTAACATTCTTGGTCGGGAAAATGAATTCCCCGCTTAACACACCTGTTACGCCCATGTGTCGAATAAAAGTTTCAGATGGATTCAAATTCCACACGAGCTTTAGGACCCTGGAATTCCGGGTTGGGAATTTCCTCTGCACCCCATATAGCACTTAAGGGCCATTTTCTGAAACAGCTCTACAAAATACCACAGTGGTTCATACAGCAGGTCAGTGAATTCTTGCAAGCAATATTTCAACTTGGCAATGCTATGTTTGGCCACTACTCTTCATAAATCAATCCCCACCCCCTTATTTTTCTACTCGACAGCTGAAAGCTCTCCATGCAAGACTTTGGAGGAGGGAACAATTACTTTTTTTTTTTTAATCTGGGGTCAAATTAACCCTAAAAAATATTATTCATTATATGACTAACAGCAAAATGAATTTTGCTTTGTTTGGCAATCGCTAAGTGCCATAATCTCACATTTAGTCAGTCAACTGTATTTACTGAGTGCTTACTGTGTGCAGAGCACTGCACTAAGGGCTGTGGAGAGGACAACATAACAATATAACAGACACACTCCCTGCCCACAACGAGCTTACAGTCTTGGAGGGGAGACGGACATTAATATAAAGACGTAAAATTGGGCATATCAGGCTTCCCTGGCTTTGTTAATGCCAATTAAACTGTTACAGATGCAAAGGACAAACTTAGCTTTGTAAATTAAAGGTTATCTTGAGGACTGGCAAGGCTATCGAAGCACAGGCAGGTTTCTCAAGGGTCAAATATTCCAACAGATTCCGCTCTAGAAAGAGCTTTATTGTTTAAGGGTCAGAAGCATACTTGTTTCTGCTCAGTAGATTCAACCACTGATCTAGGCGCTTAGAGCCTAAAACTGACAGATTTTCTAAAATGACAGGGCTGTTGTACTGAACTCTCCCAACCATTTAGTACATGTGCTTTGCACATAGTAAGCGCTTAACAAATGCCATCATTATCATTATTATTATTGCTTGCACACATTAAGCACTCAATTAATACTACTGCTTGATAGTCCCTGCCCTACATATGATAGGGACTTACAATTCATTCATTCATTCAATCGTATTTATTGAGCACTTACTGTGTGCAGAGCACTGTACTAAGTGCTTGGGAAGTACAAGTCGGCAACATATAGACGGTCCCTACCCAACAACGGGCTCACAATCTAGAAGGGGGAGACTCACAAGAGGCTCACAATCTAACAGGGAGGGCCAGCAGCCACTGTCACCATTTTTCAGTTGAGGAAACTGAGGCAGAGAAGTTAACTGACTTGCCCAAGATCACTCACCCAAGGCCATGCCCTCTTCACTAGTCTATGCTACTTCTGTATTATCCACTGGTGGGACTAACAAAGCAGTGAGTGTCTTGGGGTTCTTGGGCTGGAAGAGGAGACTCTTCAAATTATGAGGGACCCTCTAAATCAGAATAGTTCCAGCCATGGGAGTCTGAGTATCTTCCCAACAACTCCTGATTTTGGAAAAGCCCCTGACAAAATCCAGATTGGTGGTTTGGGGGTTTAAAGCATATGCATGCAGGTTGGGTAATATAATAATAATAATGGTAATAATAATAACGGTGGTATTTGTAGAGAAGCAGCGTGGCTTAGTGGAAAGAGCACAGACTTGGGAGTCAGAGGTCATGGGTTCTAATCCCGGGCTCTGCCACTTGTCAGCTGTGTGACTCCGGGCAAGTCACTTAAGTTTTCTGTGCCTCAGTTACCTCATCTGTAAAATGGGGGTGAAGACTGTGAGCACACGTGGGACAACCTGGTAACCTTGTGTCTACCCCAGTGCTTACAACAGTGCTCGGCACATAGTAAGGGCTTAACAAATGCCATCATTAGAATTATTATTAAGTGCTCACTTTGTGCCAGGCACCCTACTAAGCACTGGGGTGGATACAAGCTAGCTAAGTTGGACACAGTCCCTGTCCCACATGGGGCTCACGGTAGTCAATTCCCATTTTACAGATGAGCTAACTGAGGCACAGAGAAGTGAAGTGACGTTACCACGGTGACAGCAGACAAGAGGCAGAGCCCGGGATTAGAACCCACGACCTTCTGACTCCCAAACCCGTTCTCTATCCACTATGCCACGCTACTTCATAATGTTTAGATGCTCCCTCAGAACAGCATTTCCCATGAATCTCTGTGGCTTTAGGTCTTCCTCTCCCTCACCCAACATTCACGCCATCATGACATGAGGGAGAGAGGGTCTCTTTGTTCGTGGCCAAGGAAGAGCACCCCTGGGGAAAAAGCTGAACCCCTGGTACACATGGGACTCAGAAAGGGCTGGACCAGTGACAACAAACTACAGCGGGACTGAGTTGGCCAAGAAGCCACCAAAGACTCTAAGCCCGTTTAAATCAGATTCTGAAAAGTATCAGTTGAGGAAAAGCTCAAGCTTTGTGCCCGGTTTTCCTTTTCGGCACCTAAGGCTTTTCTAGGCATGCGGCATGCCAAAAGGGCCACTATCTTCACAATCTTCATGAAGAAAGGCAAAAAATAAGATTTGGGCTAAATCACGGCACGCCACTGCTCTATCTTTCAGGCAAGATCCCACCAGTTGGACTTCTCTGGGACAAGCTACGGAACTGTATCATTGACACCCCTGCCTTGACACTGTCCCAGAATGGCAACTTGGCTTCAGACCACAGTGTGGTCCCCCAGACACACCCAGCAGGAGAAGTGCCAGGAAAAACACAAGATTTCTACAAGGTTTCCATAGTTCTTACAAAAGCATTTGACACCATCCGGGCTCTGGAAATTGCTTAGTACATTTGGCTGTCTGGAGAAGTTCACTAAGATTCTGGGATTGCTCTGGCTTTTCAGACTTTTCTCACAGTCTATCCAAAATGGGTGGAACTGCACATACCGCCATTTTTAAATGCAGTACAGCCGTCACTCCCTACACTAATCTCCGACCGCCACACATTTCTTTCTGCCTACAGTAAACACTAGTCATCACTGGCTTCACATCCATGCTCCCCTTCTCACCCACCTGCTCTTTACAGTCTTTAAAGCCATTACACTCCAACTTGTCCTCTTGAATCTGTTCAAGCTAATCTTCTAACTGTATCAATCAATCCTATTTATTAAGTGCTTACTGCGTTTAGAGTAGTGTACTAAGATTTGAGAGACTGCACTATAACAGAGTTGGCAGGCAACACTCCCTGCCCACAACAAGCTCATCTCTGACCCTTCGCTCATATCCTTTTTCCCTCCTCCCTCAAATCTGCCACAACATGGCCTGCCCCATCTTCAAAATCTTCCTGGGAAACCCTCCAAGAAACATAGAACAATTAAATCCCCCAACTTCTTGGTCATGCCATTTAGTACCCAGGTGGATAGCTGTGGGTTTGTTTCCTACTTATTTAATTACTTATTTTTGACTGTATCATTTGTATACATGATCTACATTTTGAATGCTTCTTTTGGATTCATTTCCCCATCCACAGCTGTGAGACAAACAGCACTCTACCAAGAAAGGAGAGGCTCTTTAAGAGCAGAATCAATCAGAAAGTCATACTGACTGAGCGCTTAAGGAGATTCAAGAGGACACGAAGTGAGGAGACAAAAACTGATGACATCACCTGGTGCTACAAACTATATGCCAAGCAGGGGACCGTCTTGGGGTGACAACTCTTTATTCTTACTGTATGCAGAGCACTGTACTAAGTACTTGGGAGAGTAAAATACAACAATAAACAGACTATGTGGCCAAGGCTATGGTTCCACATAAGCCTTCTCGACCACACTCACACCCATAGGTAAACTTCATTTCAACTGGCATATCTTCAATGACAACCACAAAAAGGCAGCCCAGTATGGTACATATACTTATGTCCCTTTTGTGACTTAGTTCTGTTCCTAGGTGGGACTGTGAAGAACTGTGCCTGTTACATGTGAATTGCTTGTTTGATCTGTTTTCTCATGTCCTAATCTGCACTTGGTGTTTACTACATTTCTTTTATCTGTTCTACCTACACCCTGGGGGTCTGCTCTGTTTTCAAAAACGTCCTCAAATCTCATCTCCTCCACGAGGCCTTCCCAGACTATTTCCCCTATCTGCCTTCTCCTCTGGGATGACATTTGGCTCTATACCGCTTAGGCACTTTGAGATTCACCCCAACTCCACAATACATATGTATTTCCCTTATTTTCCCTATCCCTAATCTGTTTTAATGCCTGTATCCCCTTCTAGGCTGAAAGCTCCTTGTGGGCAAGAATTATGTTTACCTGTTCTGTTGTAACGCTCCTTCCCAAGCACTTAGTACATTGCTCTGCACCGGATAAGCATTCAATGATTGAGTGATTGATTTGGGGGGACAAACCTGCATCTATTCATCCGTATTTACTGGAAGCTGAAAGCAAAGGGATAGGGACCAGGCAAACAAACTCCAAACTATTCCAAGTCACCTTCTGGGCTATTTGTAACTAGTTGGGAAATTCCTTGCGACTGAGTTGAAACATACCTCCGTGCGGTTGGAGAAATTCTGAAACAAGTTGCACGGTCCCAAGGGAGGCCTGTAGGGATTTATAACCTAAAAAAATTGCCTGGGACACATGCCTGTGACCCAGGGAATCACAGCACTAGATAAACTTTTGAGTTTAGAGACCCAGGCCTCAAGTTACAAGCCCTTCTTCTCAATCAATCAATGGTATTTAGTGAGTACTTACTGTGTGCAGAGCACTGCACTACGTACTTGGGAGAGAGTGCTGTGGGACAAATGCCCAAAGGATCCAAATCCAACCTCGGCTTCACTGTCTCCATCCTCTCCTGGTTCTCTCCTTATCTCTCTGGCCGTTCATTCTCAGTCTCCTTCATGGGATCCTCCTCCCTCTTCCATCACCTAATTGTAGGGGTTCCTCAAGGGTCAGTTCTTGGTCCCCTTCTATTCTCCATCTATACTCACTCCCTTGGTGAACTCATTCACTCCCACAGCTTCAACTATCATCTCTAAACGGATGAAACCCAAATCTTTATCTCCTCCCCTCTTCTCTCTCTCTCCCTCCAGGCTCACATCTCCTCCTACCTTCAGAATATCTCCAATTGGATGTCCTCCCGCCACCTAAAACTCAATATGTCCAAGACTGAGCTCCTTATCTTCCCTCCCAAACCCTGTCCTCTCCCTGACTTTCCCGTCACTGTGGACGGCACTACCATCTTTCCCGTCTCGCAAGCCCACAACCTTGGTGTCATCCTTGAGTCCGCTCTCCATCACCAAAACCTGCCAGTCTCACCTTCACCAGATTGCCAAGATTCGCCCTTTCCTCTCCATCCAAAATGCTACTATGTTAGTACAATCACTCATCCTATCCCAACTGGATTACTGTATCAGCCTCCTTTCTGATCTCCCTACTTCAGTCTATACTTCACTCTGCTGCCCACATTATCTTTCTACAAAAACGTTCTGGGCATGTCACTCCCCTCCTCAAATATCTCCAGTGGTTGCCTATCAACCTCTGTATCAGGCAAAAACTCACTATTGGCTTCAAAGCTCTCCATCACCTTGCCCCCTCCTACCTCACCTCCCTTCTCTCCCTCTACATCCCAACCCGCACACTCCACTCCTCTGGTGCTAGCCTTCTCACGCGGCCTCGTTCTCGCCTGTCCCGCCGTCGGCCCCTGGCCTGGAATGCCCTCCCTCTTCAAATCCGCCAAACAGTCACACTTCCCCATGCAAAGCCCTACTGAAGGCTCACCTCCTTCCCAGACTAAACTCTGCTTTATTCCTCAGCTGCCCCGCCCCATCGACCCAACTCACTTCCCCGTCCCACAGCACTTGTGTATATATGTACGTATCTATAATTCTATTTATTTATAATTAATGCCTGTTTACTTGTTTTGATATCCATCTCCCCCTTCTAGACTGCGAGCCCGTTGTGGGCAGGGATTTCCTCTATTGCTGAACTGTACTTTCCGAGCTCTTAGTACAGTGCTCTGCACACAGTAAGCGCTCAATAAATATGATTGAATGAATTAATGAATGAAGTGCAAGTTATGTCCTGACTACTCTTTAAAGCCCGATACCAGAACCACGATGAGATTCATCTCGAGAACCAGCCCAAAACACGGTATTTTGCAGGCAGAATGAGTTCCCGGTATGGAGCAGAAAAAGTTGAGGGACAGCTATAGTTCCCGTCCTTCACCAATACTTGATTTTGCTTGCAACCAAACTTGCTTTTTGAGAGATCAGCCCTAAGTATGAGCCCAGAATGCAACCTTGTGCACAAATTAAGAGAATATTCTCCTCCAGGACCTCTCCTCCTTCCTATGTCTTTTCCTACGAATCGGCGGCAGGCTTATGTGCAAGAATGATTGCGAGGTTTGATGCATCCACCTTGATAGATCTTCCACACCCAAGTCTGAGTCGTCGCTCCCCGCGCCCCCATCTCACCGCCTGCTCGTCTCTGCTTCAGACGGGCCGACCCACCCTCTGCTCCCTGCTAGATCGGTCCGTCAGCCACGACTGTTTTCCGGCAGTCACCGTCCGTGCGGCAAATCTGGAAGTTCTTTGATACTTCTATAACACATTTCTTCTGGCCACTCCTGCCTGCAGCCTCCTCATTACTTCACCAGGGTCCCGCTGGCCCCTCTCCTTGGCCCAGGCCGGATCCTCCTGAGCCCAGTTGCAGCTAACAGAGTCGACACTGGCGGATGACCGACTACACTTCAAATCCCTACTGTGGATGCTGCCGTGAGGAAATCTGATGGTCAGCGTGCCCTGGGAGGCCTAGAGTTTCAGGACCTGGTATGAAAGAGGAAGATGGGAAAGGGGGAAGAAGAGAAGGCCCATCGGAGATGATGGTTGAGGTGAAAATGAAATGATAGGGGTGGAGCTGAGAAGAGGTGGAGTTTCTTTCCACTCACCTTTCTAAAGTCACCTCTCATCGCCCCCAGTGCACACTAGTTCCTCCTCTTCCTCCTTTTAGACTGTGAGCCCACTGTTGGGTAGGGACTGCCTCTATATGTTGCCAACTTGTACTTCCCAAGCGCTTAGTACAGTGCTCTGCACACAGTAAGCACTCAATAAATACGATTGATTGATTGATTCCCTCAGGCTGTGAGCCCCAAGAAGGAAAAGGGACCATGTCGAATTCCCTCATGTGTACTCTCGCCCAGGGCTTAATTCAGTACTCTTCTAGACTGTGAGCCCACTGTTGGGTAGGGACCGTCTCTATGTGTTGCCAACTTGTACTTCCCAAGCGCTTAGTACAGGGCTCTGTGCACAGTAAGCGCTCAATAAATACGATTGAATCAATGAAAATACTTAATAAATACTCTTTTTACTCCAGTCTCCAGCCCCATGCTTTTCTTTCTTGCTGGAGCCCAAGGCAGAAGCAAGGAGCAGCCAATCAATCAGTCAGTCGTATTTACTGTCCGCTGACTGTGTGCAGAGCGCTGCTCTAAGCGTTTGGGAGAGTACACTGTACCAGAGTTGGAAAGCGTATTCCCTGCCCACAGTGAGCTTACGATCTAAAGGGAGATGAACTCTGTCAGTCTACCTGCAGAAGCGCCAGTCCCCTTGGGACAGGATTGTCTTTCTCTCCTTTCCCTCCTGCTCCCAAAATTAATTGGTTGATTTCTCTGCCAGATTCAAGCTGAGCTCCCCCTTCCCTTTTCCATGATCGTCGCTTCTTGCCTCGCTCTGTATTCTAGTGTCCCACAACTACTCAAATCTGAGGGTTTTGGGTGGGTTTTTTTTTTTTTTTTTTTAAATGATCCTAGGTCTAAGTGAGGTTTTTAAAAAAGGAGGACTGGGGCCTTTACCAGGTCGTGGCCAGCTCAGAGTCAGCAGGTGAGAACATATGCTCCATATAAGACGCTCAACTCAAATATACTGTCTACAGTGCAAGGACACACACCTCACAATCAATTTACTGTGCACTTATGCACAGCATTGTCCTAAACACTAGGGAGAGTACAGGAGAGTTGACAGACAGAATTCCCACCCTCAAGGAGCTTACAGTCAAGCAGGGAAAAGACGTACACGGAAATTAATGAAGTAGGGAGCTGCAGAATTTAAAGATATAATAATAATAATAATAATGATGGCATTTGTTAAGCGCTTACTATGTGCAGAGCACTGTTCTAAGCGCTTGGGGGGATACAAGGTGATCAGGTTGTCCCACGTGGGGCTCACAGTCTTAATCCCCATTTTACAGATGAGGTAACTGAGGCTCAGAGAAGTGAAGTGACTTGCCCAAGGTCACACAGCAGACATGTGGCGGAGTTGGGATTCGAACCCATGACCTCTGACTCCAAAGCCCGGGCTCTTTTCCACTGAGCCACACAAGATATGTGAGGGGCAAGGGGTGTGTGCCTGAATGCTTAAAGGAAGAGGGCTTGATTCATAGGTGACACACTAGGGTGGAGAAATAGGGTGGAAAGGTGAGAAATGAGTCAGGGAAGGCCTCCTCAGCGCTTAGAACACTGCTTTGCACATAGTAAGCGCTTAATACATGCCATCATTATTATTATTATCATGTGATTTTAGTGGGGCTTTGAAAAAGGAGTAGAGGATTGGTCTGCTAGTTACAAAGGGGGTAGGGAGAGAGAGGGTATGAGCAGCACTATGTTGGTGGTGAGCGAGACAAAAGGAAAGCATAGTAAGTAGGCTGGCTTGAGCAGAGCATAGGGTGCAACGTGGTGTCTAGTGGGAAAAGAGAGAGTATACATAGTGGAGGAAGAAAGCTGACTGCAGAAACTCCCAACTATTGGGTGTCAACGCACTCGGAGAGGAATGAGCAAATCACCGGAGGTTTAAGGAGCAGGGAGACAAAAACAGATGAATGCATCTACACATGTGCCCGGCCCATCTCATCACACACCTCCTGCTCAAATCCCACAGCTGGGAGAAAGAGGTGTGATCATCAGAGAGAAGCCATGCGCAACCCTGGGTAACAAACTCCGATGACTGCAAAATACAACTGGAATCCACGTGGCCCACGTGCAAACATGCAAGACATCCGAACAGCAGAATACTGCATCTGGAAAGCAGCTGTCCCTTCTTACATCATCCTTCAATCTCCTCAGCGAGAAAGTAAACAGTATCCATATTTCATGGTCCCTTTTCATTCCTCACAAGGAGGATGACCAGATCACCTTGCCCAAATACCACCTGCTATAAGAGGAACTTTATAACCTCTTTAGCACATCACTCTTCCAGCCTTTTTAGATTCTAATTTTCTCTATGTAAGTGCTAGTTTTTCAAGAAACTCCAGAATCAGAATGGGCTCTTGAGGGCTCCCAGTGATGAACTAAACACATCATAAAATGACGTTGTGCCTTCTCACCCTCTCCTTTTCTCTCGAGGGAAGCCCATCTCCTCATCTTGGATGCCTTATGTTGCGTATCAACAAGACACCACTAAAGGTAAGATCCACAATCCCCATCAAATTATGTGCGGAATTAGGTGCAATGGGTAGCTGTTTTCTGAAAGATGTTCAGCATGGATGGAACGTAATCAACGATAAACCCACAAAAAAAAATGATCTGATGGGGTGGGGGACGTATTGCCAAATGTGTGTGTATAAGGAGTCAGTTGGAATACAAAGTATCTGGGCTTATTACTGGGAAGAGTTAGAAGTTTTCCTTTATTTTAGAATCAAGCCACTGTATAGAAGCAGTTCAAACAAGCCCCCCGTTTCCTCTGCTCCTCCTCCCCTCCCCATCGCCTCTACTCCCCTCCGCTCTACCCCCTTCCCTTCCCCGCAGCACTTGTGTATATTTGTACATATTTATTACTCTATTTTATTAATGATGTATGTATCTATAATTCTATTTATCTATTTTGATGGTATCGATGCCTGTCTACTTGCTTTGTTTTATTGTCTGTCTCCCCCTTCTAGACTGTGAGCCCGTTGTTGGGTAGGAATTGTCTGTTGCCGAATTGTACTTTCCAAGAGCTTAGTACACTGCTCTGCACACAGTAAACGCTCAATAAATACGATTGAATGAATGAATGAAACAAGCAATGTTACGTTATGGCATCATTTGATATTTAGCCCACCCTCAGAAGCCCCACAGCACTTATGTACATATCTAGACATTGTGTATTTTAAAGTCTGTCTCCCCCTCTAGAATGTAAGCTCGTTGTGGACAAGAAATGTATCTCCATTGTACTGTGCTCTCCCAAGAGTGTAGTAGTAGTAATAATAATAATAATAACAATAATAATAATAATAATAATGGCATTTATTAAGTGCTTACCATGTGCAAAGCACTGTTCTAAGCGCTGGGGGGGGGGTTACAAGGTGATCAGGTTGTCCCACAGGGGGCTCAGTGTCTTAATCCCCATTTTACAGATTAGGTAACTGAGGCACAGAGAAGTTAAGTGACTTACCCAAAGTCACACAGCTGACAACTGGCAGAGCCGACATTTGAACCTGCGACCTCTGACTCCAAAGCCCATGCTCTTCCCACTGAGCCATGCTGCTTCTCTAATACAGTGATCTACACTCAGTAAGCGCTCAATAGACTGTGAGCCCACTGTTGGGTATATATATATGTAACTGTATATGATGCCAACTTGTATTTCCCAAGCGCTTAGTACAGTGCTCTGCACACAGTAAGTGCTCAATAAATACGATAAAAAAATAAATAAATAAATGGCACTAATTGATGTAAAATAGAACCCACTGTTTCCCCTCCTGGGTGGTACTTCTGCCATTCCCTCACTATCCTTCTCCTTAATCCAGTCCACTTTCCAAGAGCCTCCAAAGCACTCTGCATTTCCACTTTCCCTTAAAAGATACATATGGAGGACTGTATTCCCCCTGGTTTTAAGAGCATCACACTAAGTTGCTCAGTAGTTAAAACCACTATCTTCTTGTCTCCCATCTCTTTTGCGCACTTTGTTCAAAGCTGTTTGCAACCTTGCTTCCAGATATTAACTGTTCCTGGAAAGGGAAAGAGAAGTCTATTATAGTTTCATGAAGGGGGCATGGCAAAGAAACCGCTAGAGCTGACACGAGCCAATCATCTACTGTAATGGTCGACTCGAGAATGGTATCAATCTGTTCATCAGCATTAGCTCATCTGCATCATCCTGCCCAGCTAGCTAAAGTTCATTGTCTACCTGTTTTTCTGACTTGGATCTTGGCTGACTGTTTGGGGGCTCTGATGGAGTCAAAACTCACATGGCTAAGACCTTTCCTGTTCCCCAGAAAACCTGCGGCTCTTCCAGCGGCATAAAACTCTGCTTGCGAGCTCAGATCTGACAACAGCAGAGACTTGGAGTCCACTACGGCCAGTGTCATCCATCACCTGCTCCCTAACGCGCAGCAGAGACTGTGGGAAGGAGGCGGTCTCGTGGGCACCGAGAAGCAGTGCCATCTCCCTCGGCCACCGCTTTTGGGAAATTCTGCGAACACCCAAGGGCAGTTCAACATAGGGTAGGAGTTGGGAGGATGGGTTGGGTGATGCTACCCAGCCACATGACCTGGGAGCTATAAGTGTACATATCTATTCTATTTATTTTATTTTGTTAGTATGTTTGGTTTTGTTCTCTGTCTCCCCCTTTTAGACTGTGAGCCCACTGTTGGGTAGGGGCTGTCTCTGTATGTTGCCAATTTGTACTTCCCAAGCGCTTAGTACAGTGCTCTGTACACAGTAAGCGCTCAATAAATACAATTGTTGATGATGATGATAAGTGGGCTGAGTCCCACCAAAGGGATTCTCCCTGGACACCCTCCGCCTGACCTCTAGACTGCAAGCTCGTTGTTGGCAGGGAACGTATCCACCAACTGTTACATTTTACTCTCCCAACCCCTCAGTACAGTGCTCTGCACACAATAAGGACTCAAAAAATATGACTGATTGTTAGTAAACTCTGTCTAGCCTTGGGGATGAGCCAGAGCCAGGGCGAAATGTACTTGCTCCTTCCTGACTGAGCAGAGACTCCTTCCTACTCTGGCTTCAGAGTCTACCTACTGACAGAGTAAAGTAGGATCCCAGTCCAGTCAGTTGGGGGAATTGTGTGTGGGAGGGAGGGAATAATAATAATAATAATGTTGGTATTTTTTAGGCACTTCCTATGTGCCAAGCACTGTTCTAAACGCTGGGGTAGATACAGGGTAATCAGGTTGCCCCACACGGGGCTCACAGTTTTAATCCCCATTTTACAGATGGGGGAACTGAAGCACAGAGAAGTTAAGTGACTTGCCCAAAGGCACACAGCAGATAAGTGGCGGAGCCGGGATTAGAACCCACGACCTCTGCCTCCCAAGCCCGGGCTCTTTCCACTGAGCCACGCTGCTAGGGGGACACCAAACGAGAAAAAGAAATAGCATAAAGCTAAACCAAAATAATAGCTTGAGTTCTTAATGAGAGCTCCCGAGGGAGACTTTTCATCGGGTAGGCCTACTGCTCACATCTATATTATTTTATAATCCAGTGGAGGAAACCCTGAAAAACAGCTTTACCAACTTCTGGAGGCCCCACTGCTTTTTCTCAAGGCATTATAACACTATTTTTGATGTCGGCACCTCCAGATTTGAGTGTCTCATTGTTTAGACACTCTAGTGACATCTCAAAATTAGAAAAGAGTTGCGATGAGTGCCAACCATCAGGTAAACAGGTGATGTGAGTGAAGCCAAATAATCGAGCTACAACAAAATGGATTAATCCTGTCGATCTTTCAGTGCATTTGCCTTTATCATCATCATCATCAATCGTATTTATTGAGTGCTTACTATGTGCAGAGCACTGTACTAAGCGCTTGGGAAGTACAAATTGGCAACATGTAGAGACAGTCCCTACCCAACAGTGGGCTCACAGTCTAAAAGGGGGAGACAGAGAACAAAACCAAACATACTAACAAAATAAAATAAATAGAATAGATATGCACAAATAAAATAGAGTAAAAATATGTACAAACATATATACATATATACAGGTGCTGTGGGGAAGGGAAGGAGGTAAGATGGGGGGATGCAGAGGGGGACGAGTGGGAGAGGAAGGAAGGGGCTCAGTCTGGGAAGGCCTCCTGGAGGAGGTGAGCTCTCAGCAGGGCCTTGAAGGGATGACTTTCAGTTTATTTTAAACCATTGTCTACATTCCTCCTCCAAATCCTCCTTTTCGGTTCTTCCCTTCCACCCTCCGGTCTGTAAACTCCCTGTGGGCAAGGGAGCGTGTCTCCCTGTGCTACTACGTTGCACTGCTCTGCACCCAGTAAGCCTTCCGTAAAAAGCACTGATTGATTCTCTTGCCTTTCCACCCTCTGAACAATCTCATCTACCGCCCGCTCCCCATAAACCTTTCACTATAGGAGAGGTTGTTTCTGACTAGATTTGGAGGAGGGAGAGCAATAAATGTAGGTGACAGAATCTGGGATTCTCAAACCCAACTGGCTCTCCACTGAATCCCACCGTGTCGCTGCCAAGTTCGGCCGCCGGTGTTTCCTGGGAATTCGGGAGCGTTCCTAGATCCCGGGCGAGCCGTAAGACTGAATCAATCAATCAATCAATCGTATTTATTGAGCGCTTACTATGTGCAGAGCACTGTACTAAGTGCTTGGGAAGTACAAATTGGCAACACATAGAGACAGTCCCTACCCAACAGTGGGCTCACAGTCTAAAAGGGGGAGACAGAGAACAGAACCAAACATACCAACAAAATAAAATAAATAGGATAGAAATGTACAAGTAAAATAAATAAATAGAGTAATAAATATGTACAACCATATATACATATATACAGGTGCTGTGGGGAAGGGAAGGAGGTAAGATGGGGGGATGGAGAGGGGGACGAGGGGGAGAGGAAGGAACTGAACTGAAGAGGTGCGGCGTCTCACAGCCACGCACAGGCCGATGTAACCGAGCTCAAGTTCTTAAAATGAGCAGAGGAGTTCAATCATCGACGCGACAAAAATCCATAAATTCCGTCGAATTTACTGAGCGCTTACTGGGTGCAAAGCACTGTACTGAAAGTGCTTGGGGGAGTACGACAAAACAACGGACATATTCCCTGCCCGCAGAGAGCACAAGGCCTACAGATGAACTCACGGTCACAACCTACCTACCCTTCTCCGACCAAAACCCCTTACGAGGCATCTGGGGAAGGATCGGCCCCCAAACCCCTCAACTACCGAAAGCAGAGCACATCAAAAGACCGCTCCAAATCCAAGCTCCAAAATCCATATTTTGGCCGGACTTTGGCCGAATAACCACCAGCGGCTGAGGCAGCACGGTGACCTCAGAGCGTGGCTGCCCAAATTCGAACTGGAAAAACGATACGCCTCCGGGAACCATCCTCCCACGGAAAGGTACACAGTTCTGCGGGAGGAGGTTTGTTTGCACTTTCAGGGACAGAGTCGTCAATGGTCTCTTGTTCCTTCGTAAGGTTAAATACGGCAAAGCCCAGCTAAACTGTGCTCCTCTAGACGTTTGAAAAAAATACTTTCCATTTCCCGAGGGACACCGTAAAACAGCCGTGTCTAAGGACGGTACTGTTTCCCACGTCATCTCGCTGCCGCTAATACTCTATTTGAAAAAGCAGCGTGTTGCAGAGGAGAATACATTGCATGTGTGTGCGGGTGTGTGCGGGATTCCTTCAATGCCGGGGAAAATCAAAGGCGTTATTCAGCGGGTCGATATATCGGTACACTGCAGGTTATCGGGAAGCATCGATTTCCCATGAAATTTCCAGACGAAATGTTCTGCAGCGCCAGAAAAAAAAGGAGTCGGGGGCAGATGGAAAGTGATTCTGCTTGCATGCGAAGTCTGCTCCCAGACGAATGACTGCCAGACGCTGAAGGGAGGGCGAGCCTCCGGCATTCATTCCCGTCGACGCCGGGGGCGTCTAGGACCTCCAAGGGTCTCGGGTGATGGTCTGAGCGCCCGTCGGCATGAATGGCATCGCCCGCACCCTCGGCGTGCAGGTGACAGGTAGCCCAGGCATGTGGGCGTCCGGAGGAGATGACACCCACCGACAGAGGAATCCAGCTAAGATCCCCCCTCCCCACCACCACCCATTCATTCATTCAATTGACTGAGCACTTACTATGTGCAGACTACTGTACTGAGCGCTTGGAAAGTACCACACAGCAATAAAGAGAGATGATCCCTGCCCACAATGGGCGCACAGTCTGGGGGTTGTGGTCGGGGCGGGGGGGGGGGGGGGGGGGGAACAGACATCAAAACAAGTCAACAGGCATCAATATAAATAAATAGCATTATAGCTATATGCATATATCTAGAGATACATAAACGAGTATATCTACGTAGACATATATAGATACATACAGAAGTATATCTAGAGATACGGATACATGTAGAAGTATAACTATTCATTTACAGATCCATATAGAAGTATATCTATTCATATGCAGATCCATCTAGAAGTATATGTATTCATATACAGATCCATATACAGGCATATCTATACATTCCTCTATGGATCCATAGAGAAGTATATTCATTCATTCAATCGTATTTATTGCGCGCTCACTGTGTGCACCGCATTGTACTAAGCGCTTGGGAAGTACAAGTTGGCAAGATATAGAGACGGTCCCTACCAAAGCATATCTATATATTCCTCTACGGCTGCATATAGAAGTATATCTATACATTCCTCTACGGCTGCATATAGAAGTATATCTATCTATTCCTCTACGGCTGCATATAGAAGTATATCTATCCATTCCTCTACGGCTGCATATAGAAGTGCATCTATATATTCCTCTACAGATCCATATAGAAGTATATCTATACATTCCTCTACGGCTCCATACAGAAGTATAATCTATGTATTCCTCTATGGATCCGTACTGAATTATATCTATGTATTCCTTTACGCATCCATACAGAAGTATATCCATACAGTCCTCTGTGGATCCGTTTAGAAGTATATCTATACAGTCCTCTGCGGATCTGTACAGAAGTGTATCTATACAGTCCTCTGTGGATGTGTATAGAAGCGTACCTACACAGTCCTCTGCGGATGTGTATAGAAGCATATCTACACAGTCCTCTGCGGATCCGTATAGAAGCATATCTACACAGTCCTCTGCGGATCCGTATAGAAGCATATCTACACAGTCCTCTGCGGATCCGTATAGAAGCATATCTACACAGTCCTCTGCAGATCCGTATAGAAGCATATCTACACAGTCCTCTGCGGATCCGTATAGAAGCATATCTGCACAGTCCTCTGCGGATCCGTATAGAAGCATATCTACACAGTCCTCTGTGGATCCGTATAGAAGCGTATCTACACAGTCCTCTGTGGATCCGTATAGAAGCGTATCTACACAGTCCTCTGCGGATCCGTATAGAAGCATATCTACACAGCCCCCTGTGGGTCTGTATAGAAGTATATCTACACAGTCCTCTGCGGATTCGTATAGAAGTACATCTATACAGTCCTCTGAGGATTCACATAGAAGCACATCTATACAGTCATTCTGTGGATCCACATAGAAGTATATCTATACAGTCCTCTGCGGATCCACATAGAAGTATATCTGTATAGTCCTCTATGGATCCATATAGAAGCATATCTACACAGTCCTCTGTGGGTCTGTATAGAAGTATATCTACACAGTCCTCTGCGGATTCGTATAGAAGTACATCTATACAGTCCTCTGTGGATTCGCATAGAAGCACATCTATACAGTCATTCTGCAGATCCACACAGAAGTATATCTATACAGTCCTCTGCGGATCCACATAGAAGTATATCCATACAGTCCTCTGCAGATCCACATAGAAGTATATCTATACAGTCCTCTGCTGATCCACATAGAAGTATATCATCTATGTATTCCTCTAAGGATCCACACAGAAGTATATCTTATATCTATGTATTCCTCTACAGGTCCACATAGAAGGATATCTATGTATTCCTCTACGGATCCACAGAGAAGCATATCTATGTATTCCTCTACAGATCCATGGAGAAGCATATCTATGTACTCCTCTACAGATCCACACAGAAGCATATCTATGTATTCCTCTAGAGATCCACATAGAAGCGTATCTATGTATTCCTCTACAGATCCACAGAGAAGCATATCTATGTATTCCTCTACGGATCCACGGAGAAGCAGATCTATGTATTCCTCTACGGATCCACGGAGAAGCAGATCTATGTATTCCTCTACGGATCCACACAGAAGCGTATCTATGTATTCCTCTGCGGATCCACACAGAAGTATATCTGTATAGTCCTCTATGGATCCATATAGAAGTATATCTATGTATTCCTCTACGGATCCACAGAGAAGCAGATCTATGTATTCCTCTACGGATCCACATAGAAGCGTACCTATGTATTCCTCTGCGGATCCACATAGAAGTATATCTGTATAGTCCTCTATGGATCCATATAGAAGTATATCTATGCATTCCTCTACGGATCCACCGAGAAGCAGATCTATGTATTCCTCTACGGATCCACACAGAAGCATATCTATGTATTCCTCTGCGGATCCACATAGAAGTATATCTGTATAGCCCTCTATGGATCCATATAGAAGTATATCTATGCATTCCTCTACGGATCCACCCAGAAGCAGATCTATGTATTCCTCTACGGATCCACAGAGAAGCATATCTATGTATTCCTCTACGGATCCACACAGAAGTATATCTGTATAGTCCTCTATGGATCCATATAGAAGTATATCTATGCATTCCTCTACGGATCCACCCAGAAGCAGATCTATGTATTCCTCTACGGATCCACAGAGAAGCAGATCTATGTATTCCTCTGTGGATCCACATAGAAGTATATCTGTATAGTCCTCTATGGATCCATATAGAAGTATATCTATGTATTCCTCTACGGATCCACAGAGAAGCATATCTATGTATTCCTCTACAGATCCACATAGAAGCAGATCTATGTATTCCTCTGCGGATCCGCATAGAAGTATATCTGTATAGTCCTCTATGGATCCATGTAGAAGTATATCTATGTATTCCTCTACGGATCCACAGAGAAGCATATCTATGTATTCCTCTACGGATCCACACAGAAGCATATCTATGTATTCCTCTACGGATCCACATAGAAGTATATCTGTATAGTCCACTATGGATCCATACAGAAGTATATCTATGTATTCCTCTACGGATCCACAGAGAAGCACATCTATGTATTCCTCTACGGATCCACACAGAAGCATATCTATGTATTCCTCTACGGATCCACACAGAAGCATATCTATGTATTCCTCTACGGATCCACATAGAAGTATATCTGTATAGTCCTCTATGGATCCATATAGAAGCATATCTATGTATTCCTCTACGGATCCACCCAGAAGCACATCTATGCATTCCTCTGCGGACCCACACAGAAGTAGATCTACGTAGTCCTCCAGGGCTCCCTATAGAAGTCCACCTATATGGCCACACACCGATACACAGATGGAAGTGTGCGTCTCCATCTCCCTCCGTCCAATCATCATCACCATCATCAATCGCATTTACCGAGCGCTTGCTATGTGCAGAGCGCCGTCCTAAGCGCTTGGGAAGTCCAAATTGGCAACACAGAGGGACGGCCCCTAGCCAACAGCGGGCTCCCAGTCTAAAAAAGGGGGAGACGGAGAACAACACCAAACGCACTCACGAAATAAAACACGCTAACAAAATAAAACATACTAACAAAATAAACGTACTAACAAAATAAACATACTAACAAAATAAATATACTAACAAAATAACGGCTTAAGGGGTTCGGGTCCAATAGGGCAGTGCCTCCAGTGCCTCAAAAACCTCCAATGGCTACCGATCAATCTGCGCATCAGGCAGAAACTCCTCACCCTGGGCTTCAAGGCTGTCCATCCCCTGGCCCCCTCCTATCTCACCTCCCTTCTCTCCTTCTCCAGCCCAGCCCACACCCTCCGCTCCTCTGCCACTAATCTCCTCACTGGGCCTCGTGCTCGCCTGTGCCGCCATCGACCCCCGGCCCACGTCCTCCCCCGGGCCTGGAATGCCCCCAATCCCTCTGCCACTCCGCCAAGCCAGCTCTCTTCCTCCCTTCAAGGCCCTGCTGAGAGCTCACCTCCTCCAGGAGGCCTTCCCACACTCAGCCCCTTCTTTCCTCTCCCCCTCAACCCCCTCTCCATCCCCCCATCTTACCTCCTTCCCTTCCCCACAGCACCTGTATATATTTCTATACGGTTGTACATATTTATTACTCTATTCATTTATTTATTTTACTTGTACATTTCCATCCTACTTCTTTTATTCAGTTGGTATGTTTGGTTCTGTTCTCCGTCTCCCCCTTCTAGACTGGGAGCCCACTGTTGGGTAGGGACCTGTCTCTACGTGATGCCAATCTGGACTTCCCAAGCGCTCAGTCCGGTGCTCTGCACAGAGTAGGCGCTCAATAAATACGATTGATTGATTGATTGATCCACATAGAAGTATATCTGTATAGTCCCCTATGGATCCATATAGAAGTATATCTATGTATTCCTCTACGGATCCACATAGAAGCACATCCATGTATTCCTCTACGGATCCACCCAGAAGCACATCTATGTATTCCTCTACGGATCCACCCAGAAGCACATCTATGCATTCCTCTGCGGACCCACACAGAAGTACCTCTACGTAGTCCTCCCGGGCTCCCTATAGAAGTCCACCTATATGGCCACACGCCGATACACAGATGGAAGTGTGCGTCTCTCTCCTGTCTCCCTCCGTCCAATCATCATCATCATCATCATCCCCCTCGTCCCCCTCTCCATCCCCCCGTCTTACCTCCTTCCCTTCCCCACAGCACCTGTATAGATGTCTATACGGCTGTGCATATTTATCACTCTATTTATTTATTGATTTTGCTTGTACATTTCCATCCTACTTCTTTTATTCAGTTGGTATGTTTGGTTCTGTTCTCCGTCTCCCCCTTCTAGACTGGGAGCCCACTGTTGGGTAGGGACCTGTCTCTACGTGATGCCAATCTGGACTTCCCAAGCGCTCAGTCCGGTGCTCTGCACAGAGTAGGCGCTCAATAAATACGATTGATTGATTGACTGATCATCAATCGCATTTATCGAGCGCTTGCTCTGTGCAGAGCGCTTGGGAAGTCCAAACTGGCAACACAGAGGGCCGGCCCCGACCCAGCGGCGGGCTCCCAGTCTAAAAAAGGGGGAGACGGAGAACAACACCAAACGCACTCACGAAATAAAACACGCTCACAAAATAAACATACTAACAAAATAAACACACTAACAAAATAAACATACTAACAAAATAAACATGCTAACAAAATATAAACATACTAACAAAAGAACGGCTTAAGGGGTTCGGGTCCAATAGGGCAGTGCCTGGAGGCGGCGGGCCGGGCCCGGGGGGGGGGGGGGGGGGGGTGTGTGTGTGTGTGTGTGTGTGCCGGCCGGTCGGACGGGGCGGACGGACTCACGCGGGTGGAGGAGGAGGAGGAGGAGGAGGAGGAGGCAGCAGCAGCATCTCCATGACGGCTGGGCCGGGGGGTTCAGCAGGCGGCCGCCCGGCGGTCCCGCCGACACCATGCCAACCCACGGCCCGCGCCCGCCCGCCCCACCGCCATCCGACCCCCGCGACGCCCTCCGCCAACGGCTCGGCTTCGGCTCGGCTCCGATTCGGGCTCGGCTCGGGTTCGGCTCCGCTCGGCTCCTGCTCGCGCCCGTCTGCCGGCAGAGCCCGCTCCGCCCCTCCCCGACTCCGCGCCTGCTTTTCCCCGCGCCCCGCTCCCTCTCGGCCGGCGGCGCTTCCGGGTTCAGCCGGGGCCGGTGACGTCACCGCGCGAGGCCCCGCCCCCCTCTGCGGCTCGGGGCGGCGGCCCGCAAGACCCGGAGCGCGCGCGCGCGCGGCGCCGCGGAATGGAGCCCACACTCGCGGCCCGCCCCGCCCTCCCCTGACGGCCACTCATTCAGTCCTATTGACTGAGCGCTTACAGCGTGCGCAGAGCACTGTGCTAAGCGCTTGGGTAGTCCAAGTTGGCAACACAGAGAGACGGTCCCTACCCAACAGCGGGCTCACAGCCTAGAAGGGGGAGACAGACGACAAAACAAGACATATTCACAAAATAAAACAAATAGAATAAATGTGTACAAATAAAATTAGTAGAGTGATAAATACGTACAAACATATATATATTCATTCATGCAATCGTATTTATTGAGCGCTTACTGTGTGCACAGCACTGTGCTAAGCGCTTGGGTAGTCCAAGTTGGCAACACAGAGAGACGGTCCCTACCCAACAGCGGGCTCACAGTCTAGAAGGGGGAGACAGACGACAAAACAAGACATATTCACAAAATAAAACAAATAGAATAAATGTGTACAAATAAAATTGGTAGAGTGATAAATACGTACAAACATATATACATTCATTCATTCAATCGTATTTATTGAGCGCTTACTGTGTGCACAGCACTGTACAAGCGCTTGGGTAGTCCAAGTTGGCAACACATAGAGACGGTCCCTACCCAACAGAGGGCTCACAGTCTAGAAGGGGGAGACAGACGACAAAACAAGACATATTCACAAAATAAAACAAATAGAATAAATGTGTACAAATAAAATTAGTAGAGTGATAAATACGTACAAACATATATACATTCATTCATTCAATCGTATTTATTGAGCGCTTACTGTGTGCACAGCACTGTACAAGCGCTTGGGTAGTCCAAGTTGGCAACACATAGAGACGGTCCCTACCCAACAGAGGGCTCACAGCCTAGAAGGGGGAGACAGACGACAAAACAAGACATATTCACAAAATAAAACAAATAGAATAAATGTGTACAAATAAAATTAGTAGAGTGATAAATACGTACAAACATATATACATTCATTCATTCAATCGTATTTATTGAGCGCTTACTGTGTGCACAGCACTGTACAAGCGCTTGGGTAGTCCAAGTTGGCAACACATAGAGACGGTCCCTACCCAACAGAGGGCTCACAGTCTAGAAGGGGGAGACAGACGACAAAACAAGACATATTCACAAAATAAAACAAATAGAATAAATGTGTACAAATAAAATTAGTAGAGTGATAAATACGTACAAACATATATACATTCATTCATTCAATCGTATTTATTGAGCGCTTACTGTGTGCACAGCACTGTACAAGCGCTTGGGTAGTCCAAGTTGGCAACACATAGAGACGGTCCCTACCCAACAGAGGGCTCACAGCCTAGAAGGGGGAGACAGACGACAAAACAAGACATATTCACAAAATAAAACAAATAGAATAAATGTGTACAAATAAAATTAGTAGAGTAATAAATACGTACAAACATATATACATTCATTCATTCATTCATTCAATCGTATTTATTGAGCGCTTACAGCGTGCACAGCACTGTGCTAAGCGCTTGGGAAGTCCAAGTTGGCAACACATAGAGACGGTCCCTACCCAACAGTGGGCTCACAGTCTAAAAGATTGACAGCCCTTCATTCATTCAATCCTATTTATTGAGCGCTTACAGCGTGCGCAGAGCACTGTGCTAAGCACTTGGGAAGTCCAAGTTGGCAACATAGAGAGACGGTCCCAACCCAACAGCGGGCTCACAGTCTAAAAGACTGACAGCCATTCATTCATTCAATCGTATTTATTGAGCGCTTACTGCGTGCAGGGCAGTGGACTAAGCGCTTGGGGAAGTCCAAGTTGGCAACATAGAGAGACGGTCCCTACCCAACAGTGGGCTCACAGTCTAAAAGACTGACAGCCACTCATTCATTCAATCCTATTTATTGAGCGCTTACTGTGTGCAGGGCAGTGGACTAAGCGCTTGGGAAGTCCAAGTTGGCAACATAGAGAGGCGGTCCCTACCCACCAGCAGGCTCACAGTCTAGAAGGGGGAGACAGACGACAAAACAAAACATATTCACAAAATAAAACAAATAGAATAAATGTGTACAAATAAAATTAGTAGAGTGATAAATACATACAAACATATATACATTCATTCATTCAATCGTATCTATTGAGCGCTTACTGTGTGCAGAGCACTGGACTAAGCGCTTGGGAAGTACAAGTCGGCAACATAGAGAGACGGTCCCTACCCAACAGTGGGCTCACAGTCTAAAAGACTGACAGCCCTTCATTCATTCAATCCTATTTATTGAGCGCTTACAGCGTGCGCAGAGCACTGTGCTAAGCGCTTGGGAAGTCCAAGTTGGCAACACATAGAGACGGTCCCTACCCAACAGAGGGCTCACAGTCTAGAAGGGGGAGACAGACGACAAAACAAGACATATTCACAAAATAAAACAAATAGAATAAATGTGTACAAATAAAATTAGTAGAGTGATAAATACGTACAAACATATATACATTCATTCATTCATTCACTCAATAGTATTTATTGAGCGCTTACTGTGTGCAGACCACTGGACTAAGCGCTTGGGAAGTCCAAGTTGGCAGCATAGGGAGACGGTCCCTACCCAACAGTGGGCTCACAGTCTAAAATACTGACAGCCATTCATTCATTCAATCCTATTTACTGAGCGCTTACAGCGTGCAAGGCACTGGACTAAGCGCTTGGGAAGTCCAAGTTGGCAACATAGACAGATGGTCCCTACCCAACAGTGGGCTCACAGTCTAAAAGACTGACAGCCACTCATTCATTCAATCCTATTTATTGAGCGCTTACTGCATGCAGGGCAGTGGACTAAGCGCTTGGGAAGTCCAAGTTGGCAACATATAGAGACGGTCCCTACCCAACAGTGGGCTCACAGTCTAAAAGACTGACAGCCATTCATTCATTCATTCAATCTTATTTATTAAGCGCTTACTGCGTGCAGAGCACTGGACTAAGCGCTTGGGAAGTCCAAGTTGGCAACATATAGAGACGGTCCCTACCCACCAGCGGGCTCACAGTCTCGAAGGGGGAGACAGACAACAAAACAAAACAAATTAACAAAATAAAATAAATACTATAAATATGTACAAATAAAATAGAGTAATAAATACGTACAAACATATATACATTCATTCATTCATTCATTCGTATTTATTTAGCGCTTACTGCGTGCAGAGCACTGGACTAAGCACTTGGGAAGTCCAAGTTGGCAACATATAGAGACGGTCCCTACCCAGCAGTGGATTCACAGTCTAAAAGACTGACAGCCATTCATTCATTCAATCCTATTTATTGAGTGCTTACTGCGTGCAGGGCAGTGGACTAAGCGCTTGGGAAGTCCAAGTTGGCAACATATAGAGACGGTCCCTACCCAACAGCGGGCTCACAGTCTAGAGGGGAAGACAGAGAACAAAACATATCAACAAAATTAAATAGAAAATAAATATGTACCAATAAAACAAGTAAATAGAGTAATAAATACGTACAAACATATATACATTCATTCAATCGTATTTATTGAGCGCTTACTGTGTGCAGAGCACTGGACTAAGCTCTTGGGAAGTCCAAGTTGGCAACATAGAGAGACGGTCCCTACCCAACAGTGGGCTCACGGTCTAGAAGGGGGTGACAGAGAACAAAACAAAATAAAATAAATAGAATACATATGTACAAATAAAATAAGTAAATGAATAGAGTAATAAATATGTACGAACATATATTCATTCAATCGTATTTATTGAGCGCTTACTGTGTGCAGAACACTGGACTAAGCGCTTGGGAAGTACAAGTTGGTAATATATAGAGACGGCCCCTACCCAACAGCGGGCCCACAGTCTACAAGCGGGAGACAGAGAACAAAACAAAACATATTAACAAAATAAAATAAATAGAATATGTACAAGTAAAATATAGTAATAAATACGTACAAACATACGTACATTCATTCATTCAATCGTATTTATTGAGCGCTTACTGTGTGTAGAGCACTGTACTAAGCACTTGGGAAGTACAAGTTGGCAACATCTAGAGACGGTCCCTACACAACAGCGGGCTCACAGTCTAGAAGGGAATAAAAATAATAATGATAATAATGATAATAATGACAGTTCATTCATTCATTCATTCAATCATATTTATTAAGCGCTGTGTGCAGAGCACTGTACTAAGCGCTTGGGAAGTACAAGTTGGCAACATCTAGAGCCAGTCCCTACTCAACAGTGGGCTCACGGTCTAGAAGGGGGAGACAGAGAACAAAACAAAGCATATTAACAAAATAAAATAAATAGAATAAATATGTACAAGTAAAATAAGTAAATAATAGAGTAATAAATACGTACAAGCATATATACATATATACAGGTACTGTGGGGAGGGGAAGGAGGTAAGGCTGGGGGGATGGGGAGGGGGAGGAAGGGGAGAGGAAGGAGGGGGCTCAATCTGGGAGAAGGGGGCTCTGTCATTCATCCATTCAATCTTATTTAATAATAATAATAATAATGGCATTCATTAAGCACTTACTATGTGCAAAACACTGTTCTAAGCGCTGGGGAGGTTACAAGGTGAACAAGTCTTAATCCCCCATTTTACAGACAAGGTAACTGAGGCCCAGAGAAGTGAAGTGACTTGCCCAAAGTCACACAGCTGACAATTGGCAGAGCTGGGATTTGAACCCATGACCTCTGACTCCAAAGCCCGGGCTCTTTCCACTAAGCCAAGTCGGCAACATATAGAGACGGTCCCTACCCAACAACAGGCTCACGTGTGACCTTGGACCAGTCACTCGACTGCTCTGGCCCTCAGTTTCCTCCTCCCTTAAATGAGGCTGACAGACCCACAAGCAGCGTGGCTCAGTGTCAAAAGCCCGGGCTTGGGAGTCGGAGGTCGTGGGTTCTAATCCAGACTCCGCCGCTTGTCAGCTGTGTGACTTTGGGCAAGTCACTTCACTTCTCTGGGCCTCAATCATCTGTATAATGGGGATGATAATGGCATTTATTAAGCACTTACTATGTGCAAAGCACTGTCCTAAACGCTGAGGAGGTTACAAGGTGATCAGGTTGTCCCATGGGGGGCTCACAGTCTTAATCCCTATTTTTACAGGTGAGGTAATTGAGGTCCAGAGAAGTTAAGTGACTTGCCCAAAGTCACACAGCTGACAATTTTTGGTGGAGCTGGGATTTGAACCCATGACCTCTGACTCCAAAGCCCGGGCTCTTTCCACTGAGCCCTGCTGCTTCTCTAAGACTGTGAAGACTGTGAGCCCCAAGTGGGACAACCTGATCACCTTGTATCTCCTCCAGCGCTCAGAACAGTGCTTTACACATAGTAAGCACTTAACAAATGCCATTATCATTATCATAATCATCATCCTAATCCCGGCTCTGCCACCTGTCAGCGGTGTGACCTTGGGCAAGTCACTTCACTTCTTACTATGTGCCATGCTCTCTTCTAAGCGTTGGGGTAGATCCCAAGCACTTAGTACAGTGCTGTGCACGCCGTAAGTGCTTAATAAATACGATTGAATGAGTATCAGGTCACCCTGTTGTCCTATGTGGGGCTCACAGTCTTAATCCGCACTTTACAGAGAGGAAAGTGAGCACAGAGAAGTGAAGTGGCCTGCCCGAGGTCACACAGCAGACAAGTGGGGGAATTGGGACTCTCTCCCCCTTCCCATCTGGCAGACCACCTGTGCTACCCATTTTCAGGGCCCTTCTGAAAGCAACTCCTCCAAGAGGCCTTCCCTGACTAATCTCTCATTCCCCTGCCCTATTTCACCCTTTACTGTGGCCTCTACTTAAATACTCAGCCCACTCACTCCCAAAACAGCATTTATGTACTTTAGATTGTTACGTGAAATTTATTTCAGTTTCTTTCCGTCTCCCCTGCTAGAATGTAACCTCCTTGAGGGCAGGCGTCATATCTACTAACTCTATTGTACTCTTCCAAGCCCTTTGTACCATGCTCTGCACACAGGAGCACTTAGGATGTGCCCCAGCGCTTAGAACAGTGCTTTGCACGTAATAAGTGCTTAATAAATGTCATTATTATTATTATTATTACTATTACAGGAGGTGCAGGATACTGAGACAGAAGAAGACAGTAGTCAGCAGGCCCTCTCATGAAGGGTAGGAAAGGGTCAGCCCCCCTGGTTTCTCTTTCTGTCCAGATAATCCTCAGGTTTTTCACTCTTTATGCAACATGCAAATAGTGTAAACATGATGGATATCTATTTATAGGATGTGTATGTGTGTGTATATATAGAGAGAGAATTTATCAAAGCACTAACCCTAATTCTGGAAGGTAGGAACCCCCTACCTCCTTCCCCTCCCCACAGCACCTGTATATTTGTTTGTGCAGATTTATTACTCTATTTTACTTGTACATATTTACTACTCTATTTTGTTAATGATGTGCATCTAGCTTTATTTGTATTTATTCTGATGACTTGACACCTGTCCACATGTTTCGTTTTGTTGTCTGTCTCCCCCTTCTAGACTGTGAGCCCGCTGTTGGGTAGGTACCGTCTCTCTATGTTGCCAACTTGTACTTCCCAAGCGCTTAGTACAGTGCTCTGCACACAATAAATGCTCAATAAATATGACTGAATGAATGAACAGATAGTATTAATAATAATAATGATGGTGTTTGTTAAGCACTTACTATGTGCAAAGCACTGTTCTAAGCAATGGGGAGGTAACAAGGTGATCAGGTTGTCCCACAGGGGGCTCACAGTCTTAATCCCCATTTTACAGATGAGGTAACTAAGGCACAGAGAAGTTAAGTGACTTACCCCAAGTCACACAGCTGACAATTGGCGGAGCTGGAATTTGAACCCATGACCTCTGACTCCAAATCCCGGGCTCTTTCCGGAAGAGCCACGCTGCTTCCCACTCTATTAAAAAGACTAGATTGGAAGCACAGAGAGATAAAGGATTTTTTTTTCCCAAGGGCAAAATGAGGCTAATAGGGCCAGGACAAGGCCAGAACCTAAGTCTCAGTCTACTGTGTCCAACCCCATTCTCTTTTATCTACTGCAGTGTTTAGCACCCAGGACCTGGCCCATAGTAAGTGCTTAATAAATGCCATTGTTATTACAAAGTGCTTATTAAAGGCTAAGCACTGGGGTAAACAGGTAATCAATAGTGTTTATGAGCCCTTACTATTCATTCAATCGTATTTATTGAGCACTTACAGTGTGCAGAGCACTGTACTAAGCGCTGGGAACACTATGGAACCTACTAAGTGCGGAACACTGTATTAAATATAATAGCAGTAGAAGACTGAGGAGGAGCTCGGCCTAATGAGTCAACAGAACTAGGTTTTAATCCCAGCTCTTTCTCTTGCCTACTTTAGGGCCTTGGGAAAACTCTTTCATTTCCCTGTGCCTCGTTAATCTCATCTGTAAAGTAGGGATAAAATATGACTCTTCCCACCTCCTCCTTAGCCTACAAGCTCCTTGTGGGACAGGGACGACGTCTAATCTGTTTGTATTGTATCAACCCCAACGCTTGGCCCATCCTAAGCACTTAACAAATACTACTACTAGTATTATTATTATCTCTCCCCTCAAGGAGTTTACAGTCTAACTTGGGAGACAAACATAAAGTCATTTATAGAGATTCTTTGCCTTCAAGAAGGGTGTAATGCAGGGACGCGCAGCCTTTCATTTGGCACAGTCCAAGGACCGCAACGTGAATTTGAAAAGTAGGAGTTATTACATCTGGCAGGCAGGATCAGAAGGATGTGGGGGGAAAGCGGAGGAGGGAAGGGAAATCTGTGATGGGGCAGTTCAGCGTTCCCCTCATACCAGACAGGCTGAGATGTAATGTCGCTGATTGACACCTATCCTCAGCAAATGCAACCTCCGCCCCCCAGCCTAATGAAAAGACTTCATTTGGACAATGTTGACATGAGAAGAGAAAAGTCCCTGAGATGGCTGTAAAACCTCTATGAAGATAGCGGCTATGAAATATAACAATTTCATATAATAATATATATAATATATTATAATAATAACATATATAATATATATGTTGCCAATTTGTACTTCCCAAGCGCTTAGTACAGTGCTCTGCACATAGTAAGCGCTCAATAAATACGATTGATGATGATGATGATGAAATATAAAGAACCAGCCAAAATGTGATCTCAGTCAGTCAGTCATATTTACTGAGTCACCGTGTGTAAAGCACTGTACTAACTGCTTTTCAGGGTACAATAAAACCATATATCTCCTGACCTTTGCTTCAGTTTTTGCAGAAATCACTCCTGTAATCAAAAACTATAAAGTTCGGTGAAGCCCCAGATCTGATGACGTTCCCGCAGCAACCTCCAAACCAAGATGATCCTTCCTCCTTCGACATTTCAAAGCCTCTTTCTCAACATTTTAAATCCTGAAGAAATGCCACGGCTTCAGAGCCCCACCATAATCACCATCTCCAAGGAGAAAGATGAAAGCTGGGAAAGGAATTATAGTATTTCAGTTCTCTCCCTAGCAGCAAGACTTCCCCAGAATCCTGGTCCAGCCAGTGTACAATATAGTTAACCACGCATTCCCTGAATTTATAATATTATGCAATACGTACGTATTTTATAGATGATATGAATTGCTCATAAGGGTCAGAACAAAATAAGAACAGTAACACGAAAGTAGAGAAGTCCCATAGAGAGCTCTAAACTGTTTTCATAGACCTGAAGAAAACATTCGACCCGCGGCTCAGAGGACAGAGCACGGGCTTGAGAGTCAGAGGTCATGGGTTCTAATCCCAGCTCTGCCAACTGTCAGCTGTGAGACTTTGGGCAAGTCACTTAACTTCTCTGGGCCTCAGTTCCCTCATCTGGAAAATGGGGATTAAGACTGTGAGCCCCATGTGGGACAACATGATTACCTTGTATCCGTGCTTAACAAATGCCAAAATTATTATTATTATTATTATTATTATTATTATTATTATCAGCAGGCTTGGGCAGTTACAAATGGTGTGATCACTAGACTCATAGCTGAAGGTGCCCTCACCACTTCCCCATCACCAATGGTGCAAATCAGCGGGCTTTAATACCAAACAATGGCACTTACCACTTATTGGGTGCAGAGTACTGTACTAAGCACTTGGGAGAGGACAGTATAATAAAGTAGAACCAATCCCAGCTCACAAGGAGAAGCAGCGTGGCTCTGTGGAAAGAGCACAGGCTTGAGAGTCAGAGGTCATGGGTTCTAATCCCAGCTCTGTCACTTGTCAGCTGTGTGACTTCGGGCAAGTCACTTGACTTCTCTGTACCTCTGTTACTTCATCTGTAAAATGGGGATTAAGACTGTGAGCCCCAAGTGGGACAATCTGATCACCTTGTAGCCCCCCCCCCCCAACACTTACAACAGTGCTTCACACATAGTAAGCGCTTAAATACCGTCATTATTATTATCATTAAGGAGCCTACAGATTAGAGAATATGTAGTACGCCCAATTCTGTTAAGTCATTTTACACAGCCATGCCTGAGGAACCTGGAAGCCAGTGTAACAATATTCTTCCAATCCCAGAGAAACTCTTCAAACTCAACAAGACACTAGCATCATTGAAAGCCACTGAAGTAGTCATCCAGGAACCATTGTATGCTGATGGATCGTGCTCTGGAGGGGCATGCACCCAGAAGACATGCAAATTCATTCATTCAATCGTATTTATTGAGCGCTTACTGTGTGCAGAGCACTGTACTAAGCGCTTGGGAAGTACAAGTCGGCAACATATAGAGACGGTCCCAACCCAGCAGCGGGCTCACAGTCTAGAAGTAGTCTAGAAATCATCTGAGCCCTCTCTCAGAATTTTCACAGAGTCTTCACACTGACAGGAACGGAGATTAGAGCTCAGCTTGTACTGAAGAAACCCATTTCCCCCCTAAAGATTTCCTCAGCTAAATGCTGTGTCCATTTTGGGCTACCTAGGCAAGCAAAACCTAGTTCAATAATGCCTGGATAAATGAGAAAATTGAATTTTAAAGGGTTGGTATGCCAAACCTAAGGTCTACAAACTTAAGGGACCTACAGATCCCAATGCTCTGTTATACAATTGTTATAACCATCTTCTGATCAGCAACCTCCCCTATATCCCGTTACTTCCAACTTTTCACCCCTCACCATTCCCTCAGGACTCTGAACCCAATCATGCCTTCTCAGGATAGTCCCCTCTGGATGCTCTACCACCTGAGTCATCCCTGGATGTTAAAGTCCACGTCTCTCAACTCCCTCACACCTCCATCGCTCTGGAGGCCAGAGTTACCTGCTCCATGAGACGATGCCAGTGCAGTGTTTGCCCTCACGGCTTCTTGAGCTCATCCTGCCCCTTGGATCAGGAGAGGGGCCGGAGGTGGAGCCAGCATGGAAATTGTACTCCCTGCCGGCCGTCGGCAGGACCCAGCCACTGACCTGGGGACTGGTGGGGGCTCTGGCTGCCCCCATAGATGAGAACTGACCCTACAGTCCTCCTGCCATCAGCAGGCAGGCTTGGCGCCCAAAGGAGTCCACTAAGCCGAGCCACCTGGGTGTCCAGTGCCTCAAGAAAAGGATTAGGCTCCAGCTTGGCCTGGGGAAACTCAGCAGCAGTGGGAGACACCCCTGCTGTTACCTCCTCCGGCAGCCCGGAACGGGAATTTCACCTGTTTCCCCACACCAGAGACATCTCTCCACCTTGTATCTCGGCCTGGAGTCTCGGGGATCCAGTGGGGTGACGCGACCCCCGGTAAGGATCCAAGGTCCCGTGCTGGGTGGCTTGCACAGAGCTATGGCCCCCAGGCTACCCAGCCAAGCTGCACTACGGCTGGTCAGTGGCGCACGTGCACTGTGCCCGGCAGCGGGTCCTGCCGGATCCCCAGTGGGCAGAGGATCTCACCCCATATAGGCACCAGAATTGGTTGCTTTTTAGCCGGATGTGCCCAGGCAGTCCCAGACAACCATTCTCCCCTCCTTCAACCCCATGTTTCTCTCACTCAGATCCCGCCAGGACCAACAGCAGCAGTGGAGGAACAGAAGAAGCAACAGTGAGCACTGTTTTTTTCCCCCTTCCTCTCTCTTCCCTTTCCCACTTTGTTCCCCACCCCCTTCTTTTCTTTTCCTCTTTCTTCCCCCCTCCACCCCCCCGCCACCCTTCATCCCATGGCCCATCCCTTGATTTCTACTACCTAATGAGGGCAAAGATTATGTCTACCAACTCTGTTCTGTCATACTGTCCCAAGCACTTAGTGAGGTAATCTGCACACTATAAGTGCTCAGTAAATACGATCAATTGATAATGTGCCCTAATACTCAAAATGAAACGTAAGCACCTCGGCTCTGATCACCATTATAGCAGTCAGCTCCTTCTGCCCCTTCACTTACAAAGCTATTATAACTGGCCAGAATCCAGGCACCGGGCCGACTCTTCAAATTCTCTCTGACCTCCTATAATTCAGCTGCACCTTTCTTGTTTATTCCTTTCATCTACTGTTTCAGACCTTTAACTTCCTCATGAAAGCATCAATGCTGCCACCAACTTCCTTCCTACCTAATCCCCAATGATCTAACCAACCACTTTGTTGTCCCTTCAACATCCAACAGACCACTGCTCTCTCCATTTCCAAAGCCCTTCTGAAATCACATCTTTTAGAAGGCCTTCTTCCTTTAGTTTCCAATCTATCCATTTTACATTCCTCCCAGCTGCAACTTCAGCACTTCCGTGCCATGACTACCAGTAGCATTCGTGTACCTTAGGGATAGTGGAAACTGTAGAGTCTAAAATATATACATAGCTATTGTGGAGCTGAGGTGAGTATCAAAGTGTTTCAGGGGTACACAGCTGAGTGCATAGTCAATGCAGAGGGGAGGGTAGGTAGAGTGGAAAGGGGAAATAAAGGCTTTAGTCTGAAAAGCCTTCATATTTATTAAATGTGCACTGTGTTCAGAGAACTCTACTAGGCACTGAGAAGGAATTAAACACAATCCCTGGCCCCCAAGGAGTTTACCAATCTAAAAATAAAAAGGTGAGAGAGGGAACAGGTTACAGGCACAAAAGGAGAGGTGAAACAAAATGCTAAGACACCATAAAGACAAAAACCAAAGATCAGTAGGGAACCATGGCTAGAAGAGCCACATGCTCTAAGTAATATCTAGACATACAGGGGCAAACAATAATTCATTCAATCATATTTATTGAGCGCTTACTGTGTGCAGAACACTATACTCATAAACTCACGGTAAGGCACATTCACAGTAATTTACAAGCAATACTAAAATACAGACTTACACTCATTCACACATACACAAACCAGAACACTATTATAACCCACTCACAATAATACATGGTCATGCTCATTCACCCTCAGACATCCTGTCTTTCACACTCGTTCACATTTCAGACACTCACCCTTCTCCTAAGTCTCAGGTGTTGATAGGCCCTGAGATGGGGGCGGGAACAGGAGCAGGGCAAGAAATCAAGCGGGGTCCAGACTGGGGGCAGTGAGCCCGGCAAAAAACAAGGCAGGACAGGCCAGAAACTTATAATGGATAGACAACGGCTGAGTGGTGTTATCAACAAGTAGGGAGCAAAATAAGTTAACCGGTGTAAATCGGCCACAGGGTTCGAGAACACAAGGTGGTGACGCAGGTAGGAATAATGACTCGGAGACCTGAGTTCAGATAGAGCAGTAGAGGTAGGAAAGCTGACTGTTCGCCCAGCTCACCTCCCGAGAGGTACGAGTGAAGAACAGCCCCGGTTCCAACCGCTTCTTCCCTTTTATTTCATTCCCCATCCAAGCTATACAAAGGATTCCTGGGCGCGTGAAACTTTGTCACCCTGTTGTGAGGAAATGTTAGTAGGAGACATCACCCACACAGGATGGGGTCGTTTTAGACAGGGCGTAGCCACTTTGAATAGTGTCAGCCCTCCTCGATTACAGAATCTTCCGCAAGGCCAGCACCTATTCCTCACATACCCTGCCGTTGAGCCCAGCATACAATGGAGTCAGTTATGCTAAGCCTTTAGGGAAAATGCAGTCACTGCTGCTTCTGCTGGAGTATGCGGCCAAGGTGGACAACAGTGGAAAGAGGGAGAACTGGGCCGGAGAGACAGAACGGGCCAGAGGCTGAGGGAGGGAGGGAGGGAGGGAGGGCCTGGGGGTGGAGAGGAAGGCAGTTTTCCTGCTGATAAGGGGGTGAATGGGAAGCAGAGTTGAGAGGCTCCTGCTTCACGGTGACCTCTGGAGACAGTTGTGCCCAGGTCTGAAGCTGGGTAGGGACCGTCTCTATATGTTGCTGACTTGTACTTCCCAAGTGCTTATACAGTGCTCTGCACACAGTAAGCACTTAATAAATATGATTGAATGAATGAATGAATGAGAGAGCCCGTGACACCCTCCAAAACCAAACACCAGGAGCCATGCTCCCAAATGTGGGGAGACAGTGGGGCCGAAGAAGGGGGAGCGGGAAGAAGGCGGGGAAGGGTAGGAAGAGGCTGGGAGACGGGGTCAGGTTGGGGTGGTGGGAAACCTTCAGGAAATGGTCCCTCGAAGCCAAGTAGCACTGACCTCGTCCACAAACCAGACAGTGAGGCCAGAGGACAAGGGTTCCAGCCCCTCAATCAAACGATTCTATTTCTTGAGCACTTAATATGTGCAGAGCACTATACTAAGCACTTGGGAGAGCACAATATACTGGGAGAGTTGGTAGTCACGTTTCCTGCCCACCTGGGTTTCCCAGGCTCCCTAGGACATACCTGATTAAAAGCTCCTCTAGGGCAGAGATTTGTCTTCTTTGTCTTACAATACCTTCAAATGTCCAGAACAACGCTTTGTACATAGTCGACACCCAATGCTGATTAGGATGAGGGAGGCTAAAATTCTGGTGGCCAAAGTTCCTCTACCTTAACGTAGCTGAATGTTCAATACAACTTTTTACTTGTAGAAGTCTTAAATTTGTGAGATTCCAAGTTATCGCTCTTTCGGTGCTTAGTTCAAGGCTGTACACCCAGTGAGACGTAGCAGAACCTGTGAGAAGCAGGGTGGTCTAGTGGATAGAACACAGGCTTGGGACTTTGGTTCTAATCCCTGCTCTGCCAGGAATTTGCTGGGTGACCTTGGGCAAGTCACTTAACTCTGCACCTCATCTGTAAAATGGGGATTGAGACTCTGAGCCCCATGCAAGAGAGTGACTGTGTCCTATCCGATTACCTTGCATCTGTCCCAGCATTTAGCTCAGGGTCTGACTCATAGTAAGCACTCAACAAGTACCATTAAAAAAACCCCCAAACCAAAAAACAGTAGGTGCTCAATAAACACTACTGATTGATCAGTTTACATCTTCAAAAATGTCTGCTGTTTCTCTATGGTGCTTCAAAGATACCAACCTTAGTTCCAGTACAGTAAATCTATCAATTATCTTGCATCTGGGCTTCCTGGTGACAGGGGAGCAAATTGTGTGGTTTGCTAAAAAGTTTAATTAGAAATCAGCTGTAATTGGTAAAGTGATGGAAAATAGATTTTATCCCAATATATCAGGAAGCAATATTTTAGGACTTTATAAGGAATAGGAAGTTGCTATGTGTTTTAGTGTCTTTTGTCTATTTTTGCAGCTTTGAGTATAATATAGCTCGCTATAATCCCTAGAGTCTTTCATAAGAATGTTCCATTTCAGCCCAGGGTAAAAAAAAAACAGTAAAAATAGAAGACGTGGTATTTTAGGATCAGACCTCTGGTTCATCCAGCCCATCATACTGTCTCTGACATTGGCAACAGGTTGCTTGGAAGAATCATGTGATGATTGCCCTCTGACAGCCATCTTAATGTTTATGGATGAACTACCTAGCATTCGTAACTCATTCCTCTACATAGTTAACTTTCTTCCTAGTAACCTATTATTCATTCATTCATTCAATCTTATTTATTGAGCACTTACTGTGTGCAGAGCACTGTACTAAACGCTTGGGAAGTACAAGTTGGCAACATATAGAGACGGTCCCTACCCAACAGTGGGCTCACAGTCTAGAAGAATAATAATGTTGGTATTTGTTAAGCGCTTACTATGTGCAAAGCACTGTTCTAAGTGCTGGGATTGATACAAGGTAATCAGGTTGTCCCACGAGGAGCTTGCGTGGCTATTATGGAACACACATCCATAATTTCATCCAAGTTCCTCTTGATTCTGATGAATTCTTGGCCTGGGCAACTTCTTAGTTTTGGTGCGGGGGGGGGGGGTTTCCTTAAGTTCACCACACAAAGTGGAAAAGTGTTTCCTTTTGCTTTGCTTTCATACAACCACCATCAAGCTTCTTTGGATTTCTCCTCACTCATGTGATGAGGGCTTTAGTAAACAACAATTCAGTATTCCCCTCCGGCCATATCATCCAGATTTTGTAGATTTCAATCACATCCTTTCTCAGCATTCATGTTTCCAGACTGAAGAATCCTATTTTTTCCAGTCTTTCCTTATAAGGAAACTGCACTATCCACCCTGTTCATCCTGGGGGCGTTCCCTCTGTCTCCTGTTCTCTATTTTAAAATAGGGTCACCAGAAACCCACAAAGTATTGTTTAATATTTACTGAACATCCTAAATTATAATTGTGACCTTTTTTAAGTGCTTATTTTCTGCCAAGCACATACAAAGTGCTGAGCTAGATTAGCCCTATACCAAGTGCTGAGTAGATTCAAGGTAATCGGGTCAGACACAGTCTCTGTCCCAGAGTGGACTTCAGAGTCTAATTAGGAGAGAGACCAAGTACTGACTTTCCAGTTTACAAGTGAAGAAACTGAGGCACAGAGAAATGAAGTGACTTGCCCAAGATCACACAGCGGGTGAACGGTGGGGACCAGATTAGAACCCAGATCCTCCGACTCTCAGGCCCATGGTTTTTCCACTAGGCCAAACCCTAGGTATTAAGCACATTATAAACATACACACAACATAGTGTCCCTGTTTTCTAGGTGTTTATATTCAAAGTAACAAGCAATATACAAGATTGAATTTGAAAGAGGAATAGGCCTAGTCATTTTTGCCACCCCTCTGGAAAGTGATAATGAGGGATGAGATTTTTTTTTATGATATTAGCTAAGTGCTTATTATGTGTCTAAGCACTGCTCTAAGCACTTGGGTAGATACAAGTCAGGCTTGTTGCAGTCCCTGCCTGCTCACGGTCAAGTAAGAGGGAGTTGTGTGGAGGACGGTGGAAAAGAAAAGGGCCTTTGTCCCCTCCCTTTGAAGCACGAGTCCACACAGGCAAGCATGTGTAACCTCTGCCTCCTGAGAATCAGTCTGCAGTTCATTCAGTCTCTCCCCAATACCCTCTGAGTTCCCTGAAGGTGCCTACTTTGATTTTATGCAACAGTAGGTGCTGAATAAACACAACCGCATGATGGATTGATTCAATAAATGGGGGAGAGAGTTACCAGAAGGTGAAGGGAAACAGCAGCGTTGCCTCTGCAGGCTACCCCCGTCCACCTGGAACGACGGTCTCCTTTCCACAGGAACGCGTGGCCTTTGACCCCACTCCAACAACAGGACGGCTTGGCAGTGGCCATGCTGGCTGTCCTTTCATCTAACCTCCAGCTCAGCTCTGCATTGGAGCTCCAACGGCAGTGACATCGGCATCAGGCTCACGCTTGCTGCTGTTGGGAAGAAAGAGGAAGGGAGGGGAGGAAGCCACATAGCTTCCCTGCTATTTCCCACCATGGCTGTTGGCTCCTCTCAAATCAATCCATCAGTTGCCTTTACTGATCACTTACTGTGGGCAGAGCACTGTACTAAGCACTTGGGAGAATTCACTAATGTTAGTAGACTGATCCCTGCCTTCAAGGAGTTTGCAATCATCTCTCCAGTATTTCAAACAATCAATTAATAATATTTACCAAGAGCTTTAGTGCAGAGCACTGTACTAAGTAATTGGGAGAGTTCAATACGTGATCCCTGCCTTAAAGGAGCTTAAAATCTACTCTCCAACCTTCCAAACAATCAGTGGTATTTATTGAGCAGCTACTGGGTGAACTAAACTCTCAGAAAAGTATACTAGAGACAGAAAAGCCTTTTTGAATGGCTCAGTCAATTAGTCAGTTGAGGGCCACTGTAAATTGCTTGTGGGCTTTTATGATTCTTTTTCTCCTGTGGCTGTGTTTTCCTCAGACCATGCTAATTAAATATTTCAAAGGATGTTTTACTTTGAAGCATGCTTAAAAATGAAACATGCATTTTATTTAGCTTTGTGGCACAGTCTATTTTTAAAGTCAGAATTGTGGAAAGCTGTATATGTGAACAATTACAATGCAGGCAGGGTCTGAGAACGATCTGGGAACAGAGAAGAACTGTACTTTGGGAATTGGGCGTGAAAATGATGCATGTTCGTTAGAATGAATTCATGTGGTTCATAATAAGATGTAGTACTGTTACCATGGAAATAAGAAAAAAAAACACAAATGAATCATTTTGTACTTTTCCTCAAAATGAATTATGATAAAAACAATTTCATTTTGATAAATCTTCTTTCATCTGACAGGATGAAAATAATTTATAATATCATTCCATGGTATTTTGGGACTTCTTTTCACTGAATCTCAGGCTGAAGGGGCCTTGAGAAATTCTCTCATCTGTCCCTGGGCCTTCAAGTAGGACCCCATTCAAAATGTCCCAGACAATGTGAAAATCTGCACTGTTTTTACAGGATGTCAAAGAAGTTTCCCAGTGCCTTCCAGCGTCTAACAGCCCTCACTGTCAGAAGATGACTTTAAGTTAACTTAAAACTCTCATGCTGCAGCTAAGCTATATCTTTCTTGTTCTTTTTTCAATGAAAAAGTCTTGAAGTCCTCTACCAAGTCGAGCCTCGGTCTCTTCTTCAAACAGTGAATGATGAATAGTCATTCCTCACAGGTTTCATTTTCTAAACCTTTGTTCCTACCCTAGTTCATGCTCAATACCTTGGCCTCCCCATTCTAAGAGATTCCATCCCTCAAGGACACTCTAGAGAGTTCACGCCAAACCAGTCATTTCAAGGGTATGGAAAGATGAATAGATGAATCAATAAGTAATATATGCAGATCGGTATATATGTAAGTGCTGAAGAAAGCTGTTGAGTTGGTATCAATCAATAGCAATTACTGACCACCTACTGACTGCTAAGCAACCTCCTAAGCATTAGGAATATACAAAAAAAATACAGTTTTGATCCTCTCCTCAAAAAGATTACACTCCAGCTAGGGAAGATAGGCACAGATTATTAATGGGGGTTGTGGAAACTTCAGTGCTTAGTTGGTGTAGATGGGCTGAAGTGGCAGTTGAGGTGGATTAAAGATTATTCAAGGAAGTCTCCTGGAGGAGATATGATAGAGAAGCAGCATGGCTCAGTGGAAAGAGCCCGGGCTTTGGAGTCAGAGGTCAGGGGTTCAAATCCCAGCTCCGCCAATTGTCAGCTGTATGACTTTGGGCAGGTCACTTAACTTCTCTGTGCCTCAGTCACCTCATCTGTAAAATGGGGATGAAGACTGTGAGCCCCATGTGGGACAACCTGATCACCTTGTATCCCCCCAGTGCTTAGAACAGTGCTTTGCACATAGTAAGCACTTAACAAATACCATTATTATTATTATTATTATTATTATTATTATCTTAGAAGGGTGCTAAAGATGGGGAGAGCGTTCCAAGCAGAGGAGAGGCTGATGGATGAGAACAAGACCCAGTAAGTAGGTGAGCTGTTGGAGAAGAGTGGATGAGTAGGAGGGAGAGAACTGACAATGCTTTAAAACCAATGGTAAGTGGTTTCAGACTACAAACTCTGTCATATTGTGCTTTTCCAAGCATTTAGTACATTGTTCCGTACACAGTAAGTTCTCAGTAAATGCCATTGTTAGGGAGAGGAATGGGTAAAATCACTGGAAGATTTTGAGAAGCGGGGAGACATCAGGCACAGTGATTTTTAGAAAAAGCATCAGGGCAGTTGAGTGAAAAATAGACTAGGGAGTCTGGGGGTGGAGATTTCCTCAAAGAGGTTGATGCAGCAGTCAGACCAGGACAAATATGACAATTGCCTAGGCCAGCCTAGTGGCTGAATGTAGAGAGAGGGTAAGATTCTGGAAGTGATGTAATAATAATAATAGTGGCATTTGTTAAGAACTTAATATTCATTCATTCAATCATATTTATTGAGCGCTTACTGTGTGCAGAGCACTGTACTAAGTGCTTGGGAAGTACAAGTTTGCAACATATAGAGATGGTCCCTACCCAACAGCAGGCTCACAGTCTAGAAGGGGGAGACAGACAACAAAACAAAACATATAAACCAAATAAAATAAATAGAATATGTACAAGTAAAATATGTGCAAAGCACTGTTCTAAGCCCTGGAGGGGGATACAAGATGATCAGGTTGTCCCACGTGGGGCTCACAGTCTTTATCCCCATTTTACAGATGAGGTAACTGAGGCCCAGAGAAGTTAAATGACTTGCCCAAGGTCGCACAGCTGACAATTGAGCTGGGATTTGAACCCATGACCTCTGACTCCCAAGCCTGTGCTCTTTCCGTTGAGCTACGCTGCTTCTCTGATGTGGAAGGAGAATATACAGGATTCAGTGACAGTAGGGGCAGGAATGTGTCTGTTGTTATATTGTACTCTCCCAAGCCTCAGTACAGTGCTTTACCCACAGTAAGCACTCCATAAATAGGGTTGAATGAATTTGGGTCAAAAGACGAGCCAAGGATAATGCCCAGGTTCGAGGCCGAAGAGACAAAGAGGATGGGGAAGTCAACTGTGATGGGAAAATGAGGTGGAGTGAGGATTTAGAGGAGTCTTGGGAATGGAGGAAGAAAGAAATGAGGAATTCAGTTTTAGATATATTGAGCTTGAAGGGCTAGCCAATTTTCCATGTATCACCCTGGAGGCAGGAGGAAATATCAGACAGACAATGGAATTACTTGAATACCTGAGTGTTAAGCACTGTATTAAGTAATACACATTCCTTGCTCCTCAAGGAGATAGAAAAAATTGGGGAGTCAGAAGTCGTGGGTTCTAATCCCAGCTTTGCCGCTTGTCAGCTTTGTGACCTTGGGTAAGACACTTCACTTCTCTGTGCCTCAGTTCCCTCATCTGTAAAATGGGGATTAGGACTGTGAGTCCCATGTGGGACAACCTGATTACCTTCTATCTACCGCGTGCTTAGAACAGTGCTTGGCACATAGTAAGTGCTTAACAAGTAACAGCATTATTATCATTTTATCCCCATTTTATATGGGTTACTATGAAATGGACCCTGACCAGTTTCTCTTCCAACTTCAAAGGAAAAAAAAAACAAGTGGCTTAAATTCCAGCCAGACCTTGGTCAGAAGTCAGGACAGCATAATGTCTGGGAAAGAGGACAGGGTCTAGAAATCCGAGGACAGGTTTTAGTCACGGCTCTGCCACTTGCCTATTGTGTGACTGCCATTGACCTGCTCTGTGACCATGGGCAAGTCATTTAATCTCTCTGTACTTCCGTTTCCTCATCTGCAAAAGGGGGAAAATCATACCGGCCTTTCTACCTAACTCATAGGGTTTATGTAAGGCTGAAAGAGGGGATTTGTTTTGTGAGAGAGCTTTAGGGGAAAAAAATACTCTACAAAAACCAAAGTATTAATTTTAGATGATTTGTCTTTCCTCCAATCCTGCCCTCAAGGAGCTTCTAATCTAAATTTGGATGACAGAAACACATTCACACTGCTACTTAGGGGTAAGACAGACATGAAGGGCAAGGCAAAGAGATAAGAGGGGTGGAAAGAAGGTAACACAGTAATAGGTGGAGTACTAATGTGGACAGAGTAGGAGAGATGGTTTAATTTCTCATCCATCTCATCACTCGGTAGCTGAAACAACTATTCACTTCTTGGGTGCTCAGGCAATAAAGTATGTGTAGGCTGTAATTTCTGCTGTGATCACAATTAGATTCTAAGTGTCAACTGAGCGGGCCCCAAGGGTATCGAGAAGCAAGATGGTGTGTAATTAGAAGTTCCTCCCTTTGACCTAGTGACCCCAGTAGGCGTCTTTGCTCTACAAATCAATCAATGGTATTTACTGAGTGCTTACTACGTGCAGAGTACTGTACTAAGCACTTGGGAGACTACAGTCCCAGTGGTTATTGGACAAAGAGCTTGAGGCCAATTTGGCATCTCTCAGACAGTGTCCACCTCCCAGCTGAGAACATTAGCACACTCCTGCACTAGGAAAAAGAGTGCTTTAGCTTCAGACCCATGACTCTCCACCTGGTACTGCCTCTCAAGACTCACGGACTACGGGTCATCAAAGCAGAAATCCCGGCTACAGTTTCACTTTCATCTTTTTCTTCCTTTTCTGTCTGTGTTTGTAAAAACTGGAGATAATGAATGTGCTGTAATAGCAGTGAGCAGCTTCGAACAGCCTCCTAGCATATTTATAGATATCAAGCACACGAAACACTCCCACATCATACTCCCTCTCCCCAGGAATCTAGAGTAGAGAAGCAATAATACAACAAGGTGTGCATTTGGCAGTCTTTGATGCTGTTCTCCTGACTTGGACCTCCTTCCGTCCCCCCTCCCCACCCTTGACCCCAATCTGACAGTTCACAGCTCCTCCTGATCTTCAAAGTCATTCTGAAAGTCCACTTCCTCCAATAAGTCTTCCCCAATTCTTATCATCCCAAATCATATGAGGCTATTAGCCATCTCTTGCACATATATAAATCCTTTAATTGTACATTCATCTGCAAAATATGGATAATTATACCTGCTTTATTCTACTGCCTTTACTCTGTAAAGAATTTAACATCTGTCTCCCCCATAAGAACGTAATCTCTTTGTGGGCAAGGAATGTGACACTTGCCAAATGCTTAATAACGCGCATTGCACACAGTGGACACTCAATTAATATTGTTTACTCCTTTTCCTACGCACTGGGATCTGTACTCTTTAAACATTTGACAGTGACTATCATGCCCAAGGCAGAGGTATATCACTTTTACAGATTGCTTATTGAAAGAACAAATAAAAGGCCAACAGGCATAGAATGAGACTTTTTGACTAGTAGATTACTACTGGGCTTCTCTTTCCTTTTCATCACACAGCTCCTCGCTCTAAATTCTCCTCAGGCTCTTAATGTGGTAGAACTAGTCTCTCATTCTTCCACCGTAGGTTGTGAAGAGGGAATCTGATTGTGTATTAGGAATCTCATTTTCAGTTCTTCAGCTCTCAGGGAGACTTATTAGAGCCATAAGGCTCTATCAGGCAGAAAACACCATTCCTTTCTCTGGGTTATTAACACCTTTAAATTGGATATTGAATCAGATTGAAGTCGGATTTTCCTTGCTTTGAAGATGAAATCACTTTCAATGCATGATTCTGGAAAGATCAAATAGAGCAATTTCTGCTAGAGTGGAACAGTTGTTTTTTTGAAGAAGTGTTATCATCAATGGTATTTACCGAGCGTTTACTGTGTGCAGAGCACTGTACTAAGCACTTGGGAGAGTATACTGAAACAGAGTTGGTAGACTTTGTTCCCTGCCCACAACAAGCTTATAGGGAAATTTGTGTTACAATAACCACAGGCTTAATGGAAATTAACAGATTAGGTAATAGAAAGTTTGATGATGCCACTGTAACTGTCATTTTTCAAAATACATTCCTATATTGTTATGGCTACCACTGACAGAATGTTTTACACATTTACCACTCATTGCTTGTTTAACTGTATTAAATAGTGTAAAGTTGCAGAAACACAAAGTAAGCTGTGATAAAGTTGAGGCTAGCGAGAGTAGCAGCATCATGGCTTGACTGATAACACACAGCTGTGCCCAGCCATTTCTTTGTTCACCAAATCTAGTTGGGCCAACTTGTAGATTGTTTACAGTCAGAATAGACTCCTGCCATGGGAAGAATGTTCCCTAATACTTTCATCATATTTTGGAGATTCAAAATCAGGTAACAAAATCATGTGTTATAGGAGAAATGACTGTATTATCTGTGAAATCTTGATGACCAGCTGTGAGATTTTCACTGAAGTTCCCACCCTGATCCTCAGAACAGACAGCTGGAGAGCCCTGGGATCTCCTACTCCCGCTCCCCTGCCACCACCAAGTTTCCCACCATCCCTAATGTCTGGTACAATGCTGTTCTTTCCGATTGTGAGCTTCATGAAGGACAGGGACTGTGTTTAATTCCCACCTGTTTATTTTCTCCCCGTGCTTAGTACAGTGGCCTGGACATACTAGGTGCTTTATAAATACTGTTACTACTGGCTTATGTCTGGGTTGCTGGAGAGAGATTCAGGAAGGAGTTACATAATCCAGACCAGATGAACACATTATGGAGAAGAGATGGAGCAAGAGAACAATTCAATGTTTCTACATCCTCGCTGAGGGAAGTAGAAGAGTCCAGTCATTTGGGCTTCTCCTTCCCTGAAAATTCGCCAAAGGAGTCTGTAGGAGTCACGTCCTCAGAGGTGAGGCCTGAGACATTCAGGCTGTGAGATCACCTGGGCCCTGGCTTCACTTCCTTTACCCTAATGCTTGAAATGGCTACTGCTTGCTCTACCCTACCTGCCGTCCTTCTGATTCCATCCACTCTTCTCCAGTTTTCCCCTGTATCATGGTATTAAAATCCTCTGAAGAGCACCTGAACTCTTTGGAGGTAAGGTGATAGGTAAATCTAAAACACTAATGAATAAATAAACAAAACTCAAACAGATTAGTTCTTGAGAGGATCAAGTACTAGAATCATGATGTTCAGGATTTAGAACAAGGTTTCCCCTTTGTGTTGATTAACCTCTAGGAGAGGAGTGTTTCTGTTGGTCAGAAGTCAAAAGCAAGACCAATCTTTTTTTTTTTGCGAGCTTACTGTGTGCAGGGCACTGTATTAAGCACTTGGGAGAATACAACAGTAGAGTTGGTAGACACAGACTCTGCCTACAACGAGCTTACATTCTAGGGGAGGAGACAGGCATTAATAAACATAAATTATGGATATGTACATTAATGCTGTAGGGCCGAGGGAGGAGTGAATAAGGGGAGCAAACCAGGGCGATGCAGAAGGGAGTGGGAGAAGATGAAATAAGGGCTTAGTCAGGGAAGACCTCTTGGAGGAGAGGTGCTCTTCAAGAAGACTTTGAAGGTGGGGAGAGAAACTGTCTGCCAAATATGAAGAAGGAGGGCAATCCAGGCCAGAGGCAGGATGTGGGTGAGAGGTAGGCGGTAAGATAGATGAGACAGAGATACAGTGGGTAGGTTGGCATTAGAAGAATGAAGTCTGTAGGTTGGGTTGTAGTAGAAGAGCAGCGTGGTGAGGTAGGAGGGGGCAAGGTGATTGAGATGTGAGATACAAAGACTGGCTCGATTCCAGTTGGTCCATCTGAAGCTGGCTGGTCCATTAAGGCTGGCTGCCCTGGCTAAAAAACAAACCAGCTCAGAAAAAGATTATCAGTTACACCAAGTCCTCCCTCCTGGAACTGCCAACCACTGAAGACAGTGTAAAAAATGTGAGTTGACTGTCCAAGACCGTGAGGCTAATTTCCACCCTGTGTATTCTTTCCCAGCACTTAGTATAGTGTTCCACACACAGTAAGTACTCAATAAATTCTATCATTATTATTACTTGGATCTGTGATCTTTGGGTACTGTGTACATCCCTATAAATCACATGTTATTCATAGTAATATCTGTACCCCCCTCATGACTGTAAGCAACATGTCTACACTGTAGTAATAATAATAGTATTTCTTAAGCACTTACTATGATCCAGGCGCTGTTCTAAGCATTGGGGTAGATACAAGCTAATCAGGTTGGACACAGTCCCTGTCCCTTATAGGGCTCACTGTCTTAATCTTCATTTTACAGATGAGGTAACGGAGGCACAAAGATGTAAAGTGACTTGCCCAGGTTTACACAGGAGACAAGGGGCAACGCGAGGATTAGAACCCTGGTCCCTCTTACTCCCAGGCCATGCTGCTACCCCTTCTTCCATGTGCTTATTAAAGTGCTCTCCACATAGTAAACGCAGCAAATACCATGATTTATATTACTACTACTACTACTACTATCCAGTGCAGCTATCATGCTCGCGCTAACATGGATTCATACTATTTCAGATTTTGTTGGGTTTACTCTAAAGAAGAATGTGAGAAATTGCTCTCCAAATCAGAAAAGTCATGGTATTCTTTTATCTCTTACTATGTTCTACACACTGTGCTAATCACTGAGGTAGAGACAGAACAGTCCCTGTTCCACTAGGGGCTCACAATCTAAGTGGGGAGTACCATACAAAACAGGAATAATTAGCAAATGACTCCAAAGTTAAGGACATCATACAGGAAAGGAACTCTTGGAGGGGGAGGATTATTATTGTTAGTGGATAAAAAATATAGCTGCAGCTGTTCTCCTATGAGACCTAAATAGTTGATGTAAAAGGAGATGCCATCATGCAGATGATCATTCCGTGTTTCTCATCTTTCATTCCTGAATTCACATCTTCGGGAATATCGAACCTATACACTTCAACTCTAGAGAGAGACTTTATTCAAGCAGTCATTGCCCTTAAAAATGTATTGGTTTAGGACAAGTTCAATCAATCAGTGATATTTATTGACTGCTTACTATGTGCAGAGCACTTTACAAGATGTCCAGCAATCACTAAAAAGAAGGAAAAATCCCAACCTCATTACAATCATATTTGAGTGCTTACTATGTGCAGAGCACTGTATTAAGTGCTTGGGAGAGTACAATATAACAATAAACAGACACATTCTCTGCCCATAATGAGCTTACAGTCTATCCACATGAATGAATCCATGAAATAAATCTTACCTAGAGCGTCCTTTTCCACTCAAAGATGACACTGACCAGTCAGTTAATAGTATTTATTGAGTGCTTCCTCTGTGCAGCAGGTTGCATGAAGCATTTGAGAGGCTTTTGGAGAGAGCTTAGGAGAATTAGTAGATTTGACCCTCACCTTCAATGAGCTTGAGCCCTATGCAGGACAGGGACTGTGTCCAACCTAATTAGCTTGTATCTACCCCAGGGCTTAGAACAGTGCCTGGAACATAGTATGTACTTAACAATCAATCAATCAATCGTATTTGTTGAGCGCTTACTATGTGCAGAGCACTGTACTAAGCGCTTGGAAAGTACAAATTGGCAACACATAGAGACAGTCCCTACCCAACAGTGGGCTCACAGTCTAAAAGGAGGAGACAGAGAACAGAACCAAACATACCAACAAAATAAAATAAATAGGATAGAAATGTACAAGTAAAATAAATAAATAAATAAATAGAGTAATAAATATGTACAACCATATATACAGGTGCTGTGGGGAAGGGAAGGAGGTAAGATCGGGGGATGGAGAGGGGGACGAGGGGGAGAGGAAGGAAGGGGCTCAGTCTGGGAAACACTAACAAAACACTATTAAAAAATATTAATGAATCAAACTCATTTTCTGAAGTAGAAGTATATGAAAGCACTCATATATCCCCATCCTACCTTACCTCACTGCTGGATCATATTTATAGGGCACTTACTTTGTGCAAGGCACAGTACTAAGTGCTTGGGAGAGTACACTATGGCAATATACCAGAGTTGGTAGATAATAATAATGATGGTATTTGTTAAGCACTTACTATGTGCAAATCACTGTTCTAAGGCTGGGGGGGATACAAGGTGATCAGGTTGTCCCATGTGGGGCTCACAGTCTTAATCCCCATTTTATAGATGAGGGAACTGAGGCATACAGAAGTGAAGCGACTTGCCCAAAGTCACACAGCTGACAAGTGGCGGAGCTGGGATTAGAACCCATGACCTCTGACTCCCAAGCCTGGACTCTTTCCACTGAGTCACGCTGCTTCTCAATGTAGATACATTCCCTGTCCACAATCTTATGGTCTAGAGGGATGAGCTTACACCGTCTCTATATGTTGCCAACTTAGGGACCGTCTCTATATGTTGCCAACTTGTACTTCCCAAGCACTTAGTACAGTGCTCTGCACACAGTAAGCACTCAATAATTACGATTGAATGAATGAATGAATTGTACCTCAATCTCATCTATCTTGCTGCTGACCCCTTTCCCACATCCTCCCTCTGGCCTGGCGTTTCTTCCCCCTTCATTTCCAACAAGCCACCACTCTCTCTGCCATAAAAGCCCTCCTAAAATCTCGTCTCCTTCAAGAAATCTTCTCTAATATCTCTCTTCCCTCACCTCTGTGTTACCTATGCCCTTGGATCAGTAGCATCAGTAGCATTTTAGATTGTGAGCCCCACCAGAGACAGGATTCCCCAACCAGAAACAGGATTCAGTCTAATTCCCAACTACGTACTCTCTTCCAACTCTTAGTACGATCATCTGCTCACAGTAAGTGCTTAATTCTATTATTATTTGTTAAGAGCTTGTTATGAGTCGAGCACTATCTAAGCAATGGGGTAGATAGAAGTTAATTAGATTGGACCCAGCCCCTGAATACCACATGGGGCTCACAGCCTAAGGATGACAGATATTTAATCCCCTTTCTTCAAATGAGGAAACTGAGGCCCAGAGAAGTTCAAGTGACTTGCCCAAGGTCACACAGAAGGCAAGTGGCAGAGCTGGGATTACAACCCAGGTCCTCTGATTCCCTGGACTGTGCTCTTTCTACTACGTCACACTGCCCCTCTGCTACTACTACTACTAATCTACTACTATTACTACCACCACCATCATCTTCGAAAACAAAGGATGGTTCTCAATATATTTTCAGCACACAGTTATGTGCTAATATGATGAATGTAAAAAAATTGAGTATATTGGTAATCCCAAATGCAGCAGTGCATTTGAGGAGTAGGCAAATGAATCATTGCTAAAGCCAGATTAATTAGCCTAGGTAATCCTTGCCCCCCAGCTGTGATTTGTTAGAAGCTTCCCATTGTCTGAAGAGAAAGATCAGGATGAATACAAAAGAATAAGTTTCTTCTCTTTCTAAAAGTTCTACTGCTTGTTGGACTAGAGTACATTGGGAGTTCTGGGACATTTTCTCACCAGTATTCTTCAAGTGGAAAAAAAATAAAGAAAATGTCCCAGTTTATTCTGCTATAAATGTATTTTTTTTGTTACTGCTCAGGGTATTGTGGAAGAATTGTATGAGAGCATTCAAATGTGCGTTCCCACTGTGCTATTGTTTCCAAATAACATATGCTCCCAATCCCATTTTGTAATAAGAGTTTCTGGCAGTAAAAAAGTTGCCACAGTGGAAACGTTTAGTCAACGAACTTTGCAGATAACATTTTTGGCTTATCTCAGTATGTTCAACTTCATGATGATTTATTACAAGGATAGACAACAAAGAATAAATTTGCTTTAGCCTTCCTCCCCTAACTTCCCAAGGTTCTTCTTTCTATCCTGTTTTCCCCAGTCCCCCTAGCCTTCCTTCACTGGCAGTGCTGTGTTCATCTATTTCAGTGTTGATATCTATAATTTAATTTACCTATTTGTTTATATAAATGTCCATCTTCCCCTCTAGACTGTAAACTCCCTTGTGGGCAGTGAACATGTCTACCTTCTGGTAGACCTGAAAGTCAGAAGGACCTGGGTTCATTCATTCAGTCGTATTTATTGAGCACTTACTGTGTGCAGAGCACTGTACTAAGTGCTTGGAAAGTATAATTCAGCAGCAGAGACAATCCCTGACCACAGCGGGCTCACAGTCTAGAAGGGGTGAGACAGACATCAGAACAAGTAAGCAGGAATCGACAGCATCAATATAAATAAATAGAACAGTAAATATACAGTTGGAGAAGCAGCGTGGCTCAGTGGAAAGAGCACAGGCTTTGGAGCCAGAGGTCATGGGTTCAAATTCCGGCTCTGCCAATTGCCAGCTATGTGATTTTGGGCAAGCCACTTAAGTTCTCTGTGCCTCAGTTTCCTCCTCTGTAAAATGAGGATTAAATCCTTCTCCCTTCTACTTGGACTGTGAGGACCATGAAGGACAGGGACTGTGTTCTACTCAATTATCTTGTATCTCCCCCAGTGCTTGGCTCATAGTAAGTGCATAACAAATACCACTATTATTATTAAGGCAGGCCTCTTGTCTAAAAAGCACAGATATAATTTCTCCTTTGAGAAACTCAAAGCATTTAGTGCCTAGCAGTTCTAATTCTCCTCTTTATATCTCACAGGGTACAAGCAACCTCATTCATACATTCATTCAATCATATTCATTGAGCTCTTACTGTGTACAAAGACACTAATGCTAAGAAAAGTCCAGGGAAAACGTGGAAGAGGCAGACCAGCAGCTAGATGAATAGAGACCATAACAACATTAATGGAAGAACCAGTAGAAAGTTTTGCGGATTATGGCAGAGGACAGGATGTTCTGGAGAAAGTATATCCATAGAGTTGCTATGAATCAGAAACAACTTGACAACGTTTAATAATAATAATACTGTGTGCAAAGCACTGTACTAAGCAATTGGGGGAGTATAATATAATAACAAATAGGCACATTCCTGCCCACAACGAGCTCACAGTCTAGAGGGAGAAACAGACGTTAATATAAATTACAGGTATATACGACTTGAGGTCTTCCCTCCTCTCCCGTTCTAACTGCTTGAATTTGCCTCTGTCCAACCTGATTATCTTGGATCTGTTCCAGCTCTTAGAAAAGTGTCTGACACATAGTAAGTACTAACCAAGTACCATAATTATTGTTATTTGCTTTCCATCCAAGGTGTGGAGAGAGTGGGTGATGGGGAGGTGGGTTCTGCTTAACTCCTGCAGAGAGAGAGGCAGAGAGCTAGTTTAGAGCTGCAAACAGATCAGGTCTCCCTGTGTTTAGTACTTTCTCAAAAACCAGTTCTGAGTGTCAGTAAGATATTCATTTTGGGAAAGGCCATGTACCATTTCAAGGAAAACGTATGGACAAGGCCATTCAAACAGAAGGTTCCAGTCAATGCCCATTAGGGGAGAAACTTCTCTCTTCCAGGTGAGGGCTGAAGGAAGTATGACAGCAAAAAACATATTTCACTCTCAGCGCCTTAGCGATCCTGCCTCATAGCAGCTGGTGTTCATTCAGCTTTGCCCAGGCCCAATCTGAATATCTTCCTGCCAGTGCCATGGGGTTGGGTAAAACAAACCAAGTGTCAAGGGTGAACAGCAGTCCCTATACCACATTCAGCACCCTGGGATGGGGCAGCAGTTTGCATCTTCCTGCACAGAACCCGAGGAGGCTGAGAACCACCATTCCTAACTGCAATGAGATATTGTGCGGGGAGGTTTGGTTTGTTTGTTATACTTTTGAATGATCCTAGTTGCTATATTTTCCCCGCGTGCCTGTCCTACCACCCTGTGAGCCATGGACTATCTGAATCGACGCTCATGTATTCTTCCCTGCGCTTTCTACAGTGCTTCACGAATGGCATTGATTGACTTCTGGGGAGCCCTCTTATCAATCTAAGTCCTTCAGAGGTCCCTCCCTTTACTCGCTTTGGCTTCGTGATCACTGGGAAGTAGCCAGTAGAGTCCCACAGGGGCCGGAATCAGTTCGCGGCTGGATTGAAATGGACCCAACATCCCAGACTGGGTTTTAATTTGCTGGGGCGGGGGGCAGGCGTTGTATCCCTCCCCAAATCCCAGATCCTGGCTTTCTGAGAAAGGAGCCTACAGGCATCCATGACACTCTCTTGGAACCCACCAAGTCTAGGGCAGCGGCTTCAGTCAATCAGTGAGTGAATCATAGTTATTGAGCTTTTACTGTGTGCAGAATACTGAACTAAGTATTTGGGAGAGTACAATATAACAGACACCCTCCCTGTCCACAACAAGTTTACAGTCTAGAGGGGGCTTCAGCCATAACCCAGGGCTAGCCCACTAAGGCTGGGCCCCAACCCTATGTGAGTTCTGCCCCATTAAAATTTCAAGCCCTGATAGGAATTTTACACCAGAAAATCCCACTCCCTCAAATTGGCTAACTCCTGCGGACAGAGCTGAAGAGCTAGTTTGGAGCTGAAAAGAGACCGGGTCTCCAGAGTTTAGTGCTTTCTCAAAAGCCAGTTCTTCTCAGTGTCAGTAAGATATACATTTTAAGGAGGCCATGTACCACTTCAAGAAAACTATGTGGATGAGGCAATTCGAACAGAAGGCTCCATTCAATGTCAATGAGGGGAGAAACTTCTGTCCCCCCCCGAAAAGGGCTGGAGAAAGTATGACAGCAAAGAACATATTTCGCTCTCAGTGCTATAGTGATCCTGCCTCATAGCAGCTGGTGTTCAGAAATGCTTCAGGTCAGGAAAGCAAAGACATATTTCTAAATCCATCGTATTCCTTTGAGAATATAATACCCTCTTGAAATGTTTCTTGATAGTGATTGCCAATCATTATTCTCGTGCCAGAAATATGTCTCTGGCAGCCACGAGTCTTTCCAAAGTTCTTGGCCGTGACTTGAGAAATTATTGGAGCTAAGGATAAGAGAATTAACTCTTCAGGAGGCAGGACTATGTTGCAAACCGCTCTCTCTGGGTGGCCACTTTTTGGTTTTAAGTTACTTTCACAGTCTTATGTTCTGGTTTGTGATTGTCTGGATGAGGAGCTTACTTTTCTGCTCTTCCCTCCCTTTTCGCCCATTCTCCTTCCCTCCCCAGCCCCATTTTTCCTTTTCTCCCTTTCTTTATTGCATAGACTCACTAAAGCTTTAAGGATGGAACAGCATCAGAGTGCCATACCAACATAAATGGGCTATATTGAGGACCTACTGGAGTGCAGAGCACTTTAACAAGCACAAGAGAAGCCAAAAAAACAGTCTCTGCCTTCCAGGAATTTACCTATTCTTCCAATCATTTAGTTCAGTCCTCGGCACACAGTAAGTTCTCAATAAATATTGCCGTTCATTCTGAAGGAAACACAACATGCACACCTCCAGGGTCCTGCCTGAATACTGTCAGCTGCCAAATGTGTCTTTCTCCCAGGCAAGGTGAGAATCTTGCTGAACAGGAATGACAGGGTTTCTACTCCACCAATCACCTCCCACTGCTGTCTGCTACTTGGGATTGCAAGGGTTTTCAAAGGGTCATTCATTCATTTGATTGTATTTATTGAGTACTTACTGTGCGCAGAGCACTGTACTAAGCTCTTGAGAGAGTCAGGGGTTGGAGATCATAAATTGCCATTGCTCAGGAGTACAGTTATCCAGCCCCAGGTCTGCAGCATCAATTCCGAGTAAAATAAAAGTCTGTGACAGAGCAATGAATTCAAACCTTCTCATTAAGGAAGGACATGTGAGCATGACACAGATTTTTAAGCAATCAGTTTAACAATATCTTGGATTAAAAAAAAGGAGACAGCCAAGAAAGATGGTCCTATTCACTCGTACAAAGGAATAGACGGAGGGCAGGCAGAAATCCCTTCTCCCGTCACCCATCTATCCTTCATGGCAGACCCCAGAGCAATCACCCAGACAATCGATCAGACACCTCCAGGGATCCAGTGCTATCTGCCACCCAGGTAAACTGAGGCCACCGGATGCTGGCTCACCCAGTTGGAAAAATGCAGCCTTGGCACTGCCCTGGAACACCATGCCCCCACTGTTGCACTGGGCACATTGTCCACAGAGCGATCCTACAGTCATGACCCCCTCAGTCCCCTTCCCAACCACATTTTTGTTTTCATCTTTGCCTGGTTTGGGTATTTAAACAGTTTCATATAGACTTCATCAGGGAAGGGCCTGGGGATTTTTTTAAAGGAAGACAATCTACTCCGTATTTAATTCTGAATTCCCTGTTCAGTATGGCACATTTAATGAAAGCCGATTACTTTTGAAATTACCGTACTGCAGGGTGCTGTAACAGCTGCTTCCGTTCTCACCAAGCTAGCAGCTAGCATCCTAACTCACATTTGCAATCCCTGCCTAGTCAGTCTGTCATGTGCTGCCACGGCCCTTGGCTTTAACAAGAATCACACGAACTGTGATGAAGTTCTTGGGATCAGTTCAACGAGGGAGATTGAGGCTGTACAGGGCAGACAGTTGGACACGGAATTTCTCCTAAGTGATTACATCTTTAAAAACTGCAAATCATTTCCAAAGGGAGGCAAGTTACCTGGGAGTGTAGTAGCAGTGCTCCGGTTGGACCCACACGGTTTCACGGGATTCATGAGATGCAGGAGATCGCTAGACTCTAAGGTCGCTATGGGCTGAGAATATATCTGCTAGTTCTATGGTATTGCTCTCTTCTAAGGGCTAAGCACATTGTTCTAAGCATGGTAAGCTCTCAATAAATATCACTGATTGATGTGGGAGCAGAATGAACTATAAGCTCACTGTGGGCAGGGAATGTGTCTGTTTATTGTTATATTGTACTCTCTCAAGTGCTTAGTACAGTGTTCTGCACAAAGTAAACGCTCAATAAGTAGGAGTGAATGAATGCATCACATCACAAAGGAGTTTGCCAGGTGGTAGGGCGAATCCCACAGGGGTCATTATATGCATGGCCAAGACTGCTATTTCTCTTTGCAGAGCAGGACAAGAAACTGGATCTGGAATAGAGATGGTGGCTGACAGCTGACCATATTTGGCCTAGTGGGTAAGAGCACAGGCCCGGGAGCCAGAAGGTCATGGGTTCTAATCCCAACTCCGCCACTTGTCTGCTGTGTGACCTTAGGCAAGTCACTTAACTTCTCTGTGCCTCAATTCTCTCATCCGTAAAATGGGGATTAAGACTGAGAGCTCTATGTGGGACAGGGATTGGGTCCAACCCTACTATCGTGCATCTACCCCAGCTCTTAGAATAATAATTAATAATTATGGTATTTGTAAAGTGCTTACTATGAGCCAAGCACTGTTCTAAGCACTGGGGTAAATGCAAAATAATGAGGTTGTCCCACGTGGGGCTCACAGTCTTAACCCCCATTTTATAGATGAGGGAACTGAGGCACAGAGAAGTCAAATGGCTTGCCCAAGGGCATACAGCAGACAAGTGGTGGAGCTGGGATTAGAACCCATGACCTCTGTCTCCCAAACCCATTCTCTTTCCACTAAACCATGCTGCTTCTCGGTGCCTGACAGTAAGTGCTAAACAAATACCATAATTATTATTATTATTTATATGGAGAGGGGAAGAGGAAGAGTGATAGGTAGAAAAGTGAGGGGGGAGAGGGGGGAGAGGGAGAGAGAGGGAGAGAGAGAGAGAGAGAGAGAGAGGGAGGGAGGGAGGGAGGGGGACAGGGAGAGAGGGAGAGAGGGAGAGGTTGGAAACTCCATGAGGGCAGGGATCATGTCTACTCTTTCTATTGTCTTATCTCGAGAGCTTGATGCAGTGCTCTTCACCCAATAACTGCTCAATTAACAGTCATGAGGAAGGGGAGAGAGAGGAGGAGAGGAAAAAATTAGCTGAGATGGGCCACAATTTAACCAGTGGGCATGAAGGATGGGGCTGGGAGTTGGGAATGGGATTAAAAAAAAAAAAAGAAGAAGGGAGGCTGGGCTGTTGTGGCTTCCTGGCAAACCTCTGGCCCTGAACCATGGACTGATCCAACTGACACCCACTACTCTGGAACTCATTTGATGGCTGCCTCCATTGAAACAAGCCCAGAGCAGACCTGTTTACCGGGGGTCAGCAGCAGAAATGGAGAGAGTGGCCAAGATAATTGCCCTAATAATAGTAATAATCATAAAAATAATAATAATATTTGTTTAGGGCTTACTTAATGCCAAGAACCGTACTTAGCACTAGGGAAGAAATAAGAAAACTGGGTTAGACCCAATCCCTATCTCACATGGATCTCACAGCCTAAGTAGGAAGGAGAACAGGCATTAAATCCCCATTTTACAGATGAGGAAACTGAAGCATGGAGAAGTTAAGGGACTTGTCCCGAGGCACACAGACTGGGCATCGACTTGTACTTCCCAAGCGCTTAGTACAGTTCTCTGCACACAGTAAGCGCTCAATATATACAATTAAATGAAAGAATGAATGTGGCAGAGGTAGGATTAGAACCCAGGTCCTCTAACTTCTAGGCCTGAGCCCTTCATACTAAATGGCACTGCTTCTCCTGAGCCATGTCCGAGATCTCTGCCCAGATGAAGCAGCAGAGAGGTAGTGGAAAGAGCAGGTGTATGTCATGTATGTACCCTTTGTGTATTTGTCTTAGCTTCATCTGTTATTTTATTATCTCATCACTCTTTATGTGTCTGTTGCCTGTCCCCTTTCCCCCTTATGTTTTTAGATTGTGAGCTTTTTGAGGGCCAGAGCTGTGTATTCTTTCCTAGCATTGTACAATGCTCTGTTCACACTAATCACTTAATACTCTTGCTATTATTTTGTCCCTTTTCTTCTCTTCTCCCAACCTCCCCAATCCTACCATCTTTTGGCCCCACCTAAGGGACTAAGCATTCTGGCTCACATCACACGTTCCCCAGGGCAAAACCGAGACTCAAGATCAGTAGTGATGTTCTTCCCCCATGACTGGCTTCATTCTGAAGACACTCCCTTTTTGTGTCTCCTGGGGGAAATTTCCAGAGGACAAGAGTGCAAGAGAATAGTAATTAATACAGAAAGCAGTTCTTGTAGTAGGTGGGGCATAAAATCCCCTGAGTTCCACTACCTTTCATACTCTTCCTATATTATTACTAATTATTATTATCATTATGTACAACTATTCTGCAAAGAGGGTTGGGTACAAGCCCCAGGCAGATTATGTACTGCCTTATTTTTTTCCTCTTTCCTACAGAGGATATTGCGCAGCTTTCCCGGGGCTTTAACTGTAGATTCAGCAAAGGAAAAATAAAGTCTTCCAAGTGCTCTTGAGACTGGCTAGGCTGAAGCCAATCTTTTGCTTGAAAATGAAAGCCTTCTCCTTATTAATCTCCCCAGTCAGGAAGCAGGGCTATGGAAAAAAACAGGAATAAGAAAGGAATCGGGTGGTTGAGAACAACAGATTTATTGTTTTAAAGGTGACGGTGCATCTCTGATCGACTCAAACAAGCAGCTGCTGAACCTATTGAAGGGGCGGAGGTGAAGAGTGGCAGAGAACCATTAAACTCTGGTTGAACTGGGACCGAGGTCTGGATGTGAGATATCTGACTGGCATCTTAGTCACAAATCCAATTGCTAATGAATAAGGTAGACAACACCTTGATGGCCCACAGGCAATTCGGCCTTATAGCAGGTCATTCAATTCGGTAAACCAGAGGGTTGCACTTCCACTCTGAAGTCAGCTTGGTCAAAATTACAAAAACCTAGAGCCCGGGCTTTGGAGTCAGAGGTCATGGGTTCTAATCCCGGCTCCACCACTTGTCAGCTGTGTGACCGTGGACAAGACACCTAACTTCTCTGAGCCTCAGTTCCCTCATCTGTAAAATGGGGATGAAGAATGTGAGCCTCCCGTGGGACAACCTGATCACTTTGTAACTTCCCCAGAACTTAGAACAGTGCTTTGCACATAGTAAGCGCTTAATAAATGCCATCATTCTTATTAATAGTAGGCCCCTTCTCTGCCCCTTGTCTGCTGTGTGACCTTGGGAAAGTCACTTAACTTCTTTGTGCCTCGGTTCCCTCATCTGTAAAATGGGGATTAAGATTGTGCTCCCCATGTGAGGCAGGAACTGTGTCCAACCTGATTAGCTTGTATCAACCCCAGCATTTAGAACAGTGCTCGATGCATAGTAAGTACTTAAAAAATATCATTATTATTAGTAGTAGTATTAGGATTAAATCAATGTTTTTTTCTAAGGCACTTACTGTGTGTAAAGCACCATACTAAGCTCTTGTAAAAGTACAATACTATAGAATTAATATATACTGTGAGCTCCCCACAGTGTGGGGAGAGCTCCCCACAGCCTTCCCACAAGGAGCTCACAGTATAGCATGGGGGTAATTTAAATGTTACAGATACGTACGTAGGTGACGTGGGGAAAATATCAAGTGCTTAAAGGATACAGATAATAATAATAATGATGGCATTTGTTAAGTGCTTACTATGTGCCAAGCACTGTTCTAAGCACTGGGGGGGGGATACACGGTAATCAAGGTTGCCCACGTGGGGTTCACAGTCTTCATCCCCATTTTCCAGAAGAGGAAACTGAGGCCCAGAGAAGTGAAGTGACTTGCAACAAGTCCCACAGCTGACAAGTGGGAGAACCCATGACCTCTGAGTCACGTTGCTTCTCTGATCCAAATGCATGGGTGACATAGAAGGGAGAGGGACTAGGGGAAATGAGGGCTTAAATCAGGGAAGACCTCTTGGGGCAGGTGTAACTTTAACAAGGCTCTGAAGGCAGGGAAAGTCGAAGTAGGAAGACAAACTGCAGAGAGAGGAGAATCAAGTCTTAGCTTCAATCATCATGAGCATTATAAGCATTTATTAACCACTTAGTGTGGGCAGAACACTGCACTAAGTAATTGGGAGAGTGCAATACAACAGACTCAATCCCTCATTTTCAATCCAGACAAAAGCAGAACTTGAAGTGCTGGCCTGAGGCCACTTACTGGCTTCACTGTAAGATATATTTGCTTATTGTCATTCCATATGCATATTTATTAGCCTCTAATCCACAATTCCCCTCTCAAGATCATAGAGAAGCAGAGTGGCTCAGTGGAAAGAGCCCGGGCTTCGGAGTCAGAGGTCATGGGTTCAAATCCCGGCTCCACCACTTGTCAGCTGTGTGACTTTGGGCAAGTCACTTCACTTCTCTGGGTCCCAGTAACCTCATCTGTAAAATGGAGATGAAGACTGTGAGCCCCTCGTGGGACAACCTGATTACCTTGTAACCTCCCCGGCGCTTAGAACAGTGCTTTGCACATAGTAAGTGCTTAATAAATGCCACTATTATTAAGATCGTACCTGAGGAGTTTCCAGTACTCTACCAGTCTCAGCTACGAGAGGGAGAGTTAAGCAGAGGCATACTCATTTCATTCTTAGCTTGGACAGTGGCAAGAGAGTGGAAGGCAATCTACTACAACTCAGAACTCCCCTGTGCTGGGCAGCAGTGGCATGGAAGAGAGTCGAGGGTGGAGAATCAAATTGACTGCACGGAAGAAGGCAAAGGTAAACCACTTCCAAATTTTTCCCAAGAAAACTCTATGGATACACTACCAGAATGATTGCAGATGGAGGTGTGGCATTCTGGGCATCCATGGAGTCGCTATGGGTCGGAGACGACAACAGCATCAGACAAGACAAATCCACAATTATTAGGAGGGGGTTGGGCTTAGGTGACAAGAATTGTCAGAAACTCCTAAGGAACTGCAGTGTCTTGGAGTACAAAATACCAGTAGGGTGAAGGACCCTAATCAGTGATTTTAGGAGGCTGAAAAAGACACTGTTTCCATTCCACAAACTCATTTATATATTTATATATATGTATATATATATATCAATCAATCGTATTTATTGAGCGCTTACTGTGTGCAGAGCACTGTACTAAGTACTTGGGAAGTACAAGTTGGCAACATATAGAGACAGTCCCTACCCAACAGTGGGCTCACAGTCTCTCGTGTGTGTGTGTGTGTGTGTGTGTGTGTGTTTTCCATTAGGAAGAATCAAGAATCACCTTTCCTTAGCCACACACATGCATGTGCTCAGACACCCAGGATCCACCACAGCCCTGAGTCTGCGTGGGGAGGAATTATTTAGATTGGTATAACTCAGAGGGTTTCATTTCAGGTGCTCTTTTTTGGCAGCGTTAATTTGTCACAGTTCTGTTCAGTCTGTTCATGTGTTTAATTACCTTCTGTTATTTTTTTTAAGTGAACAACATACACTGAGGGTGGCAAATCGTCTATTTTTCTCCAGTTTCTAGTCCCTTAATTTAGAATAATTCAAGCTAAAAGTCATAATTTTCGCTCATATAAAACCACTTCTATGTATATTTGTCTTCAAATGAGTCTGTGTCTACATAGCACAAAATTGAAAGTTTAAAGCAGTTACCCAGGTAATATAAAAAATGGATAACTGAGGGGAAAAAAGTTTCAGTTCTTCAGGGGAGTGTTGCAGGGGACAGAGACTAAATTATGCAGAATCACTTTATCTGGAGCGATCTAGTGCCCCCGTTAATTGTTCGATTCTCTGCTTTACTTGCCTGGTAGATACAGATTATAACATTGTGCAAGACAATCAGTGGAAGAGATCAGTGTGAGGCAACAGAAAAAAACTTGTTCTATTGGATGCTTGAAATGTGAACCCTTGGACTCAAATCAGCAGAAACAGAGCATTCAGGAAGAACCAAAGATTTTGGAAATGAGGTAAGGGATAACACAAGAACGCTAACACCAGACGAAGAGAAAGGATTAAAAAAACACCCAAAGCACGGAAAATTAAGATGAAGGCAAGACATTTGACAGAAATGCTGAGTTATATTAGCCAGGATATAAGATCATTACACCTGTGATTTATAAAGATTGTCCTGTCAAGAAGGGTAGCTTAAGAGAGCATTCTCATGGGGATTGGAAATCATTATTTCATTTCAACAGTTTATCCAAGAGGAAAGTATTTTGACTGTTTAAAACCAGAAAAAGATGAAAATAGCCCTGGAGATGGGGGGGTCTTGCTTGTCAGCGTGAACAGCTATGGTCAGAAGAGCCACTGGTTTCTTCAAGGAGCAGACCAAGTTTCTGAAGGGGAGTGAAGATTTTATGCTCTGCTGTGGGTACCAAAGGCCCACAGTGGCCCCGTTTACCAGCATCGTAGGTGTTTGGCACTGGGAGAAATTCTAACTGACAGATGTGATGGCAGCTTGAAAGTTCAAGTGCTTAACACTGTAGATAAAACCACCATCCTTCCCATCTCACAAGCCTGTAACCTTGGCATTATCCTTGACTCATCTCTCTCATTCAACCTACATATTCGGTCTGTCACCAGAGCCTGTTGGTTCTGCTTTCACAGCATCTTGAACTGAACTTCCAAATACAGTTGGCTGAAATGGTGACTGTAAGGTTGAGGACCTGGGCAAAATAATCAGTTGTGATTCAGAGAAGCAGCATGACTCAGTGGAAAGAGCACGGGCTTTGGAGTCAGAGGTCATGGGTTCAAATCCCAGCTCTGCCACTGGTCAGTTGTGTGACTTTGGGCAAGTCACTTAACTTCTCTTTGCCTCAGTTACCTCATCTGTAAAATGGGGATTAAGACTGTGAGCCCCAAGCGGGACAACTTGATCACTTTGTAACCTCCCCAGTGCTTAGAACAGTGCTTTGCACATAAGTACTTAATAAATGCCATTATTATTATTATTAATTACCTTGGTGCTTTAATTTTTATTATCACTGAGAGTTGGTTTTATAGTCCAAAACCAAAGAACTAATGTTGTAGTTATTATACATCTCAAAGAGTAGCAGCAAAATCCCAGGTAGATTATTGATATCCTAATAGTAATTATTGTGGCATTTGTTAAGCACTTACTTTTTGACAACCCTGTATTAAGCACTGGGGTAGTTATAAGTTAATTTGGTTGAACACATCCTGTGTTTCATATGAGGTTCACAGCCTAAGGGGGAGGGAAAATGATATTGAATTCTCATTTTATAGATGAGGAAACTGGGTCACAAAGTTAAGTGATATGACCATCCTCACACAGCAGGCAAGTGGCATTAGATTAAACCCGGTTCCATGCTCTTTCCACTAGACCGTGCTGCTTCTCAGTATTTGCAATTCCTAGATTTCAGAGACGTTCAAGAGAGGAATATAACTGTATTAGGCGGGGAGGCCGAAATCTATCCCAAAACACCACATCTGGCTTCAGCAGCTTCATGACTGAACAATATCACCACCAATACAATCTTAGAATACAGGCAGTCAATTGGCATTAAGCATCTAAAATAACTTAATTGTTAACCGTTAATAATTGTGGGAAATTGTTAATAGAGGATTTTATTGGACAGGTTAGACATGGTTTTGCTCAAACACACTAACCTTTGGTTAAAGTTTTTTTTTAATAGCTGTAGAACTGCCACCTATTACCAACAGCCAAGGATTTTCATTCATTCATTCATTCAATTGTATTTATTGAGCACTTACTGTGTGCAGAGCCCTGTACTAAGCGCTTGGGAAGTACAAGTCGGCAACATATAGAGACGGTCCCTCCCCAGCAATGGGCTCACAGTCTAGAAGGGGGAGACAGACAACAAAACAAAACATGTGGACAGGTGTCAAATCATCAGAACAAATAAAATTAAAGCTAAATGCACATAGTGTATATTGATCACCTACTGTATGCAGAGAACTGTAATAAGCGCTCAGGAGAGTACAATAGAGTTAGTAGACATTATCCCTGCCCTAGACTTCTGCTCAAATCCCTGCACATAAAAGGTTCAATTCTAACTTGTAGACTCAGGCAGAAGCTATTCACACACTCCTAAACACAGAAGCAAAATAAGTCTCCACATTTCCAAGATGTGGAGCAGGCACTGAAAGTTGTTCTTAGACTTGTGTCCAAAACAGAGCTCCCATTTTCCCCACACTCTGTTCCCCCCGACATTCAGATCAATGTAGACGACACCACCAACCTTCCCATCTCACAAGCATTATCCTTGACTCATCTCTCTCATTCGACTCACATATTCAGTCTGTCACCGGAGCCTGTTGGTTCTACTTTCACAACATCTCTAAAGTCTGCATTTCCTCTCTATCCTAACTGCTACCACACTGATCCAAGCACTTCTTATATCACACCTTGACTATTCTATCAGCCTTCTCAATGACCTCTCTGCCTCCTGTCTCAGTTTATACTTCACTCTGTTGTCCTGATTACTTTCCTAAGGAAGCTCAGTCCAGAAGTGCTTAGTACAGTGCTCTGAACACAGTAAGCGCTCAATAAATGACTGAATGAATATCTCCCCATCCCCAAAAGCCTTCAGTGGTTGCCCATCCACTTCCACATCTAACGGAAACTTCTAATCATCAGTGGAAAGAGCATGGGCTTTGGAGTCAGAGGTCACGGGTTCAAATCCCGGCTCCGCCAATTGTCAGCTGTATGACTTTGGGCAAGTCACAACTTCTCTGTGCCTCAGTTACCTCATCTGTAAAATGGAGATTAAGACTGTGAGCCCCCCATGGGACAACCTGATCACCTTGTAACCTCCACAGCACTTAGAACAGTGCTTTGCACATAGTAAGTGCTTAATAAATGCCATTATTATTATTATCGGCTATAGGACACTCAATCTGCTCTCCCTTTCTATCGTACCTAGCTGTTCTACTACAACCCAGCCTACACACACTAAGCTCCCCTAATGTCCAAAACAGACTCTCATCTCTCTCCCACTTCTACACCTTGCCTATATCCTCTCTCTGGCCTGGGTGGCCCAGTGGACAGAGCACGAACTTTGGAGTCAGAAGTCATGGGTTCAAATCCCGGCTCCACCAACTGTCAGCTGTGTGACTTTGGGCAAGTCATTTAACTTCTCTGGGCCTCAGTTCCCTCATCTGTAAAATGGGGATTAAGACTGTGAGCCCCCCGTGGGACAACCTGATCACCTTGCAACTCCCCAGCGCTTAGAACAGTGCTTTGCACATAGTAAGCGCTTAACAAATGCCAATTATTATTGTTATTATTATCCATCAGACCACCTTCAAAGCTTTATTCATGTCTGTCTGCACCCACATCTACACTGTGAGCTCGTTGTGGGCAGAGAATGTCACTGTTTATTGCTGTGCTGTATTTTCCCAAGCGCTTAGTACAGTGCTCTGCACACAGTGAACACTTAATAAATACAATCAAATGAATTCAAATCACATCCCCTCCACGAGGCCTTCCCCGGCTAAGTCCGCATTTCCCCTACTCCCTCTCGCTTATGTCGCCTCTGCTCTTGGATCTGTACAGTTTGAGTTGATATTCACCCCAGCTCCCATTTATGTATATACCCTCACTTTGCTATTGCCCCTGTCTGCAATTTATTTTAATATCCATCTCCATCAGCAATCCAGAGAGTTTTCCAAAGCTCCCAGTTCATATTCACTCATTCAATTGTATTAATTGAGCGCTTACTGTGTGCAGAGCACTGTACTAAGCGCTTGGGAAGTACAAGTCAGCAACGTATAGAGATGGTCCCTACCCAACGATGTGCTCAGATGTGGCTTGGAACTGCGGTAGTGACAATGTCTTCCTAGCCTGGTCCTCCTGGGGGTCTGGAGTGCCACCAGACATGAGGGGATGGGAGAGGGACACCAGTTGCAGGTGGGTTCCATGACAAATTGACTCATTTTGTGCTTAGCGTGTTAATAGGGCCAATCCTTCAAGACAACATGATGAACTAGCAGTTTATAGCTGCTTCTGATTGATTGTATTCCTAAAGTATAAGGTCACATAATCTTCTGACTGGGGGTGGTGCTGGGGAAGAGCTGGATGGGACTTTTCATGAAGCTCAGAAGAAAAGGACACAGGCCGACCATGAGCACATGGATCGAGGGATGCAGACTGTCCACGGGGGACCCGCTAGCCTGGGGGATGGACACAGAGCAAAGCAGCTGGGTCCCGGCTTCTTGTGACAGATCGTGACACCCACTCAGGGACAAAGAGGCCCATCTCCCCACTCACCAGCCCAGGCTTTGGAGTAGCGGTGCCCTTCCTTTTCCTCCCCTCAAAGCAAGAAAGCACCTGTGGCTCCTCTCCAGACCACCACCATCATGTGGTGGGCTGGGATTGCATCCCCACAAGGGTCAAAGGGAGAAGCTTCATCTTTGCTTTCTTTTCATTTATGAAACTGACAAAAGGTAAACTCCCCAGGCCCAGCAGCTGTCCAGGAAATGGGTTGATCCTTAGGCCAGAGAATGCTGCAGCCACTGCCCAGTGCAGTGGGGGAAGGTGGCCCTTTCCTCCATCCCGGCTGGCCTTGGCCTGAGCTGATCCCTCTGAGAGGAGTCCTGTGCCTCGGGGCCATCTATATCGGGCCATGCCCATGCCTCCATGGAGCCCCCATGAGCACATGTGTGGGGAGAAGGGGTGGCATATACCAGTCTGGCTTCAGATTGGGCCATGTGGCTAGTTGATGTCAATCACAGGGCAGACAATGCCACCTTGGGTTGCAGTTCAACCTCTTCTACTGGGTTTTGATAGACTCTTTAAAGCACTCAGACACATTTGTAGTCCAAACAAATGGCTCTTCAGCAAATCACAGCCCCTGGAGGTTTCCTGTTTCTGCTCCTAGGGACAGAATCTTGAACTGGAGGGGCCACTGGGCTGACCTTGTAACGCTTTTTCCATTTTTATGTCCCTTAACTCACACGATTGGTAGCCTAAGGGATCCTGAGAGTTCTACCCACGGTTAATGAAATAGCAATCCATTTAAAAGTAAATCCTTTGAAAATAAATCCACTAATGAGAGTAAAGGAGTCAGCTTTGCCATCTCTACTTCTTCACGAAAAGCATTAATAGCCTAGGTAAACTAATTGTCTAATCTTGTTAAAGCCCTATTAGTGAACCAACAGTTTTGATCACCATCATCAATAACAGAATTGATCACACAATGCTAAATAAATGACTTCTCTAGAGCAAGACTCTGCCCTCTAAATGCTATTATTTTCACCATTTCTGGTGAAATTGCAGCATGCTAGAGATTCTAGTCTTTAGTTGAGAATAGAAATATAAGATGACTAAGAAGCAGCATGGCTTAGAGGAAAGAGCCCGGATTTGGGAGTCAGAAACCATGGGTTCTAATCCTGGCTCTGCCACTTATCAGCTGTGTGACTTTAGGCAACTCACTTAACTTCTCTGTGCCTCAGTTACCTCATCTTTAAAATGGGGATTAAGACTGTGAGCGCCATGTGGGACAACTTGATTACCTTGCATCTACCCCAGGATTTAGAACAGCGTTTGGCACATAGTAAGCACTTAACAAATACCGTCATTATTATTATGATGTAGAAGATATAAGTGCATGGATAAACTTCATTATGAATCATAACCATGTATCGATACTTACAGTTTGCAATTTTTTAACACCACTCTGACAGACCTCTTAGTTTTTAACCCCTACTGGCCCTCTGTGAATAGCTTTTCACAGTCACGCTGGTTGGATTGGAAGGCTTCCCTCCCCAACATGGATCAGATTGGGGGTACAGCCAGGATGTTATCAATCAAAACAGCTCCCCTGGAACCTACACTCTGAGATGTTACCTATATCCTGCCACAGCCAGGACTTTTCCTGACCGAAACCATCAGAGTTTAAGTGTACCTTGACCCCTCTAACCTTCTGCACTCAGTCAGAAATGTTTCCAGCTGATGTTCTCTATTACCTGTCTACATAAATATCCTATCCAGTTTTGGGAAGTTGCTGCCACCATTTTGTATCTTTAAGATTTAGCCCCCCCAAGAGATATGGGAATAGTTTGGGGTTCCACTCTCTGGCCCTACTACAAATGAGGGCCATATGTGGGAGATCAGAGAGAGCAGCAACACTCAACGGAAAAGAGCACGAGCTTTGGAGGAGTCAGAGGTCATGGGTTCAAATCTCAACTCCACCAATTGTCAGCTCTGTGACTTCGGGCAAGTCACTTAACTTCTCTGTGCCTCAGTTCCCTCAACTGTAAAATGGGGATTAAGATTGTGAGCCCCATGTAGGACAACCTGATCACCTTGTAACCTCCCCAGTGCTTAGAACTGTGCTTTGTACATAGTAAGCACTTAATAAATGCCAACATCATCATCATTCTTAACTTCCAACCTCTCCTCAAATTCTCAGCATATGCATACCTCCATTTGTATATTAGAGAGAGGTAAAAGTGGTTTACTCTTAATAGAAAATCCCTAAGTAACAATGGAATTAGTTACAATGACTACAAATGGTTCACCACAGGCTCAAAAGGAACATAAAACCAACTTCCGGTACAAAATCCAAACCTCAGCCTAGACTGGTTCCGTAACTCAACCCAGGTTCCCCATTCCCCTAAATATTTCTCAAAGTCACTTATCTGTTTTCCATTTTCTTCCAAACACATGCCCCAAGAAGAGGGGAGGCTCTAACTTGATTCGGGTTCAGAGGCAGAGAGTAATAGAAGCCTACTTCTTCTTCCCAGGGACTTTTAACATTCCCCCAACTCCAGTTCCCCACTTTACACCTGTTGAGCTCCAGCTGATGGGCTCAGATGTTCTCACCAGCTGAAAGCATTTCTGACTGAGTGCAGAAGGTTAGGGGTGTCAAGATACACTTAAACTCTGATGGTTTGGGTCAGGAAAAGTCCTGGCTGTGGCAGGACATAGGTAGCCTGTCAGAGTGTAGGCTCCAGGGCAGCTGTTTTGGTTGATAGCATCCTGGTTGTACCCCCAATCTGCTCCATTCAACCAGCGAGACTGTAAAAGCTATTTACAGAGGGCCACTAGGGGTTAAAAACTAAGAGATCTGTCAGATTGTTGTTGAAAAATTGCAAACTGTGATTATAAATACATGGTTATAATTAATTAATTGGGGGAAGCAGCGTAGCTCAGTGGAAAGAGGCCGAGCTTTAGAGTAAGAGGTCATCGGTTCAAATCCAGGCTCCGCCACTTGTCAGTTGTGTGACTTTGGGCAAGTCACTTACCTCCCATGATTACCTGATGATAGTAGCGCCTGACTAGGTAGAGTAATTATCCCTCTGCAGTCTGGCCTAACCACCAAAGTTACCTGATGGTGTATAAATCTTAAGACTTATTTTCCCAGTTTAATCATACTAGTGCACGGTGGAGGAATGCTGAGAAAATATGGACCTGGGTTCTAATTCCAGCTCTGCTGTGTGATCTTGGGAAAGTCACTTAACTTCTCTGGGCCTCAGCTACCTCATCTGTAAAATGGGGACAAAGACTGTGATCCCCATGAGGGTCATGGACTGTGTCCAATCTAATTGCTTTGTATCTACCCCACTGCTTAGTACAGTTCCTGGAACATGGTAAGTGTTTAACAAATATTAAACTTGTCTCTAGACTGTAAGCTTGCTATGGACAGGGAATGGGACTGCTAATTCATTCATCCATTCAATCGTATTTATTGAGCACTTACTGTGTGCAGAGCACTGTACCAAGTGCTTGGGTAGTACAAGCTGGCAACATATACAGACGGTCCGTACCCAACAACGAAGAAGGGGGAGACAAACAACAAAACAAAACATGTGGACAGGTGTCAAGTCATCAGAACAAATAGAATTAAAGCTGGATGCACATCATTAACAAAATAAATAGAATAGTAAATATGTACAAGTAAAATAAACAGAGTAATAAATCTGAACAAACAGGTGCTGTGGGGAGGGGAAGGAGGTAGGGCGGGGGGGATGGGGTGGAGGAGAGGAAAAAGGGGGCTCAGTCATGTACTCTCCCAACCACTTAGTACAGTGCTCTGCACATAGTAAGTGCTCAATAAATAGATTGATATATATATAATATATAAATACCTCTATGTGTGTATATATATATGTGGGTGTATATGTATATATTTGTATATTCACAGCTATTCACAGAGGGCCACTAGGGGTTAAAAACAAAGAGTCCTGTCAGATTGTTGTTAAAAAATGGCAAACTGTAATGATCAATACATGGGTATAATTAATGAATTAATTGGGGGAAGCAGCATGGCTCAGTGGAAAGAGGCCCGGCTTTGGAGTCAAAGTCATATATATATACGAATGTAAAGAAGTACACCTAGCTGCGTTGACAGTTGTGTTAATGATGTTTTATTAAAGCTTACTGTACGCCGTGTACTGTACTAAGCCATGGGATAGATACAAACCAATCAGGTCCATGTCTTTCATGGAGGTCACATTCTCAATAGGTGGGTGAACAGGTATTGAATCCCCATTTTACAGATGAAAGAACTGATGCACAAAGAAGTTAAGGGACTTGTTCAAGGTCACACAGCGGCAGGTGTCAGAGTCAGAATTAGAACTCAGGGACTTGGGCTGTCTGGTCCATGTTCTTTCCACTAAGCTATCCCATTTCTTGAGTTGTTCAAAATGGGGAAAACCAAGACTCTTTAGGCATCTAGTATATTTATATATTCTTTATGTCTGATTGGCCCCGTGTCATTCTTAATTCCGGGGCAACAATCGCTCACTCTGGGAAGTGTATGAACTCACTCAGGATACTGACCAGTATTATAAAGCGGGATGTTTTTGTGTGTGATAGGGGTGAAACCTGTTTCAATGTGATGGAGTCATTGCATTCACGGTGCAGTCGTCGTTACCTTCAGTTCTCGACAGACACGACGAAATGGAGACAACCATGCAGAGGCTAAGGAGGCTGAATTATCCACATGATTCTCTCAAGCCTCTATCTTCCAATGGCCCCAGAATCTTCTCCTGAAAGCCACTTTCCCTAGCATCCAGGGATAATGCCTTCTTAAAACTTTTTCTTTTCACAGGGCATCTAATTCCCTTATGGGGAGCTTAAAGGTAGGTAATAGGAGTGTTTGGCTGGAATCTTAGTAGTTCTGCATTATTTAAAGGCTGGAGATGGAAAAGCTCCTTAAGCCCATTTGAGCTGCTTCCATCACAGAGCCATTGCTGCCTTCTCTGGAGTGTGCTTGCCTTCTCGGTTCCATCGGATTCGCCCAGGGGTATTTTTTGAATTTCGTCTTTTCCCCTGTGTGATCAATCAGGGTGCTTTAGGCTCTTTCTTGAGAAGACTTAGGGGAGTAAATACTCTAGATTCAGATGGTTTGGGGACTAGGACAAGTAGGGGGCCATTAACGTGGGTAATTTAGAAAGAGGATGATTTGCTCCCTGCCATCCTCCCCGGCGGCCTGCTGCTCGGTGCAGTTAGCTCCTAGGCTTTTCCCTGTTGAGTCCCTCCCTCCTCTCCCACACACTTCACTCCTCTAATGTCGACCTATTCACCATCACTTGTCTTCTGTGTGACCTTGGGCAAGTCACTTCACTTCTCTGGGCCTCAGTTCCCTCAGCTGTAAAATGGGGAATGAAACCATGAGACCCATGTGGGACAGGGACTGTGTCCGAACCGATTTGCTCTTTCGCACCCCAGCACTTAGTAGCATATCTGGCACATAATAAGCACTTAACAAATACCACAATTACTATTATTATTGTGATTGTTCATGCCTTCCCTCTTCATTGTCAACAGACCATCACTCTCTTCAGCTTCCAAGCCCTATTAAAGATCATATCTCCTCCAGGAGGCATTCCCTGACAAATCACCCCCTCACCCTGTAATCCTCACTTCCCCCAACCACTCAGTCCATCACCTATGGGCTTGAGTCTTCATCTCCTAAACACTTAAGTACTCTCCCCACCTCCTTCCCCACCCAGAGCACTTTCGTATGTATTTTCGTAATCAACTGATTCCCCTATAGGCAATTTATTTTAGTGTCTGTCCCCTGAATAGACAGTAAACTCCTTGAGTGGGCAGAGATTGTATCTACTCTATTGTATTCTCACAAGCTCTGAGTACAGTGCTCAACCCAGAGTCAACGTTCAAGGAACATTGTTGATGATGAATTGATTAGCTGAGACAAGCCAGCTGGGAAATCAAAGCTTTTGGCATCCCTCGAGGGGGAGGGTTCCCTTTAAAAATCAGTCCAGCCCCACCCATGGGAAAGTCTTCAAAAATTTTAGGATTTGGGGTAGGGTGCACTTCAAAATTAGTAAGGCTGAAGGCTGGAGAAAGTTGGGCTCAAGTTGGACTCTGAAAATCTGGCTGACAGGACTCTAGTGTAGGAGGGACATAAGCGGGAAAATGCCAGGGGGAGAAGGTAGTCCCAGGACCAATGAGGCCTGGGACAGGAAAGGGCAAAGACAAAATTTTTCTAGGCTTCATTTTCAATACATGTCACGGTAAAACCCTTTCTCTGTGAGCTGGAATGAGGTTTGGTAACCATAGGTGCTTGCTTTAGTAAGCAATGGACATTCAAAGGTCACTACTCCTCCACTTCCTGGGAGACTGAGGGATTTCTACAACTTTCCCAATTGCTGAAGAAGGAATTAAACCTCCTCTTTTCTTCCCTATCTCTTCTCCCCCCTGCCCCCCGCACCTTTTCCCTCTACTCTTCTTCCTCCTTCTCCTTTTCATCCTCTATTGTCCTACTATCTCCAAGAGGAAACAAAATTAATCACTGCAGAAACTGCAGCAGGCTTTCAGCTCATTGGCCTTTTCTATTTTCAGAGGCCTTCAAAGCATGTCCAACATTCTTCCTGACAAAATTCCAGGGACGTAAATAGCCGGTATCTTTTTGTGGGGGAAGACATTACAGTTTAGATCCATGAACCTAAATTGCTACATAGATGAACAGGATTCTGGGTAGTCCTATTCTCTTCCAAACCCCTTCCTCTGTTTTCCTCCAATTAATCGATGCCCAGTCCTCACATATTGCTCAATTATTTATAGACCGTAAAACAAAATGGACCTTTTAATCTCTCTGACAAGACACCCCTTTTCTCTAGCTTGTTAACTGCTGATCAAATAGCTTTTCTGTCGATCCACAGTATGGTATATGGAGAGCCTTTTGAATGCTCGCCATGCTACAAGGCGTCAGGATGGTGTTTCCTAAGCAAGTTGTGACAGTAAAATGCCAAAGTTTCCCTTCAGTGGGCTCCTGCTACTTGCACACTCCCAAGCCTAGGGTCATAAAAAATAAAATATAAAGAGATCAATTCCCCTCTTACCCAGGAAGATGCAAGCAACAATCACTTGTCTGATGTTGTATCTGCTGTTTTCACTGTGCAGTGGAAAAAAAATGTCCCTCTGGGTACTTAAATTCAGCATTGGAAGTGGCATTTTAGGAGTAAGGAAGATTCAGGGAACTGGGAAAATGTCTATAGTAGTGTTAGTAGTAATAGTAGTCGCAGCAACAATGACATTTATTGAGCACCAAGTGCAAGGCACTATACTGAGCACAAAAGTACAATTAAAGCCTAAAATACATTCCTTGCCCACAAGGAGCTTACCCTCTCATAGGGGAGGCAGACTTAAAATGCTTACGAATAGTGGAATAATAATAAGCACTGTTCTGAGCACTGTGGTAGGTACAAAATAATCAGCTCAGACATGGTCCCTGTCCCACATGTTTTATGGTACTTATTGGGCACTTACTATGTACCAGTCCTAATCCTCATTTTACGTATGAGGGAACTGAGGCACAGAGAAGTTAAGTGACTTTCCCAAAGCTACACAACAGATAGTTGGCAGAGCCAGAATTAGAACCAGGTCCTTTGACTTCCAAGGTCATGCTCTTTCCATTAGGCCACGCTTCTTCTCTAAGTCTCCCAGCTCTGTCCATTAAGGTGTAAGCTCCTTGAGGACAGGGAACGTGTCACTTCTCTGTTCTGTACTTCTCAACAGCCTAGCAATAATAACGATGGTATTTGTTAAGTTCTTACTATGTGCCGAGCACTGTTCTAAGCACTGGTAGGGGGGAATACAAGGTAATCAGGTTGTCCCATCTGGGGCTCTCAGGCTTCATCCCCATTTTACAGATGAGGGAACTGTGGCCCGGAGAAATTAAATGACTTGCCCAAAGTCCCACAGCAGACAAGTGGCAGAGCCGGGATTAGAACCTATGACCTCTGACTCCCAAGCCTGGGCTTTTTCTACTGAGCCACATTGTTTCTGTAGTACATAGGACTGCACCAAGTTGGCACTCAATACATGTTGCAGCTGCTGCTACTACTGCTGAAACAACATTTACTACTACTACCACTACTACTAGTATTTACTAGTAAGTAGTAAGTAGTAGTATTACTAGTACTACCACCACTGTTGTAGCTACCTCTTACCATAACCTCCAGTGAGATGGGAGGACTCAGGAAATGCCTGGACAGATAGCCCAGTGCAGGACGATTCAATGTGAGTTTGACAAGGGTGAATACATTTCTCCAGTTTTCCCTCCTGTCCATCGCGGGTGAGGATTGCAGAAGAAATCATGAAGAGGGAGAGGAAGTCGGGAGAGAGTCTTGGAGATTTAGTGAACTGCAGATTCTATGATCCCAATTCAAATTTGGCAAAAAAAATTCCACTGACTGGTCTGTAATCAACAGAGTGACTGGAGCACTTTCCCTAGAAGCTGTGGTTTGGGGAATACAAATAAGAGAAGGAGCTCCTCCTAGCCCTTTTCTCCTCAGCCACGCTCTGCACATCAATAGATTCATCCTATTGATTGAGCACTTACTGTGTGCAAAGCACTGTACTATCTGCTTGATAGAACATGATAAAGTTAAAAGATGTGATCCTCAAGGAGCTTCCAGGTAAGAGAAGCAGCATTCCCTAGTGGGAAGAGCTGGACCCGGGAGTCGAAGGAACTGGGTCCTAATCCTAGCTCTATCACTTAATAATAATAATAATGATGGCATTTGTTTTGCACTTACTATGTGCCAAGCACTGTTCTAAGCACTGGGGTAGATACAAGGTAATCAAGTTGTCCCACGCAGGGCTCACAGTCTTCATCCCCATTTTACAGATGACGTAACTGAGGCAAAGAGAAGTGAAGCGACTTGCCCAAAGTCCCACAGCAGACTTAAGCGCTTAGTACAGTGCTGTGCACACAGTAAGCGCTCAAAAAATACGATTGAATTTATTGAATGACAAGTGGCAGAGCCGGGATTAGAACCCACGACCTCTGACTCCCAAGCCCAGGCTCTTTCCACTGAGCCACCCACTTGTCTGCTCTGGGACCTTGGGCAAGTCACTTAAATTCTCTGTGCCTCAGTTACCTCGTCTGTGAAATAGGGATTAAATCCTCCTCCCGCCGATTTAAACAGTGAGCTCCTTGTAGGACAGAGATTAGGCCAAAACTGATTATCTTGCATCTACCCCATTGCTTAGTACAGTGCTTGGCACATAATGAGCACTTAATAAGTACCATTAAAAAAACTGGCAGGGAAGACGGACACAAAATATTAACAGAGGCAGATATGTAGAAAAGTAAGTGTACCACATTACGGAATACTATGGCTAAGTGCATAATCAGCACAGGAGTGCTGAGGTGACAGAAGGTGGATATATAGGAAGAAGAAAAATGTTTCGGCGAAAGCAACCTGGAAGAAATTTGATTTCAGAGAGAGTTGTGGACTCACGGGTTTGAAGAAGGAGGGAGTTACCGGAGGAAGGACATTAGCACAAAGGCAGAGACAGGAGAGATGAAAGCCACACACACTGAAGAAGTGAGCTACACTGGATTGAAAAGTGTGAGGTGGAGTGAGAGAAGAGAGTTGATAAGTAGGAAGAGAGAGCTGATTGAGTGGCTTGAGGACAAGAGTCCCTGCTTGATGTGAAGAGGTATCCACTGAACGCATTTGAGGATCAATTAGTCAATCAGTGGCATTGATTGAGTGCTTATTGCATTCAGAGCACTGTACTAAGCACTCCATTGGTACTCTATGGTATGGAAGAGTACCATACAAGTAGACACTATCCCTGAAGAGTGGGGAGACATGAATCAAATGACATTTTAGATGTGGGCAGCACCTAAGAGTCTCTCTCCTCTGTTCCCACCTGTGTTTTTTCCCCCACATAGTACTCTCCACACAATAAGTGCTTAATAATAATTGGAGTATATGTTAAGAGCTTACTGTGGAGCCAAGCACTGTTCCAAGCACTGGGGTAGATACAAGGTACTCGGGGTGTCTCACGTGTGGCTCACAGTCTTAATCCCCATTTTACAGATGAGGTAACTGAGGCACAGAGAAATAAATTCAATAAATACAATGGAATTATGATGATGATGATGGTATTTGTTAAGCACTTACTAGGTGCGAAGCACTGTTCTAAGTTCTGGGGGGATACAGGGTGATCAGGTTGTCCCATGTGGGGCTCACAGTCTTAATTGCCATTTTACAGATGAGGTAACTGAGGCACAGATAAGTTAAGTGGCTTCCCCAAGGTCACCCAGCTGACAAGTGAACGAAAAGAGAAGTTAAGTGGCTTGCCCAAGATCACACAGCAGATAAGTGATGGGGCCGACATTAGAACCCACGTCCTCCGACTTCCAAGACCGTGTTCTTTCCGTTAAGCCACGCTGCTTCTCTTAGTAAACACCCTTACTGCTCCTACCACTTCTGCTACTATTACTTCAAATGGAATGTCTTTTCACAGCGTAGGGAGGTTTCCAGACTCCGTGACTAAGGCCGAGGGGGAGGAGAGCTTGGCCCCAGCAGCTGCTAAGCTAATAAGGTCTCCGCTGCTATCTAATTTACCCAGGCAGTTTGAAAATCTTGGGAATGTGGCAGCCTCGGCCACGGAGGCAGCTATTGCATTCCTGAACTTTGACAGAGTCTCTCCGCACCCCTTTCGATCCCTTGACCTTCCGGCTGCCTGGGCCTTCCCGGTCAAGAGAAAATAAAAATGGGGACAGGTCATGACCCCGGTGTTGAAAGGAAATAGCTGAGATTTGGTCAGAATAGACTGTTTTCATAAAAATTTGTGTTCGCAGCCTGTTTTTTAACCGTTACTTGTCCTCGCTCCATTTTCCTGCCCCCTTAATGGTGCTGGTGTCTCAGTGGGAGTTGGGATTTGGCTAATATTTGGATAGGCCAGCCTCTATTCCAGAAGGAAAGACAAAGGAAATTCAGCTTACTGTTGCCCTGTCTTTTACAGATGTTGTAAAGCGAGTTCTGTTCCTCCAGTGCTTTGCATATAGTAAGCGCTTAACAAATGCCATTATTATTATTATAAAAAGGCAGAGGGCACCTTGTATATTCATGCACACATGCAGGATGGCAAATCTACCTGTAGAATGAGAATATTTCATCAACCCAATTTATGGCTTAGTAAGGCTATTCATTTCTTATGAAATTTTAAATACCAATACATTTTACTTGACCATTTCCTATGCTATGACCTTCACCAACAGAGGAGAAGAATTATTTCACTGGACATTTTTGCTTTATTATTTTACCATTTTCAAGAAGCTTTTCATCTTGGGATCTCAGGGTACTTGCGTTACTTTTTACCATATTCCACCCCAAGCATGTAAGTGCTTTTGTACCTACCTTACAGGAACAGTAGGAAAAAGTGAATGACCTAGAGATTAAGCCCTTTTTCAGAGCTCTGTGGTGAGTCGGTGAGAAAAAGTCAATTGCCACTCTTATTCTGGGCTGCGGACTCTGAGGCAGGTCTCTCTCGCCCTAAAATAACACGAAATTTCTTTGTCCTTTTTGTGTTTGGTTTGAAATGCTTTAATATCACCTTGCTTTAAGTATGAGTTCCTGAGAGCCCAAGATAGGCATAAACAAAAAAAGTACTCTTTGGTCAATCAATCCATCAGTATCTTTATTAAACATTTATTTGATAAAGAATAAGTCAAACTTGAGAGAGTAAAATCATCTTAATAGATGGATTCCTCAAAGAACTTACACTAAACAATAACCACTAAAATAAACCTCCAGTAGGAGATAGCATGCTTTAGTTAACACTCTCCAGCGTATAAGTAGAATGAGCCCATTCAATATTTTCAATTGGGAAAACAGTAGGATTTTAATTTTAAAAAGTTTAATGAATGCACCAGTAAGAGGGTTCGGTGATTTTATTATAATTGCTGATGAACAAGTGCTAGCACTTCATAGTATGAAAAATTTTGTGCACATCATCAACAACATACAAATGGGGGGGTATTATCATTATTAATAATAATAGTAATCATAATAATCATGGTATTTGTTAAGCACTTACTACATGCCGAGCACCGTACTCAGTGTTGGGTTAGTTACAAACCAATTGGGTTGGACACTGTTCCTGTCCCATATGGGGATAACAGTCTCAATCCCCATTTCACAGATGAGATGACACACAGGGAAGTGAAGTGATTTACCCAAGGTCACACAGCAGACAAGTGGTAGAGCGGGGACTAGAACCCAGGTTGTTCTGACTCCACTCGCTGCATCTCTATTTTAGGTGACAGGCGTTCAGTACTTTAGAAAAATAGCATTTGTGTGTCTTGAACTTGTTGATCGGATCTCAAATAGAGTTATCTAAATTGTCCTTGAGGAAGATTAGGTGTTATTAGAGCGCACAGTACTGAACTCTAGATAGGGAAGCAGCACAACTCTGTGGATTAACAGGATATTACACAACAGGATTTCAGAGTTCTTGACCTTGGGGGTTAGCGACATTGTAGTTCAGTAGAAACTCTCTTGCCAGCCAGTTCTTTCTCTGGTTATCTCATATTCTTAAGAAGAAAAGCCTAAGAAATGAGGAAAAATATTTTATGAGCAATAAAGAATGTTGCTTTGGAAATGACAAAATAATAAGACGCGCCCTCTCCCTGAGGATGGGAGAAGTTGGTGGGCAGGGGAGGTAGCAAGTTGGAGCTTGGGGACAGAGAGTGGGATTTCAGAGATGGGGAGGGTAGAAATGGGGTGCAGTGACTAGATGATGAGATCCAGTGTATGATCTAGGGTCATGAGGAGTGGAACAGGATGCCTGTGGAGTTGAGGATAACAAGTGGGCGGCAGGATATTCAAGTCCCCAAAGATCAGTGTAGGGGATGAACAGGAGAAAACGAATGTGAGGAAGGCCTCAAAATTCACTCAGAAAAGTGGAAGGCGGCAGATGACTAGCTAGTAATCGTAGTGGATGGAGGAGGTGGAAGAAATGGGCTTAAAGGAAGAGAAGCTGAGGGATGCTGGGGTGGGATGTTAGGAAAGCAACAGGGTGGGTCAAGGAGTGTGTGAATCAAGGGGATGAGAGAGGGTGTAGTCCCATTGGGAAGCTCGCTGTGGGCAGGGAATGTGACTACCAACTCTGTTATACTCTCCCACACCCTTATACAGTGGTCCGCACATAGTAAGGGCTCAGCAACTAAGACTGATTGACCAACTGACTGATTGAAGGAAGAGCAGGGGAAAACAGTGTCATCTGGACTGAGCCAGGTCTCTCCCAAAAGCATGGAACGGTGGTCTGTGTGCAGTAAACACTCAATATCAGTATAACTGATTGATCAAAGGACTGATTGAATCCCATAGCCTATTTTGCACAGCTTGATATTTCTCCAGTGTTTCACTGGAGTGTGACTGTGAGCAAGGACTCAGTAAATACATTGGTGTTGGAGGTTCAAAGTGAACAGGGTAGGTTGTAGTAGATCAGCAAGGTGAAATAGAAGGGGGAGAGCTGGTTAAGGGTTTTAAACAATCAGTGGCATTTATTGAGCATTTATTGTGTGCAAAGCACTGTACTAAGTAGCTGGAAGAGTACAATAAATGTGCTTGGCACATAGTAAACGACTGTGAGCCCGTTGTTGGGTAGGGACCGTCTCTGTATGTTGCCAACTTGTACTTCCCAAGCGCTTAGTATAGTGCGCTGCACACAGTAAGCGCTCAATAAATACGATTGAATGAATGAACAAATATTATTATTAGTAGTAGTAGTCACTGTTTAGTGTTGTAGCACACTTTCCCAAGCGCTTAGTACAGTGTTCTTCACGCACTAAGCGCTCAATAAATCCAATTGAATGAGTGAATGAATGATGTAGTAGCAAGGTCGGGCCTGGACTGACGTAGCACTTCTGTCCATGTCCGTCATTTTATTTCTCCCTTTCCTCTTTCCCCCTCCCAGCCCCAAAGCACTTGTCAGCTGTGTGACTTTGGGCAAGTCACTTAGCTTCTCTGGGCCTCAGTGACCCCATTCATTCATTCATTCATATTTATTGAGTGCTTACTGTGTGCACAGCACTATACTAAGCGCTTGGGAAGTACAAGTCGGCAATATATAGAGACGTTCCTTACCAAACAACGGGCCAAACTAGCTCTCTTTCTCCCTCCAAAGCTCTACTGAGAGCTCACCTCAATCAATCAATCGTATTTATTGAGCACTCACTGTGTGCAGAGCACTGTACTAAGGGCTTGGGAAGTACAAGTTGGCAACATACAGAGACGGTCCCTACCCAACAGTGGGCTCACAGTCTAGAAGGGGGAGAGAGAGAGAACAAAACAAAACATATTAACAAAATAAAATAGATATGTACAAGTAAAATAAATAAATAAATAGAGTAATAAACACGTACAAACATATATACATATATACAGGTGCTTTGGGGAAGGGAAGGAGGTAAGATGGGGGGGATGGAGAGGGGGACGAGGGGGAGAGGAAGGAAGGGGCTCAGTCTGTATGTATCTCTCCCTCTGCCCTACCCCCTTCCCCTCCCCACAGCACTTGTATATATTTGTACATATTTACTACTCTATTAATGATGTGTATATAGCTATAATTCTATTTATTCTGACGGTATTGACACCTGTCTGCTTTTGTTTTGTTGTCTGTCTCCCCCCTTCTAGACCGTGAGCCCGTTGTCGGGTAGGGCCCGTCTCTATATGTTGCCGAATTGCACTTTCCAAGTGCTTAGTGCAGTGCTCTGCACACAGTAAGTGCTCAATAAATATGATTGAATGAATGAATAAAATGGAGATGAAGACCGTGAGCCCCACGTGGGTCAACCTGATGACCTTGTATCTACTCCAGTGCTTTGAAAATACCATTTTTATCCATTCAATCATATTTACTGGGCACACAGTCTAGAAGGGGGGAGACAGATAACAAGAGAAAACAGCGTGGCTCAGTGGAAAGAGCCCGGGCTTTGGAGTCAGAGGTCATGGGTTCAAATCCCTGCTCTGCCAACTGTCGGCTGTGTGACTTTGGGCAAGTCACTTAACTTCTCTGGGCCTCAGCGACCTCGTCTGTAAAATGGGGATGAAGGCCGTGAGCCCCCCGTGGGTCAACCTGATGACCTTGTATCCACTCCAGCGCTTAGAAAAGTGCTTGGCACATAGTAAGCGCTTAGCAAATACCCTTATTATCCATTCAATCATATTTACTGGGCACACAGTCTAGAAGTGGGGGAGGCAGATAATAAAAGAAAACAGCGTGGCTCAGTGGAAAGAGCCCGGGCTTTGGATTCAGAGGTCATGGGTTCAAATCCCTGCTCTGCCAATTGTCAGCTGTGTGACTTTGGGCAAGTCACTGGGCCTCAGTGACCTCGTCTGTAAAATGGGGATGAAGGCTGTGAGCCCCCCGTGGGACAACCTGATCACCTAGCATCCTCCCCAACGCTTAGAACAGTGCTTTGCACATAGTAAGCGCTTAATAAAGTGTCTCCCCTCCGCGGGCGGCGAGGAGGCTGTGGGCTGGGAGTGTGACTGTGTGCCCACCTGCCAAGCTCGCTCTCTTCCTCCCTTCAAGGCCCTGCTGAGAGCTCACCTCCTCCAGGAGGCCTTCCCAGACTGAGCCCCTTCCTTCCTCTCCCCCTTGTCCCTCTCTCCGTCCCCCCCATCTTACCTCCTTCCCTTCCCCACAGCACCTGTATATATGTATATATGTTTGTACATATTTATTACTCTATTTATTTATTTATTTTACTTGTACATATCTATTCTATTTATTTTATTTTGTTAGTATGTTTGTTTTTTTTTTCTCTGTCTCCCCCTTTTAGACTGTGAGCCCACTGTTGGGTAGGGACTGTCTCTATATGTTGCCAATTTGTGCTTCCCAAGCGCTTAGTACAGTGCTCTGCACATAGTAAGCGCTCAATAAATACGATTGATTGATTGATTGATTGCGACTTTGGGCAAGCCACTTAACTTCTCTGGGCCTCAGCGACCTCGTCTGTAAAATGGGGATGAAGGCCGTGAGCCCCCCGTGGGACAACCTGATCGCCTAGCATCCTCCCCAACGCTTAGAACAGTGCTTCGCACATAGTAAGCGCTTAATAAAGTGTCTCCCCTCCGCAGTTGGTGAGGACGCTGTGGGCTGGGCGTGTGACTGTGTGGTGGTGCGGTGTCCGCGGCGCTGAGCGGGGGGCGGTGCAGGGCGTTTATTTATTTATTTATTTTACTTGTACATATCTATCCTATTTATTTATCCATCCCATTTATTTTATTTTGTGAGTATGTTTGGTTTCGTTCTCCGTCTCCCCCTTTTAGACGGTGAGCCCACTGTCGGGTAGGGACCGTCTCTGTATGTTGCCAAGTTGGGCTTCCCAAGCGCTTAGCGCAGTGCTCTGCACGTAGTAAGCGCTCAATAAATAGGATTGATTGATTGATGGATGGAAGGAGGGCGGAGCGGAGGGGGGGGCGGGGCGGGGGGGCGGGGAGCGGCTGGGCCCCCCGCCCCTCCCTCCCTCCCTCCCTCCCTCCCTCCGCCCGCCCTGCTCCTCCTCCTGCTCGGCGGGCGGCGGCGGCGGCGGCGGCGGCGGCGTCGGGTCCCCGGGTCCCCAGGGTGCGGAGGCCGGGGATGGCCGGGCCCGCGGCGGGCGACGTAAGTGCGGCGGCGGGGAGGGGGGCGGAGGAGGGGAGGGGAGGAGGACGGGCGGGGGGA